>NC_081356.1:9719932-10959575 GCF_030684315.1 Stegostoma tigrinum | reverse complement strand
CCAGACGACTAATGCCCAAATATTTCATCCATACCCCTGTGAATCAAAGGTAGCCGTATATTCCATAATGCATTCTTGAATTTTAACCTTACACTTTATTAAAGAAATAGATCATTTTCAAACTATGGTAGTGAGGTGCTTCTAGAGAGAGTGCAATACCATTGAGTTATTTGCAACCAAGAATTAACTCATCACCGAGTCGGAGTTATAACAGACCCTTTGGTCCAACTCATCTGCACAAACCAGATATCCTAAACTGATCTAATCCCATTTGTCAGCATTTGGACCATATCCCTCTTAAACCTTCCTTTGCACATACCCAACCACATATCTTTTAAATGTTGTAATTGTATCCACGTCCATTTCCTCTGACAGCTCATTCCATACACTCACCACCCATTGAATGAAGAAGTTGCCACTCAGGTTCCTTTTAAATCTTTCCCCTCTCACCTTGAAGCAATGCCCTCTAGTTCTGGAATCCCCTACCCTCAGAAAAAGACTTGTCTATTCACCCTATCCTTGCCCCTTTTGATTTTCTCAGTCTCTATTAGGTTTGTTGCTGTTGGCTGTGTTCTCGGTTGATAGCACAGATAAACATCTTACGTTCAGATACCATGGACCAATGTTGGAGAGTCTAGTAGGAACAGTTAAGAATCTCACCAACCAAGATATAATAATCCTAAAGGACAATGAAAGAGATAAATTGTGACCTGGAACCAGAAGTCAGCATCAAAAACTTGGAAAATTTGAAGGAATTTTGGAAAGACTGCAAGTATTGTCGTAAAACTTCATGTAAGCAGATGGAAACAAAATGTTATTACAGATGATAAAGGACATAGGTCAATGGCTAGACAATGGAGGTGGGGTCACAGTCTTGGAGCACCAAGGACACATGCAGGCGACTATGAAGGCTAAACCAAATGTCCAGTTGTTCTCAATTTGGACATGTCATTATTTGCACTTGCAAGTTGAACAATATTGGTTTTCTGGTGTTACAAGTAATAACTGCATTTTGCGAGAAAGAGAGTCATTTTTGTTTTCATAATTAGCATTCAATTTATCATGAATTGCATCATTGACCTAGGTCCAAGAGAAGTCAGTCTCACCTCAACCCTCTGCCCTCCCACCCACTGTGCCCTTTATCACACACAATTATCCACACTGACTTCACTGCATGCAAAGGAAACACTTCTTCCTGTCACAGTAAATTCAGAACAGTTGAAATGACCTTAATCAAGGTATTCAGATATCCATTTTAAAATCTGAAATTGCTTATGATCAATCAGTTAAGGTTGAGAGGTGATCTTATTGAGCAACACCTGATTTTGCTTGGACTTAACAGAACAAATGGTGACAGGATAGGGAAATTGCGAAAAAGTGGAAAAAAGTTATACAACGATGTTTGCCCATTTGAGATGGAGATGAGAATTAATTCACTTTTACAGAGGCTTGTGAATGTTTGGAATTCCCTATCACAAAGAATGGCAAAGACAGATTCATTTACTTAAGTTAACGTCATGCCAGACAGTTTCTTGAGCTACATGGGAGCCAGGTGTTCTGAGCAACAGGCAGGAAAGTGGACCTGAGGCCAAGATCAGAATAACCATGACATTACTGAATAGCAGGGCAGGCCTACTCCTGTGTTTCATTGCTCAGCTTATGTTCGAAGTTCATTATGTATAATGACCATTACACTGTTGAAAATAATATCCTAATTGAATTTCAAGAAAAGCAGATTTTAAATTTTAGCTTGAACGTCTACATTACATGTAAAGAGAAACCATAAACTTGCTTTCATCAAGACAAAGTAAGTTTTACTTACCTGCTAGTTTGCATTTTGCAGCTTGAAAGGACAAGGTAGAAAACCTTGCATCTAACTTGTACAACTTACTCTTGTCAACCACCTCATTAAACCCATGATCCACGAAGAACACCTGAAAGAAAAGTACTGGTTGCTGACAGATTTGTAGTGATGTTCCACTTATCATATTTGAAATGCAAAACAAAACCAAATTTCACAATTGTAAAGTTGTAGCAGTCGTAATAGAAAAAATTCAAATGCTAGAAATAGGAAGAAAGGAAAGGTGACTGGAGTAACTAGCGTAAGTTATTTTCAGGTCATTAAGTCAATTATTTCTAATTTGCTGGTGATGATTTTCCTCGAATCCCACACTGGAATGTTTATATTTTAAAAAGACAAACTAAAATAAGATGTCTTTTATTGTTGCAGATACTGATTAAAATGGTATGTATTCTATGCTTACCAGAGTCATACAGTGCCATACTGAGAACAAAGCCCACCCTGAGAAATTTTAGTGTCACCTGCAAACTTACTAACCATACCTCCTAGATTCACATTTAAATAAAATGATAAAAAGCAGCGGACCTGGCACCGATCCTTATGGCACACTGTGGGTCACAAACCTCCAGTCAGAAAAGCAACCCTCCACCACCACCCTCTTTCTTCTACCTTTGAGCTAGTTCTTCATGTATTCCATGTGATCTAACCTTGCTAACCTGTTTAAGATATGGAACCTTGTCGAATATCTTACTGAAGTCCATATACATCACACTCACCACTCTGCTCTCATCAATCTTCATCACATTTTCACAAAAACTCAAATTAAGTTAGTGAGACAGAATTTCTCATGAACAAAGCCATGCTATCATTAGTCAGTCCCTGCCTTTCCACACACATGTAAATCCTGTCCCTCAGGATTCCCTCCAACAATTTGCCCACCACCATTGTCAGGCTCACGGGTCTATTGTTCCCTGGCTTTTCCTTACCACCTTTCTTAAATAGTGGCATGCATTAACCAACCTCCAGCCTTCTGGCATCTCAGCTGTGGCTAGTGATGATACAAATACTTCTGAAATGTCTCAAGAGTTCCTGCCTCGACCTCTATTTCGAGCGGTGAGTTCCAGATACCCATAACCCTCAGTGAACAATTTTTCCCCTCAAATCTACTCTGAACCTCCCACTCCTATCCTTAAAACTGTTTCCCCACCCCTGTTAATGACCCCTCTAAGAAGAAGTTACCCTACCTAGAGAGAATTCCTAAGGTCCTATTATTCAATGTGCACTCCCTTGCCTTGTTAGTCCTCGCAAATGCAGAATTAAATTCAATTTGCCAATGTTCAGCTCATCTGAGAGCCCATTGATATCATCCTGTCATGCAAGGCTTTCTCCTTGCTAATGACCACGCCAACAACTTTTGTGTCATATACAAACTTACTGATCATACCTCTCACATTCATGTCTAGACTGTTGACGTACAGAACAAATAGCAAAGGGCTCAGTATCGAACCGTACAGTACATCAATGGACACAAACGTCCAGTCACAAAAACATCCTTTAACCATCAACCTTTGCCCCCTGTCACCAACTCAATTTTGGATCCAATTTGACAAGTTGCCTTGGATCATACAGGCTATTGGCTTCCTACCAGCTTGCCATGTAAGACCTTATTGAAACCCATGTGGTCTATATCATCTGTACTAAGTCATCTGCACAGTCACCTCCTTAAAAAAAATCCAATAAAATTTGTTGGATATCATCTCCCCATTACAAAGCCATGCTGACTATCCTTGAATAATCCTTGCCTCTCCAAGTGGCCATTCATTTTGTTCCTTAAAATTTTTCCAACAGTTTCCCTGACATGGGTTTTAGACACACTAGCGTAGTTTGTAGTTTATCCCTAATGTCCTTCTTGAATAATGGTACTACATTAGTTGTCCTAGGGATTTATCCACTTTCAAACCTGCCAATTGCTGATACTTCCTACCCCTTGGTGCTAATTCAAGTAGGTTACAATCCCCCCCTCTGATTTCTCGACTTAGATTGTCTTTCTTTATTGTGAATACAAATGCAAAATACCCACTTAAAACCTCAGCTTTGAGTTTAACTTCCACGTACAGACTACCACTTCAGTCCATGCTCTTTCCCTGGTTATTCTCTTGCCCTAATGTACCTATAAAACCACTTCCTTTATTCATTCACGGCATGAGGGCATCGCTGACTAGGCAACATTTGTTGCCCAGAAGACAGGAAAGAGTCAACCACATTGCTGTGGGACTGAAGTCACACAGAGGCCAGACCAGGTAGGAAGGCAGTTTCCTTCCCGAAAAGGACATTAGTGAAAGAGATGGGTTTTTCCTGACAATTGACAATGAATTCACAGTCATGTTAATCCCAGATATTAATTGAATTCAAATTGCACCATCTGTCATGGTGGGATTCAAACTTAGATGCCCAGAACATTATCTGGGGTCTCCGGATTAACAGTCCTGTGATAATACCACTAGGCCATTGCCTCCCCAACTTTTAGATGGTCCTTAATGTTACCTGCCAGTGCTTTTTTTAATGCCCCTTCTTTGCTTTCCTAATTTCATTTTTAAGCAAAATGCTGCACTTCCCATAATCCTCTTTGGGCATCTGCAGTTTTGAGCCTTTGTTATCTACAATATCCTTCCTTTTTGTTTCTTACTCAATCCTATAAATCCATTCACATCCAGGATTCTCTGGATTCGTTGGATCCACCCTTCATCTTTACGGGAACGTGTTGGCCTTGTACGCTCACAATTACTCTTTTCAATGTCTCCCACTGCTCTGATACAGATTTTTCCAGCATACAGCTAGTCTCAAACGAATCTGATCAGATCCTGACATTAAAATCAGCCTTTCCCCAATTTAGAACTATTATTTATGATCCATCCTTGTCCATAATTACCGAAAACCTTACTGAGTTGTGGCTGCAATCACTACAATGCTTCCCTATTGCTACACCTAACTTGCCTGGCATGTTCCCTAAAACTAGGTCCAGCACCGACCCCTCTCATGTAAGCTTTCTACTTGCCGGCTTACAAAAGGTCTCCTGGACAAATTTAAAGAATTCTGCCCCTCTAACCCTTTCACGCTTTGTACATTCCAGTTAATACTGGGCAAGCTGAAATCCACTTGTTATTACCATATTACTTTTCACTTCTGAGATCTGCCTACACGTCCATCTTTCTATCCCTCCCTGACTGTCTATAGTACACCCCCAGAAAAGTGACTGCCACCTTTTGGCTTTTAAGTCCTACTCACATGGCCTCATTTGAAGAGCATTCTAAGGTAGCATCTCTCTTTACTGCAGTACACTGCCACCTCTTCTACATGTATTCCCTCCACACCTGAAGTTCTACACACTTGAACACTGAGCTGCCAGTCTTGTCCTTTCTGTCATGTAATACACTGTATTTGAGAACTTCATCCCATACTAAAAATTAGGATAAAAACTGTTCTCCTCCATTCACTTATCCCCCAGCTTTTGAAATTTGCCTGTATTTTTGTCAGTTCCCTTGCTGTTAGCAATTTAGTTCCTCCCACAATGTACACCATGTGTCAATGCTCCTGTTTGAGTGACAACCGAGGAGCACCATGTACATCTCTGAATGGATATATTTGAAATGGCAGAGATTGATGTTCCCTCTATACTCTGCTTGCTGCACATGGTCAACATCTTGCACTATTCAGTTCCTTTTAAGATGGATGCATGATCACCTGAAAAAGGAATGTTGCATTTTCAAGGCCTGCACAATGCTTGCATGATACATTTTTGATTACTGTGTAACTGTACACCCATGCCACCCGACAGGAACACTGGTGGAGATTATGACTCTAATCTATCACTTCATAGCTGTTTGACTTCAAATACTTGCACTTTATAGCTGTTACACAGTATGATTTGCTGAGGCCATACTGAAAACATCCCTTGAGCCCATATTCTTTTCACAAAATGTAACTGAAATTGTACTCTCACTGGAGAGTGCAGAAGTTGTTGAGGTTTAAATACACTGCTCACATAAAACATCCACAACTTTTCACAGATTACTTGTGACCCAAGCATAAGTACCAGTACCTTGACTTTTGCAGCATCCACTGAAACAATCTGGGCCCTTAGCCAGGAATCCTCTTCAGCACTAACAGCCACAAGTTGCCCAATACTTTGTGAACTCAGTGGCTTCAGCTCACCAGTGTAAGTGTAGTACTCTTTCATTGCGTCTTCCATTTCTTCAAGAGCACCAGAATATTCTGGCCCAATGTATCTGGAGGGGTAAGTTCAACATATTTGAGTGTTAAAATATTTCAGCATTTTCCTTCAATATTAATTTCCTCATTTAAAAAATTACTTCCAAAGCACCTTCAAAAAAGCTTTGCATACAGGTTGTACATTGCAAAGTGAGCATTTGATACATACAAAATTTCAATATAGTTTGAGTAATTAACGAGTTTTATAAAATGTTTTGTACCAAATGCACGACAGTGGTGAATATATGCGATGTTGAGTCTCAAATTCCTATTGTTTTTTACATGACTTCCGTAATTCCCATGCTCAGATTTAACAGGTTATTGTTGAGGGACAAAATGTTTTTGATGCCCAATATCAGCAGGAAGAACATTGACTTTAGCACCATGTAATGCAGTCAATACAAAGCTGTCTGTATCCTGCAGCAATTTGCTTATAATCACACTAGTGTTAAGAACTTTGTATTTCCCTCTCTTCGGGAGTCTTTGTGGCTTATCTGAAAATAAGATCAGTTACGTCATTGATCCACACCCAATAAATATTGCTATACTCATTTCAATTCACAGCAAAGGGAATTTCATGTCCCATTTAGATCTCATTCAATCTGGAGACTCAAGGTAATGAAATGTGCGGCTGGATGAACACAGCAGGCCCGGCAGCATCTCAGCTGTGTTCATCCAGCCTCACATTTCATTATCTTGGATTCTCCAGCATCTGCAGTTCCCATTATCACGGAGACTCAAGGGATGAGTTTGTTAACACACTGTGGTACTGAGGACCAGAAAAAAAAGAGTAAGTTTAGATCAATTTTGAGAAATTTTAATGTTAATTTAGTTTAGTATTTTAAATTATGTCATTCTTACTACAATATGGAACCTCTGTGAAGCCAAGTAGTATTTGGATAGCAGTTTTAACAAAATATCACAAACTATGACATCAAGGAAAATGGGGAATTATGCTGGGATATGGTCTGGAGGTAGATGACCAGCACACTTGAGGGGTTTCATGATCCACTCCCATTCTATGTTCCTATACATGACTGGACATCAGATAAACAGCCTGACAAAGAAGCAGTGGAGGGTCAATGCATGTAATTGAGAAACAGCTTTTTTCCATTTTTAGTCTCATTTACTGGGATCTTAGTCTACAAAAATGGACCCTTTCTTCCAAACAATGGCCACAGATGAACCCTTTCTTCTTGCTAAGTTGTATTTTCCAATGTAAAATATTTTATTTATATATCTTCAGTTGTTTCTTTGACTATTTCATATTATTTATCTATCCCACATCTTTGACTCTACACAATCCCCAGCTGTTCCCTCAACCTACGTATTTGTCTTTTAAGGTTTGGGTTAGGGAGTCAGCCATTTTCAAATTTAATATTGACTTCAATTCCACAAGGCCACCATTTACCAACAGATTGTTTATCATGACATTACTAATTAACCCTGTTTCATTAGTCAATGCTAGATCCAAAGTGTCTTTATTCCTATTGGATTCCACACACTTATTGCTCTAGGAAAGCATCACCAAAGCACTCTACAAATTTATCTTCCAGGCTACTTTTGCTAACTTGGTTCACCTTGTCTATATTAAGATGCATGAGGTCCAGCACAAGTATTACATTACTTTGGTTTCATGTTCCTATAATTTTATGTTTAACATTCTGTGCAATACCATAACACATGATGGTGATGAGGCAGGGTGGGGGCGCATGGGAAAAGAAAAAGCTATAAATTATTCCCCTGAAGCGTTTGCTAGCCCTCGCTATTCCAAGGCTACATCTATGCAATCTCCTATTCCTTGACTTCAAAGCCAAAAACCCTTCCTCACTCATGCCCTTATATCAACCTTGATCATTAAGGCTACCCTTTCCCCGCTTTTCCACTCTGCCTTTCTTTTTGATATTTACTTCCCAATTTGGTCACCTTGTACCCACATCTGGCATGATGACTGAACTTAAACCTATTTTCTCTATTGAAACCATTGAGTTCATGGATTTTATTCCAAACACACAGTGTGTTGATATAAAGGGAGTTGAATTTTATTTGCATGAATCTTGCATGAACCTTCCTCTGAGGCACTGTTAACTTCTGTTTCTGCCTGTACCACTCAATTTGTCTTTATCGACATTGATATACTTTCCTACCTCAACTTCTACCTTTGGATTTTTCATTCTCCCTTTATGACTTTCCAGCTATATTGATGCACTGATATAACCAGGCCCAGGGTGAGGTTCCCCAGTTTCACATGGCTTCAGATAGGGGTGAATTGACTGCTCATTCTTTATTCACCAACCATACAACAAGGTTAATTAAAAAGGATTCCTTCCCTTGTAACCAAAAGAATTTAAGTTTTGAATGAAACCAAATTAACCAGGCTTGCATAAATTAATAAAAGAATGAGTTTATTTTTTATAAATACAAGAAGATAGATTAGCAATGAGAAGGTAGCGCAGAAAATAAATTTAAAACACATATTGATTAGTCACTGGGTCATTCATGATGAATAAATGGTGGCATTTTGATAGTTTAGCAGCTAACTTTGGGATTCTTGGTTTTGTTGGTAAACCGAAACTCTTTTGTTCCGTTTTATGATAAAGCCGGCTGGCTAGCTTCCAACACTGCGAGCAAAATGATAATTTAACTGGAAAGCAGCAATGATGAGAGGATATTTCTTGGACTGTGACTTCCACAACATGCTAACATTTTACTATTACACACCAGTAGTTCAGCTCATATGCACAAATAGACCAGGGTTGAAAACTGACTTTGAACCCATACCATTGTCTATTCTTGAATGGATGAAATACATGGCTTTCACCCAGACTGCTATATTTTTTCCCCAACACATCCATATTCAGAGATATTCATGAAGTTACAATTCCATTTACAGTACATTGCTCTCTTCAAAGGCTCCTTTAAAATCCAAGGTGTGAAATTCCATGCATTGTCTCTGAACAGCTACTAAAACTACATTTGAAATAATCTTTTGGCTTGATGTCTTCCTGTTGAAAAATTGACATCTGACCTCCAATATATCAATATATCCAATGGTGATCCAGAGTTACGATACATGGTCATGACTGTATTGATTGCAATGAGGTCCGTCAGCTCAGAATATGAGTTCCCTGATGGGCTGTTAATCTGGTCCAGTCAGGGAGGTCTGGTGGACAGATATGAACAGAAATGTCACAGGTTCTGTGCACTCAGGGCTGGTACTGAGGAAGCTGGATCAGCATCAAGAACTCTCAATGTGTAAATAAAGGAATACTTGGTGACAGGATACTGGCCTCTGGAATTATTTCAATGACAACATGTATTTTTATGCTCTGTCCTTCCTTCCATATTGATTCCTGGCATTTGTATTGCTACCCTTCAGTATTGCCTTGTCGTTGATCTTTAAATTTCTTCTAAGAGTCAGAGTCAAATGGCACGGAAACAGACCCTGTGATTCAATTTATTCACACTGACCAGATTTCCTGAACTAAACTAGTTCTATTTGCCTGCATTTGTACCATATCGCTCTAAACCCTTCCTATTCATGTACCCATTCAAACTACACCGGCATCTACCACTGTCTGGCCGTCCTCCTCCAAACCTGCCATCTTAACAATTAGCTTGTTGTTGAATGTTAACAATGTTAATGCTGATATTAACTACTGTTAGCTAATATTAACTATTATCTTATTTCTTTATTTTTGTACATATTCTGTGAAAGTCTGTAATGTTTAACATATTAACATTGTTTCTTTCACTACTTTGTATCTCAGTCTTGAATACGTGGGTACCTTGGTACCTAAGATGGCACCAAATTGCAACATTAGATGTTTCACTGTACTTCTGTACTTGAGTACACGTGACAATAAAATCTAAAATTTAAACATCATTTAATACCTTCTCTTTAGTCACAGATGTAAGATTCATCCGAATACTGGTTCCATTGAAACTCACGTGAAGACCAGCAGCATAGCTCCCTCTTTCCCAAGTACCGTGACTACCTCATGTTTTGAAATGGTTTTTCCCAAAGCCAGCCTCTGACCTCCAATTTTACTGGATTGGGATCAAGCAAGGAAGGGAAGAACACATAGTGCAATGGGAAAGCTTTTTTTTCTAGATAATGTGAAGTGAAGCAAAATATATTTTGTAACCAAGTATTGGAATATGGGGTGGGGAGTTGGGTTCAAACAGAAAATTACAATTCAAAAACTTTTCCATATGATAATACTGCAGATTGATAACAATATAGTTAAAACAACATTAATGTTGATGCAACATGTTTATGTCTCCATTTACGATAGCATAGTTTATTTTGAATGGTTTTGCACCTTCACCAAATAGATGAGAAATGACATACAAATCTGTAAAGCATCCATCCAATAAAGTTAGAAACATGAGAGTTCTGTGCCAGTCATGTGACAGGATGCTCGAGATGATTCACTTTACAGCACAAAGTGAATGTTTCTGTTTCAGCCTCAACAGGACTGTGTAAGTAACAAATTCATACCTAGGTTTCAGTTTTTGTGCAAAGTTATAGGGGTCAACTTTGTGCACAAAAGAAAATCAAAGTGGACTGCTTAAGTGGGAAAAGCTTACCAGGGCTAAAATGCCAATATTAAAAGGTAATATAACTTGGTAAAACTTGGGAGGATCCCCATTTGGAAATAATGCGACTAACTAACTAATGGAATAAACTATCATGTTGGGAAATATCAAAACTACAACAAAACTTTAAACAGGCTCACCTGATAACAGCTTCAGCGGTGTTGTGAAGTTCAACAACCAACACTGATGGGAATTGCTCTGCAGGGATGCTGAGTGGGGAAGGCACTGATTGCACCGAACAACTTTCTTTAAATTCACTTGTGACCACAGTCACCTCATTTTCAGTTAATGCCAGACGTTCAGGATCATTAATGGTTTTGTGAGATCGAAGTCCGAGATCACCCTGTTCCTCACTGATGATTTCTTTCAGTTCAGGTTTCACCAAAGCAGTAGGGGTCACCAATAATGGGGAGAGAGTCTCTTTAGGTTTATCATTTTGCTCATTGGTGGTTTTAACCATTTTTGCATAAAGAATTGCCTTTTTGCAATCACCAGACACTGCATAATCCACTGTGCAAATATCAGACAAGCAGTCAAGATCATCCAAAATATTCTGAGGAAATTGCATTTTGTATGTCTCTTCAAACAATTTTGGAAGTGCGTTTGCCCAAAGTCCACTGCTGTACTTCTGTAATAGCTTGGTGATTTTTTGTTTCACCTCAAAATCCTTTGGAACAAGGCTTTTAGATGCAGCTAGCTTCCCTCCTTGAGTTGCACTTTTTTTAGAAAACGATAAATCCTGTTTTTTATCAGCTAACTTTGGGTGAAAACTTGACTTCTTTTGCTGTTGGCCACTCCTTGCAGGATAAAGCAGCAATTCTGCCAAACCACTAGATGCTGACTTTTCAACCTAAATAAAATAATGAGAATAACATGAGTGTAGTACAATACAAAGCTGTCCATTCAGAGGCAATTATTCTACCAAGGCAAAATATAAGCCTGAAAACAACTGAACTGTGCAATAAATGAAAACTGCACGTTAAACCAGGTAACACATGCGTCTTTTCGAAAAAAAAGAGTCAGATAATCCTGGGACTAAGTAGATCAGTCAGCATCCAAAAACATGAATGTTTTGTGTTTTGAAACTGTCTAAACTTTCAAGTGATATTTACCAGTGTACCAGTGGTTTTAGGTGAAAGAATAATGATTGTACCTACTTTCTCTTACTCTAAAATGCCAACGTTAAAGTAATATTACTTGGTAAAACTTACCTTGGGAGGATCCCCAGTGATTTAGTAGTTAAGTGCATCATATGCTATGGTTATGAGCTAGATCAGGGTCACAATCCTCCCTTATGAGCTTTAAGTTGTTGCAGGATTACAAAGGAAAAAGTTGCCATGGCACAATGATAGGACACACCAACCCATTTTTGCACAGGACCAAAATATTGCACCTCTCAAAAGGTTTGCCACACCTACAGTTTGCCATGCTGATTTGTTCAAATAGAAAAGTATCAGGATAGCACAGAATCAAATTTCTCACTTTTAAAGTAATATACAAATTACAAACTATTCATCACAAAGAAAATAAATCAGTTGTTCAAAATGTTATTTAGCTGTTTCAGTAACCATGTTGCTTTCAGACTTTAAAAGGGGAGATAAACAATTCCAGCTGATGACTCGTAAACAAAGGCCTATCCCATCTCTGCAGTGCAAGCGGAAGGCTTCACATAATATTTTCCAGCTGTTATACAAATGCACAAACAGTGACCCTTTACGGATGCCCTAGGCAAGCCCCAGATTTTCTAGTTTTTATTCTTGGCTGAAAAAGAGTCAGATACCCTTGTGTCCCTTATAGGTGACAAATACCACTGCAGCACCAATTGAAATTAAAATTTCTAGGCTGTCTTTATGGTTTTGTGATCTGAAAAACTGAGGATATGGGTTCCAGGTCTGACGTAATGGTCTGTGCAAAGTAAATCAATCTCATCTAAAGCAGTAATGGAACCAGTACACAACGGGGCTCCCAAGCTGTAGAAGGAGTTGAGTACTTCAAGTATTCAACAAAAGTTATGCATTCCAGGATTGTGATCCAAGGAAATCTGGTTAACTAAGTTTTTATGGTTGCATTATGAATAGATTCTCATTCCTAAGAGTCTACAGATATTTAGACTGTCAACAAAACTGGAAGTTAACCATTGGAGTGAATGAGAAATTTCTAACCCTTTTAAATTGAAGTGGTCTTTGACAGCCAAGAAGCCAATTATTTGCTTTAACAACTGGGACTTGTTTGCAAAGTTAGCGTGTATGTTGACAAAGAACATCATTCCTTGAAAATTGTTCAAGTATTATACTGGATGAACAGGTGAATATTTCAGATGAAGCTCTTCTCTGGTCATTAATGCTGCAATGTGTCTGAGAAACAAATGTTTACTCTTAAAAGCAAAGTATTTTTTAAAAACCTATAGAGTTTCTGATCCCTTCTGTTCCCTGCTTTGCCATGCCCTCGTCTAACAACATTATCGTAGATCCGTCATAAAAGGTTTGTAGCAGGATAAGACAGTAACGTATCATCACCCACTCAAGAAAACTAGTGAGCAGCAATAAACACAACTGGATGAAAATCCTGGAACTCCATCCCTAACTGACCCACTGCTGACCCACTCCCTCCTCTATAGCATTTCAATGCAGCAGCTTAGTACCATCTTCTGAAGGCATTCTTGGATGAGTAATGGTTTCTTGTCTAGCCAGCATTGCCAACATTCCTTGAACAAATAAAAAAAAACAGAATAATAAACAAACACAGTACATTTGAATAATTACTTCAAATGACAGCTACCAGTATACCACCCTACGTAAGCTCAGACCTCGAATGAACCCGAGTGCATAATCGAAGCCCAAGGTTGTTTGTTTTCTCCTAAAATCATAGAATCTCTACCGTGTGGAAACAGGCCCTTCGGCCCAACAAGTCCACGCTGACCCTTGGAGCATCCCACCCAGATCCATCCCCCTATAACCCACTTAATCTACAGACCCCTGAACACTACAGGCAATTTAGCTTGGCCAATCCACCTAGCTTGCACATCTTTGGACTGTGGGAGGAAACTGGAGCACCCAGAGGAAACCCACACAGACACAGGGAGAATGTGCAAACCCCACATAGACAGTCACCAGAGGGTTAGCCTCTGTGCTGTCCTGATGGTAAACATGTAAAGTGTTTTACCGAAAATCAAGTGGAGAAGAAAATTTATGACAGAGATGTGATGCAAGATGTGATATTTATTTACATTTTATTATTAGTTTTATATTTTGGAATTGAGCTAGTGGATGTGGAATTTGGTCTTTATGTCTGAAGGGAAATTAATCCTTAAATTCTGAGCATTTCTGTATCCATGGTGATTTCTTCTCAAACACAGTATTGGAGACAGACTTTCTGACAAGTAATAGGGTTTTGTTTACGTTTGGAGAGTTTATAAGCAAAGTCAACCGTGTAGTACATTACACTTTCAGATGGAAGGTTCCGGAATAGTTTTTTTTGTGCTTAGTGGACACACCTACAGCTGGAAGGAAGTTTTTTCATTTCAGTTTGGGGTAGTTTACAGAACTCTTGGCTGAAACTGAATGCGTAGAACAGTTGCTTTTTACTTAAGTTCACTCATGGGATGACAGCGTCATTGTCTGGCAACGCATTTATTGCCCATCCTTAACTGTCCATGAAAGGGTGGCAGTGAGGTGCCTTCTTAAGCCACTGGAGTCTCTGTGCTGCAGGTAGACCCATAATGCTGTCAGGAAGGGAACTCAAGGATTTTTACCCAGCAAGTGAATTAACAGTGATTTATTTCCAAATCAGGATGGTGACTGGCTCAGACAGAAAGTTGCGGGTATTTCTGTCTCCATATAACTGCTGCCTTTGTCCTAGATGAAAGGTGTTAAGGATCCGTGATGAAATTCTGCAATACATCTTGTAGTCACTGTTGCTATTGAGTATTATTGTTGGAGGGAATGAGTGTTTCTGGATGTAGTGCCAAATCAAATGGACTGCTTTGTCCTGGATGGTGTCAAGCTTTGAGTGCTATTGGAGCTTCACTCATCCAGGCAAGATGGGAGTATTCTATTATTCTTCTGATTTATGGGAAGGCTTTGGGAGTCAGGAGATGAGTTATTTGCTGCAGGATTCCTGGCCTCTAAACAGCTCTTGTAGGTACTGTTCTTATATGTCCATTCTAGTCTCTGGTCAATAATATCTCCCAGGATATTCTGGTAGGGTAATCAGTGATGGTGAAGCCATTGAATGTCAGGGACCAATGGTTAGATCATCTCTTTTTGGAGATGGTCATTGACTATATTTGTATGGTGCAAGTGGTACTTGCCACTTTTCAGCCTAAGCCTGGATACTGTCCAGGTCTTGCTACATTTGGACATGGACTGTTTCAGTACCTGAGGAGTTGCAAATCATGCTGAATATTGTGCAATCAGTGAACATATCCACTTCTGACCGATTGTCAGGCATTAATGAAGCACCTGAAATTTGAGACCCTAGGATGGGTAGGACACTACCCTGCGCAACCCCTACAGAGATGACTGACTTCCAACAATCACAACCATCTTCCCTTGTACTAGGTATGACTCCATGAAGCAGAGATCTCCCCTCTCAAAACTCCCAACGACTCCTGCTTTGCTTGGGCTCCTTGATGCAAGGTGTCTTGGTCACACACAACCTTGATGTCAAAGGCAGTCACTCTCACCACACATCTGGAATTCAGCTCTTGGTCCATGCTTTAACTATGGCTATAACAAGGTCAGGAACTGAGTGGCTCTTGTGAAATGCAAACCTGCTGCCAGTGAGCAAGTGCTGCTTGATAGCATTGTGAATACACATTTCATAAATTTTCTCAATGATCAAGAGTTGACAGATGGGGCAGAATTGGCCAGATTGGATTGGTCCTGCTTTGTATGTACAGGACATACATGGGAATTTTCCTCATTGCCAGGCTGATGCCAGTGTTTTTACACAGACATATGGACAATGGATCATCTGTTCGGCAGTTTAGGCTGCAGATTGTTGCGAGTGCTACTGCCTTATCTTTTGAACTGATGTGCTGGGAATCCCCATCATAGAGGATGGGGATATGTTTGGAGACTCCTCCTACAGTAAGTTAATTGCCTGCTACCATTCATGACTGAATATTGTAGGACTGCAGAAATTGCTTGGATCTGTTTGTCACATGCTGCTTATCAAATGAGTAGTCACGTTTCATACCTTTACCAGTTGACACCTCATTTCTAGGTATGCCTGGTGCTGGCATGCCCTCCTGCACTCTCCATTGAATCAGCACTGATGGTAGTGGTTGTGTTGGGGGGGGGGGGGGGGGGGGGGTTGTAGGTTGTGTTTGAGTGTGATTCTGCTGCAACTGATGGCGGACAGCACCTCATGGTTTCCCAATGTCAAATTACTAGATCCGTGTGAAGGCTGTCGCATTTGCATGCCACAGAATACAAAAGAAGGATTCTTAACGTGAAGGCAGAACTTGGTCTCTCTAAGGGCGGAGAGGTGGTCATTTTTATGAATACCGTCACTGATTTCCACACCACTTGCTGCAGACAGTCTAGCAGCAATGACCTTTCAGACTTGACCAGACCGATCAACAGTTACGTTAAGTGAACATGGCTGTACCCAGTGTATACTTTTCACCCTTGCAAAACTTAGGGCTTCTTCCAAGTGTTGCTCAACCTGGAGGAGTACTGATTCATTAGCTGAGGAAGGACAGTCTGTGATAATCAGGTTTCCTTGACCATGTTTGGCTTGGCACTATGAGACATCATGGGGTCAGGAGTCAATGTTGAAGACTCCCAGAACAACTCCATTCTGACTATACACCACTGTTCTGCCACCTCTGCCGGATCACTCCTGGGAAAGGAAAGTAGTCTAAGACTGTTAAGAAACAGAATATTTCAGTGTAAGGAGCTTAGGTTAGAAATTCTCAATCAGAAGAGTCCATTAAAACACTGAAGGGGTTACGTGAAGCTGAAAATGCCAAATCGCAATCTAATGATTAATCAAGAGAGGGGCCATTGGACTCTCAGCTGCAGCTTCAGTTCCCATTTAAGTTAAACTGTGTATGGAAGATAGATGGGAATTCTTTCTGATTACAGAGTGCTGTAATGGGATTCTCTTGGCATTAATGAAGTTCTATTTTTACTGCATGTTTTGAATGCTTTCAGATTGCATTATATGCAGATAGCTTGGTTTATTCTACTTATATTAATTACTCTTGTTTAATAAACTTACTTTTGTTGTTAAAGACCAGCATTTCATGCCCGAGTTTCGGTGAAAGACCACCTTGTTAAATAGAACCAAAATATAATACATCAAACCAGATTTCAGTCTGGGCTTGGGCTTACTAGTCATAACATCAAGTGGGATCATAATAGGAGCCTCTTCATTTTTCATTCCAACAACCTCTCATTAGGTTTATTAATATTATAACATTTGGTTGCCTTAGCAAATATGTACTAACATTCTTCTATATTCAAGCTGTACTCATTTTTCACTGCCTGAGCTAAGTTTGGATGTTAGACTGGAGGTGCGTTCCTCATTCCAAATGGAGTAATAACTACTTCCCCATTGTTAGACATCTGGGTTTAATTATTTGCTGTCCAACAGGTTAATTAAACTGGAGATCTTCCCTCTCTGAGCATTTATATAGATTATGCCCCAATTCTTCGGTTCAACATATATAATCTCTTTTTTCTTTTCTTCAGACTGTTCTTCAGAACAACCAATTAATATGATCACCTTGTTAAAACTGCATTCAAAAAATTTAGAATGTAACATCTGAACAACCGGTAAAACAAATTCAACCAACAAAATTCAAAATACCTGACTTCTCTGCACATAGATGCAAGGAGACAGAAAA
Organism: Stegostoma tigrinum; assembly: GCF_030684315.1. Lineage (NCBI taxonomy): Eukaryota > Metazoa > Chordata > Chondrichthyes > Orectolobiformes > Stegostomatidae > Stegostoma > Stegostoma tigrinum. Next base: position 10,942,047 of record NC_081356.1, on the reverse strand, counting down.
GGGTATGGATCAAACCAAATTGAGCTGAGTGATGTTGAGTTGGATAATGCAGAAAGATTGAGTGAACTGGAAGCACAGTGCTTAGGGAGATAAAGCTTATTATGATGCAACAAAGGGCTAGATTATTCACGTCATTCATAGCTAAAGGATAGAAAGCCTAGCCCAATGTATCTAGGTAAATCGTACAGAGTGCTAGAATGCAGTGAACAACTGATAAGAAATCAGCCCAACACCTGGGGGTCATGGATATGTCAAAAAGGAGCTTCCATTTTTCATGTAGATAACCAACGTAGGCCAGTTAAGCTACCGTTTATTTTTTAAGAAAAATTCATGAAGCACCCATTCCGAAACCCATCAAACTGAAGCTCAACTGCAGACCCAGCTTCAGCTTGTGAGCCAGCAAATGGCCTCAGGTGAGTTAGACTTGTTTTCTGATCTATGTACATTAACTCAAATCAATTAAATTACCTATCTCCCTAGTAGGCATGGAGAAGTATTAATGTAGCAGTCTTACTTTTTTGAACACTGCATTTTCTGTAACCCAAGTGGAATGTTAAGATCATAAAAAGGTAGAAGTATCAGAGAAATCTGACTACAGCGCTGAAAATGAGATCCACTAAAAGTGGTAGGAGAGTTAGGAATACGTCCTTGTAAAAAGTTGGTGCAAGATTCCCTTAGGAACCCAAGAACTGAGCTGCACTTTGGGTGTCTATACAGGTTTAAATTTAAATATTATTTTTCCTTGAGTTTCCTTGGATGCATTGCTGGCAAGGGTAACATTCATTGAAAAAGGAGCGGTGAGCTACCTTCCTGACTGAATGCAGTCGACATTTTGCATGAACATCTCCAATGACTGACTGATTGATTGATTTACTGATCAACTAAAGTGAAAGGTTTTGTTTTGCGAGCAGTACAGGCAGAATAGAAAGCCAGGACACACAGATCATAGGGTGCTTAGACAGAGCGAGGCATACGGGGTTACAACTGCACACAAAGTGTGCAAAGCAAGATCAACATTACACATGAAATTAGAAAGGTCAATTCAGCAGCCTAACCACAGCTGTTCTGGAACCTGTTAGTGCAAGTGTTCAAACTTCTAAATCTTCTGCCTGACGGACGAGGTTGGAAGAGAGCATTACCAAGGTGATAGGGTTCTTGGATGATGTTGGCAGCCTTTCTGTGGCAACAAGTAGTGTAGGTGAAGTCCATGGATGGGAGGTTGGCTTCTGTGATAGTCTGGGCTGTGGACACAACTTGCTGTAGCTTGTTATGGTCCTGGGTAGAGCAGTTGCCATACCAAGCAGTTATGAACCTAGATAGTATGATTTCTATGGTGCATCTGTAAAAGTTGTTGAGGATCCATATGGACATGCTGGATTTGCTAAACCACCTGAGGAAGAAGAGGCTTCTGTTGTTGTGCTTTCTTGACTGCTGCATCTGTATGGGAGATCCAAGACAGATTGTTCGTTAGCGTCACTCCTAGAAACTTGATGCTCTTAATCCTCTCCACCTCAGTTCCATTGACGTAGAGGCATGCCCTCCTCCTTTCTTCCCAAAATCAATGATCAGTTCTTTTGTTTTGCCAACATTGAGAGAGAGATTGTTATCATTGCAGGATAACACCAAGCGTTGTATTTTCTTCTTGTGTTCCGACTCATTATTGTTCGGTTTCCAGCCTACAACGGTGGTGTCGTCAACAAACTTAAAGATAGGGTACATATGGAATTTGGCTACACAACTTTGGGTGTACAGGGAGTATAGTAAAGAGCGGAGTATGTATCCTTGATGGCCACCAGTTTTGAGGATTATCCTGCTGTTAAAAAGAAGGAATTGCAGATCCTTAGCCCAGCAACTGTGAAGGAATGGCAATATAGTTCCAATTCAAGATAGTGTGGTGGCTAAGGAGGAACCTTCCAGGTGATGGTGTTCTCCTGCATCTGCTGCCCTTTGTTCTTCTAGGCAATGAGGGGTCAGAGGTTTGGAAGGTGCCATCCAAGGAGCCTTGGTGAGCTGTTACAGTGCATATTGTAGATGGCACACACTGTTGTCAATGTACACTGGCACAGAACAGCAATCAAGCTGCTGCTTTGTCTAGACTGTGTTGACAATCTTCAGTGTTAATGGAGGTCCTTTCACCGAGTATTCCATCCTATTCTTGCCTTGTGGATACATAGTGATTGGACTCGGATAAGTCAAGACAAGTTCCGAATTATTTACTGCAGAAATTACAACTTCTGATCTGCTCTTGTAGCTGCAGTATTTAAATGGCTAGTCCAGTTCCATTACTGGTCAATGGTAAACTCTAGGATGATGATGATGCAGGATTCAACATTGGTAATGTCATTGAAAATCAAGGGATTGTTACATTCTCTATTGTTCAACACAGTCATTGCCTCACTTTTTAATTTCAAGTACCATTCAGGCCAAACACCAAGATCATGAACATGGTCTAGGTCTTGCTACTTCACAGACACATGTCACTCCAGTGTCTGAGGAGTTGCAAATGTTACTGAATGTGGAAAATGCTTACTGATGATTGTACACCTATCTTAGAATGGAGACAATGGGTCCTCGAAGAAGCAACTGAACATAGATAAAACCTAGGACATGACCCTGAAGAATGAGAGCTGTTGTGGTGCAGTGGTAATGTCCCTACATCTGAGTCAGTTGGCCTGGGTTCATGCAACCAGCAATCTGTAATCACATCCCTGAACAGGTTGATTAATAATACCACAAGAAGGGTAGAAGTGCTGGGACTGAGATGAATTTGCCTCAACAACAACAGCCTTTTGTTTTGCACATTATATGACAGCCATGAGTGGAGACTCCACCTGCTCACCGCAAGTTATTACTGACTTGCCATACCTCAGCAATTGCTGCTTTTATGTATAGGGCAATCACTCCTACCTCAAACATCTGCACTAGAGCCACCCTTGTGGAACCCAAGCTTAAATTTATGAGCAAGTTATTGCTGTGAAAGTGCTGCTTCATAGCACTGTCAGTAACAGATTCCATTGTGTGTAATAGTTGACCATGGACTGGTGGAATGTTGCTAGTGTCGAAGCTTCAGTGGAATTGCTTGTTCGGGTCAAAATGGGAGGACATTTACCAGGACTTTTCGCCTTGGCTGTATCCAGTGCCTCAGTCATTTGATATCGTAGAATGAATCAAATAGTTTGAAGACTGATATCCATGATGGCAAGAGCATCAGGAGAAGGCTGGTTGAACCACCTGTTCCTCATTTTGGATGAAGTTTGTTTCAAATGCTGCAGCCTTGCATTTTGCCTTAATTTGCTGGGCTTGAGAATCAATCAAGAAAACTGAGCTCACTCACAAAAACAATCAAGTGGTTTAGCTTAATATGTTACAAATTTTAGTCAAATAGTTGTTGGTAGTACAGAACATAGAACATAGAACATAGAACAGTACAGCACAGAACAGGCCCTTCAGCCCACAATGTTGTGCCGACCATTGATCCTCATGGATGCACCCTCAAATTTCTGTGACCATATGCATGTCCAGCAGTCTCTTAAATGACCCCAATGACCTTGCTTCCACAACTGCTGCTGGCAACGCATTCCATGCTCTCACAACTCTCTGCGTAAAGAACCTGCCTCTGACATCCCCTCTATACTTTCCACCAACCAGCTTAAAACTATGACCCCTCGTGCTAGCCATTTCTGCCCTGGGAAATAGTCTCTGGCTATCGACTCTATCTATGCCTCTCATTATCTTGTATACCTCAATTAGGTCCCCTCTCCTCCTCCTTTTCTCCAATGAAAAGAGAACCTGAGAACTGATGAAATAATTCACATTTTGTCAAAGCTTTCCGTCTTGCACTTTTTAGGACAATTTGCAAGAATAAGGGAAACTTCTCTAACTCAACCATTGTTACTGGATATCTCTTAACTACCGCCCTACACCCTCCCACCCACCCTCCAGCTTGTTTTTATTTCTCCTCATTGCCCCCTTTTCTCATCAATTTCTCCCTTCTTCTGAAGGTTGGTTAAGATTGATTATTAGTGGGTACAGTTTGTTAGTTATAGCTTCCTAGCATTTTGAATCACAGATTAATTGAATGTCTACAGTGCAGAGCAGGCCGTTCAGTCCATCAAGTCTGCATCAACCCATCGAAGAGCAGCCTACCCAGATCTGTAACCCTGCATTTCTCACAGCCAATCTACCTAACCTGCACATCCCTGGACTCTATGGGCAACTTAGTTTGGCCAATCCACCTAACCTACATGTTTTGGACTGTGGGAGGAAACTGAAGCACCCAGAGGAAACCCATGCGGACACAGGGAGAACATGAACAAGATCTGAACAATATCCAGGCTTGGGATGACAAGTGGCAAGTGACATTCACACCACACAAATACCAGGCTATGACCATCACCAAGAAGAGACAATCTGACCACTGCCCCTTGACATTCAATGGCATTACCATCACTGAATCCGTCACTATCAACATCCTGGGGGTTACCATTGACCAGAAACTCAACTGGACTCACCACATTAACAGTGTGGTTACAACAGCAGGCCAGAAGCTGGGAATACTGCGGTGAGTAACTCATCTCCTAAATCTCCAAAGCCTGTCCACCACCTACATGGCACAAGTCAGGAGTGTAAAAGGAATACTCCCCACTTGCCTGGATCAGTATAGCCCCAACAAAACTCAAGAAGCTTGACACTATTCAGGACAAAGCAGCCCACTTGACTGGCACTACACCCACAAGCATTTACTGCCTCCACCACTGATGCTCAGTAACAGCAATGTACACTATCTACTAAATGCACTGCAGAAATTCACCAAAGCTCCTCAGACAGCACCTTCCAAACCCACGACCACTTCCATCTAGAAGGATAGCAGAAGGCAGCAGATATATGGGAACACCACCAACTCCAATTTCCCTTCCAAGTCACTCACCTTCCTGACTTGGAAATATCGCTGTTCCTTCACTGCTGCTGGGTCAAAATCCTGGAATTCTCTCCCTAATAGCATTATGGGTCAGCTCACAGCAGGGGGAACGCAGTGGTTCAAGGAGGCAGTTCACCACCACCTTCTCAAGGGCAACTAGGGATGGGTAAGAAATCCTGGCCAGCAAGCGACGCCCACATCCCACAAAACGAATAGAAAAACAAAATGGAAGATTCACACAGACAGTCACGCGAGGTTGAATTCGAACCCAGGTCCCTGGCACTGAGAGGCACCAGCGCTAACCACTGAGCCACCATGTCACCCCAAAAGGACCACCGTCACATTTTATGAGGAAAAATTACAGCTGATTCTCATCTGACCCAATCCTCATATGACATTCATACAAAGGTATATCCAGCAGATGTCATTCAATAGTTTTCTCAGGAGGGAATACTGGTTGGTGCCTTTCTTCCCCAACGCCAAAGTAGGCACTCCACAGTTAACTACTGCACCATAGCTGATATAAGAGAATTCAGCAGAGACATTAAAAACAATTTATACCATCTTTGTCTGAAGGGTTCAAGCTACACATCAGATACATTTGCAAAATCATTGAGGAACTGTGCTTCTTTCCATTGAACTATTTGAGTTACATGTCATTTTCTCAAAAAAAAATTCTACATACAAATTGCCTTACACCCTTAGCACAGAACCCGAGGGAGAAAAAACAAAAGCTCCAATCGGCAAATATTTGAAACTCAAAGCAGCATCAATATTGAGCTTCCAAATGACTGAAAATGGACTATTTCTCTTCAGCAGGCAAAGGTTTAAAACGTAGATCAATAAAAGCAATGAGATGACCAAATATAATAAAGACAACAAAAAAATTGAAATAAGATTCCAGATAATTATAATCTCATGTTTAAGCACAAAGAAGTACCAACCAGGTGCAATTAGCAGCTCGGTTTAAACTCAGATGCGGTAGCAGAATACAATTCCACCATTTAGGGTGTAGGCAGCTTAAAATTTCAGGTACAGAGAGACAATGCACCAAGCACCAATTCCTATTTTCACACATTACAAATGCAGCCAATAATGAACAGAGGCATGAATTCAGCACATCTGTTTTCTAAAATAGAAGGACAAGATGAACTGATGTGGCAAAAAAAAACATTGCAGTTAATTCCATGTTTATATGACTGTTCCTTTTTTGATGTTACACATGAAGGACACAGTTTCAATCACTTGCAACACAATACCTTGTGCAGAATTGCCTGTAAAACCTACATTACAGGTGAGCATCATTTCTAGACAAACTCAATCTGAAGATATTCTAAAATACAACTATAAAGCAAATTAACACTGAAATGCCTTTACCCATTACTTTTCATATTAATATTTTAAATCAGCTCACCATGTTTTGGAAATATGTAGCCATCTTTTTACAGATTTCATGCACTTTTAGCAATATTCTTTATTCTCGGCAGTACACAGTGCAGGTTTTGTTCTAATCTATTGCCTTTAGACTCCCTTGTCAATGATTGTGACGTTGCTTTTGCACACAGCTCACAAGTTAAGGGCAGATGCAAAATTGCAATGCTTGCTAGAAAGCTGCTTGCATGAGAAAGGAAATATCAGTTTGTCAGTCTTAATGTAAATACTTCCTTCATTAGATATAAATACAAAATAGTACGTGCATTGTCACTCTTGAAAGCATTCATAAAAGATTTCTCAAGCAACAGACTAGGGAATTTGGACTGGTGCTGAAGCCCAGCCTGTGGGTAGGGGGAGGGGGCACTGTATAGTATTTTGAAAACTGAATGATTGATATAGTCTGAGAAAGCTTTGTGATGATTTTGCTCTAGTCTACCTTTTGCAAATGCATGACAGTACTGCTCCAATGTAACAAATAGAAAATAAAATGAGAGAAACACAATCCATCTTTCTCTAATAGCACAAATACTTGTCCTGCCAGGTTAACTACATACAGCAATTACTTTAGCACATCTAATTGAAGTAGGAAATCCAACTGATTGCACACAGATATAAAGGATGGATAGGTAGCAAAGCCCAAAGGAGATAAGTGTACTTGGGATAAGGATTTTCAGAGGTATCTGCAAATATAATTACGCTCAGGCGAGGTAAGTGGAATAATATTAGAGAAGCCATACTCCAGTTTTTAAAATCACATGCAAACAAGCAAACTATTTGCAAAACTATTTCTATTCTAAAAAGGTGAGAGTATAGTACAATTAAAAGAAACTGTGTCTCATAGTTAGGCCGTTCATAGTTGAAATTACTGCACCTCTGCCAAATGGTATCATGCAAGCTGAACGTCTCTGGTAACCATAACCCTTCAGCCATGACTGTAATGCCTTACAACTATCCTAATTACTGTCCATCTTAAAGACCAATCGTGATTTAGCAGACCATAGCCAGAGTGCAATGCTCACCTGTAATGAAGACTTTACAGGCAATTTTCCATAAGCGTCACAGGTTCATATTTCCACTTGAATTGGTGAAGCTCAGTGGCAGAGGGCGCAACAATTTTATACTATAGCTTTTCCCAATGTCTTGGGCCTAACCAACTGCAGATATGAAAATAAGTATACATTTGTAATTCCTTCATTCTCAAACATTTTTTTCTGGTTGCAATATGTGAATGTAGAGACCGACAATAATGTTTTCCTTTTTAAAACAAGGCACAGAACAGGGCCTGACAAATTGACACTTCAGAGAAACCAACAGAAGCCAGATACAACCAGGCACACAAAACTCTTTCCAACATTGATATCTTCAAGTAGCAACTTTGGTACTCTACCAACTTTTGTAGCAAACAAGAAACTTAAGTAGGAGGAACTGTGACAAATTGTTCTGATATATAAATGCAGAGGCTTTATCTCAAACTGTATGAGAAATGTACTTGCGCTGTGGCAGAAGATGGCAATGTAATATCGCCATGGGACACCAGAAAAAAAAATCAGATTTTCACATCGTGGAACAATCTGACTGTTGACAGGTACACATACAGTTCCATATACCAATCTTATATCTACAGGAACTTCACACAGACATCCATAATCCAACTGTGGTAGACAAAGTATGTCCAACAGGAAACCTGTGTTTTTTTTCCTACAAAGTAACTAGCTCTACGGCGATTTTTAATTCACTCACAGGATGTGTTCATCTCTGGGTGAGGCCAGCATTTATTGCCCATCATGTAGTTTACAGTCAATCATATTGCTGTGGGTCTAGACCCACATGTAGGCTAGGTGAGGTAAGGATGACAGTTTCCTTACCTGAAGGGCATTAATGAACCAGGTGGGTTTTTCCAATAACTGGCAATGGATTTCATGGTCATCATTAAACTCTTAATTCCAGATTTCTTTTTAATTATTGAATTCAAATTCTACCATCTGGTATGGCAGGATTCAAGCCTGATAATTAGTCAGGTCTCCAGAATGGGCTCCGGAACATTAGCTGGATCTCTGGATTAAAGTTCAGCAACATTACGCTCACACATCTAGCAAAAAGTATGATTTTAGCTTAGCTGCAGTCAAGTCAGAAGGTTGTGGGTTCAAGCCTCACTGCAGACTTCAATAGAACAGAGGCTCACAAGATGCTATAATAAGGGAGTGCTGTAACATCTTTCATATGATGAAGGCAAGATGGTAGCAGAGTCAGATGCTCCACCTGGAGCTCCTCTGCTCCACCCATTCTCTTTCTTTTCTTTTTTCTCTGTTGTTGGCAGTCCTGCAGCAGCACAAGGGGGAAGTGAGTCCTGGTGCAGCATGAGGGGTACAAGACTGGGAGCAGTGCAATGGGAAGCTAGTCCCCATGCAGCGCAACCTACCTTGCTGCAGCTGAGTGCCATTGAAGAGCAGGCTGGAGGCTGGAGTGGAGCAGGACAATTGTTGTACTGGGGCCTAATTCAAGTGGTCAGACTGAGTGATCACTGAGCTGTTGCTATTTCAAACTCTTCACCAGACTGAAATGTCAATCTTTTAACAATGTATCAACTATTCTTTTTCTATTTTATATTTTAGAATTTGTAACAAATGCTACTACTTATCTTTTTATTCCTTTTATTTCTCTTTAAATCTAGCTTTGTAACTAGGTTAATAAAATGTGAGGCTGGATGAACACAGCTGGCCAAGCAGCATCTCAGGAGCACAAAAGCTGACGTTTCGGGCCTAGACCCTTCATCAGAGCTATTCTGATGAAGGGTCTAGGCCCGAAACGTCAGCTTTTGTGCTCCTGAGATGCTGCTTGGCCTGTTGTGTTCATCCAGCCTCACATTTTATTATCTTGGATTCTCCAGCATCTGCAGTTCCCATTATCACTGATACTCTTTGTAACTAGATACTTGTACCCAAGGTGGCGCCATTAGAGACAGCTATTGTTGAAAAAAAACTTTTCACTGTATTCCAGCACTCAAATATGTGACAATAAAGGATATTCTATTCTGTTTGAAACAGCCTTCCTACCAAGTGGGATGAGAACCATTCCATTATAATACTTGAGGAGGAGCTGGCAGCCCAGTGACTGAGCTGACTGTCCAACTTCAACTAAAGCCACCAAAATCACGTCACCATATTACTTACCCATTCAAAACAATGACTGCCTATAGACCTCGCTTAGAACATGATACGACTTAGTATAAAGCAAGATTTTTGTGCTGCCACCATGACCTGCGCTTTTAATAACAGTCTTATTTATTTCCTTGTTATCAATTTCCAGTTTATAAATCTAATGCTTTTATTTGACAAGCAAATGAAAGATTAGAATCATTTTGCACTCTCCATTATCTTGAATGCTTTGGAGCTGAATATCAATTGTACTTCCTTGGGAAAAAAGGGAATAATTTCTAGACTAGATTTAATTGATAAGAAGCATTGTGTTAACCTCTCAAAACACGGGTACATATCCTTCGACATCACAACAGTATAAAATGCAATCAAAGTTTACCTCGACATTTATTCTAGTTTTCAAAAAAATGAAGTTATATTACTGAATATTTTTACTCTGAGAATTCTTGTGGCCTTGATGGTCATAAAGTATTCTTTCAAATGCTTTAATAAGCTTAGTTGTCAAGTTGGCAGTCACAAATTGATTGCCTAAAAGTTGTTAGATTTAATTTAATTCTTCTGCTGTTCAAGTCTTACCACTGTATGCCCCTTTAATCCGACAGGGGGCAAGCATGGCAATAAAAATCCAAATGAGATATATAATTTCTTTATGAAGATTAATTATATATAAATCTTTTTAAAAAGTAATAAAATAAAACTATATTTGTCTTGATTGATCAGCTGTTCAAGAGATTTCATTTTTGTTATGCATAAGCAAATGATATTCAGCATTATTTTTGACTTACTTGTGAACTTTGCAACACCAAACGTATTGACTGGACAAAATAAAAGGGTCACCATACAACTGCTTTATGAAGTCATCTGTGTCAACACAATTCGTTGCACTTGCAAACCAATCAGAATGCTGGAAAAGTTACTCTTCAAAAGCAACTCAAAAGGACCAATAAGCAATAGTCACCATAGATCAATAGCTGATGAGATTTTTCAGTCAGATTGTTCAAGTGGACGAATCACTATGACAATAAAAAGCCACTGGTGGGATGATAGTATCCTGATCCAGGAGCCTGGGTTCAAGTCCCATTTGCTCCAGAGGTGTGTAATAAATTTGACTGATTAGAAAATAGCTAAAAAGCCACTGTTAAATCCACCACTAATTAACATATATAGAGTTTAATACTTCCTTTTCTCAGCAACAACTGCCCTTAAGATGACTGAGTTAATTAAAGGACAAGGAAGAGAAAGTGGGAGAATGGACAAGAGACAAGCACATCTACATTTTAAACTACATTCAAAATTCTCTTTAGCAAACACTGGTCAGGTATTATAATGCCACTCACAGTGCATATATGAGTCCAATGTTCTAATTGCTTTAAAGCATCTTGCTGAAGATCCTCATTGAACATCTTTCTGTACAATTGTGGCAATTTTGATAGCCAAATTCCATTAGTGTATTTGTCCAAGATCTCCTTCAGTCGGGACTGGATCAACTCATTACTGTAGTTGGATTGAGGTGGTGATGAATTAGATTTTCTGGTATCTATGCCGTCACTCCAAACCACTACAAAAGAAGTGTAGAAAAAACAATGCATCACAATTTATAATTTGTTTTCTCTATACCAATACAATCAAATAAGGTCAAAGTAACAAGTCGGGGGGGGGGGGGTTCTTTAAACAAACAGCTGAACACTAGTGGGACGAATAATTGTAACCCTACAGTTTATGTAGCTCAAGTGTTCAGCAGCTGATACTATTTGTTAAAATGTATTAGGCAACAGCAATAATTCCTCAAGCTGTTGTATAGTTATAAACTCTACCACATGCTGAATCAATATGACAGTATACTGAATCAATATGACACTATACTGAACAAAGGCATGTCGGACCAGACGCAATTGAAAGAAAAATTAAACATGGAAAGAACAGACAATTTGCTATACCAACAAATAAATAAAATTTCAAAGCACTATTAAGTGGCCATTTCAACATTACAATATTCAATATTATTTCCATCCAGAAGGTGGCAGGTTTTGCTCGGAAACAAATTATTAAACCCAATATTACGATCACCTTTCACACGAACGGAAATTCTCTTCCTCTAATCAATCAAAAATGACTGCAAAAATCAGAGAATGGTCAAAATATCAACATGATGACCCTTGAAGGTAGCGGCACAGTCAGAATAGACGAGTTTGAGGAGAGATGTTAGCATTGGTTAAACAGGAATTTAAAATCAATTTCAGAAGTGAGAGAGAGATGGGATAACAGAAAGAGAACATTTCAGATTGCAGAATCTAAATGGCTAAAGAAATAGATGCAGGTGGTAGGCTCGAGGAAGGGAAGGATATTCGAGAGACTACAGCTCAATGAATAAAGGGTCGTTAGAGAATGCAAAGAGAGTTAACCTGCCTTAGTGGCCAAGGTGCAATAACCAACAATAAATTTTGGGAGGTGGTTGAAGTGTCAGAGGCGAATAAGTACTTTATCAAGCATGTTAAATTGAAAACCTTGAAAATTGGAGACAACGAACGAGAGCAAAGACAGGGAGACGTGATTGGTGATGTTAACCATCAAGTTGAATGTGTAGGTCTTATTTGCAACAACAGCATCAAGGATACTATCTGGGCAAGACTGCATCAAGCTGTCCTTTGATCTCTACATTCGCAATTTTTAAAAAGCCTTTTGCAAGATCCATCATCATGGGCTGCTTCAACTAAGATAATCCTCACATACAACAGAAAAATAATGCCTCTTGCAGACCTCCAATGAGGTTCAACACAAGCTGAAAGAACAGCATCTCATTTTCCACTTGGGAACCTGCAGGTCTCAGGACTCTACAACACAGAATTCCATACTTTCAGAGCATGAACACTTTCCTTCCCCTTTACCCACACTCTCACCCTAGGCATGGTGATCACACGGGCTGCTTTCAGTGAAGCCAATCCACTTTCACCTACATATGGTCTCCATTCTCAACTTTTCTCCTTCCCTGGAAAACCATTATTCTTCCCTTTGTTTGCCCACTGTCTTTTTCTTAATCTTGTCTTCATCTCCACTTGTCCTCTCACTTTCTTACTACCCCCAACTTATGTTCAGCAATATAAACCACTGTTATCTAGCTTCTACAAGTTTAAACGAAGGGTGGCTGGACCAGAAACGCTGACTCCATTTTCTCTCCAAAGATACTGCCAGACTGCTGAGTTTCTCCAGACATTTCTGTTTTTGTTTCAGATTTCCAGCATCTACTGTTCTTTGTTTAATTGTAGCAAAACTGGATGCTTACTACTGCTCCCCACAAATCAGAAAGACCTCGCAAGCAGTAATATGATAATGATCTATTGCCTACTTTAGTGACATTGGTTGAGAGACAAATGATGTCTACCTCAATGGGCACCCTTTTAGTTTTCAATGGTAACAAGGTGTGGAACTGGATGAACACAGCAGGCCAAGCAGCATCAGAGGAGCAGGAAAGCTGACGTTTCAGGCCTAGACTCTTCTCAGAAATGATGTTGGGATCTTTTCTATCCACCTGATGGATAGACAGGGGCTGGGATTAATGTTTGCACTTTCTTAATTATAATACAATAATACAACTATACAATAATTATTCTTATCGCATTATTGTCCTGACATGCCAGCACTGCTTTTGTTCCAGTCTAAGGCTGGAATCTGAACCTACAGCCTTCTGACACAAGGTTCAGAGTAGGGTTCAAGGTTCTCAAGATACAAGACCATTCCACTTCCTTCCTTTTGAATCCTCCTCCATCTGATATCTTAATTGGCCCTGCCTCTTCATTGATGTCGCTTATTTTTTCCCATCCTTGATTCCCACTGTTTTATCTGTTTCTCCTTTGCCTTCTTGACCATTCACTCAGTTTTCCTCCCTTTTACCACATTGTTTCTTTATTCATGAGGGCGTCATTGGCTAAGCAGCATTTATTGCCCATCCCTAATTGCCCAGAGGGCAGTTCAGTGTCAACCACATTGCTGTGGGTCTGGAGTCACATGTAGGCCAGACCAGGGAAGGATGGCAGTTTCCTTCCCCGAGGACATGAGTGAACCAGATGGGTTTTTCCAACAATCGACCATGAATCCATTATCATCATTAGACACTTAATTCCGGATATTTATTGAATTCAAATTCCACCATCTGCCATGGCAGGATTCGAACCCAGATCCCGAGAATGTTATCTGGGTCTCTGGGTTAACAGTCAAGCAATAATACCACTAGGGCATCGCCTACCCTGCTTTGATGATCAACATCATCTGGTAACTTCAAGGCAAACATTTCAAACTACTGTACACTATTCGTGCACAGTTTCATAGCTCAAATTATCAGACATGCGCGCACGTGCACACACACACACACACATTTGAAATAATTTTGGAAAAGGGAAGCATTCTTTTATTGGGCTAGCTCAATTTTATTGACGTTTTAGCAGGAGGCATGGTAGCTCACCAGTTAACACTGGTGCCTCACAGCACCAGGGATCTAGGCTCAATTGCAGCCGCGGGAGACTGTCTGCGTGGAGTCTGCCTGTTCTTTGCGTGTCTGTGTAGGTTTCTTCCGGCTGCTCCAGTTTCCTCCCACAGCCCAAAGATGTGCAGGTTAGGTGGGTGGCCATGCTAATTTGTCCCTTAGCCAACACATCCCTGGAAGCTATATGTGAATTAGCCATGATAAATGCAGGGTAAATACTGGGGTTGGGTAGGGTCAGAGTGGATGCTCTTCGGAGGATTGGTGCAAATTCAATGGGCTGAATGGCCTCTTTCTACATTGTAGGGGTTCTATGATTTATATTCTGAAAGATTCTGCACCATGGGAATATTTTAAAAGTCAGTTGACCAGAGGTCAGGGCCTGCATATTCCTGTGAGAATGAAAGATAAGGATATGAAGACTAGGGACCACGGATGATAAGAGATAAATTAAAGCTAGGTCAAAGCTTTTAAAAAAAAAAGAAAGATATGAAAGGTTTAGGAAACTGAAATCAAGTAAGGCCCTTCAGGAATATAAAGGAAGCTGGAAAGAACTTTAAATACGGAACTAGGAGAGCTAAAAGGGGCCAAGAAATGTCCTTGGCAAGTAGGATTAAGGTGAATACTGAGATCGTTTATACATATGTTGAGAGCAATAAGACAACTAGTGAAAGAGTAGGTCCACTCAAGGACAAAGTAGGGAATTCAAGCATCGAGCCGGAGGAAGTGGGGGAGGTCCTTAATGAGTACTTTGCATAGACATTCACTAAGGATGCGGACACGGATGAGGTTTAGGGACGGGTACGTTGATATTAAAGAGGTGGTGGTGTTGGGTGTCCTCAAAAACATGAAAGTTGGTAAGACCCCAGGGGCTGATGGGATTTATCCCAAGATACTGAGGGAGGAAAGGAGGACACTGTTAGGACCTCGATGGAGATGTGTGTATCCCCTTTATCTACAGGCAAGGTCCCATAAGACTGGCAAACAGCCATTGCTATCCTTTGTTTAAGGAGAACAATAGAGATAATCCAAGAAATGATAGGCCGAAGAGCCTTACATCAGTGTTAGGGAAATTGTTGGAGAAGATTCTTAGGGACAGGACTAACTCACATTTGGAAGAAGAATGGATTTAATACGAATGGTCAAACAAGGCTTTGTGCAGGGGAGCTTTTGTCTCACAAACATGATTGTGCTTTTTGAGTAAGTGATGATCATTGAAGGGGGCAGGGCAGAAGATGTTATTCACATGGACTTTACTAATGCATTTGACAAGGTCCCTCACAGTAGGCTGGTCCAGAAGGTTAAGTCAAATGGATCCACAGTGAGCTGGTGAGTTTAATACAAACTTGGCTCAGTCATAGAAGACAGAGGGGTGTTTTCTGATTGGAAGTCTGTGACTAATGGTGTTCCACAAGGATCAGTGTTGGGATATCTGTTGTTTCTATAGAAATGATTTGTATTAATATATAGGTGGTCTGACTAATAAGTTTGCACATGGCAAGAAAATTGGTGGAGTTTTCAATAGTGGGGAGGGTTGTCAAAAGATACAGTAGAATATAGATCAATTGGAAAGTTGGACAGAGAAACGCAGATGGAGTTTAATCCGGAAAAGTGAGAGGTGATGCATTTTTGGGAGGTCAAGTACAAGAGGAAAGTATACAAATCAATGACAGAACCCTTTGGAGTATTGATGTACAGTGGAATCTTGGGATCCAAAGGGAATAGACCCCTGAAGGTGGAAACACAACTGGATAAGGTGGTCAAAGGTGGCATAGGGCATGCTCGCCTTCAGCAGTTAGGGCATTGAGTACAAAAGTTTCTAAGTCAAATTGCAGCTGTATAAAATTTGAGTTAGGCTACATTTGTAGCATTGTGTGCAGTTCTGGTCACACACTACAGGAAGGATGTGGAGCCTTTTGAGAGGTTACAAAAGAGGTTTAAGGATATTGCTTAAACTGGAATATATTAGCTATAAAAGGAGAGATTGGACAAACTTGTCTTCGCTAGAGTGCTGGACGCTAAGGGGCAACCTGAGAAATATATAAAATTATGAGGGGCATGGACAGGATGGACAGTTGGTGTCTTTTTCCCCATGGTGGAATTGTCAAGTATGAGGTGGCATGGGTTTAAGGTGAGAGGGGAAGTGCACAGGAGATGTGCGAGGAACATTTTAAAATAGAGGGTCATAGGTGCCTGCAGTGCAGTGCCAGGGAGACGGTTGAAGCAGATATGACAGCAACATCTAAGATACACTTAGACAGATACATGAATGGACAGGGAACATAGGGATACAGACCATATGCTGGCAGATGGGATTAGTTCAGAATGGCATTGTGATTGGCATAGAATTGGTGGGCTAAAGGACCTGTTACTGTGCTGTAATGGTCTATGTTCTATACATTCCTTCAACTAACAGTTACAGTTTATGGACAAAAATATCAAGTTGAGGTTCAGACAAAAGCCGTGGAGTAAAAAATTTCATGTCATTGTTATGAGACAAAACATTTCAATACACAATTATCAATGACTATTTTTGGCACTTGTGTAGTCCTTAATTCAGAGGCCTTGTGTGTATTTAAGGCTGAGATGGATAGATTCTTGATCAGGAAGGCAAACACGGGCTATAATGAATGTGCAGACTGATGAATCAGCTATGATTCTATTAAATGGTGGAACAGGCTTGACGGGCCAAATGGTCTACTTTGGTTCCTATTTCTTATGGTCTCAATTTGGGCATTATAAATTCCATGAACCCCAAAAGACTGCAGATGAATTTATTCTAATAAATTATAAGATTCAATTGATATATCAAAAACCATGCAATCTTTACACACGAAGAGCAACATAAAATTCAGATTGCAATTATAAATGGTTATGAGGCAAGTTTCCATTATTAACATGGCATGAAAACCATTACTTCAACATTCATGGTCATGAAATGTACAATGCACAACGCAAAGCTATCTACATACCACTATGTTCACCTGGCGTGTTTTTTGCCAAGTGCACCTGAAGTTCTTTTTGAAATCGTGGAGGAAATGTCATGGTTGGCCTTTTCTCAGATCTATAAAACCAAAGAATGCAAAATTATATCCAGAACAGAAATCAAAGAAGTGTGGGTAAAATGAGAATTTGAAAATGCTAGATGCTTTATGGATCTTGTGATAGATCAGTATCAAGACTTTAACTGTTAAAACATAACATGAAATATGCATTGGTTCACAACAATGTTGACACTTAGCAGTTTTAAGCGATGTATGTGGTCTGTCAAATTACAGATCACAATTATTGCAGGCAAATACCATAGATGAGGATTTTTAAAGAACGAATCATGACATTATGGACGGTTTCAACATATATCCAAAAACTTCAAAACTAAATTTTAATAATTGAAATGCTAATAGATATAGCAAAGAATCAGTATTACAATCTTCTAAGTCTGGTTCAAATTCTTAAATCATACTTCTTCAAAAATTAGGCAAATTCCAACAAGCAAAGTGACAACTGCAGGAATTCCTGAGTCAGGATAAACCTCCACACAGGGAATGCGACAAAAGTTCAGCAGATTAACTCAAATGATGGAATTGTCCTTTGAGGGGGGAGCTATAAGGAAAGGATGAACAAGCTGGGGCCTTTTCTCCTGGAGCATCAAAGCTGAGGAGTTACTTTAGACGTTTACTAAACCATGAGGGGCATAAATACAGTGAATAGTCAAAGTCTTTATCCCCAGGGTAGGGGAATTCAAAACTAGAAGCCATAAGGTTTAAGGTGTGAGGGGAAAGATTTAAAAGGGGTCTGAAGGTCATTCTTTTAAGTCTGAGGGTGGAGTGTGTATGGAATGAGCTGCCAGAGGAAGTTGAGGAGGCTGGTACAACCACAACATTTAAAAGACATTGGGATGGGTATATGAATAGGAAGGCTTTAGAGGGATAACGGCCAAATGCTGGCAAATGCGATTAGATCATTTTAGGATACCCGGGCTGCATGGATAAGTTGATCTGAAGGACCTGTTTCTGTGCTTTATAACTCTGGGTAATGGACTCAATCATCTTGGAGGCCAGCATTTTTTTTTGAGATTCATGGATGAGGACGCCCAAATCCCTCAGTTCTGTAGCTTTCTGCAGTCTTTCTCTATTTAAATATCCAGTTCCGCAATTTTTCTAAGCAAAATAGAAAACCCTACATTTTCTCACATTCCATCTGCCAAGTTTCTGCCCACTTTTTAACTAGTTTATTTCCCTCTGCAGACTAAGCCAATTTCACTATTTGTCTTCCCATCTATTTTTGTCATCTGCAAATTTGATTACCTTTACTCTTCTCATTCAAGTCAATGTACGTTCCCTGTGGTCCACCACTTGTTACAGGTTGCCAACTTGAAAATGTCCCTCCTTATCCAAATGCTCTATCTTGCCTTAGTTAGCCAATTCTCTATCCATGCTAACATACTACCTCCAACACCCTGGGGTCTTTTCTTATGAAGGAGCCTAATGCATGGCAACTTACTAAATGCCTTTGAAAATCGAAATACATTACATCCACAAAGAATTGGAGTAAAGTTGTCAGGCATGCCTTCCCTTTTTATGAAGCAATGTTGATTCTGCTTGATCATATTATGCATTTCTAAATCTTTGCTGTTATGTACTTTAGAGTAGGCTCTAACATTTTCCAAATAACAGATGGTCTGTGGCTACTTGTTTTATGCTTCCTTCTCTTGCACTTCTGAGAATTTAGAAGAGTTAGAACTGATCTGGTTGAAACTTGCAAAATTCATAAAGGATTAGACAGGATAAATGCAGTAAGGATGCAATCTTGGAAGGTGGGGGGTGGTGGTGTGGGTTAATGAATCTAGTTAACAGTGTACAAAGTCTCAGAATCAGGGCAAGTCATTTAGGACAGTGATGGGAAAGCATTTCTTCACTCAGGGGCTCATGAATCTTCACAATTGTCTACTGCAGCAGCTTTGGAGGCTCAGTCATAGAGTAAGTTAAAGATAAAGATCAAAGGATTTGTCAACTTTAACAGCATCAAGAGAAATAGTGATGGCACAGGAAAATGGCTTTGTCATGTACAATTAACAGAGCAGGCTCAAGAAGCTGATTGGCCAACTCCTGCAATGTTCCTATTGCTGTTTGACCTAAACTTTAAAAATAATTTTGAAATTCTATGTGGATGTGTCTAAAGGCATAAAGTGTCCTCTCTTCTATTGGTGTTTTTTTTGCAACTTTATTGCATAAAATGTCTAGTCTTTACTGGAAGTTAGACATCTGACTCAAAAAACAAATTACAGAGTCCTAAGAGTCTTTTGAGTATAGGAGTTGGGACAGCATGTTGGGTTGCACAGCCCATTAGTGAGGCCACTTTTGGAGTACTGTGTGCAGTTCTGGTCGCCTTGTTATAGGAAGGATATTATTAAACTGGTGAGGGTTCAGAAAAGATTCACCAGGATGTTGCCGGGTATAGAGGATTTGAGATATAAAAATAGACTGGAAAGGCTGGGAATATTTTCCACTGGATTGTATGAGTTGAGGAGTGACCTTATTGAGGTTTATAAAATCATGAGGAGTAGAGATAAGGTGAATGACATCCACACCTGGTCTGGCCTACATGTAACTCCAAACCCACAGCAATTTGGTTAACTCTGAACTGCCCTCTGGGCAATTAGGGATCGGCAATAAATTGTGCCAAGCCAACGATGCCCACAACCCGTGAATAAATTTTTAAAAAATGTGGACTGCAGCGGTTCAAGAAGGTAGCTCCCCATCACTTTTTCAATGGCAGCAAGGGATAGGCAATAAATGTTGGCCAGACGGTGATGCCCATATTCCATGAGTGAATTTAAAAAAGATCACTGTGGCCAGCTGGATTGCATCCCCTTCCACTAAAGGAAGGCACAGAGGAAATAGCGGATTTTAAACAAAAACGAAAGAAGTTGATTAGTGTGCAGGAGAGACATGTTCCTGTGAAAATTAGGGATAGAAATGGCAAGATTAGGGAACCATGGATGACAGGTGAAATTGAGAGACTAGCAAAGAGGAAAAAGGAAGCGTACATAAGGTCAGGCGACTGAAGACAGACAAAGTTTTGGAAGAATATCGGGAATGTAGGGCGAATCTGAAACGAGGAATTAAGGCGGCTAAAAGGGGACATGAGATATCTTTAGCAAACATTGTTAAGGAAAATCCCAAAGCCTTTTATTCATATATAAAGCGCAAGAGAGTCGCTAGAGAAAGGATGGACCCACTTAAGGACAAAGAAGGAAAGTTATTCGTCGAGTCAGAGAAAATGGGTGAAATTCTTAACAAGTAATTTGCATGGGTATTCACCAAGGAGAGGGACATGATGGATGTTGAGGTTAGGGATATATGTTTGATTGCTGTAAGTCAAGTCGGCATAAGGAGGGAGGAAGTGTTGGGTATCCTAAAAGGCATTCAGGTGGACAAGACCCCAGGTCCAGATGGGATCTATCCCAGGTTCAAGAGCAAACTATACAGTAAATGGAAAAGACCTGGGGAAAATTGATGTACAGAGAGATCTGGGTGTTCAGGTCCCTTGTTCCCTGAAGGTGGCAACGCATATCAACAAAGTGGTCAAGAAGGCATACGGCATGCTTTCCTTTAGTGGACAGGGTACTGAGGACAAGAGTTGGCAGGTTATGTTACAGTCGTGTAAGACTTTGGTTTGGCCACATTTAGAGTACTGCGTACAGTTCTGGTCGCCACATTACCAAAAGGATGTGGACGCTTTGGAGAGGGTGCAGAGGAGTTTCAGCAGGATGTTGCCTGGTATGGAGGGTGCTCGCTATGAAGAAAGGTTGAGTAGATTAGGATTATTTTCATTAGAAAGATGGAGGTTGAGGGGGGACCTGATTGAGGTCTAAAAAATCACGAGGGGTATAGGCAAGGTGGATAGCAGGAAGCTTTACCCCCTCCCAGAGCGGGGAACTCAATTATTAGGGGTCATGAGTTCAAAGTGAGAAGAGGAAAGTTTAAGGGAGATATGTGTGGAAAGTTCTTTACGCAGAGGGTGGCGGGTGCCTGGAACGCGTTGCCAGCAGAGGTGGTAGACGCAGACACAATCGTGTCTCTTAAGATGTATCTGGACAGGTACATGGATGGGCAGAGAGCAAAGGGATACAGACCCTTAGAAAATAGATGACAGGTTTAGACAGAACATCTCGATTGGTGCAGGATTGGAGGGCCGAAGGGCCTGTTCCTGTGCTGTAATTTTCTTTGTTCTTTCAGTACAGACACTGGAAATCAGAAACAAAAACAGAAATTGCTGGAAAAGCTCAGAGATCTGGCAGCATCTGTGGTTGAAATCAGAGTGAACATTTCAGGCCTCTTACGGTCTCTGATTTCTCCCCAAGGAAATAGGAGATGCTTAGAGGATCTTTTTTGCTATTTTCATTTGATTATATTTGCAGTACTAAAGAACTGAAGAGAGGACTACAAAATATTCAGGCTGATTTTAGTGCTGGGCAAATTATCAGAATCAATTCTGACAGAAAGGATAAATGGTCACTTTGAAAGGTAAGAATTACTGAGGAACTGTCAGCATGCTTTTGTGAAGGAAAGGTCTTACAAACTTAATAGATTATTTTGAGAAAGTAACAAGGAAGACCGATGAGGACAGTGCAATGAATATTGTCTACAGGAATTTTAGTATGATAGGTCTCACAGGCAGACTCAACAGAAAAGTAAAAGGTCCATGGGATATTGAGAGATTTGGAGAGTTAGATTCAAAGATGTCTCACTGACAGGAAACAGTGCAACCAAGTGTAAATGAAGTATAATCTCATTGTTCATATATTCAATTCCCCTCACAATAAATCATAACTTTCTGATATATTGCAGATTAACATTCTGCAATTTATACATGAGGAAACTCAGATCTCTTTTGCATCTAAAAGTTCTGCAACCACTCATCATTCAGATAATATGCTTTCTCGTAAAATTTCTTTTTGCCAACATCGACAATTTCATACGTTTTCACATTGTACCCTATTTGTCAGATTTTTGTCCATACACTTAATCTATTTATATTCCTTTTTAGGCATCCTTATTCCCCTTCACAAGTCATTTGCCTTCCTATCTATGTCATCAGCAAACTTAGCTACCAAACCTTTGATCCCGTCATTGACAAAATGTAGAATTGAGAACCCAGCAACAAAACACCTGTGGAACATCACTTGTGATGTCCTGCCAGTCTGAAGAACTAATTATTCTTACTCTCTGTTTCCTGTTAGCCAGCCAATCTACTATTCATGCCAAATGTCTCCTAATACACCATGGGCTTTTAAGTTCCACAACAACCATTAATGGGCACCTTATTAAATTACCTCCTGGAAACGTAAATACAACAAATCTATTGGTTCTCCCTCATTTACAGCACAAATTACTTCTTCAAAGGATTTCCAAATATGAATTCCTTTGGTAACATGTCAGCTCTGCTTTTTGCCTTAAAATTATCCAAATGCCCTGTTATAATGTCTTGAAACCCTATGGAAGATGTTAAGCTAACTGCCCTATTGTTGTCTACTTTCTGCCTCCTCTGCATGAATAAATAGGTTGCAGTCATTATTTTCCAATCCCAAGGTATATTGGTGAGACCATGCAGACGCTCCGACAATGGATGAATGGACACCACACAACAATCACCAGACAGCAATGTTCTCTCCCAGTCAGGGAATACCTCAGCAGTCAAGGGCATTCAGCCTCCTGGTAAGGTTCCTCCAAGGTGGCCTTTGAGATACACAACAAAGCAGAAACACCGAGAAACTAATAGCCAAGTTCCATATCCATGAAGGTGGCCTCAATCGTGACCATGGGTTCATGTTGTGCTACATGTGACCTCACACACAGTTCTGTTTCTGTAAAATCTTCCTTACTGTCCTGTCATGACAGAATCACCTGAATAAATTGTTATGATCTCATTACCTTAATTAGTTTGTACAGTTTTGGATTACTTATTACTTCGGTTAGACCCTCGTCATGCAAATCTTATACCTATCATATTATTCCAGTCATTTAGTGTTGTCTCCAGCACTAACTTATTTTTAACTTTTTTGAAATTATCTCTCTGCCTCATTTAATCAGATTATAGGTCATCCCTTAGCTTGTTATTCAGCTACTGATACTTGACTCACACTGTCTGACACCCGATCACCTGCAGAGACTTATTACTCATCACTCAACTCTCACTATTTGCATGATCTTTTGATCTCTCTGCCTGTAAATTCTGTGCCTGTGCGCTCCCTTCTCACTTCACCTAACGAAGGGGCACACTCCAAAAGCCTGTGATTTCAAATAAACCTGTTGGACTATAACCTGGTGTTGTCTGACTTCAAATGTTTCCTGGTTTTATACACTGGCTGACTTCTTTCCTCCTTATTAATCTTTAGTAATTGCTTGCTTGTTTTATATTCTATCCAAATCGCTGACGTGTCACCTACCTTTGCAGAATTATTTGTCTTCTCTCTGAGTCTGATACTATCTTTGACATTTTTAGTTAACCATGGAGGTGGCTTCATCCTTTAGGATTTTTCTTTTTTGCTGGAACGTATCCATTCTGTACTTGCTGGAATTTCCCTTACCTGTTTTTATCTTTTAACTTAATTTGTCAGTTCACTTCTGCTAGCTCTGCTTTCACGCTCTTATAATTCAAAATTGTAGAATTTGACCCACAATTTTCTCCCTTAAATTGTATGCGAAATTCAATGACATTGTGGTCACTGCTATCTAGAGGCACCTTCACTTGGAGGTTAATGAATCAAATCCTGACAATGCAAGGTGTGTGACTCAGCAGAAGGTGAGCTATGTTAAAATGGGAATGAGAAACAACGATATTATAAAAATCAACTCTGAAATGGAAAAAAATCAAAGAGGGTAAACATAAAATGACAACTCTCCAAATACTTAAATCTTAGTTAAGAATGTTTAGAGCTTAACTGACATCAGCTGACAATATAACCACAATTTCAGAGGCCTAAAATGTGGGCAAACAGCTTGCCATAACAAAACTTTGAAAAACATGTTGATCAGAAGTTAGTCTATGGGATTGCTGAGTTAGTTGCAAGCTTGTTAATAACAAGGGAGATCATATTTTAGTACCAATCCAAAGAAGCACATGAAAATTAGGTTCAAATTGGAACAAAAAATAACAACAGCACAACGTTATTCAAATTAGATGCTGTCCGCCTGGGAGATGCTGAGCATTTTTCACATTCCTATCTATTTGATCAGGTAAACATTTAACCACATGACTATGTTGATCTGTTCCAAATACTGGCGTGGAAGAACAAAATTTAACTGCATTAATACAGTTGGTCTTGAAATAGAATGGGAAACTAGAAGAAAATGTATTTAGCACATTTTGTGACCAACAAATCTTCATTGTGAAAAGAGGTACAAACAAGTACATTGCTACAGCCGGGAAGGGTGCAGTCCAATTGTGCCATCTATGTAATTAAAAAGACTTGTATAGTTAATCGCAAAAATCTTTTAAATGGGTGGCACAAGCCTTTGTTCACTTTGGCCAAAAAGTGATTCATGCCGACTTCGCATATTTTTTAGAAAGCTGTTGGGCCAATTATGCAATTACAACTGAATATTTGCTAAAGGAGGATTTACAACACAATACAAATGGATTTATATCAGACCATACTGGTTAAATGAAAGCTCACACTGCTTATTGGCATACACTGACCTCCCTATCACACTGCACTACGAACAACTCTGTTGTTTCTAGTAAATTCAATGGTACACTCATCTGGAATGACCTGTCAGCAGATGCAGGTACAGTTATAGTATTTAAAAGACATTTGGATAGGTACATGAATAGAAAATGTTTAAAAGGGGTATTAGCTAAACACAGGCGATTGGGACTCGGTTAGCTTGGGAAACTTGATTGGTAGGGACGAGTTGGGCCAAATAGTTTGTTTCCATGCTGCATGACTCCAGGACTGGTGTCAAGCAGGTAAGTTCAACAAATTCGCTTTGGTACTGAAGACTGTGCAACAATTTTCAGTGCAAAAGATCTTAATTTCAATAGTGACCCCATCACTTTTTGACGTTTATCCAATAAAAAGTACAGAGGAAGTCAAATAGCATGAATGCATAAAAACATTTAACAAATTACAACAGCACCCAAGTTGAGGAAATTTTGGAATGATTTTTATATTCCTACAGCCACTGAAATATCTGAACACAGCAGATACTGAAAAATTAATGCTCCTAATGGAGACCATTTCCTTTACTTTCCTTTCATTTGCTGTGCCCAGGTGAGCATCTACTACAGGAATGGGAAAAAGAAATTGGACTTGCTTCCAGATGTACTATTTGTTTCTTGAAGAATATTCTTTGATCTCAAGTATAAACCGCATAGTAACAGCCATAAACATTCATAAAAATTTCATAGGAACCAGCTAACCTTTAAGGCTACATTGCCTTGTATAGTAGTCATTGCTGATTTGCATCCCAACTTCATCTCTAACTGTCTATGCTGATATCCTTCTCTAATTAAAAAAAAACCATCAATCTCAACTGATGGAGACATTAACTGCTATTCATGGAAGACAGTTCCCAACTTCCACCACCCTTGATATGACTTAACTGCTCTGAATTTCATTCCTGATACGTCTGGATCTAATTGTTGGACTATGTCCTTTATTCATTGACTTATCCAGCCAGTGAAAATGATTCAACACCATGTACTCTATTTGTTCTACTGGTTGTCTTAAATCTTCAATCAAATCATCCTTTAACCTTCCAAATTCCAGGAGTATAATTCAAGATTGTACAATCTGTCTTCATAGTTTAATCTATCAAGTCCAAGTCTTATTCTGATAAATCAGGGAGAGGTGGTGACATAACAGTGACATAACTCTAATTCAATAAAAAATCTGAAAATAAAAGCTGGCTGAATGGCAATCATAGCCAGTCTCTGCTGATCATCATGAAGACCACATCTCATTCACTTAAGTCCGTAATAGAAGGATATCTGCCATCCTTACCTGCTTTCTTCTACATGTACATCCAGACCCACAGTGAAGTGACTTTTAACTGCCCTCTGAAATGACCTCGCAAGTCACTTGGCTGCAAACTGCTACAAAGCTGACAGAAGTCAACGCATCCAGATGTACATTTTGGCATCAACTGAGCACCAGAAATGATGTTAAGCCTTGTTTATCCTGCTAATTTACCAAAGAGCCTTAGTCAGCATCTTATAAACCAACAATTTCCATCTAGAAGGACAGGAGACACTTGGGAACACCACCATCTGCAAGTTTCCCTCCAAACCACTCAGCATCCTGACTTGAAAATTTATTGCCTTTCGTCCAGTCATTGGGTCAAAATCCTGGAATTCCCTCCCTAAAGGCACTCTGGGTCAACCCAGCTCACATGGACTGCAATGGTTCAAGATGGCAGCTCATCGCCACCTTCTCAAGGGCAACTAGGAATGGCAATAAATACTGGCCCAGCCAGTAAAACCCACGTTCAGCCAGTGAATACAAAAAAATCTCTTGATTCCTCTTCTGAGCAAGAAACTATCTTGGCCTCAAACATACACAGGGAATTTGTGCCCATTACTCTCTGCGCAAGGAGTTCTGAAGACCCTCAACCCTCTGGATGTGAGTTTGCTCACTGAGCTGGAAGGTTAGTTTTCAGACGTTTCATCACCATTCTAGGTAACATCATCAGTGAGCCTCCGACGAAGCGCTGGTGTTATGTCCCGCTTTCTATTTATCTGTATATACCCTCAACCCTCTGAAAGAAGAGATTCCTCCTCACTGCAGTCTTAAATTGGCACCCCTAAATTCTGATACCATCTTTACTGGTCCTAGACTCTCCACATTCACCGTGTCAAGCTCCTTGAGAATCTTATATATTTTAATGAGATCACCTCTCATTCTTCTAAATTCCAGTGAGTGGACTCACAACCTGTTTGATCTTTGCTCATAAGACAATCCCTCTATACTGGGGATATCCTTGTGAACCTGGATTTTCATTTGTCTATTTCACCTTAAAATACATCGATTACTGTCTTCCAACTGGTTCTATATTGACCTTGAGGTACTTAGCACACCACATGCCCAAGAATAAACCCGTCTATTGTCATTCTATCATCTCCCAATAACTACCTCCTTTCTTGTTGGATATTCAGCCATAGATATTTCCCTTGAACACTGTCTAAGAACATTTGTCTATCTGCTTTTAGAACTGATCTTATCCTCATCTATATTTAAAGGTAGTTCTATATGTAGAACTCCCCATCTGTTTCATGCCTTCACCCCTCAAACTTTTGCAGATTTGTTCCTGCATTTCCCTCCACGAGATGGCTGACAGAATAAATTGAATAATGTACCCTCATGTTCAATGATTCTAGCCCATTTTATTGGATATACTCCATCCATTCACATATGCAGGGCAAACCTAATTTAGAATGCTTTAATGTCTTATCCCAATTCCACCCATGAACTTAGAATGCTTATCTGTCGCTCCCAATATTTTGTGCATTCAGGTATTACATGCTAATCTTATCCCTTCTGAGTTAGTTTAAAGCTTCTCCAAAAACAACAAAATACTCTTCAAGGAACTCAGTCCTTGTTCTGTCCAGAAGTAACCTGTTTGTCTTGTAGGTGGGTCATCTTCCTCAGAGCCAGTGCTTGCACTGCAGAAATTTTAAGACCTCCATCCTGCCAACATGCTCTACAACCTTGGGCTAAACACCCTCCCCGGGAGAAGGACAGACGTCTAGAAACCTGTGGTTATGCGTATATGATGCTTTGGGATTTGGAGTTTCAAGTAGAAGGAAAATAGACTTGTGGCTTTAGTTCTGCAAAAATAACTGTTTTTTTAAAGAGGGCAAAGTAATTTAGAACAATATTTTAACTACATAATTTCCAAGCATGCTCTGCAGTTACGGCAGCATTTGTGAACAAGGAAAGAGTTAATATTTCAGGTTTATGATGCCAAATTACCCTTTTTAAATCCAACAACTCCCGAATGGTTCCAAGGTGAAAATAGCTTATTCCTGTCCCACTTTTCCTCATACCACTCACCCATTCCAAGTAATAGTCCAGTAAACTTCTCCAAACTGCTTCCAATGCATTTACATCGTTGCTTTAGTAGGAAAACCAATACTGCACAGACTGGTCCAGATGTGGTCTCATTAATACCCTAAAGCATAACCTCCCAACTTGCATTGGTAATTTCTGTCACAACAAATTATAGTATTTGATTAACTAGTACTTGTTTACTAGCAATTTGCTGTTCATGCATGCATACGTCAAGATTCTGCTCAACTCTGCAATCTCTCACCATTTAGATAATATGCTTTTTTAATTCTTCCTGTCAAAATGGACAATTCCATACTTTTCCATGAAATGTTCCATTTGCCTTGTGTCCCTTTCACCAATTACTTTTCTATCTGTGAGATCAGAAAATTTAGCAACCATGCCTTCTGTTCCTTCATTTATATCATGTCAATAAAATGTTGAAGCCCCAGCATTGAGCACAAGAGTACACCATTTGTTTTATTTTGGCAACCAGTAAAAGACAAATTTATGCATATTCTCTTTCCTGTTCATGAGTCAATCTCTTTCCACTCTAACATTCTACCTTTTTGACCACAAATCTTGATTTTCTACAGTAACTTTTGATGTGGCCCTCTATCAAGTTCTGCAAATTCATGTACAGGACATCCACTAGTTCTTCCTTAACCATAGCACAGTATTGAGAGTCTTGGAGTCAGACGGTTTTAACAGCGCACTAAGAAGTCCTTCAGCCCATTGTATCTGCAGTGGTCATCCAACATCGGTCTGTTGCAATTGCATTTTCAAGCACATGGCCAATACCCTTCAAGGTTGCAGTGTTTTCTAAACATTTCTTAGATGGAGAGCTCCTGTCTTTACAACACTTTTAGGCAGCGAGTCCCAGGTATCCATCAGCTTTTCAGAGAAAACATTTATCCTCAAATCCCCTCCAAGTCTCTGGTTCCCTATCTTAGAATTGTGTCCCCAGTTATTGATCCCTCTACTAATGAGTAAGTTTCTCCCATCTGACCTGCCTGTGTCCCTCAGAATTGGCACGCCTCAATCAGGCTCCCCTCTCAGCCTTCTGTGCTCTAAGATAAATCCCAGCCTATCCAGAGTGTCTTCATAGCTGGACCTCTCCAGCCCAAGCAACATCCTGGTGAATACCCTCTCAAGTGCAATCACATCCTTTTTACATGGCTGAACTGCATGCACCACTCCAGCTGTGGCCGAGGTAATGTTGTACACAGCTCCATCATAATCTTCTGCCAAGAACTCCAGTGGGCTAAACAGATTTCTGTACCACAACTCAAAGAATAGTTGACCCATTTAAATTTACCCAGCAAGTCAAGGAAACCAGTCAGCAAGATTCTTCTGTTGTTTCCTTTGCTTGAAGTTCAAATAACATGAACTGATTTGATTTTGTTTGTAATGATGTTGAGCTGTGATGCCCCACTTGATTTCTACAACCTTAGAGTGTAACTGGCTCCTTCTGTTTCTACTTTCATAAGATATAATCTACTCAGCTAAATAGTTAGCTGTTCAATATATGTGATGTTCCCTTTAACTCTTCTAATGTACTGCATATATTAAATATTACCTCATGATTGTGACAGGCAGAGGTTTATGAATTGATGTATCCTTAGTCACACCAGCCACTGGGACATGTACTTTAGAGTCTGAAAGCACCTCTCTTCCCAAGCCAATTTTTGCTCCTTGCACATTTCCTCTTCCTCTTGTAGGCAGAGGAGTCCTGCGGCTTCCTTTGCCTGGCTGGCTAGTACATTCCGGTTGCCTTAAATTTGCTTTAGGTTTACCTGTAGAAAGACAACACGTCTATATAAATGTAAAGACAATTGTTTTTCCAAAACCACAAGGAGAATCTGTGATCAACAACTGATCATAAAACAAATTAACAAGCTAAAACGCCTCAGCGTATGAAGTGATATGTTTTGTTCAGAAAGAGATTACAAACTGCTTGAATCATGTAGCAGACTCAATGTGTTTCGCAATGTAACTATGGTCACAAAGAAACAAATCACATCAAAATGCACCAAGTTGGAACTTTAAAACTGAATGCTACTTCTTCCTTTGCCTCCCATTATTCCAGAAATAGATTAATACCACACAAAAGCAATGCATAAAATTTAGCAATCATTTGCACCAACATTCCCCACAGAATTTTGTGAACAAAGCCAAACAGATGATTATGGTTTGTGTAAGATGCTTGCAAATCAACAGATGAGCACATTGCAAGCATGGTAACTCATTCTAATTTGACTTCCATTCTTATCACAATTGTTATTCATTACCTCAGAAAAACATACTTTCCAAAATGAATGAACAATTCTATGCACATTTTCATATTATTATAAAACTGCCTAAAAAAATTTAAAACCAGAATACAATCTAAACAAGACAAAAAATGTAGAAAAGAACACCTTAAGCAAACAGCATAAACCACAAAATACAAGAAAAAAATGTTTATTTTTTGGGATGTGGACATTGCTGACAAGGTCAGCATTTGTGGCATATCTCTAATTGCCCTTGAACCAAGTGATTTGCTCAGCAATTTCAGAGGGCAGTTAAGTGTCAACCACTTGTTGCGAATCTGGAGTTATATCTCTGCAGGAGTTCCTCAGTGTAGTGTTCTAGGCCCGACTATCTTCAGCTGCTTCAATGACCTTCCCTATGTCATAAAGGTCAGAAGTGGGAATGTTTGGCGACGACTGCACAATTTGTGACTCCTCTAATACTGAAGCAATCCATGCTCAAATGCAACAAGATCTGGGCAATATCCAGGGTTGGGCTGACAAGTGGCAAGTAACATTGGTGCCAAACAAATGCCAAGCTATGACCATCACCAGTAAGAGCTAATCTAGCCATCACCCCTTAACATTCAGTGGCGTTACCATCATTGAATCCCCCACTATCAACATTCTAAGGATTGTCATTGATCAGAAATTCAACTGGAATCACCACATAACAGTGGCTACAAGAGCAGGTCAGAAGGTAGGAATATTGCAGCAAGTAACTCACCTCCTGACTCATCAAAGCCTATCCACCATCTACAAGGCACAAGTCAGGAATGTGACGTAATACTTTCCACTCGCCTGGATGAGTGCCGCCCCAAAAAGATTCAAGAAGCTTGACACAATCCACGACAAGGCAGCCCACTGAACTGGCACTACATCCACTAGCATCCACTCCCTCCCGCAGTGTGTACTATCTGCAAAATACACTACAGAAATTCACCAAAATCCTCAAACAGCACCTTTGAAACCCATAACTATTTCCATCTGGAAGGACAAGGGCAGCAGAACAAGTTCCCCTCTAAGCCACTCACCATCCTGATTTGGAAATATTTCGCCACTTCTTCAGTCACTGGGTCAAATTCTTGGAATTTCCTCCCTAATAGCATTGTGGGTCAGCCCATAGTAGTTCAGCAGCAGTTCAAGAAGGCAATTCACCACCACCTTCTTAAGGACAACTAAACTGGGGAATAAATGCTGGCCAGCCAGCGACACCCACATCCTATAAATGAATTGAAAGAAGTTAGCCAGACTAAGTGAGGATGGCAGATTTCCTTCCCTAAAGGGTAATGGAGATGAGTCAACTAGAATGGGTTTCCTTTTTGGAAAAAAGCAACAATGATAAATTTCATGGTCACCTTTACTGTGACAACTCTTCAATTCCAGATTTTTTAAACTGAATGCAAATTCCACCAGCTTCAGTCATGCGATTTGAACATTAGCCTGACACACTGGATTATAAAATCAGTGATTTTAACATTACACCATCTTCTCTCCAAATTTTGCCAGAACTACACCTCAAACTAAATGGGAAGGACGACCAAAGCAAAATCAAATCAATGCTGCCAGGCTTGCCCAAGATAAAAAGTAAACGTACCTAACCACCCACAAAACACACTGCCAATCCCATCCAAACACTAGCAAATCAAGTCTGCACATATGATAAATATAATACGAACCGAAGATGACATCAGGTCACATGTTCAGATGTTACACTGACTAAGCGGATTGCAAGTTGGGATTTAATGCAAGTTCCTATTTAACCGTGTGTTTGAGCCTTGTCTTGCTTGCATACCATTACACCACAGCTTTATAACATTTTCCCCATTGTTGCCTACTTTAACAAACCAAACTTCGTGTAACATGGCCTCAATGTGAAAATTTGCTGTCTTGGAACTCATTAACCTGAAATCTCACCCATGTACCTCCACATTATATACAATGGTATGAACACCAAGATGGAACATGCAGGTATTTAATCCAAAACAACCGTAGTACATATGACGGCGTGGTGGCTCAGTGGTTAGTGTTGCTGTCTCACAGTGCCAGGGACCCGAGTTCAATTCCACCCTCAGGCGACTATCTGTTCCAAAATTCTCCCGTGTCTGTGTAGGTTTCCTCCGGGTGGTCTGGTTTCCTCCCAGAAACATGTGCAGATTGGCCAGGCTACATTGCCCGTAGGGTCCAGGAAGGTGCAGACTAGATGGATTAGCCATGGGAAATGCAGGGTTACAGGGATAGAATAGAGGGGTGGGTCTGAGTGGAATGCTTTTTGGAGGGTCAGTGTGGACCTGATGGACTGAATGGCTTGCTTCCACGCTGTAGTGATTTTATGATCTATGGTTCAAAGCTGAAGGATTTAGGCAGATCATAACAGCAACAATGGACATAAAAAGATTACAAATAAACAGCTTAAAAGTCAACTAGATATTCAAAAGGTTAAACAGTGAGATTTTGACAGGTAAACTGCTACATACAAGTGTTTACAAATGGTATCATTCTACTGCAAGTGATCTTCACCTCTAAGTGTCAAAAGCCAGTAACCAAACAAAAACCTTGCATTTATATAATGCTTTTCACGTCCTTTAGGACAACTCAAATGGCCAATGAAATTACTTTAGAATATAGGCAAACACTGGCACCCATTTAGGCAAAACAAGATCTCACATCTCAAAATCTACTCAACGGTTCTGCTCGAGGAAAACAACCAGGACTAATGAAGAAACTGTCCTGCTACTCAGGATCTTGCAAACAATTCTTAGTTCAATTAAACATATCACAATATGGGAGCCACTCGCCACATACCCGTTAACATACATCTTGAGCATGTATGCGTCCAATAGTGCAAATACACCAGCATGTGCCAAGTTTGGCAAAATAACTCGATTGGTCCTTGGCAGAGACAAATTAAGCTGAACATTTCTTTGCACAAATAATCCCCAACTGACATTCACGATAACATAGCTAAACTCAGCCTCCTGGTTCCACTGGAATCAATACAGTGCGCAAGAAATTAATCCGCATTCAAACGTGAGCAGCCAAAAACAATTCAGATGCTATCAGGTTCATTAGAAATGCGATGAACCTCCAAAAGAAATTGGTATCCAAGTTGAACAGTACAATAAGCAACTTATTTCTTCAAATAGAAACTACTTCAGAAGTGAAGGACTGGACAAAATCCTGTCCAAAGCACACGTTGAAAACATGAAAAGTCCATTACATTTATTCACTAAGTACCTGAAACCAAAGTGAAGAACTTCAAGATGGTCCCAAAACAGGGTTCCAGAAGAGGACGACTTGAGAAATTAGAAGGGCAAATCATCGAGTCCAGGGTTGAGGTCAGTAAATAGCGAATTAAAGCCGACTGCCCATAGTATGTTCATCACCCCAATCTTCTAGCAAGTATGACATCTTAGAGTACAGTGCACACATTTCTGGCATTCATTGAAAGAAATACTTGGAATAATCCAAATCAAGAAAGGTAGTTTTAAGGACTGCTTGAACTCCAAGAAGTTTTATCATAATACTCACATGCAAGCATCAACCATGAAGTGAGAAAAAAGTAGCTTTTGTCTTTGCTCCCATGAGACAAACGAGATGGGAAAGTAATTAAGTCATTACAGACGATGCAAGTTCCAAGTTGCCTGCATTGCAAACATCACACCACAGGTAAAATGTTCCCCAAATAGCCTGGCCTTCCAATTTATTTCAAATGGACAAGGGGATCCTCATCTTCTTCGTGTGAGCCGTACCATTGGTCAGACCAAATCATACATGCTGAACTTGATTTATACTGTGACTTATAAATCTGAAGTACAGTGCAACACTGTCCCCCAGAAATTGATATTTTTAAACTAGTATCTCATAGACAGGAGGTAACTAGAGTGTAGAAATTACTTTGCTTTGATACAAGTCATTAGATTACCCATTCAAGCAATTCCCCTTCATAACATCAGTCCCCAACACAGATCAAAATTAATTATCAATGTTAGCAATTGAATTAATCTTTCAATTCAGTGATTTATTTTTATTCATGGCTTGGCCAGTATTCATTGCCCATCTCTAGTTACCCTCAAGGAGGTGGCAGTTAGGCAGCTTCTTGAAGCACTGTATTCCACTTGGTGTAGGTAGACCCACATGCCATTTGGGAGGAGTTCCAGGATCTTGACACAGTAACATTGAAACATTTCAAAAGTCAGGTTGATCAGTGGCTTGGAGTGGGACTAGTAAGTGATAGCTTTCCCATCTTTCTGCTGCTTTCCAGATGGACGTGGTCATGGTTTGGGAGGTGCTGCCTTGGTGAATTTCTGCAGTGCATCATGTCAATGGCACACACTGCTGCAAATGAACGTTTGTGCACGTGGTTTTAGTCAAGCAGGCAGCTTTGCCCTGGGTGATGTCAAACATCTTAAGTGTTAATGGAGCTGCATCCATCCAGGCAACTGGAGAGTACTCCATCGCCTGAATTGTGCCTTGAAAATCGGACAATCCTTGTTGAGTCAGGTGGTTAGTCACTCACTGCAGGCAAGTTACACACTGCAGGATTCTTAGCTTCTGACCTGAGTTTGTCGTCACAGTATTTATACAGCTAGTCCAGTTCAACTCATAGTCAATCATCACCTCCTGGATGCTGATAGTGAAGAATTCAATGATGAAAATGCCACTGAACATCATGGAGCAAAGGTTACATTTTCTCATGGTACAGGTATAACATGAACGTTTACAAAGTAAGCATCTTTTACAGAGAGTTCTAAAGAGGTCTGTTAAGATCCCAGAAGTGAAGGAGGCTGGATTGCAACACATTGCTCACAGACAGAAGAAACTGAACAGTCTGGAAAATGATTAAGACTCCTGACTTGTCCCTTGGATTTCCAACTATTATGGTAACGTGTGTTGCAACTCAAGTTACTGCACTTGATCATAAATGCATCTGACATAGTTTGCAAAATCCTACAGCATAAATCTTGTTTGCACTGGCGCTTCCATATACCATGAAATTACTTGCAACACAAAAAATGAAATAGCTATTGTAATAATAGAACACAGGTAAATTCTAGGAATGCACAAGGAACCACAGAAGTACAAAGTAATTCCACTAAGTGCAGTGATTGAAGTTCCTTCAGACTGAAATGTCAGATGACCATGAAAGTTCAGAACAAAAGCCACATAACACTGGATCAGTGTTAAATTGTGATCTTGACACAAACTCACAAATGCAAGTTTTGAATGGAAAATACAGTGTGAATGAACCACAACACACAGTGGATGATCAGCCTGAAATCAGTTTCTAAAAGAACCACATGCTTATAGCCATAATCACAATACCAGATTAGAGACATTAACTTGAAACTTGCTGTAAAGAGCACAAGGTGAACTTGGCATTTTGAAACTGTTCAGAATCTGCAGGAATTCAGCTTCGGCAAAGTTTGCACATCATTTTTGTTTTCAGAAGGTTTCACTTCCCAAACAGTTGACAAAAGTTGAGGGTGACTTACCAACTTGGGTGGCTGGTGGAACACGTTTTAAACGCACTTGGGAATTTACCAACGTTTGTCCACCATGCCTTTTCTTGGGACTTCGCTGACGAGCCACCAGTTTAGCAATGTGGGCAATCTCACTGTTTACAGCAGCAAAACAAACTGTCTATAGATTAAATGAGGGAAAAAAATTAAGTTTCTGGAATAAAGTTACATTTTTATAAAAATTATGTTATGATTTCAGAAATAATATCCAAAATTGACGTGCTTTCTATAACTAAGATGAAAGCCTTTTTCATGCACACTCTCACGCCACATTTATGTCAGATCTCTACTTTATTACATAAAAAAAACCTAACATGAAAAATTGGAGCTGGAGTAGGCCAGATGAACCTGCTTTACCATTCAAGAATCATGCTTGATCTTTAATTCAATTCCACCTTAAATTCTCCCCGTGCTTATTTGCACCCAAACAAGCAACTCAGCCTCAAATACACTCAATTAATGAAGATCTGTAGCCCTCTCAGGAGAGACTTCCAAAAATTCCTAACAGAATGAAGAAATATTGGCCTCATCCTACCCTGGATGATTTGATTTGATTTATTGTTGGTCATGTACCAAGAAACCGTGAAAAATGGCGCTTTGTGTGCTGTACAGGCAGATCATTTTAACAACTTCTCCTTCAACTCCTCCTACTTCCTACAAAGGGCGTGGCTATGGGTACCCGCACAGGCCCAAGCAATGCCTGCCACTTTGTAGGGTACATGGAACAATCTCTCTTCTGAAGCTACACTGGCCCTATCCCCCACCTCTTCCTCCATTACATCGATAACCAGATCAGCGCCGCCTCGTGCTCCCACAAGGAGCTCAAGTAGTTCATCCACTTCACCAACACTTTCCACCCCAACCTCATGTTCACCTGGACCACCTCTGATACCTCTCTCTCCCTCCTGGACCTCTCTGTCTCCATCTCTGGTAACCACCTGGAAACTGATATCTATTTCAAACCCACCAACTCCCACAGCCGCCTAGAATACACCTCCTCTCACCCACCTTCCTGCAAGAATGCTATCCCCCTATTCCAAATTCCTTCGCCTCCGCCGCATCTGCTCCCAAGATGAGGTGTTCCACTCCTGGACGCTCCAGATGTCCTTGTTTTTCCAAGGACCACAATTTTCCCTCTACAGTGGTCGAAAATGCTCTCAACCACATCTCTTGTGTTTCCCGCGCCTCAGCCCTCAGACCCCCTCTCCGCAATAACAACGAAAACAGAATCCCCCTCGTCCTCACATATCACCCCACCAATCAACGGATTCAACGCGTCATTCTCTGCCTCTTCAACCAGCTGCAATCTGACCCCACTACCAAGGATATATTTGCCTCCCCACCCTTACCTGTCTTCCGGAGGGACCGCCCACTCTGCGACTCTCTTGTCCACTCCACATTCCCCACTAGCCCCAAAACTCCCGGCACTTTTCCCTGCAACCGAAGGAAGTGCTACACTTGCCCCTACATCTCCCCCCTCACCCCCATCCCAGACCCCAAGAAAACCTTCCACCTTAAACAGATGTTCACCTGCACGTCCACTAATGTGGTATATTTTATCCGCTGTTCCTGATGTGGCCTCTTCCACATCGGGGAAACCAAGCAGAGGCTTGGACAGCACTCTGTAGAGCACCTTTGCTCAGTTCATGACAAACGACAACACGTCCCAGTCGCGAACCACTTCAACTTCCTGTCCCACTCCTTGGGCTGGAGGAACAGCACCTCATATTCCACTTGGGAACCCTACAGCCCAATGATCTCAATGTGGACTTTACAAGCTTAAAAATCTCACCACCCCCTACCTCATTCCAAAACCAGCCCCTCTCGTCCCCACCTCCTTGACCTGTCTGTCTTTCCTCCCACCTACCCGCCCCTCCCTCCTCACTGACCAACTCCTATCCCAACACTCACCTGTATTGGCTTCAACCCCGCTTCCATAACCTGTCCGTCTTCTGTCCACCTATCTGCTCCTCTATCCACTTTCTATCGACACCTCCCCCTCTCTCTATTTATTTCAGAGGCCCCCCCTTCCCCTCCCCATTTCTGAATAAGGGTCCTGACCTGAAACATCAGCTTTCTTGCTACTCAGATGCTGCCCTGCCTGCTACGTACATCCAGCCCTACACTTTTATCTCAGACTCCAGCACCAGCAATTCCTACAATCTCTGAGATCATATCATACAGAGTTCTGAATACATTGTCAGAGCTGGAGAGAAGCCACCTGTTGCCAGAATCTACCTCGTCAAGCCCCTGAAGAACTGCATGTTTCAGCGAGATCACAAAGTCTAGGGAATACAGGGATAGCAGACTCAATTTCTCTTGAGAGGGCAGTTCCTTCAGGAACCAGTCTTGAGAGGCTTTACTGCTCTCCCACTAGCCGAAGTAGTTTCTCCTCAGGTAAGGACGTCAAAATTGCACACTGTGATCCAGATAGTGGTCTTCCCAATGTGCTATCAAGTTTAACAAGGCTTTGTTATTCTTATAGTCTCATCCCTTTGTAATAAAAAATAACAAAATTTGCCATGTTGCTCAATGCTCCCGATTGCTAACATTGCCACTCGTAATTGGATACCCAGAGTTTCCACATTTAAAAAAAAATGTTTGCTATATTAACTTTCTGAACCCATGCTGGTTAAATTTGCACCAGCAATACTATATCCCATCTACCACTATCTGGCCCTTTGTGTATAACCATTACTGTTCCTCTGCATCTATTGGCATCCTCCTAAAAACTTTCTTTCCCAACTTGCAATATCAGTAAATTTGGATACATTTCAATGAGTCCACTCATATAAGTTATTCAAAG
Source organism: Stegostoma tigrinum (assembly GCF_030684315.1). Lineage (NCBI taxonomy): Eukaryota > Metazoa > Chordata > Chondrichthyes > Orectolobiformes > Stegostomatidae > Stegostoma > Stegostoma tigrinum. Next base: position 10,903,394 of record NC_081356.1, on the reverse strand, counting down.
CAGTGCAAGACGTTGAAACCCAACTACAGTTCCTTGCACTACACTGCTAAGTACAGCCTGTAAATAGAAAAATGTCCCATTCACTCTGACTGTTTTCTGTCCAATGGCCAAAACAACTCCGATGTAAAGATTAATCACAGTTCAACAATTCATAATTTTGAGGGATAATCTTGGACAAAACCACCCTGCTTCTGCAAACAGTATTCACTAAATATGCTCCATTCACTGATTTCCTCTTGTTCATTCTATTAACCTCAAAACGTAATTTAGAATTAAGAATCTAATGATGACTGTGAATCTATTGCCAATTGTCAGAAAAACCCATCTGGTTCACGAATGTTCTTTTGGGAAGGAAACTGCTGTCTTTATCTGGTCTGACCTACATGTGACTCCAGACCCACAGCAATACGATTGACTCTTAACTGCTATCTGAGCAATTAGGGATGGGCAATAAACGCTGCATAGTCAGCAATGCCCTCATCACGTTAATGAATAAAGAAAACAAAAGTTCAGAACAGATTTGTCAAATAGGATAACAAAGGTGTAGAGCTGGATGAACACAGCAGGCCAAGCAGCAAAGCTGACGTTTCGGGCATAAGGTCAAATAGAATTTTCCTTTCATGAATCTGTGTTGACCTGGCTCAATCACATTTAGTTCTGTTTCCTCGGAATCCTTTTTTAAATAGTGGCCTTATATTTGCCACCTTCTAATCCTTGGGAACCATTTCAGGCTCTAGAAAATTCTGGAATGTCAAACCTAATGCATTCACTTTCCCTTCAGCTATATCTTTCAAAAACATAGACTGCAGATTGCCAGGTCCAAAGGATTTACTGACTTGGAATCCAGTCATTTCTTCACTAATACGGATTTATGCAATTTGCTCATTCTTGCGAGACATTATTCCCAAATACATTTTGCATTTTCTGCCAGGAAGACAGATATTAATGACTTGTTTCATGTCTCAGCCATTACCTCATTTCCTCTTTGCATGCATTTATCTATGCCTTCTGGGGAATTCTTGAACCATAGACTATAATTTCAGGATAGCAGGTTGTTCAGTTAAGGTAACGATGACAAGAAATTTCTAGTCAAATTGTCTGGTGAATCTTTGGAATTCTCTATCCCAAAAGAGCTCTGAAAGTTGAGCTATTGAATGCATTAAAGGTTGAGACAGACAAGTTCTTGAACAAAAGAATAGGCAAAGGTTATGAGAAAGAATTCCTGACAATTTTTAACATGTGAAAAAATATTGATTTTGAAGGCAACTACAAAACTAATCTCTGGCTAACTTGCAATTTAACATCAATTATAATTTTGACATGAAGCTAACCACTCACACATCCTGTACTTCACAGATGGGCTATCAATGTTAAAATTAAGCACAAAGAGCAAAATCTCAGTAAATTATCTAACAATATGACAATGATTGGCTTGGACTGTTTTGAATTTATTGAGATGAGGTCCTATTTTTTTCTGAAAATCCTTTTAATTATAGAATGCTGTTTAATTCTTGCAATTATCAGCATAGTCAAAGGCTCAATCACAGATAAGTGGGTAGGAATAAGGGATTATATAGAAGAGGAAAAGAATTATAAATGACTTACCTCTCCACTTTTATTAACTCCAAACGTGACAACTGAAGGAATGCTTTTCAAGTAGTTCTCAAGAGTTGAAAATCCAAGCTGCTTATGAGGGATCACTTCACCTGTCAGTTGCTTATACTCTTCTTGCAGCCTTGTGAAAACCACACCATCTTTGCTCGACTGTAGAACTGCTCGCAGCATCTTTGCCACCAGATCCTTCTCCGCTTCCGTCATTTTTTGACCTCTTAAGCCATAAATGTTACACTTGTAAATATCTGTGTACAAATCAAATACTTTAGAAGATAAAAGGTAAAACGAAAACATGACATGACAATTATAAATTTATCACTTTTTATTTATAAAGATCCTTTGCAAGCTGATGGTAAGTTGAAACATCTCAATGTATAAATCCACCTCAAATATATCACTTGAAGATGATGGAAACATGTAACGCAAGTTATTGGAAGGCACCGTGCATTCTCTTTTGTACAGAATTGACCATCAGTTTTAAACTTTTATGCTTCTCTCCTGCAGTAACACTGGCAACAAGGGTCTCAACACACAGCAGCCATACAAAAGAAGTAGGCAACCTGCTTTTCCATTTAATTAGATAACCCCTAACGCACATCTAAAATCCATTTACTGGCTTCTAACTCATATTTAGGAACAAACTGATGAGGCAACAATCTACCAGTTTTTAAACTTTCCCTCGATCCAGCATATCCACTCATTTCAAATGGAGAGTTACACTTTGATGTTAGAAAAAATATTGCTCCTCATTTTCACCAAGCAACAATTATGTCCTTTCGTTCAAGATTGTCTCCAGCAGAAAAAGAGCTTTGTATGATTATCCTGTCGAATTCCTTTAACATCACTAAAATCATATTTAAATCACCTCTCAAGTCTTCAAACTCAGATGAAAAGAGCACAAATTCATGGTCAAGGCTCAAAACGTCAGCTTTCCTGCTCCTATGCTGCTGCTTGGCCTGTGTTCATCCAGCTCTATACCTTGTTATCGTAGATTCATGCAATATCATCTTAAAATAACCCTAATTTTATTCTACTGAATCTGTGCTGCACCCTTGCAATGCCGGTATGATATTTTTTTCATAAAGTCCAAGACTGCTATCGATGGGCAATTATGGCAGTGCGTCTGAAACATAATTACTCGGTCCTTTTACTCCTCTTGAAATGCAAAAAACCATTATTCGTATTGCTTTTTAATCATATGGCCAGGCGCTATATTTTACTAAGTTCTGATTTGTTCTTCTGCAGTCCCATTCTGTGAATGGAAAATACTCTGTTCAGTCAAGCTGCCATCCAAATTCAATGACCTCACACTTTCCCCACATTGTCAGCCTATATCCATTTACAAAACTCTGCTTCCTTCATCATGATGGATTGATGCCACCTGCATACTTAGATAAATTGTCTGTACTTTCATCCAAATCATTGGTATGTACAGTAAAAAGCTAAGGCCCCAGCACAGATCCACGTGTTTTTCCATTTCACACATTCCCTGTTTCGGGTCAGTTTGAATGTATTTCCCCAAAAGGAACTACAAAAGGTACATTTGAAGGTTGCTTTGAAGCAAAACGCATTCACAGTTTTGAGACATGAAAGCTGGTTAAAATACTATCATCGATTTAAACTTTGATGCTGCACAAAATTTAAAGTAATTGCTTAATCAGTCTTGATATTGATAAACACTTCTAAACCATTATTTGCCAAGGTTATATTTCCCAGGTATTAGGCAAGATGTGTTTGGCTTTGCTGCTTTTAAAATTCATTCCTGGAAAGTCAGGGTCATTAGTAAGGCCAATGTTTATTACAGTCATCGTTCTTTTCCCTCAGTATGTTTGTTAAATTGTTCCCTGCATCTGGGTTTTGCTGGCAAGGTCAGCATTTATTGCCAATCCCCAATTGCCAGAGACGAGGTAGTGGGGAGCCACACTCTTGAACCACTGCTGTAGATGTGAAGCAGATACACCCACAGTGCTGTTAGGAAGGGAGTTCCACGATTATGATCTGGCAACAGCGCAAGTATTGTGATTTAGTTTCAAGTCAGGATGGTGTATTTGACCTGGAATGGAACTTGCAGATGGTGTTAAACCACAACAGTTTGTGTCATGAAGGTTTTTCCATTATTACAGCTAGCATAGGGACTCTGGTTGTGATCAATAAAACTGCTGCTGTTTTAGTGGTTCAGATCACCTCCAGATCCTTGCTTCTGACGCTGTATTTAATTTAGGAATGTGAAAGAAGGAAGGCAGTAAACAGGGGTTTTCAAGGCAAAGAAACACTGTTCATTAAACACAAGGTGCGTATATCACAAGAGTAAAAGGCAAATGTAATAAACAGGGAAATAATAGAGGTGAATAAATTAAAAGAGATAAAAATGCAAAACGGTGAAACTGACACTGTCAGTTATTAACTTAGCACAGGCTAATTACTATTATAAACTAAGCTGTAGCTTTAAACAAAGGCACTTTAATCAGACATCCTGATCTTGGGGTACCCTGCACTGTCACCAACACATGCTCCCCTCCCTGCTAGCTAGACTGGATACTTTTGGACTGGAGGAAAACGAATTACAGCTGGCCGTTCCCGCTTGCCATAGCTGGCGCTTCGCTGAAGACTTCAGATGGTGTAGGCCTTCAGTCTGAGTTGAGTCCGCTCATGCAGTAAGATACGTTGTTGATTTATCGGGGCGGGGGGGGGGGGGGGGGGGGTGTGTGAGTAATTGCGTTTTCTTACTCTTTCAGAGGTAGTCGGAACTGCAGTTGCTGGAAAATCCGAGATAACAAGGTGTAGAGCTGGATGAACACAGCAGGCCAAGCAGCATCAGAGGAGCAGGAAGGCTGACATTCTGAACGGTCTAGGCCTGAAACGTCAGCCTTCCTCCTCCTCTGATGCTGCTTGGCCTGCTGTGTTCATCCATCTCTACACTTTGTTCCTCTTCTGTAGGTTTTGCGAGTGGGTTTTCACCCTAGGATGCGTTTGAGGCCTTGTGGTGTGGATCAGGTTGGTGGTTCTCAGAGGCCATTGTTCGTTCAGTCTGCAGGTTGCAGTCGGTTGGAGATGACTGAAGGAGTCTCTCGGTGTGATAGCCACAGGGAATAGCTCAAGGTGGATTGCTCTTCTTTCTTCTCTCCTTTCCTTTTTTCTCCCCTTCAGGTGAGACTGGGGCCTACAATTATGCTAAATTGCAGATCTCTTATCTTGGTGCCAAATCTGGCTTTAGCAACTATATTACTGTTGCCTTATGGAGGTGAAATGGCTTCCCGTTCCTTAAGAGAAGGTGTAAATGTCTTTCAGTCAGAGGTGAATAGGTTTCTTGATTGTTTAGAAAAAGTGTAAATGTCCAATGTTTTCTGTGAATGAATATTAATTCAAGTTGAATGCCTTGGCATCTCTGAAGGCTCCAAGATGTCTGGTGTTGTCATTAGAGATAATGGATTCTCCAGCATCTGCAGTTCCCAAGATAACAAAGTGTGAAGCTGGATGAACACAGCAGGCCAAGCAGCATGTGCTCCTGAGATGCTGCTTGGCCTGCTGTGTTCATCCAGCTTCACACTTTGTTATCTAAGATGTCTGAAGTTGTTGTTTTAGGTCTGAGGCATGAATAGGATTTCTAACTCAACCAGGGTTCCAGATAGCTATTCCCTGTGTACAAGTAGATGAACACAACAGGCCAAGCAACATCAGAGGAGCAGAAAGGCTGATGTTTCGGGCCTAGACCCTTCTTTGCTCCTCTGATGCTGCTTGGCCTGCTGTGTTCATCCAGCTTCACGCCTGGTTATCTCAGATTCTCCAGCATCCTCATGTCCTACCATCTCTCAAGCTATTCTCTGTGACTGTATATTCCAGAGGATAGCCCAGCTGCCTTTTTCTGTTGAAGTTCTGTGAAAAATCCAGGGGTTTTAGTCCCATATTCGAAATGACAGGGATTTTTGCTCACTCCTACACGAGGCAGGGAACTTCTCAAAGGTTGTTTTATCCCAAATACTTGTGCACTCAGGCAGTGGATACTTGAAAACTTGTTTAACTAGAGAAAAGGAGCAAGAGCAAGCTTTTGCCAAACTGAATGCAGGAGGCTAACTGGAAGTTGTTTTAAAATTATTTAAAATGGATGTGCGACATTGCAAAATGTTCACCATTTTATACAATATGTAAATAAGGGATACTAATTGAATTAACCGAGTCCAATCATAGCTGCTGTTCCTTTATTCTTTTGCAAAATGGTAAAAGCATGACAACCAACATCACTGTCACTCTAAGATGGAGATGAAGCAAAATGGTTATCTCAGATTCTCCAGCATCGGCAGTTCCCACTCTCATTATGTGCATTATTATTCTGGTTTATCTTACCCTCTCCCATTAGCCAGGGAACACTGGCTTGGTTTGTCCTTCACCTTTCCCCCTCGTGGAAAGGTGCTTTGGCTGTACCCAAATCCTCTTTCCAATTTATCTGAGCCACATCTGTGCTCACCCCACTGAAATTGGCCTCCATCCAACTTACTTTTATTCCAAATTGCTCTTTGTTCTTTTCTGTTGACTTTGATTACATGCAATACAGCCACACCTTAATCTTAAACTTAGACTACATAGTGAGGAGACTCTTGGTACTGTACTGAACAAATGTCCACGTACTTCACTGTTCAATTGTTGACTTCTGAACATGTTCCTGAAGAAAATGTGAGATCACCTTTCACAAAAGCCATTTAGGACTGCATTAGCCATCAAGCGGCTTACTAGTTTAAAGCTTACAAAAGCGGAGTTCAACACACCAACAGATTGAACGTTAGACCTTCATCTGGCTAATATTACAGAACTTTTGTTACTGCATCACATAGTGGCTACAAATATAAATAGTGTAAGTTAGGTTAAAACCATCGGCTTAGTTGCATTGAGCAGGAAGCTGCCCTTGGAATCCTGAACATTGTCTCATGACCCTGTGAAGTTTCACGATATCAGGTCAAACATGGGCAAGGAATCCTGCTATTACCACGTACTGCACTCCCGCAGCTAATGCAGTGGTATTCGTCTGTTTTGGATACTCTTCTCATTCCCTCTTTTCTCCATCCACTTCTCCCTCACTCCCTCTTGCTCTTCTACCCATCCTTACTCATCCCACCTGTGGAATTTGCACCCTCCCTCCTTGCCTTTCCCCTCCTATCTCCATCCCCCCCATTCTCCCTCCCTTTTCTTCTAATGCCCTTCTCCTGCCATCCTATGTTCCCCCAACTTGCCCTTCCCTGCTCCATCCTCCTTCCACCTCCTCCAACTCTCCCCTCCCTCCCTACACTTTGCATCTTTCTTCCCCCTCCTTCATGCACCCTTCTTTCTCCCTTTGCCTCTTCATCCACCTTTCTCCCTCCTTTTCATCACCCTTTTTCCCTACCTTCTTCCTCTCATATCCTGTTATGTCTTTTTACCACTCCCTCCATCATCTCTTTCCTCCCTACCTCATCCACCTCCCATCCACTCTTAACCCTTCTGTTCCTTAATAATATCGCTACCATCTTAAAAATCATCAGGAAAGGTAAAAACAAATGAATTTGTAAAATAAAACCTGTAATTAGATGCATACATCTTGTTCTGACATGTCAGCCGTTATAGAACTATAAGATCTCCTACTCAAAGTAAAGTTAATCCTATTATAATCAGTGATCTGGAATCTCTCAAGTTTGCGTAATACTTTTTCCACAAATGGGGTAGTTATCTCAAACCACTAATCAATTAAATTGAACAGCTGGAGAAACCCAAAGCAAACTGATTTGATAAGATAATAAATGAAAAAACAATTCAAAGTCAGTCCCTATATCTAATGACCAAAATGTAATCTGTGTTTATGTCACATTTATATGTAACTATGGCATTGATTTGAAGTGTTTGCATCAAAATAATTACTAGCACTGCCTTTATTTGATGTTAGGAGATGACCTGAACAGAACAGAATCAAATGCTGTGGATGCAAGTAACTGCTTCCACTCAGACACAACAAACTTTTAAAGTGGTGCAGTGGTAATAAAGAGATAACAAGGTGTAGAGCTGGATGAATACAGCAGGCCAAGCAGCAGAGGAGCAGAAAGGCTGATGTTTTGGGCCTAGACTGAAGAAGAGTCTAAGCCCAAAGCATCAGCCTTCCTGCTCCTCTGATGCTGCTTGGCCTGGTGTGTTCATCCAGCTCTACCCCTTGTTATCTCAGATTCTCCAGCATCTGCAGTTCCTACCATCTCTGAAGCAGTGGTAGTAAACCTAGTTTTGAGCCAGGAGGCCTGGGTTCAAGTCTCACTTGTTCCAGAGATGTGAAAGAACATGTATGAACAGATGATTAGAAAATAGTTTTCGTTTCAATTGTGAGATATATTCAGCACATTTTGCAGCAGTTCAAAATGAAACCATTTCATCTTGCAAGTTTGGTGACAGCTTGAAAAATGAAAGCAAAAAGTCAAACTAACCTATTGAGCGCTTCAGGTTTATTTTTAAGCTAAATTCCAAGTAATGTATAAAAAGAAACCCAGTTTGAGCATAAACATAGAATTCATCTATCATGTTCATGTTTGAGTTATATAAATTGCCTTTTAAAAACTTGGACCCAAAATGCAAAAGTATATCACATTTGTAACTTAAGTGGTTAAACTACTTGATACAACTACAAATAAACTGTTCAGTCAAAACTATAAATAAAATAAAGCTGGTCTAATGAATGGAATTGTGTGGCACATCTCCATGTGGAAGAGAGGAATAAAAGGTTGATAAGGAAGTCCCACACAGACTGGTTACGTCCAAAAGCGATGTGCTTGCTATTTGAAAGAAGAAGAAAAGGAAAGACTGCAAGGAAGAGATGAAGTAACACAGCAGGCCAGGCACATCAGGAGTAGGAAAGTTGATGTTTTGGGTCTGGACCATTCTTCAGAAACAGACTATTTTCTTCAGTAGGTCCCTGAACCAAAACATCAACTTTCCTACTCTTCTGATGCTGCCTGGCCTGCTGTGATCCTCGTGCTCCACACTAGGTTATCTCTGACTCTAGCACTGGCAGTTCCTACTATCTCTGACTGCAAGGAAGATGCTGGTACAGGGATGGGGGTTGTGGGGATAAAAGCAGAATAGAAATAACAAAAAAGCAGAATAGAAATAACAAAAAAAACATGCCCTGCAGCCAAGAGCAATGATTCTGAAGAACGTATTGCATAGTAAGACCAGAGTAAGGGATATCTCACAGCAGCTACAAAGGACTATAGGAAGGAAGGGGCAGAATCCATATGTATATTTAAGGCTGAGATGAATAGATTCCCAGTGGTTAGCACTGCTGCCTCAAAGCACCAAGGACCCAGGTTTGATTCTACTTTTGGGCGGCTGTCTGTGTGGAGTTTGCACATTCCCCCGTGTCTGTGTGGGTTTCCTTTGGGTGTTCTGGTTTTCTCCCAGAGTCCAAAGATGTGCAGGCTAGGTGGATTGCTCATGCTAAATTGCCTGTAGCGTTCAGCGACGTAAAGATGAGGTGAGTTATAGGGATGGGTCTGGGTGGTATGCTCTGAAGGTCAGTGAGGACTTATTGGGCCGAAGGGCCCGTTTCCACAGTGCAGGGATTCCATGAGATAATTGATCAAAAGCAAAATCAAGGGTTACAGGGCTTGGAAAGAACTTGGATGTGGGAACGTCAGACCAGTCGTGATCCCATTGAATGTAGCATGTAGCAGGGTCGAGGGGCCAACCGGCCTATTATGCCTATTTCTTATAGGGAAATCTACTTGCTGTCATTCATGATGCAGCAAACAACAAAAGTTTGGAACAGAAAAGAGATTCTACTTTGAAAGCCTATCGTGAGTACTGATCTAAGTTGACATATAGCTGAAGAACTGATATAGGAAGTAAGACATTGGCTTTGGTGTGACACTGACAATTCTGGGACAGAAGGCAGCTGCACCAATGGGCTGTGTTCTGCCTGAACTGGGGTAGAATTGGTGTCCTCCTGGAAAGGGTAAAAAGGGAAGTGGCAAATGTTATAAAATTACCAAGAGGAAGGCACAATCCACAGAAACATCAGTTTAATGTAAACAAAATGGATCAGGAGAACATAGGAAAGATTATAGTAAAGGATGGCATTGATGACTTCAAAATACATTGTTATAAGACAGCAATATAAAAAGATAGTTAAAGAAAATCAAAAGAAATTACAGATAAATTTGAAGTGGTACTTGTGGAAAGGAAGAATAAACCTGTAAAATTTCGCACAATTATTTTGGAATTTGGAGTTTTAAAATTGAGGCAGATAAGATTTTGATTTCAGAAAGAGTCATAAATGTTTACAGTACAGAAAAAGGCCCTTTGGCCAACTGGAAGAGAGGAATAAAAGGTTGATAAGGAATCTGCACCAGTCAAAAACAAACACCTAACTATTCTAATCCCATTTTCTCACACAGCCCATAGCCTTGCATGACGTCGTATCACAAGTGTACATCTAAGTAACTCTTACATGTTATGGGAGTTTCTGCCTCTTACAGGCAGAGTTCCAGATTACCACCGCCCTCTGGGTTCTTCCTTGCATCTTCTTTAAACCTTCTGCCCTTATCTTAAATGTATATCCCCAGTCATTAATCCCAACACCAAGGGAGAATGTTTCTTCCTCTATCTGTCTGTCTGTACCCAATTTTTATACATCTTAATCATGTCTTCCCTCTGTTCCACATAAAACTCTAGTTTATCTAACCCCGCTACAAAATGAAAACCCTCCTGCCAAGACAACATCCTGGTAAATATTTTATTTTCCTGAAGAGGCGGCTAGGACCGAAACGTCAACCTTCTTGCTCCTCTGATGCTGCTTGGCCTGCTGTATTCATCCAGCTCTACACCTTGTTATCTCAGGTTCTCCAGCATCTACAGTTCCCAGTTCCTATCCTGGTAAATATCTTCTGCCTCTTTCCAGTGCAATGTGGATTCTTCACTTGCATACAACACTCTAGCTGTGGCCTAACTAACATCTTATACGGGTCTCACAACCTCCCTGCTCTGAAACACACTGCTTGGCTAATAAAAGGAAGTATTCACTGAAGCCTTCTTACCTACATGATCTACTTTCACATTACCTTAAGGGACTGTGGACATACACATCAAGATCCTTAGCATTCCCAGGATCTGACCATTCATCATGAATTTCCTGGTCTTGTTTGTCACATCCAGTGTACCACCTCACTCATCTATCAGTCAGCCTTCCTGACCAACCGATCTAGATCCTTCTGTAACCGCAGGTCCTCCTCCTTACCAATGACCACCCCACCAATTTTCATACCATATGCAAACTGATGAACCAACCTCCCTCCTGTCAAGCTTAAAAATCATACCATCCATAGCTACATACACAATTTTATACATACAAACAGCAAGGATCCAAACACTGATCCCTGTAGGATCCCACTGGACACAGGCTTCTCGTCACAAAAACAAGCCTTGACCATCACGGTCCACTTCCTGCCCCTCAGGCAATTCTGGGTCCAATTAGCTAAATCTCCTTGGAACCCAAGGGGCTCTTACACTCAATATCAGTTTACCGTGAGGAACTTTATCAAAAGCCCAGTTGAAGTCTAAGTAGATTACGTCTAATGCATTGCCTTCATCTACACACTATGGAATTGACATTTGTTTTCTTTTAAAAAGGAGGAAAATAAAACTTGGAAAAGTGACTTAAATACACAATTTTCAGGACAGCATGCAACTTAAGAGTCCAGCAAGATACCTGTGGTCCTAACTTAAAAGTGTTTATAATACTTGCTTTTCTCCATATCATCAACTCTCCAATCAGGGAACACTCTAAGGTTTGAGTTCAGTTCAGAACAATCAGGTTTCAGATTCATGCTAGCAGAAGAATCTGGGTCTCAGGTCAAGAGAACAATTTTATCCAAGCAGCAGGACAACACGTTAGGTTTTTAGAATCTCCAGGTAGAGAGAGTTTTATATAAGTCTCTTATAGGCAGCACGGTGGCAAGCACTGCTGCCTCACAGCTCCAGAGACCTGGGTTCAATTCCAGCATCGGGCGACTGTCTGTGTGGAGTTTGCACATTCTCCCCATGTCTGCGGGGGTTTCTTCTGGTGCTTCGGTTTCCTCTTACAGTCTGAAGATGTGCCGGTTGGGTGGATTGGCTATGCTAAATTGCCCATAGTGTTCAGGGGCGTGCAGAGGAGGTGGGTTATAGGGGGATGGGTCTGGGTGAGATGCTTTGAGGTTCAGTGTGGACTTGTGGGGCCGAAAGGACTGCTTCTACACTGTAGGGATTCTAATTCTTGACTATCAAATAAAAATGATTCCAAACCGGAAAGAATGAGTTAAATAAGAAATTAAACATTTAAGTTGGGAGCAACTTTCTTTTTTGGAAGTGAATGTCTGAAAGAGGATATTGCTGGGAAAATACTGGATCTATGATTTTTGCTGTTTATGTTGGGATCAGAATACACAGATTTCCTTTTTTGTCTTTCATTCAACAATCTTGTAGTTTTGTTTTCAAAGAACTTTGGCAACGTGGTACAAATATATTCTTTTACCAATTACCATGAGAGAAATGCAAACATAAAATGAAAGATCTATCAAACCAGGTTTAATTCTGGAGTGACAGGATCAGAAATTAAATGAAGGCGATACTTTATGTGGAGGATAATAATTAAAACTAGGGAAGTTATAATAAAGTTATATTCATCTCTAGTTCTGATTATGTCATAAAAAAGAACCTCTCAGACTAGATCTTAACTTAGTTTCACCTTTATTCACAGGAAACACGATTTCAGTTTCACATGACAAACATCAGACAGCTGGGCAGGAAATTACACTGTCAATTGCACACAGTAAACATGCAACAGCAAGCACCACAAAGCTTGTTGAAAAGGCTGAAACAATTGACTTTCACTTTCGTTTCTTTGTCAAACATATTTCAGTCACCACCTATCACAATTTATCCTTTATATGAAAGCTTGCTCCTGTCATAGTCTATTGCTAGGATCAGAACAGGGAAACAACATTACCTAAGGAAAGGGAGCTTCCTATTATAAAGCACTCAAGGCCCATGAAGTCAGCATCAGGCTTTTTTTTTGCCTATCAAACAACTACTCCAGGATTGTTCTGAAACACTAACTTAACCCTGGCTTTTCTTCACCTCTACAATACCTTATTTAAACCCAGCTCCTCCAACAGGAGGTAAGAGATAAATGATATATTATCCACAAAACTGAGATCATTACATCAGTAATCACTGCTGCTTCACCTTCCTTCTCTATGTCTTATCTATGAAAACACACAGGTTCACAGGTTTACCTATTCACCTTCTCCCCTCTGATCACGTGTGCAAGCCTATTTTCTGTCTTCTCGATTCTATCCCTGAAATTGTGTTGACAACCAATGGTAACTGACAATGCTCACTCCACTCACACATTCCACCTCCCTTCCCAAATGCTATTAACCACCACTCTTACTACCCCAAATGGAAAGACATGGTTCTACGCACACAAAGCAATTTCTAAAATGTTTTAAAATCAAAGGCTGACTACTGTATGAAGAAGTCCAGTCTCCCTTTGGATATGCCGAGATGAAATTAAATTATTGCTTGCAGGTAGTGTTGCCTCAATATTTCAAACACTGTCTGCATTTCCCAATCCAAAGTTGTAGCAACATTGCAACTTGTTGATTGCACATAGTCCATTACAGCACACAACTGATGAATCCTATAGCACAGGGAGGTAGGGTTACATAATATTTTGCTACTTTTCTCTTTTAAAAAAAACTTTTGTTTGTGTTTAGTTTTAACAAAATTCCAGAAATTTAAAACTGCAAAGGAACAGCAAAACTACAATACAACTTTTGGTTACTGTAGCTTTCTGGTTCTCATTGATTGGGCCAGTTGGTCCACAGTCTTTGCTTAGCCCAGTTTCAGCTACTAACCGGGAGACGGGGAGTTGATCCCCTGCTCCCTGCCAAGAACAAACACCCTTTCTTCTTCTACCTCTTGTGCACGCACTGGTGCCTCGCCCCACGTTCCCTCCCCCCAAGAGTTGCTGCGCCGCTTTTCCCAGAGATAAGCCTAACAACCCGGGCACACCAAACACTGTGCTCCTCTTGCACTACCACAACCCCTGCAGGTCCAGACCGCGGCCCCTCTGACAATATTCTGCCGACAACCCCCGGGGAGACCCCTCAGGCTCTCGGGTACTTTTCTCATTCGCCACCTTGCCCCTCTCCTCTCCTTAAGTGGCGGCAGACCTCCTCCCCATCCTGTCGCGGTGTGCCCGGTTACTCACTGCCGTGCGCAGTCCTGCGCTCGCGCCGCCGCTCGCTCTCTGACGGTTGAATCCTGTTCGGAGCACGGGCGCACGCATGCGCACCGAGCACAGTCTAGACCCACGCCTGCGCGCTGCCGCCGGAACGGACACCTGTCATCGTGTGCGAGAGGCGACGACGTAGAAGTGTCCCTACCTCTGCGCCGGGGAGAGTCCGGTTTCAAGAATTCCCACCTGAAGCGCAGGTGTGGCATAACGTCATCGAACTGGTCGCTTAGAAAGGAAAGGTTAAGTTACCACAATCTTACCAGATCATTGGACTCCTGTCTCATTGAAGAGAGACAGGATTTGGTGGTGGTTTAACCGGGTGGGGGTGTCACCTCGCCTCACGTCAGGGGAGAGAGATTGAGAAGGCGAGCCCTTCATGCTAACCTCAGACGGTGCAAGAATTGAACCCACATTGTTGGCACCACTCTGAGTTACAAGCGGAGCCGGATCAATAACGTGTTCACTTGCAATATGGATGGCCCAGGTCTTTCATGCCACCTGCTCTTGAACGTATGTCCCAGGACAAAACCGAAGACAGCATCTGCAGTTCCCATTATCTCTGATTCAATTTGAGCATCGTTGTTGATCATCGTGTTTGGAACAAAAAAGGAGGCACAGGAAATGTTACTTGTTTGACAAGTCTCGAATGATTTAATCAAGATAATATAAAGTAACAAATGAGGACACAGACCAGTGAACTGGGTAGACAGGGTTGGTGGATGAATTACAATGCAGAGAAGTGATTCATTTTGGCAGGAAGAATGAGGTGCGATGTCGTGGACAAATCAGATAAATTGGCATTGTCCCCCTTAGAGAAGAGGATATTTTATCAAGGTGCTCAAAAACATGAACAGTTTAACGGTTAAAGAGAGAATTGTTTGCAAGGGTATAAATGTCAATATCCAGAGGTAGACTTAAGGCAATCTGCAATAGAGCTGGAGGAGAATTTTTTTCACAGCATGTGGATCTGATCCATAATGCACATCCAGAAAACATGGTGGAAGCATTCCATGTTAACTTCCAAGGGAGACCGGATGAATACTTGAAGGGAGAAAATGAACCGGGCTATGGTGAAAGAGCAGGGAGTGCATTTAATTTGTTCTTTTAAAGAGTAAGGCACAATAGACCAAAATGCTTTTTATGTGTTTCTAAGCTACACTTTTATTTTAAAGCCCCAAGCTCAGCATCATAAATGTTCACTCCATATTGACTTATCTTCCTACAAACACTTTTCAATTTAGGAAATGGACCTTTGTCTGTGTTTCTCTAATTACAAAAAAAAACTGTTCTTAGTAGTCTGCCAGTGCCAGTGTTGTAAATACAAAATAAATTTTGTGAGCTCAGCTGGTCTGGCAATGAACAACTGAACCACACTGATTAGGAAGAAAGGAAGTTTGATCCCACTGTTTGTTGAGTTAGCTAATTTCAGCTGGGATGCAAGAGGAATGTGATGATCAAGAGTTTGATGTTTGGCCTGCTGTTCACAGTTTATATAAATAATTTGACCTTGGCTACAGTTAATGTTGAGGAGAATTGTAGCAGAATAGTAGGAGATGTTAACATCATGCCGATTGGGAATGCAAATGCGACATGAACTTTGATATTGTTCAGTGTAAGTTAGTGAATTTTGTTAGGAGGTGTTGTGAGGCTGAACAGAACTTGGAAGATAAAAGTCTCAATAAATGGAGAAAAGATTCTTTGGGGTTACAGATTCACAAATTATCACAATGGAAGAGTTCAAGGGAAATGCTGGTATTCATTTCAAATGGAATTGAAACATAAATGATACAAATCAGGAGGTCATTTGGTCTATTTGGGAGTGTTACGAATTAGCCTCACAATTGCCCCTTTTCCCAATAATCCTGTGAACCTTTTCGAATCAAATATTATTCAATCTTCATTTGCAAGTTACCATTTAATCTGCCACCGTCGTTTTAGACACACCTTTCCAGATCACATCAACTCACTGTAAAACAATTGTTTCCACAGGTCCTTCTGGGTCTTTTGCTAATCATCTTAAATGTTTATTCTCTAGTTACTGACGATCCTCCAACTGGAAGCAGTTTTACCTTCTTTACTTTAAGAAACAACAGGGAATTAATGTTTGTTTGTACAGAATGAAGGTTAAAGCACTGTTGGTATTCTATACTGTCTTCTGGCTTCATATTACAAGGCAGGATATAGAGGCGTTAGACTAGTTTCCAAAGTCACTTATTGTGAGAAAATATGCATTTTTCCGACACCCTTAATGGACTAAAGTATGACAAAGCATACCACATCAGTGATATTAAATAAAATCTGACATCAAGCTATTTAGAATATTACGATAAATTATTCAAAGAGCTAGATTTTAAAGAATATATCTTCTTTCTGGAATAACAAAGGTTAACCGAATAAAGCTGTTCAATTTTTTGATAGGACTGCATAGTGTAAACGTCATGAAAATGTTTACACTTGGGTAAATTTAAAACAGTGGGTCATAAATAAAAGATTATCATACAAGGTTGGCAAAAAAATGAGTCATACAATTCTGCTTATTTATTTATGGAATGTGTGTGTTGCTGGCTGGGCCAACATTTATTCCCCATTCCTAGTTGTTTGTCAGAAAGTAACAGTGAGATGTCTTCTTGAATCACAACAGTGTATGTGTTGTAGGTAGACCGACAATGTCATAAAGGAGAGAATTCCAGGATTTTGCTCTACTGGCCATGAAGGAAAGGTGATATATTTTCAAGTCAAGATGGTAAGTGGCTTGGAGGGGGTAATTTCAGGTGATGTATCTGCTACCCATTTCCTTCTCGGTGGCAGTGGTCATGGCTTTGAAATATGCTGTTTAAGGAACCTTGGTGAATTTCTGCAATGCATCATGTGGATTGTATTCACTGCTGCTACTAAGCATTCAAAGTGAATGGAGTGGTTGAGCGTGGACATAGTGCCAATCAAGCAAGCTGCTTTGTCCTGGATGGTGTAAAGTTTCTGAAATGTTGTTGGAGTTGCATTCATCCAGACAAGTTGGGAATATTACTGACTGTCTTGACTTGTACCTTCTGTTTGATGGACAGGCTTTGGGGAATCTGGAAGTGAGTTACACGCTGCAGGAATCCAAGCCTCTGATCTGCATTTGTAGCCCCTATTTATATCCCGAGTCCAGTTCAGTTTCCAGTCAATGGTAACTCCTTGGATATTGATGGTGGAGGATTCAGTGATGGTAATGCCATTGAATGTCAAGGGACAATTGGAGACAGTAACTGCCTGGCATTTGTGTGTCTTGAATGTTACTTGTCATTTTTCAGCCCAAGCCTGGATATTCATAGAATCCCTACAGTGTGGAAACAGGCCCTTCGGCCCAACAAGTCCACACAGACTCTCAGAGCATCCCACCCGAACCCATCCCCCTATAACTCACTGAATCTCCACATCCCTGAACACTATGGGCAGTTTAGCTTGGCCAATCTACCTAGCCTGCGCATCTTTGGACTGTGGGAGGAAACGAGAGCACCCAGAGAAAACCCACGCAGACAAAGGGAGAATGTGCAAACTCTACACAGACAGTGGAGACAGCCCGAAGGTGGAATTGAACCTGGTCCCTGGCGCTGTGAGGCAGCAGTGCTAACCACTGAGCCATTGTGCTGCCCTGTCCAGGTCTTGCTGCATCTGGACATAGACTGCTTCAGTATTTGAGAAGTCACAGATGGTGGTGCACTTTATGTGATCTTAAGTTCTTGGGTGAGAACAGAATTTGAAGGAGATTGTGGTAAGGAAAGGGTGAGCAAGGAGAAAAGCAAGTGGTCCATAGGAACACCAAGATGAACATGCATGCTGAAGAACATGCAAGGCAATGATGCATGCAAAGATGCTGGGTAAATTGGCTGGCCTCCAAATGGCTTCCTGTCACTGTCAAGAACAGATATCTGGATAAATGTGCATTGGACACTGGGAAGTGTCATATGACAGGAACACAGCATCTTTCTCAAAGTTGTTTGTGATACCAGGGGTTGAGTATGCTGCAACCACCCATGAGGCAGAGAACTAAATCTTTCAGGTTCTTGTCTCTCATCAGTTCTATTCTGCTCCCTTCTATTATTTGCCACCGTATCCTGCATTGAGAGGGAAGAATATCTGGGGCCACTGCTAAATAGCTGGAGGAATGTGGAGACAGTAAGAGTTCTTTTGGTGATGGGCATCATTGGAATGACGTGAGGGTGACATGGAGTTTCCAGATGTTGGGGAATGCTGATGTGTGGCGGCTATGTGGTGTCTGAGCAGGGCAATATTGCTTTATACTAGATAGTGAAAGGAGGGCTCATTTGTATGGAAAATCAAAAAATCAGATGTGTAAGAAGGAGGCAGATTTCCAATTTAGTGATTAAGCTGATATTTTTGTCAGAAAGTCATGAGAAGGGACAGAGTGTGTGGATATCATATTCTACCAAAGAAGTGTACAAGAATAGGAAAAATTGAAAATGTAACAGACTTAAAAATTTTTCATCCGAACGCCAGTAGCATTCAAAACAAAATGAGTTAAGCATGCAAATTGAAACAAATGAGTATGAGTTGGTGGTGACGACTGAGACGTGGTTGCAGGGAGAACGTATGAAACAGAGGTCTGGGAGTTGAATATCCAAGGGTATTTAGTACATCAGCAAGATAGAAAGGAAAAGGAGGTGGTGTAGCTTTATCAGTAAAGGGAGAGATCTGCACTGTCATGAGAATGAAGCTGGTACTAGAGATCAAGACGTAGAATCAGTCTGAGTAGAAAGAAACAGGAAGGGAGAAAACGTTCCTGGTGGGAGTAATTAATAGGTCACTTAACAATGGTTACACTGTAGGAAACCAAGGAATATTGGGGGCTTCCAAGATAATAAAATGTGAGGCTGGATGAACACAGCAGGCCAAGCAGCATCTCAGGAGCACAAAAGCTGACGTTTCGGGCCTAGACCCTTCATCAGAGAGGGGGATGGGGAGAGGGAACTGGAATAAATAGGGAGAGAGGGGGAGGCGGAGCGAAGATGGAGAGAAAAGAAGATAGGTGGAGAGAGTATAGGTGGGGAGGTAGGGAGGGCATAGGTCAGTCCAGGGAAGACGGACAGGTCAAGGAGGTGGGATGAGGTTAGTAGGTAGATGGGGGTGCGGCTTGGGTTGGGAGGAAGGGATGGGTGAGAGGAAGAACCGTTTAGGGAGGCTTGGACTGGTTTTGGGATGCAGTGGGTGGGGCAGGGAAGAGCTGGGCTGGTTGTGTGGTGCAGTGGGGGGAGGGGACAAACTGGGCTGGTTTAGGGATGCAGTAGGGGAAGGGGAGATTTTGAAACTGGTGAAGTCCACATTGATACCATTAGGCTGCAGGGTTCCCAGGCGGAATATGAGTTGCTGTTCCTGCAACCTTCGGGTGGCATCATTGTGGCACTGCAGGAGGCCCATGACGGACATGTCATCTAGAGAATGGGAGTGGGAGTGGAAATGGTTTGCGACTGGGAGGTGCAGTTGTTTGTTGCGAACTGAGCGGAGGTGTTCTGCAAAGCGGTCTCCAAGCCTCCGCTTGGTTTCCCCAATGTAGAGGAAGCCACACCGGGTACAGTGGATGCAGTATACCACATTGGCAGATGTGCAGGTGAACCTCTGCTTAATGTGGAATGTCATCTTGGGGCCTGGGATAGGGGTGAGGGAGGAGGTGTGGGGGCAAGTGTAGCATTTCCTGCGGTTGCAGGGGAAGGTGCCGGGTGTGGTGGGGTTGGAGGGCAGAGTGGAGCGAACAAGGGAGTCGTGGAGAGAGTGGTCTCTCCGGAAAGCATGTGTGGATTTTGGGAAGGACCTCATCACCTCAGGGGACCTCCTACCCACAGCCTCCAACCTCATTGTTCCCCAACCCCGCACGGCCCGTTTCTATCTCCTTCCCAAAATCTACAAACCTGCCTGCCCTGGTCGACCCATCGTCTCAGCCTGCTCCTGCCCCACCGAACTCATCTCCACCTATCTGGACTCCATTTTCTCCCCTTTGGTCCAGGAACTCCCCACCTACGTCCGTGACACCACCCACGCCCTCCACCTCCTCCAGGACTTCCAATTCCCTGGCTCCCAACACCTCATCTTCACCATGGACGTCCAGTCCCTATACACCTGCATTCCGCATGCAGATTGCCTCTTTGTAGGTTACGTGGAACAGTCCCTCTTCCGCACCTACACAGGCCCCAAACCCCACCTCTTCCTCCGGTACATTGATGACTGTATCGGCGCCGCCTCTTGCTCCCCAGAGGAGCTCGAACAGTTCATCCACTTCACCAACACCTTCCACCCCAACCTTCAGTTCACCTGGGCCATCTCCAGCACATCCCTCACCTTCCTGGACCTCTCAGTCTCCATCTCAGGCAACCAGCTTGTAACTGATGTCCATTTCAAGCCCACCGACTCCCACAGCTACCTAGAATACACCTCCTCCCACCCAACATCCTGCAAAAATTCCATCCCCTATTCCCAATTCCTCCGCCTCCGCCACATCTGCTCCCACGATAAGACATTCCACTCCCGCACATCCCAGATGTCCAAGTTCTTCAAGGACCGCAACTTTCCCCCCACAGTGATCGAGAACACCCTTGACCGCGTCTCCTGTATTTACCGCAACACACCCCTCACACCTCGCCCACCGCACAACCGCCCAAAGGGGATCCCCCTCGTTCTCACACACCACCCTACCAACCTCCGGATACAACGCATCATCCTCCGACACTTCCGCCATTTACAATGCGACCCCACCACCCAAGACGTTTTTCCATCCCCACCCCTGTCTGCTTTCCGGAGAGACCACTCTCTCCGCGACTCCCTTGTTCGCTCCACACTGCCCTCCAACCCCACCACACCCGGCACCTTCCCCTGCAACCGCAGGAAATGCTACACTTGCCCCCACACCTCCTCCCTCACCCCTATCCCAGGCCCCAAGATGACATTCCACATTAAGCAGAGGTTCACCTGCACGTCTGCCAATGTGGTATACTGCATCCACTGTACCCGGTGTGGCTTCCTCTACATTGGGGAAACCAAGCGGAGGCTTGGAGACCGCTTTGCAGAACACCTCCGCTCAGTTCGCAACAAACAACTGCACCTCCCAGTCGCAAACCATTTCCACTCCCCCTCCCATTCTCTAGATGACATGTCCGTCATGGGCCTCCTGCAGTGCCACAATGATGCCACCCGAAGGTTGCAGGAACAGCAACTCATATTCCGCCTGGGAACCCTGCAGCCTAATGGTATCAATGTGGACTTCACCAGTTTCAAAATCACCCCTTCCCCTACTGCATCCCTAAACCAGCCCAGTTTGTCCCCTCCCCCCACTGCACCACACAACCAGCCCAGCTCTTCCCTGCCCCACCCACTGCATCCCAAAACCAGTCCAACCTGTCTCTGCCTCCCTAACCGGTTCTTCCTCTCACCCATCCCTTCCTCCCACCCCAAGCCGCACCCCCATCTACCTACTAACCTCATCCCACCTCCTTGACCTGTCCGTCTTCCCTGGACTGACCTATCCCCTCCCTACCTCCCCACCTATACTCTCTCCACCTATCTTCTTTTCTCTCCATCTTCGCTCCGCCTCCCCCTCTCTCCCTATTTATTCCAGTTCCCTCTCCCCATCCCCCTCTCTGATGAAGGGTCTAGGCCTGAAACGTCAGCTTTTGTGCTCCTGAGATGCTGCTTGGCCTGCTGTGTTCATCCAGCCTCACATTTTGTTACCTTGGAATTCTCCAGCATCTGCAGTTCCCATTATCTCTGATAATATTGGGGGTTTATGAGAATGGTACAACAATTATAATGGTTGATTTTAATATGCATATAAACTAGCATATAAATTGGCAAGAGTAGCTTTGAGGGAGTTCATAGAGTATATTAGAGATTGTTTCGTGGAGCAATGTGTTGGAGAACCAACCAGAGAATAGGCCATTTTCAATCTATTATTGTAAAAGGATGGGATTAATTGATTACCTCTTAATAAAGGAACCTTGAAGGAAGAGTGATCATAGCATGCTGGAATTTCAATTTCATATTCAGGATGAGAAACTGAAGCCCAACACTAATTGCTTAGACATGAAGACAGACTTGGCCCTTGTGTACCGGGCAAAAAGACAGAAAAATAGGACAGTTGACAAACAATGGCAGACATTTAAGGAGATATTCAGTTCTTTCCAAATAAAATATTTTTCAGAGAGGAAAAATTGTAAGGGTGAAAAACAACCATAGCTAAGCAAGTAAGTAAAAGATAGCATAAAGGCAAAAACAAACCCATTCAATATTGCAAAGGTGGACTTTAAGGACCAACAAAGGGCTACTAAAAACGTAATTAAAAAGAACAAAGGTTAATTATGAAAGGAAATCAGAGCAAAATATAAAAATGTTGCAAACGTCTATACAAGCATTATGGCCTTACGAACAGTCATAAACCTAATCCTAGCAATTACAGACCAATTAACTTCAGTGGTAGGTAAACTTCCAGAAACAATTATTTTGGACAATTATTTGCCGCATGTGAAAACGTAGATTGATTAGGAATTTTCATGACAGAAAGGCCTGATGTGGGTAATGCAGTTGTGATATAATGATTTCCAGAAGGTGTTTGATACCATGCCTCACAGCAAACTTATGAAGAAAGTTATAGGTCATGGTGTAAAAGGGGCAGCAGCAACATTAATACAAAATTGCCTAAGTGATAGGAAATCAAGAGTAATGATCAATAGATAACTTCCGTCGTTTGTTAGCTCACTGAGTCAGTTGTTGTGTAGCGTGCAGACATTTTGTTACCCTTCTAGGCAACATCATCACTGCGACTTCTAGTCAAAGCATTGGTGTTCTGCTTCCTTCCAGATTTATATGATGATGGTCTTGTCGCTTCTGGTTCTGTTGTTTTAGCAGCAGAGTGTAAACAGAGTCTATTTATATGTGTTTGTTAGTGGAGTCCCGTGTTGTGAACCAGGCTTCCAGAAATTATCTTGCATGTCTGGTGGTCATTTGTCCCAGTCGAACTGATGGCCCTTATTGTCTGTATGTATATTGACAAGTGAATATCGGTCATGTCTTTTTTCTGCCAACTGGTGTTCGTGTGTCCTGGTCACCAGTTTTCTCCCTGTTTATCCAATGTAATGTTTATTGAACTCGCTGCATGGTATTCTGTATATCACGCTGGTATTATTTACCGTCGGTGTGGGGTCTTTAGTCTTTGGTAACGTTTGGCGCAGATTTGCTGTAGGTTTGTGTGCATTCATGATCATATGTGGCCTTCAGAGACTGGTAGTCATTTCTGATATATTTTTGATGCAGGGTAGCATTGTAGTGCCTTTTGTTGCATTGTATTCTCTGACTGTCGATTCTTTTGGAGGCATTTTTGGATGAAACTTCTTGGGTATCCATTGTCAATGAAAACTTTATGTATGTGTTCCTCTTTCATTCTCTGGAATTCTGGGGTGTTGCAGTCTGATGTGGCTCAGTTAAATAATGTCTTGATGCAGCTCTGTTTGTGTATGGTGGGGTGGTTGCTATTGAAGTTAAGAATTTGGTCCGTGTGTGTGGCCTTCGTGTACACTTGGGTCCGGAATTCGCCATTAATCAGCCTCTCTACCGTTACATCTAAGAACAGGAGCTGTTTGTTGTTTTCTTTCTCTAGTGAAATTTATGTTTGCGAAGATGTTGTTGACAAGTTGGTGGACTTCTTCTACTTTTGTGCATTTGCTTATTACAGGGGAGACTCAAATATCAATGACCTAGTAGGAAGGTGACCTCGTGGTATTATTGCTGGACTGTTAATTGAGAGAGCCAGATAATGTCCTGGGGACCCGGGTTTGATTCCTGCCGCAGCAGATGGTGGAATTTGAATTGAATTAATAGCTGGAATTAAGAATCTAATGATGACCTTGAATCCATTGTCAATTGCCGGAAAAAGCCATCTGGTTCACTGATGTCCTTCAGGGAAGGAAACTGCCATCTTTTCCTGGTCTGCCCTACATGTGACTCCAGACCCACAGCAATGTGGTTGATTCTGAACTGGCCTCTGAGCAATTAAAGATGGGCAATAAATGCTGCCTAGCCAGCGATGCCCTCATCCCATTAATGAATTTTTAAAAATGTGTCGACAACGTATCTTACCCTCATTTTCGGTTGAATTATAGGAAGGACTGTGTGTTCCAATCTCTGCATCAATGCTTCCGCGATGAGACCTGAGGTGGATGATTCCGTCAGTGTGCTGTTGATCTATTTGTATATCTGCCCACTGAATGTGAAGTGCATTGTGAGGCATAAATCTAGCAGTATCAGTAAACTGTCCTTGCTGATGTTGTTGCCGATGTTCAGGGTCAGTGTTCCTGGTCTATCTAGTAGTGTGGCTAGTGTCTCTCTGACTAATGGCATGTCAATGGATGTCAATAGTTCTGTAACATCAAAGGAGATCATGATTTAGTTCTCTTTGATTTTTGTGCCCTTGAGCTATGTGAGCCGAATGGATTGAGTGTGGAGATCTGCTAATCAGGTGTTTGAGTCTCCTTTGTAACTCTCTCACTAGCGTGTGTGTAGGTGTGCCTGGTAAGCAGACTATTGGTCCAAGTGGTAGGTTTTATGTATCTTGAGCAGTCCGTGGAAGCAGGGGATGTAGTCGGTGTTGGTGATCTCTCCTGCATGTTTAAGTCTCTTTGAGTGTCTGGGTTATCCTGTCCCTGATCTGTGGTGTGGGGTCTGATGCCACCTGTTGGTGTGTGGTTGTATCTGTAACTAGTGCCCGTGCTTCCTCAATGTAGTCTGTTCTGTTCAGAGCCACGGTCATTTGTCCTTTGTCTGCTGGTAGAATTGTGATTTTTTTTCCTTCCTAAACCATTCCACGGTCTTTCTCTCAGCTGTGCTGAAGGTGTCTGATTCATGTTTACATTTAAGTGCTGGGACTTCCATTTGTCTGATGGCCTGTTGAATTTCATCAGTGAGTCCATTGGTTTTCAGTGTTGACTCTAGTGCTGCTAAGAAGTCCATTTTTCTTGTGTCCCTGTGGTTGTAGTTAAGTCTGAGTATCAGGACAACCTTTTCTGTGTCTGCAAATTGTCTGTCGGACAGGCTTCTGACCCATGTGTCTGCCTTTTTCACATTGTCCCTGTGGATTAGCCTGGTTAGTTTCTCTTGGCTGAGTCCCTTTCTCATTCTGGTTTTCTGTTTTATAGTGTTAATGGCTTGTTCCAGTGTTGTGGTCCACTGATGTTTGGTCGTGTTCTGGTTCCAAAGAATTTTGGTGCGTAATTTCCTGTTCATATCCGTGGAGGCGGATGTGGGTGTCTGTGATCATTGCCCATAGCATCCTGCGGCCATTTTGCTCTGCTATTCTTCTTGCTTGTGGGTTATTTAGTGGTGGTTTATATTTACGCTGCGAGGCAGTACCTGGTTCACTTGTCTCAGTACACACAGACAATGAGGGCCATCTGGGACAAACTAACACCAGACATGCAAGTGAGTTTCTAGAAGTCTTGTTCTCAACACAGGACTCCATGAACAAACACATAGAAATAGACCCTGTCTACAGACTGCTGCTAAAACAACAGAACCGGAAGTGGCAAGACCATCACAACAGAGGATAATATAAATCTGGAAGGAAGCAGAACACCAATACTTTGATTGGAGGTTGCAGTGATGATGTTGCCTAGAACGGTAACGAAATGTTTGCACACCACAGAACAACTAGCTTGGCGAACTAATGACCAAGTGCATCCACAAACCCAGTTACAAATTTTCGCTAAGACCCTAAAAAGATATCTTCTGGGCTGGTGGAACCAGCCTGTTTGTAGTGGCGTTCTCCAGGGTTCTGAATTGGGACTCTTGCTTTTACTGATATTTATTAATTATTTGGATCTTGGTATGCTGGGGGCACAACTTCAAAGTTTGCAAATGATGTTAAACTTCGAAGAATTGTAAACTGTAGGGACCACAATATGGAACTTAGAAGGACATTGACAAATTGACAAAACAAGCAGAATGTGGCAAATGAGGTTCAATGCAGAGAAATGTGAAGTGATATATTTTGGTCAGAAGAACATTGAAAAACAATATAAAACAAGAGGTACAATTCTCAAGTGAGTGCAGGAGCAGAAGGACCTGGGTGTATATTTTTCACAGACCATTGAAGATGACAAGACAGCTGGAGAGAGCATGCAGTGTTCTCACTTTATTGTTAGGACATAGAGTAACAAGGATGTGATGTTGTTGTATGGGATACTTGCTAGACATCAGCTGGAGTAGTGTGTACAGTTGTGGGCCTCACATTATAGAAAAGATGTGAAAGCATTGGAGAAAGTGCAGAAGCAATTTACTAGAATGGTTCCAAGAATGAGAAACTTCAGTTATGAGGATAAATAGAAGATGTTAAGACTGTTTTCCTTGGAGAGAAGACAGCTAGGAGGGGATTTGATAGAGATTTTAAAAATCATGAGCAGGCTGGATAAAATAGATAGGGAGAAGCTGTTCCTGCTTGTAAAAGAATAAAGACTAAGGGGGCATTGATTTAAACTGATGTGCAATTGAAATAAGGATGATATGAAGCAAGGGTGATATGAGGAAAAAAAAAATTTACACAACAAGTTGATGTGCAGATTGCTTTGGTGAAGGCAGTTTCAAATTAGGCATTTGAGAAACCATCCAATGATTATTTGGATTGAAAATGCATGCAAGGATATGGGGAAAAAGCAAGAGGTGGCACTCAGTACTTTTGCTTATTTGAAGGACTGGTGCAGGAATGATAGCCTTCTGTGCCATACCAATTCTATGATTCTGAGATTTTATGAATTTTAGTCACTGTTGATTGATGGTCATGGATAGAGGCCCTGCAGTTCATTGTGTCCTCGCTGGTCATTAAACATCTATTTATTCTAATCCCATTTTCTAGCACTTAGCTCATAGCCTTACATTCTATGGCACTACAAGTGCTCTACCAAATAGCCCTCCTTTTCAAGAAGGAGTTAGATATAGTTCTGAGAACTAAAGGGATGAAAGGGCATTGGAGAAAGCAAGAACATGGTACAGCGTTGGCTGATCTTGTTGGATAAGTTTGAACATAACAGGAACTGAGGAAATGCTGTACAATGGGCTGACATGTGAGGGGAATCATGCCGAATCAATCAGTCTGCTAAGAGGTAAGATTGCAGGAAATCAGTAACTGTTGGCTGTACTAAATAAGGCATACATTTGGTCAAAACATTCAGGATTGGTTATGTGTATGGATAATTCCAAGTAAGGTAGACATTTGGCATGGAGACCTGTGTATATAGAGCCTGAGGAGAATCCTTTCTTCAGCAGGACTTTGAAGAATAATGTTGCAGGAGGTATCCTATGTCAGAAGGTGTGGTGAAGAAGTCGAAAAGAGTTTCAGCCTAGCCAGCTGCCAACCCTCCACATAATAACAGTGTGAAAGCAGGCCATTCAGTTTTTCGCTGACCCTTAGAAGAACATCCCACCCTTACCCTGTTCCTTTAACCCTATATTTCTAGTGGCTAATCCACCTAGTCTGTACACTATGGGCAGTTTAGCCAAGCTAATCCAATTAACCTGGATACCTTTGGACTGCGGGAGGAAACTGGAGCACCCAGAGGAAACTCATGCAGACATGGAGAAAATATGAAAACTCCACAAAGGCAGTCGCCGAGGGTGGAATCGAACCTGGGTCCCTAGCACTGCAAGGCAGCCATGGTAACCACTGAGCCACCCATACGTTTCAATGTTACATGTGTTAAGGGTTCCCATCTCTACCACCCTTTTAGGCTGTGAGTTCCACCCCTCTGGGTGAAGAAATGTTTTCTCAAATCCCTTCTAAGTCTTTTAATCCTTAGCTCAAAACTGTACCCTCTGGTTATTGATCCTTCTACTAAGGGGTGAAGGTTCTCCATATCTACCCGATCTGTGCTCCTCAGAGCTTTGTACATCTCAGTCAGATACTCGCCGAGCCTTCTCTGTTCTAAGGAAAACATCTTGGACAATCTCATCTTTCTTTGTCACTGAATTGCTCCAGCTCAGGTAATATCCTGATGAATCACTTCTGCATTTTCTCTCATGCAACCGCTGCCTTCCTACAGTGTGGCGAGTAAAACTCCAAAAGTACTGCAGCTGTGGCCAAACATTGTATACAGCTCCATCACAACCTCCTTGGTCTTGTATTCAATGCCTTGACTAATTGAGACTAATATATGCCTCCATAATCAGTTTATCTAACTGCTTTGTTGCATTCAAAGATCTATGGACCTGGACACCAAGGTCCTGCTAATCCTCTATACTGCTGAGGCTCCTACCATTCAGTGTATACTTAGTCCTTCCAAAATGTCTCACCTCACATTTTTCAGGATTAAATTCCACTTGCCCATGTTCAGTCCATCTGACCAGCCCAACTGTATCATCTGTGGGCTAAGGTTTTCCTCCTCACTATTTATAAGACACAAACTTTTGTGTCATCTTTGAACTGACTGATTATACCATTCATGTCTAGGTCATTATTGGGCATGCAAACAGCAAGATATCCAACACCGAACCCTGTGGTACACCACTGGACACAGACTTGCAGTCACAACAATACCCTTTGAGTGGTAGAGGAGAGTACAGTTACAACATTTAAGAGACATTTGGACAGGTACATGGATAGGAAAGACGTAGAGAGATTTGGGCCAAATGAAGGAAAATGTGTCTACTTCAGTTTAGGAAAAATGGATGAGTTGGGCCAAAGAGTCTGTTTCTGCACTGTATGACTCTGACTGCTTCCTGTCACTCGGCCAGTTTGCCAAAGTGCCTTGATCCCATAGCCTGTTAGCTTCTTAACCAGTCTGATGTATGAGACCTTGTCAAAAGCCTTACTGAAATCGATATAGACTGATCTGTTCACTACCATGTCTCTTAAACGTATACTCACGGAGACTATGAAATATAACATAATATTGTATCCATTCCACTAGTACCAAAATCATATTGCTCAGGTCACTATCTCATGGGATATGTCTGCCAGGCTAGGAAATTTCCCAACCTAAGCTACTTGCATCTAAGGTGAACATCCAACCCATTAAAAAATCAGTGAGCCCCTGAGTTGTGACAACTCAGAGCAGTTGTCAGATTTGTTTGTAATCAATGTTGACATCTATTGGCCAAAAGAGGAATGACATTTCTGCTCAAGCGTGAGCAATGTGAAATGATTGGTAAAAATCTTAAGAACTGCAGGTCCTAAGTTCTGAGGAAGGGTCACTGGCAATTATTGGTAATGTCACTAGACTGTTAAAGAGTGACCCGGGTAATGTTCTTGGGACAGGGTTCAAAGCAGATGGTGGAACTTGAATTCAATAGAAATCTGGAATTGAGAATCTAATGAATATATTGTCAATTGTCAGGAAAAACCCATCTGGTTCACTAATGTCCTTCAGGGAAGGAAACTGTTATCCTTACTTAGACTAGCCTACATGTGACTTCAGACCTCCAGCAATGTGGTTGACTGCTGGGCAATAAATGCTGGCCTGGCTGGTGACACCCTCATCTGTGAATGAATTAAGAAAGAAGTTTTGGTCTTCTGATTTAAAGCAGAATATTTTTGCCTTGGGGTCAGTTCAGAGGTTTACGGGGTTGATTCCTAGAATAGAGGGGTCTCTCATGTGATGAAGAGTTGAGCAGGTTGGACCTATATTTGCTGCTGTTTGGAAGAATGAGAGGTGATCTAATTGAAACATAAGATTCTGAGATCATAAGACATAGGAGTGGAAGTAAGGCCATTTGGCTCATTGAGTCCACTCCGCCATTTAATCATGGCTGATGGGCATTTCAACTCCACTTACCCGCACTCTCCCCATAGCCCTTAATTCCTTGCGAGATCAAGAGTTTAATCAATCTCTGCCTTGAAGATATTTAATGTCCCAGCCTCCACTGTGCTCTGTGGCAATGAATTCCACAGGCCCACCACTCTCCGGCTGAAGAAATGTCTCCTCAATTCCGTTTTAAATTGACCCCGTCTAATTCTCAGGCTGTGCCCACAGGTCCTAGTCTCCCCGCCTAACAAGAACAACTTCCCAGTCTCCACACTTTTCTAAGTCATGCAGTATCTTGTAAGTTTCTATTAGATCTCCCCGCAACCTTCTAAACTCTATTGAATACAAAACCAGGATCCTCAGTCATTTGTCATAGAACATAGAACAGCACAGCACAGAACAGGCCCTTCAGCCCACGATGTTGTGCCGACCATTGATTCTCATGTATGCACCCTCAAATTTCTGTGACCATATGCATGTCCAGCAGTCTCTTAAATGACCCCAATGACCTTGCTTCCACAACTGCTGCTGGCAACGCATTCCATGCTCTCACAACTCTCTGTGTAAAGAACCCACCTCTGACATCCCCTCTATACTTTCCTCCAACCAGCTTAAAACTATGACCCCTCGTGTTAGCCATTTCTGCCCTGGGAAATAGTCTCTGGCTATCAACTCTATCTATGCCTCTCATTATCTTGTATACCTCAATTAGGTCTCCTCTCCACCTCCTTTTCTCCAATGAAAAGAGTCCGAGCCCAGTCAACCTCTCTGCATAAGATAAGCCCTCCAGTCCAGGCAGCATCCTGGTAAACCTCCTCTGAACCCTCTCCAAAGCATCCACATCTTTCCTATAATAGGGCGACCAGAACTGGACGCAGTATTCCAAGTGCGGTCTAACCAAAGTTTTATAGAGCTGCAACAAGATCTCACGACTCTTAAACTCAATCCCCCTGTTAATGAAAGCCAAAACACCATATGCTTTCTCGACAACCCTGTCCACTTGGGTGGCCATTTTAAGGGATCTATGTATCTGCACACCGAGATCACTCTGTTCCTCCACACTGCCAAGAATCCTATGGAACACCTGTGGAACACCACTCACCACTGACTTCCAGGCAGAATATTTTCCTTCTACTACCACTCGCTGCCTTCTGTTGGCCCACGATTCCAGGGATCATCCATGTGAATCTCCGCTGGACATGCTCCATTGCCAGTATGTCCTTCCTGAGGTGTGGGGCCCAAAATTGGACACAGTATTCTAAATGGGGACTAACTGGAGCTTTATAAAGTCTCAGAAGCACATCGCTGCTTTTATATTCCAACCCTCTTGAGATAAATGACAACACAACATTCGCTTTCTTCACCACGGACTCAACCTGCAAATTAACCTTTAGAGAATCCTGGACTAGCACTCGCAGATCCCTTTGTTCTTTGGCTTTATGAATTTTCTCACCATTTAGAAAATAGCCCATACCTGTATTCTTTTTTCCAAAGTGCAAGACCTCGCATTTGTGAGGGGGCTGAACAGGATAAATGCATTGATGAGGATGTTTTTGGAAGGAAATTTCACATTTTAGGACAATGGAGAGGGAAGGAATGGATGATGTGGGGCAATATTTAAGAATACAGAGATTTGTAAGGTCTTTTATTAAAGATAGCAATATCCATTTGGAATAGGCAGTTGTATTAAAGTAAGAACTATTTATATGATCAGCTGTCATGGGGTGAAGGAATCAAAATGGAAAGTGCTGGAGAAATTTGACAGGTCTAGCACCATCTGTGGCAAGAGATAGAAAATGGAAGGAAGATTTCATGCTCTGAAGTTGTTGAACTCAATACTGAGTTTAGAAGACAGCAAAGTAACTAAACAGAAAATGAGGTGCAATTCCTCCAGCTTGTGTTGGACTTCTTTGATGTAGAGGTGCTCAGAAATTACACAACATCAGGTTATAGTCCAACAGGTCTATTTGAAACACAAACCTTTAGAATCCCAGGCCCAGGCATTTTTTTAATACTTGAAGAAGAACTGAGGCCCCAAAAGCTTCTGTTTCCAAATAAACCCGTTGAACTATAACCTGGTGCCCTGTGATTTCTGGACTTCTTTGGAACGCTGCTGCTGAATTAGGAGAGAAATGTGAGTCAGATTGAAATATTTGTTGAGCAGCTGTAAAGCCAACATCTGTTTCAATGCTACAAATTCAAGAGTAGCAGCAAGCTCATTCATTTCTTTGTCAATGTTAACATTATTTGTTTGAAGGAGACAAGACTTTCTGGCCATTGTTTGGTAGTCATGAGCTTGAGCTTACAGTGAGAACGAAGCTGGGAAATGTGTTCCTTGATGTGGCTCATGCGGTGTCTTCCAATCAGGCATTCCCGCCGTGGTGGTCTGCTTCAGCAGCGGCTTCTGCAGCATCTTCGGCAGCATGCTGGTTGGCCTGGGATTCCAACAGTCAAAGATTCAGTGGCTTTGACGTCGTCATCCTACAGTGATGGAGTATGTCTAGGCCCGAAACGTCAGCTTTTGTGCTCCTGAGATGCTGCTTGGCCTGCTGTGTTCATCCAGCCTCACATTTTATTATCTTGGAATCTCCTGCATCTGCAGTTCCCATTATCTCTGGTCATTGTCTTTACTTTATTTGGTCTATGATTTCTGTAATTAATATAAGGACTAGAATATGGCATCTGAAATACTTTTCACAGTATTTCTTGTACAAGTGACAATAAATTACTTTTCTGTTCTAAGATGTTGTATTGAAATGGCAAGCAACTAGAAAGGTCAATGCTCAACCATTTCTGACCCATTTCCCGCACTTCTGCCCTGACACTTTCTCCCTTTCAGCAATAGAGTACACCTTGTCCTCACTTTCCACCCAGCAGTCACCTTATTCAGAAGGATTATCCTCTGACATTTATGCCATTCCCAGCGTACATCTTCCATTCTCCTCGCCTGCCAACATTCCAACTTTAACAATAAACAAGCAATCACTTTCAATCTTTCTTCCATGGCTGCTATATTAATGAGACTAATTTCTACCCCTCAATATTTTATCCTCTGCAATTTATCAGTTGGTGCATCACACATAAGTATAGATGCACAAATACAATCGATCCTGTTTTAAATTCATGTTTACAGATAATCAAACAGAAATAATGAGTGGAAATCTTTTAAAAATTGGAAATCTGAAATAAAGACTCAGAAATATAATGGATTGAGCCGGCAAAATTCCTGGTCTGTTCAACCCAAGTAGTTATTTAATAAATGTGTAAAACATACATTTCACAGTTTCAATACTTTAAATTTTTATTAGTTTCAATACATTGAAACTTGAATCTGTTTCACATTGCGATCAGTATTAAGGAAATAATCTTAGGAACAAAACTAATGCTGTTTGTCTCTAATTTTTCAATTTATTTTACTATCTTGAGAGTCATTTGCCACCAGGTGAACCCTAGCACTGTTTTATTTATTTAATGCCTGAAAGCTACGTATTGTTTGTGTCCCTGCATCATGTTACAAATATATCTAATAGAATGAAAAAAAAATGACAAGACAGCTTGTGTTTATAATGTTGTCTCTCATTTCATTCAAAGGTGACTGGACTCTATATTCAAGTTATCCATGATATATTTTATGGGATAAGGGAACTGTTGGATTTATCTAGCCTGTGGGCTTCTAAATTTGGGATTGTCACTACTGTTCCTTGTTGACACATGATGTGTCACTTAAGCAGCAAAGAAGTAGATGCTGAGTTATTCATCCAAATTGTACAAGTGCTTTAAATAAGTAGAGACTTAAGTAGAGCTGGTTGTAGAAGAGAGATAGCAGCCCCTTCCAGTATCTTTAACCGGAATGATGATAAAAGATTACAGACAACAACATAAAGTCTACTGTGTGGGCTGGTAAAATTTCTGAATGTTTTATGGGATGAAGTATTATTTCAATAAAATACTTGTAGGGTTGTAACTTGATGGGGTGACAGGAATTTTACCAGTGACTTAATTTAGTAGTTAAAAAAAACCTCCCTTTGCTACTGTGTTTCTCCCCATCCTTTTCCCTCCTCTCCTGAAAGTATTTTACCTGGGATGGAGCTCCACAAGTATTAGTTGTCCTTTATTGCCTTGATACATGTTATGAACTTAGCTCTTGAGAATTAGAAGGCTTTTTTGTAAAGCTTTATTTAATATCAGTTGGAGTTTCCCTAACCCCTTTTAAGCCACAAGGTCTCCTCTACAAAAACGCTGAATGTGCAAGGTCACAATTATCAGTGGCATGAAACATGGTAAAATTATCACTGGTGCAGTAGGGAATCACCTTCTAAGGTTTGAACTTTTATGAAAAAAAATTTGAATTGAGTGAGAAAATGTTCTGAATCTGGCAGGTGCTATGTGGTGCTGCGGAGGGGAAGGGTGGCATGGATTCTAAATGTTACAAAAAATGTCCCCGTCCCAGCAATGGCAATATTTAACTGTGTTTTCACCAAAAATACTAATCTTCAGCCAAGTGGATTTCTGTGAGTCTATTTATCAGACTGTCAACAGCTGTCAGTTTAAAATCTAGAATTCTTGCTGGGAATGGTCTCTCCATCTTTTTGCCAATGTTCAAAGCTTTGCTACTCCCTTGAGTGGCTCTCAAAAATAACACTACTTGTCTTACCATTCATTGTAAGTCTGTTGTAACCATTGGTCAGAGCAAGAGGTTCACAATATCTTATGTCCAACCTGATAGATTTATGTGTAATGTCAAATTAATTTGAATTTAGATGAGTAAGGAGCCCGAGTCAATGTGCAGGCAACTTTGCCTGAGTAAGGCAGAAGCCAAATATTTAGGAATTTGGCTCAAAATAGTAATTCAGTGCAGAAATGATCAAAGTGCTTTAAGTAAGGTTTACTACGAAAAGTTTCCAAGTCATGACTTATGTGGGAGAGGATAAACGGTCTACCTCCAGTGAGGCCCCCAGCAGAATGATGTCACGAACCACAATATGATGCAAGTGAAGGGAAGGTATTGGTAAGTAAGATTAGTGAGTATTTCTAGCCTTTAAAATAAAAGTAAGTTCTTTAGTTGGTGTTAATGTTTCTAGTATTGTTTTATCTCTATTTTTCTTAAAAATTAGCTTAAATATAAGATTAATACAGGTGTAAAAGAATGGCAATAAATGTAAAATGCAAGGATGCCTGAACAATTAAATAATACTTGAAATAAAGTTCAACAGTGAGGCAGGACAGATAATGTGTTGCTGCTGCAGCATGTGGCAGCTGCTGGATATCACGATGATTCAAAGCAAAATCAGTCATACTAAGTATTTGCAAGGAACTTCAGATCTGAGCTGAGGTGCTGGAGTCTGAGCTGCAGACATTAGGGAGGGGAAAGTTACCTGTATACTCCAGGAGGTGGTTATATCCCTTAAGAAGATGCAATTTAAATTTGATCAGGAAGATGGCAGCTGTGACTGAAGGTAAAGCAGGTATGCAGACTCAGAGTGTAGTGTTCAAGGAGTCTCGGTCCCTGGAATTGTCTAACAGTTACGAGTCTTTTGCAAACTGTATGGCCGAAAGTGGAGATTGCAGGAAAACTGGCTATGGTAATGTGGTACAGGGAGCCACTCTAATGCAGGGAGGAAATAAGAATGTACTACTGGTAGGGCACAGTATAATTAAGAAGAATGATAGAGCCGTGAGCATGAATTTACAAGTGATAATGGGAACTGCAGATGCTGGAGAATCCAAGATAATCAAATGTGAGGCTGGATGAACACAGCAGGCCCAGCAGCATCTCAGGAGCACAAAAGCTTTTGTGCTCCTGAGATGCTGCTGGGCCTGCTGTGTTCATCCAGCCTCACATTTTATTATCATGAATTTACAAGTCTGTGTTGTCTGTCTGGTGAGGGACATCTCCTCAGGGCTGGAGATGAACTTGGAGTGGAAAGGGGAAAGGATCCAGAGAACATCATCCATGTTACGATGAATGACATTGATAGCGCTAGAACGGAGGTTCTGCTGAAAGAATTTGAACTGTTGTTGTGAGTTAAATTGAAAAGCAGAACCTCCAAGGTAATAATCTCAGGATTCCTACCTGAACTATGAGTACATTGGCACAGGGAAATAAAGTCAAGGAGTCAAATGTGTGACTACAGTAAATAGAAGGCATGGGGAGCTTGACGGAGTTATGTAGACTTGCAAAGCAAAAGAATAGGGTGGCAGAGCAGCTATTTTGGTAATGCCACCCAAAATGGGACAGGAAAGAGCATTAAACAAAAGTGACAAATAAGTTCAAAGGGAAGAAAGTCATAAAAAGGCAAAATTATGGCTCTTGACCTAAATGCATGAAGCATTGGGAACAAAATAGATGAATTTACAGCACAAACAGAAGTTAATGGGTGTGATCTTAAAACCATTGCAGAGACAAAGCTAGGAACTAAATATTTAGGAGTGTGTGATTTTTTGAAAAGACAGGCAGGAAGGAAACAGTGACAGGCTAGCTTTGTTAGTGTGGATGGAATAAGTAAGAAATGATTTTTGATTTGAAGATATTGAATTTACATGGGTGGAGATAAGAAATAAGAATAATTTGTGGGAGAGTCTATAGCAGTGGGTTCCACCTTTTTAGTATTAAGGCAAACAAGCTGTGTAATTGAGTGGATTTCCCTTCTTTTGCATATGCGTGGTGCCAAATATCAATAGATACTAACTTAAGTAACAGACACCTAGATTCCAGAGGAAATCGGAAACGCAGACATGAAAATTTTGTGGCAGAATTCTCACCTTGTCACGGCACACTGAGTTCTATGGCAATAGCGGTTGAAATCGATTGGTCTACAGGTTCCCTGACATTAACTATAATATAGGACAGAGAATCAATCGGGAAATAATGAGGGCATCTAACAAGGACATTAGATATCTTCATGTGGATGAGCAAAATACAATTGTCACAGGTGGCCACGAGAAAGAATTCACAGATATATTCAGAACATTTTCCTGGAACAATATGTTGTGGGTCCAATCAGGGATCAGGCTGTTTTGGATCTGGTAATGTGTAATGAGGAAGGTATAAGAAATGACTGCAGAGTAAGAGATCCCTTTGGAAACAATGACTGTAATATTGTAGCATCCAGCATTCAGTTTGAGCCTGAGACACTTGACTGGGGAAGCAACTTCTAAACTTAAATCAGGGTAATTAAATAGGAATGAGGCGAGGTTCACTGTCATGGACAGGGAGAGGAGTTTAAAGATAAAGATGGTTGAAGAATAATCACAGACTTTTAAGAAAATAACAATGACTCACAACAAAGATAAATTGAAGCGAGGGAGAACGATTATAGGAAGGGGATAAATCATCCAAAGAAATTAAGGATATAATCACATTGAAAGAAGAAAAAGACACAGTGCACATAGATTACTGGTAAACCAAAGGATTAGGAAAGTTTTAAAAACCAACAAAAGACGACCAACAAAAAAAAGAGGGTGAAAATAAAAACTTTGACAGTAAATTATAAAGTTCTGTAAAAAAAAGGAACTTCTTTAAGCACATACAATGGAAGGGAGAGGCCAAAGTGAACATACGCTGCTTTGAGAATGAGGCTGGGGTAATAATTTTGGAGAACAGGAAATGGCAGAGGAATGGAATAAATACTTTGCAATAGTCTTCACAGTAGAGAACACCAATAACACTCCAAAAGTACTAAATAATAGAGGGGCTAAGTGGGGAGGAAATAAAAACAATAACTGTCACTAAAGAACATGTACTAGGGAAGCTATTGGGGCTAAAGGCCGATAAGTCTCCTCGACCTGGTGGGTTGCATTTGAGGGTATTAAAAAAAGTAGCTACAGAGATAATGGATACAGTGGTCATAATCTTTCATGAACCCTTAGGTTCTTAGAGTCCATAGATGATTGGAAAACTATCAATTTAATACCCTTATTCAATAAGTGAGAGAGACAAGAATATGGAATTATTGGCCAGTCGGCTAAACATCTGTCATTGGGAAAATTTAAGAGTCAATAACAAAGGATATAATAGCAGAATACTTAGAAATGCATAATATAATAAAACAGATTCAGTGTGGCTGCATGAAGGGGAATACATGTCTGGAATATTCATTAGGATTCTTTGAGGAGGTGACAAACAAGGTAAAAGAGAACCAGTAGATATAATATATTTGGGTGACAAGGTAAAGTACTCTACACAATGCTACCTAATAACAGCCCACGGTATCGGGGAAACAGCGTCATTTTTGTTTGCCTCTGCATGGACCTCTGAGTGCAGCAGAGGCTCCTGGAAGCAAGAACCATTCATCTGCATGCCAATCAATGTGCACAGAGCTTCCCAGTGACTGCGTGGCCTCGCATTTCAGAGAGCGGGTCGGTTGGGGTATTATATTAGCATTGAAAGAGAATTAGCCGACTAATAAATGACAGTTTGATAAGGGGGACATTTTCAAGATGGCAACTGTAACTAGTGGAGCACCACAGAGATCAGTGCTGAGGCCATAATTATTCACAGTACATATTAAAGCTTCAGCCAACCATTACTAGTTGAAAAAAATGAATGTACTATCAACAATTTTGCAAATGACATATGGGGAAAGCAAGTGGTGAGGATGACCCAAAGAGTCTGCAGAAGGATATAAACAGTTAAGTCAGTGTGGAAAAACACAGCATGTGGAATATAAATTGAAAAAATGACAGGAAGGAGAGGAACTGAGTATTTTAGATCAGATGCTAATTTTAAATCTGATGTAGATAAATGTAGAAGCAAAGTTATTAAGAAATATTGGCCAAAGACAGATATATAAAGTTATGTCATGGGTCATTCATGATATCGCTGAATGGCAGAACTGGCTTGAGGGTCTGAATGGACTGCTATTGTTCTTATGTTCCTATTTAAACTAGGAATGTTGTAGCACACAGGTATTAAAGAGTCCTCATGATTAAGTTACAAAATGCAAATATCTAAGTTCAGCGGGAAATCAGGAAGGCAAATGGAAGTCCTGTTAAACCTATATAATCCTCTTTTTAGACCACACATAAACTATTTTGAACAGTTTTATCCTATTTAACTAAGGAAATATGTATTGGCACTGGAGGAAGTCCAGAGAAGGTTGAGTAAGTTGATCCTGGATATGGTTTTCTTATAAGGGGGTTTTGAGTAAGTTACGCTTGTACTGATTGGAGTTGAGAAGAATTAGAGGTGGCCTTATTGAAACATGTAAGATTCTTAGGGGCTTGACAGTTTCGATGCTGAGTTTT
The DNA here is from genome assembly GCF_030684315.1 of Stegostoma tigrinum. Lineage (NCBI taxonomy): Eukaryota > Metazoa > Chordata > Chondrichthyes > Orectolobiformes > Stegostomatidae > Stegostoma > Stegostoma tigrinum. The sequence goes on along the minus strand of NC_081356.1, from coordinate 10,864,478 downwards.
TGTTTCCACCTGTGGGAGAGTCAAGGACCACAGGACATAATAGAGTATAGGGCCACCCATTTAAGAGAGATGAAGAGTAAATTCTTCTGTCAGAGAGTAGAGAATCTATGTATTTCTTATCATAGAGGGATGAAGAGACCAGATCATTAAGGATACTTCAGGGCTGTCCCAGCTGTAGAAGTAACTCCTTTTTGCAGCCATTCTTAGAAAGCAATGTGAAAGAGGAACAGTGCAAGGGGAAACCCCTTTTTACATCAGCTGCAGTACTGAAGCAAGAGCTTTAAAATGTTTCTAAGTGAGTGGGTGAATGAGTGTGCAGTCATATGCCTGAGTGTGGGTGAGTGAATGAGTGAGGTATTGGCTGATTGTGGTCCACAACAAGAAGACACAACACCGCCAGACACACTGGTTACCCTACCATGCGTCAGAGACATATCAGAGATGATTGACCACAAGACTACTCAGACCCCTAGGTGTTACAGTGGCCCACAAACCAACAACCACCCTGTGACAGTTACCGATGAATGTAAAGGATCCCATACCCACAACCAATAAAACTAACAAAATATACAAAATACCATGCAAGGACTTTGACAAACATTACATAGGCCAAACTAGAAGAAAACTGACAATAAAGATACACGAACACCAACTAGCCCCCAAGAGACATGACTAATTCTCACTGGTTTCAATACACACGGACAAAGAAGGACACAAATTTGACTGGGACAACATATCCATAATAGCACAAGCCAACCAGAGTCATGCCAGGGACTTCTGAGAGGTTTGGCATTTCAACCGGAACTGCATCAACAAACACATCAAAATGGACTTGATATACAAACACTAAAAAACAGAACTGGAAGTGATGCCAGCCACCCCAGTAAACCAAGTCATATAAATAACAAGCGAGACAGAATACTAACACTTCACTGGAGGCGCACTGACAATGTAACCTAGCAGGGTGACAAAACGTCTGCAAACACACACCGGCTCGACAAGCAAGTCTACAACCTCATCTACAACCTGAACTACAAATCTCAAAAACTTTAAGTGAGTCAGTTATGTCGGTTGACTGGGTAGTTTGGTTCGGTGTTCAGCTCCTCACATTGGTAAAGGTGAGAGGGTTTGTTGTCGGTGGACAATTTTGGGGAATGATCATGGGTCATTTGGTAGATACCTGTAGGTTGGGTCGTGCTGATAATTGTTGGGATATACAAGGAATCAAATGGCGTAACATTTTTACCTTGAATATTCAGGTAAGCTGTTTGTATCTAGCCTAAATCTTTGACACTAAGAAACATGTAAGAGTCATTCACAGGAGTCCTGGGCATTGCCAGTCAGGTCATTGGAACTTGAAACTTCCTGGGCAATTACTGTGTTTGTGTATGTGGCAGGACTTCTGATGGTCCTAAAATGCAACATTGTGGATTCCACAATATACCCTACTGTTGACATCAGAAGGTCTGGCTTGATACATTTTAGTGCTTGGAAATAGCCTAGAGCCTGCCACTCAATTAGTCAAAACAACAGCAGTTATCAAGGGAGTTGCTTCACAATGTATAATCACCCCTTCATTTACCTCGCAGTTCACAACCTGGGCAATGTTATGTCTGAAATAGGTTGGAAATAAGGATTCATATTGGAAAATTTGGGCTCATGTCTTTGCTTAATTCAGACAGAGCTGTCCATTATTCTTTATTTATTCATTCATAGGATGAGGCCATCATTGACAAGGCCAGAATTTATTTCCCACCCTAGTTGCTCAGAGAGCCATTAAGAGTTAGCCACATTGTTGTGGGTGTGGAGTCACATGTAGGCTAGATAGGTAAGGATGGCAGTTTCCTTCCCAAAGGGGCATTAGTGAATCAGATGATTTTTCTTGACAATCAATAATGGATTCATGGTCATCAATAGACTCATTTCAGATTTTTTATTATTAAATTCAAGTTCCATCATGTGCCAGGGCAAAATTCGAAATAAGTTCCCGGGACATTATGTGCTAATACCTCTAGGCACTCGTCTCCTCTAATGGGGGCTGGTGTTTTGTTTCTTTATTGCAACCATACCATTCCCTTTGTTTTTCTTCCATGACATATTTGTAATTCACTCCTTCCAGCCATTCTGCCCCATCCCTGACCTTCCCTTTTGTTCTACCTAAACGCTGCGCCCTTTCCCGGAGCATGAAACCTGATTCTACGTCCGTCGGTATGGATGGAGTCATGTTGCACAGATGCCACCATACCTACTGAGTTTTGTGTGTGCTTTACGTTTTTATTTTAGCCTTCAGCATCCACAATCCATCATAACACTGATGGTGACGTCGTATCATTTTCATTTGTCGATCCAGATGGGTACTAACACCTTATTCTCATAAGGAAGCACTGGCTGCAACGACCGCTGTCAATCAGAATGGAGGGGGCGGGGGGAACGGCGAGATCCTCAACTGTCAATCATCGCTTCGTGTCGGAACTGGGAGATCCTCATCTGCCAATCATTCTGTGGGGCGGGACCGTGAAATAAACACGCGATTACCGGACCCGAAAAGTTAACTGTTTTTTCCCCTCACAGATGCTGCCAGGACCGCAGAGCTTTTCCGGCAAACTTTGTTTTTGCACCATCATGTGGCGGCGGGAACACCTGTCAATCATCCTGCGGGGGCGGTGAAGAATGATCCCCACCCCCGTCATTCAGGCTGTGGGTGTGGCAGAAGCGTGGGATCGTCAGCAGTCAATCACCCTGGAGGGGCGGGGTATACTGATGGTTTCCTGTCAATCAGCCTGAGGTTGCCGTTGGACGGGGGCGGGTACATTCACCAGCCTTTTGAGGGGAGGAGCGAAATGCAATCACCCAGTCAATCAATCTGTAGGTGTGGCTGTGCGGTTTTGGTTGGGGCGGAGGACCTTGCCTGTCAATCATCCCGGAGGGGCGGGGCTCGTCGAGGTGAAGTAAAAAGTCACAAACAAAGATGGCGGCAGCGGTGGGTTGAGTGTTGTCAGTCAGCGGGACGGAGTGAGCCGGAGGAACTGTGACCCGGGGAGTCGGCTATGTGTGTGTGAGTGCGCGGCGGAGCAGGAAGGTCAACGCTGGGAGAGGAAATACAAAGCGGACACGTGTCGCCAGTTGCAGTGCAGCTGTTCGTGGCTCCGAGTTCAGTTAGACTGCGGCTCCTCCACTTGTGGCGATTTCCCTTCATGTTGGCTTGGTGAGAGGAGGAAGAGGAGGCGGCGCCCGCCGGCGGCAGGTGAGGGTGATCCAAACACTTTACGTCCAGGAGGCAGCCGCACGGCCCGGGCAGACTTTTGCTCGGCGAGCGGGCCGCTTCCACTGGGTTTTGCCTGCGAAGCCTGTGGTGTCGTGGATGAGTTTTCAATCCCCGGGGCGGGGGCTCAGTGCGTGTGCAAGGAGATTATTCCCCTCAGAGCGAGTGTCCCCCGGCCTGCGGGTCAGCTCCAGCCGCTCCTACTTCTCCCCACCCCACCCCACCCCCTCGCTCTGCTCTGCCCTGCCCCACCCCACCCGAACACTTTCAGTCCTTTACATTTGGCCTTCCGATTAAGGTTTCCGGTGGGTGAGATCAGAGACGCTACAGGTGAACCGACCTGTTGATTTGCCTGGGCGCAGTGCCAGCGATCAGTCATCCTCGTTACTGTGTCAAGAGAGATGTTTATAGTATTTAAAACAAACCAGGTCATTTCCGTGCAGAGTTCAGGGCTTTACTGTCGTTTGATCGTCAAAACGTACTTTTTTAAAAACGTCCTACCTGTGTCAGGGGAAAGAGCACCCATTGACACTTCAGATTAAGGAATAAAAATCCAAAGGCTAAGAAAGCCAAATGTGTTGATTTCATCCGAGGAATAGAAAGACTAGCGCGTCAATTACAGTTACTGCAATCCATGTAGCATAAATGCTGTACCCTCCACACTTCACTTCAGCTCTGATGAGGAATCATCTAGACATGAAACGTTAGCCTGCTCCCTCTCCATGGATCTTGTCTGAGCCTTTCTGATAGTATTTCAGTTTCCAGATTCCAGCATCTGCAATCTGCATTTGTTCCTACCTTGAAATAAGAAAAATTGCTGTAAGTGTTTTCATGTTTTCAACTGACACTTCAAATACACTGTGATGTTTTCTGAAATACCACAGCGTTAACTGTGAATGCAATGATCTTGCACAGATGGTCTTATTCTAATTGTATCCTCTTTTTCCGTGGAATGCTTTTGTGACAGTTCCTGAGAGTGGGCACACTATCTGCAATTCAAGTAGGTCGGATTCTGTTTTGAGCTGTATACCATTGCCTATGTTGAGCGTGTTGCATATTGTGACCTTGTATAAGATATCCTGTGATTGTAGGTTTACAGAATCAGTTCTTGACAGTGTACTTGATGGAGAGATGAAATTGAAGACACTAATTTGTGACACCACTGAAGCCATTGACATCTGCCCCTGCTTCAGTTCATTGTTGTTGAAATCTTCATTCAAGCATTAATTATCCCACATTTGACAGTTCATGATACTCCTTGCTGGGATCCTGACATTTAGCCATCATGGAAATTTTATCAAACTGTTCTGACACATTGATATAAACAAAGGCGAAAAACTGCAGATGCTGGAAATCTGAAATGAACTGAGAGAACTCGGGCAGGTCTGGCAGCATCTGTAGAGAGAGAAATAACTGGGAAAGAAATCCTCACTTGCTGCCAGACATGTTCTGACAGATCTCTGGAACAAATGAGGCTTTGAATTTTCTGGATCAGAGGTACGGACAATGTTACTGTGCCACAGACCCTTATAAATTGCAGTTCATCGCATTAGCCACTCAGTCATGGATACAGACCCAAAATGAATTTCATCAAGCTCGAGCATCAAAAATGGAAGATTGACAGAAGTGATCCGAAGACAGAAGAGAATTTTCCTCACTGAGGAAATGGCAGATGGGCACAGTCACTTTTCAGTTATTTTAATCAACCTATTCAAGATGTTAATGCACCTCATCTTGGGTCTTGAGCCCAGATTTTCTGGTCCAGCTGTCTGGATACCACCATTGTGCCATAAACCCCATTTTAAAGATTCCTTAATCAACCTATTCATACATATTATTAAACATCTCTGGAGCAGGTGAAACTTGAGTCTATGCCTTTGATCTAGAGCTGGGAACTTTGTCACTGTGCATCATGACCGTTCCATCTATTGTAAACTTAAGCTAATTTGGAACACTGCTGCTTGTGACCTGACTGTCACATTTTGTTACCACCACTGTTGCTGCTAGTAATGCCAACTCAGTGTTTGATATTTTTTTAAAATTGACATCCATTATCACATTCTTCCATGTGTTTGCCCCATCCCTGTAACCTTCAATTTTCTGAGTTATCTGACATGAAGAAAATCTTTTTCACTTGGCGAATGGTTAAAGTCTACAATTTCTGTTAGTGCTGGAGGTGCGTTGGATCAAAGCTTCCAAAAGGGAATAAGATTTTGTTTCTTTTAAGAAGAAGAATGGGCAGGCAGTCTGTGAATTGCTTATTTAGAGAACTGGCACAGGCATGATGTGTCAAATTGCAACCTGCTGCTGTGTAATGATTCTGTGCTCTTTCAATCCTGACCTGTTGCATATTCTTGATGTTAATTACTCCACCATTGGTTGTTGTACCGTTACCTTTTAAGGTAGTAAGCTCTGGAATTCCTTTCCTCCCCTCTGTCTTTTTACCATCAATCGCCAATAGCACTGTGGCATGTACTTGTAGCACATGTGCTCTGTAGAGGACAGATAGAAATTACCTGTATGGATTGCTTATAACCTAGTTTTTGAGAATAGTGATGAATTCCTCTGTTTCAGATATCCTCTTAATAAAGTCATACTGCCAATTTACATTTCATGCCCTTTGATCACATGATTGTGTCCATTCCTGATGTATTAGCAATTCCAAATTTAAAAATTGATATCTGGATACCTTATTAAGGTCATTTCAACTGTTCTGAATTTACTGTGACAGGAAGAAGTGTTTCCTTTGCATGCAGTGAAGTCAGTGTGGATAATTGTGTGAGATAAAGGGCACAGTGGGTGGGAGGGCAGAGGGTTGAAGTGAGACTGACTTCTCTTGGACTGAGGTCAATGATGCGATTCATGATAAATTGAATGCTAATTATGAAAACAAAAATGACTCTTTTTCTCACAAAATGCAGTTATTACTTGTAACACCAGAAAACCAATATTGTTCAACTTGCAAGTGCAAATAATGACATGTCCAAATTGAGAACAACTGGACATTTGGTTTAGTCTTCATAGTCGACTGCATGTGTCCTTGGTGCTCCAAGACTGTGACCCCACCTCTGATCTATGTCCATTTTGTTACCTGTAATAACGTTTTGTTTCCATCTGCTTACCTGAAGTTTCAGTACTTGCAGTCTTTCCAAAATTCTGTTAAATTTTTCAAATTATGGATGCTGACTTCTGGTTCCAGGTCATAATTTATCTCTTTCATTGTCCTTTAGGATTATTATATCTTGGTTGATGAGATTCTTAACTGTTCTTACTAGACTCTCCAACATTGGTCCATGGTATCTGAACGTAAGATGTTTATCTGTGCTATCAACCGAGACACAGCCAACAGCAACAAACATTATAGACCTAATAGAGACTGAGAAAATCAAAAGGGGCAAGGATAGGGTGAATAGACAAGTCTTTTTCCGAGGGTAGGGGATTCCAGAACTAGAGGGCATTGCTTCAAGGTGAGAGGGGAAAGATTTAAAAGGAACCTGAGCAGCAATTTTTCCATTCAATGGGTGGTGAGTGTATGGAATGAGCTGTTAGAGCAACTGGTGGAAGCGGGTACAATTACAACATTTGAAAAGTATCCGGTTGGTACAGGCAGAGGAATGGTTCAGAGGGATATGGCCCAAATGTTGACAAATGGGTTTAGATCAGTTTAAGGTATCTGGCTTGTGCAGATGAATTGGACTGAGGGGTCTGTTTCTGTGCTTAATAACTCTTGACTGTTCACTTAACACAGGTTTGTGATGCAACCTGGTTTGTTTTGGTTGTATCACATGATTTATCCTATTGGAGCATTCAGCGTGTCCACTGGCAGGCATAATTAAAGATCTGGGTCGCTATCTGTACTCCAGTTAACATTTTGACAATGGTTTGTTCAGTCTTCATGTGGAAATGGCCCTGTGTTCTTTGCCTGTGGAAACTCTTCATCCTTGATAAAACCGTAGTTAGCAAAATTCTACTTGAATTCAGCACAAATATTCCTACAATTCTTTTGTGCAAGTGTGTATTTTCTTATCTATGGAATATGAACACAGACCCAAATTTGAAGTTAGTGAAGCTGTTAGTCATGATTTACATGGAAAGACAGAAATTAATCCAGAAACATTCAATCCCCTGCTCTCAATCAAAAAATTTTTGGGGACGAACCTAATTTTGTAGTTCTCTGCTCTGAGCAGCAACTTAATGTAGGGAAATGTAGAGTTTAGGTAGTAGAAGTATCAAAATACTTTGGTGAAAAATTAGATATTTTAATACTTTAAATAACTTTACTCTGCCAGAGATTTGAACTTCTTTAACATTTTGTTCTGCTCCATTAAACTAAGTCATGAGTTTAACAACTGTGGAATAGTTGTGTGGTCAGTAAATAAAATATATTTTGAATCATCATTAGTGCACATTTGACAGATGACAGAAGGAGTTCACTGATGTTTAACTCGTCCTTGGGCATAAATAATATATGTCAATGTACTGTTATTCACCTTCCACCCCAACGCTATCTCATCTTTGTTTTACCCACTTCGCACAAAGAATCAAGGTTGCGTGTTTCCGTTCAAGTGATTCTCGAACTCCTCATGCTCAAACATTTCAATTGTGCCGAATACACGAACCCTTCTTGGCCTCAAAACATAAGCAGTATATCTCTCTGTGTGGAGCTGGAGGAACACAGCGGAGTAGGAAAGTTGACGTTTTGGATCGGGACCCTTCTTCAGAAACTTCTGAAGAAGGTCCTGACCCGAAACATTAACTTTTCTGCCCCCCCCCCCCTCCCCCGATGCTGTCTTCTTCCAGCTCCACGCTATGTTCTCACTGACTCAACATCGACAGTTCTAACTCCCTCAGCATCATTTTTCTTCAGTTTTTAAAGAGTTGGCTCTTGAAGGAATGCACACCATAAACATTTGCTCCATAAATGCTCTGACTGTGAAATAGAAATGAGAATCTATTTTCATTTCTTTGTAAAAGTACAAGAATTACTTCAATTTGCCATTACCTGTAAACTTGATTTGACTTTTTAAATGGATTTGAGGCGTAGAGACAGTGGGTGATGATGATAAAGGGTCACATCTTTGTGCTTCACCTGACAATGATTTTGAACAGAAGTCAGAAAATTGGAAGAACAACGTGAGGTAATGCTGCCATAATATTACTTGAATTAAATTGTATAGCAACTTTCATTACATTTTACAATTTAATTTTAGACAGCAATTGTTGTTTACATTGATTGAAATTGTTTTACATATGTTAATTGCAGTTAGACTATTGCATTATTGATTGTTTCTTTTTTTAAAAATTGCCTTTATTTAACCTTAAGGGACAAATGTTATGTTAATTTTGCAGTAAGTTTATAAAAATTGGAGAAAGGATGCATGAAATGACATGTTGATCCTTATTTATTTGGGGATTGAAGGACAAAAATATGATTACATGCTGGAGTTGTACTGTGATTTGGTTAGAGCATACCTGGAGTACCACATAGAGTTTCAGTCTCCATATTTAAGGAAGGATGACATGCCTTAGAAGCAGTACAGCAAAGATTCATTAGATTGGTACCTTGGATGAGTAAATGGGGTCTATACTGTCTGGCCTTTAGAAGAATGTGAGGAGTTGTCATTGAAATGTGTAAGTTTCTAAGGACCTTCAATGAGTTTGAAGCAATCTCTTAGTATCTGTCCTTGGCTGGCAGTTTAAAACATGTGGAGTGCTCTCATGATAAGACATTTATTATTTTGAACTGCGACAAATAGATTTCTCCTTGTCTATCTTTGTAATTTTATACTGCAGAGGGCCTGAATGTACGACTGTTTAATATATTCAATATTGGAATAGAGATATTTGATAATTGAGGGAATGGGTGAAGAGGAATAACGGGGAAGTGAATTTGAGGCAGAATATTAATTATGCTATGAATGGCAGAACAAACTTATTGGGCTCCATGACTTTTAGCTTTTTTGATGTGCATTCTGTAAAATAAAAACAAAATGTAGGGGTGTAAATATTCAAGAGTAAGGGAGTTACCTTGTGTGTCCTGACAAATACTTATTCCTCAGTTAACATGATTTTCTAATCATTACCATATTTGAGGGAGTTGGCTGTATGTGGATTGCCTCTTGAATACAACAGTGTATGAAAGAACTTTGAGACCTCTACAGATTGTGCAAGCCTTTTGTTTGTACCTTTACCACAGCTGAGGGAAACCTGGGTTTATTGGTTTAGGATCATAAAGTTGCCATGTGGGCTGGAGTTTTAGGACTATAACTTGATCAAAAGTTTACCAATGTCATGGCTCCTTGAGTTTGAGTACTGAGCATTTACAACTTGCTATTGAGCTACTTTCTTGAGCTTCCATATACTTTAGAAAAAATCTGTCCAATCTTTTGAGAGCCGAACTGGATGCAGTTTGCCATGGTCAGGTCAATGTCTTGCAAAGAAATTGCGAATTAACCCTGGGATGGCAATGCTGTGTTTCCTTTTTCCCACATTACTGATATACACAATGCAAGTGGGTATATGCATTGTGTATGTTTACTTGACAAACATCTAAGATCAATTATGAAATCACATTTTTTAATCACTTGCCAGTATTTGGATTTCTGTCTGATTAATGACTCCTCATTTTTGGGCATCTTTGTCTTGTTGATTCTCTTCACATGATATTCCAGTACTTGGTCCAGCTCTCTGTCTAGCATATGGTTGGATATTAATTGCCAATCTGCATTGCTTGCCATGTTCAAACTGCTTATTATTGGTTTGCGTTTTTCCATGCCCTGACCTATGTCTGTGATTCTGTCGGATCTGAGCAGAGTGACTGTGCCTTTTTGTAGAGTGAAGTTGGGCTTTTCCTCTTGTTAGAGAGTGTTTTAACCTGATAACGAAAGGAGAAAAGTAAACAGAAGAAGGGTCTAGGCCTGAAACGTCAGCCCTCCTGCTCCTCTGATGCTGCTTGGCCTTCTGTGTTCATCCAGCTCTACATCTTGTTATCTCAGATTGCCCAGCATCTGCAGTTCCCATTATCTCTGAAACAGCTTTGTGAATGTGTTGGCATCATGTGCTCACTTCGTGAGTCATTTTTTTCAGGTTGTCTGCAAATGGATAAGTTAGAATTGTGTTGGGCAACACTTGCTAAATGATTCAAAGTAAGCACGAGAAAATAATTGTATGTGAAATTCTGACTTGTGTTATTATCAGGTTGTGCCTTGACTTAACACTAGGGAGTGAAATTTCTTTTGTTAGAAGAGAAAAGTGAAAAAATGTTAACATCAAATTAATGTTTCTCAAACACAAACAGAAACTGCTGGAGAAACTCAGCAGGTCGAGCAGCATCTGTTGATAGAAAGCAGTGTTAACATTTCAGGCCCTGTAATCTTTCAGAATGGGTCACTGGACCTGAAATGTTAAGTCTGCTTTCATTCTCAGATGCTGCCAAACCTGTTGAGTTTCTCCAGCAATTTCAGGTTTTGGTTCTGATTTTCAGCATCTGCAGTTTTATTTTAAATGTCTCACTTCAGTTGTTGCACAGTGAGAAACTTGTGAAGAAATAGCAACTTGCTGATTTGTGAGAACCAAAAACTCTGGATGCTGGAAGTCCAATGAAAAGCATTCTGTCTGTCTACTCGATTTAGATCCATCATCGTTTTGAACAGTTCAATTGAAACCCTTCACAGCCTTCCTTCTTTGAGGAGCATCGTCCCAACTCTTCTAACTGGTTGCAGAATTGACCACTTTCTTCAAATGCATTGTGTAGAATTGGACAGTGCTCTTTGGCTGAACCAGTGTTTTATAAGATTGATAACTTTGTTCTTTGCACTCGATGCCTCTCATTATAAAGGTGAGGATCTTGTGTGTCTTTCGAGCTAAGTTTTCAATCTGCTGTTCACCTTCAACAATTTGTGCATGTGTACCCTAGTTCTCTTGCTTTGTGTCCCCAAACATATGTACATGATGCTTTATGCATTTTAGAGTATGTTGTGAAGGTAGCCACAAATTTAATGAAAAAGAATTACACAAACAGTTGTCTGAAATAGAGAATTCCAAAAATTTACAAACTCTTGTGGAGAAGCAGTTTCTCTTCATCTCAGTCCTAAATGGCAAGCCCTCTTATTTTGAAACTCCGAGTTCCAGACTCACTAGTCAACAGTAAACATCTTGCTGGCAGCAATCCTGTCAAATCCCTGATGAATCTTGCATTGTAATTAGATTATCTTTTACTCTTACTAAAATTTTAGAGATTGACGGGCTTACATTGCACTGGCATTCTTTGGGTAAGGAGACTAAAATTATGCACAGCACTTTCTGGTCTCAGCAAGACTCCAGATAATTGCAGTAATACCTCTTTACTTTTAGAACAGATTATTTGCTTTCCTAATTGCTTGCTGTACCTGTTTGTTAAGTTTGGTTTCTGTTTAGTGTTACGCACACATATCCATGAATACCCAGGTTTTCCAGTCTCTGAACACTTCAAAAGATATTCTATGTTTGTATTTTTGTAACCAAAGCAGTAACTTCACACTTCCACCCGTCATATTTCACCTGTTGTATTCTTGCCCCCCTCACTTGACTTTTCTAAGTAATTGTGCAGCCCCTTTATATTCCCCTTGCAGTTTACCACTTAGCACAAATGCATATGTGGATATGCTGTACTCCAAATTGTGGATACGTTTCTAAGTCTCCAACTCCTGTGCTTATTCTGCTCTGCAGTGGAGTTGGGCTGCTGCAGTTGATCTTGTATTCCAAGTTTGAAACTATTTCTAATATTTCTATTCTGATGACCTGTTGTGGTATGATGTGTATGGTTTTTGAACCATAGCTGTTGCAGTCATAATAATTGAGAGTGAGAACTTGAAAATTGAATAATGTGCTTGCTTGTTCATTTATAGCAAGGGAGTCACACTTTGCTCTTGAGAATAATGTTTGGAAATTGGTCTTCGGTCCAGGTGCACAATCACTGAGACAGAGGATTGGGTTCTGAGGAAGGATCACCGGAACCGAATTGTTAACTCTTTCTTTTCTCCTTCACAGATGCTGCCAGACCTGCTGAGCTTTTCCAGCAACTTTGTTTTTGTTCCTGATTTACAGCATCAGCAGTTCTTTTGGTTCTTATTGAGATTTGTCTTAACTTGTCTATCTAAAGTGAGTAGAGTTCTGTCACATGATGACCTCCTCTTTCACAGTTTATGTCTGCTCATGATGATTTAAAGTTATTAATCAGATTCAGACTGCACTTTAGACAGATGTAAAGTGGTGGTGGACAGTGACCTCCAGTCCTCCTTTTTTCAAATTTATCATTTGAATGCTGGCTAATTTCTAACTGAGAGTGTTTTTTTCCTTTGGAAACAATAAGCCAATAATATTAATATTGCCATAGAATCCGTACAATGCAGAAAGATGCTATTCGGCCCATCAGACCTCCAAAAGTATCCGATTCATACCCATCTCCATAACTCCCGCATGGGGTTTTTGTCATTAACCGGGACATCCATGGTGTCTATGAGGCAATTTTGTTTTGAGCATGGCCCATCCACCTAATCTGCACATCTTTGCACCTTGGGAGGAAACCCACTATAACACAGGGAGAATGTATGGAGTCTGCACGAACAGTCAGCCAAGGCTGAAATCGAACCTAGGTCCCTGGCACTGTGAGGCAGCAGTGCTAACCACTGTGCCCACGTACTACCCCAATTGTCATTTTGTTGGATATATCTTTGCCATAATGGATGCTATTGTATTAATAAATTTGTAGGAAATGGCAAAGATCTGGGATTTGCTTAGATGTTTATTAATTTTGAACTGTTGTCTTTAGGTTTTTCAGTTGAATGTTGGCATTCAAGTTGAAGCTATTCTGCTCATCATGTTACAATTCATCATGTTTAATTTATTTTGCCTATTGCTGCTATATTCCTGTTTGTGTCAGTCATGTGCCAACATGCTTTTTAAGAGGGGACATGTACCTGGTTTTTAATTGTTTAAGACTAGCATGTTGTATGTGAAGTCTGGTGACCTGTTTATTTAGCTTGCATTATGCAAATTGATTCGTAAGCTTTCCATGCAGTTGATGATCATGGTATGGGAGGATGGGCTTAGATTAGTTCACAGATCGGCGCAACGTTGAGGGCCCGAGGGCCTGTTCTGCACTGTATTGTTCTCTGCATGAATTTTTTTGTTCATTATGCATAGAATGTACAAACAATGAAGGTGTCCTCTGTTAGCAGATAGGTACGTTGTATCATATAGAAGTCATAAATCATATTGACCTTGCTTTATGAATTTGTCAAAAACATTAACAAGTTCTTGTTCTTTGATTCCAAGTACTGCTGCAAAACTTCCTACGTGCCCCTAGGTTTGGCCATGATGGACAGGGTAGCCTCCATAATTGCATGTAATCCAGCATTCCATTGCTGTCAATAAGTGAAAATGTTCCATGATATTTTGGAGTTGAGTCCTAAAAGATATTTGGCGTGATGTGATCAATTTTTTAAAAAGTTCAAGTACAAGATCTAACAAGCACTGCTGACTTATCCTGTGACAAGTGCTGCTTTTGATGGCAGCAAGCCAATTACACTGAAGAGAAATACTGCAGGTGCCAGAAATCTGAAATAAAAGCAGGAATTGTGGCAATAGACAATCAGTCAGAGGTTTTGTCAAAAGTTCTTTGACATGTAATAAATCTGTTTCTCTTTCTTTTCTCATAATATTCACATCCTAATCATAAATACTAATCAAATCAAATATGAAGAAAAAATTATGAAGAAAAACTCTGCAATCACTTTGACAGGAGCTGTATACTGTATGGGAGAAAGGAGACCTGCCACTATTGTTGAGAATCATGCCTGTTGTTTTAAATGTTTTTCTGATGAATGCTTCAGTTAACCACCATGTCAATAATTAGGCAAACTTTGACTATATGAATTCCTATTAAATGGCCACCCAATTGCCCAGGCTGTTAACGGAAACAAGCAACCTGGTAATGAAATCTGACCTGGAGACTTTTATTCTCTTCTGTTTTTGTTCCACATCTTGGATACCATTGTATCAAGGATATTGGCAATTTACTGCTCAGAACACAAACAAAAGCATTTTGTTGTTTGATCTGAAGTGTAGAAGGACCTTATGTTCAACCTTCAAATTGTGGAGTGATTAAATATACTTAGGTTTTTATAATTGATAATTACATATTTTTGTTGGAACTGCATAAAAACTTGCAGCGTGAGGTGTACCAACAAGAGATGCTGCATTTATTCAATCTTATTTAACACCCTGTGCATGGTTAGAAATGCAAATGAGTTCAAGGTTGTAAGGCTGTCAGATTTTAAAGTAATTTGACCAGTAAATATAACAGAATGTATTTTTAATTTATGCAGATTATTCAAAAATTATGCAGTAAGAAACATGTTTGTAATACTGCTGATATGGGATTTGTTAACCTAATTTGATAGATTATTTAGATAAGTGGGGATATAGGTTCAATATTTTCAATATTAGTGTGGTTTGATTTTTCAGCAAAGAGCGTACTTACATTTATTTGCATTGAACACACTGCAGTACTTTCAACTGAATAGATACCTTAGAATAACCATTATACTTGAAAGTAAGCAATCAGGTCAGCCATGTTGTTCTCGTAATATAATATACTAATATATAATCATAATCTAAATGCCCAAATTATTTTGAAATTGTTGTTTGATCAACCTGCAGATGGGACTTGAACCCAGCCTTTCTGGCTCAGAGGCAGGAGCAATACCATTGTTCCTTCAAGGTCATTAGGTCAGAATCCTGGAATCCCTCCCCTTGTCGTATTGTGGGTTCACTGACACTGAATGGACTGCAGTAGTTCAAGAAGGTAGCTCATCACCACCTTCTCAAGGGCAACTAGGGACAGGCAATAAATGTTGGTGTTGCCAGCAGTGCCCACATTCCATATGTGAATTTTAAAAAAACTCAGCAGCCCTAAATGACCAGATTGATATTTTTTTTTAAATTTCTCAAGCAACTTTACTGAAGCAATAATTTAATGTAGGTCAGGCCACTAGGTGAATTCCCATGCTCTTGGATTTGTGTTGTGAAATATTTTATTCTGTTTTAGAGGATGTATGTAATCTCCAGATTAACATTCCAACTGAGAAACAAAATCGTCAAAAGCGCAGCACTACCTCAGCTTATGCACATCTCACCTCTTGAAGTACCTGAACTTTCAAGTTTCTGACAGACGTCGGTCCAACACTCAACCTCTGTCTGTGAAGAAAGTCAAAGATATTCAAGCAGGAATTGCATTATTTTCCTGACATGAAATTCTTGTGACACTTCTCGTGGACATAGGATCTAAGAACACCTCTACGCCACTTGCCCCTTTGAACCTGCTCCAACATTCAATACCTTGTCTGCTCTGATTACTCTTCAAACTCACCTGACCTCAATAACCTCTCACTTTGCCTGTCACTAATGGAATATTTCAAAGTTTTCCTTCCACTTTTTTTTCAAGTGTTTCAAAGATTCATGATTTTGGGAGAAGTTTCTCTTTATCAGTCTTAAAGAGAAATATCTTCTCTAATAGCGTGCACCGTTAATGATGAGTGCATCCACCATATGAAGACTCCTCAGGATCTTGTGTTTTAATCATGGTGCCTTTTATTTTTTAAACTCCAGATACAAGCTCACCTGTCCAATCTTTCTCCATATGGCAACATCCCCAATCCAGCTATTACTGCAGTCAATCTTCGTTGAACTGCTTCTATTGTATTCCTATCTTTCCTGACATACGGAAACCAATACTATATACAGTACTGCAGTGTGGTCTCGTAATATAACTGAAATATAATTTTTTTGCGGTATTACAAATCCTCTCATTAAATGATAGCATTCTATTGGTTTTCCTCATTACTTGATGTACCTGCCTTCTAATCTTCTGCAACTAATGTACTATGATACTCAGATCCCTCTGCATCTGAGCTCTTTTGTCTTTTTTCTTTAGATAATGACTTTTATGTTCTTCATCCAAATAAGGGCTGTTGGTCATTTTCCCATATTATACTCAGTTTGCCACTCACGTAACCTTCTGTATCCCTTTGTAGACCCCTCATATCATCTTTGTAACTAAGTTTCATACCTATTTTTGTGTCATCAGCAAAATTAACTATTCTCTTCTGTCCCTTCATCCAAGTCATTTATTAAAAGGTTGAGGCTTCAGCACTGATTCTTGAGCCACGAGATTTCCTGGTAGTTGCTAACCTGTCGAGTATCCGTTTATGCCTACTTTCTGTTCGTTTTAGCCCGCCAATCTTCTCTCTTTGGTCAATATGTAAATCGCTTACACTATGAGTTTCTATTTAGCACTGTAAACTTTGTGGTCCTTATCAAATGCCCTTTCGACATGCAGAGGTTCCCTTATATCTAGAGCATGCTATGTCCTTGAAAGAAGTCCAATAACTTAGTTAAATGTGACTTCCCTTTCACAAAACTAAGTTGACTGCTTGATTTCCATGAACTCCTCCAAGTGCTCTGTCTTTAATAATAACAACTTTTAATTTCTTCCCAATGATGGATGTTATTGTTAACTGGCCTGCAGTTTGCTGCTTTGACTCCCTTTATGAAATAAACAATTACATTTGCTAACTTCCAATTTGATGTAACTTGCCCTGAATCTTGGGCATTTTGGGAAAATTTAAAACCAATGCATTAACTATCTCTTGAGCCACTTCTTTTAAGACCTTCAGAAGAAGTCCACCACGACCTGAAGACTTAGCAGCTCACAGTTTCAACAGTTTGCTGAATTTCGTTTTGTCCTTATTCCCCATGTGCCCCCAACCAGTTTAAGTATGTGGCTGTTATAATGCATGCCAGGTGGCTGAGACGGTGAATAAAGAAATAATATAAGACTCATGTTGGTATAGCAAATTTGCTCCATGATCCATTGGTTATGTCAAGTATCATCTGATATTTATTCATGCCCCATATCCGTGGATTCCTCTCAATGCACTTCACCAAGTTTTAGTTTTATGGAATAACTTAATTTTTTTTGGTTCTTGATCCTTTTTCTTTCTTCTCTTGGTAATGACTCTAATTGCTGTTAGCCCTCTTGTGCTTGTTGAAGTGGTAATTCTACCTGTGGCCTTGATTGACTATCAGCTGATTTTGAAGGAAGTATTGAGGCTTAGCTTGATTGTAACCCAAATTTCAAGGTCCACGTTGTACTTCAAATAGTGAAAGATCCATTGGTCTGAGATGTTATCTCGTTGATTCAATCTGTGGTATTTGAAGAAACTGTCTGTACAAACTAACATCTTGATCAGTTGTATTCAGCTGAGTTACTGTAGAATTTTAATGAAAGAAATCATCTTGCTGTGAATGCTGCAGTCAGATATTGTTAGTTTTCTCCTAAAACACGTTTTGGCTAGGTTTTGTGTTCACAACTATTTGCTGAACATGGCATTTTAATTGCCTGCCTGTTGAAAGTTGCCCTGTCAACTTTTTTGCTTTAAAATAAACTGTTTGAATTGCCTTTTCACTTTTTCTTAAGTTGTAAGTTCAGTGTAACAAATTACTGTTCAACTGTGATATTTTGAATTAGACTGTTAAAGAATACTTTTAAAATGGCACAAATTCTTATGATTGTTCCATCTCTCTTTGAAAATCCATATTATGAATTGCACTTGTGATAAAATGGAGAACTTGGATGAGTAATCTGACTACTCAGTTGCAAGCTGTATCTCTTAATGGTTTAATATAAAATACACAATCTACATAGGTTTCTACAGGACTGCTGGTTTACAACCTGTGTAGCCTGAACATTTTGTACAAAATGATTTGAGTGATATTTTCAGCAAATCTGTTGAAGGAATAACTAGGCTTTTAGAATGAACGTGGAGTTTGCTTGTTTGGAGTGCACTGAAACCTTATGTCAGTTCATTAGCAACTTTAATCAATGAAGTAAGCAAACTTAGAAGAAGCATCAAGTCTGGTTAAGGGTGGTACACATGTTAAGATTTACCACAGAGGAAGCTGACTACTCTGGGAGATTTTAAAAGGAAGCTTTCTTTTAAGAGGTTTTGCCTTTGCTCCAGATTATTTTAAATTTAAGTTTGAATGTCACATAAAGAGGCAGTCTTCTTGTTTATTGGTATCATATGCCCTGCATGTTCTTTTTTTAACTGAGCTGAGAATGCATAGCCAGTTTCTTCTGAACTAAAAGCTTTTCCAGTGGTCAAAATTGAATTCTTCAGTTTAAAAAAATGCATAACTAACCCAGAAACATTTATCTCTCAATTTCGATTGGCCAATTAACATAAATTATTTATTTAAATTAAAGTTGAAATCTGGTTAAGTAATCGACCATAAGGGCATGATTTTCTACTAGTGTAACTGTAGAGATTTAACAGTATATTCTGTTGAAATGGTATCTGTATAGATCATAGTTCAATGTTTGCTGAGCTGAGGTTAACAATTTGTGATCTACATTTCTACTTCAGTAGCTCCATGTCAGCCTAAAGTGAGTTGTGCAGCAAAGTAGTAGAAAATACAAAGTTGGCAGTTAGCAATTGAATTAGTAAAGCAAGACTGATTGCTAGCTCCAAAAGTGGTGGTTAAACCTCCACTAAATGTAATTTGATCTGCAGTATTCATTTGGTTCCAGCAAAGTTCAGTTGAACTCCAGCACAAGGAAATGAAATGGGGCATGATGGAAAATATTAGTGCTTTTCAGTTTTAAAAAAAAAGATGCAGGTGAAATCCTGAATGTTAACTAACTTTGTGAAAAGAGTAAAATCTTTTGCTTGGAGAAATTTATCTGCTTTTCTGTAGTTAAATGTCAAAGATCAAAACTTGGCTCAAGCAATGCATTATGTCAAAACTAGGCTGATCTATTCCAAAAGTGTTGAGGAAATCATCAGTCTTGTTAATATGTACCATATGTACAGTCTTCAAAATGGAAAGTTTTGTTACTTCATTGGGTACTCTTCCTGACACTGTTTTCTTCCTGTTAAATTACTAATTTGACAAGTCAAAGATGTTTCCTGCACAGTTTGCAATTCAGCAATTTTAATCATGGTAGTTGCAGTTTTTTAAAGAAATATAAAGATGAAAGTGTTTGTCTTTTTTTGGAATCTGTTATTTCCTGAAGTTTAGAGATATGTGGAAAAGGCAGGAAGTTAATGCTAGACTTGAGTCAAGCCAGGTAACAAAGTTGGTCTAGGCACAGTGGCCCACAATCTCCTCTTGCACTGTAATGATAAAAATAATTGTGATTAAATTTGAAGTTACCAGCATTTTTTTTTTGAGGTAGGTTTAGGACTCATGATCTAGTGATGGCTTCTGTGAGTATTGCATTTCCTGCAAGTGATACAAAATTGTCTTTTGGGTAACTCAATTCTTTACAAGTCCAGGCCCCCCCACATAGGTTGTTTTGCCTTCGTAATGAAAGTGTTTTAGAAATTCTGGCTGTCAGGTGCTGAACGAAGCATTCAAATGTATTGTTTTCCTTACTTGCTTTGCCAATTTGGAAGCATCCCATTGATTCAGGAAGTTTTGGCTTTTAAGGGAGCAGTGAATGTTTTTGGGAGGTGGTATATAAATGCTACAGCCATTTACGGTATAGAAGGTGGTCTTTTGGCCTATGAAATACCAGATACTGTGGAACAATCTTGCCAGTCCCATTTCCTCTACCAGTCCAGCAAGTCTTGCTTTTGTTTAGCTCAGTTGGCTGGGCAGCTATTTGCTAGTAGCAGTGGTTCAGGGCTTCTCAACCTCTCTTCTTACCTAAGGCATGGTGACTCACTGGTTAAACCACCACCAGTCTTCTCTCTAAGAGAATAGACCTATCATTTGGTAAGACTGTAGTGACTTTCCTTTTTACCTTTTACCCATAGCTCTGCAAAATACCACTAAATTATAGACTATCTGCACTTCCATTATTCTTATGGGCAAACGTTTCAGTCGATGCACCAATCAACAGTTATTGCTACTTGATAAGTAAGTTTTCATTTTAGATTGTAACTACAAATAATCATTATGGACAAAAAGAGAAATCGCTGCCAGACCTGTTGAGTTTTTCCAGCATTTATGGAGAGAATCAGAGTTAACATTTTGGATCCAGTGATCCTTCTTCAGACCATTGAAGCCTTTGGTTCTGGAGAAGGGTCACAGGACCTGAAATATGAACTGTGCTTTCTCTCCACAGGTGCTGCCAGACCTGCTGAGACTTTCTAGCAATTTCCGTACTTATTTCTGATTTGCAGCATCCCAAGTTCTTCCAGGTTTTTTTTTTCAGAATTGTGATGGTACTGGTATAAGATATCATGTTCCTAAAAGGTACAGTCTTTCTGAGAGGACTATGCACCAGTGCTCAGAATTGGTGATCCGACCCTTTTATTGCTCCTGCTTTTAAACTATACACAATTATGTATACAAGTAAGTATAATGTCAACGTCAAAATTTTAAGTACTTTACAGTATCAATTTTGCTCTTCTGTTTTCTTTGTCCTTTAATAGGATGTGGGTGTCACTGGTCAGACCAGCATTTGTGCTCATCCCTAACTTCCCTTGAACTGAGTGGATTGAGAGGCCACCTCAGGACAGTTAAGACTTAACTAGGTTGTTCTGGACTCGTATGTAGGCCAGACCAGGTAAGGATGACCTATTTTCCTTCCCTAAAGTACATTGGTAAACTAGATTTTTTTGGGAGCATTGATGATGATTCCATGGTCACCACTAATCTTAATTCCGGAATTATTTTTACTGTGGTTGAGATTTGAACCCATGTCTCTAGAGCATGAGCCTGGTCCTGTGGATTACAAGGCCAGGGGCAATGCTATAAATCGGCACTTTCCCTCGGATCACAGCTGTTGGTGAATGGACAGTGTTCTTAAATTTCTGCTGAAATAGCTTTATTTGCTCCTCAATTTTGAAGAATTTCTAGCTTTCAAATTGCTCCATTACCTGTATTTTGCTGTTTTTGTAATCTCCTTCAATGCAACAATAAGCAAATTTTGCTCTGTTCTTCTAATTCTGCCTCTTATCCATCCCACTTGTGTATTTCATGAACTTACCTACCTTTGTGGTCAAGTTTTTAGCCATCTGAACTCAATGTGCTGTTTGTTAGATTTCACTGGCTGATATTCCTGCAAAACATATTTTGGCATGTTATTAAACATGCATGACAAATGCAAGTTAAAGAAACAAAAGGACAAAAATACTTCTGTTTTATCCATAAACTGTTTATGAACTCGCATGTATTTGAATTTAATGGTTCTCCAAGGTGTTGCTTGCATGCAGTTTGTACCTTACTGTGCATGTGCTGGTTTCTGGGTTGCCTTAATTGATTGCATCAATGTACTTGTCATTTTAATGGTGTTGCAAAATTATGCACTAGTAACTTGTGTGCTGATGGTTAAAGACTTTCACATCAAAATGAGTTAATTGCAGTTGTTGGATCTAAAGCAGATTAAGGAACAATAGTTTTATATGTGACTTCACTTTCAATATGACTGTGTAGCTTGTGTGCTGTTTGTAGTCTTGTTATATCCAGAAGTATTAGTCATTTCAATTATAATAGATGATGTCATGGAGGTCTGCAATGTGGAAACAGACCCTTAGGCCCAACTTGTCCATGCCACCCAAACTTCACAATTAATCCAGCCCCATTCTCCTGTATTTGGGCCCATTTTCGTCCATACCTATCTCCACCATCTATCTATCCAAATAATTCTTAAATTAAAAAATTTTAATCCCTTCCACTGCTATCTCTGGTTCCCTGTTCCAGGTACTAACCATGCTCTGTAGGATAAAACTGCCCCTCTGGACCCTTTTGTGTCTCTCCCCTCTCCAATTAAACTCATGCTGACTAGTATTACACTCCCCTACCATGGGGTAAAGCTGTCGGCTATCTACCTTATTTGTGCCCCTCATAAATTTATGTACCTGTATAAGGCCACCCCTTAGTCTTCCAGGGGAAAAGGCCCAGGTCATCTAACCTCTCCTTTATAACTCAAACCGTCCTGTCCAGGTCGCAACCTAACGATTCTCTTCTGTACTCCTTCTTGTTTAATAACATCCTTTCCATAGTCAAGTGACCAGAACTGCGTACGGTAGTCCAAATGTGGCCTCACCAATGTCTTTACAGTTGCAACAAGATGTCCCAACTCCTATACTCTATCCTCTGACTGATGAAAGCAAGCATACCTAAACCTTTCTTCACCATCTTGTCTACCTGTAACTCCACTTTCAAGGAGATTTTGAGAGCTTCATCCATTTAGCTCGTGCCAAAAGCTCAGTGTTTTAAACCCATTCCATGACCAAAGCCAACATCACACCCTCAAAAACAAAAAGGATTCATGTCAACAAGAACAGCAATGATGTTGAAAAGGTGACTCAATTAAAGATTATTCACAGTGACATCCTAAGTGGTAAGGCTGTTCATGGGATAAGGTTTTTCCAACACAAAAATAATTATTTCTAATGGAATGAAAGTTAGTTCAAGTTGTCTTAGAAAAGGTGAAGGTTGCAGGGTCTACATCATTGCTTCATTTGCTCAGGCTAAATATGTTGTGGCTTAAAATATAGGATGTGGTATGATAATGTATTTGTGCAGTAAAACCATGACACTTTGTTTCCTGTCACTTTACTGTCATCTTTTACCTTCAAATCTGGCTAACAATGCAGATGATTGGCTTGTGTGAGGGTTTCTGTTTGTTATTTGAGTCCAAGCAATGAAAGTGGACTTGTCAGAGGAGTAGGCAAGTTAATATTTCGGACCACTCTTCAGAAATCGGGGAGGGGGAAGGGACCTCAAATAAATAGAGGAGGTGTGGGGTTGGGAAAAGTCGGATGGTGAGTGTAAGTAGGGAGTGGTGGGAATTGGTCAGTTAGGTGGGGGAGAAGATGGAAAGGTTGTGTCGGGTCAAGGAGATGAGGATGAGAGGAAGAGTTGGCCATGGGATGCGGCCGGGGGTGCACAGTTTGAAACTGGTAAAAATCCACATTTAGGCAATTGGGCTGCAGGCTCCCAAGGCGGAATATTAGGTGCTGCTCCTCCAGTTTCCGGGTGGCATCATTGTGATACTTGCATCCCCAGGTGGCCTAACTGCTCTCCGCTTCCTCCCCTCCCAAAGGTTCAACTAATTCCCCCTCCATGTACACCTTCATCCACTTCACCAAACTCATCCTTAGTCTTAACCACTTCTCCCATTTCCTACAGACTAAGGGGGTGGCCGTGGCTCCCACATGGGCCCAAGCTGTGCCTGCCTGTTCATAGGATACGTGAAACAGTCCCTCTTCTGCAGCTTCGCTGGCACGAGCTCCCACCTCCTCCTCCGCTACATCAGTGACTGTATTGGCGCAGCAAAGTGCTCCCATGAGGAGCTTGAACAGTTCCTCAATTGTAACATCTTTCACTCTAATTTCAAGTTCACCTGGACCATCTCTGATGGACCTCTCTGCCTCCACATCTGGTGATCGCCTCGAAACTGACATGTACTTCAAGCCCACTGACTCCCATAGCTACCAGACCACACCTCCTGTCACCACCAACCTCTCCCGAATTGTTGGAATACTGCCTTCTTGACTATTGGTCTTGGCTTGCTGTGTCAGGCAGTGAGGCTGCTTGTTTTTGTTTGGCAAGTTCACGTGTTTTTGCGTCATTTCATGAAACCAGTCCTGGAGACAGTGATGGTTGAACCTAATGGTTTGGTCATAGGTGCCTGGAACACCTAACTTTATTTTATCTACTGTTCTGAAATTGAATTGGATGTGTGCAGATTTTTCAGATAGTCTGAGAGATGCATTTGTGTTTGTTCTCTATTGTAAGGTTGTTTTAGGGCTGAGGTATTTCTTCCCATGACTTAGTGTTGGGTGGATGTGCCTGCCAATTGGTAAAGTTGACTGTCTGTCCTACCGGCAATGTGCCCCAACGGGATTCCAATCATCCACACATCACTCGGATCTTTGACATGAACAGTGATATCATTCAGAGGTGGTGCCAGTGTTTTGATCTAGGATGCATCAGTATGGTTTTGTATTTCTTCTTTAGGTGGAAGACACTATTACCATGAGGCTGAACTGAGAAAACCTTGTGAGCAGGATGACACCATTTCAGTTGGTTTTACTTTGTTTTTCTTTTCTCCCCAATGATTCCTCTGTAGACACTGGAGTCACAGCCAACCCTAACATTAAAGCCCCTTAGCAGAATCATCTTTTACTCCTTTGGGATTGCATTTACGATTTTGGGGTCAGAATGGAACTTTTCCTTAGCGTCTTCAGAGTTGAGAAATGGCACAAAAGCTCTGATGGCTGTGGCATTGTGGTAGAAGTTTTGGGAGTTTGATTTGATACAGAGGTAGATTGATGAGGCTGGGTTTCATGAATGTATTCTTTGGATCAGAAAATCTCTGGGAAAAGTAACCCAAATACATGACTTCCAAGAGAGCATGCAACTGTAATTGAAAATATTTCTACTGCTAGATTTATAACAGACCAGAAAGCCATTAGCTTTGTTTGTTGAGTTCAGTTCAGAAGGGAAAACAGCTTCTCCTAGCCAAGGAATTCAGTTTTTTGAATAGATGAGCCTGTCACCATTGTGGAGATTCTAAGTAAGGAGTACTGAGAGTCATAGAGCATTGAAACAGACCCTTTGGCCCAACCAGTCCGTGCTGACCATGCCCCTAAACTAAACTAGTCCCAGCTGCCTGCACTTGGCCCTTATCTCTCTCAACACTTCATATTTGTATACTTCTCCAAATGTTTTTTAAACATTGTAAGTGTACCCGCGTTCACCACTTCTTCTGGAAGTGTGTTCCACGCACAGATCACATGGTGTAAAAATGTTCCCCGTTATGTTTTTTTTAATCTTTCTCCTGTTGCCTTAAAAGTATACTCCCTAGTCTTGAAATCCCCAACTCTCGGGAAAAGGCACCTGCTATTCAGCTTATCTATACCCCTCATGATATTACAGACTTGCAAATGTCACACCTGAGCTCCCTTCTACTGTGAAACAGCCTGCCCAGCCTCTCCTAAACAATCAAACCCACCATTCCTGGGTTGTGGTGAATCTTTTCTGAACCTTCTTGAGCTTAATTCTATCTTTTCTATAACAGGCTGATCAGAACTGGATACACTACTCGAGAATGGGCCTCACTGTTGTCCTGTACAACCTCAACATAACGTCCCAAATCCCATACTGAAAAGTCTGAGCAATGAAGGCATGCATGCTAAACAGCCTATAATCCACGCTGTCTATATGTGAGGCAAATGTCTAAGAATTGTGTTCCTGAATCCCAAGGTGTCTCTGTTCTACAGCACTTCCCAAGGCCCTACTTTTAATTGTATAAGTCCTTGTTTGTTTTACCAAAATGCAAAACTTCACCTTGATCGAATTAAAGTCCATCTGCTACTCCGCAGCCTGTTGACCCAATTGATCAAGATGTCTTTGCAATCTTACAATTTTCTTCACTGTCCGCTACACCGCCAATTTTGCCATCATCCACAAACTTATTAACCATGCCTCTTATATTTTTATCTAAATCACTTATATCAATAACAAATTGAAGTGAATCCAGCACCGATCCCTATGGAAGACTGCTGGTGATAGGCCTGCAGTCCGAAAAACAACCCTCCATCACTACTCTCTACCTACTTGGATAGAAATCTTGAAGATGGTAGAAATGAAAGATTTAAGGCTGTCAGAAGTCTGAAAGAGTCATGAGAACGATCTCTGAAAAGAATTGTTTAACTTTTATAGAGGTTTATAAAATAGTGAGGGGCATGGATAGGGTCAGTAGCTAAGGTTATCTTCCTGGTGAAGGGGAGTTCAAAACTAGAGGCCGTAGGTTTCAGGTGAGGCAGGAGAGATTTTCAAGGGTCTTGAAGGGCAACGTTTTCACACAGATGGTGCATGTGATGTAACATTACAACTTAAACAATTTAGAATTTTCTTTATTTGACCAGGGAGATGGTGATCTTACAGGATCTGGTTTCCTCAGCCACAAGCAAATGCAAGAGCATACATTTTAGAGTACCTTTTCTAGCCCCTTTCTCAACTGGAGCGTATGGCCGGTATCCCGGTGACATCCTAGCACAGATGTCCAGTGACCTTTGTGCATCTAAAATCTGTGTATATATGCCCTGGTTCAGAGCCCTGTCACTGTCATCACTTCCCTATTGCTGCAGACTTGGCAAATGGCCTCTGGTAGCAATATACCTGTCACTTTCTTTGATGTGATGATCTTGAAGTGCTGTCACTGTCTACACAGTGTTGGTCATCAGGCTTTGGTGATGTGATGACCTGCAATGATCAGGACCGCTTTGCCACTGTAACCTACTTCCACTTTTGCAGCAAGTGACATGCACAGTCTTACTTCACTTTTTCTGTTATCTTCTGCCACCCTTGCTGCCGTGCGATCAGTTGAGCCTGTTTGTCACTTCTTCAGGCTAACTTATCACAGATAAGATAGCAAGTGTGTGGTACAGATGTTTCCCACCACTTGGCAGCCTGAGCCGGAGTGTTATTCAGGCCTTGCTGCATATTGGCCTGGGCTGCTCTAGTATCTGAGGGGTCAGGAATGGCATGAATAGTGTGTAGTCATCAGTGAATGTGCCCACTTCTGGCCTTATGTTGGAGGGAAAGTCATTGAAGCAACTGCACACCTAGAACACTACCCTGTGGAGCGTCTGTAGTGATGTTTTGTAGCTGAGGTAATGGACCACCAGTGAACCTATTTCAACCTGCATAGTTTGAGTGAAACCATGGGGATATTCACAATTTCAACTCTTGTGTCCATATGTGGACCAAAAGTGTAATGAAGTCAGGAAGTGAAGCTCTGGCAGATCCCCAACAGAGTATCAGGGCGCAGATTATTACTGTGGAATTACCACTTGATTGCACCTTCAATTGCTTTGAATAACAGGGGTTGCTAACTGGCTGGATTGGATTTGATTGCAATTCTTTGTAGACTGGACGTCATTATGCAATTTTCCACATCGGGTAGATGTAGCGGAACATGTCTTAAGTGTTCAGTGTGTTTCTGGGGAGTCAAATTCTTTGTAGTGTCCAATGCTTTCAGTTACTTTGTGATATTACATATATTGTTGCATTAGTAACTTTAAGTGGAAGATCTGCAATGTTGAGTGCTTTGTTTTTATGTTCTAAAGGCAGATGTGAGAGCAAGTGATCGGATTGGTAGTAGGAAAAGTAATGCTTCATATGTAGAGAAATTTGGGTTGCTTGAGGCTACAAAACACAGGATTTTAATTCAAATGTTTGCACTGCTTCTCCCACAGTATATTATTACTCGGATAATGAGAGGGAGGATGGCTCATCTTTGTCATTTCAAGTTGTTACTTGCATTTTATTGCTTCTAGCTTTCAAATATATACTTGTGTTCTTGAAATCACTGCAAGTCTTTTTGGTGAGGCATTAAATCATACACCCCATTGCTTAGACAGCAATTACTGAATTGTGTAGAGTTTTGGTCATCCTACCAAAACTAAGGCTAATAAAGGCTGATCTAAATTGCGCCAGGAATATGTATTTTAAATACAGCTAATTTCCTTTCTGTGTAACAGCAAAGGATGAAGGGAATCTTGCTGAGGTTTTTATCTTGAATGAAGGGAGATGTCAGATTTTGTTTTTGTAATTGGTTATTGGAACATCGGATTGTCAATCGTTTGGCTGTTGAGGGAGATGTTAAAATGTAGTTGGCAATTTTGTTTCAAATTCTGGATACCCTGTCTAAAATCTGGATGACCAATAACTGCTTATCTTTCTCTCTTGGGCTGGAAACTGCTTGTGAATCTGTCAGCAAGGCTATGAAGAAGCGTGCTTGGATCAATTCCAGAGGCTTGTGTACGCAGCACATGAGACCATTGCAGTGTTTAATGAATATCCTTTACCTGTCCCTCACTGTTTTCTGGAGATGCAATCACTTTCTGCCAAGTGGAAAATGTGTATGCGTGAATGTTTGCAATTCCAGGAACTCGCACTTAGATTCGTGATTGATGGAGTTGGGTACATTGATACCTTCCATTCAAAACTGGAAGGTACTTTTTTTCCACCAAATCCCTGTGAATAGCTCACAGGAACAGTGCTGAGAATCTGCTAAACAACATGGAGTCTCAGACTTGGTACTGCTTTGTGAATTCTAGTTCAGGTTTCAGTTGTGTAATATGGATCAAGAAAAAGTGTCCATCCTTCCAAACTGATAGCACGAAGTCCAAAATCCAGAAAAATGGAGCAGTTTGGGTCCCAAGATTGCTGAATTTAAGACAACAGACTTGTATTTGAATTTGTATTTTTCAGGTTACGATGATACTATGGTTTTAAGAGGTGTACTTTGTCCTGATGTTTTAAATGAGAAAAGTTGAGACAAGTGAAAAGCTGCTGGCTCAAAGCTAATAAAGTAAACAGCTTATGAAGCTATGGGTATTTTTTTTAAATGTTGGAAAAATAGATGCAGCCCGAATAGGTAGGGTCAAGCTTCCACAGAGCCAGAATTTTTTTTTTAGTTTTAGCTTTCTTCAGTTGCTGAGACGTTGGAGGTGGACGTGCAAGCTCTTATTCCTCTCTCTGTTACAGTTAAAAGTTAGGGTTCTCTTCCTGCCGTTAGAATTGCATGTGAGACAATCTATTTTACTCCATTTGTCTTTGCCAAGAATGTGTTTATGGGTTGATACCACATTGGAACAGTTAATTAGTAGTAATAAATATATTATTTTGTCAAGCGTTTCAATAGAGTTACAGTTAAGCCCATTCTTTTCTTTTCCTTTTATTTTGTCTGCACTTTAACTGTGGTGTAAAAATAAAGTATGTTTTGCTTAGAGTAGTTTAACCAGTTGAATCATACCTGTAACGTAATGCCTTACACTAAGTTTTGAAATAAGAAGTAGTTAGGGTGTGAGCTATTTTCTTGATATATTTTGTGGGAGTTTGGTCAGGCCCATAACAGGTACATAGATTTTAAAATGCCATAACATGTGCAGAAAGTAGTCGAAGGGTAATGAAATGCTGGCCTTCCAGATGAATTGAGTATAAGGACCACACATTATGCTGCAGCGATGCAAAACCCTGATTAGACTGTATATGGAGTACCGTGAGCCGATGTGGGCACCACACCTTTGGAAGGTTATACTGGCCTTAGAGAGAAGTGTGGAGAATGTTTTTCGCAGAGGGTCTGGAAGGCACTGTCATTGGAGGTGGTGTGAGCAGACGTGTTAGCAGCGTTTAAGGCAAATCTTGATAGATACGTGAACGTGAGGCGAACAGAAGGATATAGATACTGTGTATGGGCAATAAGTCTAAGTAAGGATTAGGAATCAGCCCTGGCTTGGAGGGCTGAAGGGCCTGTTCTGATGCTGTATTGTTTTCCATAGAATCCCTACAATGTGGAAACGGGCCTTTCGGCCCGACAAGTCCACTCTGACCCTCAGAGCATCCCACCCAGACCCATCCCCCAATATGCAACCTAATCTACACATCCCTGAATGCTACGGGCAGTTTCACATGGCCGGTCCACCTCGTGTGCACATCTTTAGATTGTGGGAAGAAACTGGAGCACCCGGAGGAAACCCCTGCAGACACCGGAGAATGTGCAAACTCCACACACAGTTGCCCGAGGGTGGAGTCGAACCCGAGTCCCTGGTGCTGTGAGGCAGCAGTGCTAACCACTGAGCCACCGTGCTGCCCGTGTATTGTATCTTAACTGGAAAAGACAGGGCAGCTAAAGATAAGCTAATTCCACTGGTTGGAGTTTCAAGATCAAGGGGGCATAACTTGAGCATTATGGGGAGACCATTGAGGAGAGATGTTACAAAGAACTTCTGCACATAAAGGGTGATAGAGGTTTGGAACTCTCTTCCACCATTGACAGTTGATGATAGATC
This sequence comes from Stegostoma tigrinum, assembly GCF_030684315.1. Taxonomy (NCBI): domain Eukaryota; kingdom Metazoa; phylum Chordata; class Chondrichthyes; order Orectolobiformes; family Stegostomatidae; genus Stegostoma; species Stegostoma tigrinum. Next base: position 10,834,355 of record NC_081356.1, on the reverse strand, counting down.
CGTTAATTTTAAATTTGAAATTGGTGCATTTTTGTTAAGCAAAAGTATTAAGGGTGTATGGACCAAAGCACAGGCCACAGATCAACCCCCATCTCATTAAATGGCAGAGCAGGCTCAACAGATTAAATGGCCTGCTCCTGTTCCTAAATTCCTATAAAAGCAAGAATGTCATGGATTTCAGAGAAATGCAAGTAGGTGGCTGCAGCTGAGCTAGTATTGGCACGAATGACTGAGTTATGAAGGTTTTCCCCAATTTATTTGCTGCATTTTGAGAATTGGCAGAAATAATACAATCAATAATTTTAGGTCAGAATACTGAATATACTGGAAAGCCAGTCATTTATGGAGAATTCTTAGACTGTGGTTTGTTGAAAGGCATAAAGAGTTAATTTTACTGAAATTTTAGATCATAAAATGTGGGCATGTTGGCTGTCAAATTGTATTTTATGTAAAGTAATCCATTTGATGCATCACTGATGCTGTTTGTGGGCTGGACTCAATTGATGGGGTGGGTAACACCATATAAAACTTGACAAACATAGCCTTAAAATTGGCACGTTGCTGAAGAGGGAAATGGGGCCACATCTTTATCCGTCTTAGGCTCAGCAGGATAAACACGGGAATGCTCCATTTTAAATGATTACAATATACAGTGCAGGAGAAGAAGCACTGATTGATTGGCAAGTTGACAAAATGACTTTGTCTTCCCAGTGTAATTTAGTTTAGATTGAGAAATTTTCAGTTCAGGGTATATCAGTCTTTTGTCACTTTGCAAGTTTGCACATTGTGCAAACTTGCAATGACTTAATCGGGATAGCTGCTATCCCGCAGAACAACTTGAAATTTCTCCCTAGATACCTGATGCTTAAGGGCGTTAATGTAACGTAACCTGAACTGTGAAGCGCTTTACAATTCAGTCGGTATAATTTCTGTTTATAAGTTGCTATGGAACTTTTTTTTTGTTTTACAAATTTAAAAAAAAGCATTTAAATGCAACTCCTAGTTAATGAAGAGTTTGATATTCCTTGATTCTAAACAGGGTAAAGCTATAATAGAGACTTTGCAAATTGTTTACTAACCTAGTGAGTTGCATCCTGCACTGGTGTTTAAAACTATATTAGTGGTGACAATGCAAGTGTTGTGGCGACCTTGACCTGATTTCCTTATCAGTATTTCTTAGTTGCACTTGAATTCGGAGGTTAATGTGCTCAACAGGATGAGCAACTGAATATTTCCATTTGAGGGGTTTGGCTGATAGAGCAGGCATGCAGGCTCCTGAGAACATCTTTAAAATTCAAGAGCAGATGAGGCAAGTAAAAATACTATGCAAGTTAAGCTGCTGGCTGGAAGACTTAGATTGGTTACAAGATGTTGTGCCAAAGTACATTCATATTATTCAAATGAATTTTTCCTGGAAGACTGAGTCAGTTTACGTTCTAACGTTATTTTCTAAGGATGAAAGGTCTTCCAACCAACAAAACGCTTCGCAAGCTAAATATAAGGGTGATTGTTTGCCATCTTTTTGAGTATTGCTGACAAAATATACATTTTTTATCATGGCTCTTTGTCTTGCACTCATCAGGAAAACTTGCAATAAATACCACCATGAAGGGAAAACAATGTATTGTAAGAGGAGAGTGCTGATTCCTGAACAACTGGACTCTGTTAGAGGCTTTGGTATGGAAAATGTGTCCATGAATGTTTGACATTTAATGCCAAACACTGTTTAGATTTTAAAAAAGATAAGTTGACTCTTATTGATCAAGACATTGCCCTGAGAAATGAGCCAGAGAATGACTGTCTCCTGTTTTGTTAAACTGAAACAGGCACTGTGTGTATAGATGTTCTTTCTGTTAGCAAAGAACAAGGCACTGTGTTAATCTATCTAGCCAGTGTGCCATACTGTGAACTGCACTGACATTGCTAAGTGAGTTGTCTGCATTAATCTTTATACATACTGGAGATTATTTTGGCATACCCAATGGTCATGATAATTGCTATAACATTTTTAAATGTCTGGACTTGCCCTAAAGCCAAATCACAAAAGTGTGCTTGTAACATATTGGGTTCATTGTTGACATTTTCTGACAGCATAAACGATGGAAGTCAATTCTCGGGTGTAGGTTTACTTATGCCAGTCAAAACTGGTCAGTGTGTTGAGTCTACTTGTCTGAATGTAAATTGTCTATCCTTGGACTTCCATAATGGTCCATTATGAAATTTGAAATTTCATTACTTTTTTTTGTCTACCAAATCTTGGCCTTCTCTACAACCACTCTCGTGGGTATGCAGTTTCTTGTATCAATGTGTGTGGGAAAGTTTCTAATATAAAAATTTCATGACCAGTCAATTAAACGATGCTTAAAGTTTGGCTCCAGGTATTGTCTGCCCAGTGCTGCTGCTGATCAAAGTCAGCTGCCAGTTGATTCCTGCCCTTTCCAACAATATGGATACCTGATCTTTTTTTAAAAAAAGTGTGAGGCACAACTTGTTTACCAGGCCAGCATGCTGGTGGCCTATTCAAAACCTTCACATCTTTGTGTCCTGCATTATTGCCAAGAACGTCAGTATGATCCCATGGATTTCAGCAAGGCATTCAATAAGGTTCCCCGCAGTAGGCTATTGTACAAAATGCGGAGGAATGGGCTTGTGGGAGATATAGCAGCTTGGATCGGAAATTGGCTTGCTGAAAGAAGACAGAGGGTTGTAGTTGATGGGAAATGTTCATCCTGGAGACCAGTTACTAGTGGTGTACCGCAAGGGTCGGTGTTGGGGCCACTGCTGTTTGTCATTTTTATAAATGACCTGGATGAGGGCGTAGAAGGATGGATTAGTAAATTTGCAGACGACACTAAGGTCGGTGGAGTTGTGGATAGTGACGAAGGATGCTGTAGGTTGCAGAGAGACATAGAAAAGCTACAGAGCTGGGCTGAGAGGTGGCAAATGGGGTTTAATGCAGACAAGTGTGGGGTGATGCAATTTGGTAGGAGTAACCGGAATGCAAAGTACAGGGCTAATGGTAAGATTCTTAGTAGTGTAGATGAGCAGGGAGATCTCTGTGTCCATGTACACAGATCCTTGAAAGTTGCCACCCAGGTTGACAGAGTTGTTAAGAAGGCATACAGTGTTTTAGCTTTTATTAATACAGGGATCGAGTTCCGGAACCAAGAGGTTATGCTGCACCTGTACAAAACTCTGGTGCGGGTCCACTTGGAGTATTGCATACAGTTCTGGTCACCGCGTTATAGGAAGGATGTGGAAGCTTTGGAAAGGGTGCAGAGGAGATTTACTAGGATGTTGCCTGGTATGGAGAGAAGGTCTTACGAGGAAAGGCTGAGGGACTTGAGGCTGTTTTTGTTAGAGAGAAGAAGGTTGAGAGGTGACTTAATTGAGACATATAAAATAATCAGGGTTAGATAGGGTGGATAGGGAGAGCCTTTTTCCTGGGATGCTGACGGCGAGCACAAGAGGGCCAAGCTTTAAATTGAGGAGTGAAAGATATAGGACAGATGTCAGAGCTGGTTTCTTTACTCAGAGAGTAGTAAGGGAATGGAACGCTTTGCCTGCAACGGTAGTAGATTTGCCAACTTTAGGTACATTTAAGTCGTCATTGGATAAGCATATGGACGTACATGGAATAGTTTAGGTTAGATGGGCTTGAGATCGGTATGACAGGTCATCACAACATCGAGGGCTGAAGGGCCTGTACTGTGCTGTAATGTTCTATGTTAGTTTTTTTCCAATTATGTTGAGCCAGTACCTGATTTTGATGAGTAGTCTTAGTTTAGAGAGAGTACTGGATTGGCATGAGGCGGTCGTGAAGTACAAACCTGTGCAGTCAGTGTACACATGAGAGCTAAAATTATGATTTTGGACATTGGCAAGAGGCAACATGTAGAAGAGAACGAAGTGGCAAGTCCAAGGAGAATGCTTGGTATACCTTGGAAATAACTCTGCAGGAGTGGGGGCAAGAGGGATAATTCTCTCTCTACTGACAAATGAGTTGTAAGAATGAACCAGATGGATGCTGTCCCATACAGCTGAATGTTGGGGAATCATTGTAATGCAGTGTGATTAAACAACTTAAAAATGGCAGATAAATGATGGGGGTCCCTCACAGTCATACAGGAAGTCATTTGTGACTTTGGTAAAAGCTATTTCAATGTGACGACACACAACATTTTCAAAATAAACACCTGGCCACTTTGTCAGACTGCACCAGACAATGTGAAATTTTGACTCCTTCAGTTACCTTTTAAGTACCACATGCAATCTATCGCCCGTCATGCTTTCTCAACTTGATGGAAGTAACTGACCTTGAGTTGAATTCTTGTGTTTTGGGTTTTTGAGTGAATAATTTGAGTGTGTTCTGTGTGTCTAAAATTAATAAGGACCATGCAAGCATTTATGTGATCATTGTAATTTATTTAAAAATACAATTTGAGGCTTAGCTTTAGAATTCATGGCTTTTTGTGGACATCAGAAGTGTTTCACAACCAAACAAGATGAACCAGCTCCAGTTGAGAAGGCAAGGAGAGTTAGTTTTTGTCAGCTTAAAGGATACACTCCACTTAGAGAGGTTTTCATTCAGTTGTTAGTTTAAGTTTGGGGCAGTCCTATGAAATATTTGGAATAAGATGACAGGAGAGACAAGTGCTTCTGAGAAGAAAACTGGGTCTGAACATATTGTGAGCTAGGTTTCCCTTGAGTGAAATGTTGGTGTTAGTCCCAGACCAGAAGTGTAGGGATAAAACTCTGAAGAGGTAACTTCAAGCTGTGTATATTTACTCAGGCGTCTGATAGTCCAGGAAGAAATTATTTGCACTTCCAGTCTAAACGTTCAAGTCACAAGTGACTTTCATACCTAGGTGTTAGATTCGGGAGCTCTGTTTAGAATATTGGACAAGTGGTGTTTTGAGTATTCTGAGACATGTTTCTAGTACTAAATTAAAACTATTTCCTTGCATTCAACTTAAAAATGAGTGTCTGATTAATGGGAGTATACTTTTACTCTGTGGGTTAAAGTGTTGAAATTTGTAGTAGATGGTTTGGTTTATTCTATTTTATCTTGATTTGTTTGTAAACTTGTGTTTGTTTGGTAAAGCAGAAATCGCAGCATTTTTATACTTATGTTTCAGTGAGACTTTGTTAAAATGGAGAACATTCAAAATATTATCAGAGATAATGGGAACTGCAGATGCTGGAGATTCCAAGATAATAAAATGTGAGGCTGGATGAACACAGCAGGCCAAGCAGCATCTCAGGAGCACAAAAGCTGACGTTTCGGGCCTAGACCCTTCATCAGAGAGGGGGATGGGGGGAGGGAACTGGAATAAATAGGGAGAGAGGGGGAGGCGGACCGAAGATGGAGAGTAAAGAAGATAGGTGGAGAGGGTGTAGGTGGGGAGGTAGGGAGGGGATAGGTCAGTCCAGGGAAGACGGACAGGTCAAGGAGGTGGGATGAGGTTAGTAGGTAGCTGGGGGTGCGGCTTGGGGTGGGAGGAAGGGATGGGTGAGAGGAAGAACCGGTTAGGGAGGCAGAGACAGGTTGGACTGGTTTTGGGATGCAGTGGGTGGGGGGGAAGAGCTGGGCTGGTTGTGTGGTGCAGTGGGGGGAGGGGATGAACTGGGCTGGTTGAGGGATGCAGTGGGGGAAGGGGAGATTTTGAAACTGGTGAAGTCCACATTGATACCATATGGCTGCAGGGTTCCCAGGCGGAATATGAGTTGCTGTTCCTGCAACCTTCGGGTGGCATCATTGTGGCAGTGCAGGAGGCCCATGATGGACATGTCATCAAGAGAATGGGAGGGGGAGTGGAAATGGTTTGCGACTGGGAGGTGCAGTTGTTTGTTGCGAACTGAGCGGAGGTGTTCTGCAAAGCGGTCTCCAAGCCTCCGCTTGGTTTCCCCAATGTAGAGAAAGCCGCACCGGGTACAGTGGATGCAGTATACCACATTGGCAGATGTGCAGGTGAACCTCTGCTTAATGTGGAATGTCATCTTGGGGCCTGGGATGGGGGTGAGGGAGGAGGTGTGGGGACAAGTGTAGCATTTCCTGCGGTTGCAGGGGAAGGTGCCGGGTGTGGTGGGGTTGGAGGGCAGTGTGGAGCGAACAAGGGAGTCACGGAGAGAGTGGTCTCTCCGGAAAGCAGACAGGGGTGGGGATGGAAAAATGTCTTGGGTGGTGGGGTCGGATTGTAAATGGCGGAAGTGTCGGAGGATAATGCGTTGTATCCGGAGGTTGGTAGGGTGGTGTGTGAGAACGAGGGGGATCCTCTTGGGGCGGTTGTGGCGGGGGCGGGGTGTGAGGGATGTGTCGCGGGAAATGCGGGAGACGCGGTCAAGGGCGTTCTCAATCACCGTGGGGGGGAAGTTGCGGTCCTTAAAGAACTTGGACATCTGGGATGTGCGGGAGTGGAATGTCTTATCGTGGGAGCAGATGCGGCGGAGGCGGAGGAATTGGGAATAGGGGATGGAATTTTTGCAGGAGGGTGGGTGGGAGGAGGTGTATTCTAGGTAGCTGTGGGAGTCGGTGGGCTTGTAATGGACATCAGTTACAAGCTGATTGCCTGAGATGGAGACTGAGAGGTCCAGGAAGGTGAGGGATGTGCTGGAGATGGCCCAGGTGAACTGAAGGTTGGGGTGGAAGGTGTTGGTGAAGTGGATGAACTGTTCGAGCTCCTCTGGGGAGCAAGAGGCGGCGCCGATACAGTCTCATCTCCACCTATCTGGACTCCATTTTCTCCCCTTTGGTCCAGGAACTCCCCACCTATGTCCGTGACACCACCCACGCCCTCCACCTCCTCCAGGACTTCCAATTCCCTGGCCCCCAACACCTCATATTCACCATGGACGTCCAGTCCCTGTACACCTGCATTCCGCATGGAGATGGCCTCAAGGCCCTCCGCTTCTTCCTGTCCCGCAGGCCCGACCAGGCCCCCTCCACCGACACTCTCATCCGCCTAGCGGAACTCGTCCTCACACTCAACAACTTCTCTTTTGACTCCTCCCACTTCCTACAGACTAAGGGGGTGGCCATGGGCACCCGCATGGGCCCCAGCTATGCCTGCCTCTTTGTAGGTTACGTGGAACAGTCCATCTTCCGCACCTACACAGGCCCCAAACCCCACCTCTTCCTCCGGTACATTGATGACTGTATCGGCGCCGCCTCTTGCTCCCCAGAGGAGCTCGAACAGTTCATCCACTTCACCAACACCTTCCACCCCAACCTTCAGTTCACCTGGGCCATCTCCAGCACATCCCTCACCTTCCTGGACCTCTCAGTCTCCATCTCAGGCAATCAGCTTGTAACTGATGTCCATTACAAGCCCACCGACTCCCACAGCTACCTAGAATACACCTCCTCCCACCCACCCTCCTGCAAAAATTCCATCCCCTATTCCCAATTCCTCCGCCTCCGCCGCATCTGCTCCCACGATAAGACATTCCACTCCCGCACATCCCAGATGTCCAAGTTCTTTAAGGACCGCAACTTCCCCCCCACGGTGATTGAGAACGCCCTTGACCGCGTCTCCCGCATTTCCCGCGACACATCCCTCACACCCCGCCCCCGCCACAACCGCCCCAAGAGGATCCCCCTCGTTCTCACACACCACCCTACCAACCTCCGGATACAACGCATTATCCTCCGACACTTCCGCCATTTACAATCCGACCCCACCACCCAAGACATTTTTCCATCCCCACCCCTGTCTGCTTTCCGGAGAGACCACTCTCTCCGTGACTCCCTTGTTCGCTCCACACTGCCCTCCAACCCCACCACACCCGGCACCTTCCCCTGCAACCGCAGGAAATGCTACACTTGTCCCCACACCTCCTCCCTCACCCCCATCCCAGGCCCCAAGATGACATTCCACATTAAGCAGAGGTTCACCTGCACATCTGCCAATGTGGTATACTGCATCCACTGTACCCGGTGCGGCTTTCTCTACATTGGGGAAACCAAGCGGAGGCTTGGGGACCGCTTTGCAGAACACCTCCGCTCAGTTCGCAACAAACAACTGCACCTCCCAGTCGCAAACCATTTCCACTCCCCCTCCCATTCTCTTGATGACATGTCCATCATGGGCCTCCTGCACTGCCACAATGATGCCACCCGAAGGTTGCAGGAACAGCAACTCATATTCCGCCTGGGAACCCTGCAGCCATATGGTATCAATGTGGACTTCACCAGTTTCAAAATCTCCCCTTCCCCCACTGCATCCCTCAACCAGCCCAGTTCATCCCCTCCCCCCACTGCACCACACAACCAGCCCAGCTCTTCCCCCCCACCCACTGCATCCCAAAACCAGTCCAACCTGTCTCTGCCTCCCTAACCGGTTCTTCCTCTCACCCATCCCTTCCTCCCACCCCAAGCCGCACCTCCAGCTACCTACTAACCTCATCCCACCTCCTTGACCTGTCCGTCTTCCCTGGACTGACCTATCCCCTCCCTACCTCCCCACCTACACCCTCTCCACCTATCTTCTTTACTCTCCATCTTCGGTCCGCCTCCCCCTCTCTCCCTATTTATTCCAGTTCCCTCCCCCCATCCCCCTCTCTGATGAAGGGTCTAGGCCCGAAACGTCAGCTTTTGTGCTCCTGAGATGCTGCTTGGCCTGCTGTGTTCATCCAGCCTCACATTTTATTAACATTCAAAATATGATCGGTCAAGCTGGGTTCCTGTCAGGATCTGACTTAATTAATAATAACGTCAGCTGGAATCTTTACGTATTATTAGGAAAGCTAATAGAATAATGTGGTTTGTCTTGAAGGGAATTGAGCAGAGAGGTAAGATTACACTTCGGTTATACAAGGCATGTACGTCTCAAGTACTGTGTACAGTATTCATGCTGTTTAGGGAAGGAGAGAGTTGCAAGTGCATGGGAAGCGGCTTGAGCAAAACTTTCTAGACTGATAAGTGGAATGTAAGGATGGTGTCACGGAGAAAGGTTGGAAAGGATAGGCTTGTTTCCGTTGGAATATACAAAAATAAGATAGTTTGATTAAAATCTACAAGATCTGGAAAGGTCTTGACAAGCTAGATTTAGAATGGTGGTCTCCTGTTGTGGGAGCATTGAGAACTAGGGGTCTCAAAAATAAGATAGTGCCTGTTTTGTTTTTATTCACTTGTAAGGCATGTGTATTTCTAGCTGGCCTGTCCCTAGTTGCCCTTTAGAAAGTGGTGGTGAGCTGCCCAATTCACACATGCTGTACATGGACCCACAATGCCCTTAGGGAGGGAATTCCAGGATTGTGACCCAGTAACTGAAGAAATAACAATACATTTCTAAGGCAGGATAGTGACTGACTTGGAGGGGAACTTGGTGGTGGTGTTCCCATAAGAACCAGGACCAGGAGTAGGTCATCTGGCCCTTTGAGTTGGCTCCACCATTCAACAAAATCCTAGCTGATTTTTTTCATGGCTTCAACACCACTTAGCCACCCTCTCACCATAACCCTTAATTCATTTAGTGTTCAAAAAATTACTTATCTTAGCTTGAAAAATATTCAACGAGGCAGTCTCAACTACTTCAGGGGGCAGGGAATTCCACAGATTCATAACCCTTTGGGTGAAGATCCTCCTCATTCACTGCTAAATCTGCTCCCACTGCTATGCCCTCTTGTTCTAGTTTCACCTGCTTCTATCTTATCTATTTAGTTCATAATTTTACATGTTTCTACAAGATCCCCCTTATTCTTTTAAATTCCAGTCAAGATGATCTGTCTGTTCTCACAAGCCAACCCCCTCAATTCTGGAATCAACTTAGTGAATCTTTTCTGCACCCCCTCCAGTGCCAGTACATTCCTTCTCAAGGTGACCAAACTGCACACTGCAATCGCAGGTATGGTGACCAGCACCCTCTACAGCTGTAACATAACTTCCCTGCTTTTAAACTCAATCCCTCTAGCAATGACCGACAAAATTCCATTTTACGTGTTGCACCTGCAAACCAACCTTCTGAAATTCATGTACAAGGACATCCAAGTCCCTCTGCACGGCAGCGTTCTGCAAGTTTTTACCGTACAGATAGTAGTCCTTTTTACTGCCATTCTTAGCAAAATGGACGACTTCACATTTGTCAACATTGTACTTCATCTGCCAGACCTTTGCCCATTCACTTAAATTATCTGTATTCCTCTTTGAGAGCCGTCTACACACTTTGCTCTATCACTCGTCTTAGTGTCATCTGCAAATTTTGACATACTACACATGGTCCCCAACTCTGTATCATCTGTGTCAGTTGCAGTCCCAACATTAATCCTTGAGGCACATCACTAGTCACTGATCACCAACCAGAAAAATACTCACTTATCCCCGCTCTTTGTTTCCTATTAGTTAACCAATCCTCTTTCCATGCTAATACATTGCCTGTAATGCCGTCTCCAATGTGGAAGTGGTCATGGGTTTTCAGAGTGCTGTCTGAGGATCTTTGGTGAATTTCTGCATTATGTACTGCTGCTAATGAGCTTGATGGAGGGAGTTGATGTTTATCAATATGCCTGTGAAGTGGGCTGCTTTGTCCTGGATGTTATCAAGTTGCCTGAGTGTTTGTTGGAGGTTCATCCATCCAGGCAAATGAGGAGCATTCTCCTGATTTATGTCTTGTAGATAGAAGACAAGCTATGCAGAGTCAGGAGATGAGTTACTTGTCACAGTACTCCTAGCTTCTGACTATTAAAGATAGAGATGAACAGCATTATATTTTTCTGATCCTTTAGAACACCTTTCCTGAAAAGACATTGCGAACAGATCCTTGGAGTATTTTTAAGCAGAGGTAGATAGATTCTTGGTAAGCAAGCAGATGGAAGGTCATCTGTGGGAAGGCAGGAGAGTGGAATTATCAAATCAGCCACAATCTTGTTGAGTGGTAGCATAAGATCGTAGGACCAAAAGGCCTACTCTTTTCTGAATTTACATCTTTTTGTGTGATAGTTGCATCTCTAACCTTGACACAACCAGTTGAAGAAAAGTCTTGAATTATGCAGTGATTGCTGCTTGCCAACATGCATTTTCATTTAGTTGTTCCACTTGTTTGAGTCATTGTGGTCTATATGAGAGAGAAAGGCCCCCCAGCCTGTTTGTCTTCAGTTTGTCTCAATGTGTACATCAGCTGATCTTCAATAAAATTGGAGGTCAAAATCTCAGATGCTTTAGGAAAATTCTGTCGTGAATAGAGGAGGTGCTTGTAAATTGTTGAAAGGCCCTTTTTCAACTTCGCTTGTACAAAAAACAAAGCTGTTACACAGTTTGTTTTTGAGTTCAAAAGCATATGTTTTTCTTAATGGGAGAAGTCCAAATGTCTGCTTAAAACAGGTTTTCAACATATCTTGACTAAAATTTCTGGTTTGAGGAGGTTTTAAACAAACCCTGCTTACCAAAGCGGTTAAAGCTGAAATGATCTCATTTCTCATTGAATGAGTAATAAATTTGGAAGCTACATAACCAAACAATAAAACATTGTGATAGTTTAGAAATGTAAACTTTGTAATTACCGATTTGCTGAAAATCTTCCTTCTAAAAAAAATTCATTTCTTGCATTTAGAGCAATTTTGGTTATACTTGTTGATCTGAAGAAATATTCATGCCCCTCTTTCCCTTGATTGTGATCCGTTGGTTGTGAGATTATTTAACATTATCAGATGTTGATTCTACTGTTGGGCATGCAATGACTCCTGTGTTTTAGTTTCATCTGATTGGCACTTCATTTTAAATAATTTGTCTTGTCACTGCTCCTTGCATGACCCCTGTACTTTGCCCTGGACACTGGCTCCCTAATAATTCTTCCAAGAGGAATGGTAGATGCCTTAATTGGTGCTCTGTAGGCATAGTTTAAGGGCAGTTGGAGGTCTTGGGTAGGCCAATTGGAAATTGCCTAGTTCAAACCTGTCCATGACATGCAAAATAAAAGGGATTGAGTCAAAGGGAAATCATATTTAGTTAATTTGTTTGGTGTTATCTGAAGAAATAACTTGTCCTGTGGATAAAGGGGAACTGATGGATGAATTGTACTTAGATTTCAAGAATTGATAAGGTGCCCCATCAAAGATTATTGCAGAAAATAAAAGCTCATAGTGTTGGAGTTAACATGGGTATGTATGGACGTTTAACTGGCTCACAGGAAGCAGAGAGTAGGAATAAATGATTTTTTTTGACTGGCAGGATGTCACAAGTGGTGCTAGGGTCTCAACTCTACATTTATGGAAATGGTTTGGAAGAAGGGACCAAATGTATAGTAGCTAAATTTGTTGATGATAAAAGCTAAATGAGGAAATGAGATGAAAGGAGGAACAAGGAGTGTGCAAAGATCTGGACAATGGAACAAAATGTGGGAAAGTGTAAAATTATCCATCTGGCAGAAAGAATAAAACAAAGCCTATTATCTAAATTGTGCAAGGTTGCAAAGTGATCTGTGTCCTGGTGCAGCCAATACTCAGGAAAGCTAAATGCTATGTTTTAATTTAGTTTGTTGCTTAGGAAGGTTATGCTTCGGCTACATGGAGCTTTGGTGAGACTACATCTGGAATACTGTGTTCAGATGTGGTGCTTCAGAGAAGGGTGTTAATGCATTGGAAACAGCTCAGAAGATTTACTACACTAATGTTTGAAGTGAGCACATTGCCTTCTGAGCAGAGGCTAGACTTGTATCCTCTGAAATTTAGTTATGGAGGTGAAAGGATTGGAACATATGAGATTCTGCAGGATCGAAAGGATGTGGGCGATCATGCCTGATGAGCTTGATTGAATTTTTCAGAGGTGACCATATGGGAGACTGACAGCAAAGATAACAGTCTCTGGAATCCAAAGAAATTCAGATAATTGGATACAAAATTGGCTGAGTGTCAGGCATCAAAGGGTGGTGGTTATGGGATAATTTTGTGACGGGAAGTCCAGTGGTGTCCGACAAGGATCACTGATGGGATACTTGCTGTTTGTCGTATGTATAAGTGGTTTAGACTTGAATGTAGGTTGATTTGGGAAGTTTGTGGGTGGTGAATAGTCAGCAGGATAGCCTTAGATTACAGGAGGATATAGGTGGCCTGGTCAGGTAGGCTGATCAGTGACCAATGCAGTTCAGTCCAGCTAATTGAGAGTTGATGCACTTGGGCAGGACAAACAAGACAAGGGAATACACCTGGGAAGCATCGAGGATCAGAGGTATCTTGGTATGCATGTTCACCAATCCCTTAAGGTAGTGAGGCAGATGGATCAAATGATTTAGAAGGCATATGGGATACTTTTCATAAGTAGTGTTTAAGAGAAGGGAGGTTGCTTCACAGCTGCAGTGTTGCGTGTATAGTTCTGAAATCGAAATTTTAGGAGGGATGAGATTGCACTGGTGTAGCTGCAGAGGACATTTCAGCCAAGGCAACATCTTGGTAAGAGTTTTAGTTATGAAGAGAAATTGGACAGACTGAGTTGTTTTCTTTGAAGTCGTGGAAATTGAAGATGGGACATGATTGAGGTATATGAAGTTAGAAAGGACATAGAGAGGATGGACAGGAAGAAACTTTTCCCCTTGGCAGAGAGATCGCAGGTCAGGGAGCATAGATTAAATGGGTAGGAGGTTTAGAGGGGATGTGAGGAAAAGCCCAGAGTGCGTTGGGGATCTAGAACTCTACCCATAGGCCTCATAATATATAAGTAGTATTTTGAAATCCATTTGGAGTGCTTAGTCATACAAGGCTATGGGCGGAGTGCTGGAAAATAGGATTAGAATAGTCAGGTGGTGGTTTTTGACAGGCACAGACTTGATGAGACAAAGGGGCTTTTGCTGTCCTCCCAGATCTCCATTATTCTGATTCCCCTTGTGGGAGGATCTAGAATTAGCAGTTTTAATTTCACAACGAGGAGTCTCCTACTTAGAACAAAGCTGAGGGAAAAATCTTATCTGTCAGAGACAAAGCCTCAAAAGGCAGTGGATGCAGAATCTTCTTTTATTATTTTAAAGGCAGAGATAGATAATTCTTGAATACCATAAGACTATAAGATATAGTTACACAATTAGGTCCCTGAGCCCCTCGAGTCTGCTGTATTATTTTATCATGACTGATATGGTTCTCAACCCCATTCCCCTGCCTTCACCCTGTAATCTTTGATCCCCTTACCAATCAAGACCCTAACTATCTCTGTCTTAAATGCACTCAATGATATGGCCTCCTCAGCCATCTGTGACAATGAGTTCCACAGCATTGCCATCCTCTGGAGAAATTCTTCCTCTTCTCCTATCTAAAGGGTCACCCCTTCATCCTGAGGTTGTGCCCCCAGGCCCTAGTGTCTCCTACTAGTCGAAACACCTTCTCCATGTCTGCTCAATCCAGGCCTCTTGGTATCCTGTAAGCTTCATTCAGATCCCCCTTGTCCTTCTAAATTACATTGAATACAGATCCAGAGACGCAACCGTTACTCATATGTCAAGCCCTTCGTCCCAGGGATCTTATTATAGCAAAAACAAAGTTGCTGGAAAAGCTCAGCAGGTCTGGCAGCATCTGTGGAGGAGAAAACAGTTAATGTTTCGGGTCCGGTGTCCCTTCCTCATTTATAAGTACTCTGTAGACCCCCTCCAATGCCAACACACCCTTCCTAAGGTATGGGGCCCTCAACTGCTGACCAGATAGCAAATGTGGCCTGACCAAAGCCTATACAGCCTCAGCAGTACATCACTGCTCTTGTACTGTAGCCTTCATGAAATGAATACCAACATGAAGGGCCTGTTCTGCGCTGTATTGTTCTATGTTCTGTGGCATCTGCCTTCCTAACTGCCAGCTGAACCTGCATTGTTAACCTTGAGAATCCTGAACTAGGACTCCCAAATCCTTGTGCTTCAGATTTCCGAAACCTTTATCAATTTAGAAAATAGTTTACGCCTTTATTCTTCCTGCCAAGATAAATAACCTCTCACTTTGTCACATTTGTATTCCATCTGCTACTTTTTTGTCCACACACCTTTTATGTCCAAATCCTTCTGGAGCCGCCTCATTTCCTGAACGGTAAATGTCCATTTCGTTATCTTTGTGTCATCTGCAGCAATGCTCTCAGTTCCTTCGCCAAGATTGTTAACATAATGTCAACAGTTGTGGTCCCAAGACATCCCTGCGGAACTTCATTAATCCTCAGCCCTCATCCTGAAAAAGACCCCTTAGTCCCCACACTTGGGCTTCTGCCAGTCAGCTAACCCTCTATCCATGCCAGCACCTTGCCCCTAACACTGTGGGCTATTATTTATCAGCCTCCTGTGTGGCATCTTGTCGAAGGCCTTCTTGAAATCCAAATAGATCTCATCCACTTGCTCTCCTTTGTCTAATTTGCTCGTTACTTTCTCAAAGAATTCTCACATTTGTCAGGCCTGACCTCGTTGACAGAGCTGTGCTGACTCCACCCTATTGTACCATGTACCTCCAAGTCCTCTGCAGTGTCATCCTTATTAATGGACTCTCAATTCTTGTCAACAACTGAGGTCAGGCTAACTGGCTTATGGTTTCCTGCCTTTTTCCTTCCTCTCTCCTTAAATAGGAATGTTACATTTGCCACTTTCTAGTCCACTGGGGCCCTCCCTGACTCCGATGAGTTGGTCCAATCCGAGGGGATGAATGATTATTGGGATGCATAGGAACGTAGAGTTGAAGTTAAAATCAGATCAGCCATGATCTTACTGAATGGCAGCACAGGTTGGAAGGGTCAAGTGATGTACTGTTGTTCATTGTTTGTGTTTGAACCTGCACTAGTATCTTTGTCAGTGTAAAATTTTGGCAAGACTCCTGTTTAGGTGCCTTGGGACATTTGGCTATGTTAGCTCTATTGTATAAATTTAAGTTATTGAACAGTCACTGTCTAAATGTAAAATGTAGCATTTTTATAAATACATCTATTTCTCCTTCAATGTTTGTGTCTCCAAGCCACTGAAGTATGTAACTGGTGGATGTGGTTTCAAATGAAATTTAATCAAGTTACTTTAGATCATGAGTAATTCCATAATCTTCAAACTGTACAAAATTCTTAAATCTGTCATGGGTCCTGTGATCGCATCAGTTAGACAGATGTCTGAATTTGAAAACATTGCTGCAAAAGTATATGATCGCAGCAGTTCTCATTTCTCATCATATAATAATAAATCCATGTAAGTAGCTTACTTTCTTTACAAAAAGACAAAAATCCTAGAAAATATGTTTTGAACATCAACTGTTTGGAACCTGTCTGCTATAGGACTTTGTTTACTCATCCATTCTAGTTGTTACAATGTTCTTAAACATTTGCATAATTATGGAAAAAGCCCTTCATTTTAAAACATGCAAAAATGTCTGCATTAAAACAACTGAAATGAAGAAAACCACGGAGTCTGTAACGTTGATGACTCATTGGGAAAATAAACTATAAGGGACAACATTTACAGTGTACCAAAGTAAGGAAACCTGCTTTGAAACTAATTTTGTGCGTTGTCAGTTGCAGCTAAGTGGCTGCAAATTTATTGGAATTTTTTAAAAGGTTTATTTCTACTGCCATTAAATGTGGCAGCGGTGATCCATCTGTGCACACTCATTTGAACCTGTAGCATCACTTCAGCTCTTGATGCTAATTGAAAACATCCAGAGTTTTCAAGCAAAATATTTGTGATTTAAAGTAAGCATTGTTGTAAAAGCAGGCCCTGCTACATTGAGTGTGTAATGTTTTTCTCTTACCCACTGTGACTAAAGTGACTGTGTGCTAATTGAAAGTAAAATATATTGTCACTCCCAAATGGGATGAACCAATTATAGTTGACCGAAGTCTCATGTATTTTGTGACAACTGCTTGGCATCTTCTATGAGAGAACCACTTGAATGTTTAGAAGGTTGAAGGGAGATCTAATAGAAACTTACAAGATAATGTATGGTTTAGAAGGGGTGGACGCTAGGAAGTTGTTTCCGTTAGGCGGGGAGACTAGGACCCGTGGGCACAGCCTTAAAATTAGAGGGGGTAAATTTAAAACTGAAATGAGACGACATTTCTTCAGCCAGAGAGTGGTGGGCTTGTGGAATTCATTGCCACAGAGTGCAGTGGAGGCCGGGACATTGGATGCCTTCAAGGCAGAGATCGACAGATTCTTGATCTCAGAAGGAATCAAGGGCTACAGGGAGAGTACAGGGAAGTGGTGTTGAAATGCCCATCGGCCATGACTTAAATGGCAGAGTGGACTTGATGGGCCGAATGGCCTTACTTCCACTCCTATGTCTTATGGTCTTATGGAATGCTAATAATCATTTCAGAATTTTGGCCATGTACAAGTAAATGAAGTAAAAGCATGGTTAGCAATACTTTGATGCAAAGTCAGTTGACAAATCAACATAATTCTGACAGATATATGTGCATTTGGAAAGACAAGGACTGATCAGGGATAGTCAGCATGGCGTTGTGTGGGAAATCGGGTCTCAAATCAGTTTTTTTTCAAAGAGATTACGAAGAAGATAGATGAAGGTGGAGCGAGTGGTAGACATTGCCTACGTGGATTTGAGCAAGATCTCTGACAAGGTCCTGCATGGTAAACTGGTTAGTAAGGTTCGATCATGTGGGATTCAGGAAGAGAGTTTTGTATCCAATTGCCTATCTTAACGGTAGAAAACAGAGGGTGGTGGTTGAGGGTTGTTCGAATTAGAGCCCTGCGACTCGCTGTTGGTGATGAGGATCTCTTATAGGCCCGCTGTTTGTCACTTAGATTAGTGATTTGGATGAGCACATGGGAGATATAGTTAGTAAGTTTGCAGACGACACCAAAATTAGTGTTATAGTGGACTGTTAAGAAGGGTATCTAAGAGACAATGAAATCTTGATCAGATGGACCAATGGGCTAAGGAGTGGCAGATGGAGTTTAATTTGGTAAGGCAAACCATGGTAGGATTTATACACACAAAGGTAGAATCCTGGGGAGTGTTCTTGAACAGACTGAAATAGGGGAGCACGTTTTTAGTTTCTTGGAAGTGGCATCACAGGGAAACAGGTTGTTGAAGGCAGCATTTGGCATGCTAGTCTTCATTGTTTAAAGTATTGAGCATTGGAGTTGGGATGTCGTGTTCCAGCTGTACAGGAAGTTGGTCAGGCCACTTTTAGAATACTTCATACAGTCTCCATCACCCTGCTGTAGGCAAGATATTGTTGAACTCGAAATGGTATGAGAAAGTTTAGAAAGATGTTGCTGGGACTTGAGGGTCTCGGTTAGAAGGAGAAGCTGGATAGACTGGGGCATTTTTGTCTGGAGTGTTGAAGGCTAAGGAGTGACCTTAGAGACTTAGGAAATCATGACGGGCATGGATAGGTTGAATACCCAAGGTCTTTTTCATGTTGGGGGTGGATGGTAGATGAATAGGAAGGGCTTAGAGGGATATGTGCCAAACACAGGCAGATGAAACTAGTTCATTTTACGAAACCTGGTCAGTATGGACTGTATCTTTTATTCTTGATTCATTCATGGGATTAAGTGTTGCTGGCTATACCAGCATATATTACTCTTTGCTTATCCTTAGTCATCCACATTGCTGTGGGTCTGGAGTCACATGTAGACCACGTAAGGATGGCCATTGGGATTTTTTAATTGAATTCAAATTCCACTATCTGCCATGGTGGGATTCACAACCAGATCCCTCGAACATTACCTGGGTCTCTGGATTAACAGTCCAGCAATGATGCCACTAGGCCATTGCCTCAGGTTGGAATGAAAGATCTGTCTCTGTTCTGTATGATGCTATGACCTTTTCTCTGAAGTATCTGATTTGGTTCAAGTAAGACTCCTATCTAAAATGATTAAAGTTTAATAAAACCTGAAGAGGCTAGGTCTGTGGAGTGAAACAGTTAATGTTTCAAGTTGAATTATTTTGTCATATCTGAAGAAAGTTAAAAGTTTCTTAGCCAATGAAAGGATGAAAAGGCAAATAGAAGGTTGGGTCGAGGCCAGGAGAAATTAAATAATAGATTTTGTAATGGATATAGTAGATCAACTATTGTCAATGGCTATATATTTTAAAAGAAAACTGATGCAACATGTGGAGATAAATAAAGCAATAAGATAAGACCAACTGCAATCTAATTGCAAAAACCCTGGGTTAAAATCCATCCTTCTCTTGGCAGCAGGGCTTACGTGAAGAAATACATAGCCAAGAGTCGCTTTAAAATTTTCTATCTGGAATCTGTCCTTTGACCGACTGATTTTTAATTGTATTGCAGAGATATATTGGTCAGGTGAAGTATGCCTAATGTACTTAAACTTATAATAGCTGCCTGATTACTTCAACTGGTTGTCTCAACAGTGAGCTTAGGAAAGTGTCTGTTTTTAATGTTTAGTGAGTAGTGTGTGCACCTTTGCAAAAGTGAATTGTGGTGAAGAGGCCTAAAAAAAATACCTGTTCCAGCTCGTGATTGTTACCTAGGTGTCAAACTGAAGGGTCTCTGGCCAATCTCATTGCATTGTACTGGTGAAAACATTGATCAAGTTGTAGGGAGAATGCCCAGCCACAAAGCAGTCAAGTATAAGATGATCTCAATCGCTGCTGTTAAACTCAACCCTGATCTCTATAGCTGCGTGCAATAGCATGATTAGGGTGACCAGAATTTCAAAGTCAATTCTGGGACTCATTGAAAAAACCCTATAAATTAGCGTTTCTCCAACTCGTCCTCCTCAGAATTGCTGATTGATATCTTGGAACATTCTGATGAAATGAGCAGGGAAGATGTCTTTGTGTACGCATGCAGGACTGTACTGCTGTGGCATCTTAATGGACAAAGAGTGGATGGTATTTGAATTGCCAGGGTGTCCCATAGTTGGAGAAGTGCTCCTATTTTGGTTCTGCCAAACCTTGGTGGAATATGAAGGCCTGGTTGAAGAGGAAGGCTGAGAATTCAGATATTTTTGCAATCTGGAGAAAACTGACAAGTCACAGGGACCTTTCGTCATAAACCTGAATTATGCTGGCAAAACCATGATGTTTAGTCACCCTAAGCTTAGTTTGAGATTGTATGTTGTCCTCTGGTTTGTACATGAGGATGTGATCGAAGTGTAACCTTTCACGTATTGGGTTTTGGGGCATGATTTTATAAAGCACACTTCTGTATGTCTGAGTCCCAATAAATGCTATTCTGTGGTTTCCACTGTTAAAAGTCATTTGCTATTGGCTTTATTTTAGGGAATATTTTAATCACTAGAGCATGTATCATGGGTGAATGAAGTGTATTCTTTCTTTGAAGGCCAGTGTTGTACGGCAATGTGTATATTTAAAAAAAAGCTAGTGTTTAATCTTGTGAATTGAAAAAAGCAACAATATGAAGTGAAGCACATTGCAGCATTCTTGTAGCATTTAACATTTTAACATGCTCAATCTGTCAGTGACTGTACCATGATTTGTCTTGCTTTGTGGCTAGTTTGGTTTATGTTTCAAGTTTTGTTTTCTCCCCTTAATAGCAGTTTTAATAGGCCCTGTACTATTAAGGTAATTGATTGCACCTCCCAACATACACAGAGTAAACCAGAAACAAATATAAAATAAAACAACCTTTTTTGCTGTTTCTTTCTTTGAGAAACCGCTGTAGTTTTGGATTAAGCATTCTTAGTCATTGTTCTAAGAATGGGAAAGATTCTCCAGTTTCAGTATGCCAGTGTAAAATGTGGTATGATGGCTTCCAGTGAAGGATGAAGTAACAAATACTTCCTGTGCTTTCTAACTATTCAACTAGCTTTTAATATTATTTTATCTTTCATTTTTTTTCTCCCCCATGCCTTGAAAGTATTTGGCACAGTGTAAAAGGCACATTGAATTGATTATGTTCATAAGAAATGGGACTCCAAGTGCATTTGTGTGATGTGTGTTCTATCATGGTGAATCAAGTGAGCAGCCAATCCCAAATTTAAGTTAAGACAAAAAAATGCTGATAACATTCAAAGTTGGGTAGCGTCAGTGGAAGGAAAAATGGTTGAGAACATGAAAAATGAGTGAGCTCTTCAGCCCTTCAAGTGTGCTGGTTCATTTGATCTTCTATCTCCTGTATGTTTGTCAAGCTGTCCTTACTTTTTGATTCCTTTAGTAACTAAAACTCACTTGGACTCTGCTAGTGGCTGATTTGAAAATATCCTCTGACCAGGCAGTGTCTCAGTGTTCAGAACCCTTTGGGTTTTTGCTCTTCACTCAGTCATAAAATGGCTGTCTCAGAATAAAAGATCAGTCAGCCCAAGATGTAGACTCTCTGGCCAGGCAGAACCTTTGCAGCACCTACCTGATTGAACCCTTCAAGAATTTTGTTTCATTATGTCGTCTGATGTCTGCAATGATATGAATATGTTGCCATCACTTTTCTGCATTGTATGAAAACTACCAAGCCTGTTGTGCCTCCACTGGATTGCTTTGCAGATTGCCTGAGAAGAAGTTAGGAAATAATGATATGGAAAGTCAAACGCTTGGAAATTAAAAACTTTTTGCACCATCTAAGTAATACAGATTTGTATTTACGTGGCATCTTAACATACTGTAGGGTGTCCATAAGGCGCTTTAAAGCACTGTGAATGTAATTCATTTTACTTCCATCAGGTTCAGGCAAATAGCCGACAGCTTGATCGGACCCAGGTTTTGAGGAGAAATGAGGAAGTGGCAGTTTTGACTTTCTGGCTTAGGCAGCTGAAAAGTCAATCACTGGTGCTGAAATGAGTTTTCACAAAAGAGGCATGATCTGAAGAAGACAGCATAGCATGAAGCTGGAGGAACACAGCAGGTCAGGCAGCATCAGAGGAGCAGGAAAGTTGACGTTTTGGGTCTGGAGTCTTCCTCAGTCCTGACCCAAAACATCAGCTTTCCTGCTCCTCTGATGCTACCTGACCTGTGTTCCTCCAGCTCCACGCTGTGTTGTCTCCGACTCCAGCATTGGCAACTCTTGCTATCTCATGGTCTGAAGAATGTGGGCCTGGAGGAGGTTAACCACAGCTTTGGCTGAGATCATGGATGGATTTGAAAACGAGCATGAGCTTTTCAAAATTGAGTTGCTGCCAGACCGGGAGCAAGCGCAGCGCAGTTAACGGGTGTTGTATGACTTACGATATGGGTATTAGTGTTTTGGGGAGCTGAAATTTATAAGCATACAAAATATAAGGCCAGTTAGAAGAAGATTGAGTAGTTCTATCCAGCAATAACAGGCCTGATTAAGGGTTGCCATTGGAAATGACCTTAAGGCAGTGCTACACAGGTACAAGTAGGTAACCAAGGTATTAGAATCTGGGGTCAATAAGTTAACTTAGGGTTATGTTGGACAATTAGATTTCTGGCCATCGAATACTGTATGTTGGGAATGCAGTATGAAAATTAGAGATGGTGAAGAGATCTGATCTTTACCAGTTGGACAGTACTTTCACTGAGGATTTATGAGGATCTGAATTGGTACCATCAAGTAAATTTGGGCCATTTCCCAAAATTAGTGAATGGTCAGGAGTATCACTTGTTCTGATGCAACAGTCCAGTGTGATAGAAGTAAATCTCTTGTTTAGAAGCTGTTCTAACATGTTAGTTTTTTTTAATCTGAATTTTTCTGAAGTAGGGTCCTGACCTGAAACAACAGCTTTCCTGCTCCTCTGATGCTGTCTGGCCTGCTGTTTACTTCCAGCTCTACAATGTGTTATCTCTGACTCCAGCATCTGCAGTTCTTACTATCTGTTAGTTATGAAAGGCATGTTTTAAATAAATCCTAAAGATTTCTTTGGCTTGGGAAGGTTTTAGGAGGAGAAATTTGTATGTGTGTAAGTCTACCTTTGTGGATTCATTCAGCCATTTTGCAGTGACCTTTATGGGAGCAGCTCTGTTGAAGTTTTTGTAAGGACTGAGCTGAAAATGATCAAAATTCAGTGCAGTTGTTAGATAACAATTTGTTAGAGGGCAAGAGAACACAAAATGAATGGTGCCTTGAATCTGCTGTTTCATTCAATGAGATCCACATTGCTGTCTACCCCCAATAATCTGTCAACCTTTAACTGAACAACCTATCTATCTCCCTGTTTTACAATTTTCATACAATCTGCTTCCAGTCACTTAACTGTTTTCCTGTGATGCCAATTCTGTTTTTTTTATCCATTTGGTTGTTCGCAGCTGAATT
Source organism: Stegostoma tigrinum (assembly GCF_030684315.1). Lineage (NCBI taxonomy): Eukaryota > Metazoa > Chordata > Chondrichthyes > Orectolobiformes > Stegostomatidae > Stegostoma > Stegostoma tigrinum. The sequence continues at coordinate 10,811,263 of NC_081356.1, read as the reverse complement.
CCACTGATTCTCTGTCCCCTCTTTTGTACTTTGCAACTGATGCTATCCTGGAGGCTGACAAATTTTTTTTAAAAAAATGAAAGATATATTTTCTTACTCAATAATTCTTAGGCTTATACTTTGTTCCAGCAGCACTGCATCTAAAGATGTTTGTGGTTTGATGTATTTCAGGCAGCTAACAAAATTTGACCTTCTCTGAAATTTTGAAGATAGTTCTATTGTGAAAAGCTTTTTGATCTTCTTTGACTCGACCAGTTCCTCTGAAGTGATTTTTACACTACCATCTCCTCTGTTTTTGCATGCCTTGGCAGGGTGTCTTAGACTTGTGAATCTATTTCACCTTGCATACAGAGTAAACTGAAATAGACACAGCTATAGAATTACAAATAGCTCTCAGAAATATTCGATGATGGGGAATGTTCTGTGCTCAAACGATTTTGATGAAGGCAACCTTGGGTCTTTTGTCAGTCTCTGGAGAGTTATCTCATCTAGGGTAGATTGGCTTCAGTGCAACAGTTGCTAGCTCGGGAAGGGAATGTAAACTGTGATTTAGACTGTAGACTAGTGGTGTTTGCACTGGAATGTTAATCTGGAGACCCAGATGATATTCTGGGCACTGAGGTTCGTATCTCACTGTGGCAGATGGTGGAATTTGTATTAGATAAAAATCTGCAATTAAGAGTTCAATGATGACCATTAAAACCATTGCTGATTGTTGGAGTTACTCATCTGGCTCACTAATGCCTTCATGGGAAGGAAATCTGCCATCTTTACCTGGTCTGCACTACATGTGACTTCAGACTCAATGTGGTTGCCTCTTAACTGCCCTGTCGCCAATTACTATGGGCAATAAGTGCTAGCTTAACCAGTGATGCCCACATCCCATGAATGAATTTTTTAAAAAGTTACCACTTTGTTGAAAGCTCAGTGTATATTTTCAGTGCGGATAGAAACATAGGAAACAGGTACGGAAGTAGACCGTCTGGCCCTTTGACGGCTTCTTGGCATTTAATTGTCACCTATATAATTAATTATGGCCATTTGGAGGGAAATATTTCACTGGAATATAACGCAGCTTCGATGCCTTCTAGTTATAAGAGGTTTGAAAAGTAACTTGACAGTAATTAGTGAAGTGCCTTCACAGCTGAAAGCAAACCATCTTAATTGCACCGTAAAGAATTCAGATTTTAAAAGCAAGGAGTTGCCATGTTCATCTAAAATGGTAGAAATTATATGTATCTTTGTACTGTCTATACGCATAATGTGAAGAATTGCTAAGTTTCTGCTTTTGTCCTCTCTTAGGAAGACCGGCCATGATTGACGATAAAGGCCCCAGGGTTAGTGACTACTTTGTAGTTGCAGGCCTGACTGACACATCTACACCATTGGAGGAAGAAATCACTATATCAGAGACTAAGTCAACTGGACCAAAAGCACCAATAACAGATCTTGCTGTCATCATCAAATCAGCAGGAGAAAATGTACCAGAAGGTTACACTTGTATCGAAACTACCCCTACGGGACTTCAGGCAAACTTGAATTTTGGGAGTTTGAAAAGCCCAGAAATGCATCTTTGCTACAAAAGAGGGCGTGAGAAGCCACCTCTCATTGATATTGGGTAGGTTGGCTAATATTCAAAAATCATTTTGTTTTGAGGTAGTCGGAAGGTGAAGAGTCAAGAAAATAATAAATACAATGTATTTTGATTCATCTGCAATTGTGTGTAATTTATTGGTTGTAACTGGCTTAGTGCATTCCTGGTAGCTAACTAAAATTTTACCCCTGCTGTTCAAGTTCTGGAAATTGAGACCTGTTGTCAGAGGGCAGGTTAGTTTTGTTTTTGTGAAGTAATTTCAGTGATATGGTGCAAAGTTGGGCATGTTGACATATTTTGCTTTCTTTTCATGTGGAGGTTTTGATCCCAGTTAACTAGACCATTTGAAGTGCTGTGTGGGGGAACAAACTCTTTCAGTAGGGAGATGTGAAAATGAGTCTAGGCTGTTGTCAAACCACACTGCAGGCAATTGCCTCCCAATGTTGTGGTATCGGGAAGTCACGATACCCCAATCTGAAGTTTAAGTATGATCTGTCTCCTATGTTGTTACTTTTTGAAAGCTGGAAAAACCAAATGACTATTTTTATAAATCCTACTGAGCACACCTTATCGGGACTGATTTTGGGGACCGAAAGGGGTAGTTCCTGGCTTGTTTTTTTTCTGCTTGTTTATGTAACATTTATTCCAGTAATCTCCGAGCCCACCTGAATCAAGCATGCATTTTTGTGGCATAAGTGTGTGAATAGCTTTAATGTTGTTGAAATCAAATTTGGTCAACTGCACTTGTATATTTCACTCAAACCTAGAACGTTGTTTATCCTGCATAGTCTGTTTTGATACTGTGCAGAAGGTGTTAAATTATGAACAGGTTTGGTCCGTTGCTTGACACAGATTGAAGTGAATTTTAAATTATTTCACCCCTAACTTTCAAACCATAATTCAGTTCTTGGGATAAAATTGACCAAGGACACTTCCAGAAAAAATCTGCTTTTTTCATTCTTATTAAATCCATTATTAGGTGATACCCAGGAAAATAATTAACAGTCCATTCAACTTAAAACCACAGCACATGGGAAAATCGTTAATTTCCTAAGCACCAGAGCATTTAAATTGGCGCAAGACAACAGACACAAATTAGTTTTTTAAAACTATAGTTGATGCACGCTTTTGCCAAAAGCCATCACCCCAAACACGCACTCTAGGGTCTAGTGAGTGCGCAGTTTAATGGTTACACATAAAGTTTTGACATGGTCAATGCATCTCAAGTAATTCACAACATGTGAGAAGCTTTTAATTATAATGGCACGTCCTTTATGTAATAATGAGGATAGTTGAGTGTGAGATAGTTAAATATGGGGTCTGTTATTAAAGAACAAAGAAAATTACAGCACAGGAACAGGCCGTTCGGCCCTCCAGGCCTACGCCGATCGAGATCGTCTGTCTAACCTGCCATTTGTTTTCTAAGGGTCTGTGTCCATTTGCTCTCCACCCAACCATGTACCTGTCCAGATACATCTTAAAAGACGCTAACGTGCCTGCGTCTACCACACTGGCAACGCGTTCCAGGCACCCACCACCCTCTGCATAAAGAACTTTCCACACATATCTCCCTTAAACTTTCCTCTTCTCACTTTGAACTCATGACCCCTAGTAATTGAGTTCCCCACTCTGGGGGGGAGAAAGCTTCTTGCTATCCACCCTGTCCATACCCCTCATGATTTTGTAGACCTCAATCAGGTCCCCCCTCTATCTCCGTCGTTCTAATGTAAATAATCCTAATCTACTCGACCTCTCTTCATAGCGAGCACCCTCCGTACCAGGCAACATCCTGGTGAACCTCCTCTACACCCTCTCCAAAGTGTCCACATCCTTTTGGTAATGTGGCGACCAGAACTGTATACAGTACTCCGAATGTGGCTGAACCAAAGTCTTATACAACTGTAACATGACCTGCCAACTCTTGTACTCAATACCCCGTACGATGAAGGAAAGCATGCCGTGTGACCACCCTATTGACCTGCATTGCCACCTTGAGGGAACAATGGACCTGAACACTCAGATCTCTCTGTTCATCAGTTTTCCCTCGGACTTTTCCACTTACTGTATAGTTTGCCCTTGAATTAGATCTTCCAAAATGCATTACCTCATATTTGCCCGGATTGAACTCCTCCTAGCGTTTATCTGCCCAACTCTCTAATCTATCTATATTCTGCTGTAATCTCTGACAGTCCCCTTCACTATCTGCTACTCCACCAATCTTCGTGTCATGTGCAAACTTGCTGATCAGACCACCTACACCTTCCTCCAAATCATTTATGTATATCACAAACAACAGTGGTCCCAGCACAGATCCCTGTGGAACACCACTGGTTACAGGTTTCCAATTTGAGAAACCCCCTTCCACTACTACACTCTGTCTCCTGTTGCCCAGCCAGTTTTTTAATCCATCTAGCTAGCACACCCTGGACCCCATGTGACTTCACTTTCTCCATCAGCCTGCCATGGGGAACCTTATCAAACCCGTTGCTGAAGTCCATGCATATGACAGCCATTCCCTCATCTATCAACTTGGTCACGTCCTCAAAGAATTCTATCAAGTTGGTAAGACATGACCTTCCCTGCACAAAACCATGTTGTCGATCACTGATAAGCCCATTTTCTTCCAAATGGGAATAGATCCTATCCCTCAGTATTTTCTCCAGTAGCTTCCCAACCACTGATGTCAGGCTCACCGGTTGATAATTGCCTGGATTATCCTTGCTACCCTTCTTAAACACAGACAACATTAGCAAGTCTCCAGTCCTCCGGGACCTCACCAGTGTCTAAGGCTGCAAAGATATCTGTTAAGGCCCCGGCTATTTCCTCTCTCAATTCCCTCAAGAACCTGGGATAGATCCCATCTGGACCAGGGGACTTGTCCACCTTAATGTCTTTTAGAATATCCAACACTTCCTCCCTCCTTATGTCAACTTGACCTAGAGGAAGCAAACATCTGTCCATAACCTCAACATCTGTCATGTCCCTGTCCTCAGTGAATACTGATGCAAAGTACTCGTTAAGAATGCCACCCATTTTCTCTGACTCAGCGCATAACTTTCCTTCTTTGTCCTTAAGTAGGCCAATCCTTTCTCTAGTTACCCTCTTGCTCTTTATATATGAATAAAAGGCTTTGGGATTTTCCTTAACCATCTTTGCCAGCAATATCTCATGTGCTCTCTTAGCCCGCTTAATCCCTTGTTTCAGATTTGCTCTACATTTCCCATATTCTTCCAAAGCTTTGTTTGTCTTCAGTCGCCTAGACCTCATGTATGCTTCCTTTTTCCTCATGGCTAGTCTCACAATTTCACCTGTCATCCATGGTTCCCTAATCTTGCCATTTCTATTCCTCATTTTCACAGGAACATGTCTCTCCTGAACGCTAATCACCCTCTCTTTTAAAAGCCTCCCACATATCAAATGTGGATTTACCTTCAAACAGTTTCTCCCAATCTACATTCCCCAGATCTTGCTGAATCTTGGTATAGTTGGCCTTCCCCCAGTTTAGAACTCTTCCTTTTGGACCACTCCCATCATTGTCCATGAGTATTGTAAAACTTACGGAATTGTGGTCGCTATTTCCAAAGTAGCCCTGGCTGGTTTCATTCCCCAAACCAGGTCCAGTATGGCCCCTTCCTGAGTTGGACTACGTACATACTGCTCTAGAAAACCCTCCTGGACACACCTTACAAATTCCGCTCCGTCTTGACCCCTAACAGAGTGATTCCCAGTCAATGTTGGGAAAATTAAAATCTCCCATCACTACCACCCTGCCTAAATAAATGAAGACCACTCCCACTCGTGGTAAGCTTTTTAAAGTGGGAAAAACCTTACCTTCCTGGCAGCCTCCTGGTGCTCTCTGTCTCCCGCTCTCACTCTCCTCCCGAAAATGAAATTGTTGGACATTAATAGTTTAACATTTCTTGGCGTAAATACTTCAATTTTATCAAACTATCCCAAGTCTCCAGTTTAGCTGAAGACCTTTGGAAGGATCCTAATGTTAAAGAATTGCCCAGTGGAGTATTCAATTGCTCAGGCAATTCCTTCAGAGTCTGCTACAAAGGGGATTCTGCAAGGTTCCCAAGTGGAACTCCCATCTGCAGTGGCGTAATAACTGTCTGGCAGGTTGAAAATCTGCCCCTAAGTCTTCAAGCAATTAGACAAGCTGCCTTCTCTTTGGTGTCCAGGAGTTAGATTTTGCATCTTAGTAAATAGGTTTTGGCCGGGGCCCGTGTTCCTTGGACAACTAGATCACTGGTTTGTCTCCAGCCGGAGCTAGTAGACATTCAGGAGACCGTAAGATTATAATAAGTAGGAACTGGAGTTGGCCACTTCCTCTTCACCACAGAGGACTTGAGCGATCTGTTTGTGGCTTCAATAGCACTTGCTTGCCTCTGCCCAATATCATTTACTTCCCTTGTCAATCACATGCCCTTGTTCATTGCCATAATTGATCTGGAAACTAAAAGATAATTTAAAACATGTAGCCTCCCATTCATAACGATGCAGCGAGGGTTTTTGCTGTTACCACCCTTTCAACACTTCCAGATCCGCATCATCCTTTGCGTGAAATCAAATCTCCCTTAGTTGTCCTCCAGTCATTGTACTAATTGCATTACATCTAGACCTTCTGCTTATTGATGTCCCTGCTAAGGGAAATAGATTCCTCCTATTCACGAGGGGACTCAAACTTCAAACATGTCAATTAAATCTCCCATTAGTGTCTACTGTTTGAAAGAAAATAATAGCTTTTCCAATTTTCCTAATTCCAATTTAGCTAAATTTATTCATTGCTGATAACGTCACCTTTTGTAAGTCTCGTCAAGTGTCATGACCGCCTATCTAGTGTGGGATAAACAGAACTGCCAGCAGTGTTGCAGCTGCAGAGTCTTGTGCAGTTGTGATGACACCACCCTGCAACTGTAGTCTATCTCAGCTATTCAAGTATCCGAAAGCATTTCCTCAGTTGTTTCAATTGCATTCAAATTTGTTTTTTTTTACACAGTTTAAACGTGTGGGATAGGCCCTTCAGTTCTGAGATGAGGAGAAGTTTCTTCACCTAGAGAGGGATGAACCTGTGGAATTTTCTGCCACAAAGCAGTTGAGGCTAGGACACAAAATGTGTAGTTCTTGGCACTAAAGGGATCCAAGGATATGGGGTGAAAGTGGGAACAGGCTACTGACTTCGATGATCAGCTGTGATTGAATGGCAGGCCACACCCAAAGGGCTGAATGACCTACTCCTCCTGTTTGCTATATTTCTCGGTTTGTAAACTTCAGCTCACGCAAAATTTTGCTCCATACCTCAGAGCTTGCACCCAGTTCTATTTCATCCTTCAACTCATGGCTTGCTAATAAGTATTGGCTCACAATTGAGAGCAACCTTTTCCATTGTAACTGAAACTATTGAAATATTTAGTTCAGGGAGCTGATGGTCTTATTTGACCATTCGTTCATGTGGGTTGTTGTAGCGCAGATTGTGTGGTTTTCTGTCACTATGTTCTCGGGCAGTGACTTGCATTAGCGGTAAAGGAGAACTAAAAACGTTTTACAGACAAAAGTATTTTGTTCTTGTCAGGCAATTCTTAACTTCAGTCTGTCTTTTGCAATTTGAAAATGTTCAGGACTTGTTTTTGATTTGGCTTCATGATTCAATTGAATCTTTTTAACCTTTTTAAAGTATGGAACAAATATCATGTACTAATTGTCCATCTATCACACGGTTGAGATGACACTGACAGTACTTGCCTGTCTCTGATTCATTCACCTCGATCAATTAAATTTAAAGTGCACAAGAAAATTATTAGCATGCACAGTTAAATCAAAACTCAAATCAGAATGTTTTGTCTTAACTGCTTTTTTTACAAAAAGAAGGAATAATGCGTAATGCTAATTGTTTTCCAGTTGTTCGATTCAAATGCGATCGAAATTAAGTGCTCACAAGATAAAAAAAGTGGAAAATCATTGTGATTTTCTCAATATTCTGCTTTGATTATCAAATGACAATACCAGAATAACTATGAACAAAGATTTGTTTTCTCATTCAAGGGTTTTATATGAAGGGAAGGAACGTCTTATTCCAGGATGTGAAATTTTACATGCAACTCCCTTTGGCCGTTGTGCTAATGTTAACAACAGTTCAACCACATCTCAGCGAATCTTCATTACACATCGGAGAGCTCCGTTGAACAGACCGCAGAATTCTTTGGCTGTGACTGATATCTGCGTTATTGTTACCAGTAAAGGAGAAACTCCACCTCACACTTTTTGCAAAGTGGATAAGAACTTGAACTGTGGCATGGTAAGGATAATTGTTGCAGATTTCTGTATTATGGTAAATGTAACAGGAAGGTGCTAGAATATTTACTGCATAGCAATATGCCTTGCAAATTAACTGCAGCAATCCACAAATGATACTTTCTTGGAAAGTACCTTTAGCAATACAACTTATTTTCAACGTGTAAGGAAAAATACTTAAACTGTCAGACTTTAAGCCTAGGATGAGATTGTGGGCACAAGCTAAAATTTCTCAAGTTTGTCATGTACAAGGTGCTTTGAAATAATGTTAACGTTGGTATTTTAAAAGGCACAGGCAGTAATCTTAACAGAACTATAACTTTGCTGAATTCTTCTACATAAATACCTGAGTCAAGAGTGCAATTTGTTAAATTGCAGATATGCTCTGATAATGACCTTTTATGTAATATGAGCATCTGGCTTCCAGCGTCCACATTTTGTAAGGATGACGTGATTTTCTAATTAATGGAGCTATTTCATTTTCCAACATTGTGTCCATTCTAAACCAATTTTCCATTATAGTGGTTCACTTCATTGACAAACAATAAGTTCACCCTTTTTCAAAAGAAACATCCTGTTCAATTCATTGAGCTGTTAGGTTGTCTCTGATTATTGAGGTATGAAATAAAGGCCTCTCTCTCAAATAAGTCCTCGTCCTCCCCGAGTACAAATGTAAAAATGCATCAGGTTTTCAAGTCTTGTCGCTATTTTTAATGTAGTTGGTATGTCTAAACTTGGGAGAAAAAAATTGTTTGAATTAGGCCATGAATTGCACTCTAAGCTGGGATGATATGATCCAGATCCACCAGTCAGGATATGGAACCCTATTTCCTGGACAATAAAGTACACCTCCTCCTTTAGAGGAGTTTTCCATGTGAACTTGCAGCCAGGAGCATTCTCAACCAAGGCAGTCTAGAAACACATGCAGCCAGCAGCCAAGTGGATTAATGTTGAAGGTACCTTGCTTTTCATGACAATGACTGCCATATTTCAGCTTTAAAGGTCCTGAAACCACTTTCACAGCCACTGAAAGATGGAATGTGAGGGAGTTGGGGTGGTAGGGGCTTGAGGTGAGCGCTCAGTCGGTGAGTGCTTTAGGGTAACTTTCATCATTTCATTCGAGATGATGAAAAAGACCTCGTGACTAACTGCTGAGCACTAAACCAAATTAATATGTACCATAACAATTCATGCATGGGCCCTCACATGCCTGCTGCTAACACATTTCCATCAGTTTGTGCCTAAGCTACAGTGAATTTTGCAACATGTTGCCCAAGTTCTACTTTTTTCATAGCATTTTCAAGTATTTTTGGTGTGGATTTGTTTGAAAACTCTCCTGTCCTTCTGCTAAGTAGATTAAATGAGTCCCTGTACAGGCTGACATTGAACATCTTGTGTTATTGCCTGCTTAAATTGCCTAAAGTAAAGTAGCATTGCAGAACTGATTGTGGAGAGGGTCGGGGGGAGCATGTTTTCAACTGGAACTACGTTACTGTTTTGTAGTTGTGAGCAATGAAAATGTTAGCTATTGGAGCCAATTAGTATAGATGCTGAAACATGTGTATTATGTTGTGGAAATACACAAGTTTTTTTTAAAAATTTGGCTTCAAGCTTTACTGAAAAAATACATAGATAATAAATTGGTTACAGAGATAGTAGGAACCGCCAATGCTGGAGAATCTGTGATTACAAGGTCTGAAGCTGGATGAACACAGCCGGCCAAGCAGCATCAGAGGAGGTGAAATACTGATGTTTCGGGCCTAGATCCTGCTTCGGAAAGGAAATACTTAATTGAATTTGTTCTTAACTGATCTTGAGAAAGTAATTTTTCATAATACTGCCCACCTAACTTAAACAAAACTGCTGCCTGTTCCTGTATTAAAAGTAAAATTTTGGAAATAATGGGTCTGACAACAATTGTGGAGAGTTATAGTCATTGACCTGAAATGTTAGCAGTTTCTCTCTCCACAGATTCTGCTGAACCAGCTAAGCGTTTCCAACATTTTTTATTCTTTCAGACTTTGATCTTCCAAAAAAAATTTTCACCAGTTCATTAAAGTTTGTGCATTATGTGAAATACTATAGCAGTTCAGGAAAGTTACAAATAAGAATGTCTTGCTGTGTTGAAGGGAAATATTGGCAGAATGGTTCTCCTGCAGCTGTTATGTTAAAAATGTTGAGTCTTGATTGAACTGTTGTCAATAATGCAATGTGAAGCACTCCCTTAAAAGGTGAAATTATAAATGTGAGAGAGTTTAAACCACGTACAAAGAAGATAAAATGTCCCTTGTAATCTTTGACGTTTTTGGAAACACATCTATTTTGAATGCCTTACACATATTTCACTTAAAAACAAATTGTGAAGTTTAGAGCGCCAAGGTTATAACCAGGAGGTATCCAGAGGAAACTATTGAATATTATTGTCCATCATATGCCTGCTGCAGGTTTAATCTTAAGAATTTCTTTGATTAAAGACCCAATCTTGTTTCAGCTTTGTTTTTTTTTGTTTAGTAATGAGCTAAGGTAAAGATTTTTTTTCCCCTCTTACCTCTTCTACTCTTGCCCCCAGCCAAAGAAAAAGTAAATCTTGGGTTAATGAGCATAAACATAACGGTAATTGTCCTGAGGAACTGTTCATAAAGCAGCTGCTTGCTGTTATGAGTCTTGTGATGATCCATTTATTGACATTCAAGGCTTGACACTAGATAATTCTCTTTCAGAGCCAAAAATAATTTGGCACACTACAGTTACGAGAATTTCCCAAATGTTGCCGACAGAATTTGGCACGGACTGAGAAATAATAAGTTTCCAAATTCCTTTTTGTGCTAAATAATGTAAAATGGAATAAGGATGAATTGCCACTTCAAACTAGATTGTATGTACACTGATTTTGAATATAATGCAAACTGACAGATAAGGAATAGTGTAATCAAATCCAAATAAACAGGTTATCTGTTTAAACATACTCCTGTTTTTGTTTTTGGCTTCTGTCATAGTACCAATATTTTCCGTAAACCGCTAACTTTGAAGTACCTTCACACATCCATCTCAAAGCACCAGAAGTATAACCAACTGGACAGTGTTGTGTTCATGTCGCGCATGAAGAATGCATGGAGTCTCGACAAGAGTAACAGCCCACTGCCTTTGAAGATCAAGGCTGAAATACCATGAGAGCTATAGACTTTGATATCCTACAGTTGTTTGATTGTACTAGTCATCCTGTTGATGGAGGTTCACCCATAGATTCTATGAGAGGCTACGGAGATAGCCTCAAGGCTATCAGCCGCCTCTGTGGATTCTCAGTTGAAGTATTAAGAATGCTTGTCGCAACTTTGAATGACATTCTCATCCTTAGGAGAGAAACCATCTTGTGGGTTCAGGGATTTTGTCCAGGTGACCTTGGTCGATAGATGATTGTGATGAGTTCAAAAAAAGCACTACTTTCCCTCCTCTTTCTAGGTGGTAATTTGCAGGCTTGTTTGCTGATATCAGAGAAGCCTTGGTGAATATATCTTGTATTCATTACTCAGTGTGACTATTCTGCCTAACAGTGGATAAAGTGAATGCATAATATGGTGTGCAGGACGCTAATCAATTTCCTTTATCCTGGATGATGTCAGTCGTCTTGCGTTATTTGAGCACTATGATAAAAACTTGCGATATGACACTTGTCTAATGGATATGTACTACATCCTGTTCATTTTTTTTTGGTTTAATGCCGATGTTCTTGGTTGATGCCAGTGTAGGAAAATATAGAGGAACAAGGCATATCCAGCAGTAACCCTAATGTATCCCTTGAACTACACCATGCGTGGATTTTTGAAGTTCTTGTCCAATTTCCTTCCTCCAGTAACAGTGAGCCTTATTAGTTTTGCTGCCAAGTCTCTCCCATGAAATTGAAGCTCTGATAGATGTCAAATGTTCTATGGTATCATTTGAAGAGGAGCAGGTGTGTTCTCCAGATTCTGACCAATAATTTTCTTTTAATGTAAGTGAATTGAAGGGTCACTGGACTGGAAATGTTAACTCTACTTTCTCTCCACAGAAGCTACTAGAACTCCTGAGTTTCTCAAGCAATTTCTGTTTTTGTTTCAGTGAAGTAGTTTATTTTGTGACTGGTTTTCTTGTTTGTGGAGCAGTTTGTATGCAAGTTGATTTACCATATTTCCTAGTTAACTTACAAACATGTTTTGGAAATACAGTTCACTGTGGGTGGCACCATGGTTAGCACGACTGCCTCACAGCACCAGGGACCCAGGTTCACTTCCACCCTTGGGCGACTATCTGTGTAGAGTTTGCACATTCTCGTCCAGGTAACCTCTGGGTGCTCTGGTTTCCTTCCATAGTTCAAAGATGCGCAGGTTAGATGGATTGGCTATGCAAAATCACTCATGGTGTCCAGAGATGTACAGGCTAGGTGGATTTGACATGGTAAATGCAGGGTTACACAAATAGAGGAGGGAGGTGGATCTGGGTGGGATGCAGAGGGTTGAATGGCCTGCTTCCATACTGTAGAGATTCTATAAATTACGAGTACAGGAGCAAAGTGTTCCCTAAGGGACATCAATGAATCAGATGGGTTTTTCCAAGAAATGACATGGTTTGATGCTTATCAATAGATCCTAAATTCCACATTCAAATTCCACCATCTGCCATGATAGGATTTGAACCCGTGTCCCCAGAACATGAGCTGAGTTTCTGGATTAAAGGTCTAGTGATAATACTGCCAGGCCATCATTGCCCCATAAAGAGTTGCAAATTAGTTTTTGGAGGTAAAGAAAAAGCATGCAAATGTTGAAAATTGTAAAGAGAAGAAAAGAAAAGAACATAAGGAGAAAGGAAAGAAATCTGAAGTGTGGGAGAAATTGTTCAACCAGTCTAGGTTTCTCTGGTGTATTCCATCCTCTTTGCATCAGTGCGTACACACGCATACAGAAATAGTTGTGCCTTGGTTTCCATGCCTAGCGCAGGGCTTGTTTTGTGATTTCTCAGTTGCAAGAAAAGACTTCGACCATTTGCCTTTTTTCTTACGCATGTTAACAGATCTCCAGTATATTCTTTCTTACCTGGGTTGATATTTTCTCTTGCCAGACAGTTTGGAGAACCCAGTGACGTTGTACAGTATACAACAATATTTCAGTTTGTGTGTTATGGTTTTATGATCTGCTAATGCTGTGGAATTTTGCTCGATCCAGTTGCCTTGGTTTGAAACTAGCTAGAGTGGCCAACCTGGAATGTTTGTGTAGAGGTAGTGGTCAATCATGTCAAGAAACCGAGCATACACGATGGCTAGGATTTGCCACCATGCCTCTCGAAGTTGCTGCCTCATTTCATATTATACTTTTTTGATTTTCTGTCATTGAGGGGTTTTATTTGATTAACTGACAGTTCCCCTGACTAGAAACTGTGCTCCAGAAGAGATCAACCATTGTGAAACACGTTTGTTTTGGTTTATGGATTAAGTCATTTTGAGTATGTAACTTTTTAAGAAAAGAAGGTGAAGCTCTGAATTGATAATTACTTGTTCCTATTTCAGTGGGGTTCCAGTGTGTATATTTGTTACAAGAAGTCTGTTCCTGCATCGAATTCAATTGCATATAAAGCTGGTATGTAACTTGCTTAATACTTTTTAAAAAGCTTTAAAAGATTTATGCCAATTTTACACACTTCTAAATTGCTAGTGAGTGATCAAGAAAGGAAAAGTAACGTTTTCAACATATTTTTGACGACTGATTTACTTTTTTATTTTGGTGAAAGCCTAGTATTAGAGCTACTAGTCCAAGTTGTAGAGCCAAAGTCCCAGCTGATAACTTTTATTAAATCTTTATGCCTCCCTTTTTGTTTAGATGCAAGAATTTTCTCTTTGTATGATTTGCCTGGTTGATTTGTGCTCTTGCCACATCTTAAATTTTCCCCAGATTGTGCATTTTTCAGTGAAGTTCAAGATACTTCTCCGTTACAAGAATTTCTAAGTGTACAAGAGTCATGACAAATACTGAACTGCTTGTAAATGACCTCAAGTGAGCCATGTACCTAATTGATCTTTCCAGGCAAAATTTGCCTGGTAACAGAATAAGTGTTCTTGTAGAATAGAATAGCCTTTATAAGTGCAATCGAATGAGTGCAGTGAAAAATTAGTAATGTCGCCTCTTAGTGCCATCTTAGATACAGGGTACCTAGATATAGATACTTTAGGTTTTTGTTACATAATTGAAACAGTGAAAGAAAGGTTAGCAAGGGAATGCAAAGTTTAAAAGTCTAGAATGAGAATCAAAATTGTTGATATAAAGTACTCCAGTTACAGTCCTCGTAGTTCTTTTCCAACATGATTTCATACCCGCTGTACTTGAGAACATGAGGCTACGCTACTTCCACGCACTGGCCTCTGTTCAGGACTCTCACTCCGCTGCCAGTCTGGGACCCGGTCAGCTCCGCTGCCACTCGCCTTCCTTCCTGTTGCCTCATTTCCCGTCACCTCCATTCTCAAGGTAGGGTGGAGTAGCATAAGTTGGTGGGGTGGGGGGAGAAAAAGTGCTGCAAAGAGCGGAAAAAAATAAAGGAACAGAAAAGAAACTGGTGACGAGTGGAGACATAGCTGCCACCATCTTGAAGGAATTCCATTTCACTGTAAAGTTGGAGGCGAATAGCTCTCTGAGCAGAGGTATATATGTACACAGGAATTCAGAGCAGGAGTGGAATGCTCAACCCCTTGAGACTGCTGTGCCACTCATTACCACTTTGGCCCCCACCCTGTTTAATGGCTGCTGTCGAGCTAGCTATTTTTCGTACTCTAATTTCTCTCTCATCCATTGGGTTAAGTTTTTTTGATTAATTTAATATTTCACATTAATTCAAATATACTGTACCTTTTTTTTCAGCCTGTACTACTTCAGACTAGTAATGTGACAGTATTAATTTTTTTTCCAAAATCAAATTTCCGCAACTTCCTTTTTCTAACACCACTGTGTGGGGGTACTTACCTGGAATAACTGCACAGAGGGTCACATCCTGTCACCAAGTCCCCCTTTATTTATTTATGTGGGCTCAGTACATGGGCTGACTAGCCAGCTCAGAGCCAGTCCCTAGGAAAGAGGATACTCCGAATCTCCTGTTTGTGTCTGTCTGCCAGGGTTCCCTGACTGGCCCAGGTTAACAACCCCAATCGAGGATCTCAGAGTGAGATCCACCTGTCCCTCGTTCCAAGCATGATACTATCCCTCCATGGACCTCGGTAGTCAAGGGCAGTAAGGATCGGGCCTAGTCACCTGAAGAAATGTTTAAAAACAAAGCGATCAGTGACGTGTTGAAGATGTACTCCTATCTAAGTTGATGGTTTCTGTTTATTTACAATTTAGATTTTAGTGTCTCTGACAAAAGTAGATTTCTATTTCCCGATTTAAGCTTGATTATGAAAGGTTATTTTTGCCTTTTTTCCATCTATCTTCACCCCTCCCCTCCAACAACCCTGATCCCTGATAATTCTGCCAAAAGATCTTTATCGATGACAGTGTCATGCATGTTATTAGTCATTTCTTTGACTATACTGGAAACTAGTTCTTTTCCTGTGTGTTCTGAGTAAAAAGTTTCAGAAATATTGTTTGGATTTACTGGTCATGAGATTCCCTATTGGATGCAAGTCAGTGATCAAGATACACCCTAAGCTCAGAAATACCCTTTTGTTGAGCCGCTTTCTTTTTCCTGTTTCTCTTTATAGTTAGTGCACATCAGTCTGCCGTGGTCCAAAACAATGCAGTGGTGTTATAGGTTTTTCAGAATGACATTTGTTTCTTCCTGTAATTGGGTAGCAGTTAGGTGTCAGTCAGCCTCTTTGTGTCTGTTCTGACTGAATAATTGAGCTGCCCATTTGAATCTCACTTTCCAGCATATGTTCTGTTGTCCTGGAGATAACAACACCTGTTGTGCAAATCCAGATTCTTTTCAAATGATTTGAGAGTTTTTTGCCTCACTGGCAATCTGGGCTGTGAATTCTGAATCCCTACCACCCTGTGGGTGTGTAAGCTTGTTCCTCCCAGCTCACGTAATCCTCCTACCAGTCACCTTTTAATTTTTTGTGGCCCTGTAATCATCTTTTGGGGGAACAGGTCTCGCCTTTATGCTGTATCCAAACCCGTCATTACTTTGTTCGTCCCAATGAAGTCACCCTTCAGTCGTCTTTGTGTTAAGGACAACAACGCTAGCCTTTGCAAACTTGGTTGATAGCAGCCCTTTACAAGAATCATGCGATGGCTTGTAAATTGCCACTGAGCTCGCTGTAAAGCAGTTCTGTCCCTCCTGAAATATGGTGACCATTACTATACAACCAAACTCCAGCTGTGGTCTAACATTGTCTTGTACAGCCCTAGCAGTACATCTCTGTTTTTGTATGCAGTACCTTGCATAATGAAAGAGAGCATCCCACGTGCCACCTTTACCACCTTGCCCACCTATCCTGCCCTCCTTCAAGGGACCTGTGGATATGCATACCAAGGGCTCTGATTGCCTTTATTTTCCTCAATTCCCTCCTATTTATAATATATTGCCTTGCTTTGTTTGTCCTCCCCAAATGTATAACTTAGAATTCAATCCAGAGAAATGTGATTTAACACTTTTCCGGCCACTGAACCAAACAATTGATATCATCGTGCAGTCAACAACCAGCCTCTTCACTGTCAACAATCTGACTAATTTTTGTCTCATCTGCAACTTTCAGACTCTGCCTTCTTTTGCGAATGAATTTTTTGCAATTTGGAGCTGGTAGCATTGTGCAGAAATGATTACGTGCATTAAATCTCAGAATGATCTTGGCAAGAATATTTTAGTAGCCACACTATATAAGGCTGAAAAATGGAAATAAACAGCACATGATGTCAAACATCTCTTTCTCCCAAAAAGCAATGCTTTGTGACTAGCGATGCGGTAGCACTTATTGAAACTTTGCTTAGCTATTTGGGATTTAATAAATCTGCACAATATGTACAATACTCAACCCGGCTAGTTGGCAAGGTAAACGTGATGACCGCTTTTAAAACTGAACTGTACCCAGGATACAGATGCTTCACGCGGGATTGGGAGATGAAAGGCGTGGAGGGAGTTGCATTTCTGGTCAAAGAGGATATCACAGCTGTGCTGAAGGAGGGCACTATAGAGGACTGGAGTAGTGAGGCAATATGGGCAGAGCTCAGAAATAGGAAGTGTGTGGTGACAATATTGGGGCTGTACAGCAGGCTTCCCAACAGCGAGCGTGGGAGGGGTACAAATATATAGACACGTTATAGAAACAGGGTGGTGGTGATGGGAGATTTTAACTGAGTGGGATTCACTTAGTGTTAGGGGTTTAGATGGAGCACAATTTTGTAAGGAGCCCCCCAAGAGGGTTTTCTAGAGCAGTATGTAAATAGCCCAACTCCGTTAGGGGCCGTACTGGACCTGGTGTTGGGGCATGAGCTCACCCAGGTAGTTGAGGTTTCAGTAGGGTATTACTTTGGCAGTAGTGACCACAATTCTGTAAGTTTTAGAATACTGATGGGCAAAGACTAGAGTAGTCCGAAAGGAAGAGTGCTGAACTGGGGCAAGGCCAACTATAGAAAGGTTTGGCAGGAGCTGGGGAATGTGGATTGGGAGCAGCTGTTTGAGGGTAAATCCACATTTGATACGTGGGAGGCTTTTAAAGAGAGGTTGATTAGCGTGCAGGACATACATATCCCTGTGAAATTGAGGGATAGAAAGGGCAAGATTAGGGAACCATGGATGACAGGTGAAATCGTGAGACTAGCAAAGATGAAAAAGCAAGCATATATAAGATCTTGGCGACTGAAAACAGGAAGCTTGGGAAGAATATCAGGAAAGTAGGACCAGTCTGAAACAAGGAATTAAGTGGGCTAAAAGGGGTTATGAAATATCTTTAGCAAACAGGGTTAAGGAAAATCCCAAGCCTTTTATTCATACATTTGGAGCAAGAGGGTAACTAGAGAAAAGGTTGACCCACTCAAGGACAAAGAAGGGAAGTTATGCGAGGAGTCTGAGAAAATGAGTGAGATTCTTAATGAGTACTTTGCTTCTGTATTTACTGAGGTGAGGACATGACGGATGTTGTGGTCAGGGATAGATGTTTGATTACTTTCGGTCAAGTCGGCATAAGGAGGTGGGGGGGGGAAGTGTCAGGTGTTCTAAAAGGCATTAGGATGGACAAGTCTCCAGGTCCAAATGGGATCTGTCCCAGGTTAGAGAAGGATGTGAGAGAGGAAATAGCCGGGGCCTTAACAGATATCTTTGCAGCATTCTTGAGCACGGGTGAGATCCCGGAGGACTGGAGAATTGCTAATGTTGTCCCCTTGTTTAAGAAGGGTAGCAAGGATAATACAAGAAATTGTAGACCGGGGAGCCTGACGTCAGTGGTGGGGAAGTTGCTGGAGAAGATAGTGAGGGATAGGATCTATTTACATTTGGAAGAAAATGGGTTTATTTGTGATAGGCAGCATGGTTTTGTGCAGGGAAGGTCATGTCTTACTAACTTGATAGAATTCTTCGAGGAAGTGACAAAGTTGATAGATGAGGGAAAGGCTGTAGATATCATATACATGGACTTCAGTAAAACGTTTGATAAGGTTCTCCATGGTAGGCTGATGGAGAAAGTGAAGTCGCATGGGGTCCAGGGTGTAGTAGCTAGATGGATAGAGAACTGGCTGGGCAACAAGAGACAGAGAGTTGTAGTGGAAGGGAGTTTCTCAAAATGGAGAACTGTGACCAGTGGTGTTCCACAGGATCCGTGTTGGGACCACTGTTTGTGATATACATAAATGATCTGGAGGAAGGTGCGTATGGTCTGATCAGCACGTTTGCAGATGGCACTAAGGTTGGTAGAATAGTAGAGAGTGAAGGGGACTGACGGAGAATGCAGCAGAATATAGGTAGATTGGAGAGTTGGGCAGAGAAATGGCAGATGGAATTCAATCCATGCGAATGCAAAGTGATGCATTTTGGAAGATCCAATTCAAGAGCGAACTATACAGTAAATGGAAAAGCCCTGGGTAAAATTGATGCGTGAAGAGATCTGGGTGTTCAGGTCCATTGTACCCTGAAGGTGGAAATGCAGGTGGATAGAGTAGTCAAGAAGGCATACAACGTGCTTACATTCATCGGACAGGGTATTGAGTACAAGAGTTGGCAGATCATGTTACAGTTGTATAGGACTTTTGTGTATAGTGTGTATAGTTCTGGTCGCCACATTACCAAAAGGATGCGGATGCTTTGGAGAGGGTGCAGACGAGGCTCACTTGGATGTTGCCTGGTACGGAGGGCACTAGCTGTGAAGGGAGGTTAAGTATTTTAGGATTATTTACATTAGAAAGACGGAGATAGAGGGGAGATCTGATTGAGGTCTAAAAAATCGAGAGCAGTATAGACAGGGTGAATAGCAAGAAGCTTTTTTTACCGGAGTGGGGGATTCAATTACTAGGGGGTCACGATTTCAAGGTGAGAAGGGAAAAGTTTAAGGGAGATATGCATGGAAAGTTTCTTACGCACAGGATGTTGGGTGCCTGGAACATGTTGCCAATGGAAGTGGTAGAGGTGGGCACAATAGCGTCATAGATGTATTTAGACAGATACATGGATGGGCAGGGAGCAGAGGGATACAGATCTTTGGAAAATAGGCGACAGGTTTAGACAGAGGATCTGGATCGACGCAGGCTTGGAGGGTCTAAGGGCCTGTTCATGTGCTGTAATTTTCTTTGTTCTTTGTGTTTTACCTGAAGGTGCAATTTTAAACAAGGTGCATTCCACTCTGACTTCTTTCCTCCTCAGGATTAATATGCCGATATCCTGAAGATGATTATGAATTATTTCCACTGTCTGAATCAGTTCCCCTCTTCTGCCTTCCCATGGGAGCTACAATTGAATGCTGGGCTCCCCAAACTAAGTATCCACTGCCAGTTTTCTCTACCTTTGTGTTGACCGCCTCATCAGCAGAGAAGGTAAGCTTAGAAGAAAGAAGCTTGTCGTCTATCTTTTGTCCATAAATAGTAAACGTAGGCAAATAAATACTTTGACACGAAACAATGTCATTTTTTAAAAAAATGTACTGAAATAGGCTTTCATGAGGTGGTGGATTAAAACTTAAAACCATCTGCCCTCCTGTGTGGATATTACACACCACATCTTATTTGAAGAAGAGCACCAGAATTGTCTTAAATTTTCCCTTGACCAACATCAGTAAGTCACTTAATTGATATTTATTTCATTATTGTTTGTGAAATCAGAATTTCTGAATTTACTGTTATTTTCCAACATAAAGGGAGCGCCATCATTTCATAAAGAGTTTCATATGACCGTGTGATGGGTTTTGAGTATCCTAAAGTTTGAGAAAGCGGTTAGTAAATGCTTGCATTTTAAATTGACTTGCACCTGACACAAAACAATACCAGTTCTTGTGTAAAAGTTATTCTACTTTCGGGTTGATTTTTAGAGTAATTCTCTGCAATACAATGTCATTATGCTATTTATGACCATTCCAAGAAAACAGGGCCATAAAAGGCATGCAGGTTTTAGACGATGCAGGAGAATGGCCAGCACTGTTAAGGAAGACCTAAGCTATTCTCCTGAAGAGTAGAAGTCAACAGCTTGGCTACTAAATATTTAACCAATTAGATTTGCTCCCTCTTGTTTGTGCATCTGCAAATGCACAAGATCTAAAGTTAATAAAATGTGAGGCTGGATGAACACAGCAGGCCAAGCAGCATCTCAGGAGTGCTCCTGAGATGCTGCTTGGCCTGCTGTGTTCATCCAGCCTCACATTTTATTATCTTGGAATCTCCAGCATCTGCAGTCCCCATTATCCCCAAGATCTAAAGTTACTTGTTTCAAGGATTAGTTGTAGAGTCCACACTCACCATGGATTTTGAAAGGCGTATTGCTGAAGTCATTTGCTTCTTGACAAACTCTGCTAAAGAGTATCCTGATTGGAAGGATCCATCTGATTTACTGTTGTCTTTTTATTTGAGAAACTGATTTTGCATATTTTTGTATTTTGGTCTAATGAAATAGGTATATGGTGCAGCTATCCAGTTTTATGAATCTTACCCAATGGAACTTCTAACTGAGAAACAGCTCATGCAACTGGGCCTCATCACTGCTGTGGGCAAGACGTTAATCACGACCAAGTCTGTGCACACCAATAAATGCATCTGTCTTCTCTCGCGCTGGCCATTTTTTGAGGCATTTCGCAAATTCTTGATGTTTTTGTACAAGCTTTCAGTCTCTGGACCTCATCCTTTACCCATTGAAAAGTATGTATATTTTCTAATGTGAATTGCTTTAAGAAGTCTGAGTGTTTCCAAAAGAACTGTGTCAAAGCCATATGTTAACTATGCTTATAGAGTTAAGTTTCCACTGAGTGTGAATGAATGACACTTGGACAATCCAATCAAACTGATCCCAGATGGTGAATGTTAATGATAACATAAAAATGACTTATGCTCAATTCTATTTCAACTGATAGGGACACATTTACATGTCTTCTAGAATGTGTTTTGACTGCTGGTTTGGAATGACTTGCTCCTCCTCCTCCTTGGCTATATTTTTGGATTTCAAGTTGCTGAATAATTTCATTATACAGTCAAGCTGCTGCCCGTTTGATTCCAGGTGCTGTTTTGCTCCCTCGCAATTAGCTTAATGTTATGATTATTTTGCTTTTTTGGATTCCAAAGTCTTGAGATGCTTTGATCACATTTGGGTGTTGAAAAGTTCATGTGAGATTGCCTAACCACAAATATTTTAACTGGTTTTAAACTTTGTTTTAAATATGTGTCTGAGACTTAAGATGGTGACATAGCATTATAAAACAGTAATAACATTTTTAGTTTAACCATAACAGGAATTAAATGTGGTAGATTTCACATTTCAGCACAGTTCTTTGCTAGCATCTTCATTCAGTCGTTTATATATTTGTCTGATTTTCTTGAATTCAGAAATTATTCCCACATTTATCTACTTAATAATGTAAGCTTGTATTACAAACGTGTGCTCTGTAATAATGGCTTTGTACAAATTTTGGAAAGTGTCAGTATTATTTGCCAATATGATAGTTTAAGGTCAGAAGGCTAGCAAATATAATTTTGCTGAACCTTTAATAATTTAGTGTTGCAATTCTTTCTTTAAGCTTCCTTTTGCTTTTTGGATATCTCCTTCTGGTCTCAGTTAGTTGCACGGTACTTGAAAGTGTCATAGTTACTATTATCTTTCACTGCCACAGATGCTCATCTTGTTTTTGCATCATTGAACTGGTGTTTCTGGATTTTGGAGTTCTGGATTGAAGATATTTTCGCCACTTTTAAGAGTGAGAGGAGATTGGGGTTGGAAACATCTGAGTTGAACATAAACATGGGAATTATAATGAAATTAGGATGTAATTAGCTGAAGTGGACTAGGCAGATAGATGCAATACAATTTAGAAATCGGTGAACACTGGTAGGGAGCATCAGAGGAGCAGGAGAGTTGACGTTTCAGATTGGGGCCCCTTCATCAGCACTGTGCCTCTTGGCAGATAGATGAGCAGGAATGACAGTAACCAAGCAGTGACATTCATTTAAAGAGGTAATTCCTGACTCTTAGCAAAAATATGTCCCAGAAAGGAGTCAAGAGTTATAGAGAGGGATAAACCAACCATGGTAACCAAGGAAGTTATGGAAAGTATTAAGTTGAAAGGAAAAGCAAATAAGGAGGCAAAAGTCAGTGATGGCTCCAAAGACTCTGATGAATTTAAATGCCAGCAAAGTAGTGCGAATAAGCAGAGAGAAAATGAACTAAAAGGACAAACTAATGAGCAAAATAAAAACTAATGGTCTTCTTTAAATATATAAAAAGGGAGAGCGAGAGAAGTCAAAGTGAACATAAGCCCTTTAGAAAATGAGTTGAGCGAGGCAGTTATGGGGACAACGAAACAGCAGAGGAGTTAGATATTTTGCATTTTTGTTTACAGTGGAGAATCCTATGAACATCTCAATTATCCTAAATAATATGGAAATGGAATTAGGTACCATTACCATCATAGGAGAGGTAGTATTGGAGAAAGTAATGGCGCTGAAGGCAGATGGTTTCTGCACCTGATGGCTTGCATCTTAGGATCCCTAAAAGAGGTAGCTGCAGATACAGTAGTTGCATTGGTTGCAATTTTCCAAATATTCTTGGAGTCTGGAGAAGCATCAATGGATTGGAATACTACCATCGTGACACACCTATTCAAAAAGGAAGGGACGCAAAAAAGTGGTGACTGTAGGCAATTAGCTTAACATCTGTTGTTGGAAACAGTTATTAAGGAAGTGATTACAGGGCATCTAGCCAATTCTAGTCTAGTCAAGTGAAGCAGAATTAGCATGGCTTCATGAAAGGGAAATAGTGTCTATAAGAATTTTTTGAGGAAGTCTGAACTAGAATATATAGAGGGGAACCAGTAATGTGTTATGTTTGGACTCCCAGAAGGCATTTGACCAAATCTCTTAGAAAATGTCGAGTCATAAGCTAATAGCCCATGGTGTTGGATGTAGTATATTGGCTAATGGGCAGGAAATAGAGAATGAAAGATAAGGGTTTCTTGCTCACATTGGCGACAAGTATCAGTGCTTGGATTGCAACTATTAATAATCTATGATAATAACTTGGAAGAATGTAAATGTACTGGAGCCAAATTTGCAAATGGCACAAAAGTAGCTGATAAGGCAAGTTATGAGATGGATGCAAACAGTTTACAGTGAGAAATTAATAGATTTAATGAATGGCAAAAAAATTGCCAGAGTATAATGTGGGGAAATGTGACGTTCATTTTCAAAGGGGGGAATCAAAAGAATGGAGTATTATGTAAATTGAGAAAACCTGCAGAAAAATGCAACACAAAATCTTTGGGGTTGGGTGTAGTGTTGGGGTTAGTGTTCATGTGCATCAAACACAGCTAGCACACATGCAGCAGATAATCAGGGAGGGTAACAGAATGTTAGCACTTATTTCAGAGAGTTTGGATGTGGTGGTGAAACCACATTGAGTACTGTGAGCAGTTTTAGTACCCTTATTTAGTGAAAGATATTTCATTGGAGGCAGGTCGGTGAAGGTTCATTAGGATGATCCCTGGTGTGAAGGGATTGTCTTATGAGCAGAGGCTAAACAGGTGGAGTTGGAATTTAGGAGAGTCAGGTGATCTCATTGAGACATAGAGGATTCGTCAGAGGCTTGACAGGGTAAATGCTGAGTGGATGCTTCCCCTCGAGAGCCTAGAACCGGACGGCGCAGTCTCAGAATAAAAAGTTGCTAATTTAATACTGAGATGAGGAAGAATTTCCCCTGTCACAGGTTGTGTGCGTTTGGAACTCTTGCTACACAATTGTGGGGCTGAGATCAATGTAGTCTTATCAGTAGATGAATAAAATGTTATTAGGAAAGGGCAGGAAAGTGGATGTGAGGAGTGCTGGATCAGCCGTGATCCTATTGAATGGTAGAGCAGATGCAAGGGGCATAATGGTCTACTCCTGTGCCAGTTTCTTATGGCGTTAAGTTAAGCAGCTGTTTTAACTTTTACTGATCTTCATTGCAGATTTCTCTTTGACTAGCATTTATGTCCCAAAGTTATGATCTGAATGTTGGTTTTGAATGAATGCTTCTGTAAATATTTGTAAACTTTGAGCATCATGGAATCCAAGAAGACATGGATAATTAACCATGCTGCATTTGGTAGTGCAGATTCAGCTGGTTTATAAATTAAGTAACAAAGCATTCAGCCTCATGGTCTGTTTTTAAATCTGTTATTTTCCAGGAGTTGGAATTACAAATCTTGATTAATGGGCAGTAAGTTCACATAGAGCATTGATTATGGTAAATATCACATGTATTGTCAACCATTGTCAATTGCAGCTCTCACTGAGATGTCTTTTGAGGAGTTCTGCAACAAAAGTGCCTTTTGTGCACTCTCACTTAAGTTTGCGGCTGTACTGTGGCTGTAACAGGAATAAGTGACTCCATACCGTTAGTGTTAATGAATAATTACTAAACCATTATGAAAGATAAAATGAAACAAAGGTGATGAAACCACAGTTGCTGTTTTCCTAAATAATATAACACGTATTTCAGTGTCTACAAAGTAACTTTTTAACAGCTCAAGTAGGTTCTTTTAAATCAAAAATAAACTTTAAAAAAGTAAAAATTAGTGATTGTAGGCTTATAATTCTGGTTTCAAGCAGTTGTAGCCAACTGTGAGAAGACACACACTTTACATTATTGTTAAACTTGAACTGTAATTAGTATGGAATCCTGTGGAACTGACTTGTTTTATAAAATGGACATTTAAAATGCTGCAAAAGATGGTTTGATCTCTGGATTCAGGCAGCCACACTGTCTTGGAAGAACAGAAAGACCTTCCAGAAGTGTCAATAGCCATATCCTACAGCTGTCCAGAGGAGATTTCCCAACATGAATGCCTTTTTCAAAAACAAGGCAATGGTTTATTTTCAGAACCATCTGGTGAATATCTGCGTATGTCTGAAGGTGTGCACCATTAAGGTTTCCAAGCCTGTTCTAGTCACGTCCACCAGCACAGTAAAACAACAGACTAGCAATGAGATGTCCAGACTAAAACAAAATCTTGCCAGTGTTGGAAATCTGAAATAAGCAGACAAAGTGCTAGAGAAGCTCAGCAGGTTTGGCAATATCTGGTAAAAGATCAAGTTAATTTTTATGGCTGTTCAGAGCTGAAAGGAGCTGGAAAATGATGTTTCACACTATTTACGGAGCAGGAGCAGGAGTGAGAGGAATTGATTGTGAGGGTGACCAAAAGAGTGTTGCATGAGCAGATGTTAGCTATTCATAGAAAAGACAAATTTGTCAATTTGATATGTTAGAACTAATGAAGATGATCAAGGACAAAAGTAAAGGATGAGGAATTAATGTGGAATAGGATAATGGGATCACAGGTTTGGATGAATTCAATTAGAACATGGGAACTGAGCAGGGGAGCACTAGGTTTTAATATGTGCTCCTACGTAGGTGGTTCTCTTCATTGGATAATAATTTTGCAGAAGGTTTTATCGTGAGAAAAACCTTGAATGCTTTGATAGTCAAGGTGAGATATTTGGAAGCAGAAGACTTGCCATGTTGGCAACCCATTTGGCAGCGTCAGGTTAGGCATGGTATAGCTAGAATTAGAATAAACTGCCTTTATTTGTTGTCAAAAGTGTATCCACTCTTGCACCAGTGTAATGCTTTTCAGTTCCCATGCTAACTATTCTATTGTACTTGAGCGAAGCTCTCCACTTGTGCTGAATATGAATAAATTTGGGCAAAGAATGATTTTGTGGTTAGTGTAAGGCATCAACATAGCTCCTGTGTTCATTGCATCAGTTAATGTAGGATTTGAAATAGGGACTTGAATGATAGCCAGTAACAAAAACAGTGAGGTGCAGTGGCTCTAATTATTCCAGTTTTAACTGGAGAAGGGAGCATTACACTTCAAGTCCTTGTTGGCTGTCTGTAGAGCAGTCCACTCCCTTGATCTTGTCCAGCCATCTGCAAGGTTATTTCCTTCAATTGCCCTGCCAGATTTATTTCTTTCCACATCTACCACCTTTTTGGGTAGAGTTCCAGGTCACTGTCACTTGTGTTATTATTTTAAAGGTCTTCTTTATTTATTCCTGTTTCTCTTACTCTAAATTTTAAAAACTTCTTTCCCCAGTCCTACGATCAGCTAATGGGAAATATTGTTCCTTGTCACAATCCAGCATACATTTATCAGATCTCCCCTCTCCAAGGAGGGTAAATCCAACTTTTCCAATCTAGTCTCGTAAATGCGACAGCACATCCCTGCAGCACCCCACCCCGCACCAAAAAAAACCATAATCTCCTGGGAATCATTCTACTAAATCTCCTCTGCATAGCCTTTGTCTTTCCCATAATGAAATGACCACAACTGGATGCAATCCTGTGATTAGAGTCAAACCAGAACCTTGTTTTAGATTCAGCATAACTGTTTTTGTACTTGGAGTCTCATTTTATAGGCTTATTCTGTTGGCCACTATGTTCAGTCAGTTCATGTTGGACATGTCATAGAAGCGTAAAGTAGTGCTCGTGTTAGCTGTAAGGCCAGTATTCAGAGGTTCACCTACAATTGTGTTTTGTTCATTCATTGGGAGTAGTCACTTTCTTGAGCCTAAAAGTTACAGGCAAGTTTCTGATAATCATTGACTTTTGTATTTATTCACCACGCCTTGTGCTGTTACTTAAGCTAATACCTACCCATTTTATTTCTTTTTGTTGATTAGTTCTTTGAATTTAGTTGAAATTCACATACAGCAGAACAGTCAGTATCAAAACTGGGTCACAAGTAGAATACTGATTGATACTGCCTGGAGACATTTGCTGTGATAATATTGTTTTCTGTTTGTTGCACTTCTTCTGTTTAATGCATACTAATTATAATCGCTTTTGTTTTGCCATTTATCATTTTTTGAGACTGTTCTTATATTGTTTATAGGCATATATCCCACTTCATGCATAATGTTCCCTTCCCATCAGCCCAGAGGCCAAGAATCTTGGTTCAGGTAATGTGTATGCACATTGCTAGTAATACAAAATTAGCTGTGGAGAGTTGAACGTGATTTTTAAAAAAAATACAAAAAAGTAAGAATGTTATTATATATCCTTAAATGGAACTTGGTCCTGAATATTTGTCTTCTGTTTTGTAGCTGTCAGCGCTTGATGCCTTGATCCTGTCTCAGCCAGTTTCAACCCCCTTGCCTTTAAGGTAACTGGAATAAGAAAAGCTATGGTAGTAATCATGTGATTTTTCTTTCCCCTAACCTCATGAAAACTTCCTTGTTTTGCTTTTTGGCTTTTCTCACTTCTCTATTTGCCTCACACATTATCACACCTGTATGCAATTTTCTTGGGCTAAATTTTAATCTTCACTAATTTGCACAACTTAGTTTAATTTTTAGTCAGTTTTTACAAAGGAATCATATTTGCAAAACCGTAAATCTAATTAATTTTATGTAGCATTAGCTAGACCTAAAATTGTTGAATAAGTATGAACTAAAACGTTACAACCGCTATCAATACCCAGTAAACCAGTTTAGTGCTGTTTTAATGGCCAAGACTACCGCTAATCCACTTGCCATGGCCACACCCCACCATGACCAATTCCTGTAAGTGTTATGTGTCACTTAAGGAACATTTTTGAATGCCAACACACCTCCAAATCATGCTTAATGTCAAATTTATGACTGAATTGTTGGCAGAGAATAAAGCTCGATTGTGTCTCTGCATGTCGTCACTCTAATTGTAATTTGAAGCTTTGTCCATTTAAGGGCCATACTTTTTTCCTTGCTACTGTGAGTCTGCTGATACTGACTACTTCTGCTTAAAACCTGAGAAGTTCATTTTTTATTGCAGTAACGCACTCAGCCATGCATGACTTTTTATTAAATGGTTTTTGTAAAGGGTTTAATTTTTTTGTATTCATCCATGTGCAAGATGTCATGCTGATGGAGTACTTTCTCCACTTTGGATCCCCAGTACCAACATTGATATTTTAAAGGTAAGGTATATCAGAGTGAAAGCCCTTGAGCCAGTCCTCATTC
Organism: Stegostoma tigrinum; assembly: GCF_030684315.1. NCBI lineage: Eukaryota > Metazoa > Chordata > Chondrichthyes > Orectolobiformes > Stegostomatidae > Stegostoma > Stegostoma tigrinum. Next base: position 10,782,766 of record NC_081356.1, on the reverse strand, counting down.
CTGCTTAGAACTGCTCCTGTCTCACAAGTACTTGCAACAGCAGTTGTAGATTCTGAAATTCTGTCGTTCGCCTCATTCAACTTAAAATGATTTTGTCCTCTGTTTTCGCACTGTCATAAACCTGGCTTCAGATTGTCTAATCTCAAAGCAGATGTTACAATTGTTAAGAATCTAAAGCACTGTATGGTCTGCATTTGCAAAAAGATTGCCAGTTCATTATGATAGCTACTGATTTTTTTTCATAAATTAATTACAATGATTGGTCAAGTGTGTTATATTACAACAAGGGGGAGGATGAGCCAGACCTTTGATTCTGTGTCAAGATATTAGCTTTTATATTATTTATTAAATGGTTAGTGGGCCAAGTCATGTTTTTGTTTTAACTAGACATTTATGTTTAACCATTAAATGCTTCAGCGCATTTGAGTTGGTCATTGTTTAGCATGGGTCATCATACTGATGGCAGAATTGAGAGTATGCTTTGACATTCCTGTTGTTCCTCTGGCTGGAATATTGGTTGAATGCTGCCACCAAGTTTGACCATTTTTGCAGCAACTATTCTATATGAACTGACTTCTTATTTAAAGATGCTGTGATGGAAGAGTTGATCTTAAAAGTTGCTGTTGGGAATGACGACTGCTTTTAAAATTGTTTCTGACCTGATTTGGAGAATATATATTCTTGGCCCATATATTAGTGCTGTTATTAGTCACATACAAGGAGATATCTCTCCATTAAAAATTCATGGAGAAGATGGTAGCCCTGCAAAAATACCTGTGTTTCAATAAACAATACAATCTGTATTGCAGAAGTGGACACAAGTGATTCTGCTGTTGTAACTTAAGTGTGTGATAAATGGATGTAAAAATACGTCAGTTTTGGGAAATGGAATAAGAAAAAAAGTGTTGTTACAAAAGATATGAATATTTCAGGAACATTGTGGACTATTATACGCCATAAATGGAGGTCTTCATAGTTTGATTATCATGTTAGTGCAGATCACAGAAAAATTATACTTCGTACGGCATTTATTGCAATCGTTCACAAAAATTGTTTTGATTGTTTAGCTTTTTGCTATCCTGCTGAACCAGAAATAGTGCACAGAATTGCTTTATTTGGGAAACTGTCTTCTGTAGAAGATATCATGTTTTTCAAGATACTTTACATTTTTATTTCAATTTGTGACCCAATATGCAACTGTATTGTGCAACTGCATTTTTAAAACAGACATGCCAAAAATTTGACGTAGAAGTATTTAAAAACATCATTGTTTTCCTATTTAGAGGAGCAAACTTTAGCACTTTGCTAATGAACTTGGGTGCTGAGAACTGTGCGACTTTACTGTATTTTGTGCTGATGGAAAACAAAGTTCTGCTGCACTCTCTCAGACCTGCGGTGTTGACGGGTGTGGCTGAAGCTGTTGTAACTGTAAGTATCTGTATTCACCTAAATGCTATTTAGACTTGTATAAAGCTAGCAATGTGTAGTAAAAATATGTTTACTTGTTTTCTGTTATGTTTTCAGATGATATTTCCTTTCCACTGGCAATGTCCTTATATTCCACTTTGTCCATTGTCCCTCGCTGGAGTCCTCAATGCCCCAATTCCATTTATTGTAGGTGTTGATTCACGCTATTTTGACCTTTATGATCCACCCCTGGATGTTGTATGTGTGGACCTGGATACAAATACAATATATCTGTAAGCATCTGTATTGTAGTTCTATGGCTTCTTTGCTATTTTTATGAGTTAAGAATTTGTAAGCTAGTTTTTGGGCTCATGTTTTTCCCTTCACCTAAGAAGTATTAGAAGTGTATTACTACTGTCAGCACTGAAATTTCATCCTGGAAATTCTTTGTTCATCAGCCAGAGTTAAACATTTTAATTCATTAGTTGTGTATTTTTATTAAACTTAATGTGCTATTAGAGAAGTTTAGAATACAGGAGGCCACTTGTCCTTTCATTTCTATCTGTGCATCTCAAAAGTTATCTCGTTAGTCCACTTCTTCCCCATTACTTTAAAATGTTACTCTCATATATGTCTGATTCGTCCCTCAAGTTTAAACTGTTTATCATTAGGCTTTTCCTTTTGATTGTAGCCCTTGAACTGAACTCAAAAATGAGCAACAAAACTGGGAAAAAATAACAGCTTGTTGTTATTTAGTGACTCATAACGTTGTAAATCATCCTAAGGTACTTAATTGAGGTTCAGGCAAAACTTGTCACTAAGAAGTAAATATACATTCAGATAAGTGGCCAAAAGTGTGGTCCAAGAGGTAGGTTTTAAGGAGCAACGTGGAAGTGAACAGAGGGAATTTCAGACTTCAAGGCTTAAGTAATTGAAAACATGGCGGCTGTTGGTGGGCTGCAAGAAGCTGGGAGTTCAGTAGGGATGCACATGGAGGAACGCTGTCTGATTGCTGTGTGTTAAAACTGCAGAAGGTTATAGAAATGGACTGGAAGGCTATCAAGAGCTTTGTACATGAGAATAAGCATATTAATTTCAGGTATTGGTAGACTGGGAGCCTGTGTAAGTCTGAGGGTCAGTTGGCGAAGTTACAAGCGAGAAAGCTGGGGAGTCTCTGGAAAGCTGCAAATGTTAGTTGAGGCTAACTAAAATGAGTCTGAGGTAAGGGAAGATGAAAATGTCTGGGTGATACAAATGAACTCAATCCAGGTGGAGTTAGATTGGAGTTAAGATACAGTGGTGGAGCACTGTAGAAGAAGGCTTGCTTTTCATATGTGTCCTACCTGACCCGAGACTGCTCATTACTTTGTTCTGGCTTTTTTTTTGTAGATCTGATGACCGAAAAAATTTAAACTGGAAGCAGCTTCCAAAAAAGCCCGGGAAGAATCTCTTCAGCTCATTGGTGAATCTGCAAAACCAGCTTTCACTGAGTAAGAAAGCAAAGGAATAGTTTCATTTTTGAGAAGTTGTAACCTAATCACTGTTTAGAAGCTGCAATATTGATATTCTCAATCTGGATTTAACAGTGAGAATTTATTATTCTGAAAGTGGAACCGATTTGGTAATTCTGCAGTTCTAGTTTCAGAAATCCACCCCCCTTTTGTACTCATAGATTTTATAAAGGTTAAAGCTTTTAGTATCAGAGCATTAATTCCAAATTTAGAAGTATAAGTCCTTGAGTGGAGATATCAAAACTGAGGTTGCATCCCCTCAGCAGAGAAAAGCATACCTTTGTTAGGTTCTCAGGAAGGTGATGGAAATGTTAGACTTAGTATTGTGTTTATGGCTGCATGTAATCTGTATATAACAGCAGGAATCAAAGAGCACTGAGCAGCCTTAAACTAGCGTTTTGGTTTTCGGGTACCTGTTGGTCCAAGGTCATTCAAAGCTACTGTTCTAATTAACTTTAATCAACCAGTTCAGTCATCTTATGATACTCCCAGGACAGGTGGGACAATCCTGATTCCAGCTTTTGTGCTTAAATTGCCCATTGGTTTTAATCAGGCAACAAAATAGAGATTCATCATGAATTCTATTCATTTTTGAGTTAAGCAACTTAAAATTAGACTGTCATACTGGAAAATGTACCTTTTGACTTAAAGTTGAAAACATATAATGTGTAGGTTGTCTGCTGTCTTCTCATTGATTTGCCCATGCTTAGTGAGAATTTTAAATTGCTGGATCATCATCAAGCTCAAAAATTTCTGAGTACTATGCAGCCTCCAAGATTAAAATATATTTCTGTCATAGTATCCATAAAAGTATGTGCGGTTCCAATTATGGTGTCAATATTGCCCTTCACAAAATAATCATGACTTCTGCTATTTTCTGTTCTGTCCTTTTTAAAAAATCCAAAATAAATTGTTGAAACCATAACACATTCCAGTCACCTGAATTGTTATTTGCAATATCTGTTTGTGAGCACATTTTAGTTCCTTAACATTAAATTCATACTCTGGTTGGCTGACTAAGTTTCAAAGTGAAGTTAAATGCGGATATGTTTAATTGTCAATAAATTTAATTGATGTAGTTTCTGGACATTTTGAGTTCTGTTGGTTTCTATAGTTCACAGGAGAGCACAGGAAGGGTCTGCTGTTGAGATGACACCGATAGAGGCTGATTTTTCATGGCATAAAAAGATGATTTCATTGGAAATGGAAATCCAGGAGGCCTTTTTGCGTTTCATGGCCTCATTATTGAAAGGATATAGAACATACCTTAAACCAATAACCCAGGCACCTTCTGAGAAAACCACTTCTGCAAATTCACTTTATGATCTACAAGGTATTTTTTTAATCCTACATATGTAATGTATTGAATTTCAATATCTCAACAGTCAGTTTGTTTGATTTAGTTTTTGTGCCAAAAGTTAAAAGCTGGGTCCAGCTAAATCACAAAGTTAAACTTTGTCTTTCATCATTATTTTGTTTGCAATGAGTTTTATTCTTCAGTTAAGAGCTTGGCATGTAAACCTGAGTAAACAAAGTAAATTTCTTTTGGAGGCTTGCACCAATTGGTTTGAATGCCACTGACAACTTGCTTATTTTACTGAGCTTGAACAAGACAGTTGCATTCCTAATATGAAAGAGGCTGTCACTTGTACTTTTCTTCCATTTAAATAGAAATATGACATTAAAGATATCAAACACTTATCCTTTGGATCCTTTGCTTCTGATAATCAAGCAGTAGTCTTAGAATAGAGTAGAATATCCTTTATTGTCTCATGTACTCCAGTACAAAAGTACAGTGAAAAGTTTTTACAATGGCAGCCTCGAATGATGCCATTTTAGGTACAAGTACCTAGGTACAAATTTTGCATAAATTTAGGTACAGATCTTTGCCAGTTGTTATATATCTTTATGATAAATGCAACTGAACCTAGTTTCTCTGTACTGCCCCCACTATTCAGTACTTCATTAAAGCTGCTGTTTCAGCTCACAAGTGTCATCCCGTGAATCAAGCATTGATTTATTCACAAAACCCTAATCTTGATTTGAGGTGGCTTCGGGAGAGGAGGGAACACAGCTTCGGACAGGAACATAACTCTACCATGATGGCAAACTGAGTGTAAAAAAAAATCAGTGAAAATTTTTACACGAGTGGTGCATTTCTGAGCAAAACACAGATGGTTGAACTGTCTACAGATTTCTGCCAGAGCCCGTTAAACTGATTGCTAGGAAATAAGGTGTGCTGCTTTGAGATTTGTTTTTATTTCCAGCTTCCCTGCTGGGGTACATTTGCTCCCATTTAGTAGTTCAGTTGTGATGATGATGGCAGAAAAGCATCCATATAATCTTACTAAGTGATGACACTTTGAAGCATGTCCATGTGTTTCACTTTCCTCCCTCGTTAGAATTGTATAGATCTACAGCCGTGAGAAAAGGCCATTCAGCTCATCAAGTCTGTGCTGGTCAAAAACAACTACCTACCTATTCTAATCCCATTTTCCAGCACTTGGCTTGGAGCCTTGTATGTCTTGGCATTGCACGTGTACATGTAAATATTTTGTAAATACAGTGAGAGTTCTTACCTCTGCCACCTTTCTCAGGCTGTAAGTTCCAGGTTCCCCTCTCACCCTCTAAACTTCCTGATCCTTAATGCATCTACATTCCCATTCCACTAAAGGGAAAAGTTTATTTTCATCTACCCTGTTCGTATCCCTCATAATTTCATTCATCTCGATCATGGTCCTCCCACCCTCAGCCTCTTCTATTCCAAGGAAAATAACCTCACTATGTCCGATCACTCCAGAACTAAAACACACCATCTCAGGCAACATCCAAGTAAATTTCCTCTGCACCTTCTCCAGTGCATTCACATCTGCCTGGTAATGTGGATTCAAGAACTGTGCACAGTACTCTAGCAGTAGCCTAACTAAGATTTGAGAAAGCTTCAGCATTACCTCTCTGCTCTTTGAACTCTCTGCCTCGGCTAATAAAAGCGTATTCCTTCGTAACAACTTTATCTCCCTGTCCTGCTGCCTTAGGGGACCCATGAGCTTGCACACCACAGCCCCTCAGATTTTTGGTGCTTTCTGGGCTTCTACAATTTGTTGTGCATTCCCATGCCTTGTTTGTCATGCACGTGTGCATCACTTAAAGCTGTATTTTACTTTTTTTTTCTCACTGTGAAATACACACCGGCAAGAAAATAAAATTCAGAAGTCATTTGCTCACTTATCCAGATTGAATTCCATTTGTGACCAATCAGCCCGTATATATTCTCACTGTAATCTAATACTCTTCTCCTCACTGTTTACCATTTTAGCAATTTTTGTATCATCTGTGAACTTTATCAATTAACCCTCCTGCATTCGTTCTTTTCACTGATTTGCTATCCTATTTACATGATCTTTTACATTTTGGCTGTTGATGAAATTGAATATTGTTGTTCCTTACATTTATGTGGTGATAAGTGTAACGTGAACATTTTGGAAGATAATGATTTCACTTAAATATTGAAATTATAGAATGTTACATTACACCATCACCCATATGTCCCATCGTGTCTGCTCAAGCTCTCTAAAGAGCCACCCAGCTAGTTCTGTTTTCCCTCCCTATTTCTGCAGTGCTGTAAACATTTATCACTTTCAAGTACATACCCAGCTTTCGTTTGAGCCCTCGTATGGAATCTGCCTCCACCACTCTCGCAGGCATTCCGCATTCTAACAATACTCCAAGTAAAAAGTTTCTGCTTGTCTCACTCCTAGCCCTCTTACTGACAATCTTGAAATTAATGCTCCCTAGTTTCCAACTAGTAGAAACAAAGTATCTTAATCCTGTCAAAATTGTTCATAATGTGAGCACCTCAATAAGGTCACCTCTTAATCTTCTCTGCTCCAAGGAGAATAAGCTCAATACCTGTAATCTTTCTTTATATCTGAATCCCTGTCCATTGCACTCTTTCTCCAGGGCTTTAACGTCTTTCCTTAAATAAGGTGCCCAGAACTGAACACAGTACTCCGAATATGGTATGACCAATGATTTGTAGAGGTGTAGTATCACTTCCTTGGATTTATACTCTCTCTGCCTCTGTTTTTAAACCCAAGGATCCCATAAACCGCCTTAACACTTGTTTCAACTTGCCTGGCCACCTTCAAATTATGCATTTGAATCCCGAGGTCCCTTTGCTACTGAGCTCCCTGCAGAGTTGTACCAATGAGTCTGCATTGTCTCTGTGTTTCTTTTTCCAAAATGCATTCCCTCACATTTCTCTCCATTGAAGTTCATCTGTTAGTTGTGTGCCCATTTGCCCACCTTGTCAGTGTCTTCCTGAAATTGCTCTGCATTCACCTCACAGTCCACTCTTCTCCCTAGCTTAGTATCATCTGCAAATTTAAAAATTTTGCCCTCAACACCCATCTTCAGATCATTTATTCAAGTCAGAAAGATCAAAAGTCCCAACGCCAATTGCTGTGGAGCACCACTTTGAATTTGTCTCCAGTCTGAGAAATGCCGCTCCATACATACCTGCTGTTTCCTGTCTTTTGTCCCAGGCAAAGTGCCTCTGCCAACTATCGACCCTGTTGAAGTCTGCAGATCTTGACTTCAGAAGTATTCTCGTAAAGATTATTTCTGGAGAAGTAGTTACTGCCACTTCCATCTAACCTTGAGATAACTTGCACGTATTAGATATCAAAGAGATAAAGCTTACCAGGGAACTTGGCAATGTTTATTGCACAGCAGTAAAATTCTAAAAACCTTCTTTGTCCTCTCCTTCTGAAATTTCCATTCTTGCTTTTGAGGGAAATAAATAAAACGATATAAAGAAATATTGAATTGTATCCTTTTTGGCAGTTAATGTGGTAGTTGTGATGAAAGACTAAGTGTTGCGGCTGGGATATCGTAATGGAGCATCTGCTGGGAGGTTATACCGTCCCGATTTGTCATCTAATTGTAGTGTTTTACCTTTGGTAGGGTTCTTGAAATCTCGAGATCGAGCACATCACAAATTCTACGTTCAGTTGACTAAAACACAGATGTTTATTCGTTTCATTGAAGAGTGTTCTTTTGTGAGTGACAAGGATGCTGGACTGGCATTTTTTGATGACTGTATAGATAAGGTAAGAATTTACAGTTCTTAAATATCTTAGCTGAATTTCATAAATGCTTCATAATGTTGCTTTATGGCATATCTACGCCTAATGACTTGCAACTGAAGAATCCAGTTTCCTAAGGAAATTTTTGACTGGCACCTTCTTATCGTTTTCAAGTAATTGCAAGATCATAAAGTGCCATGTAAGAAAATAGAAGTTCATTGCTCTTGAATATTAACAGTCCATTACAGTTAGCAACTTTGTTTTGCCGTTAATTTTAATGTTGATCACATTAACGTTTGATGCAACAATAATTGAATTTAGAAAAAATATCCTGCTTTCTTAAAAATTTCCACTACTTTTACCCCCTTGCCAGCTTTTTCATTCTGATAAAGGCACAGAGAAAGGAACCAAGGTTAGTATGATCTGTTTGTAGTTTTTTCATTTAATTATTTTCCTATAAGCAGCAGTGATTCACTTTCACAGTTCATTTGGTCTTCGTATTCATTTTGGTATGAAAGTAGTGCACGAATCATTAGCTAATTTTGAGCACTAGGACAAAGTGAACAGCTATAAAAGCAAAATTACTGCATCTTCTGGAAATCTGAAACAAACACAGAATGCTGGATTAACGTTTTAAGTCTGATAGGCACTTCCTCAGAATGAGAAACAGGTTGATTTGGTTAAGCAGGTTAGCAGAGTTTGTGATGAAAAAGATCATGCTGTGATTGAAGATGACATACTGAGATCAGAAAGAACTAGTATGAGTCGGCTGAAAGTCAGTACTGGGACTGCAGTTGTGCAGAGAAAGTACAAAATTTTCATTTGGGGTAATGAGTGAGGCTTAGCACGTGAACAAGTGGCTCTAAAACAAAAGTATTCCAACGCTTGAGTTATGAGAGGAATTTTAAAGGTTGCCTAAAAGGAAACCGGGAAGCTGAGAATCAGAAGTGTATAGAAAGATAATTTGAATTGTGGGTAGAGGCATGGTTGACTCTGTTAATATATGGATGTTGGCATGGGCCAAGTCTTGAGGTATTGAGAACACAAGAGGCAATACAGTACTGAAGGTGATGAGAGATGGTGGAGGGATAAAACTTTGACAGATTTAAGTCCAATTGAGAATTTTCCTGTTTAAGGTGTTGAAGGATGGGGAGTCAAAACACGGAACCAGGACAGAGATAGTGTCTCAACATTGGCAGTTTGCAAATTGTACTTTCTGATGCATTCATGTGATAGGCAGCAGTTATTGCGCATCCTTAACTGCTCTGTGAGCAGTTAAGAGTCAGTGACGTTGAAGTGAGCCTGAAGGCCAGACTAGATAAGGATAGAAGATTTCCTTCCCTAGGGACATTATTGAACCGGATGGGATTTTATGAAAATCAAATGTAGCTACATTGTCACAATTAGCCGAGCTTTTCATTTCAAACTGAAAGTACCTTTATGAAGTGGAGTGTGAAGCAACATGGAAAGGTACTAATTTATTTACACATTTATGTCAACCAAGGTTGATTCTGACTACACTGAAGATACAAAGCTAATTGAGCTGGATGAGTCACAGAAGAGTGAACACACTGTATTTGTAATGCCTCTGGAGCCTCCACCGTCGGATGGAAAAGACCCACCAGGACATTTTAGGTAACGTGTCATAGTCTTGGTCAAAGCTGTTTTGTTTGTGCAACAGCAAGAAGAGTAGTCATTGAAAGTGGTAGTACTGGATGCTGGTTGCAATGGCTGGATGGATGAGGGTGGAATCAGTCTAGCATCCCCTGCTGTAGTGGCAAGACTGTCAAGACCAGGAAGTTGATATGATCAACTTCGTCAAAGCCTGCAGCTTGGTCAAGGAACATTAAAATAGACACATAACAAATCACCTAGCAAAGCCATAAATGACATCCTATGATACATGTGTGGTACTGTGGTGGGGATGGAAACAAATTGGAGCAGATTCAGAATTGAAGTTCCCATAAACTTGAACGTGCATTTGGGAGATAGCAGCACACATTTAAGGACTTGGAAGAGGAAAGGCACATGGGTAGGAGATGGGGAAATTGCTGTGTAGCATAGCATTTGGGAGAGGAATGGTAAGGGCAGATTTAAATAAGAGGAGCTCTACATGAAGGAAGAACATTTCACAATATTGACAAATATAGGATCAGGTGGTGATAAACATTTCAGTGAGTTTGATGGAGCAGGGAGTTAGCCTCCTGGACCAGTTGAGCGCAGAGAGGGCATTCGGAGGGGAGTAATGAGAGAAATATGCTATTTTAGACCGAGGATAAGGGAGGTATGAGAACATCTGCTCTCGTGGACCACCGGAACGGGAGTCAAGGGACCGGAACTGAATGGATAGTGTCAATCTTATTGACAAAGAAATCTATGAATTTCTTGCTCTTACTGTAGAATCATAACAGCACAAAAGGAATGAACCCATTTAGCTAATCAAGTCCATGCCAACGCTCTAAAGGAATCCAATCAGTCCCATTCCTTGCTGTATTCCCATGGCCCTATCAGTTCTTTTCCCTGAACTGCCTGTCCACCTTTGTCAAACCTACCATAATTTGTAAATCTCTATAAAATTGGCCGTCTGTTTTCTTCACTCTAAGGAGAACAATCTCTATGTTTCCGACCTTACTTGTAGCTAAAATATCTCCAACCTGGAAAATTTCAGATAAAATGAGGTCATTTTCATCCATCCTAAAGTGCAGTGACAAACCTAGGTGCAGTACTCCAGTTGTGCTTTCTAAAATTAATTTTAACTTGCCTACTTTATCACCAATAGCTCAATTTCTGAAGCACAAGGTCAATATTGTTATGATCTTGCTGAGACCACTGAGTTATGATCATAGTCCAGATCACCCACTTACATGATTTGACTCGGGACCAAGAACTTTTATTTTTAAAGCCAACCGAGTATGAGATCAGGGGATTTGGTAAGGAAATAAAGCCATAAGATTCTGTAGTTTTGAACAAACAATGAATTTACTTAGAATACTAATTAGTTAGAACACTAATACAATGTATAATATATGCACAAGTCATTTCTAAGACTGAGATCTCCAGTTTTCAGTGACTCTTTTCTTGCCCCTGCTCCCAGCTATCCTCATGAATTGTGTTGCAAGCACTTTGGTCTCAATCCTGTGAGGTGAACATATTCCTTTTAAATGAGAGATAGGGAGCATAATAGTTACACAAAACAGATCAACAGGAAGCAAAGGCTTAGTGCTTCTCAATCTGTTAATTATTCTGTTCCTGTTATTATATGGTCAATCATTTTTATTGTTATAAACATAATGTTCACAACCCCAACCTCAATGTTTGTATGACTTCCATTTTTTTTGCTTCTCAGCCTTGTTTTTGACTTCCTTAACAAAGCACCAGTATTTAATCAAGCTGAAAGATGCTTTTGTTCATTAACCTACTCAGTTTAAACCAGATGGTACCCCTTAAAACAATTAATTTCATGTCTTAGCTATTAAATTGTACTGAAATGCCTGTATATTGGAATTTGGATTGTTAAAATTGTTATATTTTATCTAGAAAATGCACAGAAGTATTTAATCAACTTGCATTTGTTGCTTTCATCTTAGCTACAAAACTTTTCCAGTGCTTAAACCAGAGCTGTTTGACAGACCACAGGAATTAAAAATGCCTGTTAGTTTTTTAGTTGGAGCTACTATCCCTAGTAGTCCAGCCCTCATGGCAAAAAGAACAAAACAGGTAAGGGATCTTGTATGAATAGTTTCTTAACTTTAGTGCATGGTCACACAGATATCCTGTAAACAGCGTAGCATTTCATCTGTGTTCTGCAAGAAATTTTGTTTACATGCCCTAATGATAGATATGAAAACATAGCTGAATATTTTGTAGAAAAAGCTTTCTAATGGAAAATGTAACATTACGACTGTAATAATGTTAAGTCAGACTTTGGCTAAAATCTGAAGCTTCTGTTGAACCACTGTGAGAATATTTTTGGTGAAAGCCATGTACTGTGGCAATGTTTAATTACTTCATAATGATCTGTACTTTGTTTCACAGGAAATAAAAACTGCCCATAAAATTGCAAAGAAATACTTCTCAGTCCCTGCACTTTGGTCCAAGTGCTTATTCAGCCATTGTTACAGCCTTTGGTTCATTTGCTTACCAGCATATGTTGGGGTCTCCTATTCTAAGGTCAAAGCACTGCAACAAGCATACAACGTTCTCATCAAAATGAGAAATATGAAGGTGGATCCACTGGATGAGGCAAGTGCACATCTCACCGCAAAATGTTTCTTTAGTTCAGTTGATTAATGCAGCGTGGCACAGATTTGTTAATTATCCTTGAGTCTCTGGCCCTGGAAAGATGAATATTAGTTGACTGTTCAACATAAAACAATTTTATGTGCTACAATTTCCGATGATTAACTATCGCTGACTTAAATGTTCAAGATTTTTTTCACAATCTTCAATCGGACTTCATAGGCTGACTGTCTGTTGTTGTTCCTGTATTACCAGCTTTAGAAATGTTTCAGTATCAGTGTTATATGAAATTGAACTGCACTTCTTCTGTTAGTATTATTCCTGCTCACTGTTGAAATTCTGTTTTATGCACAAGTGCAATTTATATTTTCCTTTTCACTATGTATAGGTGTGCTACAGGGTTCTGATGCAATTGTGTGGGCTCTTGGGCCACCCAGTACTTGCTGTTAGAGTACTCTTTGAAATGAAGAATGCAGGTGTACAACCAAATGCCATTACTTACGGTTATTACAACAAGGTATGTAAACAAAAAAAAACTAAATATACTTGCCTTGTACTGGAATTTTGAGTTATTTTTTCTTGGCCTTTAAGCTGTTAGTACAAATTATGATAGACCACCTGGCTTTCTTCATTAATAAAAGGCCTTGTGTAGCAGCTTTTTGTTTTGAGGCTATCGCTAAAAGGTAACTGGTATTCCTGATGCCTTTTGGTAGATCAACGCAGCAAGCAGAAACAGATGGATTTTCACAATCTGTACTGGCTGTCTCTTGCATGACTTGGACAAAGGAAGTCAGTGACACCCAGATGCAGTTGAAACTGAGAATTGAACTATGCAAAGACCAGTGCAGTTGACAGTAGCAATGCTGGGGCTAAGTAGAACTTAGGATGACACCCCTGAGAGAGACACCCCTTCTAGAGGCCACTGCCTTTTGGGATGACTTTTCAGTTTGGTTTAGATTGATCTGTGCAGGCCTGTAGGAAGTCCATGAGCTGGTTGGCTGATAAGTACAGAAAGTTGCACTGATTACACAGGTTGAATATGTCATACCTTTTCCATGTAGACACATAGAACATAGAACATTACAGCACAGTACAGGCCCCTCGGCCCTCAATGTTGTGCTGACCTGTCACACCGATCTGAAGCCCCTCTAACCTACACTATTCCATGTACGTCCATATGCTTATCCAATGACGACTTAAATGTACCTAAAGTTGGCAAATCTACTCCTGTTGCAGGCAAAGCGTTCCATTCCCTTACTACTCTGAGTAAAGAAGCTACCTCTAACATCTGTCCTATATCTTTCACCCCTCAGTTTAAAGCTATGCCCCCTTGTGTTCGACGTCAGCATCCTAGGAAAAAAGGCTCTCCCTATCTAACCCTCTGATTATTTTATATGTTTCAATTAAGTCACCTCTCAACCTTCTTCTGTCTAATGAAAACAGCCTCAAGTCCCTCAGCCTTTCCTCGTAAGACCTTCCCTCCGTACCAGGCAACATCCTAGTAAAACTCCTCTGCACCCTTTCCAAAGCTTCCACATCCTTCTTATAATGTGGTGACCAGAACTGTATGCAATACTCCAAGTGTGGCCGCACCAGAGTTTTGTACAGCTGCAGCATAACCTCTTGGTTCCGGAACTCGATCCCTGTATTAATAAAAGCTAAAACACTGTATGCCGCCTTAACAGCCCTGTCAACCTGGGTGGCAACATTGAAGGATCTGTGTACATGGACACCGAGATCTCTCTGCTCATCTACACTACCAAGAATCTTACCATTAGCCCAGTACTTTGCATTCCGGTTACTCCTACCAAAGTGCATCACCTCACACTTGTCTGCATTAAACTCCATTTGCCACCTCTCAGCCCAACTCTGCAGCTTATCTATGTCTCTGTGCAAACTACAGCATCCTTCGTCACTATCCACAACTCCACCGACCTTAGTGTCGTCTGCAAATTTACTAACCCATCCTTCTACGCCCTCATCCAGGTCATTTATAATGTTGGGGTATTCTTTGTGAGTTACTCAGTTTACAAGACAAGCTTCCATGAGGAAGTGAGACATGTACATGAGGGTGAAAAGAATAGAAAAAAATGATAACAGGGAATCAAGCAATGTGAGAGGCTTACTACCAGATATAGGGGCATAGCACCAATAACCATTTCTTCAACACAGAAGAACAGCAATTTCTGTTTTCCAGTTAGTTATGAATAAGAGAGAGTATTAACAATATTTTTTGTTTGCAAGATTTTTGTGCCTTTGATTTTCCGTTATGACTTGTTCTCCTACCTTTTTTTTTTGTCCTTTGCTTTTGTTTCCTTCTTTATGAACTTGCAAGTAGCCACCTGGGGTGTCAGAACTTCTGTCTCAGGTGATGGTGTGAAACAAGCTAAGATTCTTACATGACAATTGCTGAACCTGAATCTAAGAATAATTGCATATTTCACTTGTTCAGATATCCAGGACTGCCTACAGTAAGAGTTAGTACCTCGCTCTCAAGGACAAAAGTCCTGAACATGTTAATTTAAACAAGTTATCATCTGACTGATACCTGGTTAACATGGAGCAATTAAATGGTACATATCCACACGTTTAGATATAGGTTTGACAGATGAATGATATCATAGAATGTGAGTTTTTGTGACGCTTCATAATATCTTACTTTGAGAACTTGGATTCAAAAGTTGAGGTGAAATAGTTTTTAACTCTTCAGTTGTGTAAAGATCTGATTTCCTTTTCTCCCACTGATCAGAAAATAATTTTTTACACTGACCTGACAGCATAGAAGTCACGTGATTTTATCCAAATTACCAGCAAGCCACCAGGGAAGATGATTCTAGTGTTTGCAGGTTTGAATTTTCCAGTGACCAGAGGGGGAGAAGAGGCCAAAGCAAGGCTATAGTCCTCACCATCCTTTATTATGGCACTGAGTCATGAGTACTGTGCTGCTGTCCTGTGTGCCTTCTAGGGTGCTTCCACCATTTCTGCCTCCAACAGCATTCTCAACAATCACTGGCAGGATCAGATCAGAATCATTTCAAGTCCTGGAAACAGCCAATAGCAAAACAAGCCTTTTGCAAAGCCTGCTGCACTAAGCAGGCCATGTTGCCTTGGAAGAGGACAGCTGCCTGCCCACTTTAGTGTTGTCTAGAGAGCTGACTGTCAGTTTTATAAAAAGAGCAGAAGGGCCTCATTCAAACATTACAGGGACTCCCTCAAGAAGGCCCTTATTGTATGGCACATTGACCATTGCCAACAGAAACCACAAGCAATAGACTGTGATGCCTGGAGATACTTAGGTGTACTTCCACCACCTTTTGAGATTAATCCAAGAATTAGTATGAAAGAGAAAAGGGGGAAGGGGTAGATCCAACTATGGCAGTATTGACTATTCGTTGACTTTCATGTGCTGTGGGAAAATTTGCTGGTATCACACAGGCTTGATGAGCCACCACTAGCCTGCAACCAATTAGTAGAACCTTCCTAAAAGCTTGGCCCACAAAGAAATGATAAGAAATTAGTTACATATAAATTGCAAAGAATAATTTTAAAGTTTGCTGAACTCCAGAATTATACAGCATCTAATGTTGTATGAGAGCTCATCTTGCATGTACTTGCACGAGACTTTTTCCCCATTAGAACAGTATCTTTTCCATTCCCAAATCAACAGTGCTGAGTGGATCACTGGTTGTTCTGAACCCTCCAAATTTGTAGCCTGACTGCAATTGCAAGGGTTGGTCAAACAGACATTGAATGGGGAAAAAGTAAGATGATTGTGTAGAAGGTGTTAGAAAAATTTAACTTTTCACCAAAGTAGCATACCTGTTTGTTATCCGCTCTAAACCTGTGCTCACTTCAGTTGTGAGGATAGATTGAAGCAGCTGAGATTGTTCTTCTTGGAGTGAAGGCCAAAAGTGTAGAGGTTTTCAAAATCAGGAGTGGCTGAATAAAGGAGATAAGGAGAAACTTCCCATTTGTAAAATGAACAAGAGGACATAGATTTTAAATGATTTTCAAAAAAGGTTTTAAACGGCATGTACTTGGGGTATGGAATACACTGGAATGGTAGGTAGAGGCAGGTTCATTTGAAGCATTCATTTGGGCAATGGATGATTATTTGGATCCAAATAATGTACATGGGTTTGGAGGAAAAATGGGAGATGGAAACTAGATAATTATTTTCGTTTGAAAAGATGGTGAAGGCACAATGGGTGGAATGGCTTTCTCCACCATGTGACTTCCGCAATTACATGTGAATAACTTTTTTTTGCAGGCGGTTTTGGAGAGCCCTTGGCCCAGCAGTAATCGCAGTGGTTGCTTTTTGTGGACAAAAGTACGGAATGTGGTTCGTGGCGTGTCTCAGTTTCGTCAAGTGTTTAAGAAATCAAGCTCTTCAGGCCCTCCAGTGCCACCGTTCTCAGGTATCCCTTTGAAAAGAGCAAAGTTCAATACCACAGATTGGAGAATGTTTGATTGCTTTTATAAAGTGATTGAGTGAGTGACTCTTGCAACTTTTGAGAATGTGTAATTGAAGTAATCAGTTAAGAGGTTTTGTTAGTGCCTCAATATTGCAGCTGTTTGATTTGAAAGATGCATGTTGTTGCAATATTAAATGAAGCACATGCCAGGTGACACAAAACAGTAAAATTTGTCTTGTAATGACTTTACAAATTGTACATTTTTGTTTTCATGAAATATGGCTGTTGTGGTAAGGCCAGCCTTTGTTGTCCGTTGCCTAATTTTCCTTGTGCTGAGTCAATTGATTGGTCGGTCATGTCAGAGAGTTAACACCATTATTATTGTCATGAATCATGTACAGATCAGTTAAGGAAAGCAGACTTCCTTCCCTTTCCTAGAGGATGTTGGGTGAACCAGATGTGTGTTTTTATGACAGTTGATAAAAGTTTCATTTCATAGCACCATATCTGAAACTGGTTTTCAATCCCAGATATTTCTTATTTGAATATTTTAATAAGAGTTGAATTCTGTCAGTTGCCATGTGGGATTTGAATCTGTCCCAGAACATAGACTGGGCTTCTGGATTACATGTTTAATGATATTACAACTAGGCCACTGTCCTTCGATTCAGTAACTCTGATCCAAATCTGCCCATCCCTGGATTGTAGGAAGCAGCCCTAACCTGGTGAAGATCATGACACACAGATCTATGTGGGAATTCTCCAGGAGTCTTAAACTTTTGGGCAAATGTCATGCTGCCCGGAATCTTGCGTGAAAGTTTTTAACTGAATTAGAGTTAGAGAATTCAAGGCTTGGGCAGATCTACAGTATTTAATCTGATTAGTTAGCCCAGGAATTGTTTGCTCTGGAATTAGATCAATTATAAGGCAGTAGAAGATACTTAGATATCTCAAAATGGTCAGAGGAGGTATATTCCTACTGTGAAGAAAAAATCTAAAAATCCACCCACGATTAACTGAATTAGTTAGGAAAAGCATCAACCTTGAGGGGACAAAAACAGAATTGTGCAAACGTGTGGCAGATCAGATGAATGGTCAGAATATGAAGAATGGCAGAGATGACTTGAAGGTTGATTTGGGAAAAGGAATTGAAGTATCGGGGTGTCAGCTGGAAATGTAAGAACAAATGTGAAGAATTTCTACAAGTATATAAGAATAAAAAAAAATACGAACTAATTTCTGGCCCTCATGAGAGTGAGAAGGGGAGTTAATGGTAGATTTTTAAGGAACTGATGGATTAAGTTGACAGATGTTTTCCATCTGTCCTCTGAGGATGCAAAAACTTTCTGGTAATAGTTGTAATCAGGAGGTGGATTGAGGAAAGCAATTGATGAAAGTACCATTAACCAAGGAAATGGTGCTGAGCAAAATGATGAAGCTGGGCCTGACAAGTCCTTGGGTTCTGATGGGCTTCATCCTATGATCTTTAAAAGAAGTGGCTTATAAGGCACTGGTGGTAATTTTTCCCAATTTTGCTGGATTCTGTAAAGGTTCCATCAGACTGTCAAGTAGCAAATGTAACCCCTCTGCTCAAGAGAGGAAGACAGGAAATGATCAGCCAGTTAGCTTGATGTCTGTCATGAGGACGTTGTCGAAATCCATCATTTATGGAGGTTATTGTTATTTGGGCAAGAGGGAAAATTAAGAATAATCAGGAAGAGATGTGATGGTTTTGTGAAAAGGCGATTGCGCTTAACCAATTTCTTAAAAAGAAATTTGAAAGAATAACCTGCTATAGATAAAGGCAAGCCGAAAAAGTCATTGTGTTTGGATTTCCAGTGATGCTTGAGAAGGTGCCACATCAAAGGTTATTGCAGAGCTTTGAAGCATATCGTGTAGAGGGTAACAAACTGGTATGGGTCGCAGATTGGCTGACTGGCAGAGCACCATGTATAAAATGGGTTTTCATCAGATTGGCAAGATTGGACAAGTGGGGTCCTAACTTTCCGCAGTTTCCAACAATGACTTGGGTGAGGGGAATGAATATGTTACTGAGACTGAAGGTTTTGAGTTATAAGGAAAGACTGGATAGGCTGGGGCTTTTTTTCCCCTGGAGCATAGGAGGTTGAGTTGTGACATTGTAGAAGTTTATAAAATCATGAGGGGCATAGATTAGGTGAATAGTCAGGCCTTTTCCCTGGAGTAGGGGAGTCCAAAACTAGAGAGGAAAGATTTATAAAAGACCTGAGGGACAACTTTTACACACAGGGTGATGCATATATGGAATGAGCTGCCAGAGGAAGTGGTAGAGGCAAGTGCAGCACAACATTTTAAAAGGATTTGGACAGGTATATGGACAAGAAAGGTTTAGATGGAAATGGGCCAAATGCAGACAAATGGGACTAGTTCAGTTTAGGAAACCTGGTAGGCATAGATGAGTTGGGCAAAGGGTCTGTTACTGTGCAGTATGACTGTATAATTATTAAGTTGTAGCTAAATTTGCAGATGATGCAAAGATAGGTAAGAATATACATTGTGAAGAGAACATGAGGTTTCTGACCGATAGCTTGAGTTGTCAAAAATCTACCAGCTGCGGCATTGAGGTAAAATGTAAAGTTGTACACTTTGACAGAAAGAATAGTAATAAACTAGAATATACCTTAAAACAGAGAAGACTGCCAAGTTCCAAGTGTAAAGAATCAATGTTTTGTGCATGTGTCACAAAGTTAGTATATAGGTACAAGCAAATAAAGCTAATGGAACGTTATCTTTCATTGTAAGCAGAATTGACTATCAAAATCAACATATTTTACATGATCATAGAAATAAGCTCTGATGGCGAGTCATCTAGGTTCTAAATGTTAGCTTGCTTTCTCTCTCTCTGTATGAATGCTGCCTGACTGGTGATCTCCAGCACGTTATTTTCGGTACAGATTCCAGCATCAGCAGTAATTTGCTCCTAAGTATATTATCCCCTAGTTGGCTGTTGAGACCTCATCTCAAACACAATGCAGTTTTGGTTGTGTTATTTAAAGAAGGATATAAATGCATGGGAGGGGCTTCAGAGGTAGTATACAAGATTGGTACCTGGAATTATTTGCTTGTTTTAAGAGGAAAGGCTGGATAGGGTTTGATTCCAGTGGATCTTAGAAGAGTGAGCTGTAACTTGACTTTGACGTATCTAAGATCCTGAACAGTCACGATAATGCAGACATACAAAGCATATTTCCTGGAGTGGCTGAGTCCAGAACGAAGAGCCACAGTTTTTATATTAGAGGCTGCCTTTTTAGTACAGACATGCCAAGAGGAAAATGTTAGCTCAGTTGGCTGGATGGCTGATTTGCAATGAAGAGTAATGCCACAAGTGTGTGTTCAGTTCCCACACTGTTGCTGTGAAGGGCACACTTTCTCAAACTTGCCCCTGTTAATTCACCACTCGTTCTCTCTAATGAGACAGTAACTTTTACGGAGCCAGAACTATTATTTATTACAAACAAAGAGCTATGAACTGTTGACATAATATCTCTACGAGTCAAAACACCAGTCCCTTTCTGAAACCTCCCTTTGCATACACAGTCACAAGAGTGTGAGCACCTTATGGGTGGAGGGGAGAAAAACAGGAAGCAGTTCAGGTTGCATGTGCTCAGAATTTGATGTAGAAGTTCTTTTGGTTTCCCAAATCCTTCATTTCTTTCACTTCTCTGGAGGCGCAAAACAATTGCTTTAATTATGAAGTAAACTATGAAGTCCCTTGCTCTTAAACAAAACCAAAACTGAACTGACTTTCTTCAGGTGTTTTGATAATGCAGACATGCAAAGCATATTTCCTTGAGTGGCTGGAGTCCAGAACTAAGGGCCACAGTTTTTAAATTAGAGGCTGCCTTTTTAGTAGACGTGATACGAGGAGAATAGTGTTTTACTAGAGTGAGACAGACACAATCTGCACTTACAGTGCTATTAAGGCTCCTGCTAGTGTCATTCAGGTCCACCAGCTTTTCAACTACCCAGGAGCCAATCAGATGATGGTGTTTGGCATCCACAACTGGTCATAACTCATCTACCAATCAGCAATCTGTGGCTGGCTGAATCTCACTTTGTACACTGATTACTGGAGCCAAACTCTCTCATCTGAGACCTTTTCCCACTATTTGCAAAGCAATTGTGTAAACACAACTTAAACTGAATTATTAAAACTCATTCTTTAAAAACATAACCATTGTTTTCTCAGTCCTTTGTTGTAAAACAATCCTTTTACCAATTCAGTTCACAATGAAAATTAATGTGAAGAGTAGGCGGACAGTGGTATCGAGGAGGTGGGGAGGCTGCAGAAGGATTTAGACAGGGTAGGAGAGTAGGCAAACAAGTGGCAGCTCGAGTACAACGTAGGCAAGTGTGAGGTCCTGCACTTTGATAAGAAGAACAGAAGCATGGACTATTTTCTTTCTAAATGGGGAGAAAATTCAAAAGTCCGAAGTGCAAAGAGACTTGGGAGTTCTAGTCCAGGATTCTTTCTTGGTAAACTTGCAGGTTGAGTTAGTAGTTAGGGAGGCAAATGAACTTCTGGCATTTATTTAGAGAGGACTTGATTGTAAAAGCAGGGATGAATTTCTGAGGCTCTCCAAGGCTCTGACCAGGCCACATTTGAATATTATGTGCAGTTTTGTGCCCCATATTTCAGGAAGGATTCACTGGCCCTCTAGCGGGTTCAGAGAACGTTCATGAGAATGGTCTCAGGTGTGAAAAGCTTAACCTATGAGGAACGTTTAAGAACTCTGGGTCTTTGCTCGATGGAGTTTAGAAGGATGAGGGGGGGATCTAATTGAAACTTTCAGAATATTGAATGACCTGGACAAAGTGCCTGTTGGGAAGATGTTACCATTGACAGGAGAGATGAGCACCTGAGGGCACAGCCTTAGAATAAATGGAGGTCCTTTTAGATTGGAGATAAGGAGAAACTTCAGCCAGGGAGTGATGAATCTATGGACTCACTGCCTCAGAAAGCTGTGGAGGCTCAGTCATTGAGTATATTTAAGACAGAGATTGATTTTTGATTGTCAAGGGGATCAAGGGTTACAGGTGGAAAACGGGAGAATGGGATTGAGAAACTTATCAGCCGTGATTGAATGGTGGAGCAGACCCAATGGGCGAAGTGACCTAATTCCTGCTTCTGTGTCTTATGTATTGTGATATAGTTTTTACACTATGATCTTATTAAATTGTAGAGCACATTTAAGGTGGGGTTGAATGGCCTGTTTCTGTTCTTCATGTATTTGTCTGGGTCCAACATGGAGTGGCATTCTTAAGGCCTCTGCAGTTTTCCTTCTTGGCCACTCAGATGTGAATTTTTCATTGAAAGTGTTTCAAATAATTTGTTAAATGTTAATAACTGAAAACTCTTCAATTAATAAAGATTTAAATGTAGACTATTATTTATAACTGTTCACTTTTAAAGCTAGGTGTCACTCTTAATTAGAAATTTCAATAAGCAGCTACTTTTAGTTACTGGAGGTATGAATAAGAATTGTACAATGCAATATTAGACTTGCCCATTCTGTGTTCGGTTGCAGGTAGAGGCCATTTTTTTGCCATTTGAAGTTTACCAGCTGGCTAGATAAGAGAATCTGGACTGTAGACTTCACTACTTTCACAACTACTTTTAATACTAGATTCTGCTGCAATGACACATAATGTAGTATGGTAGCACAGTGTTGCATATTTCATAAAACGACCCCGGATGATAAAATCTGTTTGACTTTGGACTCTCTTTAATTGGGCTGCATTTTATTGTAAAAATAATGGTGAAGTTAACAATGCTTAATGTTGGTTCTGTGCAATTCACACAGCAAATTCTGGGAAACATCATGTGCAATTAAAACACACATCTGGGGTTGGTTCGTAAGTTCTGATGTGTCACATGTGTCAGTTTCACCTGAAACTTCACAAAATAGCCACTTCAGTGATAATGGGAACTGCAGATGCTGGAGAATCCAAGATAACAAAATGTGAAGCTGGATGAACACCGCAGGCCAAGCAGCATCTTAGGGGCACAAAAGCTGACGTTTCGGACCTAGACCCTTCATCAGTGTAATTCACTATTCCAGTATGTTAAGTGGTGTGAACTTCATGTTTCCACTCTTGAACATGTCTCAATGCACCATAAAGTCTTGGTCCTAGTCCACCCCAATCTAAATATCCTTTTGGGGTTTGGATTGTTCAGCTATTATAACCTTTCCCTGGCAGTGAAAGTTAAAATTTGTAGATAAGAGTTCCATGGTCGGTGGAAAGTATAGAGGGGATGTCAGAGGCCGGTTCTTTACACAGAGAGTTGTGAGAGCATGGAATGCGTTGCCAGCAGCAGTTGTGGATGCAAGGTCATTGGGGTCATTTAAGAGACTGCTGGACATGCATATGGTCACAGAAATTTGAGGGTGCATACATGAGGATCAATGGTCGGCACAACATTGTGGGCTGAAGGGCCTATTCTGTGCTGTACTATTCTATGTTCGATGTTCTATTCATCTTGGAGATTTTAAAAAGTGTTTTCATTGTTGCTTTTCTAACTGTCTCTTTATTTTGATACTTTTTTCTCCCTCTTTCTCTTTACTTTGTGTACTTGATTTGACATTGACTTCGTTACTTTGGCTTACACTTCCTGGTTCAGACTTTCAAACTGATTATTGTTCTTCAGTCTGATTTAAACAAAAAAGATATGTAGTTTCTTATCCTGCTAACCTGTGCTCTGAAAGCCCCACAGAGTGTGTGTTGCTCTTGTTAGATGTTTGTGTGATAGTAAATTGCAGTACAAAATGCTGTAAAAAGACAGTTTAAAAGAAATTTAAAATACTAGAAATGCTCAGCTCAGGCAGCTTCTGTGTGGAGAGCTTAAGTGTTAAATAGGGCACAGCACCTGCAACAATGGCTGTGTTTCTTTCCGTTGATGCTATCTAGCGGGTGCTGAGTCATTCCAGGATTCTCTGTTTTCATTTGATGTTACCCACATTTGCAGCATTTTGCCTTTGCTTGAAATACATAGGTTTTGTTTGGAAGGATAGTTCATGAAATCAGTCTTTTTTGGATAAGTTTACGAACAAAATGAAAAATGCTGACTTTGCATAACCAGAGAGCGCTGCAAGTTCTGTTGGACATTTTGTATGGATATATTAATTAAACAGTCAAACACAGTGAGATGAGCAGGAACTTCTTCACTCAGATGATTAATCTTAGTAATTTTCTACCCCAGAGGGCTGTGGACATTGCATTCAAGACAGGTATTGACAGATTTCTAATTATTACTAACATCACTGGGTACAGGGATAGTGTCAGAATATGGCTTTGAGGTAGATGATCAGGTGGAAAAGTAAGCTGCAGTGAAGAAATAAATTTACAAGTGGAGATGGATAGGTTGGGTTAATGAGTCAAAATTTGGCAGGTGTATAATACTGTTAAGTGTGAGGTTATTCATTTTGGCTGGAAGAATAGAAAGGAAACTTATCTAAATAGAGAGAAACTTCAGTGTTCTTCCATGCAGAGGGATCCTGATGTCCTTGTGCATGAATTGCAGAATGCTAGTATACAGGTAATTAGGGAGTCAAATGGAATGTTGGCGTTTAATTCTAAAGGAATTGAGTGTAGAAGTGGGGAAGTGTAGCTAGAACTGCACAAAACATTAGTGAGACCAATCTGGAGTATTTCATGCAATTTTGGTCCTGTTTATTGAAGAGGGGAATAGTTACATTGGAGACAGTTCAGAGGTGGTTCACTGGGTTGATTCTGGAGATGGGTTTTTTCTTTTGTAGAGATTGAGTAGTTTGGGACTGTACTCCCTATGTGTTTAGAAGAATGAAAGGAGATCTAATTGAGGCATATAAAAAGGTGATTGACATACAAAGGATTTATTATGTGGGACAGTCTAGAATAAGAGGTTTTAAGGAGTGGCGGAATTAGAGTGAGAAATTGTTTCTATCCAAGGTTTGTGAATCTGTGGAATTCATGACCCCAGAGTGTGGTGGATCTGGGGCATTGAGTAAATTTGAGGGGGAAACAGACACAGATTTTTAATTAGTAATGGATTGAAGGGTTACGGACAGCAGGCAGGAATGTGGAATTGAGGCAGAGGTGAGAACAGCCATGATCGTATCAAATTGTGCAGCAGGTTCGAGGGCCACCTTCTACTCTTGGTTCTTATCTATCAGCTATAATCTAGAATAGTGGAGCAGCCTCAAGCTCCCATGTTCTTCTGGTTCTATTAACAGTTTTCAACTAAAACTGAATAGATTTGGTGGATTGTCCCCTTTTGAAGGTTTCTTACATAATATTTTACATTTGTTTTTATTTTCTGTACTGTATTATCAACTGACTGAACAGGTGGAAGTGATACAGATGCTGTGAGCCATGGCAGTGTGGATAGTTCTAACGATGCTAACAACGGAGAGCATGTGCTATTCGTCAGAGATCTAATCAGACTAGATTCTACCGATAATCATGGTAGCACAGGTATTGGCTTTTGAATTATGCTGGACCCTTTAGTGATCTTTGTAGAGTATCCAGATGACTTGTGTTTACTTTAACCCTATTTTCATCTGGCACTCGCTAAAGCTCCCTTATGCTTTCTTCTGCCGAGCGTTATTTAATTATTTCGAATGTGTGAAGTCTTTGCATTTGACTTCACATTTTTCATGTTTTTGCTACTTTGACTGAATGTTGTTGCATGTTACATAAAACATCCTATGATTGCAAGTTTACGGTATTGACAGATTTCAAAGATAGTTAATTCCTCCCGATTTGAATGAATACGTAGAAGTAGTATTGCGATATATGTAGCTGGACTGTTCTGTATCACCTGTCTTTAGTGGAGAAATTTTTAAAGACCACAAGTCTATTAGGAAGTGGTCAGTACATTGTGTCCTCAAGGCCCTGTGGGGACAGGAGAATGTGGATCCTGTCGGGTTATTCCCTGAACAGACTGTCAAAGTCACTTAGCCGAATGCCTGATCACCAGAACTTCCCAACAAGCACCAAGATGTTGCTTGGCTGGTAGAAGGGAGGGCACTATTGGTGAGATCTTTCATGTACACCCAGACACTCTGCACAACCGCACAGTGCCCTCGAAGGTACTACACACATCTCCTTCTGGAATGTGCCTTTACAAAGGAAGTACGGAGAAAGATGCAGTGGTTCTTGTTGAGGTTCATCCGGAACAGGTCCGTGACACAGAACTCTGTGCTCTATGGTTTGTCCCCAGGGACGCGCGACCAAGCAAAATCCCCTGCACTTGGAGAACCATGAATTCAGTGAAAGACACGCTTTGGTCTCCTGGAAACTTACTGGTCTTTCAGAGCAAGGGGTTAATCTCGACAGAGTGTTGCAGACTGGCACATCCCAAGGCCCAGAACTATGTGCTGAGAGACAAACTAAAACTTGGGGAACCTGCTGCCGAGGCATTGTGGGGCAAGACCACCGTCTCGGGTCTTTGTGCTAAAGTATAATGAGGTCCGTTCAGTTATCAGTTACACGAGGAAAGGTCTGCGCTCCAAAAGTTTGAGAGACTCTGGATAAACCTGTTAGACTATAACCTGGTGGTGTGTGACTGACTCTGTGGCTCTGGCTGGTCAGTGCAGGCAAAACTAGCTGCTACTGAATGGAGTTCAGGACAGCAGCCAGGACATCAGTGACTTCAAGGGTAAGAGGGACTGAGGGCAGGGGCAAAAACAAGGAATTTTAAGATGACAGAGTGCAGTAGCAGAAACATGGAGTCTCGAAAGTTGGTGGGCCCAGAGCATGAATTCTGGCAAATGACATTAAATTGAAACACTCAACTTTTCACAAATGTGTTGTTTTTAGCGAGTTTTGAGAAGATTTGTAGCTCAGGTTGTGAGTTTGCTCGCTGAGCTGGAAGGTTAGTTTTCAGACGTTTCGTCACCATTCTAGGTAACATCATCAGTGAGCCTCCAATGAAGCGCTGGTGTTATGTCCCACTTTCTATTTTGTTATTTTCTTATTTTGTTAGTGGTATTAAAGCGAGTCAACATTAAATAAGTTGAATTTGAATGGGTACTTGGAAGAGAAGACTGCATAAATAACTTTTAATTTCTTGTGAAATACCTCTTGAAATAGCTCATAGTTAATGTGGCTTTCTTACAGGTGGTCAGTCAGATCAGGGGTATGGATCTAAAGATGAACTTCGACGTGATGACACTGAAGAAACACTGATAGAAATTGACTCATCCAGTACAATTAAAGAGCAAAGAGGTGAAGATTGAGGATCAATGTAACTGCAGATAGAACTTAACTCGGGCATTTTCATTCATTTTGTAAAGATTGCTGGCTGGTAGCACATTAGAGTTGGTCAAACGATTCTTTTGTGCATCATTTACCGCTACTGGATGCACTATTGTGAACAAGTGTCTAAGAAATAAGTGCTTCCTCATACTGAGGTGACAAACCAAGCCAAGTTTTTGCAGAATGGTTTTCTGTTGCAACTTCTTTGATCAATTTGAGCAAAGTTAAAGACTGGTACCTGGCAGAGGGAGATCCAGACTTGGAAATGCTTCTTATTAATGGAATGTAACTTTGTGAAATTACGTACTACAAATGCTTATTTACGACATAACGATATGAAGTGACTGTTCAGGGGTAAATTTCCAGTGAGTTCTTCTATACAAGAAATGTTCTAAGATCAGTATTTCAAAGGCATCATATGTGAATACTGCTGTTCAGTGCCATGGTAGCTACTGGAGAAGAATCTGTTTCTTTCCGTCTTCCACTGTTTCTTGTCTAAGCTCAAACATTACCAGTGACCTCCTGGGTGAGTTACTGTGTGATTTTAGTACTGCCAAACCTCCAACCTATCAAGTTTTCTCGTTCCATTAGCCTTGATGGTTAACTCGGTTGTGGGTGCTGTTTCTTACCCTCTTCCAAGAAACCACCGCCAACATCCTCCAAGATTCCTTCATGCTATTTAATCCATGTATGCTTATAAACTTCGTATCAGTCTTGATCCAGTCCTTTTTCAGATATCAGGTGGCCAAATTAGCTATTTTTAGGATTGTAATCCTCATTTTGAAATGTCTCATTAGTTTATGTCCCCTGCCTCTGTCACCTGCTGCAGCCACACAGCCCTCTGAGAAATCTGCATGATTCCACCTCTAGCTTGAGTAGTTTTTATTACTCTATTGGTGGTTTGTGCTACAGTTACCTCAGCTCCAAGCTCAGCACCTCCTTGTATTGCATTTTCATCCTTTAAGGCTCCCTTTAAAACCTACCTCTAATAAAACACGGAGTTGGATTAAAGGGAAAATTTTCAAAATGGCAACCTGTAACTAGTGGATTGCCACAGGGTTCGGTGCTTGCAACCACATATTTACTAAATATAATAACTTGAGAGACAAGTGAATTTAATGTAACCAAGTTTGCAGATGGCGCAAAAATAAATGGGAAGGCACGTTGCGAAGATGGGACTGGGCAAAAATTTGGCCAATGGAATAAAATGGGAAAGTGAGATTATGCTCTTGGGCGGGAAATCAGAAGAGCTGCATGTTATTTAAATGGGGAAGCCATACTAAAACTATACAAGACGTTAGTCGGACCGCAACTGGAATACTGTGAACAGCTTTGGGCCTGTTATCTAAGCAAGGATTTATTGGCATTGGTAGCAGCCCTGAGAAGGTTCCTTATGTTTATCTAGATATGAAAGGATTTTCTTATGGGGACAAACTGAGTGGGTTCTGCGTATACTCATTGAGGTTTGGGAAAATGAGAGATGAACTTTGAAACATCAAAGACTGTTGGACATTTGATAGGGTGGATATGGAGACGTAGTTTTCTTTTTGGGAGAGTCTAGGCCAGAGGGCACAATCTCAGAGTAAGGGGCTGCCCATTTAAGATAGATGAGAACTTTGTTTCTCTCTAAGGTTGGTGAATCTGTGGAATTCTTTACTGTAAATGTATATTCAAGGCTGTGATGGACAGAACTTTAATCAGTGAGGAAATTGGGGTTATTGGGGGGTGGGGGGGGGAGGCAGGAAAGTAGAGTTGAGGATTATGAAATCGGACATGGTCACATTGAATGGCAGAATCTGACTCAATAGGCGGGATGGCCTAATTCTGCTCATATGGCTCTCTGGTTATCTGGCCTTTACATGGTTCAATGTCATATTTTGTATTATAATGTGCAAGTGAACTATCCTGGGACTTTCCATTATTTTACTGATGTGAATTGTTTTTCGACAGTTTGTCCTTGTTTTAAATATCTGTTGAAAGAGTTATGAACGCTAAAAAGAATGGAGACCATATTCTCCTCAAGCCTGCACTGCTATTCAATACAATCTTGACTAAATTCCCTCAACTCCACTTCCCTGCTGAGGTCTATCTGCTTTTTACACATATGTATGTTCTTCACTTGTAATTTAATCTTACTTATTTCTTATGTAAATTTGATTTTGAAGTCGGAACCATTTTTGACTCAATTTATATTTGCACTTTATCATCAGGAAAAGACTCAGACAGCTCTGGTGTGAATCAATCAATGAGTAAAAACAGTATGAATTCTAGTTTACCAGAAAAACTTCATTCCTGTAGCAGCATTGTAAAGCTACAATGTGCTACGGTTGGCAGTCAGGGAAACAATGGTAAGTGATTATTTTGTTCTCGCTCATTAACAGTATTGTATCGGATTACACTGCTGTTCATTACCACTTTAACATTTTATCAATTTTGTTTTTTAGCAAGGTTTTTGGAGTTCTTTGTGCTACTGGAAACTTCCTCAGTGAGACATGTCCCACATATTAAAGACACCCTTTTAAAAAAAACTGGTACATTTAACTGCTGAGTGGGAGTGATATTAACTTCTTTTATCACTGAAATCCAGTGTAAAAAGATCCTCTACATATTCTTATTTCAGACAAACTAATGTAGGGGCTCTCTAATTATTAAAAAAAACACAACCTTTAAAGTTCAATTGATTTCAATTGATGACAGAGACAATGATCAAATACAATAGGTATATAAAATAGTACAGCTGTTCTATATCAGTAGACTATGATTTCAGAATGCTTGGCAAATAAAGGGAGATAGCTCCAGCGAATAAAGTAGTCACTTTTGTAATGTTCCAATCATACTCTGGTCCAAGTCTCATTTGCATCAGAGATGTATTGGGACACTTTTGAACAGGCTGATTAGAAATGTCAAGCAGTCCCTCAGTGCTACTTTGTAGTGCTACCTGAATTTTGTATTCTGATCTCCTCGAGTTAGCTTTCAACTCTTGACACAGGAATTGTGCTATTGTGCCAATTTTTTTCAGCTTTTTGTGACGGTTTTTGCTTTTCAAATGGCATCTTCCCAATGTGCTTCAAATGTAGTACACACTAATTAAATTGTGATTTTTTTTTCCCTCTCTGTCTGGTTTAGCCCTCTTCCCATTGTTTTCTTAATTTCCCCTCTTTTGCTGGGGGTTCTCTTGAATGTAGGACTTAAGACTAGGATATGGTGATTTCTGACTTCATTTTTTCCCTCAAGCTGTTAAATTTGGGGTAGCGGTTTGGATTGTTTACAATTGTGTTAATTTTTTTGTGATGCCAGCCATTTCCTAAGCATTTTTGGCATGAGACACCTTTAGTTACTTCGCAGCATGCATTCTAATTAAGATGTTTAAAAATCATCCTGGCTACCCAAGGCATTGCCCTTCAGCCTAACCTCCTCACAAGAACAGAGACTACTCACTGTTCTACCTTTGTTTTGGTTTAAAGCATCGCTGTTGATTTATTGAAAAAAGTAAACAATGAATTGCATGACTTCTGAAAATAATCTTTCCTTCCATGATCTTCTCAATTCTAGATCATTTGGCTAGCCTGCTGCTGGAATGTAATGACCGTTATCAAGATGGTGATGGAGTGGGTGACTCTAGTACCCAGGCACCCAGGCCGAACAGTGGGAAAAGTCAGCAGCGGCAAAAGTTTTGGGCAGAAAGGAGCTGCAGTTTCAGTGCTGATACACGTTCGAATATGTTACTTAAGAAAGGAACCCTTGAGACTGATCCAAATGAGATAGCAGAGACTATGGGTGCAGATGCCAAGATCCTGGCTGCTGCTCTCTGCAATGCCAAAGAGATGTCAAAGATGAAGACCTCTCCAATATTGGATCACTCAACAAATCAAGTGGCACAAGGCCAAAGTGGTGACAGCAGAGCCATCTGCGGTGTTTCAGAAAACAGAGTCTTGCCTGTGATGGAAACAACAGATATTCACCACGATGTTGCTGAAACTGCAGTGACATCAAAAAATTCAGTTTTTGTAAGGGATGATGTACAGATTGAACCAGAAACTATTCTTCCAATTCATGAAGAAAATCAAGATCCTGTACACAATAGGACTAGTGTGCCCTCTGTAGTTAAGCCTGTAGAAAGAGAAGATGTTAAGGTAGGTTTTGACCCATTATCATTACTGGCCTCAGAAACTGAAAAGAAAATCCCTTCTACAATCGAAGAGAAGACATTACCACCGGTTGTGTCTCGAAAACTCGCTGACGAAATTGAAATGTATATGAATCTTAAGAGCCCACTTGGGGGTAAATCAGCCAGTATGGAACTGCACAAAACTGAGAATGAAGAGAAGCCATCAGATAATCGTGATGGGATGCACTGTCATGTACAAGAAAGAAGGTCAAGCCTCCCATCTAGCCCTGCTCCACCAGAGGGTACACAAACACCAACTAAAACAGTGTCAAGATCAAAAACATTTGCTGGGCAGCCAAAAGTATCTGTTTCACAGAAAATGCGTTCAACTTCACTGACTGCCTTGGTACGGAACACGCAGCATGGCTCCTTAGGGTCCATATATACATCAATTTCAGGATTTAAATTTGACAATCTGCTGTCTGGACCCAAAATGGATGTTCTTAAGTCGGGCATGAAACAAGCAGCAAATGTTGCCAGCAAAATGTGGGGAGCCGTGGCATCAGCTTACTCCTACTCTGATGATGAGGTTAGGCAATACCTATGCTCCCTGTGTAATGGGTTTTCTTTGAGAAAGTAGTAGGATGGGAATTTATTTAACAAGTTAATTGGCACTATCATTGAGAATTATGATTGCGAGTATAAAAAATCTCTGAAGTTGCACAAGCTTTGTTTGTGAAAGTGATATCTTGAAGTAAGTGGTATTGTGAAGTTTTATAATTTCTTTCAGTAAGGAGAACTTGGTATAGCTGGAAGGTTCATGGTCTTCATACAGAATGAAGATCAGCATCATGTAAGATAAAGTGGTATTTATGCAATCTTTCAAGATAACTTATGTGAATGCAAAAGTATAGTTTTATTACTTGGTAAATGCATCTAACCTCTTATCTGTATATCAGAGCCGCACAGTGCAATTTGTGACTTGGTGAAACTATTTTTAGCACCTCAATTACATCTGTCATATTGTACATTTTTGTTATCAGATCAACTTTGTGATAGTGGGCATCTGGCAAGAGCTTAAGTGGTAGCAAAGGAGGCTGTCCAAATTAATTTTATTGGCTTTTTAATTGACGGTGATCTCTGTTTGATTATGGGCACTGATAGATGGAAGTCAAGGCTCGTATGCTATATTTTAGACAGTTCAACAATCCTGTTCCTTTAGGCAGTGCAGTTGCTTTCTGGTGTTAAAGATGATGCAGTTGCTTGTCATGTCATATTAAATCATCTGTGTTGAATGGGTGGGTGTAAATTTGTTTTTGCCTTTCTTCATTTGCTAACGAGGAAAATGTTGTGTTTTCCTGCTACAAACATCACTAATTCTTTGATCTAGAGTATCTGTTGCTGACTTTACAACTGGCTTCCTCCTGAACCAAATTATAGAACCAAGTAAATGGCATGGGGCCGGCAAATAAGAGTTGACTTTTTAGCTCCTTGTGCCAATTTCTATGGTCGTTTGGATCTTGCCTGATCTCTGACCAAAGTTCACATTATTGCCTTTATCCTAATATCAATAACAACCTATTTACAAACAACGCAGTTGTATTGCACCTTTAACATTGAAAAGTAAAATTGCTTCTCAGGAGCATTATAAAATAAAGTATTACAGCAATCGTAATGTAGGAATTTGGTTCTAAGTAGTGCCTTAAAAGGGAAAAGTGAGAGACAAGTGGAATGGTATCAGCAATGTTCCAAATCTCAAGCCCCAGGCAGCTGAACGCACAGCGATCAGTTGTGGAATGATTAAAATCTGGAGTGCCCAAAAAGCCAGAATTAGACGTCTGCATTTATCTTGGAAGATTGTGCTATTGGAGACAAAGTAGGGGAGGGGTGAGTGTGTGATTGTGAAGCGAATCAAAAGCAAGGATGAGAATCTTAAATCATGATTTTGTTTGACTTGGGCTAATCTGGGTAATTGAGCACAGGGGTGATAGGGAAATGGGACATGGTATGCATTAAGATGCATGCAGCAGAGCTTGCAATTATGTCCAGACTGCAGAGTGCTGAATGTGCAAGACCAACTGCAAATAGTCAGACCGAGAAGTAAAGAAAGCAGGGGTCAGTTTTTGGCAACTGAAGGGTGAAACTAGGTCACTTCACAGAAGTGGAAATGGGCAGTTTTAATGTGGCCAAAATTTTGACTTGGGTTTAATGTAATATCCTTACAAACAGATTGGCTGAATCTTAAATTTTTATCAGGAAGTGGATGGCACCCATCATTAGGGGATGGAGTTTGGAGTGGGGAAATAGATTGCTTCAGTCTTTCTAATACTTAATTGGACGAAATAACAACAGATCCTGTGCTGGATGTTGAATAAGTAGTTTGATTGTTTAACACGAGTGGAGTCCAGACCTAGGAAGCAACAATATGTTCATGTAATTTGCAACGGAAGGGAGATTCAAGACCTGACAGTAGTTGGTAAGAACAGTAGGATCAAGAGTTGGTCCCTTAATTTCTCCCAATACCTTTGCCTTTGATTTTATCTATTTCAGTTTCAAAAATAGCATATATAGATTATCAGTTTGTCATTATGGTTTTAAAGTTATACTGTACTTTGCAAATAGAAGTGTTTGCTGATTTCAATCCTGAAAGGTCTGTCTTCAACACTTGGTCTAGGCTTAGGGAATGTAGCCTCATCAGTCAAGAAGAATAGTCTATGTGCCATATCTTTTTTCTCTTTTAATAACTGCTAGAGTACTTTCAAAACATGTCAGCAATCATACAATATTGACTTTTCCAAACATATTTGCTGCAATTATTTCCGTTTTCCTCACAGACACAGGCAGCTCCAACTCCAACTTCACCTTCAACTTGGAGATAGCAAGAACTGTAGATGCTGGAGTCAGGGGCAACACAGTATGGAGCTAGAGGAGCACAGCAAGCCAGGCAGCATCAGAGGAGCAGGAAAGCTGATGTTTTGGGTCGGGACCCTTCTTCAGAAATGAAGATGGGTCCTGACCTAAAACGTCAGCTTTCCTGCTCCTCTGCTTCCTGCCCTGCTGTGTTCCTCCAG
Source organism: Stegostoma tigrinum (assembly GCF_030684315.1). NCBI lineage: Eukaryota > Metazoa > Chordata > Chondrichthyes > Orectolobiformes > Stegostomatidae > Stegostoma > Stegostoma tigrinum. Next base: position 10,748,650 of record NC_081356.1, on the reverse strand, counting down.
CTCCACACTGTTTTGTATCCAATTTCAACTTGTTTGCCAATTCCAAAAGCCTTACCGTGGTCATTTTCTATAAAATATCTCAAATGACTTCTTCCACCCCCAGGAAACTGGCAACTATAAGATCCATTTTTACATAAGGCACATTCTGTTTAAACTAACTGGAACAACATCTGAAATAACAAAACGCCAAACACTCACCACTCATTGCCTTTTGAGTCCAATAATCCTAAACCCAATTTGGAATTAGAGATTTTGATCCCAATAAGAGCTCCCAGTTTGTTATGGACTAGATCAGTGCCTCAAATATATTAAGATGATAGCCTACACCCTAACTTTTTCTTATTTGAAGTGTATGTCTAAGAAGTTATGGTCCTGATACAACTCAATTGGTCAAATTACCCATGTTAAGCAAAACAAATTTTATTATTACAGTATGGTTAAAATACAGACAAAATAAAAAAATTAGCTTAAGTAGTACTATCAAAATGTTTAACAGAATAATCTGTGTATATATAATGACTAACTGCTCCAATACAGTAACAATCCATAAACACGTCCCAGGCAAAGGCAAATTCAATAAAACAGGTTATCTCGTGCAATTCTAGCAGCAGGAAGAGAACTTCAGCTTTTAACTTTACAGAAAGAGGAATAAGAGCTTCCACATCCAGCTTCAAGACTCCAAAAACTGCTGGAAGCTAAAAGTAAAAATCCTGGTTCTTTGGGAGCCTGACCCCATCCATTCCTCCAACATTTTGTGAAAGATAACCTCAAGGCACCTCAAGCTTTTTACTTTGGCTTTGAGAAATTGCTTAATACCTCTGCCTCAACCTTTCTTCATTTACAAAATGCCAGGACGAAATACGCCCCTTAAAGCCATAGTGTCATCACATATTGTCCTTAGTATAATTTGAAATCAGATGCTGTGATATATCCTGAGCTCTTATTGGCTTTGGTGAGATATTGTACATTTCCTTCAGAGGTCTTTTGTTAGAAATTGTTTCTAGAGTCAGCATATTACTGATTGCTTCTGCTGCTTGATTTAAATTATACTAAGGAGGAATGTCCACAACAGTGTTTCAAAGATTTATAGTAATAGTATGTTTCAAAGTGTTAAGAGTATCAAAGCTGAAGTTCATTGTTTGGATTTTGAGAGAGCATTTCATGGAGCGAAGGAAGAAGGCATAGTTCAGAAAGGTGATAATGGGAACTTCAGATGCTGGAGAATCCAAGATAACAAAGTGTGGAGCTGGATGAACACAGCAGGCCAAGGGTCTAGGCCCGAAACGTCAGCTTTTGTGCTCCTGAGATGCTGCTTGGCCTGCTGTGTTCATCCAGCTTCACACTTTGTTATCATAGTTCAGAAAGGTGGTGATTAGGGTCTAAATAGCTGAATGCTTTTGTAGGGTTCTGATCAAGTGAGGAAAAGAGAACTTACACAGTATTGTGATCCTAAGAGAAAATAGTGGATTATATCACAGAAATCAGCTGGGAAAAGATCATGCATGAATGATAGCAGCTGAATACAGAGAAATAGAGTTGGCATGAATTGGAATGATCATGTAGGACGGCAAATTGTGGAACTTCGGGTGAGCTTGTATTGATAGTAGAGAAACTCTGGGCCATTAAATAACTGAGCCTGGACATGACAAATGCATAGATTAAGATTTGAACTATAATTGGAGAAGGCAGACAATGTTGTAAGCATAAAAGTGACAGCTTTGGTGATGGCCAGGATGTAAAGTGTGAGGTTTTGTTTTGGGTTGAAATAACAAAGATTTAAATGTTAAAGTTGGAAGAGGAAATCACTGAAGAGACCATAATTTGACCAAGCAATTGAATTAATGCTGGAGTCATTAGCTGGATTGATAGGCAATTGTATGGATGTAGATTACAGATGAGAGACAAAAGGAAAAATCCTGTGGATACTAGAAATCCTGAAGTAAGAGCAAAAAGGCTGAAAAATTTCCAATGTGGAAAGCATCAATGAAGAGGAAAAACTTGTTTTTCAGGTTGATGGGAAAAGATGAGATGATTGACCAATAGGACAACCTGGGGCTTTTTTGGTAGCTGTACTTACTGCTTTTAGAATTCAAGGTTGCTACAGATTTACAGGAAGGAACAGAGCCATTTGATTAGTTTGAGCTTTATCGTAGCAGAAAGTCAGCACAAATTACACAAGATTGTTGTTGTAAGACTGTAAAATAAAGGAGCAGAATTAGATTATTTGGCCCATTGCGTGCTATACCATGTGATCATGGTTGATATGTTTCTCAACCCCATTCCCCTGCCGCCTTCCCCATAACCTTTAGATTCATGATTAGTAAATGGATCAATCTGTCTGTCTCAAGTGCACTCAATTTCTTGACCTCCATAACCTCTGGCAATGAGTTTCATAGATTCACCACCTTCTGGCTGAAGAAATTCCTCCTCATTTCAATTGTAAAGGCTCGTCCCTATATTTCTGAGGCTGTACCCTTGATTCGAAAGTGTGAAAGTATTTTATCCACATCCCCCACTATCAATCAGATCCCCTCCCACCTCATCCTTCTAAATTCCATTTAATACAAATCCATGGTCCTTAACCACTCCTCCGTATGACGAGTCCTCCTTTCCAGTGATCGTTCTTCCAAACCTCGTCTCTAAGGCCAGCCCATCTTTATATCCGGGGCCCAAAACTGCTCCAGTTATTGCAAATGAATGGACAATGGTCCCTTATAATAAAATGTGAGGCTAGATGAACACAGCAGGCCCAGCAGCATCTCAGGAGCACAAAAGCTGACGTTTCGGGCCTAGACCCTTCTTCAGAGAGGGGAATGGGGTGAGGTTTCTGGAATAAATAGGGAGAGAGGGGGAGGCGGACCGAAGATGGGGAGAAAAGAAGATAGGTGGGGAGGTAGGGAGGGGATAGGTCAGTCCAGGGAAGACGGATAGGTCAAGGAGCTGGGATGAGGTTAGTAGGTAGGAGATGGAGGTGCGGCTTGGGGTGGGAGGAAGGGATGGGTGAGAGGAAGAACAGGTTAGGGAGGCAGAGACAGGTTGGACTGGTTTTGGGATGCGGTGGGGGGAGGGGAGATTTTGAAGCTGATGAAGTCCACATTGATGCCACTGGGCTGCAGGGTTCCCAAGCGGAATATGAGTTGCTGTTCCTGCAACCTTCGGGTGGCATCATTGTGGCAGTGCAGGAGGCCCATGATGGACATGTCATCTAAAGAATGGGAGGGGGAGTGGAAATGGTTTGCGACTGGGAGGTGCAGTTGCTTATTGCGAACCGAGCGGAGGTGTTCTGCAAAGCGGTCCCCAAGTCTCTGCTTGGTTTCCCCAATGTAGAGGAAGCCACACCGGGTACAGTGGATGCAGTATACCACATTGGCAGATGTGCAGGTGAACCTCTGCTTAATATGGAAAGTCATCTTGGGGCCTGGGATAGGGGTGAGGGAGGAGGTGTGGGGGCAAGTGTAGCATTTCCTGCTGTTGCAGGGGAAGGTGCCGGGTGTGGTGGGGTTGGAGGGCAGTGTGGAGCGGGACAATGGTCCCTTTCTGTGCTGGTAATTGCTGCAGTTTCATTGAAGTTGTGTTTTGAATCTGATCTAGCTTTTTTTATTTTTTATTATTTTTAAAAGTATTTTTTATTATTTAAAATGTGTGTTTGATCTTTCTGTTTACTCATAAGTGCAGAATAGGTAGCAATGACTAAAACTTACTTGCTATAGTGGTCTGTTTGACCTGACTGAATGGATTGGTGATCTGCACCAAGATCTACAGCTTTGAGAAATAATTCTGGCAATTGTTTCTGTTCCACAGTGCAGAGAAGCATAACATCTCAGTTTTCCAATTGTTGTGCTGTGTTCTTTATCAAGGGTCTGCTAAATCAGGGATATCAACCGCCATCAGCTTATGTCATAAATAATCACAGAAATTCAGTCACTAGTTAACAATGGACACTAGAACTATAATACAATACTTGCTTGTTTTCTGTATCCTTATTTCTTTGCTGAGCATTTTGAAATGGGTGGTTATAAGTTGAGTTAATTGCTTCTTTCCATGTTCAGGATGAACATTTTGATGATTCAGGATTCAACTTTCCGCCTGGTATTCAGGATTATGGCTATGGTGGAAGCCCAACTGAAAGAGTAGGTCTGCCGACAAATGGGCTTAATCTGAGTAGCACAAGCCTTGGTGGCAGCAGCAACAGCAGTGATACTGGTAAACAGCCTCTGACTGGTTAGTTAAAACTAGTAGAATGTTGTATTTGCATTTTAAATCAGAAATTCATGCTTTCTCTATAAACCATCTAAATTCCCTGTGCTTTAAAACTAGCTATTATTGATTCTTTCATTAGATTTGTGAATTACTGCATCGCTAAAGTTATTGATCATGTCATTTCTTGAGGGTTTTTCTTCCCGTTTACTCACTTATAAACCCAGGACTCTATATTTGATACTTCCTGCGTGTTATCATGCCTTGAATTCGGATGTAGTCCCATGATCCAGTCAGTTACCTTGCACACTGTAAGATCATAAGACTTTGGAGCAGTCGTATGCCTTTTGGGCCATCAGATTTACTTTGCAATTAGTGAGAGCATGGTTGATCTGATAATCCTCAACCATGTTTTCCTAAGCTCATTAAAGTATATTAGTGGTGTTTTATTTCCTGATTTGCTGTCTGAGAGAGTCCTTCATGTCTTGCCATGTGTGATGCCATTATTGTTTTTGGATACTTTAAGATTTCTTGTCACCCGATTCAAGCTGATGCTGATTCCAACAAAATCTGTGCACAGATTATCTGATTTTAGTAGGTAGCTTTCTTTGCAAGCATTGCCATTTCTTTGACACTGAAATCAAGGCGTCAATATGTGCAGTGTAAGCTACCTTCCCCTACCTTTCCATGACAGCATTTTAATATTTATATTGCATCTTAATATTGCTCTTAACTAGGTGCGACACATTCATCTAAAGTAGGAAAAGAAAATGATCCTGAGAAGTCAGATCGTGGGTCTTCCCAGTGTGCCAGTACATCAAGTATTTTCCAGAATTTTGCAATGGAGGTAAGAAAATTATACTTTTTTTTTCTTGCAGAAATCATGGACAATATTCTTAAAACTGAAACTAAAATGTTAAAGATAAATATTCTTGAAATATTAGGTGGTAAGTCATATTATGCACATTGTACAGGCAGATTTGTTAATTTCACAATCAGCAGTGTTCAGCCTCATTCACAATAACTCAGACACTGTAGCAGTCCATGTCCAACAGTAGCCAGACCTGGACAGTGACCAGGTTTGTGTTGACAAGTAGCAAGTAACATTCACGTCATGCAAGTGCCAGACAATGACTATCTCCATCAAGAGAAAATCAAAGCAGCCACCCCTTGTGACGTTCAATGGCATTACCATCACTTATTTCACCACTACCCGCAGGTATGCGCAGACACAGTCTCGCACACCTATCAATGCCCAAGGGGTTACCGTTAACCAGAAGCTGCACTGGACTAGCTATACAATTACTCTGGCTGCAAAACAGGTCAGGGCCTCAAATGTCTGCAGTGAGTAACTCCTCCCCAGACTCGCCAAACGCACATTGGAAATTCACCAAGGCAGTTCAATCAGCAGCTTCTCAACTCATGAGCAGTACAACCTAGAATAAGAGTAACAAATACATGGTAACACCGTCACCTACAGATTCCCTTCTCATCCGCTCTCCATCTGACTTGGAAATATATCACCATTCCTTCACTGTCACTGGGTCAAACTCCTGGAACTCTTTCCTTAGTGATATTATGGGTCTGCCTACAGCAAACAGATTGCAGCAGTTCAAGAAGGCAGCTTCCGTCTATCTTTTCAAGGACAACTCAGGATGGATAGTATATTTTGGCACAGCTAGTGACTCCCACATCTCTCAGGTGTGTTTTTTGGCAGGAAAGATAAGTAGTCATGTGGCACTTACTCAGTGCTGTATTGGAGTATCGTCCTAGATTCCATGTGCAAGGTTTGTGATTGAATGCAGAAGCTCTGACTCAAAAGTAAGAGCAATACCAAATGAACTATGCTAACTCCATATGAAAGATAATTATATTTGTATTTGGAGTTGATTGAGATGTGGTGAGGTTGACTTACTGTATAATATTTGATTACTAATCATGCAGAGAGAGCAAATATTCTGCAGTCAGCATACATCATTAATGATAATGATGAATTGCAAGTGTTGTGAAGCTGGTATCTGCCACCAAACATTTTAATTTGGTCTGAGGCAATGGTTTCTCTATCAGATTGGTTTTGTCTGCACCATGCAGCTAATGTTTGAAAGCTACTGTGGGGCACAAGGTTTCAGTTTCCACTCACCTCATCACTATACCAAAGTTGCTACTTTTCTCTAAGTAGAAAGTGAAATAACTGTCTAGCATTCTAACTGGTGAATATTTAATCTTTGTACATGACTGTGTTGCAGCTTTGGGAGTATGTATTTGATTGTAAATGTTGGGCCAAGTGAGAAAAAAGGAAAAAAAACAAATAATGACAGTTGAATTTGTTGAGAATTTTAGCAGTTGGCGTTTTTTTGAACTGTGTTGCTCATACTGTGATCCTTCATTTGTATCCTCCAGTATATGTACCAACGTCATAATGAAAGGTTAAAAGTAAAATTGCCATAGTCCTACTTGGGCCATAAGCTGCTCTCATTAGGGAGAGAGCAGCTGGTGGTGGGATTAACCTGAGGTTCACCATCCCACAGACAAAAAGGTTGAGAAGGAGAGCCCTTTGTGTAACCTACCGGCTCGCAGCCTAAGCACAGTGAACATCAGTAATCAATCCTGGATTGTCAGTGTAACTTATTGCTTTTTGTGTGGATGCCATCATGCTGTCAAGTTTCTTGCTATAAAATCTACTTCCAAGGATACTGAAATTATACCCAAGAGAAATTTATAATTCAGTCACTTCAAGAGAAGTAATTCAAACATAGAAACAAAATTTTGTGCCATTCACAACTAACTGATGTCTTCAGTAAAGTTTGTGCCTGCCAGGTTTTCTACATGAAAACGTTAACTTCATTTGTGTTAAGTTGGTTCTTTGGTTATTTTGCTTCCATGGGGTAATTTAAGTGCACATCCCATTAGTACATCATATTTCAGAATATTTTGTTACTGCACTTTTTATTATTACTAATTTCATGCAGGGAACACCTTGCTTCGTTTGTCATTTGAATCAAAAATTACATGTTTAAAAAATATATCCTGTTATTTTTCTAACTGAGTAACTCTAAAAGATGGATATATTTGATTAATTGGTCCTCCTTCATTCTTTCTTCCCCTCAAAAGGTATTGATGTCCAGTTGTTCTCAGTGTCGTGTATGTGAAGCTTTAGTTTACGATGAGGAGATTATGTCTGGCTGGAGTGCCGATGATTCAAACCTTAACACCGCTTGTCCATTTTGTAAAAATACTTTCTTGCCGGTTCTAAACATTGAGTTTAAGGATCTACGAGAGACTGGAAGGTATTCGATTACTTTCTAATTTTTTTGTTGTAGTTTATAAATTCTCATGTTTGGTACCACGTAGTCCTGTATTCACGTATGAGATTTTCTCTCAAAATCTTCAGGAGAGGCAGCAGGGTGGAAGGGTTGGCGAATTTATTGGCCATATTCTATTGGCAATTCTATTGGCCATAGAATTGGTATATTCTCCCACCTGCCACAAAGTTCCTCCTTGCTGAGCTGTCATCAGAAATTTGCTGTGGTGTGGTGTTCTGAAAATGTTCAGAGGGAAGTGGTAACTGCTGTTTGCTATTTGCTTTATGCTTCATGAGAAGTATTACAAATAATGTCTTGTGCACTTCTTTCTAAGTAGTGAAGTGCCACCAATTATTTGATGACTGAAACATGTTGTGGCAAAGTTAATATTGACTGGAGATTAAATTGCTTAATTACAATTGATGAAACAATTTGATAGGTGTGCATATTTATTTTTTCACAGAATTACTAAACTTCGCCTGCACTTGTGATCAATATCTGAATTAAATTCTGTCTTTTTCCTCAGTTTTTTCTTGAAGTCCAGTGTATCTGGTGACAGTTTGCACAGCAACAATGTAACTGCAGGAGGTGATCCCCCCACGCAGAAAACTGTTCCAGCAGCATCAAATCCAATAAATTCCACAGATTCACCTGTTACCACAGCAACTCAGGAACAGTCCTCTTCTGAAGATAAATGGTAATGTTTCTGTAATCAGCATTCATATAGCCTTTATTCCCTTATTGTTAGTTTCTTTGCCTAATGTTTTGTTTACCCAACTTATTTCTTCCTTTAGCTACAAAGCTCAAATAATTGATTTTACTCCCAGACTTTCTCGCAGAATACCTCTGACATTGATTTATAGATGCATGTGACAAACCAGAAGACGAGTAGCTGTGTTTTTATTCTCCTTGTGATTTTCATGTCATTTGGTAACCCATTGGAAGGAAAATATATGTCCTATTACTTATCTGTTACTAAAGGTTTGAGATTTTAAATGTACCACATTCGTACTATCAACAATTTCATATTGGTCAGCCTTTCATGGATATTTAAACAAACCTGGAGCTCTGATTCTGCCTTATCCAATTCCCTGGTACAGTGGCGGGATCCTGATTTGCTAACATCTAACATTAACGCATGTATTCATGAAGGCGATCCCATACAGGGGTGTACTAATATTAATTATATAAAGATCTAACATACAAATGTTTCCTCGTACTTACACTCAGTATTTCATATTGTCCTGCATCATGTTCACTTGTGTTCAATTCGATTTGTGAACAGACTTGAGAGCTGAACTCATTCACAACCGGGCAACTTGCCTATATGTTGCACAGGAAGATTCAAAGCAGAGCAAAATTTTGAAAGCTTTAATAAACTTGAACTGTATTTATGTTTTAACAAAGCAAAATTTGAATGTCACTATGCAATTCGGCTACAGGGCAGGCAAAGAGAATTAAAAAGAACATTTGTCAGCTCATGTTGTTACAACCAGGCCATAGGCAATGTTCCCCATTAGTTACAGTTCCAGATGGGATACTCCAAGCTGTTAAGCTCCTGGGTGAGGAAGGATGAACTGGCTCAGCTTTTATTTTCACCATTTCCCCCTTGGTTTGTTACAAGAAGTTTAATTTGAAAACGATCCTTTCCCTTACGGAAACCTTTCTGTGAGACCCAGAAAAATAACAGGAGGTGATGGCCCAGCGGTATCAATGGCCTGTTAATCCAGAGACCCAGGTGTAATGTTCTGGAGACTTAGGTTTGAATCCCACCTCAGCAGATGATGGAATTGAATTCAGTTTTTAAAAAATTTAGAATTAAGAGTCTGATGATGACCGTGAATCCAGTGTTAATTGTTGGAAAACCACACCTGGTTCTGTAATGTCCATTGGGAAAGGAAACTGCCGTTGTTATCTGATCTGGCCTACGTGTGATTTTCGGGCCTACAGCAATGTGGTTGACTCTTAACTGCCCTCTTGGCAACTGGGGCAATAAATTCTGACCTAGACAAAGATGCCCTCATCCCCTGAATGACTGAACAAAAATGTGTTTTAAAAGGAGCCAGTTTTACAGGCTTTCTTGAAATAACGATAGTGAGTTTATTAATTGGGAAGAAGTGCTAACACAACTCTCGTGTATGTACTCGGCAATTGAGCTGAGTTCAGAATGGTAAAGTTTAAAAAATATATACAAATCAGCCTGTGAATTGTTTACAAACAGCACAATTCAACTGTTAGCTTTGGTGTTCATAGATGAACAGTCAGTTTCACGATCCTTAATTTTCAGGTAGCTTGTGATTCTGCTGTTCTGATTCCTTTTAACTGTGATTGAATTCCAACAAACATGAGTGAGAGAGTTTTTTGTTGTCCTTTTTTTTTGAAGAAGGGCCACTGGACCCAAAACATTCACTGAGCGTTCTTCTACAGATGCTGCCAGATCTGCTGAGTTTCTCCAGCAATTTCTGTTTTTGTTTGTTTTTCCTTTTGTCTGCTGCAAGTTAGCAAACTTCTGGAACTTGGGGGCAAAGTCTTTACCTGCGATATTGGAGACTAGGGGATAGTTCCTGAACTCTGATCTTCACAGCAAGCTTTTATCAGTGATAGTAATGCTATTGCATGTTGGGAGTTTGGTTAGTGTGTTTGTTATTGGAGATGGCCATTGCCTGGCATTTATGTGCCACAAGTGTAACTTGATTATTACATTGTTGTAAGTAACTTTCACAATTGCAAGTGTGCTTCTCTCTCCCTCCCTCCCCGCTGTGCCTCCTCCCTTCCCCCTTTACCCACCCTTCCCTCTCTCCTTAGCACCTGTCCCTTTCTCACTTGCTGCAGACAGCTACCTTATTTACGAATGATAATGGGAACTGCAGATCCTGGAGAATCCAAGATAATAAAATGTGAGGCTGGATGAACACAGCAGGCCCAGCAGCATCTCAGGGGCATAAAAGCTGACGTTTCGGGCCTAGAGCCCTTCAAGGCCCGAAACGTCAGCTTTTGTGCTCCTGAGATGCTGCTGGGTCTGCTGTGTTCATCCAGCCTCACATTTTATTATCTTAGCTACCTTATTTACATCGGTCACACTTTTTGATTATATGACACTTGTTTATTTTAAGAACAAGCATATTCAAGTTAAAAATGTACTTAGTATTTTGTGGAAACATTTATTGTAGTGATTTCAATTTGGAATACATTGCCTGAAAGGATGGTGGAAACAGGTACAATTGTAATGTTCAAAAGGGAAGTGAATAAGTATTTGTCAGGAGAAATACATTGTAGGGGTATTGTGGGCAGAGTAACAAAGGACAACTGATAGGGTTACTTTCCAGAAAGAACCAGGGATTGACCAAATTGTCGTCATGTGCTGTACTATTTGTGATGCTATAATTTTATAGAAGCAATTTATTTACTTTCTTTTGACTAGTGCTGTACCAAAGGGCCCAGAGGATTTGCTGGACAGTGTAAATGACGATCCTCCAAAACGGACAGCATCCTTAATCCGAAGTTACAGTGTAGGTGGTCCATTGCAAAACTTGGACGTATCTCAGCGGCCTGCACACGGCATTTCAACAACCAGCCTTCCAAATAGTCTACAAGAAAGTGTGGTAAGTTGTTACTGAAGCTGAAAATGTGAAATACATTAATCTAATGGCAACATTATTTGGTCAGTAGCTTTGGATTGAGTACAGTTACAGATTTATGCACTCCAGGCATTGGGTGTATTTCCTGAAATAATTTACATTTTGAAAATACTCAAATGAAAGGTCCATATAATTGATAAGAGATCACTTGTCCATTAAGCAAGACGCCCAATTGAAAATTGGGTTCCTTTTGGTGGTAAGCCCACTAAATTAATCTTGCCTGCATATAACTTAATATATACAAATACCAGTCTTCAGCCAATTTGACTCCACATGATATCCAGAAACTGTTGAAGGTACTGGATACTGCAAAGGCCGTGGACCCTGACGACATTCCAGCAGTATTACTGAAGTCTTGCACTCTACAACTTGCTGCTCCCATAGCCAAGCTGATCCAGTACAGTTAGAACACTGGCGTTTATTTGATAATGTGGAAAATTGGCCAGTTATGTCCTGTACATAAAAAGATAATTCCAGCCTCGCTAATCACCATCAGTCTGCTCTCGATCTTCAATAAAGTAACGGCAGGTGTCATCAACAGTGCTGTCAAGCAGTACCTGTTTACTGATGCTCAGTTGGGGATCCCCCCAGGGCCAGTCAGCCCTTGACCCCTTATAGTGTTGGTTCAAACATGGACAAAAGAGCTGAATTCCAGAGGTGAGGTGAGAGTGACAGCCCTTGACACAATGGCCTGATTTGAACGAATGCTGTATCAAAGAGCCCTCGCAAAACTGGAATCAATGGGTATCAGGGGAAAGCTCTCCTCTTGTTGGAGCCATACCAGACACACAGTTCTAGTTGCTGGAGGTCAATCATCCCAACTCCAGAACAGCACTGCAGGAGCTCCTCAGAGTAGTGCCTGAGACCCAAACATTTTAGCTGCTTAATCAATCTTTCCTCCATGAATAGGCGGAAAGTGGGATGTTCACTGATTTCAGCACCAGCCATGACGACTCAGACACTGAAGCAGTCCATGTTCAATTGCAACAAAATCTGGACAATATCCAAGCTCGGGCTGACGAGTTGCAAATAATATTTGCGCCTCATAAATGATAGGCAATGACCGTCTCCAATAAAAGATAACCTAACCACCATCCCTCGCCATTCAGTGACATTACTGTTACCGCATCCCTGTCGATCAACATCTAGGGGGTTACCGTCAACCAGAAACTCAACTGGACTCGCCACATCAATGCAGTGGCTACACAGGAGCTCAGAGACTAGGACTACTGCAGCAGTTAATTTGCCTCTGGACTCTCTCTCTCTCTCTCCCTCTCTCTTTCTCTCTCTATATGCATGTGTACATGCACACGCAGCCTATCCTCCATCTACAAGGCCCAAATCAGGAGTGTGATGGAATACTCCCTGCTTACCTGAATGGATGCAGCTCCAACAACACACTCAAGACGTTTGACACCATCCAGGAGAAAGCAGTCCGCTTGATTGGCACCACATCTGCAACAATCCACTCCCTCCTCCTCCGATGCTCAGTAGCAGCAGTGTGTGCTGTCTACAGGATGCACTGCAGAAATTCACAAAAGATTCCTTAAACCTACAACTATTTCTGTCTGAAAGGACAAGCAGCGGATACATGGGAACACCACCACCTGCAAGTTGTCTCCAAGCCACTGAACATCCTGACATAGAAATATATCATCTTCATTGTCACTGGGTCCTCGAATTCCCTCCCTAATGGCGTTATGGGTCAACCTCGAGCATGTGGCCTGCAGTGGTTCAAGAAGGCAGCTCACCACCACCTTCTCAAGGGCAAATAGGGATGAATGATAAGAGCTGGCCAGCCAGCAATGCCCCCATCCCTCGATGGAATTGAAAGAAAATATTTTCTTGGCTGGAAAATAGATTTGAGCCAGTAATTCACAACTTGCCCATCCTGATGGGAGGTGCTTCATCTAGGAGACATGATTTAATTATTAGGAAGTTAAACCAGAACACGCTTTTACTAAGTTGTATGCACATATGGAGCCAGGTTATGAAGGAAGTTCAAATGTTGAAGAAATTAAGTTCAAGGGGAAGGAAGGATGATGAGATGAAGATAAACTAAAATGGAATGGATTAATTTGAATGAAGCATGTTCCTTTTGCAAAACTGCTTGTTTATGTACCATATAAAACCTACTTCTGGCTGAAATGCCATCTGGTGGATTTCTAAGCTGCAGTTTTAGTTCTGAGGAAAAGTAATTTATGTTTGACTTGGTGATTTGCGCTTTAAAAATGCTTGTTTTAATGTTTCCTATTATTCCCAGTTATGTGCAGTGCAGGACCTGTCTATCTTTTTTTTTTCTGGAATTGTTGAATGTGGGACAGCACCACAGTTGTGTGTCATTTCAGGCATTGGATCCTTTTCTTGCTATTATAACTGTTTTAAAAACAAAAATTAAATCAAGAGGGTGACACAGTGGTTAACACTGCTGCCCCTCAGTGCCGGGGATCTGGGTCAGTTCTAACCTCGGGAGATTCTGTGTGGAGTTTACATGTTCTACCCAAGTCTGCGTGGGATTCTTCTGGGTGCTCCGGTTTCCTCCCAGTCTAATGATGTGCACATTAGGTGTTTTGGACATGTAAGATGTGAGGTTTTGGGATGTGTGTGTTGGGTCTGGGTGTGTTGCTGTTTGAGGGTTCAGTGCAGACTTGAAGAGCCGAACTGCCTCTGCCTGCACTTTAGGGATTCTTTGCAATTGACTTAAATCAAAGCCTGGTTGAATATAATTGCATAAAAATCAAAGTTGATTCTCTGGTGCAATATAAAGGAGTACTGCACTATTGAGGGTGCTGCCTTCTGGAATGAGATGCTAAGCTCAAGTCATCTACTTCTACTGGCTGTAAAATATCCCAAGGTATTGTTTGAAAGATCAGTGCAGTGCAGGAACAAGTCCTTTGGACCACCAAACCTGCACTGACAAACTAAAAAACCTTTTGCCTCTGTGTAGTCCATATCTCTCTGTTCACTGTCTGTTAAGCATTGCTCTTTGATCTGTCACCTCCGACAGTGCATTCCAGGTACTTAGCATCCACTGTGTAAAAACAAAACCCTACCTCTCTCACCTCCTTTAAACTTTCCCGCTTTGCCTTAAACCTATATCCCCTAGTAATTGACATTTCTACCAGGGAGAAAGACTCAGACTCAGACTATCTATTCCAACATGCCTGTTATAATTTTGTAAATTTCTGTCAGGTCGCTCCTCAATTTCTGATGTTCAACTGAAAACCAGCCAAGTTTATCCAATCTCTTCTCCTTGCTAATACCCTCCAAACTAGGCAACACTTTGGTAAACCATTTCTGTACTTTCTGTGCGTTTTCCTACTGCCTGCCAGTTTGCTCGCTCGTGCAAGCTCGCTCTCTCTTCTTACGCTTGCCGTGTCTGTCTGTCCACCTACCCTCTCTATCCACCATTACTCCTGCCACTCTGCCTGCCTGCTCTCCCTTGCCTATCCTCCCTTTCCTTTTCTTTCTCCAGTGCAGCTTAGGAGAAATGTTGGTTGTTTAACTGGAAGATGAGCTGGGGAGAAGCAAGTCCTTAAAAGGATTTGATGATGTTGAGAGTTTTGGCAAAGTACGTTTTGCTGGACCAGGAGCCGTTGTAAGTCAATAAGTCCGAGATTGGGTGAAGAGAGTTTGATGCAGGACGGTGTATAAGCAGCAGAGTGTTTGATAAGCCTGTTTTGATAACGGTTTCCTGGAGTATTGAGATGTGACTGGCTCACAAATTGGTTTAGCAGGTCCTCTGCCAAGGATTGGCTTAATTTTGATGCCATTGCACAGTCCACTACCTTGTAATGATGTCTACTTTATCCACTGTATCCTCCTCTTGGTAACAAACTCCTCTTGAAGATTCCTGAAACCAGTTTCTGTTTGAGCGTTTCTTTAGAAAATGACTGCACTCTTTAAGTTTTTCATTAATATTTTGCAGTCATACATGAATTCACTGAACACCGTTTTATATTTGTTCACTAGGATTCTGTAGGTCTTAAAAGAAGGCCTAATCCGAAGCCTGTGTCTGTCCCATATCTGAGTCCATTAGTCCTGCGCAAGGAACTGGAGTCTCTGCTGGAGAATGAGGGAGATCAGGTGATTCACAGCTCTAAGTTCATCAACCAGCACCCAATCATTTTCTGGAACCTTGTTTGGTATTTCAGAAGGCTGGATTTGCCAAGTAACCTGCCAGGTCTCATCCTTACTTCTGAACATTGCAATAACGGCACGCAGGTATGTTGAAGATTAGCAGCCATTTCATTTTACACTGTTACAAAATGATACAGATGTGTAAACACATGTACTGACAGGTTTAAGAACAGCTTCTTCCCTGCTGTTATCTTACTTATGAATGGACCTCTCATATATTAGAGCTGATTGTTCTCTGCACTTTCTCTGTCGCTGTAACACAATATATTTTGCATTCTGTTCTATTACTCTGACATACTAATATAAGGTATGATTTATCAATACAATGCATTCAGTGTATTCCCTGTACATGTGACAATAATAAAGATAAATCCAGTCAAATTTTTGGGGTAACTTCGATGAGCTATATGTCGACCACAATTTGTCGGCATACCAAATCAGGCATTCTTATATATGCTAGTAATGAATGTAAGTTTTCGTGTACTTTTGTTATCAACTCGTTTAAAAGAAAATTCATTCTTACTCTGTTGTGTAAGACCAATTTATTCCAGTTCATTTATATTCCAAAGTATCCTTAAGTTTGTGGAGCTCAAAAGTATTGTAAGTGTTGTTACTGAATATTTAATTTCAAGATAAAGGGTTCTTATGCTTTTTATGTAACTGGAGTGTTCCATGTAAGAGAACGTGTTTGTTTTGGATACTGTATTGAGTTTAGTATGGTTAAATGCAAAGTAACGCTCTCTACGTATGAATAATATGTGCCAAGTTGTACCTCAGTTCTGAGAGTTTGCTACTGTTGTGCTCTAAGATGGCCTGTGCATTGGTTCTGCCCCTTATTGGTTATGCTTGCATAAACAGATTGATTGTAAGAAGATTTTGTACCACGGTGGTTGTTGATTAGGGATGGGCAATTAGTGCTGGCCTAGCCAGTGAAGCCCAAAATGCAATGAATGAATAAAAAACATTAAAATTCTCTAATTAATTGAAGTTAATAGAAGTTGATGTTTTCCCATTTACACTTTATGAATTCACTTGTTAAATGGGCTTCTTTAAATATCATAAACATAGTTCTCAAATAATAGGGTCTAGACCTGAAACATCAGCCTTCCTGCTCCTTTGCTGCTTGACCTGCTGTGTTTATCCAGCTCTACACCTTGTTATCTCAGATTTTCCAGCATCGGCAGTTCCTACAATCTCTCAAATAATATACTTTTTTTTCCCTCTCTCAGATGTCTCAGTCAAGTCTTTCACAGGACAGCAAACTGGTTTACATACAGCTACTTTGGGATAACATTAATCTTCATCAAGAGCCTGGTGATCCAATGTATATACGTTGGAGAAACAGGAGTAAGTGGCTGAGATTGACTAGAACAGATTTTCCCTGTACTTTTCTATTCACTGTCTTTATTGTTATTTTTGGATTAATAGTTAGTCTAACAATGAAATATCAGTGCAATGCCAGTAGATCTAATTGTCTGGTACCAGTTTCAAAATAAGGTGGTTAATTTTGATGCACAGGTGACTTATCACTGTCACCTGCCTGTGCTGACCAGTAAAAGCCCAGATATGGTAAGTACATAGTAATCAAAGTTCAACTTTACAAAATCGACTTTAGCTGTTGCTGGTTGTATCAAAACCCAAACTTATTTCACTATTAATTCAGAAGTTCAGGTAAGGGAACCTGGGTTTGAATCCCACCATAGCAGATGGTAGAATTTTAATTTGATGATAAAAATTTGCAATTGAAACTAATGATGACCGTGAAACTGTCATTAATTGTCAGAACTTTTCAGATTCACTAATGTCCTTTAGGGAAGGAAACTGCCATTCATACTTAGCATGGCCTGTGTATGACTCCAAGCCACAATGTTGTTGCCTCTTAACTACCCTTTTGGGCAACTGGGGATGAACAATAAATGCTGGTCTGGCCAGAGATGCCCACATCCTGTGAATGAATCTTTTTTTAAAAACTTTAATATACAAATATGTCATTGAAAGTTAGATCACAAGTGGGAATATGTTCAGCGAGGAGCTGTGAACACAGGGAAATAAATTGCAATCACCTGGAAACAACATAAATAAACTCTGCACAATTGTTAAAGTTGATGGAAGCATTATGCATGAAGAAAATTGCATCATGACTTATGCTACATAAAACTGCAGCTTGTTAACTGAACATGACAGTATGGTTTCATTATGGAGTAAGAGAGCCTATTATTTAAATTTCACTTGTCACAGTCTCTGTCTGGAATATTGTACCCTGTCTAATTAACTGGTAACTTCCACAATCTAGTATGTATCTGTTTCTGACGAATTGAGGTCAATGTCTATTGGGTTACTGTGATGAACTCTCACCAATAATCTCTGCTCTGAATTTCTCTGTGCATTCTAACACTTTAGAAGAGCAAAATCAGACATTTTAAATGTGGTTTCTAATGTTTAAATTTTGTACGATGAGTCTTCTATCATCAATGCATGTTATTTCATAGTTTTGCTTGTAGATGTGGATAGTATGATTGTAAAACAACAAAATAAATTGTTATCAAAGTGAATGCTCTTGTATCCAAAATATTAAATTAATCATCTTTATTCACAGACAAAAATTTGGTTGGTGGATTAACTCCAGATAGTCAAGTGGAGAAGAGTTCCCTGCATATAATTGTGAGAAGCATCCAGACCAATGATGTGTTTGGACCTATGTGCCTAATCCTCAAAGAGTCCAGCAAACACCCTGAAATCAAGAGACAAAGGTCAGAAATTTTCAGAACCCTCTGTGTATCTAAATTCTGAAAACATTATTAGTGTCTGCCATAAACTTATTTTTGATACTGATAGGTAATCTTCAACCATGACTGACTTCAGGTACAGATGTTATGCTGCTCCATATGTCTCATTGCTGCTGACCTGTCTGTAGATTCTAATGACTGTAAATCAGTACTGGACTTGGATATTGCCTCAGATAATAATTGTTTATCTCGTTGATGGTTTAGTCTATATCTGTTGACAGATTTTGATTCATCAGTAACTTAACAGTCATTGGAATTATTTTCTTTCTGTGTAGGAGTATGTACAGGGAAATTCTGTTTCTTTCTCTGGTGGCCCTTGGAAGAGAGAATATTGATATTGGTGAGTAAAGCATGATGCGTAGTAAGAACTTTCAGATTTGTACCTTTCAGCCTTCTAGAAATGTGATTCAACACGCTTTTTAAACTTTTAACATTTCATTTCAAAAGAAAGATATAATGTGTAGCAGATAAATATTTCTTAGCTGTGTAATGTATTTACTAACGCTGTGTGTTGTGACAGTTCCATATATCGTGCCTTTTGAGCCATACAGTGGTTCAACTCATACATGCTGGCCAAATATCCTAAACTGAACCAGTCTCACTTGCCAGCATTTGGCCCATATCCCTCAATAACCTTCCTATTCAGGTACCCATCCAGTTGCATTTTAAGTGTTGTAATTGTACCTGCCTCCATCTCTCCTCTAATAGCTTGTTCCATACACTCACCACCCTTTGCGTTAAAATATTGCTCCTTGGGGTCCCTTTTCAAATCTCTTCTCTTCCTCCCCTCCCCCCAAAAAAAAACACCGTAAGCCATTGCTCCCTAGCTTTGGAATCCCCTACACTGGGTAGAAGACAGTGGGCTAGTGCATGTAAACCTTCATACTTTCAAACAAAACAAAAGGAGAGAATACATAAGGAATTATGAAGCAGTTGGCATGACATTGATGGAAGGGAAAATGCTAGATTCCATTATAAAGATTGGAAAATAAGAATTATAAAATCATGCAAGACAAATCGACTGGAACTTTTTTTGAGGATGTAACTGATAGATTTGATAACCAGGAGCCAGAGGATGTGGTTTATTTGAACTTTTAGATATCTTTTGTTGAAGTCCTCCGTAAGAGGTTAGGTAGATTGGCCATGTTAAATTGCCCAGTTGTGTCCAGGGATGTGCAGGCCAAGTGGATTGGCCGTGCTAAATTACAAAGATTGGGTTGTGGGTCTGTGTCTGGATGGAATGTGCTTTAGAGGGTCAGTGCAGACTTGATAGGCTGAGTGGCCTCATTCTGCACTGTCAGGTTTCGATGAAACCATATCAGAAGCTGTACTGTGCAAGGTTGCATTGTTTAATCACGTGTAATGTATACTGAGAAACTAGAAGTATGGAGAAGTGTCCTTAAAGAAAATACCATGTGAAGAAATGTAGTCAGCGCAGCTGTGAGAATAAGTTTACTTCCAGTAAATATTAATTGAAAATCTAAACTGTGAAAACAAGGAAGTTCATTTAGGTCTAACCATAAAATTGTTATTGCATATTGTGGAAAAGGATAATGGTCTCTGATCTTAGCCTAGTAGATACTGAATGCCAATTCTCTGACACCAACTCCTACCACCTGCCTCTACATAATCCAGGCAGAGTAGTCAAGCTTAGAGTATGTATTAAGGTATGATTTGCCTGGATAGCATGGAAAACAATACCTTATGCTGGATTTTGGTACAAATACGGAGAAAGTATTGCTTTTGATTAGTACGCTCATAAGGACAGGTATTTCAGGAAGTATACATTGAGAGTTGACAATGGATGTATGAAAGACAACAGTGAGCTAGAGACCTATTGTCTTTACATCAGTAGCAAAAGTCAGGACTGCCCTATGAAGAGAGATTGGTCAAACCTGTATTTTCTAGAGTTTTGAAGAATGAAATGGATAGACGGGGTTGATGCAGGTAAGATGTTTCTCCTCATTGGCATCTATAGGAACACGGGGTACAAATTAATGCCATTCAGGACTGAAATTTGAGCAGAAACATCAATGTGCAACCAGGCACAGATTATTTTGACAATAGTGATAGAATCTTTTTAGTGAGTTGCAGGTAGTCTGAGGGCACTTTGTGAAAATGGTATTTGCATTAAGGACCAGGAATGAGTGGGAATGTGATGGGCTAAGCGGTCTCCTGGATCATTCAATCTGTTCTTATGACCGCTGACCTGCGGAGAAGTAAACATATTTAAAGATATAAGTTCTAATTTAATGACTTGGCTTGGTACTTGTGATTACAGATGCTTTTGATAGAGAATACAGAGCAGCTTATGAGCGCTTGACAGAAGAACAAGTGAAGGTGGCCCTTCCAATTGACTTACCGCCCTGCACCAAAATAGAGTGGTGCCGGAAATGTTTTGAGCCTCCCTTCATCTAAACAAGAAACTGCAATATTATTCTGGCGTTGAACCAATATGATTTATGTCCAAAGTATGAATGTACAATCTTCAAACTAAGCACATATGCCGAGTTGATTAAAATTAAGATGTTAATGTATGTGGAGCTATAACTGCACAATTTGAGGTGCCGTTTCATTGAGAATAATGGCAAGAAAACTGTTCGCTGTTTCAAACTTCTATGGAAGGGAAACTTAAAATGTAACTGCTAAACAATACATGTCTTAAGGCAGATCTGCCATTTACTGTCAGTTGTCTAGTAGTGCAGTGTTTTGTACAAATATCACAAAGAATGGCTCTGACCATTGTATTTTTTAGTATCAAGGACTGGATTTTAAATTTTGAATTATTTCTTTCAGTGTAAATGAAGTGTTGAAATTACAATTCAGAATGAAATCATTAGGTGTGCTATAATGAAACTAGGGGATCATTCTTCTTTAATTGAGTTGTCTATGTCACTGAGGCATAAAATGCTCCCAAATCAATCAGGTAATATTAGAGTGGTTATAAGGGGAATTGGGAGATAATTGGGAAGCCAGACTGATGTTTCTCTGTACTGTACCCAACTGATGCTTTTCTAATTACTGACAAAACTCTGCCTAATATCTGACAGTGCAGTTCTTAATTGCAGCACATATAAAGGGATACTGCAATGTTATGCTGAGATATTTGATTGATAGTAGAAGTACTATTAGTGGTCTCCCCTCCCCATTTCTCAATGTATGGTGTAAACAAGAGTAATTTTATTTAAAGACAAATCGCTGAATATTACTGATAGCTTGTTTTTCCAGGATTGAATAGAATGTCAAAAGAAACTGAAAAGCCAGGAAAAGCATTGGTAAATGGTGGCAGTACAAATATTATTGAAGGACAAAGCTTTTGGACTGATATCTATATGTAATCCTGTATTAAAGACTTTACCTTTATTGAGTTGTAAAATAATTGATTTTATATTTTAACACTTCTAAAAAGGCAGATTGCATCTATGGTTCAAATTGTGTACAGTTACAGTTATATGATGACTTACTATGTGAACATATTAAAGTTACTTGTTTCAATAAAGGATAGTTATACAAACTTTGTTTTTAGTGGAGATTGGAATTTTTAATTCATTCACTGGATGCAAGTGTGACATACAAAGCCTGCATTTAGTGCCAAGAGACTTCTTCACCTGGCTATACCTACCATTGTGTGTTCTTACAGAAGCCTAGATCATCAGTTAGTTTGCCCCACATTCCTTTGGCACTTTTTTTGATATCAAACCTACCTCCTAATTCACTGACCATTAAAGGTTCCATCTCCTCAGCTACTGCCCCCTCTTGAAATGTAGTCATCACTTCCAACCTTGATGGAACCCCTTGTTCTGAAATTATGTCCTCTAATCCTGGACTGTCCCACCACTTGCCCTGTCAAGATCCTTGAGAATCTTGTATACTTTTTCTAAACTTCAATGAGTCCAACCTATTCGGCCTCACCTTCTAAGACAGTCCCTCCATTACCAAGATCAGCCTAGTGAACCTTTTCTGGACTGCATCCAATGCCAGCATGTCTTGGATTCGATAAGGGTTTGAAACCTATTCACAGTATTCCAGCTGAGATCCGAGTACTGTGTTGTATAATCTTAGCAAATATTCCTTGCTTTCATACTCCATCCACTCAGCTGAAAATGGCATTTCCAGCACTCCATGGCATCTTTGACAGAATGTCGTTCAGTGAAGGTGGTTTGCTGTTAGGTTTGATACCAGAAAGTTGCAAATAGACTACCAGGAATCTTCCTATGTAAGGGCCCGATTTATTGGTTAATGGTAGACAACCCACTGTGATAGCCTTTAGAGTCACAGATGTATAGCACAGAAATGGACCTTTCGGTCCAGCTTGTCCATGCTGACTAGATATCCTACATAAATTTAGTCCTATTTGCCAGCATTTGGCCCATATCCCTCAGCCCTTTCTTATTCATGCACCCGTCCAGATACCTTTTAAATGTTGTAATTGTATCAGCTTCCACCACTTCCTCTGGCAGCTTATTCCATACACGCACCACCCTCTGTGTGAAAAAGTTGGCCCATAGGTCTCTCTTAAATCTTTTTCCTGTTACCTTAAACCTGTGCTGTATAGTTTTAGACTCCCTGTTCTAGGAGAAAGATCTTGACTAAACTTATCCATGCTCCTCAAGATTTTGTAAACTTCCACGGCACTTCTCGACACTCCAGGGAAAATAGCCCCAGCCTATTCAGCTTCTTCCTATAGCTCAAACCCTCCAATCCTGGCAACATCCTGGTAAACCTTTTCTGAACCCTTTCAAGTATCACAATAGCCTTCCTATAGCTGGGAGACCAGAATTGCGCGCACAATTTGAATAGTGGCCTAACCAATATCCTGTATAGCCACAACATGACCGCCCAACTCCTATACTCAATACACTGACCAATAAAGGCAAGCATAGTTGGCACAACATCGTGGGCTGAAGGGCCTGTTCTGTGCTGTACTGTTCTATGTTCTATACCAAATGCTGCCTTCACTATCCTATCTACCTCTGACTCCACTTTCAAGGAACTATGAACCTGCAATCCAAGTTCTTTTTGTTGAGCAACACTCCCCAGGACCTCACCATTAAGTGTATAAATTCTGCCCTGATTTGCCTTTCCAAAATGCACTACTTCAAGTTTATCTAAATTATACTCCATCTGCTGCTTCTCAACCTCTTGGTCCATCTAATCAAGATACAATTGTAGTCTGAAGTAACCTTCTTCGCTGTTCATTATGCCTCCGATGTTGATGTTATCTGCAAACTTACTAACCATACCTCCCATGTTCACATCCAAATCATTCATATAAATGACAAAAAGCAGTGGGCCCAGTACCGATCCTTGTGGCACACTGCTGGTCACAGTCTGAAAAGCAACCGTCCTCCATCAGCCTTTGTCTTCCACCTTTGAGTCAATTCTGTATCCAGATGGCTAGTTTTCCCCCTCTTCCATGTGATGTAACCTTGCTAACCAGTCTACCATGTGGAACCTAGTCAAATGCCTTACTGATGCCCATATAGATCATGTCCACTGCTCTGCCCTCATCACTCATCTTTGTTGCTTCAAACTCAAGTTCGAGAGTCACAACCTCCTATGTTCAAAGCCATGTTGATTGTCCCTAATCAGTCCTCGCCGTTCCAAATACATGTTAAACTTGTCCCTCAGGACTCGCTCTAACAATGCTAGGCTCACTGGTCTATAGTTCCCTGGCTTCTCCTTAAATACATTGGCCAACCTCCAATATTCTGGCACTTTGCCATTGGCTATTGATGATACAAATATCTCAGCCAGGTGCCCAGCAATTCCTTCCCTAGCTTCCCACAGAATTCTAGCATACACCTAGGTCCCAGTGATTTATCCATCTTTATGCATTTTATGTCATCTAGTACCACCTCTGTAATATGGACATTTTTCAAGCTATTGCTATTCATTTCTCCACATTTTCTACCTTTCACACTCTTCTCCACAGCAAACACTGATGCAAAATATTCATTTGGTATCTCCTGCAGCTCCACACATGGGTGGCCTTGCTGATCTTTAAGGGGTCCTATTCTCTCCCTAGCTACCATTTTGTCCTTAATCTACTTTTAAAAGTCCCTTTGGAATCTCTTTAACCCAATTTGCCAAAACTGTCTCATATCCCCTTTTTGCCCTCCTGCTTTCCCTTATGTACATTCCCACTGCCTTTATACTTTTCTAAGGATTCACTCAATCTCTGCTTTCTATAGCCAATATATGCTTCCTTCTTTTTCTTGACCAAAGCCTGAATTTCTCTAATTGTCCAGCATTCCCTATGCTTATCAGCCTTGCTCTTCACTCTAACAGGAAAATTCTGTCTCTGGAGTTGCTGGAAAAGCTCAGCAGGTCTGGCAGCCTCTGTGAAGGGAAATCAGAGTTAACATTTGAGGTCTGGTGACCCTTCCTCAAAACTGATGATAGCTAGTTAAAGTCAGTTTATAAGCAGAAGAGAGTGGGGCTCACGAGTTAACAGTTGGTGGAGATAGAGCCCAAAAAAAGAGAAATACAGTTGGACAGACAAAGGAATGGATAACAATCTGCCTAGGAGGGTGAATAGCTGTTCATGGATATCGATAGGTCTGCAATTACATGCTACCTATGTGATATCAAAGTCTGGTGTGTGGGGTAGAGGTCTAGAATGTGGGAGAGCTCAGACACTAAAGTTATTGAACTCGATATTGAGTTCAGAAGGCTACAGTTCCTCAGGTGGAAAATGAGGTGCTGTTCTTCCAGCTTGCACTGAGTTTTGCTGAAACACTGCAGCAAGCCTGAGGTAGAGATGTTGGGACCCTGTAGCCCTCTGGACTCGATACCGACTTCAGTACCTCTAGGGCCTGAACTCTCCCACGGCCAAGACACACACCAGGCCTAGTTATCACAGTTTGCCGTTACACACTACCTATTGTTAGGCACTAACAGGTTCCATCAATAGCTATTCACACTCTTTGCCAGATGGTTATTCACTCCTTTGTCTTTCCAACGGTTGTTCTCTCTCTTTGGGCTCTATCCCCACCTATCATTTACTCCTTATCCCCTCCCCCACACCACCATCTGCATATAAACTGACTTTCCTAGCTACCATCAGTTCTGAGGAAGGGTCACCAGACCCGAAATGTTAACTCTGATTTCTCTTCACAGATGCTGCCAGACTTGCTGAGCTTTTGCATCAACTTCTGTTCTTGTTTCTGATTTACAGCATCTGTACTTCTGGTTTTTAAACTGCCTCTCGGCTCTCATTACCTAATTTTTGAATTCTTCCCATTTTCCAGCCATCCTTTTCCCTGAAAATATCTGCCCTGAACAATTTTTTAATGTTCTTGCTTTGTACCTCAAAGTTGGCCTTGCTCCACTTTGGAACTTGAACTTTTAGACCCTGTTTCTCTCATTTCGTATTTCTCAGTTGCACTCAAATAATTTCCCAGGAATATCCTCCCTAATCAAATCCCCCTTTTCTATCCTTCCTACAGCATCTATACCTGGAACATTAAGCTGCCAGTCCTACCCTTCCCTCAGCCACGGCTCTAATTGCTATGATATCCCAGTCCCATATATCCAAACGTGCCCTGAGTTCATCTGCCTTACCTGTTCGGCCTGTTGCATTTATTTCAATGCAATTTATCAGTTTTACCTCGTTCTATGCTTTGCTCCTGCCTACCTTGTTTGGTTTGCTCCTTTTCCTAACTGTACTATTCTCAGACTGATCCCTTTCCTCACTCTCTCACCCCCAGCTTAAGAGTTTCAATGCTCCTGAGCAACTCTAAGAAATCTCCCCGCCAGTAAATGAGTCCCCGTGCAATCAGTCCTTATACAGGTCACTTCTATCCCAGAAGTGATTCCAATGATCCAAAAATGTGCATCTTTCTCCCCTGCACCGGCTCCTCAGCCATGCATTCATCTGCTCTATCCTCCTATTCCTACTCTCACAAGCACATGACACGGGGAGTAAACCAGGTATTACTACCCTTGAGCACCTCCTTTTAAATTCCTGCCTAACTTCCTGTATTCTCTCCTCAGAATCTCATACTATGTCATTAGTTCCAATGTGTACTGAGGCTAGAATTTAGGAGCTGTATAGGATACAAATACACAAACTGCAGAAGCAACTCAGCAGGTCTGAAAGCTATAGAAGAAAACATTTAATATTTTGATTCATTAGGATCCTCTCTATAAGCCCAACCTCTTTCTTTTCTTATGTAAGCACAAAATACACTGTCTGCCCTTTAATTTCCCTTTGCACTGTACAATGCCTGAAGCAGTTTCTAGGTAAAAGAAAAATACAGATGCATTTATGCAGCAACTTTCACAACCTAACTGGCTGTCTCAGTGATTTCCTGTCAAACTATTTTGTTCACGGTGGTCACTGTTGTACATAGATGTGCAATGTGATTCAGGAACATTGGCTGTGTATCTCCCCTGTTCCTTTTCAACAGTGTCTTCACTCATTTCCATCCATTTGAGCAGGAAAATAAGGCCTTGGTTTAACATCTCATCCAAAAGAGTAGTTTCAACAGTCCAATGCTTCCTCAGTACTGTACCGGAGTGTAAGCTATAGATGGTAATGGGGTTGTATTCCAGTTGTGAATTATACTGCACAGGGCACAAAATCTTTTTAATGTATGTGACTTTATCACAGTAAACAGAAATTGGAGGGAATATTGGGGGTGCCTGAAGACTGGAAAATTGCAAACATTACAGTCTTGTTCCAGAATGGTTGTAAGGAAAAGCCTAGCAATTACAGACCAGTCCGTTTCAACTTCAATGGTGGTAAAGCTTCTACAGATATTTATTTAGTATAGACCAATAAGGAAGAGCTAGCATGGATTTCCGATACAAAGTCACATTTAACTGACTTGCTGAGAGGTTTTTGAAGCAGGTAAGACTTGCTGCACTGCACAAATATTTTCAGTCATTTGATACATTGCCATTTTAATAGGATATCAGGGAAATTATAGGTTGTGGTAAAAACAAGGAGAGAGTAGGAGCATGGGCACAAAACTGGCTAAGATAGGAAGCAGTAATGATGAATGGATGTTATCCAGGCTGGAAGACGGTTTGTCTGGAGACCTCCCCAAAGGTCAGCATTAGGAACCTTGCTTTTCCTGATACATGTTAATGATCCAAATCTTGACGTCCAGGGACCATTTCAAAAATTACAGTTGTCATTATACTTGGAAGAAATGTAAACTTTGAGGACAATGTAAAAAGCCAAATGGACAAAAAAAAGCTGATGAAGTGGGCAGTTAGTTTTGATGCAATGTTCAGTTTTGGTAGATCATTGAAAATAGTAGCAGGTACAAGTCTAAACGGGTGCAGGTCAGGTAGAGGGCAGTAAGTAAAGCATAGAGTGTCCCCATCTTTTGTAATGGGGCATTGACTACAATAGTAAGAGTGATACTGATCTTGTAAGCTTCAGCCGGGGCATAGTATATATACATTATAGGAAGGATGCAGACAAAGTGGAGAGTTGAAAGGCACAAGGAATCTTCAGTTATGAGGATAGTTTTAAGAAGTTGAAGGGCTCTCCACAGAGAGAAGGCCAAGAGATAATCCAATAAGAGATTTCTAAAATCATGAACAGGCTGTATAGACGGGGACAAACTGTTCCCCCATTTAAAAAGGATCAAGTACAATAAGGCATTAGTTTGCAAATTATGTTAAATCAAAGGTGAAGCGAGGAGATGAGATACTTTGTTTTGGAAGTAGAGGGAATGAATACAGAATAAGTTACGTTAAATCTTTATTTCGGGTCCCAGAACATTCTGTCTAATTTCATGCAATATACTTGCCCCAAACGACTTTTAAGATATACAGTACCTAAAACCTTTGGAATCAGATCCTGCAGAAGTTACACTTATGAACAACCTCCTCCTGCAGTCTTAAGATTCTACACGAGTACGTTGACCTCCGTTACTCCTACTGAAAATGCAGCTCACCACTATCAGGACTTATGACGACACTTGCAGAAACATGCACTGAATTTGTTGATAGTTTGTTATCGTAGGCAATATATTAAATCCACCTGCTAGCTGAAAAGAGCAATACTTCTGGGGCTGTCAGCTTTCATGGTTTTAAATGAGAACACAGAAAACAGGAATAGGCCATTCATCATAATCACAGTTGATTATCCAACTCAATAGCCTGCTCCTATCTCCAACCATCCTCCCACCCACCCCCACACAGAACTTAGATGAAAGAAATCAAAGGCTATGTCCGATTTTTTTCTTGAAATCATACAATATTTTAGCCTTGTCTAATTTCTACGGTAATGAATTCCACCATTCAGTGAAGGAAGTTCTCCAGACCCTCAGCACAGGGGAGCAGATGGTCCAGTGGTATTGTAGTGGTTGGTTGGCTCGCCAAGCTGGTTCATTGTTCTGCAGATGTTTCATTACTCTGCTGGGTAACATCATCAGCGCAGCCTCCGTTGAAGCGCTGTTGTGTTTTCCTGCCTGGTATTTAAACTCTGGGGTCCATTGAGTTGGATCACCTTACTTCCAGTTTTCCTTCACAATATAGGGTGTAGCTCTGTGTTTGCTGATAGCCTGCTTAGTGGAGAACCAGGCTTCTAGGAATTCACATTCTTGTTTCTGGCCTGTCCCATTTGAACTGGTGGTTGTCCTTATCCATATGGATGGAGATGAGTGATTGGACATGTCTTTTTGTTGTTGGTTGGTATTTGTGTACTCTGTTGGCCGATTTTCATGTAACATTCATCGCAGTTTTTGCAAGGAATTTTGTATATAACATTGGTTCTACCCATGGTGGGTAGTGGGTCTGGTTCATGTTAGCAGTTGGCGTAGGTTAGGTGTGCTACTCTGATTCCCACTGCCTGTAGTAGTCTTGTGGTCAGTTCAGATATGTTCTTCATGTAGGGTAGCATGATCAGTCTATTAGGGCGTGTTGTTCGTCTAATTGGCATAGTTTGACCCAGTTGTTCAGGTATCCATTATCCTTGAATACTTGGTGGAGGCACTTGTCTTCTTTTTGACGCAGCTCTGGGTTGCTGCAGTGTGTTGTAGCTCGTTTAGTGTTTTCACGCAACTTTGTGCGGTTGCTGTCAAAATTCAGCACTTGGTCAGCATGTGTAGCTTTTCTGCACACCTTCATCAGAAATTCCCGGTTGGTCCTGCATTTTACCACCATACCTAAAACCACAACATCCACAACCCGAGCTACAAATCTACTCAAAAACCTTAGCGGCACTTAGTGGACTGTTAATCTGGTTCAGATCCTGCCTCAGCAGATCGTTGAATGTGAATTCAATAAAATATCTGGAATTAAGAGTCTAACAATGACCATTAATTCATTGTCGATTGTTGGAAAACCCATCTGGTTTGCTTATGCCCTTGAGGGAAGGAAACTACCATCCTTACCTGGTCTGGCCTGTGTGACTCCAGACCCACAGCAATGTAGTTGACTTTTAACTGCCCTCCGGGCAATTCGGGATGGACAATAAATGCTGTTTAGCTAGTGACACCTTGAGCCCAATGGATTAAAAAAAAGTTTTAAAACAGTTTATCTGTATGCTTAGAATGCAACATCTGATTCTGAACTCACCCATCATCAGAAACATCTTCCCTGCATCCACCCTAATCCTGTTAGAATTTTAAAGGTCTCTATGAGATCTCCCCACCTCATTCTTCCTAACTTCTGCAAATAATATCCTAACCAATTCAACCTCTCCTCATACCACATTCCCAACAGGAATCAGTCTGGTGAACTTTTGCTGCACTCACTGTAGAGCAAGAAAATCCTTACTCTGATAAGAGGCACAATGGTTAGCCCTGCTGCCTCTCAGTGACAGGGACCGAGGTTCAATTCCACCTGTGTGGAGTTTGTACGTTCTCCTTGTCTGCATAGGTTTCCACCCACAGTCCAAAGATGCACTAAATTACCTGTACTATCCAAGGATGTGCAGGGTAGGTGGGTTAGTCAAGGGAAAGGGTGGGGGGTGTGTCTGGGTGGGATGCTCTTCAAGGGGTCAGTACAACTCGATGGGCTGAATGGCCCACTTCCATACTATAGGGATTCCCTTCTATAATTCTAAAACTGCCCATGATATTCCAGGTCTGACTGCAGCAAGACATCCTGAACTAAAATTCTCTCAGTATACTGGGCAACTATAAACTACAGGGATATATCACTTGCCCAAATTCACAGTTAAAAATCACTTTCCACAAGTTTCTAATCTTGAAAAACTTTTAATAAAATGATTTCCCCCACGTCTGATTAAATAGGTAAAGACGGAAAATCCATTAACATCAATCATTCACCTTTACATGAAGCAGTAGTTACTCAGCTAGATAGATATTTATATATTTGAGATGCAAGTAACAAACACAAGGCATTTCAACAAAATCTCTTTATTTTGTCCACCTCACCAATATTTTCACTTTTGGCTAGATTCAGATTTTGATGTGGAGGCCCTCAATGAAGAAAGACGACGTCTCTTGGCAATCTGTTCCTGACGTTTTTCCTTAGCTTCCTGCAAATAATTTCAAACAGGTCAGATTAAAAACAATGCTTCTCATGCACCTCACTCAACATTATTACTGTATACTGTGGAGCATTACAGTTAGGAGTGGGAACAAGCAATTCAGCCCTTCGAGCCCACTCTAGCATTTAACATGATTTTGGCTGATCTGATCTTATCCTGGTCTCGACTCCTGTCTCCTGCCTGCTCCCCAGAGTCTTACATCCACTTTTCATCAGAAAGATAACCTACTTCTTCCTTGAATCTGTTGATTGGTTCTGATCCACTGCACTCTGGGCAATGAGTACCACAGATTCACAACCCTCAGAGAGAAGCAGTTTCTTCTCATCTCAGTTTCGAATCTACCTCCTCTCAATCTTTATCTTGCTCAAGACTATCCCACAAGGAGGAACATCTGTTCAACATCCACCATATCTATCCCCGTTAGCACTTTATATATCTCAATCTTCACAACTCCAACAAGGACAAGCCTGAGCTATTGTATAACTGTCCTTTCAACCCTGCAATCAATCTGTTGAACATCCTCTAAATGCCTCCGGTGCAACCATATCCACCCTGAAGTGAGGAGATCAAAACAGGGCATAATACTCCAGGTGTGGTCTCACCAATGCCTTTTGTTATTGTAACCACAATTCCTTACTTCCATAATCCAGTTCTTTTGCAATAAATTCCAGGATTCCATTTGCCTTTCTTATTATACACTGCCCCTATGGCAAGTCCTCTTTCAAGATACTTTTAATTCTATTTTAAGTAGTGTCTGTATGTAAAAGGATACCTTAACGTGGCACAGAGGCTGGATGTAAAAATAAGATGGCATCAAAAATGGAATATTAGTTAGGATGATCTGAAGCTTGATGAGGGAGAAAACTTTTAACATTCAACGGGCAGCACAATGGCTCAGTGGTTAGCACTGCTGCCGGGACCCGGGTTCAATTCCACGCATTCTCCGTGTCTGCGTGGGTTTCCTCCATGTATTCCAGTTTCCTCCCACAGTCCAAAGACGTGCAGGCTTAGGTGGATTGGCCGTGCTAAATTGCCCGTAGTGTTCAGGGGTGTGTAGATTAGGTGGGTTATTGGGGTAGGAGTCTGGGTGGGATGCTGAGGTCGATGTGGACTTGTTGAGCCGAAGGGCCTGTTTCCACACGGTAGGGAGTCTGTAGGGTCAAAGAATGATGAACAATTGGGGAATGGGAAGAGCGTGACTGGCGTCAGATGAAGTTTTAAGACAGGAAGCACAGTTCATGGTTTTAAACAGATAAGAGTTTTAAATTTACATGGCTTGTAGAACTTGCCATCAAGGACCTTGGTGATAATGAGCATGTTACGGTGAAAGAGGGGTACAGGCAGAAGTTTAAAGAGGGTTGTGGAAAACACTTAAGAGTTTAGAAGACGACAAAGCTGCACGGATGAGAACTTGTGCAGCAAGTCCCACTCAATCTAAATGCTGTGGAGGAGAATGCCAATCAAGTGTAACTCTTTAGGCCAGAATGTCCATATTCTCAAAGCAGCAATGTACAGCTTTAACTGAAAAAGGGGAAGTCATCCATACTGACATAAATGAATGTAGCAAAGTATTCCCTGAAAATGTGACTAACTAACCTTCATTCTTTTGGCCAGAAGCTTGGCATATTCTGCTGCAGCTTCCTTGTTCTTTTGAGTACGATGTTTCTTCAGGGCAATGCGTCTCCGTCTGTGTTGCAGAACTCTGGGAGTTACCAGACGCTGAATTTTGGGAGCTTTGGTTCTTGGCTTCTTACCTGTAAATTGAAGATAAAGAGCCAACTGAATACATAAAATTAAAATTTAACAGCTTCTAATCATTCACAAAACAAGAATTCCCGAGCTGCAATTCACCTGCTCTTCTAGTCTCAAAGACTACCTTTATATCTTGAACAACTTAAAACAACATTACTGCTTTGGACAGATCAACAGCAATGCATTTTTATGAATTAAGAAAATCAGAATGGGTCCAAGTAAAATTTGACATTCGGCAACAGAAGTAGAAATTAAGGCAAATGATGGAAAGCTTGGTTAAAGAAGCAGATTTTATGTAATATTGCGTAAGAGAAGCTGGGAATTTTAGGGAGAGAACTAATGAACATAAGATACAACTAAGAACATCTACTGATGGTGGAACAATACAAATAGAGCACTGAAAGACCAGAGTAATCTCAAGACTGTTTGACTGGAAGAGGCTACAGAGATAGTCATCAAAAAAAACCCTAAAGAACTGCGGATGCTGTAAATCAGGAACAAAAACAGATGTTGGTGGAAAAGCTCAGCAGGTCTGGCAGAACCTATGAAGAAAAGAACAGAGTTAACGTTTTGGGTCCAATGACCCGTTCTGAGGAATGGTCACCAGACCTGAAACGTTAATTCTGTTTTCTCCTTCACAGATAGTTATCACACTGACTCCTGCTGCTGACTATTGGTGTGCATACACTCTCGGTCACCCTGCGGCCACAACCACATGCGCAACCATCCCTGATGTCCTCCTAGTCACCAGGTAGCTGCAACACTGGTCCGTTCTTAAAATGTTGCTTTAAAAACTCTCAAAATCAAGTAACCGTGTCAAAACTACTTTCACAAAGATTTGCTGCTCAGGCTAGCAAGGATAAAATTTTCCAAAGTTTTAACCGGTCAATCACGAATCATCAGGAGTTTGTGGGCCAACCTCCTACAACAGCACCTGTTCCATTGGCACTTTGCTCAATGAATTCTTGAACTGCATTCAATTAATTAAACTGGAAACTGGCAGATACTGCCAGTTCGATTATGTGAAGTAGCTTCGCCAGAAGGACTGTGTCTGGGTCACCAAGGAAACCAACGACTGGCACAGGTTTTGTGATTGCTAGACAGTCACTGCAGGAAATCACCTCAAAATTTCCACTTCAGGACCACTGGGAGGCCCCACTGCACTGACAATCCGGTAACTGCTCTCAAGGGAAATTTTGACTTCTGTATGGCAATCATGTAGTGTCGGAACTCTCCAAGATAGTCCTCAACTCTGAGCTGAATTTGGAAACTTTAAGAATCTTAATTGAACAGTCCCACAGAACACAGGTTAGAGGATTAAAACTGGCTTTATTTCCTGGCAGGTAAAACTGACTGTGGCCTCAGCTCCTTATCCACTTACCTTTCCCCCCACCAAAATATTTCAAGGTGGTGTTGGGACTTTTAAATCACTGGGGAACAAAGCAGATAGTGCCATTTTTTAAAAAAAAGCTTGGCTCAGCAAGGCCAGCATATGACTGGCTTGATTAACTGAATTTAAATCCCACATTGCAGATGGTGGAAGTTAAGTGCAAGTCGCCAATTTATTCTTTTAGACTGGAACATGCAACACTAACTTCTGAATCACTGTAGCTACATCTGCATTGACAGCTGCCATACAAATAATATAAGCTTCTAAAATGGAACACTGCTTGAATGTAAACCAATATGGATCAGCAAATTACAGCGTTTTACTGGACCTGAAGCAAGTTCGGATTCAGACTGCCTAACATTAGATGAACTCAGGTTTGAAGTCAGAGAGAGAACAATGGAACAACTGAATCAAGGGAGAAAACAAAATTAGGGAGGGGTTTCAGCAACAGCAAAAAGCTGAAGCAGAGCTGAAGTTGTGGAACATAACAGAAGGGAGGGCATGACAGGGACAGTAGTGACACAGAGCACGGTATTATCACTATCAGTTTATATTTAGAATCTGTGTTACTGAATGATGCTATCAAGGGACACCATGTCAATTACAAACTGAATGGAGTTACAAACAAGTTCGAAAGCAAGGCCAGAAATAATGGCATGGCAGGAGGAGGAATACCATTGACGCAAGTTTCTGGCTATGACTGAATAGACGAGCCAGATGACTGCAGTCCCACAAATCTAGGCAATGGAGAGGAGGCACTGGAGAAGGATTATGTGGTCAAGCAATATGTATCTCTCTGCAGATTTTAACAAAAATGAAGAGTTTGCCAGTCAATCAATAGGATGTAACTTTTCTCTCAGATGGTAGAGTACCTGGAACTCTCTGCGTCCAGAAGTGATGGAGGCAGGGTCTTTAATTATTAAGGCAGATGTAGGTAGATTTTTGTTAGGCAAGAGAGTCAAACAGTTATCAGGGTAAATAAGAATGAGGAACTTGAAACATGAACAAATTAAGCATGATTCTACTGACGGTGAAGTAGACCCAGAAGCCAAATGGTTTACTCTTGCTCTTATTTTGTATGACCATGTGTAATGGTTGACATTAAGTACTGTGACACAGCAGAATCCAAACTGGAAGAATGTAAGTGCAAAGCTGCAGGAAAAGGGGGGGAACAAGCACTTTTAAGTTCATTCACACATCACCGACAAGTACACCATTTATTGCCCAATCCCAATTAACCTCCAAAAAGTGACGATCCATCATATGAATAGAAGTGGATGTTTTCAGAATGTAATAAAGATTTTATCTCATTGTTCTAAATCTGGCATCAGACAGACCAGACCAGCTCAGGAAGCAGACTTCATCCCCTGAAAGACTGTAGTGAAGCTGATCAGGTTTTATGGCAATCCCGTTAGGAGTTAGCGTGAAAAAATGGGTAGGAATTTAATGTTCCAAAAGAATGTAGGAGAATGTACACACCTTCCTTGCTGAGAGGTCTCCTTACAACATACTGGCGTACATCATCCTCCTTGGACAGGTTGAAGAGTTTACGAATTTTGCTAGCCCTTTTCGGTCCAAGACGGCGGGGTACAGTATTGTCTGTCAGACCTGGGATGTCCTTTTCACCTATTCAGGAAGAGAATATTCGAAATGTAATACTGATAAATCCATTTCCACACAGAAGTGCAATGCTGTCCCTGCATTACTCGGCCAAACACTTTGATTAAATCAGCTAATTTTCTTGAATTACACTTAGGGACAAGCTAACATCACAATTAAAGCCGATCCACCACTGCCAGATGTCAATTCTAACATAGCAACAGCATACGTTCCTGGATAGCAAACAGTAGTGGGATCTTGCTAAATTCTCTTAACCACACAGCTGAGATCACCTAACCACTATCTTAAGACATAATCAGGGACTATTTCCACATGACAGCCATTCATTCATAATGGTATTAACAGGGAATGCAGCATACAATGAACATTGCAGTACGATGCTCTGCAACGAGGCTTTTATTTCATGATGTTGGTTATAACATCAGTTACAAGGATTAGAATTAGAAAAGCTGCGCTTAAGGAGAATGAACTTCTCAAAATTAAACTGGCTGGATGGAACACAGGCCGGTGATTGCTCACAGAATGAGTGCCTGTCTGGCCAATAATGAAGAAATGATATACTTCTAAAGCAGAGATAATGGGAACTGCAGATGCTGGAGAATTCCAAGATAATAAAATGTGAGGCTGGATGAACACAGCGGGCCAAGCAGCATCTCAGGAGCACAAAAGCTGACGTTTCGGGCCTAGACCCTTCATCAGAGAGGGGGATGGGGAGAGGGAACTGGAATAAATAGGGAGAGGGGGGGAGGCGGAGCGAAGATGGAGAGTAAAGAAGATAGGTGGAGAGAGTATAGGTGGGGAGGTAGGGAGGGGATAGGTCAGTCCAGGGAAGACGGACAGGTCAAGGAGGTGGGATGAGGTTAGTAGGTAGCTGGGGGTGCGGCTTGGTGTGGGAGGAAGGGATGGGTGAGAGGAAGAACCGGTTAGGGAGGCAGAGACAGGTTGGACTGGTTTTGGGATGCAGTGGGTGGGGGGGGAAGAGCTGGGCTGGTTGTGTGGTGCAGTGGGGGGAGGGGATGAACTAGGCTGGTTTAGGGATGCAGTAGGGGAAGGGGAGATTTTGAAACTGGTGAAGTCCACATTGATATCATTAGGCTGCAGGGTTCCCAGGCGGAATATGAGTTGCTGTTCCTGCAACCTTCGGGTGGCATCATTGTGGCACTGCAGGAGGCCCATGATGGACATGTCATCTAGAGAATGGGAGGGGGAGTGGAAATGGTTTGCGACTGGGAGTCGCAAACCATTTCCACTCCCCCTCCCATTCTCTAGATGACATGTCCATCATGGGCCTCCTGCAGTGCCTCAATGATGCCACCCGAAGGTTGCAGGAACAGCAACTCATATTCCGCCTGGGAACCCTGCAGCCTAATGGTATCAATGTGGACTTCACCAGTTTCAAAATCTCCCCTTCCCCTACTGCATCCCTAAACCAGCCTAGTTCATCCCCTCCCCCCACTGCACCACACAACCAGCCCAGCTCTTCCCCCCCACCCACTGCATCCCAAAACCAGTCCAACCTGTCTCTGCCTCCCTAACCGGTTCTTCCTCTCACCCATCCCTTCCTCCCACACCAAGCCGCACCCCCAGCTACCTACTAACCTCATCCCACCTCCTTGACCTGTCCGTCTTCCCTGGACTGACCTATCCCCTCCCTACCTCCCCACCTATACTCTCTCCACCTATCTTCTTTACTCTCCATCTTCGCTCCGCCTCCCCCCCTCTCCCTATTTATTCCAGTTCCCTCTCCCCATCCCCCTCTCTGATGAAGGGTCTAGGCCCGAAACGTCAGCTTTTGTGCTCCTGAGATGCTGCTTGGCCTGCTGTGTACATCCAGCCTCACATTTTATTACTTCTAAAGCAGAGTTTGCTATCACCTTACCTGATTCAAACACAAACTGAATATTCAAACTTAACTGCACCAGGTGTCAATCTTTTCAGAATCATAACTTCAAGGCAGACTTACACTAACCCAACCTAGAAACCGTGCACTTCAAAATATGAGCTGAACTCATGTAAGCGGTGATAAACACTGTCGCCACGAGCTTTTGTATTTAGCAGGCGAAAAAAGCCCAAGTTCATGCTGCAGAGTAAAACCCAAGGTGCTCGGCTGTAACAAATAAGGCACAGTGAACTTGCCATTCAAAAATCTGATTTGCGGGACTAGTACAGGGAAAAATGAGCCAATTGTACGGAGAGTCAGGACGATGTAAGTAAATAAGGTAGAGATATCCTTGTATCCATAAATTCAAGATTATAGGCCATAACATCATGATAATGGAATACTCTGTGATACTGTATCCCAAAAAACAAGGGCTTGGACTAAGACAGCAGGTTTCAAACCTTGAGTTTCAGACAGAGTGGAGAAAAGAGAGAACGACTAAAAAGAAAGAAGGCCTCATAGGAAGAAAAAAAAAATGACAAGTGTAGTGTCAAAATAATGCCCCTCACTTAAAAATGCTCAAATGCAGAGGTGGTGCCAACTGCAACCAAGGGGCAGGAATCAAAATTAGCAGTGATGCAAATGGCTACGGTTAACAAAATGTCTTGAGTACACCATTTATTTCAGGCTTACCACGGTTTGTTACACTTCTCTTTCATTTTTCATTGAAGTTTCCACTTTGAGTGCCATTAGCACAAATTTAATTGCCCATTCTCTGGAAGAACTTTAATTAATATGCACTTATGTACACCGAGACAAGTACAGTCCAATACTAAATCTCTCCACTCTCCATACATTACATCAAATGATTTTGATGCTGAGGAGATAACAAGGTATAGAACTGGATGAATATAGCAGGCCAAGCAGTATCGGAGGAACAGAAAGGATGACATTTCAGTCCTAGACCCTTCTTCAGAAATGAGGGAGGGGAAGGGGATTCTGAAATAAATAGGGAGATGGGGAGGCAGATAGGAGATGGATAAAGGAGAAGATAGGTGGAGAGGAGACAGAGAGGTCAAAGATGCAGAGGCAGAGCCAGCAAAGGTGAGCGTAGGTGGGGAGTTAGGGAGGGAATAGGGGATAGGTTGGTTTATACCTGTCGTCCTGAATGGCAGGGCAAACCATGATTTGCGAATTTGTAGTTAGACTGTTGACAGGGAATACTGTTCTACTGACACAATCATCACATCCAATTTAGCACAATTAGAAGAGATAGAAGTGGTGTAATGATGTACTTAATTTCTAAGTCCTGGACACCAGCACACTACATCATGTGGAACCTTTAAAAGACTCAGGGGGATATCACTTATAACTGTCTCGCTGTTGGGTTGGTTGTGAGAGTTACAAAGAACAAAATTTTAAGAAAGTTTCAAATCTGATATGACATCAACTCTGTGTGTGTCTCTCTCTTCCTCCCACCTCCCCGCCACATAAGCTGCCAGACCTGCTGAGTTTCTATAGGATTTTGTTTTTATTACACAGAACCCAGGTACTTGCCGAAAGGCATGGCCTGCAAAAATCAGACGGACTACAACATTACAACAGCAATTTTCTATTTATACGCCTTTGAATCAGTCCATTAGGAAGGTTGCAACACAGAAACCATATCAACAATTTAGAAAACAATTATTTCAAAATTGGCAATACCGCATAGATGTTTCATTTTTTAATTACAAGACATTTATATTAGCAGCAGCCTGATGATATCTTAGCCAAAATGTTGAAGGAGATGCCAGAAAATATGAATTAATATTGAACCAACAAATGGAATAAGATAGATCAAAGCTTAGGAGTCCCCACATTAAGAATCAAAAGCTGGGACATCACACAAGTGTCAAAGACACATTTCTCAACATACAGCCACATGGGATGGCACAGTGGCTCAGCCGTTAGCACGGATGCCCCACAGCACGAGAGACCTGGCTCAATTCCAGTCTTGGGTGACTCTGTAGAGTTTGCAATGTTCTCCCCGTGTTGGCATGGGTTTCTTCCCACAGTCCAAAGATATTCAAGTTAGGGATAACAAGGTGTAGGGCTGGATGAACACAGCAGGCCAAGCAGCAGAGGAGCGGGAAAGCTGATGTTTCAGGCCTAGACCCTTCTTCATTTTCTGAAGGATCTAGGCCCAAAATGTCAGCTTTCCCGCTCCTCTGATGCTGTTTGGCCTGCTGTGTTCACCCGGCTCTACACCTTGTATTCTCAGATTCTCCAGCATCTGCAATTCCTACTATCTCTGAATCATATTCAGGTAGGTGGGCTGACCATGCTAAATTACACATTCCTGGACACTACAGTGTAAGTTAGTTGCATTAGCTATGGTAAATACAGGGTGACAGGGATAGAGTAGGTGGACTGGCCTGGGTAGGATGCTCTTTGGAGATTCGGCGTAGGCTTGTTGGGCTGAACGGCCTGTTTCCACATTGTAGGAATTCTTAAAAAAAAAAAGCAGGGTTACAAGAAAGATTTTGTGCCTGACCTTTCCTCTCCATGGACTAATCTCAGCACTACTGCCCCCAACTAAGATCATCTCATCCAGTCAAAGCTTGATCACCTAGTCAGTTATGATTTATTACACAACATGAAATGCCTTTTATCCTGGGAAAGTGAGACCCTAGCTGAATTAACACATCACAAAAAGTGAAAAGGGTAAAACTGTGTGATAACTACACTTTAGCAAGTTCCAATATTTTTATTGTATTCAGTATATTCAAGTGTAGGCAGCAAATACAACATTCACAAACAATAAAAAAAACAAAGTGACTTTCACTCACCTTTCTTAATAATAACTAAATTCAGGACACTGAGATTGGCATCAACAATGCACCCACGGACAGATTTTCGTTTGCGTTCGCCAGACCTCCTAGGACGATAGCAGGAATGCCCCTTGCTGAGCAGCAGGCGGACACGGCCATTCGTCAAGATACCCTGTTTCATGGGGAATCCCTGTTTATCATTGCCACCACTAATGCGCACAACGTATCCCTGGAATTTAAAAAAAACCTCTGATTCAAAACAAATGTTAACTTGGAAGCTTATGAACACCCTTCACATCCACAGGGCATTCTAAAGCACTTCATAACTAAACTCACTTTGAAATATAACCAGTTTTTGGAGACAGCAAGGATCCAGCAATGCGTTAATGAATGACATTCAGTTTTTTTTAATGGTCAGTGAGGGATAAATATCAGTCAGAAACCAGAGGGACACCTAAAGAGCTTAGGAATTTAAGAAGCACCTGGACGAATCCATGAACAGGAATGCAATAGAGGGATACGGATCCTGCAATTGCAGTTTTAGTAAGAAAGGGCAAAGTGTGGCAGTACAAACTTGGAGGGCTGAAAGGCCTGTTCCTGCGCTGTATTGTTTTATTTTCATAGAACATTACATCCACCTAAGGGGCAGACGTGGCTTCAACATCTCGATCCAATCTCCTCCCATGGCAGCCATCATTGTTAAGGGTTCTCTTTTTAGGTGTTGTCCCTTGTTTCTAAATACACCATCACCTTTTTAAAAAAAACCAGCCAACGACCACAACGTCTTCAAGCACCCTTTCTTCTTAAAATCCTTATTTGCGCTGACACTTTCCAACTCTTTTCCC
This sequence comes from Stegostoma tigrinum, assembly GCF_030684315.1. Lineage (NCBI taxonomy): Eukaryota > Metazoa > Chordata > Chondrichthyes > Orectolobiformes > Stegostomatidae > Stegostoma > Stegostoma tigrinum. Next base: position 10,707,807 of record NC_081356.1, on the reverse strand, counting down.
ACCTCATGCATAACTTCATCTTTGAATTAGGTATTCCCCCAGCAACACAACAATTTTTGATTAATGGTAACCCTCAAAATGCTAACGATGGGTGGAAATGAGCGATGGCAATGCCATTGAATGATATGGAGATGATCATTGCCCAGCACTAGCATAGTGCAAATGTTACTTGTCAATTATCAGATCAAAACTGGATGGTGTCTCAAACTTGCTGAATATATGCACAAGATAATAAAATGTGAGGCTGGATGAACACAGCAGGCCAAGCAGCATCTCAGGAGCACAAAAGCTGACGTTTCGGGCCTAGACCCTTCATCAGAGAGGGGGATGGGGAGAGGGAGCTGGAATAAATAGGGAGAGAGGGGGAGGCGGAGCGAAGATGGAGAGTAAAGAAGATAGGTGGAGAGAGTGTAGGTGGGGAGGTAGGGAGGGGATAGGTCAGTCCAGGGAAGACGGACAGGTCAAGGAGGTGGGATGAGGTTAGTAGGTAGATGGGGGTGCGGCTTGGGGTGGGAGGAAGGGATGGGTGAGAGGAAGAACCGGTTAGGGAGGCAGAGACAGGTTGGACTGGTTTTGGGATGCGGTCGGTGGGTCGGTGGGTGGGTGGGTGGGTGGGTGGGTGGGTGGGTGGGTGGGTGGGTGGGTGGGTCGGTGGGTCGGTGGGTGGGTGGGTGGGTGGGTGGGTGGGTGGGTGGTGTGTGGGTGGGGGGTGTGTGGGTGGGGGGTGTGTGGGGGGGGGAGAATTGGGCTGGTTTAGGGATGCAGTAGGGGAAGGGGAGATTTTGAAACTGGTGAAGTCCACATTGATACCATTAGGCTGCAGGGTTCCCAGGCGGAATATGAGTTGCTGTTGCTGCAACCTTCGGGTGGCATCATTGTGGCACTGCAGGAGGCCCATGATGGACATGTCATCTGGAAAATGGGAGGGGGAGTGGAAATGGTTTGCGACTCAGTCCCCACTGCATCCCAAAACCAGTCCAACCTGTCTCTGCCTCCCTAACTGGTTCTTCCTCTCACCCATCCCTTCCTCCCACACCAAGCCGCACCCCCAGCTACCTACTAACCTCATCCCACCTCCTTGACCTGTCCGTCTTCCCTGGACTGACCTATCCCCTCCCTACCTCCCCACCTACACTCTCTCCACCTATCTTCTTTACTCTCCATCTTCGCTCCGCCTCCCCCTCTCTCCCTATTTATTCCAGTTCCCTCTCCCCATCCCCCTCTCTGATGAAGGGTCTAGGCCCGAAACGTCAGCTTTTGTGCTCCTGAGATGCTGCTTGGCCTGCTGTGTTCATCCAGCCTCACATTTTATTATCTTGGAATTCTCCAGCATCTGCAGTTCCCATTATCTCTGAATATATGCACAGACTGCTTCAGTACATGAGGAGTCGTGAATGGTACTGAGTTATCAAATCAATAAGCCCACCCATTTCTGATATTATGACGAAATGAAGGTTATCGATGAAGTTGCTAAAGGTTAAGTCATGGGGAACCTCTCTCCTGCTGTTACATAATCAGATGACTTACCTAACATCCAGTATTAGATGAAAGCAAACTTTTCCAATCCAACATCAGGAATTCTGAGCTTTTTTCTGTCCCTGCTCAAAACACTATTCCTTTTTCTAGCAAGTCTGAGATTAAGCTATGTCTGTTAGAAATATTGGTGTGATCCTGAGATGGATTTCTAACATCATCTATGTGCCAACTCAAGAACCCTTTTGTTATCTATGCTTGACTGTGCTCTAGGATTCAGGTACAGTTACAATATTTAAAAAACATTTGGGTAGGAACATAAATAGGAAACGTTCAGAGGGATATGGGCAAATGGGACTGATTAATTTGGGAAACTTGGTTGGTATGGATGAGTTGGACCAAAGGATCTGCTCCCATGCTGTATGACTGTTTCAGTTCATCCATAACATGAACCAGGCTTCTGTTACCTTTTAGGGGTCTCCCACATTCTACCCTGTCAACCTAAAATCATTCTAACCTCTGCTGTCCGAGTCTCAGCTTGCACCGTGTCCCTTCTTTTATCACTGGGTCGATGAATTACAGTGGCCAAGCAATATTTTAAAATTCTCACCCTTGCTTTCCAATTCCACTCCCCGTTCACTAACTAGTACAATTCAGAAAATCCAAACACCTCACACAAGATACAAAAGCAATAGTTGTTATACTTCTCCCTCACAAAACAGATCAGTGCTGAGCACAGGGAGATCCGCTACAAAGCAGAACTTCAATGTAACAGCAAGCATAATGACAGCAAGTCAAAGACTGAGTTGTGAGAGCATTCCTGTATAGTATCAATAACCAAGGTGCTGTTGTCAATCCTGATAAATTTAAATCCACACTTTAACCACTACAGAACAGACATATCAAAATTTGATACAGCATGCTTGACTGCTATCCGAGGATCCCACTCAAAAACACTTAACTGGAAAAGATGTCAGTCTACCTCCAAAAGACAGTAAGAACTGCCGATGCTGGAGTCAGAGACAACAGTGTGGAGCTGAAGGAGCACAGCAGGCCAAACACCAGTGGAACAGGAAAGCTGACGTTTCGGGTCGGGACCCTTCTTCTCCTGACCCGAAACGTCAGCTTTCCTGCTCCTCTGTGCTGCCTGGCCTGCCGTGTTCATCCAGCTCCACACTGTGTTATTCTGTGTTAGTCCACCTCCAAGGTGAGGTCTGCAGACAAAAAGCCTCAAAACAGACACATGCACAATTGCAATGCATGAGTCGCCCAGGCGTATGGTGTGCCGTCTGGGTGATGTTTTGATGAAAATAACAAATACAGCGACTTCACAAGAAAAGGACACGATACTTTACAAACAGCGACACACGGCACGGGCTCACCTTCCATTCGTCTCCTAGACAGTCCGCAGCTACCTCGGTGGCCATGCGTTTTTCATAGAAAGTCCGCAACTTTCGCTCATCGTCCACTTCGATAAGCTTCTGGCAGCCTGTGGCTGGGAAAGAGATGTTGAGCTGGGAACGTGAAAACAGTCGCTTTAATTTGTGGGAAACGTGGACAAGAAAGCTCACACCACCCGCGCCCCCCTCCTCCCAAAAGCTCCAGTCTCTCCTCCCTCCACTTGCGGCGTGTACCTCAACCCAACGCCGAGCCTAACCCCCGTGCATCACCCAGACCCAGCGCCGTCTCAGCGAGGCCTGCGGCCGCCTGGCGGATCCTGCTCCGGAACCACCCGCTCTCAATCCGCCGCCATCCGGGGCAGCGTCAACCAGCAGGGACCGGCCGAGGGCCCGGGCCGGCTACACGGACGGTAAGGCTCCAAGCGGAGCCGGCCTTGCGAGGTAGGACAGCAGGCGATGGCCGGCAGCGAGCTCGGACCCCTCACCTTCATGGCGGAACAACGGCCACCACTGCACCGCCGCCTGGAGGAAAGAGACCGGAAGTCCGGCTCCGCGGAGCCTCATCCCAGCTGATCTCGCGAGAACAGGCCGTGCGCGAGAAGTGGTGGCGGTTAGCGGGGGGAGGGAGACAGAGGGGGAGAAAAAAGGGGAGGGGCAAGGAGAGAAAGTGGGAGAAACGGGGGGCGGGGGACAGGAGGGGCAGGGGGGAGGGGATGGGGTGGGGGTCATGGGCGGATGGGGTGGGGGGAGTGGGGCGGGGGCAGGTTGGGTTCAGGGACAGGGCGGGGTGGGGGGATGGAGGCAGGGTGAGGGGAAGGAGAGAGGAGGAGCAGGGCAGGAGGAGGGAGGGGTGGGGCTGGGGGAGGGGTGGGGCTGGGGGAGGGGTGGGGGAGGGCTGGGGGAGGGGTGGGGCTGGGGGAGGGGTGGGGCTGGGGGAGGGGTGGGGGTGGGGGTGGGGCTGGGGGAGGGGTGGGGCTGGGGGCTGGGTGGGGCTGGGGGCTGGGGGAGGGGTGGGGCTGGGGGAGGGGTGGGGCTGGGGGCTGGGGGCGGGCTGGGGGCGGGGTGGGGGGTGGGGGCTGGGGGCGGGCTGGGGGCGGGGTGGGGGCTGGGGGCTGGGGGCTGGGGGCGGGGGTGGGGGCTGGGGGCGGGGGTGGGGCTGGGGGCGGGGGCGGGGTGGGGCAGGGGGCGGGGGAGGGGCAGGGGGCGGGGTGGGGATGGGGGCAGGGGGTGGGGATGGGGGCAGGGGCAGGGGGCGGGGGCGGGGTGGGGTAGGGGGCAGGGGGCGGGGGCGGGGTGGGGGGCAGGGGGCGGGGGCGGGGTGGGGGCAGGGGGCGGGGGCGGGGTGGGGGGCAGGGGGCGGGGGCGGGGTGGGGGCAGGGGGCGGGGGTGGGGGCAGGGGGCGGGGGCGGGGGCGGGGGCAGGGGGCGGGGGCGGGGGCGGGGGCAGGGGGCGGGGGCGGGGGCGGGGGTGGGGGCAGGGGGCGGGGGCGGGGCGGGGCGGGGGCAGGGCGGGCGGGGCAGGGGGTGGGCAGGTGGGGGGGGGCGGGGTGGGGATGGGGGCAGGGGGTGGGGGCAGGGGGCGGGGTGGGGATGGGGGCAGGGGGCGGGGCAGGGGGCGGGGCGAAGGGGGGGCGGGGCGAGGGGGGCGGGGCGAGGGGGGGCGGGGCGAGGGGAGGGGGGGCGAGGGGCGGGGCGAGGGGGGGCGGGGCGAGGGGGGGCGAGGGGGGGGCGGGGCGAGGGGAGGGGGGGCGGGGCGAGGGGGGGGAGGGGGGGCGGGGCGAGGGGGGGCGGGGCGAGGGGAGGGGGGGCGGGGCGAGGGGGGGGAGGGGGGGCGGGGCGAGGGGAGGGGGGGGCGGGGCGAGGGGGGGCGAGGGGAGGGGGGGCGGGGCGAGGGGAGGGGGGGCGGGGCGAGGGGGGGCGAGGGGAGGGGGGGCGGGGCGAGGGGAGGGGGGGCGGGGCGGGGGGAGGGGGGCGGGGCGAGGGGAGGGGGGGGCGGGGCGAGGGGAGGGGGGGCGGGGCGAGGGGGGGCGGGGCGAGGGGAGGGGGAGCGGGGAGGGGAGGGGGAGCGGGGGAGCGGGGGGGCAGGGGGAGGGGGGAGCGGGGGGGGCGGGGGGAGGGGTAGCGGCGAGGGGGAGCGGGGAGGGGGGCGGGCGGGGAGGGGGGGGAGCGGGGGGGGAGCGGGGAGGGGGGGAGCGGGGCGAGGGGGGGAGCGGGGAGGGGGGGGAGCGGGGCGAGGGGGGGCGGGGCGAGGGGGGGAGCGGGGGAGGGGGGAGCGGGGCGAGGGGGGGGGAGCGGGGCGAGGGGGGGGAGCGGGGAGGGGGGGAGCGGGGCGAGGGGGGAGCGGGGCGAGGGGGGGAGCGGGGCGAGGGGGGGGAGCGGGGAGGGGGGGCGGGGCGAGGGGAGCGGGGAGGGGGGGCGGGGCGAGGGGAGGGGGGCGGGGTGAGGGGAGGGGGGGCGGGTCGGGGGTGCAGGGCGGGGCGAGGGGAGGGGGGGGCGAGGGGAGGGGGGCGGGGTGAGGGGAGGGGCGGCGGGGCGAGGGCGGGTGGGGGGGGGGCGAGGGCGGGTGGGGGGGGGAAGGGGGCGGGGGGGAGGGGAGGAGGGGGAGGGGAGGGAGGGTGAGGGGAGGGGGAGGGGAGGGAGGGTGAGGGGAGGGGGGAGGGGGGAGGAGGGGGAGGGGAGGAGGGGGGAGGGAGGGGAGGGGGGAGGTGGGAGGGGAGGAGAGGGGGGGAGGGGGAGGGGAGGAGGGAGGAGAGGGGGGGAGTGGGAGGGGAGAGGGGGGGAGTGGGAGGGGGGAGGGGAGGGAGGTGGGGAGTGGGAGGGGGGAGTGGGAGGGGAAGGGGGGGAGTGGGAGGGGTGGGGTGGGAGGGGAGGGGGGAGTGGGAGGGGAAGGGAGAGAGGGGGGGAGTGGGAGGGGAGGGGAGAGAGGGGGGGAGTGGGAGGGGAGGGGAGAGAGGGGGGGAGTGGGAGGGGAGGGGAGGGGGGGAGTGGGAGGGGAAGGGAGAGGGGGGAGGGGAGAGAGGGGGGGAGTGGGAGGGGAGAGAGGGGGTGGGGAGGGGAGAGAGGGGGTGGGGAGGGGAGAGAGGGGGTGGGGAGGGGAGAGAAGGGGGTGGGGAGGGGAGGGGAGAGAGGGGGGGAGTGGGAGGGGAGAGAGGGGAGGGAGAGAGGGGGGGAGTGGGAGGGGAGAGTGGGAGGGGAGGGGGGGAGTGGGAGGGGAGAGAGGGGAGGGGGGGAGTGGGAGGGGAGAGGGGGGAGGGGAGAGGGGGGGAGTGGGAGGGGAGAGGGGGGGGAGTGGGAGGGGAGGGAGGGGTGGGGGGGAGTGGGAGTGGGGAGGGGAGGGAGGGGGGGAGTGGGAGGGGTGGGGTGGAGGGGGTGGGGTGGGAGGGGAGGGGAGGGAGGGGGGGAGTGGGAGGGGTGGGGTGGGAGGGGAGGGGGGAGTGGGAGGGGAAGGGGGAGTGGGAGGGGTGGGGTGGGAGGGGAGGGGGGAGTGGGAGGGGAAGGGGGAGTGGGAGGGGTGGGGTGGGAGGGGAGGGGGGAGTGGGAGGGGAAGGGAGAGAGGAGGGGAGGGGAGAGAGGGGGGGAGTGGGAGGGGAGGGGAGGGGGGGAGTGGGAGGGGAGGGGAGGGGGGGAGTGGGAGGGGAAGGGAGAGGGGGGAGGGGAGAGAGGGGGGGAGTGGGAGGGGAGAGAGGGGGGTGGGGAGGGGAGGGGAGAGAGGGGGTGGGAGGGGAGGGGAGAGAGGGGGGTAGTGGGAGGGGAGAGAGGGGGGGAGTGGGAGGGGAGGGGGGGAGTGGGAGGGGAGAGAGGGGAGGGGGGGAGTGGGAGGGGAGAGAGGGGAGGGGGGAGTGGGAGGGGAGAGGGGGGGAGGGGAGAGGGGGGGGAGTGGGAGTGGGAGGGGAGAGGGGGGGAGTGGGAGGGGAGAGAGGGGGGGGAGTGGGAGGGGAGAGAGGGGGGGGAGTGGGAGGGGAGAGGGGGGGAGTGGGAGGGGAGAGAGGGGGGGGAGTGGGAGGGGAGAGAGGGGGGGAGGGGGTGGGGAGGGGAGAGAGGGGGGAGGGGAGAGAGGGGGGGAGTGAGAGGGGGGGCGGGGAGGGGAGAGGGGGGGGAGGGGAGTGAGGGGGAGTGGGAGGGGTGAGGGGGGGAGGGGAGAGAGGGGGGAGTGGGAGGGGAGAGGGGGGGGGAGGGGAGAGAGGGGGGTAGTGGGAGGGGAGAGGGGGGGGAGGGGAGTGAGGGGGGGAGTGGGAGGGGAGGGGAGAGAGGGGGGGAGTGGGAGGGGAGGGGAGAGAAGGAGGGGAGGGGTGTGAGGGGGGGAGTGGGAGAGAGGGGGGGAGTGGGTGGGGAGGGGAGTGAGGGGGGGGTGGGGGGTGGGGAGAGAGGAGGGGAGGGGGAGGGGGGTGGGGAGGGGAGAGTGGGGGGTAGTGGGAGGGGAGGGGAGTGAGGGGGGGGGAGTGGGAGGGGTGGGGAGGTGGTGGGGGAGGGGTGAGGGGGTGGGGGGGGTGAGGGGGGGGGGGGGTGGGGTGGGGTGGGGGAGGGGGGGTGGGGTGGTGGGGGGGGGGTGGGGGGGGAGTGGGGGGGGAGTGGGGGGGTGGGGGGGGTGGGTGGGGGGGGGGTGGGGGGTGGGTGGGGGGGGGGGGGGGTGGGTGGGGGAGGGGTGGGGGGGGGGGGGAGGGGGGGGTGGGAGGGGGGGGGGGGGGTGGGGGGGGTGGGGGGGGGGGGGAGGGGAGTGGGGGGGGGAGTGGGTGGGGGTGGGGGGGGGTGGGAGGGGTGGGAGGGGAGGGAGGGGAGTGGGGGGGGGGAGAGAGGGGGGGAGTGGGAGGGGAGAGAGGGGACGGGGCGGGCAGGGAGGGGCAGAGTGGGAGGGGAGGGGGCGGGGCGGGGGGAGGGAGGTGGGTGGGGCGGAGGGAGGTGGGTAGGGAGGGGAGGGAGGTGGGTAGGGAGGGGCGGGGAGGGAGGGGCGGGGAGGGGAGGTGGGGAGAGGGGGAGGGGTGGGTGGGGATGGAGGCAGGGTGAGGGTAGGAGAGAGGAGGGGCAGGGTGAGGGGAGGGGAGAGGAGGGTGAGGGGAGGGGAGAGGAGGGTGAGGGGAGGGGAGAGGAGGGGCAGGGTGAGGAGAGGGGAGAGGAGGGGCAGGGTGAGGGAGAAGAGAGGAGGGGCAGGGTGAGGGGAGGGGAGAGGAGGGGCAGGGTGAGGGGAGAAGAGAGGAGGGGCAGGGTGAGGGGAGAAGAGAGGAGGGGCAGGGTGAGGGGAGAGAGGAGGGGCAGGGTGAGGGGAGAAGAGAGGAGGGGCAGGGTGAGGGGGGAAGAGAGGAGGGGCAGGGTGAGGGAGAAGAGAGGAGGGGCAGGGTGAGGGGAGAGAGGAGGGGCAGGGTGAGGGGAGAAGAGAGGAGGGGCAGGGTGAGGGGAGGGGAGAGGAGGGGCGGGGGAGGGGAGAGGAGGGGCAGGGTGAGGGGAGAAGAGAGGTGGGGCAGGGTGAGGGGAGAAGAGAGGAGGAGCAGGGCAGGAGGAGGGAGGGGTGGGGCTGGGGGAGGGGTGGGGCTGGGGGCTGGGGGAGGGGTGGGGCTGGGGGCTGGGGGCGGGCTGGGGGCGGGGTGGGGGCTGGGGGCGGGGTGGGGGCTGGGGGCGGGGGCGGGGGTGGGGCTGGGGGTGGGGGTGGGGGCGGGGGCGGGGTGGGGCAGGGGGCGGGGTGGGGATGGGGGCAGGGGGTGGGGATGGGGGCAGGGGGTGGGGATGGGGGCAAGGGGCGGGGGCGGGGTGGGGGTAGGGGGCGGGGGCGGGGTGGGGGTAGGGGGCGGGGGCAGGGGGCGGGGGTGGGGGCGGGGCGGGGGCGGGGCGGGGATGGGGGCAGGGGGCGGGGCGGGGGTGGGGTGGGGGCAGGGGGCGGGGGTGGGGGCAGGGGGCAGGGGGCGGGCAGGGGGGCGCAGGGCGCAGGGAGGGGGGGCGGGGCGCAGGGGGCAGGGAGGGGAGGGGGGGCGGGGCGAGGGGGGGCGGGGGGAGGGGGGGGCGGGGCGAGGGGGGGGGGGCGAGGGGAGGGGGGGCGGGGCGAGGGGAGGGGGGGCGGGGCGAGGGGGGGCGGGGAGGGGAGGGGGAGCGGGGGGGCGGGGGGAGGGGGAGCGGGGGGGGCGGGGAGGGGGGGCGGGGCGAGGGGAGCGGGGAGGGGGGGCGGGGCGAGGGGAGGGGGGCGGGGTGAGGGGAGGGGGGGCGGGTCGGGGGTGCAGGGCGGGGCGAGGGGAGGGGGGGGCGAGGGGAGGGGGGCGGGGTGAGGGGAGGGGCGGCGGGGCGAGGGCGGGTGGGGGGGGGCGAGGGCGGGTGGGGGGGGGAAGGGGGCGGGGGGGAGGGGAGGAGGGGGAGGGGAGGGAGGGTGAGGGGAGGGGGAGGGGAGGGAGGGTGAGGGGAGGGGGGAGGGGGGAGGAGGGGGAGGGGGAGGAGGGGGAGGGAGGGGAGGGGGGAGGTGGGAGGGGAGGAGAGGGGGGGAGGGGGAGGGGAGGAGGGAGGAGAGGGGGGGAGTGGGAGGGGAGAGGGGGGGAGTGGGAGGGGGGAGGGGAGGGAGGTGGGGAGTGGGAGGGGGGAGTGGGAGGGGAAGGGGGGGAGTGGGAGGGGTGGGGTGGGAGGGGAGGGGGGAGTGGGAGGGGAAGGGAGAGAGGGGGGGAGTGGGAGGGGAGGGGAGAGAGGGGGGGAGTGGGAGGGGAGGGGAGAGAGGGGGGGAGTGGGAGGGGAGGGGAGGGGGGGAGTGGGAGGGGAAGGGAGAGGGGGGAGGGGAGAGAGGGGGGGAGTGGGAGGGGAGAGAGGGGGTGGGGAGGGGAGAGAGGGGGTGGGGAGGGGAGAGAGGGGGTGGGGAGGGGAGAGAGGGGGTGGGGAGGGGAGGGGAGAGAGGGGGGGAGTGGGAGGGGAGAGAGGGGAGGGGAGAGAGGGGGGGAGTGGGAGGGGGAGCGGGGAGGGGGGCGGGCGGGGCGGGGGGGAGCGGGGAGGGGGGGAGGGGGGGAGCGGGGAGGGGGGGAGCGGGGCGAGGGGGAGCGGGGCGAGGGGGGAGCGGGGCGAGGGGGGGAGCGGGGCGAGGGGGGGGAGCGGGGAGGGGGGGAGCGGGGCGAGGGGGGAGCGGGGCGAGGTGGGGGAGCGGGGAGGGGGGGGCGGGGCGAGGGGAGCGGGGAGGGGGGGGGCGGGGTGAGGGGAGGGGGGGCGGGGCGAGGGGAGGGGGGCGGGTTGAGGGGAGGGGGGGGCGGGTCGGGGGTGCAGGGCGGGGGAGGGGGGCGGGGCGAGGGGAGGGGGGCGAGGGAGGGGGGCGGGGTGAGGGGAGGGGGGCGGGGCGAGGGGAGTGGGGGCGAGGGGAGGGGGGTGAGGGGAGGGGAGGGGGCGGGGCGAAGGGAGGGGGGCGGGGCGAGGGGAGGGGCGGCGGGGCGAGGGCGGGTGGGGGGGGGCGAGGGCGGGTGGGGGGGGGGAAGGGGGCGGGGGGGGAGGGGAGGAGGGGGAGGGGAGGGAGGGTGAGGGGAGGGGGAGTGGGAGGGGTGGGGTGGGAGGGGAGGGGGGAGTGGGAGGGGAAGGGGGAGTGGGAGGGGTGGGGTGGGAGGGAGGGGGAGTGGAGGGGAAGGGAGAGAGGGGGGGAGTGGGAGGGGAGAGAGGGGGGGAGTGGGAGGGGGGGAGTGGGAGGGGAAGGGAGAGGGGGGAGGGGAGAGAGGGGGGCAGTGGGAGGGGAGAGAGGGGGTGGGGGGGAGAGAGGGGGTGGGGAGGGGAGAGAGGGGGTGGGGAGGGGAGGGGAGAGAGGGGGGGAGTGGGAGGGAGAGAGGGGAGGGGAGAGAGGGGGGGAGTGGGAGGGGAGAGTGGGAGGGGAGGGGGGGAGTGGGAGGGGAGAGAGGGGAGGGGGGGAGTGGGAGGGGAGAGGGGGGGAGGGGAGAGGGGGGGGAGTGGGAGGGGAGAGGGGGGAGGGGAGAGGGGGGGAGTGGGAGGGGAGAGGGGGGGAGTGGGAGGGGAGGGAGGGGTGGGGGGGAGTGGGAGTGGGGAGGGGAGGGAGGGGGGGAGTGGGAGGGGTGGGGTGGGAGGGGAGGGGAGGGGAGGGAGGGGGGGAGTGGGAGGGGTGGGGTGGGAGGGGAGGGGAGGGGTGGGAGGGGAGGGGGGAGTGGGAGGGGAAGGGGGAGTGGGAGGGGTGGGAGGGGAGGGGGGAGTGGGAGGGGAAGGGGAGTGGGAGGGGTGGGGTGGGAGGGGAGGGGGGAGTGGGAGGGGAAGGGAGAGAGGAGGGGAGGGAGAGAGGGGGGGAGTGGGAGGGGAGGGGGGGAGTGGGAGGGGAGGGGAGGGGGGGAGTGGGAGGGGAAGGGAGAGGGGGGAGGGGAGAGAGGGGGGGAGTGGGAGGGGAGGGGAGAGAGGGGGTGGGGAGGGGAGGGGAGAGAGGGGGTGGGGAGGGGAGGGGAGAGAGGGGGTAGTGGGAGGGGAGAGAGGGGAGGGGAGAGAGGGGGGGAGTGGGAGGGGAGGGGGGGAGTGGGAGGGGAGAGAGGGGAGGGGGGGAGTGGGAGGGGAGAGAGGGGAGGGGGGAGTGGGAGGGGAGAGGGGGGGAGGGGAGAGGGGGGGGAGTGGGAGGGGAGAGGGGGGAGGGGAGAGGGGGGGGAGTGGGAGGGGAGAGGGGGGAGTGGAGGGGAGAGAGGGGGGGAGGGGAGAGAGGGGGGGAGTGAGAGGGGGGGCGGGGAGGGGAGAGAGGGGGGGAGGGGAGGGGAGAGAGGGGGGAGTGGGAGGGGAGGGGAGAGGGGGGGGAGGGGAGAGAGGGGGGTAGTGGGAGGGGAGGGGGGGGAGGGGAGAGAGGGGGGGAGTGGGAGGGGAGGGGAGAGAAGGAGGGGAGGGGAGAGAGGAGGGGAGGGGAGAGAGGGGGGAGTGGGAGGGGAGGGGAGAGAGGAGGGGAGGGGAGAGAGGGGGGAGGGGAGGGGAGAGAGGGGGGTAGTGGGAGGGGAGGGGAGAGAGGGGGGGAGTGGGAGGGGAGGGGAGAGAAGGAGGGGAGGGGTGAGTGGGAGGGGAGGGGAGAGGGGGGGAGTGGGAGGGGAGAGAGGGGGGAGGGGAGTGAGGGGGGGAGTGGGGGGGGAGTGGGAGGGGTGGGGGGGAGTGGGAGGGGTGGGGGGGAGTGGGGGGGAGTGGGAGGGGAGGGAGGGGGGTAGTGGGAGGGGGGAGGGGAGGGAGGGGGGAGTGGGAGCGGGGAGGGGAGGGAGGGCGGAGTGGGAGGGGGAGAGGGGGGGAGTGGGAGGGGGAGAGGGGGGGAGTGGGAGGGGTGGGAGGGGAGGGAGGGGAGTAGGAGGGTAGGGGAGAGAGGGGGGGAGTGGGAGGGGAGAGAGGGGACGGGGCGGGCAGGGAGGGGCAGAGTGGGAGGGGAGGGGGCGGGGCGGGGGGAGGGAGGTGGGTGGGGCGGAGGGAGGTGGGTAGGGAGGGGAGGGAGGTGGGTAGGGAGGGGCGGGGAGGGAGGGGCGGGGAGGGGAGGTGGGGAGAGGGGGAGGGGTGGGTGGGGATGGAGGCAGGGTGAGGGTAGGAGAGAGGAGGGGCAGGGTGAGGGGAGGGGAGAGGAGGGTGAGGGGAGGGGAGAGGAGGGGCAGGGTGAGGAGAGGGGAGAGGAGGGGCAGGGTGAGGGGAGAAGAGAGGAGGGGCAGGGTGAGGGGAGGGGAGAGGAGGGGCAGGGTGAGGGGAGAAGAGAGGAGGGGCAGGGTGAGGGGGGAAGAGAGGAGGGGCAGGGTGAGGGGAGAAGAGAGGAGGGGCAGGGTGAGGGGAGAGAGGAGGGGCAGGGTGAGGGGAGAAGAGAGGAGGGGCAGGGTGAGGGGAGAAGAGAGGAGGGGCAGGGTGAGGGGAGAAGAGAGGAGGGGCAGGGTGAGGGGAGGGGAGAGGAGGGGCAGGGGGAGGGGAGAGGAGGGGCAGGGTGAGGGGAGAAGAGAGGAGGGGCAGGGTGAGGGGAGAAGAGAGGAGGGGCAGGGTGAGGGGAGAGAGGAGGGGCAGGGTGAGGGGAGAAGAGAGGAGGGGCAGGGTGAGGGGGAGAGGAGGGGCAGGGTGAGGGGATAGGACGGACAGGGTGAGGGGTGAGAGGAGGGGGGGATGGGGAGAGGAGGGAACAGGAGGAAGGGAGAATAGAGGGTGGAGCAGTTATAGTTGGGTAGGAGGGGCTGTCAGTGGTAGAGGGAGGATGACGGTGTGGAGAAGATGGGGGATTGTAGACATGGGTTGAGAAGAAGTGGACTGGGGGAGACATGAAAGGGGGAGGGAAGAGGGATCTTGTGAGTGTGGTAATGAGGAATGAGGGGGAGAGGGTGTGTGACAGCGTGAGGCATGGAAGAGGGTGAGACAGTGAAAAGTGGAGGAGTAGTGAGGGACGGAGACGGAAGGGAAGGAGAGTGGAGTGAGGGAGCGACAGCGTGTTGTGTGGGGAGGAGGGATGAGAGTGCTAGGGTAGGTGGGAGCGTAGAGGTGTACAAATTGTGGGTATATATTGGAGAATTGTTGAGATACTGAGAGTAGAGTTGATGGATAGACATAATGTTGGGGAGTAAGGTTAGCTGGATAGGAGGAGTGGGATACGGTCGGGCAACAGAAAGGGCTTTGGGGAATTGGAGGGCATAAGGGGTTGGATTGGCAAATAGCAGGAATGGATCTGAGTGAGTGGACATTGTGATTGGGGGTCGGTGAGAAAAGGAAGGAGGGTTGGGCAAGAGTTGGAGAGAGGCAAGAGAGGAAAGTGGGCTTGGCAGATGGGAGTTAGAGGAGGGATGGAAAAAGATTGGGAGGGAGAAATGGGAATCGTCAGTATGGAAAATTGGGACAGAGGGTTGGAGTCAAGAGAGTCGAGAGAGGAACAGGTCAAGGGGGTTACAGGAGTGCAGAGAAGCATGTCAGAGAAAGGGTGATGGAGTGTGGAGAAAAGCTGAGTTTGACAGACTTATGTTTAACAAGGGAGACTGGCTTATAAGGATAGGAAGGAAAGTAGAGTACAGGCTACAACCAGATAATCCATAAACCTTTTGAATGGCAGAACATGATGTCTGTACATTTGTCCCTAAGATGTTGCCAAAGGGGCCAGCACCGATGGCCATACTGGTCTGGAAAATGCCTGATCTCGGAAGCTAAGCAGGCTCTGGCCTGGTTAGTACTTGGATGGGTGACTGCCTGGGAATACTAAGTACAGTAGGCTTTTGGGGTGGCACGGTGACTCAGTGGTTAGCACTGCTGCCTCACAGCACCAGGGACACAGGTTTGATTCCACCCTCAAGCAACTGTCTATGTGGAGTTTGCATATTCTCCTAGTTTCTCTCAGTCTCTGTGTGGGTTTCCTCTCAGAGTCCAAAAATGTGCAGTCTAGGTGGATTGGCCATGCTAAATTACCCCATAGTGTATAAGGGGATGGGCATGGTATGAGGGGCAGTGTGGACATGTTGGGCTGAAGGGCCTGTTTCCATTCTGTAGGGATCCTATGAAGTAGGCAGATATTGTAAAAGATTTACCTTGTATTCCTACAACATTACTCCAAAATGATATTGTATTGTAAAGTATAGAAGTCTGCTCTGCTGTCAATAACCAGGTTATAGCCCAACAGGTTTATTTGACAAATGCAAGCTTTTGGAACCTCACTCCTTCAGATGTTAATGAGAGAGGTAGTATCAGACACAGAATTTATAAGTAAAAGGTCAAAGGGTCACACCACTGATGAGGGTGTATTAAATAAACCTAAGATGCTGTTAAATCTTTAATCAGTTAGAAGGCTTTAACTGATTAATATGTATATGTAAATCCCCAAATTTCTTTCAAGTCACTCCCTGAGAGAACTAAAGAGTTTTTTGGTGTACAGGAGAGGTGACATGTTAGGTGTGAGGCCTTGTTTAGAATCTGTTTGCAGGTTGGAGTCAGACTGGTTTTATTTCCAAGGTAGGAATTTATAAAATGCCACATTGACAGACTGTCTATAAATTGTGTGCTGTTTGAACAAAATAGAATGTAACTACAAATTCACTTCACAGATTTACCTGATTGTGTAGGAGGGGTGAGAGAGAATGTGTGTGTGTGTGTGTGTGTGTGTGTGTGTGTGTGTGATTGTGTCGTGGGGTCACCTGTGGCATGACATGAGCCCAAGATCCTGGTTAAGGCTGTCCTCATGGGTAGCGAACTTGGCTATTAGCCTCTGCTTGGTGACTAGTGCTCCCCCCACCAGCAGGGAACATCCCTGTTTGGCGATTGTGCTGGACACTGTGCAACAATTGCTACTGCACCCAGGAGACTTCCTAATGTAGTGTATTACATTGTGTTTACCTCCTCAAACAGGTAATTCAGATCAACAGGTCCTTGTTGGCACTACTACTCTGTATGGTCCTCTTCTGATTCTTGTTGTCTAACTGTATCAGCATACCTTTTAATATTTATTCCTCAACCAACGTCAGTAAAGTTAGCTGCCATGATTCCTGAATTTTGATAGCAAATACACTTCAAAAATGTATAATTGATCATAAATCACATTGGGGTGTCTTATGATTATGAAAGGCTCTATAAATTTGCAAACATTTCTCTATATTTCCTTTCTGCCTTATTCTTTTTTCCCTTAAGTGTTTATTGAACATTTTCTGGAAAGCATTGCTACCAATCACCTTAATTACTACTTGTGGCAACAACCTTCACATTCCAATCACTCTCTAGGAAAAGAGGTAATAGGAACTGCAGATGCTAGAGAATCTGAGAAAACAAGGTGTAGAGCTGGATGAACACAGCAGGCCAAGCAGCATCAGAGGAGCAGGAAGGCTGACATTTTGGGCCTAGACCCTTCAGAAACTCTCTAGGAAAATACTTTTATCCTGAATTCCCTATTGGCTTAATATGATGCTAACTTTTTATCTGGTTTCGATTCAGGTAAATTATAGAGAAAGGGATTGAATCAGTGGTTTGGGAATGGGGGTCTGGCTGGGACTGAAGACAATGGCTTTGTTCTCAATATTTGATGAGGGAACTTCAATTCATTTAGTAATGGATGTGAAGACAAACTGTGATAAAGACAGTGAAGGAGTCGAGAGATGTCACATTGACATTCATTTCTGATGCTGTTTCCAGGGCAGTATATAAGTGAGAAGTAAGAGAAAGCCAAGGACCAATCATTGAACTCAAGGGAATGTGCAGTTCTGATAATGTATCTTTTAACAAAAATAAAAGGCAGGAGCTTGTTTTCAAATTTCCTACACACTTAGTGGAAGGAGACAGATGAGTCATAGAATGCCGACAGTGCAGAAAGAGACCATTTGGCCCATTAAGTCTGCAATGACCCTCCAAAGAGTATCCCACCTATAGCCCATCCCAGCCCCCAACCTGTTTCTGTAACCCTGCTCGATTGTGTGTCTTCTGTTTGAGCAGTAGTCACGGATTCTGGTGACTTGAATTCTAATCCAATGTGTCCACCCCGTTTGCATATATTTGTATTTCCTATTCCTTTGATTTTGTTTATTCACTTGTGGGATGGGGGCTTCACTGGCCGGCCAGCATTTATTACCCCTCTCTAGTTTCCTCTTGAGAAAGTGGGTGTGAGGTGCCTTCTTGAACTGCAGTCCATATGCTGTAGATTGACCCACAATGCTCTTAGGGAGGGAATTCCAGAATTTTGACGCAGCAACAGTGAAGAAATGGTATATTTCTAAATCAGGATATGGCTTGGAGATTAACTTGCAGCTGGTGATATTCCCACTTATCTGCTGCCTTTGTCCTCGGTAGAAGTGGTTGGGGGTTTGGAAAGTGCGAAGGATCGTTGGTAACTTCTGCAATGCATCTTGTGGATAATACACACTACTGTTACTGAGCATCAATAGTGGAGAGAGTGGACGCTTATGAATGAAATGCCAATCAAGCTAACAACTTTGTCCTGGATAGTGTCAACGTTCTTGAGTGTTGTTGGAGCTGCAACAAGTGGGCAGTTTTCCATCACACTCCTGGCTCATGACTTGTAAATGGTGGACAGACTTTGGGAGACAGACGGTGACTTACTTGCTGCAGTATTCCTAGCCTTTGAGCTGCTCTTGTAGCCACTGTGTTATGTGGTGAGTCCAGTTGAGCTTCTGGTCCATGGTAACCCCAGGATGCTGAGAGTCAGGGATTCAGTGTTGGTAACGCGATTGAATGTCAAGGGACAGTGGTTAGATTGTCTCTTATTGGAGATTGTCATTGTCTGGCATTTGTGTGGTGTGAATGTTACTTGCGGCTCATCAGCCCAAACCTGGATGGATATTGTCCATACTTTGTTGCATTTGAACATGGACTGTTTCGGAATCTGAGGTATTATTATGTCTGTATTATGGTGTCTCTGGAGAGGGCACAGAGCACTGGAACACCTGAGGCATTTCACAACTACTGGGTAAAAGACCCACTGACGCTCAGTGTTTCTATCCACAACCACATTTTAATTTAGTTTCTGTGAATTTAATTTGAACATTTGTGACTGCACCTCTTCAAGGTTACCTTTCATAATGGTTAATTCCGTGCATTTGTATCAAATTTACATTGTCATCTGCGACGACGTTTGCTTTAACAAAACGAAACCTTGTATTCTCAAAGAGATAGTAGGAACTGCCGATGCTGGAGAATCTGAGATAACACGGTGTGAAGCTCCTCTGATGCTGCTTGGCCCGCTGTGTTTATCCTGTATTTTCAAGTGCTATTTGTATTTGCAATTCACCGCACCAGGTGGCATCCTCGGACTCATGTATCTGCGCCGTCCTCCGTCCATTGCTTTATGTGTGGAGCTAGAGCCATACACAGGATTCCACCTGTGGGATTACTGAGGGTTTATATAGCTTTACCATGGGACTTATGTTAAAAACATCTTGCCATAGCATCCAGCATTGGGAGAATACTGTGAAAATATGTTTAAGGTTTCTCTTTTTACTTTGAAGTTCCGAAGATGCTACCTAAACTAAGGCTCGATGCAATTTCTTAATCATTTACATAACCACAAAACTGTGAAACTTCTGACTTTCTTTAAAGCTTTTTCTTCTGCTTTACACACGTTTAAAAAAATTAGTTACTTGAGTTTAATAAATTTGTCAGGATTTGACCTGTGCGTACGCTCCGTGACAATGTAATAACCTCGATCACAAAGATTGTCTTAAAGCTGATGGATGAAAAAAATGATCTTGAGGTTTACCGCGGAAAGTAGACAAAGGAGATAACGCAGGGAGGGGAGGGGAGGGTGCAGATGAAGGCTCGTGTATAAGAATAAAGATACCAAATGTTGTATCATTCAACATCCGAAACAGCGTTTGTTCCTTTTAGGGGGTTGGGGGCTGGGAAGGAGATAAGCAATGCCCATCCCGACTCAGGAGCACAGAGACAGCCCACTACCCACAGGAGGCGAGCCGGTGACCCTGGGGCTGGTGAGTAAAAGATCCGCCTGAGCCAGTTCAAGGAGAGACGGCAACCCATGCAGTGTGATTCGTATGAAAGGGAAACCCGGGCTCAGGAAACTTAAAAAAAAACACGCACATCCACGCTGGGACCATCTTGAGTGACACTGCAGGAAAAGGGAGAGCTAGCTCATTCCTGAGCCTTGCCCTTGTGCATCGAAGAGCTGATGTGAACAGAAACTGCTGAAGCTGACTCTGAAAACTAAGAGGGAAGGAGACAGGTCTTTGGAGCTCTAACTGGAAACAAAGCTGGGTTAATAAAGTCAAAACCATGAGCCAATTTTGGAACCAATTGCAGGCTGGCAGTTCAGAAGTGGACTGGTGTGAGGGAAATTACATGATTGTCTCAAACATTGCTGAATTTTACAACACGGTTTGTAACAACTTTTAGTCTTTTTAAAAAAATAGGGTTCGTTATTGTTTTGCATTGAAGCGAAATGCACTTCTTTAAAAAAAAACTTCCAGGACAGTAGAAATTCTTGCTGATCGAGCAGAAGTCGCTGTAAACTTTTCTGGGAGAGATTAGCGATTGGAGCAGGAAATTAGCTGGAGTGGAACCTCCTGTTGTTTCGGACCGTAAGGCAGTTAGTCCCACACACATTGTGCTACTTGAGACTGCCCCAGGCAAATGTGTAACAGAGCAAAGCAATAAACTGCCTTGCCCTGGGCATTGCCCACAGTCGCTGCCGTTTTGTTGCAAGTGCTCTTAAAATCTATTTTGCATTTTTACAGAATTACTCTCGGCGTGCCCCCTACAGCCCAGAGTAGGTATTGTTTTACTTTGGGAAAGTGCGTGCGGATGTGTTTTGTGCAGAGGACCCTGCAGCAACAGCCCAACTCTTCACGTCTGTCTCTGCGTCTAACAAAAACAATCCTAGTCATTGTTTTAATTTTCCTACACTAGTACTGTCTCCGATACTTCTTCCCCCATCTCTTTTGCAAAGCAACGATCTGCTTCAATTTGAATGAAATTCAGTGTTAAAGGCAGCAATATTATAGACATTTCCGTGCAGTATTGATATCTTTTCATTTTGATTCTGGGCATTATTTACAGGCTGTGTTTTCACTAAGAGGCATTTCCCATCTACGCCCTGAATTGCTGTGCGAGATTTGGACCTGTTTACCTGTTTAATCGAAAGGGAATACAATCTGAAAGGTTGCTGGCGACTCAAAAGTAGAAGGTTGAATAAATGTTGGAAAGATATTATTAAGCTAGACAGGGTTCAGAAGAGATTTGCCAGGGTGTTGGAAGGTTTGAGTTATCAAGAAAGGTTGGATAGGCTGGGACTTTTCTCACTGCTGCATAGCAAGTTGAGAGGTGACATTATAAAGATTTGTAAAATGATGAGGTGTGTAGACAGGGTTAATGATAGGTCTATTTTCCTAGGATGGGGGAATTTCAAGACTAGGAGCCACACTTTTAAGCTGAGAGGAGAGAGATTTTTAAAAAATGAGGGGCAAATGTTTTACACAGAGGGTGGTTCATGTATGGAATGAACTTCCTGAGGAAGTGGTGGATGCAGGCGCAGTTACAACATATAAAAGACTGGATACATCCATGAATAGGAAAGGTTTGGAAGTATGTGGGCCAGGAGCAGGTGGCAGGGACTAGCTTATTTTGGGATTATGTTTGGCATGGACTGGTTGGACTGCAGGATCTCTTTCTATGCTGTATTACTCTATGACTTTTAAAGATTTCTAGGAGACATAGATGGGTGAGCAGACAGATGAAATATGAACCAGGGAGCAAAGTGTCTTTTTAGATGAGGCAGAAACATGAAATTGGAGTAAACTCTTAATGTAAAGGGAGAGCTGAGTCGGATTTTAATTTCCTTAAGTGCAAGTGTGTTGATACTATAAAAAATGCTATTGAAATTTGAAGCTGTAAGAACAGGGACATAGTGGAAAGGAATAAACAGGTAAAACTGGATTTATGCATATCATTATTCAGGTGACAGAGTTTGCAAACTTAAAAAATAGATAATGAGGAATTAGGAGAGGCAGGACCAAATAACACATGAAGGGTTTCCACTGCTGTAACGGCATAACTGCTTTGTGAGTGCAGATGAATTGAACTGCACGTGGACCCTTTGTACGCAAACTCCATAGGAAGGATGTTGTTAAACTTGAGGGGTTGCAGAAAAGATTTACAAGGATGTTGCTGGGACTGGAGGGCTTGAGCTGTAGGGAGAGGCTGAATACTCTGGGACTTTTCCCTGGAGCGTCAGAGACATTGTAGGGGTTTATAAAATCAAGAGGGGCATAGATAGGGCGGATAGCCAAGGTCTTTTTCCTAGGATAGGGGAATCCAAACTAGGGGGCGCAGGTTTAAGGTGAGTAGGGAAAGATTTAAAAGAATCTAAGAGACAACTTTTTCACACAGAGGGTAGTGCATGTATGGGACATGCTGCCAGAGGAGGTGGAGGAGGCTGGTAGAATGTGTAGATTAGGTCGGTTACGGGGGGAGATGCTCAGTGGGTCAGTGTGGACTTGTTGAGCTGAAGGGTCCGTTTCATCACTGTAGGGGTTCTATGATTCTATAACATTTAAAAGGCATCTGGATGGGTATATGAATAGCAAGTGTTTAGAGGAATTTGGGCCCAATGCTGGAACATGGGACTAGGTCAGATTGGGATGTCTTGTTGGAGCAGACGAGTGGACTGAAGGGTCTGTTTCCATGCTGGATGACTGTATGCTTCTTTGACTCTATATGCTGCTGTCCATAGGTTCACCAGTTTTGAAAATGATGTGCCTGGCCACCTTGCTTCAGAATTCTCCTTTAAGTTGGACTGTGCTGTAGCATTTTCCTTTTGTGGAAAAGTTTATGCAAGAAAATTCTTTCAACCAAAAGTCTTTAATTTTGGAACATAACTCCCTCAAGGGGAAAAGGAGATGGAGTCCAAGTTGAATAGTTCCCTGAGCAAACTGTCAAAGAAATTTCACAAAATGCCTTGTCTCAAAAATTTTCAAACAAGCACCAGGGTAAAGCTGGGCCAATGGTGAGAAGGGTCCTGTCATGAGATCCTCCATGAGCATGTTAGAGTGTAAGTATCCTTGGGGCATCTGAAGTGAGCAAGAGATTGTTGGTCACCACATTTTGGGATGTTCCTTTGTAAAGAAGGTCTGGAAATTGTTTTTTGTCAAGGTTTATCCTGAACAGCTCTGTATTGCAGGACTCTGTGCTGTGTGTGCTGATCTCAGGGGTGGACACTAAGATAAATACCACTTGTTGTTGCAGTCCCACCAACTCAGTGTAAGATGCTCTTTGGTTTGTATGCAATGTTGCCAGTGCAAAAAGCTGTCCATTATAAACTATTGTGGAAGACCACATTTCAAGGTTTGGGAGGACATGCAATGTACACAATAAAGCTTGAGACAGCCATTGCAGTCTCAAATGGAAGAGGCCATAGCTTAAAGCTCTCTAGCTGCAGCATACTGAGGGACCATAAAGTTTATAAAACCTCTTGGACTATAACCACCACAGAATATTTGACATAGAATATATGTGTAAATTGTCAATATGACTTGTAATTGTAGGTTTGATGAGATTGCTTGGACTGCTGTGTTATGTACTGAAAGAAAGTGAACATAATTGTTCTCTACGTAATATCAGATTTGAACTGTTCGATGTACTTTTACATATTTTATGAATAAAATGTGTATTTGACAAAGAAGTTGAAGGCGACAGACTATTTTTCTAAGGCCCTGTTATCAAATGTATCAGCTTTATACTGTGGGTGTTGCATTAGGATTAAGCTTGTTCAGGCACATTTCATTTACTTTGACAATAGCAGATGAACAAAGAATTTAGAACCAAGACATGGACGTTCTTCATGCAGAGCTTGTTTTGCTTGAGGAGTGGTCTTTTAGGTTGTGAAATACAGGCAGAAACCTTGAACTGCATATAACGCAGGTGGATGATGTAACAAAGGGACTTCCTGGTTTTAACATCTGGACAAGTTATAGTAGATCAAATAGTACCAATTGTTACGTTAATTTGTTTGTTCATCATTATAAATACAACTATGTTGCTGAAATACATTTTTTTTATGGGAACTCTTGAGATTTTCGTCTCAATTTCTTAATGGTATCATGTTCTCCATGACACTCTTTGATAGAACTGTCTTATTGCAGATTTCTGTTTCAAGACCAATTGTTTTATTGTAATGTCAACTATTTTGAGTTATTTGTATTATTTAAGTACCATGCATATTTTAACTTCTATTTTGCAGATCAGCAATATTTTATTTTTTGTGTTGCCACCGATATGCATGTATTTGTTTCGACAATATGCAACATGTTTCAACAGTGGGATATATCTAATTTGGACTTTGCTTGTTGTTGTAGGTAAGTGGTGTTGCTTTAGTTGCATTTTTCTTAAAACAATTTTGTTTTGGAAAGACCTTCAGCTGTTTATTTCATGAGGTAATGAATGTGAACTTGTAACTAGTTTCTGTATTGTTAACAATTAAACATTGTATCTGGAAGAAAATTAATATGATTAAATGACACTTCTATTAGCTTTCTATGAAACAGTTAAAACAATCATGGTTATTCAATTTGCGTCTATTTATTAAAATTATGCTGATATATCTATATATTAAGACTTATTTAACAGTTTCATTTTATTATTCTTTCCATACATTTTACTCTTGATTCCCAGTAGATTTACTTATGAATGGCCCGTGACACTAGTTTCTAAATAAATGATTCCTCCCTCCATCCACTGCTGCCTCCATCCATCCATCCATCCTTCCTTCCACCCATCCATCCGTCTGTCCATCCACCCCTCCCTCCCTGCCTCCCCACCACTTCATCCTTCCCTCACTCTCTATCTATCTTCTAATCTAATCCATTGGAAGTGCATAGAATGCATATTTACGCATTTCTATAAGTAAGAGGACTATGTTTGTCATTGCTGCAGAGGGCCCATCGAGTGCGCATCCGAACCGTGAAGACCCTGAAAGTGCTGGGTTTGATCTTGTGCCTGTGTAGTTTTCAGTCCAGACTTTGGCCAGTGTTTACCAATCATCTACAGTGCCAACGGACAGGGGCAAGGAAAATTGCCAAATCTTCTTGCTCTTAGTCTCTATGCAATCGACCCTCATGGAAGTATGCATGTGATCAGCAGCAATATGCATGCTTACTTTTTTGTGGAATAAAAAATTCAATAACATTTTATAGGAGCAAAGGGAGTACTAAACAAGTATTACAAAGAAATTATATGAAGGGTCCAAAGGTGACGAAAAGGGTAGATTCCGAGAAGGCATATCTCAAAATTCTGTTCTTTATGATTTGAACTTCCATGGTCAGTCATTCTTTTTGTGACTGACTGCAGATGTATAGAAAGTTGAACTTACCAGATCAGAAGTATGATTGGAACCAAAATTTAAAAAAACCTGCAAATCCACATTTTATTCAAATGTCAGAGGAAATTTTGCATCTTATGTGTAACAAGTATGGACAGACAGCCTTCGGTGTCGTGAAGACAGGATGTGCATGCATCACAGCATCTAATTTTCAACAAGGCAATCAAAGGAATTTTGCTAGTTGGAAGATTTGTAAAGTCTTTTTGTATCCTCTACATTTAAAACCAGTTTACAACACTTAAACAGAGAGAGCTTTCTTGCTGATTCATATTTTCTCCATCAGTATCATTTAGTTGAACCTAAATAGGTTTGATCTAGCATTTCAGATCCTGTTTACTTCCCAATAATATTTTCTTGTAGAAATCAAATACATCTGTATTTCTAACTGTTCAAATGTTATTTGTGCTGGGTAAAAACAGTGTGATTGTTGATTTGTAGCAGAGTCAGTAACACAAAAAAGCCTGAGTAACATCTGCTTCTCTTTGCATCAGTGCAGCAGTTGATTGTCTGATCTGGTAGTGTTGCATTTATATTGGTGACAAAAGCAGTCATATGAATTCTAGTGATAGTAAAAACTGCAGATGCTGGAGAATCTGAGATAACAAGGTGTAGAGCTGGATGAACACAGCAGGCCAAGCAGCATCAGAGGAGTGGGAAGGCTGACGTTTTAGGCCTAGACCCTTCTTTTCTGAAGAAAGATTGAGGCCCAAAACGTCAGCTTTCCTACTCTTCTGATGCTGTTTGGCCTGCTGTGTTCATCTAGCTCTACACCTTGTAATCGCATACAAATTCTAGTGACGGTGCTGCAGTAGAAACAAAGCCCTGGAGGTGCTTGCAGTGGGCCAGAGACTCAACCAATAAGTGGCCTTTCTTGAAGCAAAATTATAGGCTGCGTGCATAAAAAAAGCAATTTTAATGAGGTAATCTGATGCAGGTTGCTATTTATCCTGAGCACAAACAGGCTCACTTTCCACCTTTTCTTTAAAGGCAGACAGTAGTATCTCCACATTACAATGCTGTATGAACCTTCCATTCACCAATATGTTGAGGAGCTCTTTGAGACTAATTAAACTCATTTACATTTTGTCCATGTTATCCAACAAATTAGAGAGACCCATTACGTTGTTTTGGGTTTAATTTGAACTCTTGCAATTACAGACAATTACACTTTACCCATAAGTGTTTTGTCAGCAAATGACTTTATCCCTGCATACTTGTATGCCCTATGTGGATGGCCCAAAAGTCCTCCGCCTCTTCCTCTCCCTCAGGCCCAACCAGTCCCCCTCCACCAACACTCTCATCTGCTTAACAGAACTTGTCCTCACCCTCAACAATTTCTCCTTTAACTCCTTCCACTTCCTACAGACGAAGGGGATGGCCATGGGCACCTATATGGTTCCAAGTTATGCATCCCGCTTCATAGGATACGTGGAACAGTCCCTTTTCCACTGTTACACTGCTACTATTCCCCACCTCTTCCCCCATTACATCGACAACTGTATTGATGCCGCCTGGTGCTCCCACGAGGAGCTTGACTAGTTCATCCACTTCACCAACACCTTCCACCCCAACCCCAAGTCCTCCTGGACCATCTCTGATCCTGTCACTCTTTCCTGGACCTCTCTGTCTCCATCTCTGGTGACCACATCTATTTCAAGCCCACCAATTTCCACAGCTACCTGGACTACACCTCGTCTCACCTACCTTCCTGCATGAATGTGATCCCCTATTCCCAATTCCTCCACCTCCACTGTGTCTGCTCCCAAGATGGAGCATTCCACTCCTGAACATCCCAGATGTCCTCATTTTTCAAGGAATGCAACTTTCCCTCTTCACTGGTCGATAATGCTCACAACTGCATCTCTTGTGTTTCATGCACCTCTGCCCTCACACTCCCTCCCCCTAACAAAAATGAAGACAGAATCCCCCTTATCCTCACATATCACCCCAACAATCACTGCATTCAATGTTTCATCCTCCGCTATTTCTGCCACCTACAATCTGACCCCACAACCAAAGATATATTTCTCTCCCCACCCCCATCTGCCTTTCATAGGTCCACTATCTCCGTGACTCCCTCATCCGCCCCCCCCCCGGCACCTTTCCCTGCAACTGCAGGAAGTGCTACACCTGCCCCTTCACCTCCCCCCTCACCTTCATCCAAGGTACAAATCAAACCTTCCACATTAGATGGGGGTTCTCCTGCACATCTGTCAACTTGGTCTACTGCATCCACTGCTCCCAATGTGGTCTCCTCTACATCAGTAATACCAAGCAGAGACTCGGAGACCGTTTTGTAGATTATCTGTGTTCTGTATGCAATTAATGATAACACCTTCCTGTCGCGAACCATTTTAACTCCTCCTCCCACTTTCTGAGTGACATGTCCACCCTGAGCCTCCTCCAGTGTCACAATGACGCCACCCACAAACTGGAGGAGCGACACCTCATATTCCGCCTTGGGACCCTACAGCCCAATGGTCTAAACATGGATTTCACCAGTTTCAAAATCTCCCCACACCCCTGGCCTCACCTCATGTCCAACCCTCCCTCTCATCCCTGCCTCCTTGACCTGACCACAACCTGTCCATCTTCTCTCCCACCTATCTGCCTCAACCTTCCCACTGACCAATCCCCACCACTGCCTACCCGCACTCACCTGTCACCATCACAACTATCTTCCCCAGCCCAGCCCTCCTGTCTATTTATTTCTGAGCTCCCTCCCTCCTCCCCATTTCTGAAGAAGAGTCCCAACCCAAACTGTCAACTTTCCTGCCCCTCTGATGCTGCCTGGCCTGCTGTATTTCTCCAGCTCCACACTGTGTTGTCTCTTGCTATCTTTGACTTAACTCTAGTTGCTTTTTCTCTCTACATTGATGGATAACTCCAATTGTGTCATTCCTAATGCTACTATTACTGAGGCCAGTTAATTCAGCACCATGAATGGATTTACTGTGCTACATATTCAGCAATATAACTGCTGGAGTATCTACACAATGAATTATCTTTGGTTTTAACAGAAAGCACAGGGTTAAGATACTGCAGTAATAGCTCCATAACATAACAGAGTAAGGCAAAGAAAGCATATTGGAGCAAATTTTGTAGAGCTCAGCAAACACTGATAACTGACATAACAAGGTGTAGAGCTGGATGAACACAACAGGCCAAGCAGCATCAGAGGAGCAGGAAAGCTGACGTTTCAGGCCTGGACCCTTCTTCATTTCTGAAATGTCAGCCTTCCTGCTCCTCTGATGCTGCTTGGCCTGCTGTGTTCATCCAGCTCTACACCTTGTTATCTCAGATTCTCCAGCATCTGCAGTTCCTACTATCTCTGAAACAATTTAAACACGCTGATAACTAATGGATTTCTCCCTTTGCTTACTGGATGAGTGTCTGGATGTCCAGTCTCTAGGTCGTGTTGTAGAGTCATACAGCACAGAAACAGACCCTTTGGTTCAACCATCCGCACCAATCTGACGTAGTCCCATGCGACAGCTTTTGACCCATATCTTTCTAAACTATTCCTATTCAGGTACCCTCCCAATCCCTTTTAAATGTTATAATTGTGCCTTCTGGCAGTTTGTTCTGTATGAACACCACCCCTTGTGTGAAAAATGTACCCCTGAGGTTCTTTTTAAATCTTTCCTCGCACACCTTAACCTTATGTCCCCTTGTTTTGCACTGCCGTACCCTAGGAAAAAAGACATTCACTATTTTCCCATTCCATGCCTATCATGAGCTATAAATCTCTATAAGATCACCCCTCAGCCTCCAATCTTCCAGGGACAAAAGCCCCAGATATTTCAACCTTTCCCTATAGCTCAAAACCTCCAGTCGCGGCCACCTCCCTGCAAATCTTCTCTGCACCCTCTCAAATTTAACAAAATCTTTTCTTTATATGAGCAACCAAAATTGAATGCAGTATTCAAGAAGTGGCTTCACCAGTGTCCTGTACAGCTGTAACATCCCAACTCCTGTAGTCAGTGTTCTGACCAGTGAAGGCAAGCACTCCTAACACGATCCTTACTACCTTGTCTACCCGCGACTCTGTTTTCAAGGAACTATGCCCCTGCACCCCAGGCCTGCTTTTAAAGCAACGCTCTGCATGGCCTTACCATTAAATATATAAATCTTCCCCTGGTTTGCCTTACCATTAGGGAACACCTCATGTTTATCTAAGTTAAACTCCATTTGTTATTCCTTGGCCCATTGGCCATCTGATCAAGATTCCATTGTCCTCTGAGATAATGTTCACTGTCCACTGCACCACTTATTTTGGTGTCACCTGCAAACTTACTGACCATACCTTTTTCCGAAGAGTATGTACTGAAGAATTTGTACCTCAGTACCTTGTTCCTAAAGTGGCGCAGTAATTGGCAACTTGTAAGCTTTTTGTTTGAGTACATGTGAAAATAAAGCAAATTCGGTTCAACACCTCCTAGATTCACATCCAAAACTTTTGTATAAATGATGATGTCACATGTAATGTGAAACCAAATCTTGATTTATACTTTGATTGCAATATTATGTATGAAGTGACTAAGTTACTGTTGAAGGCGTGGATGAAGGTATTGATGTTGCAATGGGCTCAAATATGGATAAATTGTAATTTATCTCTGCTGTCGAGATTGCTTGGTAACAGAAATTTCTCCGTTTGGAACTGTCCATAATTATTTCATTTTTCACTCTATGGTGGGTCCAATGTACAGACTCCCAGCACCACCTTATCTAGGCTTGGGTCATTCTATTGTGGTTTACCATGCTCAGCTGTCATTATATGCAGGAATTCTCCATGTGAACATGTGATTGACAAGGTAAAGCTGAGCTCCAATCAGTCTCCTCTTGATGCCACATATGTGGTGTTTTGCAAGTGGTTTTCTGTTTGGGATGTTATCCTTCCACTTCGTGTTACAGATACATATTTAAAATGGAGACAGTGGGATCGTTCGAGCTGCTTTATGAGACGTTTGTGGGTGGTCCATGCCTCACAGCCATAAAGATGTAATGTGAGGATCACTGCCTTGAAGAGGCCGATATTTGTTTTAGGCCAAAGTTCATGCTTCCTCCAAAATCTGCTGATGGCTGAACCAGGTGATGGATGATTTTTGAACATGGTGTTGCTGGAGAGGAGGGTTTCAAAATAGCAGAACTTCTGAACTGAGTTGACAGGTTTATTGTTGATTTAGACTGTGGAATCTTGAAGTTTGTGTGCAAGGGCAGTTTCATACAAAATTACGGTCCTTTTCAGGCATATGGTAATGAATAATATGTTACGATAGCTACGTTGCTGTAAGGCAGAGGCACATGCATTCAGTAATGCATCACATTTTACAAATGGTTCAAGCTTGGTTGATAATAACAGGTAGAAGTTCATAGGCACAAATTTCTGAAGAAGGGTCAGCTTTCCTGCTCCTGTGATGCTGCTTGGCCTGCTGTGTTCATCCAGCTCGACATCTTGTTATCTCATATCCAGTGCGCTGTATTACTGATGTACTCATGTTGTCTGCTTGTAGAGCTCTATTTCCTTATTTTTAAAATGATATCATTTGGGACCCTAGTTTTATACATTATTGAAGTCATTATGGATGCTGTGAATGACTAACAATGCAGGCAGAGTTATTTGATACAGCTACAGCTCTTACTGTGGACTGATAAGTATTCAGTCAGAAGAATAGGGACCGATAAATTTTACTGCTGTGGTAGCAGCCATCTGCTCCCACAGTATGAAGAGACTTAAAAGTAAATGGGTTTTAAATTGCTGTGATTTATTCATCTGAATGGTTTCACATGAGGAGGTTTCTGAGACCTTATGATGAAATCAGACTAGTTGAAAATTTTATTGAAATAATAGTGAGCATGTGGTTTTGCCAAAATTGTCACTGGGTGGAATTGTATCTCACTTGTGGCAACTTATGCCTGTAACAAGTCTTACCGCAGTAAATTGTTCAGGCTCGTAGCGAGTTTGTTTCTGAGGTGCACATTTCAAAAGAGAAAAAGGGCGTGAATATGTTGCTCAACCTCTTCTAAGTTATTTTAATTGTTGGAAGATCTGTAATAACCTTGAAAAAAGTACATAATCAGGTATCACTGCCATGACACAGAATAAAAATAGAAACTGACATTGTGTAAAGATTGTGCATTAAAGTGAACATTGTTTCAAGGTTTATTTCAGGGCTCATGTTTAGTTGTAGGAGTACAGTTCAATGTGGAAAGGAATCCTGACCGAGAAGGCTCTGCTTAATCCGAGGAAGAACTAATATAGGATGTACTAACATAAACTGATTTTGTACTAATGAGACAGTAAAGACAGCAGTTGCTTTAGCTGGTTATGTTCTTTGAGTTAGTTTTATAAGAAAAAGGAGATTGGGAGCCTCAAGATTACCCTCCACGATCAAGAAGATTTGCTGTTCTACCCTCGGCCTCAACTTCTTTTTCATTGTCAGCTCAGCGTAGCTGTCAAAAATCTGTTTTCTTCTGCTTTGTATACCCTCAGTTATCTAGCATTCACGACTCTCGAGTGGAGAATTGCAGACATTCACTAGCCTCTGGGAGGAGAAATTCCTGTTGCATCTCAGTTTTAAGTGAGCATCACCTCCTTTTGTAACTATGCCCCTGAGTTCAAGATGCCCCCACCAGCAGAAATATTCTCAACATCTAGCCTGTAAAGCCTCCTCAGAATCTTGTATGTTTCAATAAGAGCACCCCTCATTCTTTTAAACTCTAATGAATAAAGGGTCAACTTGTTTAACTGTTCTTGATAAGCCATTTTTCAATCCCTTCAACCCAGGAATCGCTGTAGTGAATCTGTTTTTGAACTGCCTCCAGTGTCAGTCTATCCTTTTTCAAATATGGGGACCAAAACTATGCACACTGCTTCAGATGTCAGCTTGCCAACACCACGTACAATTGTAACAAGACTTCACTGTATGTAAACTCCAAAAGTCTAGTTATTTAGACCAAAGTGCCATTTGCTGTCTTATTTACTTGCTGTGCCTGCACACTATCATTTGAAACGCCCAGAAGCCTCTGTGCTGCGCTTGTTTGGAGTCTCTCTCCATTTAAATAGCTGTTTGCTTTTAATTCCTCTTATCAAGGTGCAAGACCTCACATTTTACTACATTAAACTCCATCAACATCTCTGTATCCCTTTGCAGATGCCTTATGTCCTTATTATGGGCTTCCCTCCTACAGTGGCTGCTACTTCAGATATTAAGCCACTGTTCCAGTTTAGTAGCTATAATACCAAAAATGACTTCAGTAAATTTCTGTCAGATTTCTGCTTGGGGCTGTTTAACTAATTTGAAGTTATTATCCCATTTTATAGAATGGAAAAATGGTTTAATACTGGAGTTTGCAAAAAACATGCATTTATATGGGACTATCGAATACTTCAAGATGACTGAATGTATTTCACAACAATGAAAGACATCTTTCGTATAGTCACTATCATTGAGGTTTTTCCTTTGTGTATAGCAAGGTCTGACAAGCAGAGGTGAAGTGACAATAAGTGGTGTTGTTTGAGGGATTAATGTTTGACAACACATTGGGAGAATTCACTGGTCTTTTTCAAGGCATCTGCATGCAGACCCGAAAAAAACATTGAGCGCACAGCCCTACATTGTAGCATTGGAGTGTCAGATTATGTGCTCAATTCCCTGGAATGGGATTGAATCCACAAATTTTGAGAAGCAACAGGATTATACTTCACCAAAGCAGTTATTAAAAGCAAATATTAACATGTGAATGGTATCTATTTTAAATTTTAAGTGTCTGATAGCTGTTGTATAATTTTATTTACATTGTAATAACTGAAAACAACCTAACTTTATTTTCTTTAACCATTAACTGATACTAAATTCTACGGCAGAGATCTTCCCCAGTCCCTATAATTCTTTTATTAAAGATAAAACAATAAACAAGCGAATAATGGAAATGTTATAAGAGTTGGAAAAGGGAATAATATGGAATCCTACACTTGAAAAGAAACAGTTAGTATTTTATATTGAAACAGTTGTGTTTGACTTCCTCCTTTGGTCTTGATCTTGTGCATAAAAAGCCTCACTTGCTTCCGTTTCTCAGTTTTGACAAAGGAAGAGTCCTTTTTTTTTGAAATTACATTCTTGGTAACTCCTTACCAGGAATACCTACCAAAAACTCAGATTCACAATCCCTACAAACTGCTGCTAATAAAAAAAATTGCAAGTTTTAACTTGTCTTTTCTCTTTCTACATGCTAATTAATTGAGTATATTGTTGTTCTCATCAGGTTGTTTTAATCAACTGTGCACCCAGTATAACAAGGTGTGGACCTGGATGAACACAGCAGGCCAAGCAGCATCAGAGGAGCAGGAAGGCTGATGATTCGGGCCTAGACCCTTCCGAAACGTCAGCCTTCCTGCTCCTCTGATGCTGCTTGGCCTGCTGTGTTCATCCAGCTCTACACCTTGTTATCTCAGATCTTCCAGCATCTGCAGTTCCTACTATCTCTGTGCAACTAGTACACTGCTTTCATTTTAAATTGGATATGAGCATTCCTTCTTATTGAGCATTCAATTTTTGACATTCAGTCACATGGTTGCTGGTGCAGAATGTAACAATTAAAAGGAGACAAGCAGTTGAAATAGAATAGACACTGTCTAGTCTTAATCAATCTGAGACAAAAATTTGAAATTTAGGAAGGGTCACTTGACCTGAAGAGAGAACTCTGATTAAAACCAAAAGAACTGCAGATGCTGTGAATCAGGAACAAAAACAAAGTTGCTGGAAAAGCTCAGCAGGTCTGACAGCATCTGTGGAGGAGAAAACAGAGTTAACGTTTCGGGTCCAGTGACACTTCCCGTTCTACCCCAGCTTACCCTGAACGGGGAAGGTGTCTTAAACATTTGAACCACAAGTTAACAAAGTGTGAATCTGGATGAACATAGCAGGCCAAGCAGCATCAGAGGAGCACAAAAGCTGATGTTTCGGGCCTAAACCCTTCATCAGAAAAGGGTCTAGGTCCGAAACGTCAGCTTTTGTGCTCCTAAGATGCTGCTTGGCCTGCTGTGTTCATCCAGCTTCACACTTTGTTATCTTGGATTCTCCAGCATCTGCAGTTTCCATTATCTCTGAACCATAAGCTAGCTGTCTCAAGCTGCTACTTTGCAGTAAACACACGAGTGGCTTTTGCCATCAAAGGGATGCTGCTGTCAAGCTGAAAAAATGTTTTATCTATCTCACAAATATGTTATGTGATTTGAGTTTCAGTGATTTTGTGACGAGAGGTGTGGAAGTTGTATGTTCTAATGAGTGGCAAACTATATCAAATAACATGTTCCTTTACCATTTGCCAATCGTACTTATCCAGCCTGTGTTTGCAGGCCTCAGAACATTATGTCAATCGTTAGCTGTGATACTGCTTTATGACAATATTTATGAACTAGTCTGAATGTTAAGAATTACATTGGGAACCAGTTTAAGGTTATCCCATTGAACCTCTGTCATTGGAAAAGAAGAGCTTATGGAGACTGTTGATCTCTGCATTTCCATGGCACCACCCCGACATTCAGATTCTCTCACTGACTGGTCGGAGAAGTAATATTGACAGTTATATGTTCCAGCCTCATCTTCATACCAACCACGGCCCAACGAGTCAGCACTCTCTTCTCATGTTGTATTAATTGGTGCCTCATCTTTCAAGTCAGTTCCTTGGATCCTAGTTCTGATGAGTTCAAGATGAAAAGCTTTGTCTTCTCATCTCCATTTAGCAATAGGTAATATTTATTTAATTAAAGTGTTATCACCCGTTCATGTCACAAATAGGGAGGGATTCAGTTAAAACTTTAGGAGTTGTGTTTACAATTACCTCAATCATTGCAGGAATTGTCAAATGACTTGAAATATGTCACTTTCAGGCTATTTTATACTTCCAGCCTTATTGTGAAATTAAATATGCTGAAAACATCTGATCAGTTCACAGTTTCTTTGTTACAGTTCTGTAATACTTTAATTCAAATGGATAAAGCAAACATGAGGGAATCAAATTTGTATCTTGCATGTGTAATTTTATTATTAATGTGGCACATTTACATGCCTTTGTTATACTAAAGTCCTAAATATACTATTAATACAATTTTACTGGATGTGAGATATAGAAAGCCAACGAACTTGTACTTTGATGATCGCAAGTCCCACTAGATTTGCTGTTCAGGCTTGACGTCATCTGGTGCTTTTTGATTAAATTGTAGCCTTGTAATTCACTCCTAGCTTTTAATCCTCTGCATGCTGTATGTGCCCAGTAGCATACTAAAATCAAATAAATGTCACTTTCCATTTGTTTCAAAGGACAGAATGCATGTTTTGAATCTCTCATGCTCAGATGTGTGCACTTTTACAAACTATTGACATGGACACTTGAATCCAGAGGATTAATTAAGAGGAATTGAAAAAGACTGGCTGTGTCTTTGAGACAACTAATTGAATGAGAGATGGAGTTGTTATTAACATGTCTGAATTTCATCTTTTGCAAACTGTCATGATGCACAAACTAATAATATACACAGTGCTGACAATTTACTTCTGCTTGTAACTAACCAAAATCCTTTTGCATCTCTGCCCTACAGGTATAGGCTCAGTTTATTTTCATGCAACTTTGAGTTTCATTGGACAGATGTTAGATGAACTAGCAATCCTTTGGGTTCTGATGTGTGCCCTGGCTATGTGGTTCCCCAGACGATATTTACCAAGGATTTTTCAACGAGACAGGTAAGGCTGGATACAAAAATATATATTCTATTTGGTCAACTAAAGATCTCAAAAATAATTTATTACTTTCTTCAGAAAAAAAACCTTTCTGTCTCAAGGATATATTTCTTTATTCAGGAGCTAAGTGCTGTATACTGGAAATTTGAACCAAAAATGCTGAAAAGGGACAGCAGGCCTGTCTGTGAAGATCAAAACTGTGGGTGCAATCTTATGTCTTTTTGGCTAAATCTGAGTTGTGCTAAGATTTTTGGACAAGCTTTTGTTCTGATGTTTAGTGAGTTCTCCCACCATATCTCATCAAACTTGCCGCATTTGTTACCCATCACACCCAAAGGCTTCTCTCATTCTAATTCTGACCTAACCTTATCAGGTGCTGTTTCCAAACAACTCTCTGAACAGTGGGTGTCCCAATATTCACTTGCAGCCCATGCACCCATGTCATGTTTAGAAGTTTGTTGTGCAACTCACACAAACACTGATAGTCCATACCTATCCTCCTTGATGCCTGATATTTGCGCCAGATTTGGCAGATATGGGAACTTAGCACCTAGCTGTGTGGGTAACGGTTCTAAAGTCCTGCTGGATGGGCTGGTCAACAAACAGGACTTCCTCTTCCCCCAGGACCAGGAGTGGAGGCCAGTACACCACCCTGTGCTAGCTTGGTCTAAGTTTGCCAGCCAGGTCAGTGTGGTCTCAGCACTCTAGGAAGAAGGTCAGTGACCTTCTCTATTCTACTAGCATGTGTGCTACCAATTTCACTCCGGTACACCACATTCTCTGCAACTGTAATCACCTGTCACCATGGCTTATGTTTTGCCACCCTCACTGTTGCCTCCAACATCTTCCTTAACTCATTGCCACCTGCCCCAACACCATGAATCACACTTGTGCTTGGCAGTACCTAATTACTGGATCAGAACACCACCTGACCTAAAGTCAATGCCCTTCTCCTCTCCGCTTGGATGAGTGCCAGCATTTTCTCTCCGAGACTTCACACTCCTTCTATCTCTGCTACTGTGCCCACCTCCCACCAATGCCTGCAGCATCTTCTCTCACTCAATCTCACCCACTACTGTTCCTGACAGTACTAACCCCACGTAGACCTTGACACTGCCTACTCACTCGCTTGGGACCCGACCTCACCTGGACCAAATATATCAGTTCTGCCACCCCCAACTTACATCTCCCAAAATGACTGCCGCTGGCTCTCATTCCACAAGGAAAGCAGCACACTGTAGCGCAGAAAGAGTGGAGATGTGATGGGCTTCCTGATATTCAGTTCCTCATCCCTTATAATGAGAGCATCCCAACTCTGACCTCCATGAGTGGCTGAGCGACCGTGTCCAAGCCCCTGGACTGGTGACAGAGGTTGCTGTTGTGTTACTGTGCCAGGACCAAATGAGTGAAGGCTGTTTCTCTTGACATGACTGAGGCCTGCTGACAACCATGATGAGATTCCTGGCTTTGAGTCTGCTCTAAATGACAAAGCAAAGCAGAAGAAACATAAGATAACAAGGTGTAGAGCTGGATGAACACAGCAGGTCACGCAGCATCAGAGGAGCAGAAAGGCTGATGTTTCGGGTCAGGACCCTTCTTCAGAAATTTCTGAAGAAATTTCTTCATTTCTGAAGAAGGGTCCCGAATCGAAACATCAGCTTTCTTGCATCTCTGATGCCGCTTGGCCTGCTGTATTCATCCAGCTCTACACCTTGTTATCTCAGATTCTCCAGCATCGGCAGTTCCTACTATCTCTGAAGAAATATAAGCCTCTTATCTCTGGCTGAGGGATTAAAATGCTAAATGACAAGGCAAAGCAGGGATACTCTGAGCATTCAGACATGATTAGAGTGAGTGTGCAATATGACAGTGAATGAAGCAAGCTGGAGAAGCCACCTGGTCCAGTCCATGAGCTGGCTGTGTGTCCCTGAGCACACATTATCCTTGCTGCAGTATTACAATGAGAATTGCTGGTTTAGCCCAAGATGAAGAAACATCCTGTATGTGGACCAATAAAAAAAATCGATAAATGTGGACCAGTAATAAACGGATAAACCAATCGATAAATTCTTGATCTCATAAGGAATCAAGGGCTACGGGGAGAGTGCAGGGAAGTGGAGTTGAAATGCCCATCAGCCATGATTAAATGGCAGAGTGGACTCGATGGGCTGAATGGCCTTACTTCCACTCCTATGTCTTACGGACCAGATGTGTGCCATGAAGGTTGCTAGAGGCTGGCGCATAACAATGCCTATGTGTAACTGGCATCTATGGAACGAGTCCTCAGGCTTAGGTGCCTGGTGTCCAACAGGGAGGCGATTTGGACTAAACAGAAAGCCAACTTCACCAGGCACTTTCTCTGGTTTCCTTGTTGCATTTTCTTAATGTCTAGCTAGTTTGGCAAGTTTGGTGAGAGACAAAACTGACTGTTAGTGAGGTGAGTTTTTTAATTCAGATGAAGGAGTAGCTGGCTGGCCGGCATTTATTACCCGTCCCTAGTTGCCCTTGAGAAGGTGGTGGTGAGTTGCCTTCTTGAAGCGCTGTGGTCCACCAGTTGTGAGTTGACCCACAATGCTATTAGGGAGGGAGTTCCAGGGTATTGTCCCGGTGACAGTAAAGGATTAGTGATGTATTTCCAAATCAGGATGGTGAGTATCTTGGGGGGCAACTTGAAAGTGATTGTACCCCCTTGTATCTGCTGCCTTTGTCCACCTGCCTGGATGCGGTTGTGAGTTTGGAAGGTGCTGTCTGAGGATCTTTGGCAAATTTCTGCAATGCATCTCATTGGTAGTACAAACTGCTGCTACTGAGTGTCGGTGGTGCAGGGCATGGATGCTTGCAGATGTGGTGCCAATCAAGCGGGCTGCTTTGTCCTGGATGCTGTCAAGTTTCTTCAGTGTTGTTGGGGTTGCACCCATCCAGGCGAATGGGCAATATTCCATCACACTCTTGACTTGTGACTTGCAGATGTTGGATGGGCTTTGGGGAGTCAGGAGGAAGGAATTGGGCTGTCAACAAGATGCTTTGCTTCCAATAATCACTTTTATTCAGCAGCTTGCTATTACGTAGGAAGAAAGTTTCTGCTACTAATCTCAGGTCACTTAGACACCTATACGATTCCTCCCAGGCGTAATGTTTCAGGTCTATAAATCTTTTGTGGTTCAAAGAAATACACTTAGAGTAAGTTTTTAAACTTAGAGGTTGTCAAATGGTATATGAAACATTTCAAAATTGTGTTAATTAATAAAAGCTGCACTGGCATCTGCTTTTAAACCCCTTAAGTCTTCAACATTTTTTCATGACTGTCTTTGAAACATTGTAGAGTTATTGACTGCTTTGTTTATCTATTTGGTAAAACCCATGCAAATATATAATAGGACATTGGAAACATCAGTTAGCTCTGTTCCCCTAGATCTGACTTATGGATGTTGGGTAAGTAAACAAGTAGTAGTGTAGCTCATAGATAATCCTTAATCAGAAGCTTACCATGATGGGTGTGTCCATCTCTTCGCCATTGGCCCAGGGCCAAGGGGTTATATTTTTGCCAAATTGGTACGAGTCCTTTTTCTCAGTATTTCTGTTGATTTTGCAGAAATCTCAGCACAGCTTGAACAGCTGAGTAGGCTGATTGAGGCCAGCTTTGGATCAACAACATTAAAAAGGTGCCAAAACCACACTTTGCTTAATCAATAGGAAGATAGAGTACAGGACCAAAGAGGTTATTGTAGAATTTAATGACATAGATGTCTGTCTGTTCAATTTGTACCCAATTTTTGTTGGAACAACCTAAACCAATCTTACTCCTGCTATCTCCATCATCTTCTATCTTATTGTGTTTCAAGTATTTATCGAGTTTCCTTTAACACATGGAATCGTCTCCGCATCTACTATTCCTGTGGCAAAGCATTTCATGTTGCAAGAATTCTTTGTGTGAAGAAATTTTGCTTGACCCCCTGTTCATGCTCTTGACATTGCTGACTCCAACAAAATACTGTTTTTTTTTCTGTATTCACTCTTTCAAACTTCACATAATTTTAGAAATCTCAATTTAACCTCCACTTGGCTGCCTCTGCCTCAGTTCAAATAGTATGAGTGTTTCAAATCTGTCCTTGTACTTGTAGAATAACAATTTGCATTTATATCATTTCTTTAACTTTGGGATATGTCCCAAGGCCCTTCACAGGAACACAATAGATGAAAATGAACACTAAGCCAAAGGTGATATTCAGAATGTTGATTAAAACCTTGGCTAAAGAGGTAGGGCTGGAGGATCTTGAATAGAGAGAGAGTGGCTAAAGGGTTTCAGAACCTAGGAGTAAATGGCTCAGTCATCACCTCTAGAAGGGGGCTGAAGGGAATTGTGGTTTCATCAGTGTTCACATTTAGAGGAATGCAGAATTCCTGAAGGATTGTTGGATGAACAACTCTGAGCTAGGAAGCAGAAAAGCATTGGAAGACAATTGAACCAAAGCTTGAAACTTTTAAATCAAGGTGTTTTTGACTGAGAACCAATATTACTTGGAAAACACAGGGGTGTTAGGTGGATAGGGTTTTGGGCAGGTTATAATATGGGCAGCAGTGTTTGGACACACTTAATTTTACAAAGAATGGAAGGTGGGAGGCTGAGGAAGAGGACATTTGAATAATCAAGTCAGAGGAAACAAAAAACCTGATAAAGTTTACAGCAGCAAATGAGCTGAGGGAGCGTTGCAGATGGATGATGTTATGGGGTTCAATATCAGTGGTCTTTGTATTGGAAACAGTATGGGGTTGGAGAGGAGAGGAAGCCAAGTTTGTGAATAGCCTGATGCAATAAAAGAGAGCATTGGTTTTGACAGAATGGAGTTCATGGTGGGAGCTGAATAAAGTGGCTTCTATCTTGTGATTTTTAATTACAGGGAATCTGCAGTTCATTCAGAATGTGTATTAAGTTTATTCACAAGAAGTGGGTATAGCCAAACCTAATTGCCATTGAGGAGGTGGTTATGAGGAGCCATCTTGAATTGCTGCTGTTCAATGGTTTAGTTACACCCATGGCTCTGCCAGCGAAGGAACTCCAAGATTTTCATTCAGTGATAATAAAGGAATAGTGATATAGTTCCAATGACTTGGTACATGACTTGGGAACTCAACGGTAGTGGATTCCCATGCATTTGTTGATGTTGGTCTCCAGGTGGTAGATGAAGGAGCCAATGCACATTGCTGCAGTGACTTTCTGACTCAACCATCCTTTCAGGCGGGATAGCAAAGACCTGCACATACTGGAGTCAGCTCCACACTGTGTTGACCCTTTCAGGCAGTGTGTTCCAGACTCGCACCACCCTATTAGTGAAAGAAACTTCTCAAACTCTTCTCTTAGATTTCTACCCCTTAAATCTATGCCCCCTGGACATTGACCGCTCTATCAATGAAAAGAGTGCCTGCTTATCCACCCTGAAAATGGCCCTCACAACCTTACGTGCCTTGAATCTTTGCTGCTCTAAGAAAAACAATCCCAACCTATCCAATCTTCCCTTATACATCAGGCCCTCCAGTGCAAGCAGCCTCCTAGTAAATCTCTTGTGCCCCCTCTGTAGTGTAATCACAACCTTCCACATGTTGACCAGAATTGCATGTAATACTCCAGTTTGTGACTTAACCACTGTTCTGTATAGCTCCGGTGAAACCTTGTTATTCTTGAATTTCTATGCTTTGTCGAATAAAGACAGGTATCCCATGTACCTTCTTAATCAGCTTATCTATTTGCCCTGTACCTTCAAGGATCTGTGGATATGCACCCAAGGTCTCTCTGATATTCAGTACTTTCTAGGGATCTACCTTGTGTAATTCCTTGTCTTGTTAACCATCGCCAAATGTCTGGCCTCACACTTTTTACTTTGAATTCCATTTGCCACTGCTCTGCCCAGTTGACCTGACTATCAATATCATCCAGCAGTCCACAGCTAACCTTCTCACTTCTAAGCACCCTACTAATTTTCGTGTCATCCACGCAAACCTTTTGATCATACCTGTTATAATTAAGCCCAAATCATTAATGTGCACCAGAAACAGGAAGGATCCAAGCACCAATCCCTGCAGAAACCTACTGAAACAGACTTCCAGTCACAGAAACATCCCTCTACTGTGAATCTCTGCTTCCAATTCAGGATCCAATATGCCACTTTGCTGGAGATCCCGTGGGGCTTTGTTTTCTTAACCAGACTGCCATGCCATGACCTGATTAAAAGACTTGTCAAAGTCCATGTGGATCATATCAAATGCATTGCCTTCACCAACACTCTTGGTTATGTCTTTAAAAAAATCAAATGTATCAACCATCTGCCAGCACCATACCTGTACAATCAGTTTTAAACTTCTAGATATTTCCTGCATTCATCCTGCTTAGTCTAGTAGTTGTCTAACACAACAAGCTGGAGGATACACCTAGTATGAACAGAGGACTTCATCTCCATAAGAACTGTGCAGTGCTAACTCACACCACTACTGCTCAAGGGCAGATACATCTGTTACAGATGTTGCAGATACAGGTAGGTTGGTGAGGAAGGGGTCAAGTAGGTTTTCCTTGCCACCTGCCACAGGGACAGTCTGTGAGTCCTGTACTTCATCACTCTGCTCGCATAGTCAGTCTTGGTTTCAACTGAGCTTCTCTTGATCATGAACAATGAAGACTCCTATTCAGAGTACATCCTGACCCTTGTTGTCCTTGGTGCTTCAGTCAGGGAGGGTACTAGAGACCAATGATCAGAATGATTGCTTGTCTACATGTAATGAAACTATATGTGCTCTGGAGTCAATGTTGAGGACTTGAAGAAAACTCCCTGCTGACTATGCCATTGTGAACAGAGCCTAGTCCAACACGCAAGCCAACTTTCCATCCATTAACTCCATCCATACTTCTCACTGCCTTGGGAAAGCAGCCAAAATAATTAAAGACCTGACCCACCCCAGTTATAATCTTTTCCAGCCTCTTCCATATGGCAGAAGATACACAAGCTTAAACACACGTAACCAATAGATCTGAGAACAGTTTCTTCCCTGGTGTTATCAGACTGCTGAATGGATCTCTCAAATCGTAAATTTAATATTGATTGCGGTCTTTGTGAACCTTCTCTACAACTGTAACAGTAGATCGTTTGCTGTGTTCTATTACCCAATTGCACTTTGTGTAGTATGATTTGCTGGTACTGTGTGCAGAAGAAAACCTTTCGCTGTGCTTATGTACATGTGACAATAATAAATCAAATCAAATCAAATCTGGTGGGTCTGTCCTGCCCACGGCACAGGATATACTCAGGGATGGATGATAAGGTGGCTAAGACATTAATATAAGGTATGATCTGTGAACACGACAATACCAGGTTCTGCTTGTGTGGACTATGGGACAGCTTTGCTAATTTTGATGCAAATTCTCCAGTGGTTGTGAGAAAGACTTTGTAGTGTCATCTGGACCAGCTGTACCTCTGTGATTTCTGAAACAATGATAGATGCTGGATAGTCTGTGCTGTTTTATTATCATTTTCTTCTTGTGATTTTAATATAACTGAGTAGCTTAGAGTCAGAGGGCCACACAGCACGGAAAAAGACCCTTTGGTCCAAGTAGTCCATGCCAACTGTAATCCCAAATTAAACTGATCCCATCAGCCTGCGCTTGACCCATATCCCTCCAAACATTTCTTAAAAGAAACAAAAGCGTATCAAAATAAAAATCTTGTACTACTGAAATGCAATAACTGTAAGAAATCTTGAGGTAAATCTATAGCAGCTGCAAGATCCATGCCACTCGCAGCCCACCTTTTTAGAACTTTATTGGGCTGTTTCAAAGGGCAGTTAAGGGTTAACAGATTGCTGTTATCTGGAGTCACATACACCAGTTAGACCATGCAAGAATAACAAATTACCTTCTGTAACGGAACAACAATCTGTAGTTTCGTGGCCTTCATTATTAATATGAACATTTTCTTCCAGATTTTATTTTAATATCTTCATTTAAATTTCCCAGTTGCCATGATAGGATTTAAATTGTCTCTGGATTATTTGTCTGAGCCTCTGAATAACTAGCCCATGATGATAAGTGCTATGCTCCCATACCCTAGAGGATAAATACTGGAAATCTGAAATGAAGTTTGGAACAGCTGCAAGTACAAAACAAGTTTGTCATATATGAATAATATGCAGCAAGTCCTTCAGCAGATGCTGCCAGATGTAATGTATTTCCAGCATTTCCTGTTTTCGGTCAATACTGCACAGTGAATTTGTCAACAGAGTCTTCAAGAGAAGATCATGCTTACACTGTTAACTATCATGCCTACCACTATTCTAGAAAAAACATTAATTTTCTTTTAACGCAGAATGAGACTGTTAAACGGGCTAAGGTGTTTTGTCTCGAGAATGTCAGTTACCAAAATTCCATCTTCCAACTTTGTAAAGAGTGAATTATGAATTCACGGACGAACAAATTTAGTGAGAATTTTACATAAATGTTCTTATTGATTGAGGTGGCATGGTGGCTCAGTGGTTAGCACTGCAGCCTCACAGCTCCAGGGAGCTGGGTTCAATTCCAGCCTTAGGTGAGTGTCTGTGCGGAGTATGCATGTTCTCTGTGTGTCTTCATGGGTTTCCTCTGGATGCTCCAGTTTCCTCCCAGAGTACAAAGATGTGCTGGTTA
The DNA here is from genome assembly GCF_030684315.1 of Stegostoma tigrinum. Lineage (NCBI taxonomy): Eukaryota > Metazoa > Chordata > Chondrichthyes > Orectolobiformes > Stegostomatidae > Stegostoma > Stegostoma tigrinum. The sequence continues at coordinate 10,664,800 of NC_081356.1, read as the reverse complement.
GGTGGATTGTCTATGCTAGATCGTCCATGCTAAATTGCCCCATAGTGTCCAAAGATGTGCAGGCTAGATGTATTAGCCATGGGAAATACAGGGGTGGGTCTACGTGAGATAATAGGAACTACAGATGCCGGAGCATCTGAGATAACGAGATGTAGAGCTAGATGAACACAACAGGACAAGCAGCATCTTGGGAGCAGGAAGGCTGACGTTTCGGGCCTAGACCCTTCATCAGAAAGGGGGGAGGGGAAGAGGGTTTTGAAATAAATAGGGAGAGAAGGGGAGGTGGATTGAAGATGGATAGAGGAGATGATAGGCAGAGAGGAGACAGAGAAGCCGAAGAGTTGGTGATGGAGCCAGTAAAGGTGAGTGTAGGTGGGGAGGTAGGGAGGAGATAGGTCAGTCCAGGGAAGAGAGACAGGCCAAGGGGGTAGGATGAGGTTAGTAGTTAGGAAATGGGTTGTGGCTTGAGGTGGGAGGAGGGGATAGGTGAGAGGAAGAACAGGTTAGGGAGGTGGGGATGAGCTGGGCTGGTTTTGGGATGCGGTAGAGGGAGGGAAAATTTTGAAGCTTGTGAAATCCACATTAGTACCATTGGGCTGCAGGGTTCCCAATCGGAATATGAGTTGCTGTTCCTGCAACCTTCGGGTGGCATCGTTGTGACACTGCAGGAGGCCTAGGATAGACATGTCGTCTGAGGAATGGGAGGGGGAGTTGAAATGGTTTGCAACTGGGAGGTGCAGTTCTTTATTGCGAACCGAGCATAGTGTTCTGCAAAGTGGTCCCCAAGCCTCTGCTTGGTTTCCCTGATGTAGAGGAGGCCACAATGGGTACAGTGGATGCAGTATACCACATTGGCAAGAGTGCAGGTGAACATCTGCTTAATGTGGAAAGTCATCTTGGGGTCTGGGATAGGGTTGAGGAGGCAGGTGTAGCACCTCCTGCGGTTGCAGGGAAAAGTGCCGGGTGTGGTGGGGTTGGAGGGGAGTGTGGAGCGGACAAGGGAGTCATGGAGAGAGTGGTCCCTCTGGAAAGCAGACAAGAGTAGAGAGGGAAAAATGTCTTTGTAGTGGGGTCGGATTGCAGGTGGTGGAAGTGTTGGAGGATGATGCGTTGGATCTGGAGCTTGGTGGGATGGTATGTGTTTTTTGGTTGTTATTGCGGGGATGGGGTCTGAGGGTTGAATTGTTTGAAATGTGGGAGACAAGGTCGAGGGCGTTCTCGACCACTGCGGGGGGGAAGTTGCAGTCCTTGAAAAACGAGGACATCTGAGATGTTCAGGAGTGGAATGCATCATCCGGGAGCAGTGCAACGGAGGCAAACGAATTGGGAATAGGGGATGGCATTTTTGCAGGAAGGTGGGTGGGAGGAGGTGTATTCTAGTAAGCTATGGGAGTCAGTGGGCTTGAAATGGATATCAGTTTCTAGGTGGTTGTCCGAGATGGAGACAGAGAGGTCCAGGAAGGTGAGAGAGGTGTTAGAGATGGCCCAGGTGAACTTAAAGTTGGGGTGGAAGGTGTTGGTGAAGTGGATGAACTGTTTAAGCTCCTCGTGGGAGCATGAGGTGGCACCGATACAGTCATCAATGTAACCGAGGACGAGGTGGGGTTTAGGGCCAGTGTAGTACGAAAGAGAGATTGTTTCACATAACCTACAAAGAGGCAGGCATAGCTTGGGCCCATGCAGGTGCCCATGGCCACCCCCTTTGTAGGAAGTGGGAGGAATTGAAAGAGAAGTTGTTGAGGGTGAGGACGAGTTCGGCTACGTGGATGAGGGTGTCAGTGGAGGGGGAGTGGATGGGCCTGCAGGACGGGAAGGAGCGGAGGACCTTTAGGCCATTTACATGGGGAATGCAGGTGTATAGGGACTGGATGTCCATGGTGAAAATGAGGTGTTGGGGACCGGGAAATTGGAAGTTCTGGAGGAGGTGGAGGGCATGGGTGGTGTCATGGATGTAGGTAGGGAGTTCCTGGATCAAGGGGGAGAAAATGGTCTCGAAATAGGTGGAGATAACTTCGGTGGGGCAGGAGCATGCAGAGACAATGGGTCACCCAGGGCAGTCAGGTTTGTGGATTTTGGGAAGGAGATAGAAGCGGGCAGTGCGGGGCTGGGGAACGATGAGGTTGGAGGTTGTGGGTGGGAGATCACCTGAAGTGATGAGGTTGTGGATGGTTTGGGAGATAATGGTTTGGTTGTCGGGGGTGGGATCATGATCAAGGAGGCGACAGGAGGAGGTGTTGGAGAGTTGGCGTCTGGCCTCCCTAACCTGTTCTTCTTCTCACCTAGTCTCTCTTGCCACCTCAAGCCACACCCCCATTTCCTGCCCTGTAACCCCATCCTGCCCCCTTGACGTGTCCGTCCTTCCTGGACTGACCTATCTTCTCCCTACCTCCCCATCTACACTCACCTTTACTGGCTCCATCCCCGCTTCTTTGACTTGTATGTCTCCTCTCCACCTGTCTTCTCCTCTATCCATCTTTTTCCACCTCCCCCTCTCTCCCTATTTATTTCAGAACCCCCTCCCTCTCCCCCATTTCTGGTGAAGGGTCTAGGCCTGAAACGTCAGCTTTCCTGCTCCTATGTTGCTGCTTGGCCTGCTGTGTTCATCTAGCTCTACACCTTGTTATCTGGGTCTAGGTGAGATGCTTTTCCAATGGTTGGTGTGAACTCAATGGTCCAAATAACTTGTTTCTATGCTTTTGGGTTTTTATTGGCTGTTTGCAAACATTAAATGAGTTAGAATTCTTGAATGAATGCACACAATTTTGATAAAATGCCTTCGGTGGAGAGTCTGATTTGAGATGGAATTAGCAAAACAGAGATTCAGTTCTGATCTACGTGTTACCCCATGGTGGTATGAACATACAGGGCCAGGTTCTACCTGTACTTTGTGGCCATTGGTTCTGCCTCCCTAGCTGCTGTCTCAGTCCTTCAGACAGCCTCTGTACTGTTGGGCTGCCTGTTAGATTTACAATTGATAATTCATTTTTAAAGGTTCCAATACACACTCCCCTTGCAATTTCATTAAGTGACTTTATTTTTGTAAGTGCAGTAAAATTAGCTTATAGATTCTTATGGTGGTATGATATTTTAAAAACAAAAGCCCTCTTAAACATTGCCTATCAATGGATCTGACAAAACATTTGGACAGTTTACATCCTGAGGCGGTGGGAAAATTGATGTCTTGTTAAAGTTCTGTGGTTGATCCAGTGTAAATGTGAGCTTCCCCTAATAGTTCAGCCGACAGAGGCACTATCCATAGAGATTAAAAGCAGGAAATGCTGGAAGCGTATTCTATGTTTATCAGCAGCTGCTGAGAGACTTGTTCAGTGTATGTGGAGATATAGACAAATTTATTTTTAAACTTGCAGCAGTTTTTTACTCAGCTTCACATTTCAAGTACATGCTGTTATGAAACTGAACAATATTAAGTTATGGAAAAAAAAATCCATTGTTAATTTCTAAACGTTGTCTAGCATCCTCTATTGGAAAGTAGATAGCCTATTGACAGTGTGTGGCCTGGTTCAAACATGTCCCATTGCATATGGGTTATGTACAGGTGATGACTAAAATGTGGAATTATAGCTTTAGAATGAATTGTCACATCTGTAAGGGGGCAAAGAAGGTGAGAAAAAAAACTTCAAATATGGCAATTTGTGTTAAGTAAGTTCTGTAGTGTTCAGTGTATGGGTTGGAACCTTGCTGTCACACCAACCCTTAGAGTGCTACTGCCAAGTTGTCACTGTCAAGGTAGTGTTGCTGTAAATGCTCTGTGGCATTGCCATAACCCAAATGCAGCCAGGTGTTTCTGAACACCATTATACAGGAACTTTCACTGAGGCAGTATATCTTGTGGCTGAGTTTGGTAAAATGTTAAGCCGTTAACACCACTGACAGAAATAGGCCCTGGCAGAGTAACATCATTACTTTCTAACAAGACATTAGTGACTGCAAGACATGGTATGCTGCAGTGTTTGCCTTCATATTGAATATGCTTGGTTTTCTTACATGCAGTGCCTGGTGATAGGCTTACTAGGCCATTTCAGAGGACAGTTAAGGGACAACCACATCACTGTTGCCATGGAGCCATGTGTAGGACAGTCCAAGTAAGGATGACAGGTTTTCATCCCTAGACAGCATTAGCCACTATTAATCAAACTAGCTTTAATTGGCAATTTTTGACGCAATTGAATTCAAGTTTCAACAGCTGTTGTTGGTTTTGCCCCTATGTCCCCCGAACATCAGCCTAGGCCTCTGGACTACTAGTCTGCTTAGATAACCACAAAGCTTCTGCCCCTCATAGAGTGCGTTCCATGAGAGATTTATGAAAGCTCTAAAAGAATGTAATGATAATTAATCCCAAAATGTTGCTTGCCAGAGAATAATAGCGTCATAGTCATGCAGCAGGGAAACGGACCCTTTGGGCCAACACATTACTGCCAACTAGACATCCTAATCTGACCTAGTCCCTTTTGTTGGCATAAACCTTTCCTATTCATAGATACATACAGCTGCTTTTTGTAATCATACCCACTTCCATCACCTCCGGCATCACCTTCTGCATTAAAAAGTTATCCCTCAGGTCCCTTTTAAATGGTTCCCCTCCCAACTTAAATTTATGACCTCTAGTTTTAGCCTTTCCCAACCCGAGGTAAAAGACCTTGGCTATTCATGCTTTTTCATGTCTCTCACGATTTTATAAACGCCTATAAAAGTTTATCCTTCAGCTTCCAATGCTGCAGTGAAGATAGCCCAAACCAAGCAGCCTCTCCCTATAGCTTAAACTCTCCAACCCTGGCAACATCCTAGTAGATCTTTTCTGAATCCTTTCAAGTTTATCAAGATCTCTCCTATAGAAGGGTGACCAAAATTGTACACAGTGTTCTAAAGGTGTCCTCACCAATGTCCTGTACAGTTACAACATGATATTTTAAAATATTTTATATTTGATAGATGAAAGACCTCAAGCTACCTCTCCCTATCTCCCCATTCCCCATCTTCCAACCTCCTCCCCCCCCCCAACATTGAATTAGCACTGTTGGGGGAAAGGTGCTGGTGTAGGTGTGTTTGGCCAGTATATTAGAATAAGCCCATTCCCAATATCTGTGGCAAGGTTAACATGCAATTTTGAGATATGGCTAGAATTTTTATCTTGTTGTGTTAGCTGTGATAGAGTAGGGACCCAGCAAATCGACCTTTGGATGTGAAGTGATGCAATGAAATGTCAAGGAACTTGTTGATATGCTGGATGAAAATATAGATGAAGAAGAAAAAGTCACTAATTATTCAGACTTCATTGTAAACAAATTGCACAAGGTACCTAGTAACTATAGACAGAAACAAAGTCTCGGAGCCGACAACCTGCTTTTGCTTTTGTTAATTCTGTTTTTTTGTAGCTAAAATGGTTGTTTTGATTTTGTTTCTAAGATGGTTGTTTCTGTTGATTCTGTTTTTTTGGTATCTTTGATGTATTGTAAAGTTGGGTAGAGAACTTGTGGGTTGGGAGACAGGAGGTTAGAATTTGGTGTTTGTAAAATGCTAGGCGGGAAGCCTTACATGGTCCCTTTAAAAGATGATGGGCTTTTTCTATGTTTAGAGATTTATATAGATATGGTGAGCAGCAGCTTGGAAGTTTGCAAGTACACAGTGAGCATCTAAATTAAAATATTTGTATCAAAAAGCCATACAGTTAGCAGGCCAAACTGCAGATTTTACCATGACAACAGGATTTTGTAATTTAGCCAATCAATTTTAACCAGGCACTTAGGTACCAAAAAACTAATTAAATTTAAATCTGATGGTTTTGACAACATAGAACCAGTCCGATTGTAAGAAATTGATATGTCATCAAGGGTGTAAAAGAAGCGGGGGCTGTTGGACAAAAACAGGAAGGTTAACCGCCATCTGCTAGAGTTAACAGTCCTCAGCTCTCAACAGAGAATGGCTGGCTCTCACAGACTCTTCTAAGTATTAGATAAAGTGCCATCTAAAGACCAAATGTATCCATGGCACAACTAGTGAAATATGTCTGACAGAAGGATCGATGGGAAGGCACAGAGCATTCCGCATGACATATAACCTGGTTGTAATTTCGAGAGATTAAATTTTTTTTTAATATGTTATTTTATATAAGTGGGGACTTATATTTATTGGAACAGCATACTATTAGACTATTGTTTTATTCAGGAATAATTAATTGTTATAGGGGATTTATTTGGTTTGTTAATAGCTTAGTTAATTTGTTCACTGTTAGATAAATAAATTGTTACTTGTTGATTATAAAGTGAGTGTCAGGGATTTATTTTATTTAACCACTAGAAGTTGCTGAAAGGCAGTTTACACCACTTTTCGTACTCCTTTTGTAGATTATTGGGCGAGGTGCCCCTCTTTGTGTGTTTTGGTTTTAGCTCTCAGAGTTGGGGGGGGTCAACCACTATTTTATAATAGATGACACAGAGGAATGGCAACTTTGAACACTTTTCACTGTACTCCTGTATCCTTGTACTTGAGTACATGTGATGATAAAACTTAGTTTTACTTCGAATTATAATACTGAAATTTGAATCTCAGGTCCAGTCGAGTGAGCTTAAGGGCCACTTGTCCCACAGGATAAGACAGGTATACAAAGCCAATAACTAGTCGGTACACCAACGCAGCACTGAACCCAACAACCCAGCAAGTTCTTTTTCTCATGAGAACATAAGGAATAGCAGCAGGGGTGGCCATTCTGCCCTTCAAACCTGTCCCCATCATTCACCAAAATCATGGCTGAAACTATCCAGTATTCAGAAAGATGGATTTGGGACACTCTGCCTGCTACAGTAGAATATGAATTAAAGTGTGAAAGGAAATCTTCTAGATTCCATTAGCTGTATCAGGATTCTTGTGTAAGTGAGTTTGTCAATAGCTCTAAGTTGAAACAACACATGGGATCTGGCAAGCGATGGAGGCTGTTTTTCCAAGAGGAGTTTAAAATGCACACACACATTTCAAACCAGTGACCAAATACACCAAATAAAAACCAAAAGAACTGCAGATGCTGCAAATCAGAAACAAAAACAAAGTTGCTGGAAAAGCTCAGCAGGTCTGGGAGCATCAGTGAAGGAAAAAACAGAGTTAACGTGTCGGGTCCGGTGACCCTTCCTCAGAACTGCGGAAGATTCTGAGGAAGGGATACCGGACCCGAAACTTAACTCTGTTTTTTCCTTCACTGAGCTTTTCCAGAAACTTTGTTTTTGTACCAAATACACCAACACTGGTGGTTTACATTTTACACTCAGCTTACAAACCAACTACTGTCCTTGGAAAGACTTTTGCCAGCTTTAAAAGATCGACTTAGAACCTGTGATCTGCAGTTATATGAAACTTTAAAACACATGCAACTTTGTGGATTAGTAGCCTTCAGACTTCAGTTCCAATACACTGATAGTTTTATACAGCGTATGGAGTTTATCACTTTGGCCAAAGTTTCTACTTAGTTGGATTATAGTTATGGGTTTGTTAACTGGTTGGGAAAGGGTGCATTGTAGGGCACAGAATTTAAGGTGGGGAGCTGTCTTCTGCCAACTCAAACATTAAACTAATGATATTAATTTTCCCTGAAAATTTTTACCTAAGTTTATTTTGTTAATATTGGTTTATCAAAAATGGGCAAAGCAATATTATTTAATGATACCAGACTGCATGATTAGACAAGATCAAGGCAAAATCTTATTTGTTAGAAAGTTGAGCTATTTTGTTTAAGACATGACTGTTACTATGGCCTTGTACTGGATGTTCAGTCAACATGCTATGTTTAACCTGTTCATTGTAAACCACACTATATCTTTAAAAAGACATTTGTTTTCTATCGTCAATTCCGTGTCCGAATGAATGGGTAGAGATTTAAGACCTGAGTGTCATTGTGAAAATGTTGCCGACAGCAGTTGGAATCTCCGCATCCCCTCCCCTAATATTTTCCAGTTTTGACATCTCACCAGTGCTCTTACTGTTACAGCTGATTCTGACTGCTGCAGTCAGGCTGTCTGTGCCAATACAGCTTGACGTTACCCTCCAAGGACCCTGCTGTTGTGTCAAATGGAAGCTTAGCTGCTTTATACCTCCCAAGTTCCAGCCACTGGGCAAGCAAATCAGAAGAACATGGAAAATAGGTGCTCAGGGAATGCACAAAGGAAATTTGTTTAATTCATGTGCAGAATGCCATTACTCATTAGATAAATGTTTTCTTAGATTAGCATTAAATGTTGCTTTGTACGTGTGCAGTCAAGTTTGAGAAATAGGAATAAGTATTGAAAATTAGGAGAATGATATACAATCATAAGAATTGGAATAGACCATTCAGTCCATCAAGTCTACTCTGCCATTACAAAAAAATCATTGTTGATCTGATTTTGACCTTAACTCCACTCTCCTGTCTCTCCCCATAAGCCTTTACTTTAAGACCATAAGACATAGGAGTGGAAGTAAGGCCATTCGGCCCATCAAGTCAACTCCGCCATTTAAATCGTGGCTGATGGGCATTTCAACACCACTTCCCTGCACTCTCCCCGTAGCCCTTGATTCCTTTTGAGATCAAGAATTTGCCAATCTCTACCTTGAAGGCATCCAACGTCCCGGCCTCCACTGCACTCTGCGGCAATGAATTCCACAAGCCCACCACTCTCTGGCTGAAGAAATGTCGTCTCATTTCAGTTTTAAATTTACCCCCTCTAATTTTAAGGCTGTGCCCACGGGTTCTAGTCTCCCCGCCTAACGGAAACAACTTCCTAGCATCCACCCCTTCTAAACCATACATTATCTTGTAAGTTTCTATTAGATCTCCCCTCAACCTTCTAAACTCTAATGAGTACAATCCCAGGATCCTTAGCCGTTCATCATACGTTAAACCTACCATTCCAGGGATCATCTGTGTGAATCTCTGCTGGACATGCTCCAGGGCTAGTATGTCTTTCCTGAGATGTGGGGCCCAAAATTGGACACAGTATTCTAAATGGGGCCTAACTAGAGCCTTATAAAGCCTCAGAAGCACATCGCTGCTTTTATATTCCAACCCTCTTGAGATAAGTGACAACATTACATTCGCTTTCTTAATTACGGGCTCTACCTGCAAGTTAACCTTTAGAGAATCCTGGACCAACACTCCCAGATCCCTTTGCACTTCTGATTTGCGAATTTTCTCAGTGTTTAGAAAATAGTCTATGCCTGTATTCTTTTTTCCAAAGTGCAAAACCTCACATTTACTCGCATTAAATTTCATCAGCCATTTCCTGGACCACTCTCCTAAACTGTCTAAATGTCTCTGCAGCTTCCCCACCTCCTCAGTACTACCTGCCTGTCCACCTATCTTCGTATCATTGGCAAACTTCGCCAGAATGCCCCCAGTCCCTTCATCCAGATCATTAATATATAAGGTGAACAGCTGTGGCCCCAACACTGAAGCCTGTGGGACACCGCTCGTCACCTTCTCGTAGATCAAGCATTTTCTAACTCAACCTTAAATAAATTCAATGATCCAACCTTCATTGCTCACTGAGGTGTGAATCCCAGGTAATAGGGACTCTCCAAGAGAGGAAATTCTGTCTTGAGATCCCTTACTCTGAACCTTTGCATCCTGCAGGCTATCTCCTGTATGGCCCAGACACCTGTTATTTGAGCATGCAAATTGTCTACTTGACTGTGATCCTGGTGGCAGTAAAGCTCACACATTGGCTGTAGATTCCTTGTTCAAATCATGTGTTATGGCAGTGGGGATATGTGCTGTACCCGACCTTTAAATTGGAGGGTGGATATAAGAGGCCACAGAACGAATGGATTGTCAGCCCTTTACTTTCAGCACTTAACTGCAGAACACACTGCCTGTTGTCACGAGTCAGCTGTATATCGAAGAAGTGGAGTGCCTTCAGACGAATAGTAGTATCCCAGTAGATAAATAGAATAGATTAGCGTGCAGACAATACATTTGCCTCATGGGGAAGCCTGCAGTAGGGCACAATCTTCTCCAGTCATAGAATCATACATTACCAAACATAATCCCAAACTAAATGAGTCCCACCTTCCTGCCCCTGGCCCATTGATGGAGATGTGGTTCTAGGATAAGGCCATACTAACCAGTGACCCATGACCAGTGACATGGAATTTGTTCGGTGGACAATCGTACTCATTGCCAAATGAATGCTGACAACTTTTGTAGCCTGAAACAACCCCGTGACAAAAGCTTTGAAAATGCAGTTGAGCTTCACAGCCAGGGGAACTGCTGACCACGTCCTAGTTTAAATTCTGAGTAACGTCTGCAGTTGATGACCTGTCACTAACTATCTCTTCATATATTGTTGCTCACTGAAGTTGGTGCAGGAGAGGTGGTCTCTGAACCCTTTGCAGATTTCATCTTCTACTAAGTGCCCTACGTCTCTTCCTCCAGCTGACAGCTTGTCTTGCTCTGTAATTTCTTTCCTTACTCTCCTAAGCTCTTGCTAGAGACAGTTCTACTGGGCCCACCCATTCACAATGGCAGTGGTCCCCTGACGTCAGTGTTGTTAACTGACTGACGTGATTATCTTCACTACTTCCTGTAATAAGCTGTTGCACTGAATTCTCTCGGTCTGTTGTGACAGAGTGGATCTCGGACTCCATTTTTGGCAGTGCAAATGTCTAGAAAGTTGTTATACTATGTGGCCTGAAATAGCTCCACGCAGGCTCCACACAGTGCGCCATCTCCAAGTCACCCACTATTTACACGGGGAGAGTCCTTGACACTGATCCAGCTCCCTCAGGGCCAACACTTAAGAGTGAACAGAACCTCTGACACTAAGATAACAAAGTGTAGAGCTGGATGAACACAGCAGGCCAAGCAGCATCTTAGGAGCAGGAAAGCTGACGTTTCGGGTCTATGCCCGAAACGTCAGCTTTTCTGCTCCTAAGATGCTGCTTGGCCTGCTGTGTTCATCCAGCTCCACACTTTGTTATCTCGGATTCTCCAGCATCTGCAGTTCCCATTATCTCAGAACCTCTGACATTCCTGTTTTTAACTGTCAGCCAGGGCTTCCTGACTGGGCCAAATTAACAGCTCCAGTCAGGGAACTCATACTCTGTGAGTTCAACCAGGCTGACCTCATTGCAATCGCTACAGACCCAATTCAACTCTCTAATTTTTCAGTGTTCTAGTAAAGTAATATTGCAGAAGCAATGTTGGTTCAGGAGGAGTGTTTCGATTTTAAGTGTAATAAACAATTTGAACACTGTAAATGAAGTAAACGCTGTAAGATTCTCAAATCATTTGGTTCACGCTCCTTAATGGTGCCAAAAGCTGGAATTATTTTAAATGACAATCATTCCGTAAAAGCCACACTTGGAACATATGTGGACAACTATTTTCTTTGTAATAGACTGACGTTAAACCAATGTGACTTTTGCTGCACATTTGTAGCCCGATAGGATCTTTAACCAAATTATATTTTCAACATTTGGAGAGAAAGGATAAATACAATTGTACAAAACAATGCTGTCAACAAAATAATAAATGGGACGGAATGGGAAGTTACAGAACCCAAATTATCAGCAGTAAATGCGAGTGTACACAAGCCTTAACTGAAGAAGGGAAGTCACATTAATGTATCAAACAGCAAAGAATGTTCCAAAATAGTAATGGCTTTGGCAGACAATTTACGGTTATTATATTATTGCTGTTTCAGATAAGCCAAGCATCAGATATTCGCCCTTCCTTTTTCCATTTCAGATATATTTCTTAAAATCTCCATAGGCTTAATAAAGTGTACTAGCTGGATAAATTTTAGCTTTCCTTAAATTAAATGTAATGCAATAGTATTCCCCCTCGTAAATAACGTCATAATTTATAAATATATACATTTCCATGTTACTAACAGAAAAGTTAGCGCAGTGGCATGTTGTTAAGCTCGTAATCGGAATGCCTTGATGAATAATTGGGAAACTTGAGTTCAGATCCCAGTGCAGTAACTGTAAATTTAGATGAATTTATCTAAATAAATCTTGAATAAAAACGAAACTAGTTTTAGTAATAATGACTGTGAAACTACCAGATTGTTGCTTTCAAAGAAATTGAGCTCATTAATACCCTACAAGGAAGGAGATGTTAGTGTCTTTACCAAGTCCTTTTCCACATGTGAATCCAGATTCACAGCAACGTGGTTGACTTTTAACTGCTCTCTGAAATGGCTAAACAAGCCATTCAGTCACGTTAAACTGCAGCATAAATACAATAAGAGTAATGCTAGATGTCACCAGTTGCAGAAAATTGAGCTTTGGATTTCAGAGCTGGAGCCATTTGTAAGGTTGTGGCTTGTGTGGAGAGTATGTTCAGAGGTGGCTGCCCTCCATGTGAGGGGAATGGAGTCAAGAATGGGTGACCACCAGGAAGTCTAAGAGATTCAGGCAGGTAGTGCATGGATTTCATTGGCTGTTGCTCACGGATTGATTTCCATTTTGGATGCTGGTGAAGGGGTTGATTCCTTGGAGGAGTGCAGAGTCATGCCCAAGACACTGAGGCTGTACCAATGAAAGGAAGAAACGGAGAAGGGCTGTGTTTTTTGAACCAGTATTTATTACCAGAGGAGAACAGATGGCTTTCATCTGACCTCAGGATAGTTGGTTATCTCACTGGTATCAGGGAAAAAGGGATAATACGAAGCATCTGCAAGACATTCTTCTGGGAGGGCAGTGAACAGGCAAAGGAGGAAGTGGCCCATATTGATGCCGCTAATCCAGGTCAGAAGGGGAATGATGTCCAGAAAGCGGATTTCAGAGAGCTAGGAAGGAGGTTGAAAAGCAGGAAACCTAAAACAGTCACAGAGTCTTTGAGATATACAGCACGGAAACAGAACTTCAGTTCAACTTGTCCATGGCATCCAGATATCTTAAATTAACCTAGTCCCGTTTGTCAACAATCGACCCATATCCCTCTAAACTCTTCCTATTCATGTACCCACCCAGATGCCTTTTAAGTGCTGTAATTATACTAACCGCCATTCTATATGGAGCTCATTCCATACACGCACCACTTTCTGTGTGAAAAAGTTGCCCGTTAGGTCCCTTTTAAATCATTCCCCTCTCACCTTAAACCTATGCCCTCTAGTAATGGACTCCTGTACCCTGGGGAATAGACCTGAACTATTCATGGTATCCATTCCCTTCATGATTTTATAAACCTCTATATGGTCAATCCTCAGCCTCCAATGCTCCAGGGAAAATACCTCAGCCCATTTAGCCTCTCCTTATAACTCAAACCCTGCAACCCTGGCAGCATCCTTGTAAATCTTTTCTGCACCCCTTTCAAATTTAACATCTTTCCTACAGTGGGCAGACCAGAATTGAATGCAGTGTTCCAAAAATGGCCTAACTACAGTCATCTTGGGATTACTTCCAGAGAAATATGAAAATTGAACATTTTAGCATATAGCTGGAGAACTGGTATAGAATGGATGCCATTGGATTTCAGGGGCAGCTGTCTGGTGTGTTTTATTTTAGCAGGACTGGGACTGAGAGATTTGCTGGTGGTGTTGTGAAGGCTTTAAACCAGATTGGTGCAAGAAACCTGAGAGGAGCTCAGATTTGAAGGAAACTAGGCAACTAAAAACAAATATATGAGTAGAAAGCAAAATAAAATTAACAAAATACAGACGAATATCGATAAGATCAGAATAGAGAATAATGTTAGAAAGGCAGAATTCAAGTCACTCAATCTGAATGCATTGTAGCATTCACAAAAAGATTGGGTTGAATGCAAGAATTGAGATAATTGGGAGTGATTTAATTGCCTTACGTACAATTGGCTGTAGTGTGACTGAGATTAGGAACTGAATATCCAAGGGTGTTTGACAATTTTGAGGGATTAGCAAAAAGTTAAAAGTGTTGGAGTTGCATTCTTAATAAGAAACAGGTTCAGAATTTTGATAAGAAAGGATCTTTGATCTAAGGATCACGATATAGAATCAAACATGAAATGAAACAAAAAAATGCAGATGCTGGAGATCTAAAACAGAAACAGAATTTGCTGGTGAAATTCGGCAGGAAAGCAGAGTTAGTGTTTCGAGTCCTATGACCCTTCATCAGACATTGAATCAGTCTGGATGGAGCCAAGAAACTGGAAGGGCAGAACACATTGGTGGATGTTGTTTATAGGTCACCAGCCTATGGTGGTAATACCAGACATGATGTAGATAAGGAAATCAGAGATGCATATTACACAGTAATAAAGAAGAGAGATAAAGTCACCGTAGCTCTAGAAAAAGACTAGTGGTGGTTTAGTCTGAGTGTCACCATGCCTCAGGTGAGGGTAGAGGTTGAGAAGAGGAGGCGATGGCCTACTGGTACCATTGCTGGACTGTTAATCCAGAGAGCCAGATAATGTTCTGGGGCCCTGGGTTCGACTCTCACCGTGGCAGATGGTGGAATTTGAATTCAATTTATAAAAATCTGGAATTAAGCATCTAATGATGACCGCGAGTCCATTGTCAATTGTTGGGAAAACCCATCTGGTTCACTCATGTCCTTTAGGGAAGGAAGCTGCCACCCTTACCTGGTCTGGCCTACATGTGACTTCAGCCACGCAGCAATGTGGTTGACTCTGAACTGCCCTCTGGGTAATTAAGGTTGGGCAATAAATGCTGCCCTAGCCAGTGATGTCCACATCCCATGAATGAATGAATAAAAAAATTTCAGCTGGTACAAGATTGATCAGAGGCTGTTGGGATCATTCTCCATTGCAAATCAGCCATCCAACCAACTGAGCTAACCACAGTAATAATGGGATGGCTACAATTTACATGGAGAGTGGTTGAACCAAATCAGAAATAATGATGTGGAAGAGGAATTCCTGGTATGTGTACAAGGTGGGTGTCTGTCACAATGAACTAGAAATTGGTCTCTTTTGGATTCAGCGTTAGGTAATGAGAAAGACCTTCCCTATTTATTTTCACCTTTACTAGCTTCAACCCTGCCTCCTTAACCTGTCTGTCTCCTCTCTACCTATCTGCTCCTCTATCCACCTTCTATCACTGCCTCCCCCCCTCTCTGTTTATTTCAGAGCGCCCTCCCCGTCCCCCATTTCTGAAGAGGGGTCCAGACCGGAAACGTAAGTTTTCCTGCTCCTCTGATGCTGCCTAGCCTGCTGCGTTCATCCAGCTCCACATTGTGTTATCCCTGACTCCAACATTAGCAGTTCCCACTATCTCTAACTTGTTGTGAATAGATAAATGCGAATAATTCTTTTCTAAACTCGGATCTTAACATTGAAGAAGGGAAGTTATGAAGGTATGAAATACATTCATCGGGAAATACAGTAAAAGATTTTTCGGGAGGGCAGCAAAATCTAATATTTTCAAAAATACTGTATTGTCTCTAACAGACATCTTCCTTATAATTGGCGTTTGTGATTTAAAAATCTAAATCAACTGTGCTTAACAAAATAATTTAAAGATTGCATTATGTCAAAGGAAGTGGCTTGAAGGATGCCAGAATAAGAGGATGCCTAAGGATTGGAAACTGTTGAGGACACTGAATATTCCCAGTCTAGGAGTTACCCTTCTCAGTGCCCAGTCTCATCAGCATCTCTTCCCACTCCCATTCCTTCAGGTACCACCAGACCTTGATAGATCCATTTCCTTCAGCCATGCACTCACCTCAAAGCTGCTTCAATCACAAACTGTCAGTGTGCTGCAGATAGGTTCATTATGAATTCCTGAACTATTCCATCTACCCTGTTTAGCATTGCTTTTCTCCAATGTGAGACCCATGATTAAATTTTCTTTGGCATTTTGGAAGCCAAAGGGTGAGTTTTTTTGAGGGTGAGTTCTCCTGCCATCCCTCTGTGCGTTGAGTGTTGATGTGAGTATCAGGTATTTTGAAAGGTTTTTAACCTTTCACTGCCATGAAAGATACCAGCAAGGGCTTTGGTAGCGTTTGTTGTTGAAATTCAAAGGTGTCCTGAACAGAATATGTGCACCCAGATTTTTTTGCTCCTTCCTAAAGAACAGCAGCCCTAATCTTCCTCATTAGCAGGTATTGTTGATGCTGATTATGCTGTATGATTATGTGAGTATGTAACCAATCCATGGATATAAATCAACTAATATTCTGAGTTATTTATAGTGGCTGAACGCCTCCTTTCAAGTCCTTTACCCAACCCCACACCCCAGCACCATCATTACATGAGCCGCTTTCAGAACAGCCAACCCATTTATGATACCTAATATCAGCTTTTCACCTTCTCTGGGTTACTAGCAACCATCTCTTTGTCTGTCAAACTCACTTTCTCTCCCTCTGGGCTCCGTCTCCACCCACTTGCCACTCCTTTCCCCTTCAGTCCCTGCTATCAGCATAAACACCACCTTTTCCTACCTGCTATCAGCTCTGAAGATGAGTCACTGGACTGGAAACATTAACTCTGCTTTCTCCCCACAGATGCCACCAGACCTGCTGAGTTTCTGCAGAAATTTCAGTTTTACTTTCAGATCTCTGGCATCCGCAGTCCTTGGCTTTATTATATTGCTAAATGAGCAACATTATTTTTAGAATCCGTAATTTGGATAGATATTGGTATCAGCGAAAATCCTTCTGTTTCTATGAGGCCAAATGGAGGATGTGCAAAAATGGATAAACGTTCTGGGAATTTGTTACACCAACACTGGAGCTATTTTGAGTTATTTTGGAACATTTGCTAAGAGATTTGAGTGCTGGAAAAGAGACCTCAATAGAGCTGATTACATATGGCTTGTATTTTCCCTAACAATTCATCTTTCAACTTTTACAGCTTGTTTCACAATCAGAAATTAGTAAGAATAGCATGATTGAAAATACAATAACGTATAGTTATGCTGTGAATACTTTTATTTCAACATGTTATTTTGGGTGAAAAATGATGAGAATTTTTTTTAAAATTGCATTCAATCCTGCCAGTTTTCCTCTCGTTGTCTGAGAGCTATTTATCTGTATTTATATTTATAGAGTTCTGGATAATGATTATTCGCTGCTAGCTCAATATTATGAGAGATTGTGAGATAGGAATCTAGGACAATATTCTCTCCAATTCAACAGCTTTCTGGTTTGCATGGTTTATCTGTTAATCGTATGGACTCTGTGAGGACTCAGGACTCAGTGAGCCCTGCAACAATGCATGGGCTGCGAACCCCAGAGCAACAGGGGGAAGATCCCTGCAGCAAAATGTGAGGAAGCAGCCCCAGAGCATCGCACAGGCAGCAAGTCCTGGGTGGAGACTGCAATAGTGGGAACAGACAGCCCTGGAGCGGTGAGAGTGGGAACAGGCAGCCCCAGGTCAGTGACAGTGAGAACAGGCAGCCCCGGGTCGGTGACAGTGGGAACAGGCAGCCCCGGGGTGCTGAGAGTGGGAACAGAGGGCCCTGGGGTGCTGAGAGTGAGAACAGGCAGCCCTGGGCTGCTGAGAATGAGAACAGGCAGTCCCGAGGCAGTGAGAGTAAGAATAGGCAGCCCAGGGGCGGTGAGAGTGGGAACAGGCGGTCAGAGCGGGAACAGGCAGCCCTGAGGCGGTGAGAGTGGGAACAGGCAGCCCCGAGGCGGTGCGAGTGGGAACAGGCAGTCAGAGTGGGAACAGGCTGCTCCGAGATGGTGAGAGTGGGAACAGGCGGTCAGAGTGGGAACAGGCCACTCCAAGGTGGCAGTGAGGACAAGGTCATGCCATTGTGAGAGGGTGAGCCCAGCATGGTCAGGCGCTGACAGACTGTGAAATTAAACTCTTAACTACGTTTCTTTATTTTTCTGCACTTTAGTAGGAAGGACTGAAATGTTTAACTTCTTAACTTGCTTTCTTTATTTTTCTGCTTTGTACCAAGATTCTGTGCCTCGGTACATTTGTACCTAAGATGATGCCGTAAGTGGCAGCTTATAAACTTTTTAGTCTACTCTTGAGAGTGAGTACATGTGACAATAAAAGCTAATCCTAAAAAAGGCACCTAAAACAAATTTGTTTTCAAGAACAATGATAATATGCCCCAGAAAGCAAACTCTTAATGTAGTTTTAGCAATAACCCGAGTCCATATAATAACTGGTTTGTATACAGGTCAAGCTTGTCACTTCAAGAATGCGTGTAGGAACTGAGTCGGGACTAATATAAATTCATGAGGCTGATGCCTAAAGGAATGTGCAGTATTATTCAGTTTCTTCCTGTATTTACCTGTTCAGAAAGTGAATAAAAATAACATGCAATGTGAATAATTGTGCCAAATTTTCTTAACACCTGATTCAATTTATTTGTGGCCAGAATTAATTTTGCTTTCAGTTCATAGAATGCCTCATTTCATATCTTTGGGAATGGGTCTTTAATTTTACATAGGCACTTTGTTCGACTATATCTATATTCTATTTGGATAGATCTACTATTATTCCTATTATTGCTGTTAACAAGCCTACCTTTGAGCCCTCTGGATATTAATGGTTTAATAATATCAAGATACTGCCTAAGACTACAGTACACAATTATGATGAAGAGGGATAGAATCCCTACAGTGTGGAAACAGGCCCTTTAGCCCAAAAAGTCCACACTGACACTCAGAGCATCCCATTCAGACCCATACCGCTATACTCCACCTAATCTACACATCCCTGGACACCGTGGGCAGTTTAGCTTGGCCGATCCACCTAGCCTGCACATCTTTGGACCGTGGGAGGAAACTGGAGCACCTGGAGGAAACCCACACAGACACGGGGAGAATGTCCAAACTTCACACAGACAGTCGCCCGAGGCTGGAATTGCACTTGGGTCCCTGGTGCTGTGAGGCTGCAGTGCTAACCACTGAGCCACCGTGCTGCCCCAAAATGTGGCATTACGTGACAGGCAAATACTTGTGGTCAGCAAAAGCTAGTCACACTATCAAGAGCCTAATGGCAAAGATTGGGAAAAGGGAAAACTCTGTGCACAGATTATTTTGCTCTGAATTGGAGATGAGTCCAAGTGTAATGTCTGGTTCTTGTCCTAGGAGTCGATTTAAGGCTGCTGTTGGCATTCTGTCTGGTGTTGCCACATGTCTTGCATTTGTGAAACCAGCAATTAACAACATCTCATTGATGACATTAGGAGTTCCCTGTACAGCTCTTCTTGTGGCTGAATTAAGAAGGTAAGCTATAACAAGCTGCCACAATGCAAATATAACTATGCTGCTTCACAGCAAGTGATGTCTTTCATTTAATTCTTCTTGAAATGGTTGATCTGTCATCATGTGTTCATATGGACTGATACAGTACATGTATCCAATGGATGCTTGTAAGGAAGAAAGTTTTTCTTATTCTAGTAATATCAATCCCATAATCCTATATGTGGAACTGAATTTTTGTGGTGGGCAGGAAGCAGGGGCCAGGGGTCAGGATGTTTTATGACTGGGTAAAACAGTTTTGGATTTTTATTTTAAATGGAATGGAGCTTGAGAGGAGCAGGCGACAATAGAGGACAAGAAATTGAGATGGTGCTTCATAATGAAAATACCCTCAAAACACACTTTATGAAACATTAAGTAAAAATCGCATGCAGCAGCCACTATGAGGAGTATTCTAGAGATTTCCGTCCACAGGAAAATCTGTCTTCTGCTGCAACTATATGCAGATAGGTAGAGAGGGCCTATTGGGTCAGCCTTTCTACCTACCACTGGTGGCCTGCATCTTGGAATCAGATAATCCGTACAGTGCTGAAAGAGGCCATTTGGCCCATCGAATCCACACCGACCATCTGAAGAGCATCCCACCCAGACCCAGCCACCCCCCCATCTCTGTAACTCCACATTTTCTATGGCTAATCCACTGCACCTGCACATCTCTGGACACTTTGGGGCAATTTAGCAAGGCCAATCCACCTAGCCTGCACATCTTTGGACTGTGGGAGGAAACTGGAGCACCAGGAGGAAACCCACGCAGATACAGGGAGAATGTGCAAACTCCACACAGACGGTCGCCCAAGGCTGGAATTGAACCCACCTCCCTGCCACTGTGAGGCAGCAGTGCTAACCACTGATCCACTGTGTCACCCCCAATTAAATATACAGGGCAATTACACTGCCACCATTAATACTGGGAAACCGGAAATGGACTGGAAAATCCACCTTGGGTTCTTTAAGCAAAGTTAATAAGTCACAGGTCAACTGTGATTTCAAGATAACAAGTTGTAGAGCTGGATGAACACAGCAGGCCAAGCAGCATCCCAGGAGCAGGAAAGCTGTCGCTTTAGGCTCAGACCCTTCATCAGAAAGCATTTCATCCAGCTCCACATTTTGTTATCTTGGATTCTCCAGCATCTGCAGTTCCCATTATCTCAACTGTCATTTCATTGGGTGACAGAGCATGGTCAACATGCTGACTGGCTGACTCCTGTTCCTGTGTTCTTAATGACCCTAATTGGCTACATGTATCACAGGGGCCCTGCCAGTCTTCGGCAAAAGTGGCCCGAACTGCCAACTGGGTTGGAAAACAGGCACACTGGCTAGTCCTAGACTTGTTTTCAGGTTCCTTTCCACCTCCATTCCCAACCTCTCAGGGGTCTAAAAATTCAGCCTATAGCCTCAATCACGGTTGGATCAGATGAGATTCTACATATATAAAGGCAAAATACTGCCGATGCAGGAAATCTGAAGTAAATGTCGAGTATGCTGGCGAAACTCAGCAAGCCTGGCAGCATCAGTGGAGAGAGAAAAACAGTGTTAATTGCTAGGTCGAGAAGGAGCCCCCAAAGATTTAGGAAGCCAGATAGACTGAGGGATGGTTGATTGTAAGCTAGGGAAAGAGAAAAGCTAATAATTGGACAATAAGTAGTTGAAAATGGATTGGCTGAAAGCAGTCCAAGGGATAACAGGACCTGGGATGTAGGAGTCGGTAAAAGGAGGTATGTAAGTGCGGAAATGATTGAACTTGAATTGAGTCCCGCATGCTGCAGTGTCCCGAAACCGAAGATGATACGCTTTTCTTCAAGCTTGAAATGGAACACTGCAGCAGGCATCAGACAGAGATGTTAGCCGGGGAACATGGTGGTGTTGTGGCAGGCAACTGAAAGCTCAGTAAAAACCAAAAGAAATGTGTTTGCTGTAAATCAGAAACCAAAACAGAAATTGCTGGTAAAGCTCAGCAGGTCTGGCAGCATCTGTGGAGAGAAATCAGGGTCCAGTGACCCTTCCTCAGAACAAAAGCTCAAGGTCAATGTTTGTGGACAGAATGTAAGTGTTTCACAAAGCAGTCACCCAGTCTACTTTTCACCTCCTCAGTACAGAGGAGACCGCACTGTGAGCAATAAATACAAGGAGACAAGATTGAGTGAAGAGCAGATAAATCACTACTTCACCTGGAAAGTGTGCCTTCCCAGGTCCGATACCCACCCCAACACCAGGTAACAACAAAGAGCATAATTTTGTGCCTTTAACACAGTGAATCATCCCAAGATGCTTCACAGAAGCATGATAAAATGAATTGTGACTCTGAACCAGATAGGGAGGTGTTTAGATGAGATGATTAAAGGCTTGATCAGAGAAAAGGTTTTAAGGAGTATTTGAAAAGAGGAAAGTGACATGGAGAGGCAGAAAGGTGTAGGGATTTTTTGGCTTAGGCAACTGAAGACACAACCACCAGTTGGGGGAGGAATTGTAATTATAGTTGAGGATGAACAAGAGGCCAAAATTAGATGAACACAGACCTTAATGGGTTGTAGGTCTGGTGGAGGTTACAGAAATGTTGAAGGTCAGGCCGGGGAGAGGTTTAGTGACAAGCATGAAAATTTAAAGTTAGATAGGGTCCTGGCTGAATGCCTCATTGAAAAGATAGCACCTTCAGCAGTGCAGCAAAGCCTCAGTATCGTACTTGCCTGTCAATCTTAATTCTTGTATTTAAATTCTGCAGTAGAACTTGAATCCAGAAATGTCTGACTCAGTGATGAGAACAACCAGCTATGAAATGCAGAGTGACTTTTTCTGATATTACTAAATAGTCACATTGTTAAATTCTTAGCCTTAGTTGTGTCACTCAATAAACAACGAGAAACAATTTCTGCACAGTTAATGCACAACCAGTGATTTCTAGTAATGGATTCCAGAGTAACATTGAGAAATGACTGAAAATTTAACCCAATATATGGTAAATATGATAATGCACTTGTGGACAAGAGGAAAGTGAGCAAAACGTTGTGATGGTTAGACATTACCTGTGGGGTGTGATGTGTATCTGCCAGATATGAATTACACTACTCTGTTCATACATTATCCAGAAAAAAACAATTTTGCTGTATAACTGTGGGTTTCTGATGAAGGGTCTAGGCCTGAAACGTCAGCTTTCCTGCTCCTAAGATGCTGCTTGGCCTACTGTGTTCATCCAGCTCCACACTTTGTTATCTTAGCAAAACAGCAGCTTTTTTGACACGCTGCACTATTTTCTTATGCCTTGAAGTTCTCTGAGCTACCAGATCACCATAGCTAATTTGCTTGTTATTTAAGATCAATTGCAAGTTAATGTCGATCATAATTAATGACCTCCCAGTGCTGACCCTTATGTCAGTCCACTTTTATCTGCCAGCCAATTAAAAATGGCTTGTTTCTGCTCATTCCTTGCTTGCTGCCTTCTAATCAATCTCTATCCATACTAATATATTCCCCCCAAGACTGTTGCTCTGTCCATCTCCTCATCATTGCCTTCTTGCTCCATACCATCTATTGCTGTGGTAGATCTACAAGGTGTAAGGTCAGAATTCAAAAGTGGATGAGCATTATATTCTTGGCATTCAGGAGACAGGAAAAGAATCATAGATAGACTGGGTGGTTAAGGTTTAGCATGCTAGGCTTCATTGCTTAGGCCTTTGAGTATAGGAGTAGGGATGTCATGTTGAGGTTGTACAGGACATTGGTGAGGCCTCTTCTGGAGTACTGTGTGCAGTTCTGGTTGCCCTGTTTATAGGAAGAATATTTAAAAATTGGAGAATGTGCAGATAGGATTTACCAGGTTGCTGGTAATGGAAGGTTTGAGTTGTAAGGAGAGGCTGGGTAAGTTTGGATATTTTCACTGGTGTGTAGGAGATTGAGGGGTGACCTTATAGAGGTCTGTAAAATCATGAGGGGCACAGATAATGTGAGTAGCAAAGGTCTTTTCCCTAGAGAGAAGACTCAAAACAAGATGGCTTATTTTTCAGGTGAGAGGAGAAAGTTTTAAAAGGACATGAAGGGCAACTATTTTACACAGAGAAGGAGTGGATGCGGCTACAGTTACAACATTTTAAAAACATTTTGATAAGTACGTGACTAGGAAAGGTTTCAAGGGATCTGAGCCAATCAAGGCAGGTGGGACCAATTTAGTTTGGGATCATGGTTGGAATGGACGTGTTGGGCCCTTTTCCATGCTGTATGACTATGACTCCAAGTGGAAAGTTGACTGTATGATGAGTCATGGTGATGTCCAGAGAAAGTGTTCAGTTAATTACAGAGATGCCACAAAATGCAACCTTTCCTACAGCAAGAGCAGACAGCTTCCTTACATTCGCTGTAGCTATCTTGTCGAAGGAAGGAAGGTGATTAAGTTTGGGTACTTACCCTCCAATACACTACTGTGTTAGATAGTGCGCAGCAATTTGTCCTGCAGGAACTTAGAGTGAATGAGGGCAGTGCTAGCATTTGAGCATGTGCTGGGTGACGTTGGAGATCTGCAGTAAACAGTGTAGGGATGTAAAGACAGTAAATTAAGTTCATTTTAAAGTTGTGCATGGAAGTAATTATTTGGAAGGTAACCTTCTGGCGGTATTGAGTTGGACCCTGTCCCTTAACCAGGAAGCCCTGTGAATTGGAAGTGTGTTGCATTAGGAAGATGGTGTACGTGTGTTGGCACAAAGGGTGACCAAGGAGAAGAGGGAAAAACATGCAGTTGGTTGATCTTCCTTGTGTGGCCAAGGGCATTGTTAGTAGCAGTCTCGTATATCCAGGTAATTATTGAATGACTTAGGTATACCCAGGAGATTTTTTCCCCTCCTTTCAACGGGAGTCATTGAGTGTATTTAAGACAGATCTAGGTAGGTTCTTGATTAATAAGGGAATCAAGGGAATATGGGGAGCAGGGAGAAGATTGGGGTTGGCAAAAATATCAGCTATAATTGAATGGTGGAATGAATTCCAAGGGCCAAATGGCCTAATTCTGCTCCTATAACATATGGCCTTATGGAGGTGTGAATGATTGAAGTTAAGCACACTTCTTTCAAAGCTTGGTTTTCCCTGGAGCACAGTTTGTGCATATGTGAGCATAATAATGTACAACAAAATTACTGGCAGAATATACAGTGACTTTGAGTGACAGAGCCAAGAAACATTGCTCTCTTACTTGCTACAGTTATAGGATAGAGGCCTGTGCCTGTAATAACTTACTGATGTGGAGTTGGTTAGAATGTAGTGCTAGAGAATACTGACAGTGAAGGTTTAATCCCTGTAGAGGCTAAGGTGGCTGTTGTACCCATGTACAAAACAGAGCTTGCTCGAAAAACTCACTAAGTCTAGCACATCTGTGGAGAGAAATCAGAGTTAATGTTTCGGTTCGAGTGACCCTTCCTCAGATACTTCCCATTCTGGTTTGGGTTGAGTGACCCTCATTCAGAATGGGAAGTGTCTGAGGAAGGGTCACTCGAGCCGTAACATTAACTCTGATTTCTCTCCACAGATGCTCCCAGATCTGCTGAGTTTTTCCAGCAATTTCTATTTTTGTCTTTGCTTTACAGCATCTGCAGTCCTTTTGGTTTTTATGTTGTACTCCTATACTTGCTCCATTGTGATATCATGACAACTTTGAGCCACTATTAACAACTCTCAGACAATGAAACCACTATGTGTAGAGACGAAAAGAGAGACTGTTGCAGAAAGTGCAGAGGGAAGGTCAGTCTAGGCAGCTGCCAATGAAGCAACAGAAGTCGGGAAGACAACTTCTATTTCCGACTCCTTTATGCAGTGGATTTTATGTGACATAAGATCTATGTAACTGTATATGTGGTATGACTATTGATGAACATCGTTATACTTTTGTGTTACTGTATTTTTAACGACATAAACAGTATATTTTTAACTTTGTGATTTGCACAGAATTGTAGCCCATTTTATATCTCTACCACCATTCATTGCCATTGAATATTACACATTGGCAAAGTTATCCACAATATTTACCCTGTCCTTGCATTGCAAAATCTGTTTGTTTTGTGGAGCACCGTAATCTTTCAGGGTTGCAGACAATTTATTAGGACACTACTTGGTGTTTTATGTGATGTGCAAAAAAGCTGCATGCATTTCTTCACATCTTATTGAAAGTTGGTGAAGTGACTTTTCTGCAGGATAATATTGTCTGGGCAGTTGATGCCAATTTCATCAAGATTCTGCAAAGTGAAGGAGATCCTTGGAGAAAGTTTTGTGAAACTTGTTCGCTCACAGGCACTCAAAATGCTTTTAGCAATCTTGTGATTTCCGAGCATTGCCTCTGAAGAGTTTCACCCCTTCATTTTTCTTGGCACATTGTGTGCAATTCAAGTGCAATTAGAGGAAAAAGGTTGAACTTCAATGTTTGCCTCCTTTTCCAGCATCTGCTTATCTGCTTTTCCTCTCAGAAGTTTGTGGGAGTGACCCATTATGATTTCAGAACACTCTGCCAGGGAAAACAGTCATATTATAGAACATCACATTCTACATATGCTTTTACCTTTCAAGAATGGGCATAGGGATCTGTAAAATTTGACAGAAAAAACTTAGAAGCAGAACAAACAGGCTCTAACCTGGCCAGGAACGGAGCTCCATTTGGCTGAATGCAAAATACTTGCTCAGTGAATCCTTATGATCATTAGGGACAGACTGGTTGGTTATTACCACAGATGTTAAAATCATCAACACGTGGTAATGAGGAGATCTTCAATTTAATCAAATATTTAATCCAGTTTAATGTCTCCATGTTTCAAGGCTTAGGCAACGCAATGAAAAAGAAACAGTGTTCATGTCACTTCTGGATTGTTTGAACTCGACAACAGTTCACTTCATGCCACAGTTTTGACAGCCACTCTGGCAAACAGATGCCTCTAGGATTTGGAGACGGGTTGGGGTCTTCCAAGCTCGTACTAATGGAATGGAAGAAATGTTAGTGTTTTCCAGCCATTGCAACAACAACATTCATTGATAAGTTCAGCAGATGCACAGGAGAGAGGGTGAAAACAGCAGGGACGGGGTCCACAGAGGAACTGTGGCACCAGGAGGAAATATCCACCTGTGACATCCTACCAAAAGAAGCTTAGCTTCCTCAATCTATTTGAAGAGAATGTTTAAACCAACAGGGCAGATGCTTGCAAACGCATCTGCAGCCTCTTTCAGGAACAGCTCCCTCCTGGATCTGGTGGCTGTGCATTGTCCACTGTTTTCAAATCAATATTTTAAGCTGTAATTCTTCCAGTGTGCCCCCAGTGACATCCCAAGGGTCTCAGTGTCAGTTACACATAAAGCAGTGATGAATTGCATTGTTAGGCTACCGATTTATATCAACATCCTTAGACAATAGCTAGCGGGAGCAGCTAGTCACTTTCATAGCTCTGATTCCTTTGCATAGCCTGGCAATGTGAAAGCTGGCAAGAAAAAAGAAACTGATGTAATGACGTTAAAGTCAGTGAATTTGGCCTGTGAATTTTACTTCTTAGTTCTGTGATTGTAAACAACCTGTGACACTTTTCCGCTTGGAGACCTTATCATTGGATTGTTATGAGAGCTGAGATCTTTATAATTTGGGGCCTGATTTTAACAACGTGCTCCATTCTCTGTTTCTTTAGTTATCATTTGGAATCTCATTAACTTTCAAGACTGACTTAAATATTCACAAACTTTGCCACAGTTTATAGCTGCAGTAGCAAGCTGTGCTTTATTTTCACTAACAAACTGCTTCTGTTTCCTTCACCCTCTCAAGACAAGAAACGCCTTGAGCTGTAATGGGCTTGCCTTGGTGCTGGCTGATGCCACGTTACTAGATCAGTAAATGCAACCTTGTACTAAGTCTCAAATGCCCAAGACAGCAGTGACCCACATAATAATGCCCTTCTATGCTGATATGAAAATAGCCATCACTTGCATAGTATTATTTCCATGATTGAAGCCTCATGACAAATGATGGCAAGACTGCCCTTCATTGTGTGATGTCTATGTATGCAGAAGTATCTGAAGAACCAAATGTAGATACTTGCCTCTACAAAGTAGTGCACAATGTAAGCCCAGTATAATTCACCTCTAGCAAATACATACACTTTTCAATTAGTAATAAATGCATTTAAAAAAGCCTCATTGCAGTACAAGTTAAACATCGCATCATCATATATATGTACAGAGAGAGTAGGAACTGCCGATGCTGGAGAATCTGAGATAACACGGTGTAAAGCTGGATGAACACAGCAGCCCAAGCAGCATCAGAGGAGCAGGAAAGCTTGACGTTTTGGGTCGGGACCCTTCTTTAGAAATGAAGAAGTGTCCCGACCCGAAACGTCAAGCTTTCCTGCTCCTCTGATGCTGCTTGGGCTGCTGGGTTCATCCAGCTTCACACTGTGTTATCATATATATGTATTTTGGCTTTGATCAACTTTACACACAATATAGAAATGAAAGATTTTACACTTGTAACTCTTGAAGAATGAACAGACCTAGGTATCCCTTACAAATTTATTTTCTATTTTCAACATAATTTTCCAGTTACTCCATGCCTAGATCGTAGTGTTTTACTACGATTTAATTAATCTTGCACAAAATGTTACACTTGAAATTCAAATATGGTTTGTATAAATATGACCTTGAATGAATTGTGTTTTTACTAATGATTTTAGGATTAAATGCCTTTGTGTAAAGTGAGGGAGAAGACTTGTTTATCAGTAGGTCTACAAAAGCTCTATATCTTGAGTTGGCATGTTCATCACGCATAGTTAACTCTGCCTTTAATTAAAGCAGCTTTCAGTCAAAGTGAGAAGCAAGTATGTAATCCCTTCTAATATCTGTAATCTCATGTTACTACTTCCCAACTGTGAAGTGCGGCAGTTTCACAGGATTTAGCACAGATATTGGTGAGAATAGAAGAGGGAATTTGGATCATAATTGTGATGTTTCAACCCACTTGCTCTACCTTTGTTTTCAACCAGTTACTTTTGTAATTTTTGCAAAGTTTTGTCAGAGTTTTAGCTAGCATTGAATGTCCTCTACAAGAGGAAATTGCAGGAATGGAAAGGTCATTTCCCTCAGCAGCAATAATAAGGCTCAGGATGTCCTGCACAGAATCAGCTTAGTATCTTTTTGGATGTCAGACGTAGAAATTAATCTTTAGTGTGTAAATGACAATAGGCAGGTCTACGGGTAAAGGACTTTAATCAATGCAACTGGCATTTGCTAATGAAAATAGCTGCTTTTCTAACTCGAGGAGTACAATTTGTGTAGGAAAAGAGAGCAATGATAATAGCTTGTCTCGGAATTGTAGGCAGCTTGTGGCACTAGCCTAGCTTGAAAACCTACGTGCGGGGAATAGGGAGTTTCAGCCATGTTTGGAACTGTGTGGCATCCAATAGCAAACAGCTGTTTTTTAGTAAATAAATGGGAATGCACAACATGTATGTAGTAATCATTGATTGCCTTTGAGTGTGTATGTAACTGCAATTTTTTTTGAGCTTTTTAAAAAATCTCACTAAATTCAGTCTTAGCAGTTGAAGTTAATAGGCGGAGAACAGCAAGCCATTGTGTGAGATGCATGGGTTAGTATGGAGTCAGTTATACTTCCTTTATCTCACTGCTTCACCCAGTTACTCCTCAGCTTAATGTGACAGATTTCTCTAGACTTTTTTCTTTGCAGCTGGTAGTTGTATGAATTGAACAGTCTAAAGATGTGCAGGCTAGGTGGACTGGCCATGCTAAATTGCCCGTAGTGTTCAGTGATGTGTGGGTTATAGGGGGATGGGGCTGGGTGGGATGCTGCAAGGGGCAGTATGGACTTGTTGGGCCAAAGTGCCTGTTTCCACACTGAAGGGAATCTAATCTAATCTAAAAAAAAGGGAACTATGGCATCGGAACAGACCCTTCAGCCGTCCAAGCCTACACTGATCATCATGCCCTGACTAAATTAAAAAACAAACCTTTTGCCCTTATTCAGTCTGTATCCCTCTATTCTTTCCCTATTCATGTAACATCCAGATGCTTCTTAAATGCCACCAATTAAATGCCTGTTTCCACCATCTCTTTTAGCAGTGTGTTCCAGGCTCCTACTACTCTCTGCGTGAAAATCTTCACTCCACATTTCCGTTAAACTTTCTCCTTCTCATCTTGAACCTGTGTTCTCTTGTGCTGGAAACTTCAACTCTTGAGAAAAAGCCTCTGACTATCCATCCTTCCTATGCCTCTCACAATTTTGTAGTCCTCTATCAGGCCTCCTCTCAGCTGCTGTTTTTCCAGTGAAAACAATCCCAGTCTTTTTAACCTTACCTCGTTGCCAATTCTGTCGAAACCAGGCAACATCCTGGTGTGCTTTCTCTGCACTGTGTCCAAAGCTTCCACATCCTCCTGTTAATGTGGTGACCATAGCTGCACACAATATTCCAAATGCGACCTAACAAGGGTTTTATATAGCTGCACAGCATGGTTTGCCAACTCTTGTACTCCATGCCCCGGCTGATGAAGGCAAATGTGTCATATGCCTTCTTTATCACTTTGGCCACCTGTGTAGCCACTTTTGGGGAACTGTGGACCTGTACGCCCAGATCTATCTGTTAATGTTCCTAAGGCTTCTGCCATTAACAGTATAATTCACACCTGCATTTGATCCTCAAAAATGTATCACCTCGCATTAAACTCCATCTGCTGTTTCTCTGCCCAAGCCATCAATCTATCTATATCCTGTTGTATCCTTTCACAATTGTTGGCACTATCGGCAACTCCACAATCTTCATGTCATCTACAAACTTACTAATTAGACCACCCACATTTTCCTGCAGCTGATTTATATATACTACAAACAGAGCACTCAAGACTGATCCCTGTGAAACACCACCAGTTACCAATCTCCATTCTGCAAACCACCCTTTTGACTGTTATTTTCCCAATTGCTAATATTAATGAATGTCATGGAGAGTAAAGTGTCTGCTAGGGCACAGTAGCATAGTGCCTATGTTACTGGAATAGCAGTTCTGAAACAATCAGAACATGAGATCACATCAACTCACAGGCTGGAAAATTAAAACTCAATGAACTGAATAGATCTGGAATAACAAATCAGCAATGGTGACAGCAAGCCTGCTGATTGTTATCTGAATAAAAGGTACAAATCTGGTTCACAAATATCTTGAAGGGAACGACATCTGCCACCTTATCCTAGCTGACCTGTATGTGACTGCAGACTCTGAAGAATTTAACTCTGAACTGACCCTAGTAATGGCCTAGCAAGCCACTTGTTTACTACTAGCTCATCATCTACCTCTCAAGAGAAACTAGCAATACCCACGTTCCAGTCAGCACAGTTGTGCTCTGGATTATTTTTTGATAGATTCATTGAATCTCTACAGTGAAGAAAGAGCTATTTGGATAATTGAGACTGCACTGACTCACTGAAGAACATCCCACCCAGATCCAGCATCCCACCCTATCTGTGTAACACTGCACATACGTAGATGCTACAGGGCAATTCAGCGTGGCCAATCCACCTCTACTGCACATCTTTGGACTGTGCGGGGAACCCGGAGCATTTGGCAGAAACCCATGCAGACACAGGGAGAGCGTGCAAACTCTACACAGACAGTCTTCCAAGGGTGGAATTGAACCTAGGTCTCTAGTGCTCTGAAGCAGTAGTGCTAACCACTGAGCCATTCATGCAGAGGAAGCTATGCTAACAGAAGGGAGAGGGAATCAGGTTAGAAGAAATGTACAACTGATTGCCAGTGTCAAAGTACAAAGGTGACTGCATTGTTTTACTGAATTGTTATCCTTGCAAATCTACCCAACCTGGAGAAGAGGTGTGGGTGGTGTGTGTTGGGGGGGGCGGGGTTAGTTTTCATGTAAGAGGGAAGATAGGTTTTGATGTGTGTGGGTTTTAAATCCCTGAAATATGAAAGTTAAGTTGGGATTCATATCTGGTTTGACTCACCAAAGATTCAGACTTTGACAGTCAGAAACAAAAACAAAGTTGCTGGAAAAGCTCAGCAGGTCTGGCAGCATCTGTGAAGAAAAAAACAGAGTTAACGTGTCGGGTCCGGTGACCCTTCCTCAGATGCGAAACGTTAACTCTATATTTTTCTTCACAGATGCTGCAAGACCTGCTGAGCCTTCCCTACAACTTTGGTCTTGTTCCTGAGAATTTAACTTGGCTCATGATATTGTTTCCTGCTCTTCTGGCATTTTGACAGGTCTTAGGGAGACAGACAACACCATATTGGGCCTACACATCATTGGGTCATCAGATCTGAAATGTTAACTCTGTTTTTGCCTCACAGATGCTGCCAGACATGCTGAGGTTTTCCAGAAACTTTGTTTTTGTTCCTGATTTACAGTATCCGCAGTTCTTTCAGTTTTAATTTAACAGTCAGTAGGCCTATTCCTCAAGATGTGAGCAACTCACCAGGCTCACTGAGGCAAGTACACAGTAAGGAGCATTTGTTCAGTGAAACTGACAGCCTGGGTAGCCTTTTGGAGTGAAACTGAACAGTTGTAACTGAGAGCAGGGGAGAAGTGGCTGCTCACTGCACTCCTTCCCAGAGAGTACTCTGACTGTTTGACAGGTCATTGCCAACTTCTTGGATATGATTCACTAGCCTACACTTCCCTAACGTCAGCCTTTCGAACAGCATGGGAGCAGCTGATCCACATCATACTTGCAATGAAGAGGAACAGGAACAGCAACTGATACCAATAGTAGGAGCGACCCCAGCATTGTCCTTAAGTACAGAACTCTCCACCAACCAGAGGGGATGGATGCAGAGATCTACCTCCGAAGAGACAAGATTCACAAGAAAGGGTTGATCGGCACCAGTGAGCATCTGTACCTCAGGAAGCTTATGGTTTTACAGCAGGCTGTTGCTGAGATCTGTGCCTCCTTGAACTTGACACTTTTCGCAATGTGCCTGGTGGACATGCATTGTCAATGGCTGTCAAAGCCATCCTCCCTAGGTGCCAACCTTTCCATTGAGGTGTGTGCTTTGTTCTCCTGCAAGGGGAATGTGCAGAGAATTGTAGGTATTTGTCATGGCCTGCGTGGCTTGTGTCGAGGGTGACAATGAAGCATGCATGCACGATAAGTTCACAGAATGTGTATCGGTGTGAATGTTGACTCCTGAGGCGGGACGTGAGGCACCTGCAGAGAAAGGCACAACTATCCTGGAGAATGGTGGGAACGTGAGCATGGGGTTTGGTACCTGGAAGTGACTTGTCAGTGACCTGCTGCCCTCCTGAGTCTCTGAACCACATTGATGAAATGCCTCATGGTTAGAGGTGCCTCCATTGCCAATTTTTGTGGCCATTTGTTTGAGATATTGTTGTATTGGTCCTATTTTTGTGGGGATTTCACCTCAACGCAATCCTTCAGATCCTGCAGCTGGGCCTCCATGCTAGAGTGAACGATCGGAGCATCAACCTTCCCAAATCAGGTCCCCATTCCTATGTTTCCCACAGCCTTAGAAGTCTATGCCAGTTGACCCATGTGACCCATACTTGGGCCTCTTCAATTAGAAATCCTTTCTTTGCCAGTTTGAGTGTGACATGCCATCAGCTCTGCTGGATTGACCAAGGAAGAAAACAACTCTGGGAAAGAACCTTGATAAAGCCCACTGAAGCTGTCAACAGATTCCTGACTCATTTGGCTGCCAATTGTTTTAACAAGAATCACCAGCTGAAAATTCTGCCAGTGGTTCTGCCGCATGTACACACCACTTTAAACTTTTCTTCAAATACTGAACTGAGTGTTTTCTGCTGTTTCAGGTGTGAAAATGTCCGTGTTTACAAGCTGGGTCTCTTGGCAGGTTTTTGGTGGGCTCTCGCTATACTGTGCTGGATTAGTGACAACCTTTTCTGTGAACTCTGGTCTGCATTCAACTTCCCGTACCTACATTGTGCCTGGTGAGTTACACGTTAACAAGTAATGATAACCTTTGTCTTCTTTGTAGCAACCTCAATGACTCAGTGAACCTCCTCATTAAAGTGAGGCAAATACAGAGTGACCTTCAGTATTTTATTACACAAAATGGGCAGCAGAATCTTGCTAATGTTCCCCTACAGGAAATGATACCCACCTAGCTGTTGCTTCTAGATTAGCATTCTGGACCTACTAAATTTATAATCTGTTGCTCATGTAGGTGAGTACTTTAGAGCAGGGAACATGGAATCCTTGTGAGGAATTCTTCAGGTGAAGAAAATTGCAGTTTCTCTCAAACATTTACTGACAGAATTTCCATATGCCAACATTTGACCAGTCCCCTGAAATAGAAACTTCTGACTTTGATCTTGTTCATTTGCTTCAAGCAGCACATTAGCACTGAAGCACAAAGTTCTGGAATAACTCAGCAGATCTGGCAGCGGCTATGGGGAGAGGAACACAATTATGGGATTGACTTCTCTAAGACTTTCTTTGGAGCTCCTGGTCTTCTCTCTATTCTTGCGTTTGCTGCAACATTAGAACTAATGGTTCAGTTCTTGGGATCTAGTCTGGTAAAAAAGAGGTTATATTTATTTATTCATGTCATATGGACATACAAGGCAAAGTCAGCATTTATTGCTAACCAATATTACCTTTGATCAAGTTGCTTTTTTAAAAGAAATCTCACTAAGTTGTTGCAGTGCATTCTGCAGTAGGTACACAGCATTGCTCCTTTGCACCTATAGTGGGGGAGTGAATGTTAAGATAGGGATGGATTGCCAGTCAAACAGATTGTTTTATCCTGAATGGTGCCTTGAGTTTTGTTCTAATGGCACTCATCCAACCATGTGGGGAGTATAGTTAATTTGCCATAGACCCAGAGGGCTGCTCTCTCATTAGAGAGAGAAGGTTGTTAGTGGTTTAACCTGAAAAATCAACACACCCCAGGCAAAGGGAGAGGTTGAAATGGAGAGTCCTTCATGGTAATCTCTGCCAGTGCAAGAATTGAACCCAAGCTGTTGGTATCACTGCATTGCAAATGAGCCATCCAGTCAACTGAGCTAATCAACGCTCTCCTCAAGCAGAGAGTATTCTACCACATACTCCTGACTTGTGCCTTGAAGATGGTGGAAATATTCTAGGGAATCAATCAGTGCCAAAATTCCCGACCTCCGTCCATTTGATGGTGTTGATGGTGGGAATTCAGTTATGGTAATATCGTTAATTGCCAAAGAGATGCAAGTCATCTGTTTCTTGAATATAGTCATTGTGTGGAATTTCCTATTATTGATCCAGCCCAAGCCAGAAAGTTATCCTGGTCTTGTCAACTGAGGTTTTAAACATTAATATGGTTTGGAGGATAAAAAAGCTCCAAAATCTCTAAAAGAAAATAAATAAATGTTGCCAAGTTTCCGTCAAGCTAGGATAACAATACCATTATGATTCAGAAACACTTATACCCTGAAATCTTAAAAAGTAAAATGAAAGGATCTCTTCCATTGACAGAGATAATGGGAACTGCAGATGCTGGAGATTCCAAGATAATAAAATGTGAGGCTGGATGAACACAGCAGGCCAAGCAGCATCTCAGGAGCACAAAAGCTGACGTTTCGGGCCTAGACCCTTCATCAGAGAGGGGGATGGGGGGAGGGAACTGGAATAAATAGGGAGAGAGGGGGAGGCGGACCGAAGATGGAGAGCAAAGAAGATAGGTGGAGAGGGTGTAGGTGGGGAGGTAGGGAGGGGATAGGTCAGTCCAGGGAAGACGGACAGGTCAAGGAGGTGGGATGAGGTTAGTAGGTAGCTGGGGGTGCGGCTGGGGGTGGGAGGAAGGGATGGGTGAGAGGAAGAACCGGTTAGGGAGGCAGAGACAGGTTGGACTGGTTTTGGGATGCAGTGGGTGGGGGGGAAGAGCTGGGCTGGTTGTGTGGTGCAGTGGGGGGAGGGGATGAACTGGGCTGGTTTAGGGATGCAGTGGGGGAAGGGGAGATTTTGAAACTGGTGAAGTCCACATTGATACCATATGGCTGCAGGGTTCCCAGGCGGAATATGAGTTGCTGTTCCTGCAACCTTCGGGTGGCATCATTGTGGCAGTGCAGGAGGCCCATGATGGACATGTCATCAAGAGAATGGGAGGGGGAGTGGAAATGGTTTGCGACTGGGAGGTGCAGTTGTTTGTTGCGAACTGAGCGGAGGTGTTCTGCAAAGCGGTCCCCAAGCCTCCGCTTGGTTTCCCCAATGTAGAGAAAGCCGCACCAGGCCCCAAGATGACATTCCACATTAAGCAGAGGTTCACCTGCACATCTGCCAATGTGGTATACTGCATCCACTGTACCCGGTGCGGCTTTCTCTACATTGGGGAAACCAAGCGGAGGCTTGGGGACCGCTTTGCAGAACACCTCCGCTCAGTTCGCAACAAACAACTGCACCTCCCAGTCGCAAACCATTTCCACTCCCCCTCCCATTCTCTTGATGACATGTCCATCATGGGCCTCCTGCACTGCCACAATGATGCCACCCGAAGGTTGCAGGAACAGCAACTCATATTCCGCCTGGGAACCCTGCAGCCATATGGTATCAATGTGGACTTCACCAGTTTCAAAATCTCCCCTTCCCCCACTGCATCCCTAAACCAGCCCAGTTCATCCCCTCCCCCCACTGCACCACACAACCAGCCCAGCTCTTCCCCCCCACCCACTGCATCCCAAAACCAGTCCAACCTGTCTCTGCCTCCCTAACCGGTTCTTCCTCTCACCCATCCCTTCCTCCCACCCCCAGCCGCACCCCCAGCTACCTACTAACCTCATCCCACCTCCTTGACCTGTCCGTCTTCCCTGGACTGACCTATCCCCTCCCTACCTCCCCACCTACACCCTCTCCACCTATCTTCTTTGCTCTCCATCTTCGGTCCGCCTCCCCCTCTCTCCCTATTTATTCCAGTTCCCTCCCCCCATCCCCCTCTCTGATGAAGGGTCTAGGCCCGAAACGTCAGCTTTTGTGCTCCTGAGATGCTGCTTGGCCTGCTGTGTTCATCCAGCCTCACATTTTATTATCTTCCATTGACAGTATGGTTTCCCATCTATTTTTGTATCATTAGCAAACTTGGATATATTACACTTTACCACATTCTCCATTCATGAATATAGATAGTAAATAATTGAAGTCTTAGGCTGATTCTTGTGGCATTCCACTAGTTAAGTCTTTCCAACCTGAAAAAGACCCATTAATCACAATTCCCTGATTTTTGTGTGTTAACCAATCCACAATCCGTTTTAATACATTACCCTGATAACGTGAGCTGCTATTTTATGCAATAGGCTTTTATGTGGCACCTTGTCAAATGCCATCTGAAAATCCAAATGCACTATTTCTGCTGGTCCCCTTTTATTAACTCTGTTTGTTCTATCCTCAAAGAACTGGAGCAAATTTGTCAAACATGATTGCCCTTTCACAAAATCATATTGATCCTGTTTGATTATGTTCAGCTTTTCTAAATACGCAGCTATTATTTTCTAATAATAGAGTAGATAACAGAAGCTATTTCCTGAGAAGTCCAGACCAAGAGGACAAATCCTCAAACTGGGATTAAAATCAGGAACTTTTTTCCCCACACAACGTGCATTAACTCTATAGAATTCAGTTCTCCAAAAGAATATGGATTCTGTAACAATTGAAAATGTTATCAAGACTGATATTTGAAAATGGTTGGAATGAAAATTTGAATTGACAGACCTACAAATTCAATACTCTAAGTTAGCAATATCCAGTATCAGTAAAAGTGACCTCAGTTATTGACAGTATTGTTACTGTTCTAATCAACTAATTTAAACAAAGAAACTTGTTCATTATGATTAACCACAGCACAACTAATTGACATCTGTATGCAACAGTAACTAAGGATGTGTTTTATGTGCCATATCAAATACCGTGCCATTGTGTCAAAGGTAATGACTCATTTCAAGACTGGAATAACATTGTAAACTCCAGGAAAGAAACTCAATGTTCTGTTGATGTTATCTCAACCCTGAACTGCATTATGCCCTGCAAACTTTGTTATTGTTAACAATATTGTGAAGCATTAGGCATCTGTAGCTGAAGTAGACAGAAAAATTGGAAGTGAGATTATTTTTCAGAAAATCTGTAGATAAATCAGGATTGTTCTCCTTCCATTTAGTCAAAGCAGAGTGACAACTATGTGGGAAAATAAAATGCTTCACACATCAATAGGGAATGGACAAATGTGATTGATTGTCAGATTGCGTAAAACAGAGACTGATTCCTGAAAAAAACCCATTGTTCAGTTGTTCTAGGGACAGTATTCTGAAAATATTATTGCATTCTCATGATTTCTTTTCCTTCTGTTTTTTGTTCAAGGCATATCCTGATCTGTCTGGCTGCTTATCTGGGTTGTGTCTGTTTTGCTTACTTTGATGCTGTCTCAGAAATCCCAGAACAAGGCCCAGTCATCAAGTTTTGGCCTAGCGAGAAGTGGGCCTTCATTGGTGTTCCGTATGTTTCATTCCTTTTCGCAGAAAACAAGTCTCAGCTAAAAGTGACCTAAGGGCATCAGTGACAGATTCAGCAGCGCAGTATTTTGAATGCAAGGCTATGGAAAACTCTGTTGTGTCAGACTGCATGTCTCTCAGATAACAAAGTGTGGAGCTGGATGAACACAGCAGGCCAAGCAGCATCTTAGGAGCAGGAAAGCTGACATTTCAGGTCTAGACCCTCAGGTTGTGTACTTTGCACCTTAGATCACATTCATCATTCTGCTGATAAAACTAACACCTTCTCAGGTGGCCATACTTTAAACAGGTCGAAACAAACTGGTTATGAGAAGGTGAAAGTGCTTTTACAACGAAGTGGAAATTGTAGCAGAGCTACGGCTCTATTTTTAAAGAAAACATTTCAGAAAATGCTGTGAATGAAATATCTGAAAGTTCAATTGATTTCTGTGTTTACCTTTTTAGTGCAGCCCTCAATGCTTCATTTCTGAAAAAAGGGTGGAAATCTGTGCATACTGTGAAAACCTGAAGAAAAATCCACCTCCCAAAAGGGTTATTTTTCTGCTTGGTCAGACTTGCAATGAAATTTAAGGTGTGTTTTGAGAAAATGAAATAGCGATTTGCTGCCGCAGTTGACATCAGGAAATAATCTTTTGATGGTCCCTGAACAATTTTTAAGGAGGAAAATGATTTTTTAAATATTGTTTGAAACCTACTTACACCAAAGTCAGTGTCCAGAGCCATTGTCCACACCTTCCTCTGTATGGCACTGAGTCCTGGACCTTTGCCATTGATATCTACGCCTTCTGGAAAGATTCCACCAGTGTTCCTTCCACAGTAGCATCCTCATGAATCACTGGCAGGATCCCATCACAAGCATTGAGGTCCTGAGACCAGCCAACATCACCAGCATTGAGGACATGCTCCTACCAAGCCCAGTTGGGTTGGGTGGTTGATGCAGATTAGTGGAAGACAGTCACCTGCCAAAGACCATGTTGTATGGAAAGCTGAATCAAATGGTGGGCGGTATTCTATATAATAATTTGAAGCATTCCCTAGAGAAATTGCTCACATTGCTTTTTTGGGATGCACACGATGCCTGGAGACGCTACATCGGAGAGCTACATATGCTTTTGAGATTGAATGATAAGCCAACATGAATAAGCAAA
This sequence comes from Stegostoma tigrinum, assembly GCF_030684315.1. NCBI lineage: Eukaryota > Metazoa > Chordata > Chondrichthyes > Orectolobiformes > Stegostomatidae > Stegostoma > Stegostoma tigrinum. The sequence continues at coordinate 10,626,029 of NC_081356.1, read as the reverse complement.
AGGAGGAGAGGGATAGATCCAATTGTCCCAGTAGTGACTGCACCTTCACTTGCACTTACTTGGCAGACTTTGTTGGTCTTAAATAGGCCTTACTCGCCACCGACAAGTCTACACCTAATGAGTACAACCTTCCCAAGATCGTCATCCATGAAAGAATGCCAAAATTTATAATGTGATGTGAAGACTTTACTACTCCTAAAGAATTAATGCCCTGACTAGTTAATGTTTATGTTTAAAATTTACAATTACATTATGCTGTATAAAATAATAGATTTACAAATATCACATATACTACAGAAGAAGCTTAGCATTTGGTGTATATTTTTCTTCTACCTTCAGAATACAGAGCTGCAATGTCTTTTATTTGAATAAAAAATAAGGTCAGGTCTTTGATACTCCTGTTCAAAGCTGGTTTAAGAGATTAAAAACATGGTGATGTTAAATAAAAACTGAAAGATCTGCAGATGCTGTAAATCAGGAGCAAAAACAAAGTTACTGGAAAAACTCAGCAGGCCAGGCAGCATCTGTGAAGGAAAAAACAGAGTAAACATTTCAGATCTGATGACCCTTCCGCGGAACTGGGGAAGGGTCACTGGACCCGAAATGTTAACTGTTTTTTCCTTCACAGATTCTGCCAGACCTGCTGAGCTTTTCCAGCAACTTTGTTTTTATTGTTGATGGTGGAAATTTTAATTGTTATCACCAAGTGAATATAATTAAAATTGTTCCCAGCATTGCCCCCTCTTCCTATCCTTGGAAAACAAAGTCTAAATAAGATAGTGAATTAATTTCATTTTGTAACCAGGGAGCTCAGTGATTGGATTTGGCTCTGTTAAAGTCTCAACCTACCATCACTGAGCAGTTACCACACAGCATGCAGGATAACATACTTTTTTTTAAAAAAGAGCACTTTTTGTGTGTGTTGGCTCAATCTCTGAACCAAGTATACATCAAATTTTGGTTCATGTTTAACATTTAAAATCTGCTGAACGCAGCCCACTTTCCAATCTAAACTTTATTGCATTGCCTGACCATTAAAACCTGCGATGTATGAATGATGACTAACATCCAGTTCTGACAAAATACAACTAGTGAATTGGAAAATTAGATACATGTTGACAGCATAGCACATTCCAATCTTGCATTTAGAATAGAAGGAAATACTTAAAAATATATTGTCATACCGTCATTCATATCTCTAGCTTGACGTTTGTTTATATTTATCTACTGTCAGATACAAAAACTTATTGGCATTCCAGTCTTTAATGATATGAACAAGTCATTTATTTTAAAAAAAAAAGAAAGTTTTGTATTTATCTCGCATCTTTCGTGATCAAAGGATATCACAAAGTATTTCACATTCAGTGAAATATTTTTGAAGTTTCATCGCTGTTGTAATGTAGTGATCAGGACGGTCAGTCTGCCCATAAAATTCAAGTGTCTCAGTCCTATTTCTTATTGACTGGTCTGATCTCTTTGTACTTTGTGCAGGTTGAGGTTGGGATTGCCTAATACTGTTTCATCGCTGGTGAATACATCCTAAATCGGAGCTTCGAGTATCAGTGTCAGAAAATTGAGGTAGATGCAAATGAGTGGTGACAAGATTTAAATTTCACATTTAAACCTACAACCCTTTGCTGTGTGTGTCCGTGGATAAAATCTTTAGGTCTGTACTCAGAGACACAGAGTGGCAAATTAAACATCTCTCAGATTTGATAAGGATCAGCTGGAAATGAGTTCAGTTTGCCCATTATGGGTATAATATTGGAAAAGATGTAGCATGGATTTCTTAGGCTGCCACCAGGGAAAAGGGGTCAGGGGTCATGATCAAAAACTTGAGAAATTATAAATATTTTCACTTGATGGGTACATAACTGCATTTCTTTTGTAGAAATGTAACCATTAACTACCTACTACCTGAGACTACTTTGTATCATTTATAGGTCTGTCCTATAAATTTGTGATGATATTTCAAGGTGTTGCAGTTTTAGTTAGTTCCTTTCTCTCTGCTATATCAATTATCCACAATAATGTCAGTCAAAACAATGACCTCCACTATTAAGCTGATAAGCTGCTTTGATATAAACATTATTTCAAGAACAGCATTCTTGCACTTAAAAAATTATTTTTCCAAGTTTTCGAAATTATCAGCCATATTTGGTGATAAAGTATATTTTGCTTTTCAGAAATCATTATTTATAAAGCAAATGATGCAAATACTTATTTCATTATGAATCATGAGTTGCTTTAGGATTTGGAACTAGTAATTTAATTTTAAATGGAAATAAACATTAATTGGATTTATAGTAAGCATAATTTTAACTAATGTGCTAAAATCCATTTAGAATTAATTCTGTATGTGTATTTTTATATGTCCGCTTTAAAAATGATTGGGATAGAATGCTTGGTGATGAATGAAATCTTGGTTAAATTAAAAAATTTTCAAAACAAATTTGTTTCATTTTTGGCTCCTTAAAATTGCTATAATAGAGAAAACAGCTCTGAATCTGCAAAGTTTTCTTGCATAGTTTTCAGGCTTCATTTATTTCTGCTTCCCAAGATATTTTAGTAGTTATTCCCAAGACTTTACCTTGGTTTGCAACATACTCAAATGACATTCCCCCAGTATCACTCTGTTACTTGCTGCTGAGAGTTATATGTCGCTGGTTTCCTCCGACCAAAAGTTCATAGGTTTGTATTCAGATTTCCTGCTCTCATCCAGCTTCTCCCAATGTTGCATCTGAAATTAGAGAATAGCAGTTGCAACTTATACTGTAAAGTTTTAGGTGGCATTAAAGCTACGAATGCATGGCACTATCCCTCTTGTTATGCATTAAAATACAGAAGCAGTGTTGCATCTGGTAACATACTGTACTAAATTATGCTACCTTCATCTACACCAGTGCCGTAACTGTGCTATTTAATATTACAACACAATCACATTGAGGTACAGAACGAGACTAATGTATTTTCTTACATTGACAGACCAAAAAATGATAGGTTGTTTTATGCTATGCTTCGTTCTGACCACATAGATGCTGCTAAAGTTTAAAATGGATTATTTCAGGTCTCCTTAATTTTTTTCAAAGAAATAATCTTGGATTAATATGGAAATCTGCATTCATGTACTTTATTAAGAAAATGGAAGACCTAAATAAAAGCTTCTACTTGTAAATATACTCATCTTTTTAACCTGTTTTGTTACTGACTAAAAGTTATACATTTTTATCTGAAGTAATAAATAAAAGATGTTTATACTATAAAACAATCTTGTTTGTTCACTATTGGTCTGTTCTGTCAATGCTCAGTTTATGTGGTTTCAAATAGAATAGATTTCTGATTGTTACCGTCTTTAAAAAGATAATTGGCTGGTTTTCCCCACTTTTGTGTCTCCGTTTGAAAACGTCCATTTCTGCAATTTCTTAGTTTTCTTAATGTTGGTACTGGCAGAGAGTGGTCTGGCTCATTATTCTCCACTATTGCCACAACAAGACTAAGAGTACTTGATGTTGATCTTGAAAACATACTTTCCTATGCCCCCTGAGCATGTTTTCTTGATTTACTTAATAGATTCTTTCCTTCTCTTCCTACAAGATTTGCTTTTACAATGAACTCATATCCTTACCTCATGGTGTTCATTAGCAATGAGGTAAATAAACATCAGGAGATGCCAATGTGAGTCAGTAGGTAATAGAGCTAGCAGCAGGTTTAAAGCAAGTCATTGGCCAGAAAACAATAAGATTGGAAAGAACAGTAGGGAAGTATGGAAAAGTGGAGCTACACTCCACACCTCCTCACACCTATCTATCTTCCTTGCTACCATCTTCTGCCCCTCATCCATGAAGTTTCCCACTGAAGTACAGCTTCTCTCCAGAATTAGCAGAAAGCGATTCAATCTGTGATGCTTCAAATCCAGAATAAACACTACCCCAGCCTCTGTGATTGAGCTGCTCAGTGATACTTGTAATTGCACACACTCAGAGGCAGAGCTCCAAACCATTGCTGATGCATTCATGGAAGCCTGTGAGAGAATGGGCCTTGGTCTAACATACAGAAGACAAAATTTCTATACCAGCCCTCTCCCAGCGCACAACACTGACTCTTAATGAACAAGATTCATGGCAAGCCACTGAATAATGTGGGGCAATCCTCAAAATCTGGGACTCTGCTTTCATCGAAGGCAGACATCAACAATAAAACTCACCCTTGCCTTCACTGTACCAGCACAGCCCATTTGAGCCTACAGTTGAGTGTTTGATGACAACAACCTCAAACCTGACACCAAGCTGCAGTGATCAACAGTGATCCTCACAGTTCTGTATGTGTCAGAAACAATGAAAAGAAGCCATGTCAAATCCCTAGAGAAATATCACCGACGTCTGGGAGTCTTTTGCCCAAAATTGATCAAATGGGCAAAAATAAAATGCACAAATCAAACAGGCAAAAAATGCAAAACCTCCCAATGAGAAAGCCCAAAATGTCACAAAACTGCTGCCTTAGTTTTTATATCAAGAAGTTAATGTTCCATTTGCTAAAATATTGAAAATGATTTCTTAAAAATCTTCAAAAACCTTTATTAAAGTATTAACTTTACAATTTAAAGAGTTGAAAAAAACTTTAACGATTTAAAATACAGAATATATTCCAAATAAGATGAATGTATGAAATAATCATTTAAACAATACAAAGTAGCAACCAGTTATAATTTAAAACTCCATTAGATGATCTTAACTTGCTTTGTCAGAATTGTAAACATATTTACAATTTCAAAAAATGTTGTAAAGCTGGAAATTCTCCAACAAGCTTTATGGCAATCAAATAGAAACCACAATTCAAGCTTAAAAGAAAAGTGAAGATACAGTTGAATGTGAATGATTTTAAAAGGTTTTTAGAACCAAGTCAGATCTGAGGTTACAGCAACTTCAAACAGAATCAAATTAGTCAGCATATAAGTAACAATTCATGTGATTATAGTGTTGCTTCAAGTCTACAGAACAACTTAACCTTTTTGTTCCCCTGTATGACCAATAGCAGACCATATTAGAATTAGCTTTATTGTCACATGTACTCAAATAAGTACAGTGAAAAGTTTACACGTTACCACGTATGTTGCCATCTTAGATACAGATTCTTAATTACAAATTCTTAAGGACAATAAAATGGAGAAGCAAATAAAACGTTCGGCATTAAGGAACAAATTAGAAAAAAAATTAGTAATAAATTAGTTAGTAACAGATGTCTTAAAGTATTTGACAACTGTTTTACTGTAAGAATGAATGGTGTTATGAAATGAGCAATATTCAATAAAATAAATAAAAACATAAAATGCTAGAGAAGCTCAGGAGGGCTGGCAGCATTTATGTAGAGAGGAACAGAGTTAGCATTTTGCATCCAAGTGACGTATTGGACTTAAATCGTTAATTCTGATTTCTCTCCATGGATGCTGCCAGACCTGCTGAGTTTCTCCAGCATTTTCTGTTCTTAATTCAGATCTCCAGCATTTGGAGTAGTCTGCTTTTAGTCATTATAATAATATAGTTTCCAGCAGAACTTTTGTCAATTTCACTGTTCTAATACATTATCTGAATCTTGTGATCACGAACTATTACAACCAGATGCATTTCGAGAAAGTATTGTTGCTGGAGTGTTAGGGAAACTTAGAAAGGGCAAAGAAACATAAGAGGAAGCGAAAATGAAAGAGCTAACTGCCATCCCCATCTCAGATGCAGAATTTTTGTATTTTGGCTTTCCAGGCGTATAAAAAAAAGTAGGGCGAAAAACTAACCACTGCTTCAGCACTAGTCTGTGTGTGTTTGTGGCTTGATGCCCTGGTGTATTGATTGATGTGCTGTGAGGGTCATGACTCTGATAACAGCCACTTAAACAGCATTTCACTGCAGCTAAAAAGCAAAATGACTCTATTACTCTGAGCGCTGCCAGTCAGCTACTGCCAAAAGGAATTGGGATAAAAGAGTTTCAACCAACCTACAAAACTACTAATTTTCATGTTGACTGTTTTGACTTCATTTTAAACATAAGTTCATTTGAGTCTGGGAGGGAAGGGATACTTTCTAAATTAACCTTGTTGTGACCAACTGAGGAGGCAGCGAGTAAAGAAGAGAAGCCCCTTCTCCTCTCCTTCTTTTTAATTGATTTGTTTTGGTTTATTGTAGTCACACATACCTAAGTGAAATGAAAAGCTTTGTTTTGTGAGCAGTACAGGCAAATCATAGCAAGCAAGCACATACAGATCGTAGGGTGCTCAGACAGTGCAAGGCATATGGGTTACACTGCGCAAGAGGTGCCCAAAGCAAGATCAACATTAGCAAGATCAACATTATTTGAAGTTAGAGAGTCCATTCATCAGTCGAATAACAGCAGGGAAGAAGCTATTCCTGAACCGGCTGGTGCATGTGTTCATGCTTCTGTATCTTCTGCTTGACAGAAGAGGTTGTAGGAGATCATTACGGGGATGGGAAGGGTCTTCAATGATGTTGGCGGTCTTTCCACAGCAACGAGCAGTGTAAATGGAGTCCATGGATAGGAGGTTGGCTTCCATGATGGTCTGGCTCTGTGATGGTCTGGGCTGTACCCACAACCTTCTGTAGTTTCTTACAGTCCTGGGTAGAGCAGTTGCCATACAGGGCTGTTATGCACCCAGATAGTATACTTTCTATTTTGCATTTGTAAGTGTTGGCGATGGTCTTTATGGACATGTTGAATTTCTTAAACTGCATAAGGAAGAAGAGGCATTGTTGGGCGTTCTTGACTGTCGCATCTATGTGGGAAGTCCAGGAGAGGTTGTTGATTATCATCACTCCCAGGAACGTGATGGTCCTGACCCTCTCCACCTCAGCTCCATTGATATAGATGGGGGTGTGTCTTCTTCCTTTCTTCTTGAAGTCAATGATCAATTCTTTTATTTTGCTGACATTGAGAGAGAGAGAGAGAGAATGTTATCATTGCATCATGACACCAAGCACTCTGTCTCCTTTCCGTATTCGGACTCTTTGTTGTTCGATATTCGTCCTACCAAGATGGTTTCATCAACAGACCTGTAGAATTTGGCAACACAGTCGTGGGCATGCAGGGAGTGCAGTAGGGGGCTGAGGACGCATCCTCATTGGGCTCCTGTGCTGAGGTTATTGTGGAGGACGTGCAGTTTTCTATCTTCACTGATTGTGGCCTGTGGGTTAGGAAGCTGAGAATCCAGTTGCAGACAGTGGAGCTGAAACCTAGGTCTTGGAATTTTGAGATCAGTCTGAAAGTGATTATGGTGTTGAAGGCGGAGCTGTAGTTGATGAGTAGGAGCCTGACATGGATGTCCTTGTTATCCAGATGTTCCAGGGACGAGGGCAGGGTGAGGGAAATGGCATCCGCTGTGGACCTTCTACAATGATAGGCAAATTGTAGGGGATAGAGGCAAGCTGAGAGACTGGAGTTGATGTGGGCCATGACCAACCTCTCAAAGCACTTCATGATTATTGAGGTCAGAGCTATTGGGTGGTAGTCATTATGTGCATTAGCTTTCTTGGGCACTGGGATTATGGTGGTCTTCTAGAGGCAGGAGGGGTCTTCAGATTGTACGAGGGAGAGGACAAAGATGTCAGTGAATACCTCCGCCAGTGGTCCACACAGGATCTAAGTGCATGACTGGGTACTCCGTCTGGACCTGTCGCTTACCATGGGTTGACTGTCACGAAGACTGATCTTACTTCTGCAGCCAGGAGCTTACCGGTTTGAGGTATCCGATCCAGAACTGTAACAGATTGAGGAAATCTTGCTGGGGACTGGTCGTAACAAGTCACAGTCTCGATATAGAGCAAAAAACCCACAGAAACAAACGCGATCAGGTGAGTGGGACATTTCAATAACAATGTGCAAAAACAGGAAACAATCCTTAAAAACAGAGAATATGTTGGTTACATCTACCAAGAAGTCAGCACTGTGTACAAAACACCATTAGAAAAATATTCCGATTCAAAGATATACTTCAATTAGAACATGTATTTGTAGATGAAATTATATTCCTCAAAATAAATTCCGTAGCCAATCCTGGGTCAAATAAGTAGTTTATTTGATCCAGCTGTGACAGAGCTCATCTATGTCAATGAACATCAAGCTCACTTTGTGACTGATACCAGGATGATTGTCTCTGTATTATTCAACACATCCTCTGGCTGAATAACATAAAGTTACAATATACTGATCTGATGTTACATGAGGCAGATGTCAACCTCTAAGACTTAAAGCTCCTAAGCGTTACATGTTTCTTTAAGACAAAAAGATGAACCTGTTCATAGAACAAGTTCAGGTCACCCAGAACTAAAACATTTCACTTCTGAGTAAGAATGCGTGTGTTGCCCTAAAAATCTTGAAATTTGAGGAAGGATTCCAACCATTCAAGAACACATCAACCATTGACCAACCCGACGTTCATCAGCAACAAGAAGACTATTGATCTCAAAAGAAGAGATTTCTGAAGAAGGGTCCTGACCCGAAACATCAGCTTTTGTGCTCCTAAGATGCTGCTTGGCCTGCTGTGTTCAGCCAGCTCCACGCCTTGTTATCTGGCAGCTGTGTGTGTTGTTACAGCATATCTCTTCAGGGGGGAAACTACAACCCATCATGATCCAATTCAGAACATTCTGGAAGCTCAACAATCCAGGTTGAAGTTTCAAAGGTCACCTGGGCTTAGAGTATCATAGTATTTCCATGCTGCATCCTTTTTGAGAAGAGTCTTGGGATTTCCTTCTTGCATGTTGAAAATTCTATTTCAGCTTCTTAGGGACTTACAATAACTCTGGCATATCTCTGCCTTTTTGCATCCCTTGAAGAAAGTATGAACATTTAATTCCATGCCACTGGCTTGTTTATACCAGTATCCTATTTTCCTTATCAATTTCTTGGTGACACTTACGATGTATTTTAATATTCTTCTAAACACCTGTCTCTGGTAACATTGGAAACCTCTTATTTTAACCTGATATTATTATTAACTTCTCTTGTTGGTCATTGTTGGGGTAACTTCAGTCTGGGAGTGTTTACTGTTGATGTTATGTTACAGATGGAGATAGCCAGGCTTGGTGTTGGCACAGATACATGATCAGAACGAAAGGAACAACAACATTGTGATAATTTCCTGAGCTAGCTAACATTATAGAGACAATGATTCAATGGTTTTTAGGGCAGCTAGGGGAATTTAATGTTAATGAATAATAGAAGGTCAAAATGAAGAGCTAGTCCCAATAATGATTATCATGGAATTTCTTTTTCTTCTTTGGCAATCCCTCAAGATTGAGGTTAACTTGCTTCCAAAACAAAAAAAAACAGACGTCGCTAGAAAAGCTTAGCTGATCTGGCAGCATCTGTGAAGAAGAAAAGTCAGCATTAATGTTTCAGGTCAGGTTGCCCATCCTCAGAAACGTTAACTCTGATTTTTTTCTTTACAGATGCTGCCAGACTTACTCAGCTTTTCTAGTAACTTCAGTTTTTGTTTCTGATTTACAGCATCTGCAGTTCTTTTGGTTTTTTTAGTAGATAACTTGCTTACACTTTGTGTGTGTGTGTGCGTGTGTGTGTGTGCGTGCGTGTGTGTGTGTGTGTGTGTGTGTGTGTGTGGTGGGGTGTTTGGTGGCAGTAGGGGGTGGGTCGTGGTCAGGGGGTATGGCTGAGTAGTTCAATCCCAGAGCTGCAGATTCTGCCACTGGCGATGTACATGCGACTCTCTGGGTTCTGCCTGCTCTTTCTGCTGTTTGTGCTTGGCATTCACATGCTCCACTTAAAGTGGTTGGTGCTTTTTACGGATGCTTCGCTTCCAGTTCGCACATTCGAGGGCAAGTGATTTCCACCTGTTGGTGGGATGTTACGTCAGTTTAACGAAGCTTTCGGGGTCTCCTTATGGCAATTCTTCAGCCCTCCAAGTGCTTGCTTATCATTGTGCTCTTTAGGGTGTTTTGTGTCAGGCATGCGGTCAATGTGACCCTCCCACTGTAGCCTCAATACTGGGGATAATGGCCTGAGAGTGGGCACTCCCGCGTTGGTAAAGGCCTGAGAGTGGGTACTCCCAGCTTGGTATGCCCATCCTGCCAATGGATTTTCAATACTTCGCAAAGATACAGCTATGATAACTCTCCAGGGATGTGAGGTGCCTGTTGTAGATGGTCCATGTTTCTGATGCATACAGAAAGGTGGGGACCACAGCTGGTCTGTAGATCATGAGTTTGATGCTGGATATACGATCTGGGATTCCCAAAACTCTGTTCCTCGAGTGTCTGAATGCTGCCTGGCACATTGCAATCAACACTGGTTTTCATCGCTAATGACTGTCTGAACCAAAAGGAGGTATGGGAAATGATCCACTACATCCTGGGACTAGTGAATAAATGAAATGACTGGGTTATTATAAAGTCCCATTTAGCTCACTAATTTTTGGTAGAAAAATCTCTGCTCTGGGATAATCAAATAAAAATAAAACTGGATCGATCACATCTGCCCTTGACATCAAAGCTTTATTTGACCAAGTGTGGCATGAAGTAAACCTTATGAAACTGAAGCTCGGGGAAATAAGTGGGAAAATATTCCACTGGTTGGAGTCATAAATGGCTCAGGAAGGTGATTGTAGTCGTTGGAGGTCAGTCACCTCAGCTTTAGGACATTTCTGCAGCAGTTCCTCAGGGTAGTGTCCTCAGCCCAACCAGCTTCAGGTGCTTCTTAATGACATTCCCTCCATCATGAAGTCGGAAGTGGGGATGTTCACTGATAACTGCATAAAGTTCAGCACCATTCGCAACTCCTCAGATACTAAAGAAGTCCTTGCAGCAAAACACACTAAAACCTTTAAAGTGAGAGGCCATTCCTTGTGAAATAGCCAAAATCAATAATTCATCAGCAGGGATGTATTGTTCAGTGAAATAAGGTCACTATTAAGCAGCCGTCAATGAAGAAAGCACAGGTAAAGTCTGATGGGAAAACAACGAAATATTTGTGAATGTGCTATGTACCCAATCGGGGAACTTTATATACATTAATGGAATATAATCTCTGCACTAAAGAAATTAATTAATTCATAGACATCAGGGTTGAAATCCAGAAGACAAAAAAATCAATTGCACTTGTATTACATAGGCAATTCGTTCATCTATCCCTGAAGGTGAAAAATTTTAATAAAGGATACAGGAATAGGTGATGGGTGGATGACAAGTTCCAAGATGAGATAAATGATGGATGAAAGATTTGAAAGAAATATTGAAGGACACTGTCATGGCCTATAATAAATCTTCCCTTAGAAAGAGATATCAATGAAGTTGCTCTAAGGGTTTAAAATATGAGATAAAGAAAAGAACATACTTTCATTTCACATTTTGCAGATTTGGCAGCCAGATTTTGTAAGACAATAATAATACACAGTTAAAAATAAGAAAATAATTGTGGATAAGGTAATGGAGTAGAGATTGAACCACTGGTAAAATTTCTTACTGGTATTGGGAGTAGTGGGATTTTACTAATGACGCATTTGGAAATATATGTTCAAATATGAACAGTTTTCAATAATACCGCAGAAAGCCCTTTTAGGGACAGTGCATATGAAAATAAAAAGTAGTATTGCAGTCAAATACAATCGGTTTGCCAACAGACTGAAATTAAAATTGCTCTTGCCATTTAATGTTGATGATCTTTCTATTTGGTTTGAATATTGTTACTATATGGGACATCATTATGTGAAGTTTTAGTTCCTCTCTAAATATTAGGATGTTAATTGACACACTTACAGGCTTCTCATATTCTTTGTTGCTGGTCTCACCACATGATTCCTTTGCTGTCCTGCTACACTGTAAGACAGGCATTTCATTTCTATGTTAACTCTTGACATTGCTACTTACATCCTTAAATTAGGAGTTAAGTGAAAGTACAAAAATGCCTGGGAAAGGAGGAAGTGTCATTGATAGGTGAAGTGCACATTCCAGACACTAGTGCACAAAAATCTGTTTAAAATTGCCATTTCCCATTTCTATACTATGGATTGAAACTGCATTTCATATTGTTGCATTTATCAGAGCAATAGGGTGCACTGAGTATATACTGAGTGACTCCTTTTTACAGACAGCTGAGTATTATGCATGAAATGCTGTTAAATGAATGCTAACTATAGACACAGCCCATGCGGATGCAAAGCAGAAAACATTCTTGATATTGATTAACTAATCTGGGTTATTATATGACAATTCAATTAAAAAGTCAATGAAAACTTAAATGCTTCTAGTATGTATGCATTATTTGTTCGATACTGATTAACATTTATTTGCGAAATAAGTATCAGAATGTTTAATTTTTTTGTAGAATATCAATCCATGTAATTTTACCAGAGAGTCATTGAGGTCTACAGCATGGAAACAGGCCCTTCAGCCCAACTTGAACATGCTGCCCAGTTTTCACAATTTAAGCTAGTCCCTGTCCAAATGTTTCTTAAATGACAAAATTGTACTCGTCTCCACCACTACCTCAAGCAGCCTGTTCCAGACACTCACCACACTCTGTGTGAAAAAATTGTCCTTCTGGACCCTTTTGTATCTCTCCCCTCTCACCTTAAACCTATGCCCTCTTGCTTTAGAATCCCCTACCATGGGGAAAAGTTACACAGACGTCGCTTTAGAGATAGGAGAGCTTTGAATTTTGGAAAGTTGTATCCTCTATTGGACATATTCCTGCCTTTGAGTGATCTACCTGTATGTAGTATGACACTAGATATCTACCACCCAGCAGTGCACAGTTAGTGATGATCAATCATGTACCCATATGTGAACAAAAAGCCACGGCACTAGTATTTTCCCAGCAGAAGACAGAACATCACTGAGGTCTGCTTTAAATCCCTATCCAAGAATGGAGCAGAATCCCAGCGACTGCAAAATGCACACCATACTGTGGAGGACAGAGAGCTCTGTTCACGATGATGGCCTGGCAGCTATAGCCACACATACATTTTTCTAAATATTATTTGAAGCTCTTGGAGGTCACCTCCATCTGAATTCACCTTTCTGGTCACTCACCTTCATGACTAACTCTATTAATTGGCAAAAGAGATTAAATGACTTAATGTGTTGCTGTATAAAATACAATGCTCTGGCAGAAAAAAAGAAACAAAATTTTGCTCCAAATTAATGAGTTGAGAATGTATTGCCAAATGTGGCACTCAGGCGAAGGATCAGCATGGTTTCAGGTTTAGTCATTGGTTTATACTGAGTTATTTGTGGTTGATGAGTGCTGTGGTTTAACTGGTTCTTATGTCTAGAGAAGGGAAATGCATTAATATGATTTCTCCATGGCCTGATATGCTGGTGCCATAGGTATATACATACTCATATATTGTCGGGATTTTAGCTGTCTACATATACGCTCTTACTAGAATACCACTCGAAATCCCTGGTTTGGATTTATCTGAGAATAAGGCTCTTGCTTTCTTCAGTACTCTGACACTATTTTTTTACTGTTATATATTTACAAGTTACTAATTACAGCTCTCTAGTGTAGTGACTAAACCATTCTCCATACAGGTTTCTCTCTGGTCTCTCTTCTGTTCTACCTTGCCCAGCCAATGTCAGGACAACATCTTCAGTTATAGCTCATTTATCACATAGTCTGTCATCTCTCCCCAACCACCCTGTCTCAAATCGATGTCTTGGTTTATATAATTCCAGCAATTTGTTTTTAATTGTTTTTTCAGTTGCCATTATTATCATGACCCAAAGGATTTTAACTAACCCGCAAAGCCAAGAATCCCAAAATGAACTGCTCAACTATCTACGATCCACTGTGTGCTCTTCACAAGCAACAGATCTGGCCCATTTACTGTTTAACTTTTACAGCTGTTATGGAGAATAGTAACCTTGCTTGGGCAAGGTCTATGATTCATTCAGGTCAGTTTGTTCATTGCCAGTGAGTGGTAACTATCTTTTTAGCTTCATTTCCTATTCTCCTAACATATACTAAGTATACCTGTAATGTAGTGTAACTTTATTCTTTACTTTTTATATTTATTGTACGTGTGATTTGTACCAAAAATGGCGCAGTGTGTTGGAGACATTGCACACTTTCACCGAACTCCTGCTCTATTGTAGCTTGAGTACACCCGACAATAAACCTAATTCTAATTCTAATTTATTTAACATCATTATCGACATCTCTTCTCTCCCTCACCCAAAATGTGAATGTCATACGTCTTGGTTATCTGGAACTCTGAGTGCACTCTCTGATCTGATTTGCTTGATGTCCACACAAGGACAATGGTTCTCCAACAATACTGGAAGTGCTGTACCATTTTGCATGCTACTCAATGTAATGTTGGTATCTCTGTCCAACATACTGTGATCGGCATTCTCAGTCCTCAGTCTCACACCTTAGCTTGAGGAAGTGAATGCCTTCCTATTTCTTCTGAATGGTCCTTCATGCATACTGATGAAAAATTATCTTAATTGATATACTCCTCTGTCTGTCCCTGATCCAGATTTTCTGTCAAAATCAGCCATGTTTTTGGATTGTATTGAATTACCATTTCTCTTGCTTTCTTATGTGATATTTTTCTATCTCCTTGACCTGCTCATGATTCTGAGATGTTACCTTAAGCTTGAGATTGCTCTTCAACAGTGGTATTTCTGTTTTTAATCTTCTTTCCATGAATAATTGTGGCAGTGAATATTCATTATTTAGTGGCATTAATCTGTAGCTGAATAATGCTAATTCCCATTCTGCGTTCTTGTACAGTAGCAAATTTACAGCTTTTTCCATCCTATCTCCGCTGTCAATGAAGTGGAGAACTCATTGCCTGGTGGACACCTGCCTCTGAAGTGAATGTCAAGAGTTCTCTCTTCACAAATTCAAGCCCTTTATCTGAAATAATTTCCTCCAGGAAATCATGCTGCAAATTCTTGTTAATGACTGACTGATCCATCTTGGAATAATAAGTCATTTACCAAGACTAAATATGTCTTCCCTTTGAAGTCAAATAAATCTATTGCTAGCGTCTTCCAAGGCTTTTCTGGCAAGTTTTGAGGACATCAGTGACTCTTTTGGCGTGTTTGTTTTTAGCAAATGTGAGACACAACAAAATGAAATCTTTATTTCCTTCAAAACACATGGTCACCATATCACTGCTGAGCCCTGAACTTTGTGATTCCTTAGTCTGCACCAGGAGGTTCTGTTAGGGTTTCTTGCATTGTAGAGATTCATATAACCAATATGTGGGCTCACACAAATAGGTCATCGCCAATAGTTAAGTGTTGCCTCTGTTCATGTTACTTCTTCAAAACTTGATCTGCCCGCACACCCTTTAAGACGAAGTTGTCTGACCTTTATGTTTTTATTTTGAGTGTTTTCTGGCCTGTACAAATTTCCCTGATTGTTTTGCCTTCAGTAGCTGGTAGTCTGTTAAGAACAGCAGTATATATGCTTCCACCACTTCAAGCCTTCATTATCAATCTGAACCTGTTTTCCTGCACAGTGCTTCATCCATTACCCGTGTCCTGCCTGGGATGACCACAATCATATTATGTTAGGTTCTGAGGGTTTGTGACTCGCAGTTAACTTAATATAGGTGGGTGACCGTTTGTATTTTGAGATAGTTTATTAAGTTGTTAGGAAGCAGCTGTTTAGGTATGATCCATCTTTTATTTGACAAAAAAAAGAGAAAATGACCAATGACAAATGAGAACACATTAGGGATCCTGAAGCCATTTTGTAGAATGGAGAAGCAGAGGGCCTGGGACCCTACAGAATACGTACATACATAGTGGAGAACGTATGAACCATATACATCTTTGGCATCAGTGATAATGGGAACTGCAGATGCTGGAGAATCCAAGATAACAAAGTGTGGAGCTGGATGAAAACAGCAGGCCAAGCAGCATCTCAGGTGCTTTGACATCAGCTTACTGGAATATCAAGACCTCAGTGATCTTGGTAATTCTTGTTACCATTCTTTCATACCTTCCTTTTGCTTTTATTTTCGAGAAGTTTGGGAGCTGCTGTTTGCAGATGCCCTCGGTTTAGGCTTCATCGTGTGGGCCCTCAACCTTTTCAAATTGATGAGGCAATAGCAATGTCTGAACTGGAGGTGTCATCCTGACCTTCTCACAGCACCACACTGACATGGGGGAGGAGCTCCAATTGTTTTTCGTTGCCCAAACTCCTCCAGTTAACTGGTTCTACAATGAAATTTTCCCCCTGTGGTATGTTGGCTTCGAAGGCTTCTAAGAAACACTTTTTCTGTTTTTCAGGGTCTTTCCGCTGCTCTGTCAATCAACTGGAACTTGAAACTTTTAATGTCTGCCTGTTGTGCTTTGTTATTGTGCTTTCATGCATTTTCACGATAGTCTCATATGCAGTTCGTCTGCATTCATATGTCTCTCTGGGTTTTGCATGTCTACGTAGAGAATTCCATCGACTTCGCATCCATTATGACTGTTTGATAGCAAATTACCCACACACCTAAGATCTGTGACCCCTAAACCTTCAGTTTGACACTCACAGAGGAAACATTCCTTAATTTGAACTGTGGCAAGCAATTGGTCCATATTAAACCAGCCACCTCTTTATCGAGTTTAAAGTCTGTTTTGAACCCTGCACTTTTAAGGTGATGCTGCAGAATTTCTGCGAGTCCTCTTTAACCTCACCAAGGATTGTTGGCTTACTTTGTTTCTTGGACTTTTTCGTCACCAGATGATTTCCCTTGACAGGAGATTTTCTCTCGGTTAGACCTCTCCCCTGTATGTCTGGTGGTGTATGTACATGCTCCTGCTACTTTGCAGCATTCATTGCATCTGCCCTCTTCTCCAACATTGATGGCACTCAGCTCCCCCTCCTGGACATTCCTTGCACTCGCAGTGTTGTCAAGAAACCAGTTGAGAGAATTTAATAAAAACTGAAAGAACTGCGTCTGCTGTGAATCAGGAACAAAAACAAAGTTGCTGGAAAAGCTCAGCAGGTCCGGCAGCATCTGTGGAGAAAAAAAAGCCACCGGGCCTGAAACGTTAACTCTGTTTTTTAATTCACAGATGCTGCCAGACCTACTGAGCTTTTCCAGCAACTTTGTTTTTGTTCCTGAGAATTGAACTTGGGTCATGACATTGTTTCCTGTTCTTCTGGCATTTTGACAAGTTTTAGGGAGATAGACAACATCATATTGGGCCTACACACCTGGCTGCATTTTAAGGATCCCTAGCGTTTCATTAAAGAATCTACCAGTTCTGAGCCTGATCTCTGTTTAAGAAAATCACTTGTTCTCATGTGATCTCCTCTTTTGATTGAAGAAAATCAAACCAGTTCTCATCCCTGACTCCTACAATATGGAAACACATATAATTCCTCCCTCAAGGCCACATACCTAAAACAACCTACCACTCTGCAAAGCTCTTACTACAACAGTGTTAATTAAACCTTGCTTTTTCTATCATCAGAACTTGTTTTGCTTTATGTTCTGTGTCAAACACCTTGATTAATGCGTCAAAATCTTATTTGAAAGTACTTTCTGGATACAGAATTGGCTGGCCAACAGAAGGCAGCAAGTGGTAGTAGAAGGAAAATATTCTGCCTGGAAGTCAGTGGTGAGTGGTGTTCCACAGGGCTCTGTCCTTGGGCCTCTACTGTTTGTAATTTTTATTAATGACTTGGATGAGGGGATTGAAGGATGGGTCAGCAAGTTTGCAGACGACACAAAGGTCAGAGGTGTCATTGACAGTATAGAGGGCTGTTGTAGGCTGCAGCGGGACATTGACAGGATGCAGAGATGGGCTGAGAGGTGGCAGATGGAGTTCAACCTGGATAAATGCGAGGTGATGCATTTTGGAAGGTCGAATTTGAAAGCTGAGTACAGGATTAAGGATAGGATTCTTGGCAGTGTGAAGGAACAGAGGGATCTTGGTGTGCAGATACATAGATCCCTTAAAATGGCCACCCAAGTGGGCAGGCTTGTTAAGAAAGCATATGGTGTTTTGGCTTTCATTAACAGGGGGATTGAGTTTAAGAGTCGTGAGATCTTGTTGCAGCTCTATAAAACTTTGGTTAGACCGCACTTGGAATACTGCGTCCAGTTCTGGTCGCCCTATTATAGGAAAGATGTGGATGCTTTGGAGAGGGTTCAGAGGAGGTTTACCAGGATGCTGCCTGGACTGGAGGGCTTATCTTATGAAGAGAGGGTGACTGAGCTCGGACTCTTTTCATTGGAGAAAAGGAGGAGGAGAGGGGACCTAATTGAGGTATACAAGATAATGAGAGGCATAGATAGAGTTGATAGCCAGAGACTATTTCCCAGGGCAGAAATGGCTAACACGAGGGGTCATAGTTTTAAGCTGGTTGGAGGAAAGTATAGAGGGGATGTCAGAGGCGGGTTCTTTACACAGAGAGTTGTGAGAGCATGGAATGCATTGCCAGCAGCAGTTGTGGAAGCAAGGTCATTGGGGACATTTAAGAGACTGCTGGACATGGATATGGTCACAGAAATTTGAGGGTGCATACATGAGGATCAATGGTCAGCACAACATCGTGGGCTGAAGGGCCTGTTCTGTGCTGTACTGTTCTATTTCTATGTTCTATGTTCTATGATATCTAATGAAGACATCATCTGCTCTTGGCTCAATACTGGACAACAATGTGCTGACCTGAAGTCTCTGTTCTTTTGCATGCAACACAGATGCAGTCCTGTATCTCAGAAACTGCTGTGTCTGCTGTATTCTGTACCACTCTGACCTGCTGCTGACGGAATAACATCATCAGTTCCATCACTATCATTTTCATGCACTGTTGTGCTGCAGGAAACACTCAGCGGTCCTGTGGCAGAATCCGAGATAAAGAAACATATTGCAAAATGTGTGTATGTGTGTGTGTCTGTGTGCGTATGTGTGTGTGTATGCATGTGTGTGTGTATGCGTGTATGTGTGCGTGTGTATGTGTGTGTGTGCATGTATGTGTGTATGCATGTGTGTGTGTATGCGTGTATGTGTGTGCACGTGTGTGCATTCGTGTGTGCATGTGTGTGTATGTGTCTGTGTATGTGTGCGTGTATGTATGTGTGTTTTTGTATGTGTGTGTGCATGTGTATGTGTGTGTGTATGCGTATGTGTGTGCTCAGATGTGTGTGTGTGTTTGTGTATGTGAGTGCGTGTGTGTGTATATGTGTAAGTGTGTGTGCGTATGTGTGTGCGTGTGTGTGTGTGTGCACGTGTGCATATCTGTATGCATGTATGAGTGTGTGTGTGTCTACGTGTGTGTGTTTGTGTACGTGTGTGTGCGTGCATGCGTGTGTGTGTGTGTGTGTGTGTGTGTGTGTGCATACCCATGCAAGAATTGTACAATGACATGAGCCATTGTCATCAGGTGATGAAGAATATTTTCATCGAATGAGTACAATGGAAAATGATTTCCAATTGAACGCCAAAAGACGATATCTGCATATTTGTGGGCCCATGCCCAGTGTTACAGACAGTGAGCAGCAAGGTCTGCTTGCAGTGATTCTAACCTATGGCTTCCAGTCTATTAATTGCCATGGTTGCGAGACGATAGACAATGTCACTAGAAGGTGGGAGGCCAGCTCTAATGCCCTGACTTGTGGTACTGAATTTTGAGAAAAAGAATTAATTTGTGTGATGTAGAAGTTGTGGGCTAGGCCAGCATTTATTTTCCTGAGGTCAGTGAATAGTCAATCACATTGCAGTGGGTCAGCAGTTACACACAGAGCATACCAGGTAAGGACAGCAATTCCTTTCCCTAAAGGATATTGATGAATCAGCTGAGTTTTTCCCCTTGACAGAGGTTTCATAGACATTGCTAGACTCTTAAGTCCAGATTTATTTTGATTGAATTCAAATTTCACCATGGTGGGATTCAAGCCCAGGTCCTGAGGATAGTACCTGGGTTTATGGATTAATAGCTAAGCAATAACAACACGAGGCTGTCATCTCACCCCAAGACCTGAGTCGGGGGTATTAAGTAGACAAATAGGAGGCTGGAAGGACACTGCAGGCCAGGGAGGAAAGGAGTAGTCAATATTTCGGGTATTACCCATCTTCAGGACTGGATGTGGGGTTAGGAGGAGCTGCAGATAAACTTGGTTGGGGGAGGGAAGCAGAATGATGGTGATAGGTGTACCCTGGTGGTAGGTACAACCTGGTTGGTCGACGGGAGGGATGAATCTGGTTGGTGGCTGGAAGGGAGGGTCAGAAGGTGGAATGGAAGGGAGGAGGTGCAGCTAGAAGGGGATCTGGAGGATGGGTGGGAAGAAATTGGAGAACTCAGGGCTGTAGGGTGCCCAGACACGTTCTTCAAATTTGCGTTCCAAGTCGCTGTGATACTGGAAGAGGCCCAGGATGGACATGTCGGAGGAGGAGTGGAACGGGGAGTTGAAACTGGCAGTGACAGGGAGGTTAGGTTGGCCATTACAAGCCAGACAGAGATGCTCGGTGAAAGGTCACCTAGTCTACATTTGGTCTCATTGAGGTAGAGAAGACCACATTGGGAGCACTGGGTGCAGTAGGTTGGAGGAGATGCAGATGAAGCTCTCTTTCACCTGCAAGGCTGTTAGGGGCCCTGAATGGAGGTGAGGGAGGTGGTGTATGGGCAGGTGTGGCATCTTATATGGTTACAGGGGAAGGTACTGGGCGGGTTGCAGTTGTTGGTGAGTAGGACAATTCTCTCCTCAAATCTGCCTCACCATTCTACTGTAGTGTGGTTGATCTGCCTCATATTTCCACTCCTATTTCGTGCCAGTACAACATGATCTTCAACTACTGTATTTGGAATATCTACCTACCTCCTTTTTAAACATTTTCAGTGATCTAACTCCCAAACTTTTCTGGGGAAGGGACTTCTAGATGTCCACGATCCTTTGGGAGAAGGAATTCCTGCACATTGCAGTTTTAAAGGTGTTCCCTTATTCTGTAACTCTGTCCCTAGTTTCAGATCTTTCCCACTATTAGTGGGGACATGTTCTGAACAGCTACTTCAGCAAGCTGCCTGAGAAAATCTTGCATGTTTCAATAAAACTGAACACAGTACTCCACATATGGCCTCACTCACATGTTGTACCATTGTAACAGGACCGACCTATTTTTAAACCCTACTCAATATTTACTTCTTAGAATTTTGGCCGTTCTTTGAAGTACAAACTCTGTGGGGGTTCTTCCATCAGCTGTTTGGTGATGTGACACTCCATTTTATCTTCACAACTGTCATGACTATGGTGTCTAATCTCCAGTTCATGTTACCAGCAGATACCCAGCTATCTGGATGCCCACAACTTCTCTAGCTCACTTTACCAACCATTTTCTACCGCAAGGCTCACTGTAAATTTCTTACACTATCTGCAAATTGGGAAAATATGCCTGGCTGTTTTGTAGCTCAGAAAATAAAGGTTGAAGTAAACTATCAGCCATGTTCCATGCAGTGGATGATGAAGATGGCATTTTCTCTGCTTGAAATGTCGGCCTAATTGATGAAATGCATTCTTCACTAAGGTGATTCTAGAACTGCCTCCCTGTTCCTAAACTCAACTGTTGATTTTTACTGTAAACCCACAGAGATAAGCGGATCAAAACAAACTGCGGACCAATGCTCCACCCATCTCTATGCAGTGTGACCTCTGCAATCAGTTTGCAGTTAGAATGGCAAATCAACTACCTTTTAATTCCAGGAAATATCATGAATAATTTATTTTTCTAACAAAGACAGGACAATCCTTCCTGGCACCATTACTGAGCTAAAAGCATACTCCCTGCTCTGGATCATCTTACTTTGCTTCAGTTAACACAGTCCCAGACATTTATGTGTCATCAACTTTAAGATTGCTTGAATTGTAGAATCCCTACAGTGCGGAAACAGGCTCTTCAGACCAATAAGTCCACACCAACCCTCCCGCCCTGACACATTCCCTGTAACCCTGTATTTCCCATGGCTAGCACATCTAATCTACGAGACAACAAAATGTGAGGCTGGACGAACACAGCAGGCCAAGCAGCATCTCAGGAGCACAAAAGCTGACGTTTCGGGCCTAGACCCTTCATCAGAGAGCCCGAAACGTCAGCTTTTGTGCTCCTGAGATGCTGCTTGGCCTGCTGTGTTCGTCTAGCCTCACATTTTTTTGTCTTGGAGTTCTCCAGCATCTGCAGTTCCCATTACATCTAATCTACAGATCCCTGAACATTACAGGCAATTTAGCATGGCTAATGCACCGAGACTGCAGGATGAAAATGGAGCAGCCCTACACAGACACGGGGAGAACGTGCAGACTCCACCCAGGCAGTCACCTGAGGAATTGAACCTGGGTCTCTGGCGCTGTGAGGCAGCAGTGCTAACCCACTGAGCCACCTTCAAGTTGCCTTTACTTCAAGATTGTTTAAGCAGTTGCCCTATTTTTTGACATTTGAATTCCTAAAACTGAAAGTAATTTTACAAAAAATGTAAATTCCTAATTAGATACTTACCATACTCTCTGAATGTCCTTAGATTGAAACTGTAGGCTTTGGGTTGGTTTGATTGCTTCATTGCTGAGGTATCCGTTTTTGTTCTTTTATGCTGGTATATCAGATATATCAGGATCTATACAACATGACACATGGACACTACGGCAAAAACATCCAAAACCTTTTCACCCAGAATGTCCATCAGACATAGAAGCAGAAAGAGGCCATTCGGCCCATCAATGAGATCTTATAATCCTCAACTCTGCTTTCCTGCCTTTTCCTCACAACCCTCGATTCCCTTAATGTTAGAAGCCTGCCTATCTCAGCCTTGAATACACTGATTGGCCCAGCTTTGACAGCCTTCTGTGACAAAGAATTCCATAGATTTAGTACACTCTGAGAGTAAACACTCCTCCTCATCTTTGTCTTAAATGTCTGACCCCTTATTCTGAGTTGATATCTCTGGTCCTAGACTCTCCCACAAGGAGAAACAACTTTTGCACATCTACTCTGTCAGGTCCTCTAAGAACCTTGTATGTTTCAATAAGGTTACCTCTTATTTTTCTATTATACAACAGTTCCAATTTACTCAACATCTCCTCATAAAACAATCTCTTCATGCCTGGTATCAGTCTTGTGAACCTTCTTTGGATTGCCCCCAATGCCATTAAATCTTTGTTTAGATAACAAACCCAAAACTGTTTATGCATTCCAGCTGTGCGCTAACTAACACTATGTACAGTTTTAGCAAAAGCTCCTCCCTTTGTATTCCATTCCCTTTGAAATAAAGACTAACATTCTATTTGCATTCCCTATCATCCATCAAACTTGGATGCTAGATTGTCAAGGTGAGGACTCTGCAACACGTCTTCTGTCGCTTTTTACAGCCATTGAAATAATAGTCAGATCTTTTATTCTTTCTGCCAAAATGCATAACCTTCCATTGTTTTGCCCATTCATTTTATCTGTCCATACCTTTCTGCAGATTCTGTGTCATCCTCACCGCTTGCCTTCCCATTTATTTTAGTGTCATCGACAACCTTGGCTATGGTACATTCACTTTCCACATTCAAGTCATGAATATGTATTGTAAATAACTGTGGTCCCTGCACTGATCCCTGTAGCACACCACTAGTTATAGGTTGCCAGTCTGAGGGTGTCCCTCTGATAGAGTCATAGTGTTGTAGAATCATGCAGCATGGAAACAGACCCTTCGGTCCAACCAGCCCATGCCAACATAACCCCAAACTAAACCAGTCCCACCAGCCTGCTGCTGGACCATGTCTCTCCAAACCTTTCCTATTCATGTCCTTATTCAAATGTCTTTTAAACACTGTAATTGTCTCAACTTCACATAGAGGTTGGATGGAATGAGCTGCCAGAAGAGGTGGTAGAGGTAGATATAATTACAACATTTAGAAAGCATCTGGATGGGTATATGAATAGGAAGGTTTTAGAGGGATATGGGCCGAATATTGGCAAACAGGGCTAGATCATTTTAGGATATCTTTCAGCATGGACAAGTTGGACTGAAGGGTCTGTTCCCATACTGCACAACTATGACTCTATAAATCTCTGTCTTCTGTTCATTATCCAATCACGTTTGGTGCTGGGGTTTTTCAAAGAAGAAACTCTCATGGATCTTGGGTATCTCCAGAAGATGAATCACAACGAACATAAAATAATCAGCAAACTCCTCACCTCAGAGGTCATACTCTGAAGCACAAAGTGAAATATTAGCGTTTAAAACTTCCTTGTCATCGATTTTTTTTAAAGCATGAACTCAATGTCTTTGGGAACAGTCATGATGCTCAGAAGAATTAACTTGATGTTTTTTCACAGGCAAAGCTGTTTTTTTTTGCTCGCAGCCCAGAGCATTTTCATTGATTTTAATGGGAACTCCTGTGTTATAACAACATGGAGCTGATCATGGGCCTCCCACCCTGGAAAGAAAATCATTACTGGCACTGTGTGTGTGTGTGTGTGTGTGTGTGTGTGTGTGTGTGTGTGTGTGTGTGTGTGTGTGTGTGTGTGTGTGTCTGTGTGTGTGTGTCTGTGTGTGTGTGTGTGTGTGTGTGTGTGTGTCTGTGTGTGTGTGTGTGTGTCTGTGTGTGTGTGTGTGTGTGTGTGTGTGTGTGTGTGTGTCTGTGTGTGTGTGTGTGTGTGTGTGTGTGTCTGTGTGTGTGTGTGTGTGTGTGTGTGTGTGTGTGTTTCTTTTTTTGTGAATCACCTGCCTTTAGTTTGACTTCCCAGTTCTAACCCACTGTTAAAATCACTCTGGCATGCAGCATCAATTTGAGAAATTTATCTTCCCCACTTAGACAGCAAGACAAGGAAGGTCCATTTAATATCTTTTTACACCCAGTTACAAATGTTGCCAGATGCTTGATTGGAAAATTGACCTATTTTGAACTGAATTGAGCTGAAAATTGAGACTATACCTGATAGAATCATAGAATCCCTACAGTGATTCGGCCCGTCGAGTCCACACCAACCAGCTGAAGAACATCCCACCTAGACCCACACCCCAGCTCCCCCCATCCTATCTCTGTAACACTGCATTTCCAATTGCTAATCCATCTAACCTGTACATCCCTGGGCACTATGGGTAATTTTGCTTGGCCAATCCACCTAACCTATAGATCCCTGGGCACTATGGGTAATTTAGCATGGCCAATCCACCAAACCTACACATCCCTGGGCACTATGGGTAATTTAGCATGGCCAATCTACCTAACCTACACATCCCTGGGCACTACGGGTAATTTTGCATGGTCAATCCACCTAACCTACACATCCCTGGGCACTATGGGTAATTTAGCATGGCCAATCTACCTAACCTACACATCCCTGGGCACTATGGGTAATTTAGCATGGTCAATCCACCTAACCTACACATCCCTGGGCACTATGGGTAATTTTGCATGGTCAATCCACTTAACCTACATATCCCTGGGCACTGTGGGTAATTTAGCTTGGCCAATCCACTTAGCCTGCGCATCTTTGATAGTTGAAGCATATTGTGAGGTGGAACATTGGGTGAACAAAGTGACTGCAGGTATTTGTGAGCCTCATTCAATTCTAAAATTTGAATTAAAAATGACCGAATGAAGCAGCTTGTCTTTTAAACTGGGAAGGGAAACTATTTTGGCCTACTTTGGATTACCTGTTCATACTGGTTTTGTCCAGTAGAAAATGCTGACTTGCCACAAGTGTGACAATGGTGGCTGTGTTTTGGCCACATGGACTAATTTTAGTAAAGAACTAACTCTCACACACTGAAACACTTGCACAAAGCAGGCGAAATCAATTCATACACGTATAATCATTTTACAAGCAAATAACCCATGCTATCAGCACGCTTCATCAAAAAGGCAACAGGACAGTACTGTCATGAACTGTATGACAACCTGTAGCCATGATCTTTGGTTCATGCTCTTCTTCTGTGGCTGTTAAGATGACCTCAGTACTCAAATCTCAAGGCATTTGGGCAGAAGTGGTGATCTGTGTGATATTAACCAGACTGTGATATTGAAATGCACTCATGAGGTGACTTTATACGAAAGCTAATGGGTTCATTTTCACAGCAAGCAGCAATGAATCACTGAAATCGACCACCTGTCCCAGACTTCCCACGTAGACGTGACGGCCAAGAACGCACAACAGCGCCTCTTCTTCCTCAGGTGTCTCATGAAATTTGGCATCTCCAAAAGGTCCCTCACCAACTTCTACAGACGCATCATAGAAAGCATGCTGTTTGGGTGGGTAACAGCCTGGTAAGGCAACGGCTCTGCCCAGGGAAGTGGTGGATGTGGATACAATTACAACGTGTAAAGGATATTTAGGTAGTGACATGAATAGGAAATGGTTGGAGGGAGATGGGCCAGGGGCAGGCAGGTGGGACTAGTTTAGTTTGGGATTATGTCCAGCATGGACTGGTTGGACCGAAGGGTCTGTTTCTGTGCTCTATGACTCAATACCTCTAATTGTTATGAAGCAGAAGGAGGCCATTTAGCCCGTCATGCCTACACTTGTTCTCCAATGAGCATTATGATTTGATGCTATTTTCCTGCTGTTTCCCATACCCTTGCATGTTGTTCCTGTTAAATAATCTTCCAATACCCTCAATTGACTTTGCCTCTTCCGCACATCTAGGCAGTGCTTTCCAAATCTAAACCATTTGTTGAGTGCAAACGTTTTCCTCACATCACATTTGGAACATTTGGAAACCACTGAAACCAGTCCAAGCCTCTCATAATTTTGAAAACATCATCAGATCTCCTCATAGTCTTCCTCTTAATCTTTCCAGCCATTCGTCATAATGGAAGTTTCTTATCCCTTGTGTAACCTTTCGCCAGTGTACGCTGAGCCTCTATCAATAAAACCCAGTGTGCTGCATACTTCTGCTGTCTCCGCCCATCCAACAGTGATGAGGGTAAGGCAGTAGATATTGTTTACATAGACTTTGACAATATCTCGCATGGGAGACTGTTAAAGAACGTATGAGTACTGGGATCTGGAGTGTTTTGGATCCAAAGTTGACTGAGCAGTAGGAGGCAAAGACTGATGTTTGTCCGCTTGGTTTGCAATAAACAACTACACCTCCCAGTCGTGAACCATTTTAACTCCCCCTCCCATTTCTCAGACGACATGTCCATCATGGGCCTCCTGCGGTGCCACAATGATGCCACCCGAAGGTTGCAGGAACAGCAACTCATATTCCGCTTGGGAACCCTGCAGCCCAATGGTATCAATGTGGACTTCACAAGCTTCAAAATCTCCCCCTCCCCCCACTGCATCCCAAAACCAGCCAAGCTCATCCTCGCCTCCTGAACCTGTTCTTCCTCTCACCTATGCCCTCCTCCCACCTCAAGTCGCACCTCCATTTCCTACCTACTAACCTCATCCCACCTCCTTGACCTGTCCATCCTCCCTGGACTGACCTATCCCCTCCCCACCTCCCCACCTATACTCTCCTCTCCACCTACCCTCTTTTCTCTCCATCTTCGATCCACCTCCCCCTCCCTCCCTATTTATTTCAGAACTCTCTCCCCATCCCCCTCTCTGATGAATGGTCTAGGCCCGAAATGTCATCTTTTGTGCTCCTGAGATGCTGCTTGGCCTGCTGTGTTCATCCAGCTCCACACTTTGTTATCACTGATGTTTGAAGACCGTTTTTGTGATTGGAAACCTGTGTCTCACAATGTACCACAGGGTTCGGTGCTGGATCCTTTGTTGTTCGTAACATGCATCAACAACCCAGATCTGAATGTAAAAGGTATGATCAGTAAGTTCACAGATGACACAAAGTTTGGTGGTGTGGTAAATAGTCAGAAGGAAATCCTCAGCCTACAAGATGATATAAACAGGCTAAACAATGTTGAATGGAATTGATTTCTGAAAAGTGAGGAGTGTTACAATTTTGGGAGGACTAGCAATAGAGTACACAATAGGACCCTAGGAGGACCCTGGGAAGTACAGAAATAACTTGGGGCGTGTATAGATAGATGCTTGAAGGCAACAGGCCAGATGGATAAAGTGGTTAAGAAGACATATGGAAAACCTGCCTTTATTAGTCAATGCATTGAATATAAGACTGAGGCAGTTATGATGGAGCTCTATAAGATATTCACAAGCCACACCTGGATTAATGTGTCTAGTTCTAGTTGCATGCTATAAGAAGGACATGATTTTAGGTGAGAAGGTGCAGTAGAGATTTATCAGGATGTTGCGTGGTGTGGAGCGATTCACCTATGAGGAGAGATAGGCTGTGTCTGTTCTCCTTAGAGCAGAGAAGGCTGCGAGAGGAACTGACTGCGATGTGCACAATTGTAAGGAACTTAGATGAGGTAGACAGGAAGAAACTTTTCCCCTTAATAGTGGGGTCAATAAACAAGGTAAAGGGCAGGAGGTTTAGAGGAACTTTAGGGACTGTTTTTTTTCTCCCAGAGGGTCGTGAATTACTGCCTGAAAGGATGGTAGAAGTAGGATGCATCACAACATTTAAGAAGTATTTAGGTGAGCATTTGGAGGGCCATTTCATTCAAGACCATGGGCCAAGTGCTTGAAAATGGTACTAGAGTGGATGAATTGAAGGGCCTGTAACTGTGCTATAACACTCTATGAATGTGTTGTGGATTCCAATTAATCTGATACTTGTTCTATTCGGTGTCCTCAGTGACTGAGTGCCTGGAGAGGTAGTTATAATCTTCCTTGGTCCATCCGTTCACAATATCGTGAATGGTTTTCTCTTCAAGTTTGTGCCCCTCCCCTTTAAATATGTCATATTCACACCTCCTCATAAAACCAGCTCTTGACCCATTATCCTTGTGATTGTTGGATCTGTCTTAAATCTCCAAGCTCCCTGAGTGTGTTGAAACCTCCAAAATCTGTGCTCAGTTTACCCAAAAGGCCAGGTTTGAATCTCTCCAATCAGCACTCCAACCCTGTCATAGTACTAAATCAGCTCATACCAAAATTTCAAATGCCATCCACAGCGACTGTGCAAAATGGTAAATAATCCTTCCCCATCCTATCTCACCTGTCACTTATTTCCATCTTTATCCTTCACGTGCACACGCTGACTTGCAGTGACATCTTCCTTGTCCTTCTGCGCGGACGCTGTGTTCCCCTACAATCTGTGCTTGGGTCTCTCCGTTTTCTCATACTCCTAATGCCCATTGGTGGCCTCACATTACAGAGTCACCAAATTTTTACAGTGCAGAAAGCCCCTTGTGTCTGCACTGGCCCTCCAGATGAGCATGACGACTTAGTGCCATTCTCCAGCTGCAAGCAGCCATATATTTTTCCTTTTGGGCTATAAACTGGAAGTCAAGCAGCGTTGTACAGCTAAAATACTAGAAGAGTTGTGGAAATTGAATTGAAGTGCACATTTTTAGCTGTATAAGACACTGGGAAGAATTTTCCTCGCCACTGAATGACATGACAACTCTGTTGGGAATGGGATGACAAGATCAGAAAATTGGAATTCTCAATGTGGGGAAGAAAATGTCCAAATTTCCACCCACGCTTTGAACAGTGAAATGAGAATATCACCAGTGAACATCAAGAGGTCTGTTGGCACACATTTGTATTTAATTTGTACCTGATCTGATCACATCAACAGGCAGTTTGCTATTCTCCCACATGATGCAGAGGTAATTCCTGACACAGAAGTCAGAGCACTTACC
Organism: Stegostoma tigrinum; assembly: GCF_030684315.1. Lineage (NCBI taxonomy): Eukaryota > Metazoa > Chordata > Chondrichthyes > Orectolobiformes > Stegostomatidae > Stegostoma > Stegostoma tigrinum. The sequence goes on along the minus strand of NC_081356.1, from coordinate 10,596,397 downwards.
TGGCAGCTCCATCTTGTTGCTGGCTTCTCTGGGCCTCAACCTTGGCCAAAAACCCCTGGGCGCCTCAAGGCGCATTCCATGGGCAAAGGCCATCTGTACATTTCATTAGCATCAGACATGCACCTTCGTGTTAACTCACTCAGCACCTACTTGCATGTTAAGAGCATCTCTGCCTCGTCGTTTTGCACTTTGCTGCTTCACTCAGAACTTCTCAGCTCACAGGCCTTCAGTCTGCCCTTACTGGATAACCAGGTTGATTGTCAGAGATTGTCGGAGGCTTGGGGACCGCTTTGCAGAACACCTCCGCTCAGTTCGCAAAAAACAACTGCACCTCCCAGTCGCAAACCATTTCCACTCCCCCTCCCATTCTCTTGATGACATGTCCATCATGGGCCTCCTGCACTGCCACAATGATGCCACCCGAAGGTTGCAGGAACAGCAGCTCATATTCCGCCTGGGAACCCTGCAGCTATATGGTATCAATGTGGACTTCACCAGTTTCAAAATCTCCCCTTCCCCTTCCCCTTCTGCATCCCTCAACCAGCCCAGTTCGTCCCCTCCCCCCACTGCACCACACAACCAGCCCAGCTCTTCCCCCCCACCCACTGCATCCCAAAACCAGTCCAACCTGTCTCTGCCTCCCTAACCGGTTCTTCCTCTCACCCATCCCTTCCTCCCACCCCAAGCCGCACCCCCCGCTACCTACTAACCTCATCCCACCTCCTTGACCTGTCCGTCTTCCCTGGACTGACCTATCCCCTCCCTACCTCCCCACCTACACTCTCTCCACCTATCTTCTTTACTCTCCATCTTCGCTCCGCCTCCCCCTCTCTCCCTATTTATTCCAGTTCCCTCCCCCCATCCCCCTCTCTGATGAAGGGTCTAGGCCCGAAACGTCAGCTTTTGTGCTCCTGAGATGCTGCTTGGCCTGCTGTGTTCATCCAGCCTCACATTTTATTATCTTGGAATCTCCAGCATCTGCAGTTCCCATTATCTCTGATTGTCAGAGGTGTTAGACAAGGGAGTGGCTATGCTGTATTAGGACATAGTGCTATGTCAATCTCACACCCACAGTGTGTGCCTGCAATGCACACAGCGACCACACATCATCTGCTCCTGTCAAGTATCCGTGCCTCAATGTGTAAGGGAATAGTCCAGGCGAAGGGGACGTTGTCACAGTCAGTCAAGGGCAGTGTTTGATCTCAGTTCGGTGGTTTCAAACACAGTCAGGGCAGCTACTTAGTCAGGATAGTCAGGCTGAGCTGTTCCATATCATTTTGGTCCGGGAGATGAGCCACTGTCAGTCCTGCAGGTCCCGTGAAAGCAATTTGGGGATTAGCAGTGTCAGACAGGGAGCTACACAGATACCAGCCAGGGATCTGGCCACTGATCAGTCAGTCTTAACTGTCCAAGTTGGTCAAGGGTTGGGCCATGCTCTGATCCGAGATAAACACCTGATCATTTCTTTATAGTATCACTATTTCCACCTCTGTCACATTGCCTGACCTCACTCATCTCCAGTCCATATGTTGTTGAACTCCTCATTCCTGTATTGCTGTTAAAAACTCTGCTGCCCAAGGCTTAACTTGCAAGAAATTCCATTCTCCTGTCACCCCGCTGCTGACTGATTTCTGCTTAGTCATAATTTAAATTTACAGTTCTCATTCCCAATGGCCTCATCCCACCGATCTCTGTAGCCTCCTTAATCTCCATGAATTGGAGGATGGATTGGGACGGGGAAGATGAGGTGGGGACACGTGCAGGAAGCCGTATACAGTCTTGACCCCAGTTTCACCTCCCTCTTCATCATCACCCTTCTCACAGAAGTTATGGTCTCAATGCTGTCTTTCCTGTCCTGTTCATTAAGTACTTTATATCTTGTGCACCCCTAAACTGCCAGTTGCTATAATGGATCAGACATTACCTCCATTGAGTTAAGGAGATTGGGAAGACATGTGAATTTTTGTCAATGGTCTGGTGCATTGCAAGGAATTCATGACTGTAAAGTAGAGTTTGAAGCACTAATTGAACACCAGCAACACCTTAGCTATGGCAACTTCAGAGTCCTACCCGAAACTAAATGGTCTTCTACTCTTATGGCATTAATGAGGTTAACACCCCCCACCCCGTGCCCTCTCCTCATAAGCACTGTGTGCCCGTTTCTCATGAGAAAGAGTCATGTAAATGTGGGAAAGGTTTAGTTGAGAGGTGCAAGCCAAGTAGGATAGAAGAAAAAGTGTGACCGACAGGAGTATCACTCTTTTATAGTGAAGGAAGGTATTTTAAGTTTTGTGTTGAGGTATTTGATAATTTGTGGCTGGGTATTCATGATGTCAGATTCTCAGTGAGATCCCTCCTATTAACCAGAAAGCATTGTGTAAAGTTAGCTGTTCCTCTGTCCCTTCAAAGAAGGCGAGGTGGTTTAGTGTCGAGCTGGAGGAACACAGCAGGCCAGGCAGCATCAGAGGAGCAGGAAAGCTGACGTTTCGAGTCAGGACCCTTTTTCAAAAATGCATTTCAGAAGAAGGGTCCCGACCTGAAACGTCAGCTTTCCTGCTCCTCTGATGCTGCCTGGCCTGCTGTGTTCCTCCAGCTCTACATCTTGTTATATCTGACTCCAGCATTGGCAGTTCCTACTATCTCTGAAGGTACTTTAGTACTGAGTAGGCTCAGAGAAGCATCTAGAAAGGGGATATCTGGTGAGATAATTGAACTTCACTGATTCGATGTGGAATTTTTTCTATTTGCCCATAGGATGTGGGCACTGCTGGTTGTCTAGCATGTATTACCCATCCCGAGTTTTCCTTGAGAAGGCGTGGTGAGCTACCTTCTTAAACTGCTATAGTCTTTTTGGTGTAAGTACACCCCCAATCCTGTCAGGGAGAGCATTCCACAATTTTTACATAACAACACCAAAGTAACGGCGATATGTTTCCAAGTCAGGATGGGGACTGGCTTGGAGGGGAATTTTGCAAGTGCTGGTGCTCCCGTGTATCTGCTGCCCTTGTTCCCCTCCATGGAAATGGTCATGGGTTTGGAAGCTGGTCTCATAGCACCCCAGTGAATTTCTGCAGTGCATCTTGTAGACTGTACACACTGCTGCTACTGAGCGTCAGTGTTGGAGGCAGTGAATGCTTGTGGGTGTAGTGCCAATCAAGCGGGCTGCTTTGTCCTGGATGGTGTCAAGTTTTTTGAGTGTTGTTGGGGCTACACCCATCTGGGCAAGTGGGGAGTATCCCAACACACTCCTGACTTGTGATATGTAGTTGGAGGCTTCGGGGAGTCAGGAGTTGAGTTACTTGCCACAGTATTCCCAGCTCCTGGCCTGCTCTTGTAGCCACTGTGTTAATGTGGTGAGTCCAGTCCAGTTTCTGGGCAATGGTAACGCCTAGGATGCTAATAGCAGGGGAATCCAGTGATGTCGAGTTTTTGTGGCGTGTTTGCAGGTAAAATTTTGTGAAACTGTTGTCTTTATTTCTAGCTGGGTGCTAGGGCCTGCTACCTTTTTTTTGAGGTAGTGTGTGCCAGCTGAACCTATAACAAGTATATCTCTATTAATGAAACCTTGGACACTGTATGTTTTCTTAGCTGCTCTCTCAACTTGTCCTATATCTTTTAATGACTTGTGCATACACACATCCAGGTCTGTCTGCACCTCCAGCCCCTTTAGAGTTGTACCTTTCTTATTTTATATTTCCTCTTCAGGTTCTTCTACCAAAACGAATCATCTCACATTCCTCAGCTTTGAGTTTCATCTGCCACGTATCCGCCAATTCCACCAAGCTGTCTCAGTCCTTTTGAAATACGATACTATCTCCTCACTGTTTGCAATGTTTCTGAGTTTTGAGATTGTCCTGTACATCAAGATCTAGATCATTGAGAGAAATCAGGAAAAGCAAGAGTTGCAGCATGACACTGTGAACCTCTGTGACAAACTTTCAATTAATCCAGAAACCCATCGAATAACCACTTCCCTCTGCTTCCTATCACTCAGCTAACTTGGCATCCATATCGCTTTCGTCCTTATGGCTCCATGAGCTATAACTGTGATCACAAATCTTGTATGGCAGTGTTTTGAAAGCCTTTTGGAAGCCCTTGCTCAAGATATTAACAGCATTGCACTCGTCAGTCCCCATGGTTATTCATTGAAGAAAACCAACAATTTAGTTAAACAATAGTAACTCCTCATTATCCATGTTGACTTCCTTCTTTCTCATTTTCTTTTTCTCTCCTTTTGCTGATGCCTAATATTACTGTTTTTTTGAGCCTTGCTAGCTACTATCCAAGTCATGGTCAGTGACATCCCTGAGGTCTGATGGCTTTACTGACATATGAACAGCACACAATCAGCATTGATGTTAAAGAAAATCAAATTTTTAATGTGTGACTTCACAACAATCACTAGTGCCTAGTGCAAGTTAATTAAAATTATCAATGTACTGAACGATAACTCAATTCCGAAGCGATGCATGTATGCTGGCCTGTTATATATTTGAAACAAAGCACAATTTTGCTCTAAAGTGTTGTAAGTTGCAGGCTAAGTCAGTTGAAACTGTATTCTGAAACCCAAAGCTGTTTCACTTCAAAGTCTCTCTACTGCTCTGGTTAGAAACTTAAAAGCAGTTATAAAACCATAAATCCATACCATTGCTAATGACCTGACTCCTGTCAGGGGTGATCTGATTGAATTTTGAAAGGTCTGAGAGGATTTGTTGAAGTAGACCTGGAGAACCATGTATCAGTTTGCACGTTCCCTGGTTGTCCGCGTGTGCCCCGGTTCCCTCCCACAGTCCAGTGATGTGCTGGCTCAGTGGACTGGCTATGCTAAATTGCCCGTAGCGTCCTGGGATGTGCAAGCTCAGTGGATTAGACATGGGAGCCGCAGGGTTACGGGGATAAGATAGGGGTAGGTCTGGGTGGGATGCTCTTTAAAGAGTCAGCGTGGACTCGATGGGCTGAATGGCCTGCTTTCACACTGTAGGGATTCTATGATTCTATGATCTAATCACCCTAAATCTGTATTCCTTGAAATCTGGATCTGCCAATGGAAACATTTGTTTTTACTTATTTACCTGATCAAAACCTTTGTATTTAGCTGAAAACTTTGATCAAATCCCCCTTAGCCTTCTCTGGCCCAATTTTATCCTTGGTACTGTTTCTAATAAATTTCCTCAACACCCTGTTTAAATGCTTGCCACATATGGTGGCTCAGTGGTCAGCACTGCTGTCTCACAGCACCAGGGACCCAGGTTCGATTCCACCCTCGGGCGACTGTCTGTGTGGAGTTTGCACATTCTCCCTGTGTCTGTGTGGGTTTCCCCCGGGTGCTCCAATTTCCTCCCATCATCCAATGATGTGCAGGTTGGGTGGATTAACCACAGGTGATGCAAAGCTACGGGGATGGATCTGAGTGGGATGCTCTTCAGAGGGGTAGTGTGGACTTGATGGGCTGATTGGCCTGCTTCCACACTGTAGGGAATCTATGATCCTTCCTAAAGCACAATATCCACAATTGGCCACAGCACTTCAGCTAAAGAATAACTTGTGGTGAAAGGGCTTCATGTAACTTTGCTGATTGACTTTATTTAAAACGCCCTGGATCTCTTACAATCTCTGGGCCACTTCTGTCACTTGTTCTGCCACCTTCCAAGATTTAGGACATTGAACATACAACACAGAACAGTACAGCTTCGGCCTGCGATGTTGTGCCGACCTATTATCCTACTAAGATCAATCCACCCCAGCGTACCCTACATTTTACTATCCTCCATGTGCCTATCCAAGAATTGCTTAAAATTCTCTAAAGTATCTGATTCCACTACCACTGCTGGCAGCACATTCCACATGCCCACCACTCTCTGTGTAAAGAACCTACCTCTGACATCTCCCCTGTACCTTCCTCCAATCACCTTAAAATTATGCCCCCTCATAGTAGTCATTTCCACCCTGGGAAAAAGCCTCTGATGATCCACTCTACCTATACCTCTCATCATCTTGTACACCTCTATCAAGACACCTGTCATCCTTCTTTGCTCCAATGAAAAAAGACCTGGCTCCCTCAACCTTTCCTCATAAGACCTGCCCTTCAGTCCAGGCAGCATCCTGGTAAAGCTCCTCTGCACCCTCTCTAAAGCTTCCACATCTTTCCCGTAATGAGGTGACCAGAACTGAACACAATATTCCAAGTGTAGTCTAACCAGAGTTTTATAGAGCTGCAGCATAACCTCACAGCTCTTAAAATCAATTCCCCTGCCAATGAAAGCCAAACCACCATATGCCTTCTTTACAACCCTATCAACTTGGATGGCAACTTTGAGGGATCTATGGACGTGGACCTCAAGATCCCTCTGTTCCTCCGCACTGCCAAGAATCCTGCCATTAACCCTGTATTCTGCATTCAAATTCGACCTTCGAAAATGAATCACTTCACACTTTTCTGGGTTGAATTCCATCTGCCACTTCTTTGGCCAGTTCTGCATCCTGTCAATGTCCCGTTGCAACCTACAACAGCCCTCCACACTGTCCACAACTTCACCAAACTTCGTATGTATACCTTGTATGTATATTTGTATGTAGTGATGTCGCTGTTTCTGCACCCCTTTTACAATTGTATCATAGAGGTCATATTGCCTCTTCTCATTCTTCCTACTAAAAATAATCACGCCGTTCTCCTTTTCACATTTCATCAGCAATATATCTACCTATTTCACCACTTTAACTACATCTCTCACTCTCTGGCTGCTAAAGTTTGGAACGACAAAAGAGAATAATGCGTGAGAGAGAGGGAAAGGGTAACAAAAAGGGAGACAGTAGAGAATAGTGGATAAGATGGAAGATGAGAGAGAGTGAGAAACGGAAGTAAAGAAGGAAGTGAATCAGAGACCTGAAGAAAAGTTGTAAATGCAAAACAAGTTGGAAATAAGTTAAACAAGTGAAGGCATAGTTTAAAGAAGTTGTGGACCAAGAAGTTTAGGGAAGGACATTTTTAAATTAAATATTTCTCATCTAGGCCTGTCAATATATAAGTCAGTTTTCTGCATAAACCTGTAATGCTGAGTTTTTCAGGTCTATGCATATGGTAGAATGAACATTAATACAATATTAAATTATTAACATATTACTTCATCATTGAGTAGTTGAAACAAAATTAATGTCTTCATCATGTGTCCTTTTGGATTGCAGGCTTAGGCTCATTAAAATTTTTGGCAAGCAAACCTTCAGCCAAAAGAATTGAATGTCCTTGGCTATAGGATGACTGTCTCCAACAAGCTATCAAAACTATATGTAAGGACGAATAGATGGTGGTGATGGGGCTAGTGGCATGGGAGATGCTGGTCAGGACAGAGCTATTGTGATGCAAGTATGAAGAAAAGCATCTGACTCATCCTTTGACACATGAGAAAAATGATTTCCACAAGGTTAAAATGCGTGCAATTTCTGTCCAACTGCATTGAGGCAAATGCTACCAAAGCAGTGGCACAAATGATCTGATCATTTTCCTCTGTCAGATGCTTTTCTTCATACTTGCATCACAATAGCTCTGTCCTGACCAGCATCTCCCATGCCACTAGCCCCATCACCACCATCTATTCGTCCTTTCATACAGTTTTGATAGCTTGTTGAAAGTTTATTAGATATTAGCAAACCATCTTTAATGCATACAACATTTTGTTCTGCACTAAAATAGAAATAAAATCATATTATTCAACAAATACAGCAGCCAAAACTTATTTTCTTTTTCAGACTAATGCCTCAATTCCAACTCCAAAAGACTTGATTGCATTCAAAGAAGGAGGACAAGATTTCACTTAATGTTAACTTATAAAAATAACAAAACTATAGCAGAATGTTGATTGCTGGAACTTCAGATGCTTGTAATGTTATCATTCCCGAAAACTATTTATCACTTTCCAGTATATTCAGCTGCATTAATAATTAATTTGTGGCTTCTGTGGAATTTTTTGACAATCATTCATTGGAATACTTTCTCTTTCTCGATAGCTCCCAGGGAAACTTTCGCCTTTTATGATGCATCATGTCACTCTCTTGTCTCTGGAGATTTTGCAAGCTTTAAACAACTTCATGTTGCACAGTGTTGTGTGGATCTACAGGTTTACTTGCTGCAGCACTGCTATGACATTCTCAATGTTCGTGACAACTCACTGTAATATTTTCATTTTTCATGATACAGGTCATTTCCTGGACCTGGGGGCATAGGACCAAAATTGCTGCCGAGCCAGCAGTAGCACAGTTAAACTCCATTTTACTGGGAACAAAAACAGAAATAGCTGGTAAAGCTCAGATGGTCTGGCATCATATGTGGAGAGAAATCAGAGTTAACAATTTGGGTCGAATGACCCTTCCTTAGTTCTGTACTTCCTTGAAGTGGTGTTTAAGACGGAGGAACACTGATTCAACACATGAAAGGAGTGGTAGATTGTAACTAGCAGAAGGTTTCCTTGTTCAGGTTTGATCTGTTGCCATGAGACTTCATGATTTCTGGAGTCACGGTTGAGGGCTCCCGGGAAGTTCCTTCCAACTGTATACCATGTTGTTGCCACATCTGTAGGGTGTTCTGTTGGTGAGACAAGACCTACTGAAGGTTGGTGGTAGTGATGTTGGGGCATTGCCTGTAAGATATATTTCCTTGAGAAGATCGTGTCAGATGGTTGCTTGACTGATCTGTGAGCCAGCTCTCCTAGTCTCCAGGTGCCTTGGTCATTTCTGAGTGAATTGTTTGCCTTCAGTCCTTTATCTGGCTTTGTGATCATTAACTATAACTGAGTGGCTTGCTAGTTCATTTCAGAGGACAGTTAACAATCAACCACATTGCTGTGAGCCTGGAGTTACTTGTGGATCAGACCAGACAAGGATGGCAGAGTTGTTTCCCTATAGGGCATTATTAAACCTGGTGGGTTTTTATGTTAGTCAGTAATGGTTACTTTTAGACTACTTGTTAATTACCGATGTTATTGAATTCAAATTTCATCATCTGTCGTGGTGGGTTTGAAATCTGTCTCCCTACGAGCATTAGCCTGGGTTCCATATTGCGAGCCCAGAGGCATTAACCATATAACACTGCCACCATCTCTGACAAAGCAGGACATATGAGCCTAGGAATTTCTTGTGATTAGTTAAAAGGCTGTTGCTGCTGTAATAAAATCTTCCAGCCAGTTGTCTTTAAAGGGAGTTATACGCTCCTGGATCCATTTAATGACTTTCCTGGTGATGCAGAATGGTTATAAGTAGCTGATTTATCTGAATATTTCAGTGCAGCCTAACATTATTCAGCAGCAGAAAGGAGAGACAAATAGGTAAAAACATCAGTGCTTGTCTCTTTCTCCTCACTTTTAAATAACTTCACTGCATGTGTTGGCAATATTTTAATTACATTGGAACAAAACTTTGATTTCACAGACACCATCTGTACATCGAAGGTATCAGAGTCTGGCATCAAGCCAGAAAAACAGAAGGCCCTGATCCAGACCTTTGTGACTTCCTTGACGCAATTTGAGAGCAGAAGAGAAGAATCCAGGGCATTGGTTCACCTAAATCGGCCAGGCATACAAATTGACTTGAATGTCTACACTCACTCACTCAGTCACAAAGGAAAAAAAAATCAGTGACATTGCCAGGCTTACCAAAGTATTGCACTAGATTCTGATATTGCTCCTGGACACCAGTATACTCCAGAAGCAGCATTTTGCAAAACCCCTTCACAATGCATTGTGGTTATAGCCAGCTCCATCCCTATATCCTGCGCTATAGCTATCCAGCCCTACTTAAACCAAAAACTGACATTTGCAACCCGAAAACCTCTTCCTCCAGTTTAATAAGCCCATATTTCGACATGTTTCCCTTTGACATGCCAACTTGTCACCTGCAGGTTAGCAACTGAAAGCTTGTACTATTTGCATCCTTGTAAAACACCTCACAGCCACAACCTTTCACCATCTCCACCCTCTGAGGAGAATCATTCATTAATTCTCGGCCCTAAAGCATTTTGTGTGCACATCATTCACAGGGACACAGAAGGACGAGGGGTTGGAAGAGTTGAGGAGATTGTTTTCTTCATCTCCTTTAATGTCAATAATTCTGAGGAACAGAAGAATGGGAGTGAGGAGGCCCTCAGCATGCAGCTGCTTCATCCTACCCTGCTCCCTCTGGCTAACAATGGGCAGCGTGGTGGCTCAGTGGTTAGCACTGCTGCTTCACAGTGCCAGGGTCCTAGGTTCGACTCCACCCTCGGGCGACTGTCTGTGTGGAGTTTGCATGTTCTCCCTGTGTCTGTGTGGGTTTCCTCTGGGTGCTCCGGTTTCCTCCCACAGCCCAAAGATGTGCAGGCTACGTGGATTGGCCGTGCTAAGTTGCCTATAACGTTCAGGGATGTGTAGTTTACGTGGGTTACGAGGGATGGTTCTGGGTGGGATGATCCGTGGGGTGGTGTGGACTTGTTGGGCTGAAGGGCCTGTTTTCAAACTGTAGGGGTTCTGTGATTCTATAGTCTAAACCTCTGCCAATCACAAAGAATGCCTCCTTACACCTCGGCACCAGCCTCCACATTTCTGTCCACAGTGGGGAATTACATAGTGTCAGCAAGGATGGTGCAAAGCCTTGGATGATACATAGAGCATGAGAGGCTCAAAGGAAAAAGACATGGAGAAAGGTGTGCTGAAAATGTCCTGGTGAACTCACCCTGTGGGAAATATACAGAATTCCTCACTGGAAGCAGCAGCTCAAATAGATGAGAAATGTGTTTCTAATGAGCAAAGAATCAAATCACTGCGCAAAAATCAGATTTTTCAATTTCAGAACCTCCCTATTTCTGTCGCAATCTGCTGATTTCAGCATCTTCTGTCCTCATAAACCTTGATCAAACCTAGTCAGAATGTCATAGTGGAGCCAGACCCAGGAAACTCTCAGCTTGCTCTTCTCACTTTGACACAGGCAAATAAGACCAGGAGAAACTCGCTGGGGAGATTTAAAAAGCCTCTGAGGAATCTCATAGAACTTAGAACATAGAACATAGAACATTACAGCATAGTACAGGCTCTTTGGCCCTCGATGTTGTGCCGACCTGTCATACCGATCTGAAGCCCATCTAACCTACACTATTCCATGTACATCCATATGCTTATCCAATGACGACTTAAATGTACCTAAAGTTGGCGAATCTACTACCGTTGCAGGCAAAGCATTCCATTCCCATACTACTCTCTGAGTAAAGAAACTACCTCAGATATCTGTCCTATATCTTTCACCCCTCAATTTAAAGCTATGCCCCCTCGTGCTCGCCGTCAGCATCCTAGGAAAAAGGCTCCCCCCGTCCACCCTACCTAACCCTCTGATTATCTTATATGTCTCAATTAAGTCACCTCTCAACCTTCTTCTCTCTAACGAAAACAGCCTCAAGTCCCTCAGCCTTTCCTCGTAAGACCTTCCCTCCATACCAGGCAACATCCTAGTAAATCTCCTCTGCACCCTTTCCAAAGCTTCCACATCCTTCTTATAATGTGGTGACCAGAACTGTATGCAATACTCCAAGTGTGGCCGCACCAGAGTTTTGTACAGCTGCATCATAACCTCTTGGTTCCGGAACTCGATCCCTGTATTAATAAAAGCTAAAACACTGTATGCCTTCTTAACAGCCCTGTCAACCTGGGTGGCAACTTTCAAGGATCTGTGTACATGGAAACCGAGATCTCTCTGCTCATCTACACTACCAAGAATCTTACCATTAGCCCAGTACTTTGCATTCCGGTTACTCCTACCAAAGTGCATCACCTCACACTTGTCGGCATTAAACTCCATTTGCCACCTCTGAGCCCAGCTCTGCAGCTTATCTATGTCTCTCTGTAACCTACAACATCCTTCTTCACTATCCACAACTCCACCGACCTTAGTGTCGTCTGCAAATATACTAACCCATCCTTCTACACCCTCATTCAGGTCATTTATAAATATGACAAACAGCAGTGGACCCAACACCGACCCTTGCAATACACCACTAGTAACTGGACTCCAGGATGAACATTTCCCATCAACCACCACCCTCTGTCTTCTTTCAGCAAGCCAATTTCTGATCCAAACTGCTATATGTCCCACAATCCCATTCCTCCACATTTTGTACAATAACCTACTGTGGGGAACCTTATCGAACGCCTTGCTGAAATCCATATACACCACATCAACCGGTTTACTCTCATCTACCTGTTTGGTCATCTTCTCAAAGAACTCAATAAAGGTTTGTGAGGCATGACCTACCCTTCACAAAACCGTGCTGACTATCCCTAATCAAATTATTCTTTTCTAGATGATTATAAATCCTATCTCTTATTGCCTTTTCCAGCACTTTACCAACAACTGAAGTAAGGCTCACTGGTCTATAATTACCAGGGTTGTCTCTACTCCCCTTCTTGAACAGGGGAACCACATTTGCTATCCTCCAGTCTTCTGGCACTATTCCTGTAGACAATGACAAGTTAAAGATCAATGCCAAAGGCTCGGCAATCTCCTCCCTGGCTTCCCAGAGGATCCGAGGATAAATCCCATCCGGCCCAGGGGACTTATCTATCTTCACCCTCTGAAGGATTTCTAATACCTTTTCCTTGTGAACCTCAATGCCACCTAGTCTAGTAGCCTGTATCTCAGTATCCTCCTCGACAACAGGGTAGTTGTCATGGGGCACTTCAACTTTCCAAATATTGACTGGGAGCACTATAGTTCGAGTACTATAGATGGGTTAGTGTTTGTCCAGTGTGTGCAGGAGGGCTGAGGGTGACCATTTTTAATAATGCTCTAGGGCATAAATATCTTCCAATAAAAAAGAATTCTTGCTCTTTTCCAGTACATTTAATTTAACTTGGAAGCGGCACGTGTGAAATATTTCTTTCCTTTCATTTATATCTCCAAAAATTTGACTCTTCCTCCTACACGTTCTTGTTTTTAATGCGCAACAGAGATTAAACATGATTCTTTCATTTCCAATACCTTTTTCATGTTCTTTTGTGAGGAATTCTTCAGTGCGCCAACTCATTGCTGCTGCTAAATGCTGCACAAATTCCCTGCCATATCAGCAATTCTCTCGTTTTCCACATGGATTCACTGTGAGCTTCATGATACTTGTGCTTTTCGCAGCAACTATGAACAAGCTTTTGTTGGTTAAGCTTTGCACCACTTTCCTACTTCTTGTAGAAAATACTGACTTGCAAAAATATTAGTGGGATATACATTCCCTCAGAGACTTGGCAGAATGCTTTTACTCAGAGTCATGGAGATATATAGCATAGAAGCAGACCCTTTGGCTGAACACATCCATGCTGACCAGATATTCTAAGTAAATCTAATCTCATTTGACCCGAATCCCACTAAACCCTTCCTTTCATATACCCATCAAGATGCCTTTTAATTGTTGTAACTCTACCAGCCTCCACCATTTCCTCTTCCATACACGCACCACCCTCTGGATGAAAAATTTGCCCCTTAGGTCCCTTTTAAATCTCTCCCCTCTCACCTTATACCTTTGCCCGATAATTTCAGACTCCCCTACCCTGGGGAAAAGACTTTGAATGTTTACCCTATCCATGCCCCTCATGATTTTATTAGCTTCTATCAGGTCACCCCTCAACCTCCAATGCTCCAGGGAAAATAGCCTATTCCCATAAACCTCCAGCCCAGGCAACATGGTTGTAGTTTTTTTTTACTGGACCCTTTCAGGTTTCACAACATCGTAGATCACAGAATCCCTACAGTGCGGAAACAGGCCATTCAGCCCAACAAGTTTACATCAACTGTCTGAGCAGCCCACCCAGACCTCTCACCCATAAGCCACCTAATCTACACATCCCTGAGCACTACCGGCAATTTAGCACGGCCAATCCACTTAGCCTGCCCATCTTTGGACTCTAGGAGGAAACCAGAGCACCCAGAGGAAACCCGTGCAGACATGGGGAGAATGTGCAAACTCCACACAGACAGTTAACCAAGGGTGGAATTGAACCTGGGTCCCTGGTGCTGTGAGGCAGCAGGGCTAGCCACTGAGCCACCATGCTGCCCTGCAACAGAGAGACAAGAATTGCACACAGTGTTCCAAAAGTGGCCTAACCAAAGTCTTGTATAGCCGCAAGATGATCTCTCAACTCCTATACTCAATGTACTGACCAATAAAGGCAAGCGTATCAAACGCTTTCTTCACTATCCTATCTACCCGCAATTCTGCTTTCGAGGAATTATGAACGTGCACCATAAGGTCACTCTGTTCGGCAACATTCCCCAGGGCCTTGCCATTAAGTGTATAAGTCCTGCCTCTGTTTGCCTCACCAAAATGTGTCTTCTCACATTTCTCTAAATTAAACTCCTCAGCCTATTTGCCCATCTAATCAAGGTACCTAACTAACGCTTACTGCGAAACTTTGAATAATTGATTAATATGTTTCTGTTTTTCTTGCAGATTCACAAAGATGCTTTTCGTTGTGAGTAAACACTATTAGCATTAAAAAGTTGCATTTGCACCTTCAACCTTATGTTCCTCAAGGTTCTAAAATGATCTCTCTGCACTAGAGTTTGCTGAGTTAAATTACTTATTGTTATGACCATTGCCATCTGCTTTAACACTGTTTCCAGCACACAATTAAACTTTTGTGCTGCAAAGCATGCATTTGTACTCCAGACTCAGCAGGACTCTTAGAGTTGCACCAAATTATTGGCACCAACCAATAACTCTCAAACGACAAACCTAGTTCTCCAGTAATTGGAGCTCCTCTTTAGCCCTGCTGCAATGCACCACAATGATATTGGTTAGTGTCCTAGAAGGTTATCAATGGTTAGGAATTTGATTTTCACTTAGGCTAATACTTGCACAGTTTAATCAGTGCAATCATTTCTGCCTGTTAAATGATAAAAACAGCATCTTCCTGATTCATGTTTCACCGTGATGATTTGAGAAAGACTATTTAATTAAATCAATGCCTTGTGATCTTTCCTTATTCTTCATGCTGTTATTTTACGTACATTGCATGAAATAGCGAAGTTTCCTATAGGTCTTACTTCAAACTTGGCCGCCCCAAGAAAATCTCCACTTCCAAACCTCTTTGGTCAGTTTCCTTCTTAATTCATTTTGAGATGTTGACATTGGAGTCAAATCCAACAATTTTTGCCCTCAGAAAGGGTGTGGAGACCTGCTTCTTGATAACTGAGTGATTTCTAAGCCCACTAGAGAGTATTGTTATGAATTGTTTTCCAGAGGGTACTAGTACAGGCATTGACAGGTCATTCCCTTACAAGCAGGTCCATAAAACAAAATGCAAGAAATATTCAATATCGTAAACAGGACAGGCAAGGTAATATGCACACCACCTCTTTCCTTCTCGCCAAACTCAACACTCTCTCCCTCCTCTTAAAGAAGCATTCTCACTACAAATCCTTCTTCTCTAGTTATGGCAACCATCAATTCCCATGCTTGCTTTAGGGTCACATATCCTCAATAACACATCATTGCACAATCTTCAAAGCACCTTCATGCACTTTGTTATCTTCACAATCCAGCATCTCTTACTTCACTTCTCCTTTACACTCATTGTACTTTTCTCCATTGTTAACCAGATCCTATTTATTTGTGTCATTGCAAGGGAAGCTGACACACAGTTCAAAGCAGACACGGCCACTGAAAGGACATCCCAAAACTGAATGATCCCTGCTATGTCACATCATGGAGAGTCATGATATTAGAATTGTGCTGGAAACAGAGTTTGGTGTAATATTAATTGGTGCGAGGGAAGACAATTAGAACCTACACTAATAGTCTCACAAAGGCCTTTAGGGTGAGAGTTCCAGGGTTTTGACCCAGTGACCCTGAACAATGTATTGAAATGGAGTGCTCTTTGCTTTCTTACTCATGTTCTGACATGACAAACCATGAATATCAAAGTTATTCAAGTGGTTCCAGTGTGCTTTCATGCTGAAATGGCGATGAAGTATCTGATATGAACTATAATGTATCTAAGCTCTCAGGGCAGAGTGGTGAGCTTTTCAGTGGAATCATTGGACAATGAGCTGATAGGCCAACTCTCTTCCATTGAGCTGAGCTCTCTCCTTTGGCTCAATTATCTCATTCCAAGGCTCTTCAGACTTCAGTTGACACTGCTTTTGCTGCTGCACTGTATCCTCCTTGCAAAACAGCATTGTACAAAATATAACTGACTACAATGATGCACGAGACTGAGATATTGTGGCATATTGCAGCACCCACTTGTGTCATCAAGGCACTTAAAATGCTGCTTCAACATCACTGTAGTATGCTTTACAGTTACTGGTTTGACCCTGGCTTCCATTGTTTCTGTGTTGCTTGAATGTGGTGGGGCTATGCAAGGACTTGTTAGCCAAGTATCTGTTGAGCCTTAGTCCCATCCTGTCACCTCCCTCACCAGGTTGAACACTGGGTGGGTCCAGGTAAACCGTTACATGCTAAAAACATGGTGCCAGCTCCCTTAATGCCTTGAGCAGACCTGTGTGCAATTCTTCCTGTTGAGGAGAAATGTAGAAACAGAATTCGGCATATCAGTTCCTCCACGAGGAGTATGCAGACGCAGCACAATTGACAGAAACGAAAACAGAATGATAATTAAAATTATGCTGTGCCTTCCTGATGTATTCTCTGGGAGAGTTATTCCTTCCTGTCCTGGCACTCTGAGTGGTACCTGGTGACTGAGTTAATGCCTTATGTTCACTCAGCAATTTGAAAAACAGGCTTGATCTTGTGCAATGATAATGAGCTATTCATGGCATGCATCCGATCACCATTGGTGAAGATACTGGCACAGCGCTAGGTTTAGTCACAATACAACAAAGGGCCAGGGCTCTCATTAACTGTGACAGGAAAATGTCAAGGTAATCAACAACAGCCTGTAAATATGCAGAACAGGCAGATCATGACAAAAATCAGTATGATATGATGCCTGTGCTGTCATTTTGGAACCCAAAGTTGTGAGTTAATGCCTTCTCGAAGCGATGCATTTAACCACAGACTCAGCAGTGGGAGAAATTTCGCTATTGTTTTTTGAAAGGATCCTAACACTAACCCTAACCCTAGCCCTAACACTAAGCCTAGCCCTAACCCTAATCCTATCGCACGCTAACCCTAACTCTAACCCTAACCTTAACTCTAACCCTGACCCTAACTCTGACCCTGACCCAGCCCCTAACCCTAACTCTAATGCTAACCTTAACACAAACCCTAATCCTGACCCTGATCCTAGCCCTAACCCTAACCCTAACACAAACCCTGACCCTGATCCTAGCCCTGACCCTAAACCTAACCCTAACCCTAACCCTAACCCTGACCCTGACCCTAGCCCTGACCCTAACACAAGCCCTAACACAAACCCTAACACTAACCCTAACCCTAACCCTAACACTAACCCTAACACTAACCCTAACCCTAACCCTAACACTAACACTAACACTAACACTAACCCTAACCCTAACCCAACTACTGTTACATTATTGCACAGTGATTGTGCAATTAGAAATGTTGGGTGGTTTCTGAATCCCTTTAAAGTTGCTCAGTCCACTGGAGTAGTATGTCACATATCGAAGCTCCATATCCTTATATCAGGAGTTTTGTGCAAAGTTCTTGCTCAAAGCCACAGGTGCAGTGGTAAGCACTTCCTTGTACTTGAGCTTGACAGGAAAAATGAGCTGAGGGCAACACTATTTGCTGAAAGAGGGAGGAGGAGCAAGGAAAAATATAGG
This sequence comes from Stegostoma tigrinum, assembly GCF_030684315.1. Taxonomy (NCBI): domain Eukaryota; kingdom Metazoa; phylum Chordata; class Chondrichthyes; order Orectolobiformes; family Stegostomatidae; genus Stegostoma; species Stegostoma tigrinum. The sequence goes on along the minus strand of NC_081356.1, from coordinate 10,578,649 downwards.
TGCAGTAAACCATTTACTCGCTTGACTCAGTTCCACCATGCAATATGATCATGGCTAATCATCGAGCTCAATTCCCCAATCCCTCCTTCCTTTCATATCCCATGAGCCCTTTTGCCTCAAGAACTAGATCTACTTCCTCCTTGGAAACACAATGCTGTGGCCTGAACCATTTTCCATGATAGTGAGTTCCACTGGCTCACTGCTCTCTGGGTGAACAAATGTCTCCTCATCTCAGTACCAAAAGGTTTACCCCTTATCCTTAAACTATAACCCCTTGTTCTAGGCTCCCCCACCATCAGGAACATCCTGCCTGCATCTAAGCTGTCTAGTCCCATTAGAATTTTACAGCTTTCTATAAGATTCCCCCTTTCTCTTTGAAACTCTACTGAATACAATCCTAACTGACACAATTGCTCCTCATGCGTCAGTCCTGCCACACCAGGAGCCAATTTGGTAAATCTTTGCTGTACTTCCTCTATAGCAAGAACATCCTTCCTGGGGGAAGGGCACTAAAACTGCACACGATATTGCAGGTGTGGCCTAACCTGTATAATTACAGAGAGATATCCTTGCTCCAGTACCCGAATCCACTTAATATGAAGGCCAGTGCCTATATGCTTACTTTCAACGACTGGTATACAAGGACATCCAGTGCTCATCGAACACTCTCCTCTCTCAGTTTAAAGGTCTTAGACCATGTTAAACCAGGATGCTCAATAAACTTTACCAACCGAACTTCAGTGGGAACTGCGTGCTAGACACCAATGTGTCAGTAAGAATATTTTTATTGGAGTCTGTCAGCTCTATAGTAAAACTGTAACTTCAGGGCAGCATCAGAGTGACATTGCCATTGGCTGTGAAAATGACTATTACAATGTAGTCCCGAATAGCTACCAGACCATTCTGGTAGAAATATGCTTTCACAAGTTTCACTGAATTCATTACGAACATCTCCGTAAGTATAAAAGCATGCTAATTAATACAGCAATCTGTCCACTTTGGGACACCAGCTGATAGCTTCTGGTCGACTGGGTGGATGTCACTTGCTCTGTTGGCTGATGTTGCCATCTTTTGTCTTCTTTCTGCAAACCTAACCACTAAAATTTACTTCCTATAACCCTTACCAGTCACTACCCATGTGTAGTTTCATAAAGCACCCGGAATTCTGATTGGCTCGTGAACAGCACATGATCAATCTCAGATTGTCTTGACAATGTGCGTCCAATTTATGTTTAGTTTCTTAAAAGTGATTATTGTCTCATTGACCTCACTTCCTACCGGTTCCCTAAGATGTCACTCATTTCTGGGAATAGCTATTTCCTTAAGGGTTTCCTTGTTAATAGCTGGGGTGAGGGAGAAAGCTCAGGCAGATGCAGTAATAAGAAGCAGGAAAAGAGTCAAGTGAGCTGAGTAAAATAGCAATATGAAAAACTGAGGTCGGATGATGGCAGAAAGGGGCTGAGAGTATAAATCTAAGAATGCACCCACAGTCAAGTACAGATGTTACAAAAAATAACAGAAAGGCACAGTAAAGTCTTCACATCTCTATGCATATAGCATTCATAATGAAGTAAATGAATCGATAGCACACATTGAAGCAAATAAATATGATCTGATAGCCATTCTGCAGACACGGCTGCATGTGACAAGTATTGCATATGAATATTCGTCGGCATATAACATTCAAGAAGAATAGGAAACTCGGCAAAACTGAAGGGGTAGTGCTGTTAATCAGGGATGGCACTGGTGCAACAGTTTGAGACGACCTTGGTCCAGGGGATCAGGATTTTGGATTGGTTTTGATGGAGATAAGGAATTGTAGAACAAAGAAGGCACTAATAGCGGTGGTCTACAGGCCTACCAAGAATAACCAAAGCGTAGAAAAAAAGTGTACAAGGAAAATTAGTGATTACTCCTAATTGAGGGGTAGCAAAAATTGTAAGCTGTTTAAATCTACATAAAAAGTGGAAAAATCAGATTTGCAATGGTAGCTTGGATGAAGAGATCATTGAACACTTTTGCGGCTGTTTCTTAGTTGAGCATGTCATGACCAGAGCAAATTATATGAGACTTGACATCATGTAATGTAACAGGATTGAGTTAATTAATGATAACGATGAAGGGAATTACTTCTGTCAATGGATTTTGTATCTGTGGAGCTCATTGCCCCATAGCGTGGTGGATGCTGGACTTGGAGTAAATTTGTAGAGGAGATAGACAGATATTTAATTAGAAATGGGTTGAAGGGTTATGGGGAGCAGGCAGAAAATTGGGGTGAGGCCAGGAAGAGGTCAGCCATGATCATACTAAATGGCTGGATAATAAAATGTGAGGCTGGATGAACACAGCAGGCCAAGCAGCATCTCAGGAGCACAAAAGCTGACGTTTCGGGCCTAAACCCTTCATCAGAGAGGGGGATGGGGAGAGGGAACTGGAATAAATAGGGAGAGAGGGGGAGGCGGACCGAAGATGGAGAGTAAAGAAGATAGGTGGAGAGAGTATAGGTGGGGAGGTAGGGAGGGGATAGGTCAGTCCAGGGAAGACGGACAGGTCAAGGAGGTGGGATGAGGTTAGTAGGTAGATGGGGATGCGGCTTGGGGTGTGAGGAAGGGATGGGTGAGAGAAAGAACCGGTTAGGGAGGCAGAGACAGGTTGGACTGGTTTTGGGATGCAGTGGGTGGAGGGGAAGAGCTGGGCTGGTTGTGTGGTGCAGTGGGGGGAGGGGACGAACTGGGCTGGTTTAGGGATGCAGTTGGGGAAGGGGAGATTTTGAAACTGGTGAAGTCCACATTGATACCATATGGCTGCAGGGTTCCCAGGCGGAATATGAGTTGCTGTTCCTGCAACCTTCGGGTGGCATCATTGTGGCAGTGCAGGAGGCCCATGATGGACATGTCATCTAGAGAATGGGAGGGGGAGTGGAAATGGTTTGCGACTGGGAGGTGCAGTTGTTTGTTGCGAACTGAGCAGAGGTGTTGCAGAACACCTCCGCTCAGTTCGCAACAAACAACTGCACCTCCCAGTCGCAAACCATTTCCACTCCCCCTCCCATTCTCTAGATGACATGTCCATCATGGGCCTCCTGCACTGCCACAATGATGCCACCCGAAGGTTGCAGGAACAGCAACTCATATTCCGCCTGGGAACCCTGCAGCCATATGGTATCAATGTGGGCTTCACCAGTTTCAAAATCTTCCCTTCCCCAACTGCATCCCTAAACCAGCCCAGTTCTTCCCCTCCCCCCACTGCATCACACAACCAGCCCAGCTCTTCCCCCCCACCCACTGCATCCCAAAACCAGTCCAACCTGACTCTGCCTCCCTAACCGGCTCTTCCTCTCACCCATCCCTTCCTCCCACCCCAAGCCGCACCCCCATCTACCTACTAAACTCACCCCACCTCCTTGACCTGTCCGTCTTCCCTGGACTGACCTATCCCCTCCCTACCTCCCCACCTATACTCTCTCCACCTATCTTCTTTTCTCTCCATCTTCGGTCCGCCTCCCCCTCTCTCCCTATTTATTCCAGTTCCCTCTCCCCATCCCCCTCTCTGATGAAGGGTCTAGGCCCAAAACGTCAGCTTTTGTGCTCCTGAGATGCTGCTTGGCCAGCTGTGTTCATTCAGCCTCACATTTTATTATCTTGGAATTCTCCAGCATCTGCTTTTCCCATTACCTCTGATACTAAATGGCTGAGCAGGCTTGAGGGTCTGGATTGCCTGTTCCTGTTCCTAGTCATGCCTCAGAGTAAAGATGTCCATAGGTAGCAGTGAGCATAATATGGTTGATTTTGCAGTGATCCAGCGAAGCTCAGTGCAAGTTGGAAGAACAGTATCTCATTTTCTGCTTGGAATCCTGTAGCCTTCTGGACTTAAGATGAAGTTCAATAATTTTAGGGTTTGAGCACCTTTCTCCTGGCTCTGGTCCACCCTCACATACCAGGCCTTATCATCACATGGGCTGCCACCATACATGACCACCGCCAGCCACTAATAGGCCCCATTAGCAGCTATTCATTCCCCAGACTGACCTTTAACATCTCCTTTGTCTGCCCAATTGTTTTCATCTCTCTTTGGGCTCTATATCCACCTGTTGTTCACTCTCGACCCTCCCTCACCCTGTATAAAAACCATCCTCTTCCAAGCTACCATCAGTTCTGAAAAACAGTCACTGGACTCAAAACATTAGTTCTGATTCCTCTCCACAGATGTTGCCAGATCTGTTGAGATTTTCCAGCAATTTCTGTTTTTGGCTGGTTTATACTTCCAGTTGGAAAGGGGAAAGTGGTGGGTCCATGACTGGTATTTCAAACTTAACTAAGGACAATTATGTGGGCATGAAAAATGAAGTTAGTTTGACTGAACTCTTAGAATCCCTACAGTGTGGAAGCAGGCCATTTGGCCCATTGAGTCCACACTGATCCTCTGAAGACCATCCAACCCAGTCCCAGCCCACTGCCCTAAGACACAGCATTTCCAATGGCTAATCCATTCCACCAGTTTGTCTTAGTCCATGTCACTATCCTCCTCAAAATTCACAATGCTTACAGGTAAAATCTGCAAAATTCAAAATTATGCCTTTCACAGCCTTGTCAAGTCTTTAAGATAGATCAAAAAAACCCAATTATCTTAAGATTGATATAACGGAATCCCATTGTGTACCCTCCTCAGACTATATTTTCTCCATCCGTCCCTCCTTTTCCTCCAATGTGTTCCATCCCCTCCTGGTATCTAATTAACTTTAAAAATATCCAGCATACTTTTATCAATTTTTAGCCTATCCTGTGTCTCAACTACATAATCATTCACTGTGGCCTAGAATTGGGATTTGCATAGAAATAAGGCAAATGATTGGAAATAAGGAAGTTGCCACTCATTTGCAAGATTCAGAACTGAACATTTAAATCCTAAGGCGAAAATTGGGAATTTGTTTCATAATGTAAGAATCAGGTTTTTCTATTCCCACCATTGCCCTGGTCACTCAAGGGAACTCTGCCCCTTAGTCAATCCACAGACCATTTTCTTGATGTTGCACACAATATAATATGAACGTTAGTTCCTTCCGAACCATTGCCTTATACAATGGGAGCCCCTGGTTCGAATCATATTACTCTCAGAAACATGAGTGAAAGCCCTTCCTTTAGTGATGGGTCTATATCAGCTCTGCAGCACAAACATTCTTCATTAACCTTGCCGGGTTACCACTGATTCTGAATTTTCTAGACTGTTGCTGTCCTGTATTTACTCTTTCACTTCACCAAATAACACGTTTGTCCCCCACATAAGAAAATGGTGGCTAAAGGATGTAGATGGTTACAATAATTACACTGCAATCACTTGAAACTATTTAATGAAAGACTTTTCTCTCCCTAAAACCTATGTGATCTGTAAACGAAGTGATTAAAATGAGCTGGTGTACTGAAAGCTTGGAATTTTGCTTTAGAGAAACTGGCTCTGAACCATAACTGGAACGGTTCTATATTGATTAGGTATTCTTGAATTTATCACAGCAATGAATAGAAAATGTTTCATAGGCTTTTGACATTAGGTTAGAATGGCAGAAAATGATGATAATAATGGGATTCCAATGCCATACAGGGAGTAGTGAAGCCTGAAATGAATGTCTTGGACCACAAGGCTGGAAAACTCAGCAGCAACTCAACAACAGTAATAACGCTTATCTTTGGAATAGAAGCAAATGAGTCACAAGATGTGCCAGTTGGAATTCAGTGGTACAAGCCTGTAAGATTCACTCACTAATAATTTCTCAAAGAATTAATCTCTGTATTCTATTCAATTGGATAGTTGTATCTTGCCTGTTGCATCACATATAAAGAATGTAGACTGCTATGCCTGGATTATGACATGCGTGAGTGAAGTTGACTGCACAATAAGTGACTGATAATACAACTTTAATAAGTATTCCTGTTCACTAACAACTTTACTGAATGAATCACAGTCTTTGTTGAAATGGACCCCTTTGCTTTCACAGTTTTTCCAGGGCAATAATTCCTGTTGTGTACGAGGTAAGTCACCGAGGCGCTGTTTTCTCATTAGAGAGATGACTGGCAATAGTTAAACATACGTGTCACTACACCCCACGTAAGGAGAGGGACTGAGAAGGGAAATCCTTCACATAAACGTTAGCTGCTGCAGGAGTTGAGTTCACGCTGTTGGCCACACTCTGCACTGCAAACAGCTGAGTAGCTAAGTGATCCCCCTTGCTACATGTAATTTAAATAAGTGATTTTATCATGATCTAAGTAATGGATCTCCCAGTTTTTTTATGGGTTCAATGGTCTTTTAACTTTCTTCTTCCATTAGACTCAATCAGTTTACATTCTAATACATCCTTTTATTGCTTTAACGCAGCCTTGTCACTTTGCATTATCTGCAACTTCATTATATATTGCTTCTGTAGCCCTTAATTTCCTTTACTGGAAATTACCAGCTGTGTCACATGGTGCACACTCACTATGGTGGCAACACTTGACCTGAGCTTTCAGTACATTACTTATTTCTAGTTGTCTACACCTGTAGACTGTACCATGCTTATCTGATCCACCAAGGATCAAAGCTTATTTACAGAGCTTCCAATTTCTACCCTGCTCTCACCTTCACCTGGCCCATCTCTGACTCTTCCCTTCCCTTCCTCGACATCTCTGTTTCCATTTCTGGGGATGGCCTGGCCACTAAAATCCACTATAAACCCACTAACTCCCACAGTTATCTGGGCTATACATCCTTACACCCTGTTTCTATAAAGACTCTACTCCATTTTCTCAGTTCCTCCATGCCGTCACATCTGTTCTGATGATGCCAGCTTCGACAAAGGAGACTCTGAAAAGTCCATCTTCTTCCTCAACTGAGGATTCCCCAGCCCTGTTACTGACAGGACTCTCAACTGGGTCCAACCCATCTCCTGCACTTCCGCCCTCACCCCCTCTCTTCCCTCCCACAACAGTAATAGAGTTCCCCTTGTCCTTACCTAACATCCCACCAGCATCCACATCCAGAACATCATCAGGCGCCATTTCTGCCACCTCCAGCAAGATGCCACCATAAGACACATATTCCCCTCTCTTCCTTCATCCGCCTTCCACAGCGATCATTCCCTCTGGGACACCGTGGCCCACTCTTCTTTCACTCCCAACAACCCCTAACAGGCTCACGACATCTTTACCTACAGCTGCTGAAGAAGTAACACCTACCCATTTATCTCCTCCCTCCCCAGTATCCAAGGGCCCAAACATACCTTCCAGGTGAAGCAGCACTTTCCCTGCACTTCCCAGAATGTAGTCTACTGCATTCGCTGCTCACAATGCGGTCTCCTCTACATTGGGGAAACAAAACGTAGATGGGGTGACTACTTTGCAGAACATCTATGTTCTGCTCACAAAAAAGACCCTGAGCTTCCAGTTGCCTACTCTTTAATGCACCACCCTGTTTCCTGGCCAACATCTCTGTCTCAGGCTTGCTGCAGTGTTCCAGAAAAGCTCAGCACAAGCTGGAAGAACAACACCTCACTTTCCGCTTGGTGACCCTGCAGCCCTCTCGACTCAATATCGAGTTCAATAGCTTTATGGCCTTAACTCTCCCATGTCCCAGCCCCCTACCCCACACATCAGGCCTTGTCATCACATAGTCTGCTATTACACATTATCTATTGTTAACCACTAACTGTCTCCATTAACAGTCATTCATCCTCCCAGGCAGATCATTATCTGTTCCTTTGTCTATCTAACTGCTCTTCTCTCTCTCTGGGCACTATCTCCACCTATTGTTTACTCCTAATTCCCTCCCCACTACCCTACCTTCTGCATAAAAACCAACATTGTCCTACTTACCATCAGTTCTGAGGAAGGGTCACTGGACCTGAAACATTAACTCTGATTTCTCTCCACAGACCTGCTGAGTTTTTCCAGCAATTTCTTTTTTTGTCTCTTTATTCACAGAGCATCCAATACCCGTTCCCTTTTCTGCTGAACCTCATCTCAGGAATGTTCCTGCAGATCATTGGCACCCGATACTAATGGTCCAGTTTACTTGTGGGGCGGCTCATCTCTTAAGATCCGGAATGCTTTCGTCCCCCCATTGATTGTAGATTCTGCCTTGTTGAATCCTGTAGTGAGGTTCTCTGCTGTAGCGTCCCGGAATGTTCCCCTCTGGTCAGCTGCTGACTGGCTGCTTGAGACGCCTTCTTCAAGCTGCGTCTGAAGAAAGAAGCTGAGTTCTACCACTTCTGGTGTGCTCTCTGAGTACAGCTTAATGGCATCTGTGTAAGTTTGTAAGATAGGTCCTCAACACCATGTTGACGGTAGGAGACAGATGGCAGTGGTGAAGTGGTAGCAGAGATAATGGGAACTGCAGATGCTGGAGAATCCAAGACAACAAAATGTGAGGCTGGATGAACACAGTTCGCAACAAACTACTGCACCTCCCAGTCGCAAACCATTTCCACTCCCCCTCCCATTCCTTAGATGACATGTCCATCATGGGCCTCCTGCAGTGCCACAATGATGCCACCCGAAGGTTGCAGGAACAGCAACTCATATTCCGCCTGGGAACCCTGCAGCCTAATGGTATCAATGTGGACTTCACCAGTTTCAAAATCTCCCCTCCCCCCACTGCATCCCAAAGCCAGCCCAGCTCGTCCCCGCCTCCCTAACCTGTTCTTCTTCTCACCTATCCCCTATAGTGGTGAAGTGTTCTTTTTTGGACTGGAGGCTAGCAGCATTCCTCAGGGATTGGTGCCAGTTCCACCTTTGCTTGTCATTTATAATAATGGTTTGGCTGAAAATATAAGAAGCAATGGTTAGTAAGTTTGTGGATGACACCAAAACTAGGGGCATGGTAGACAGTGAGGAAGGCTATCTAAGATTACAGAGTGATCTTGATCAATTGGGCTATTGGACCGAAGAATGGCAGAAGGAGTTTAATTTGGATGAATGCCAGGCATTGCATTTTGTTAAGACAACCAAAGGCAGGACTTATCCAATTATTGGGAGGCCCCTGGGGAGTGTTGTAGAATAGAGAGACTTAGGGATTCTGGCACATTGTTCATTGAAATTTGCACCACTGGTAGACAGGGTGGTTAGAAAGGCATTTAAGCATGCTTGCCTTCATTGCTCCGACCATTGAATATATGAGTTGGTACACCTTGTACAGTTGTACAAGAGGTTGGTGAGGCCGCTTTTGGAAACCTCTACATTGGGGAAACCAGGCGGAGGCTTGGGGACTGCTTGCAGAACACCTCCGCTCAGTTCGCAGTAAACAACTGCACCTCCCAGTCGCGAACCATTTCAACTCCCCCTCCCATTCCTTAGATGACATGCCCATCATGGGCCTCCTGCTGTGCCACAATGATGCCACCCGAAGGTTGCAGGAACAGCAACTCATATTCCGCTTGGGAACCCTGCAGCCCAATGGTATCAATGTGGACTTCACCAGCTTCAAAATCTCCCCTCCCCCCACTGCATCCCAAAGCCAGCCCAGCTCGTCCCCGCCTCCCTAACCTGTTCTTCTTCTCACCTATCCCCTCCTCCCTCCTCAAGCCGCACCTCCATTTCCTTCCTACTAACCTCATCCCGCCCCCTTGACCTGTCCGTCCTCCACGGACTGACCTATTCCCTCCCTGCCTCCCCACCCATACTCTCCTCCCCACCTATCTTCTCCTCTATCCATTTTCAGTCCGCCTCCCCTCTCTCACTATTTGTTTCAGAAGCCTCTCCCCATCCCTCTTTTCTGATGAAGGGTCTAGTCCCGAAATGTCAGCTTTTGTGCTCCTAAGATGCTGCTTGGCCTGTTGTGTTTATCCAGCCTCACACTTTGTTATCTTGGATTCTCCAGCATCTGCAGTTCCCATTATCTTTGGAATACTGTGCACAGTTCTGGCCACCCTGCTATAGGAAAGATATTACTACATTGGAGAGGGTGGAGAAAAGATTTGCTGGAATTTGGAGGGCTTGAGGTAGTGGGGAGACTAGGACCCATAAGCACAGCCTTAGAATAAGAGGGGGTAAATTTAAAAATGAGGAGACATTTCTTTAGCCAGAGAGTGGTGCGCCTGTGGAATTCATTGCCACAGAGCACAGCGGAGGCCAGGACTTTAAGTGTCTTCAAGGCAGAGATTGCCAAATTCTTGATCTCACACTGGCCATAGACAATTTGATCACCCCAGTCATAGGGAAAAGATTCTTGCCATTCACACTATCCAAGCCCCTCATGATTTTATAAATCTCTGTAAGGTCACCCCTCAATCTTCGACTCTCCAGTCAAAAAAGTCCCAGCTATCTAGCTTCTCCTTATAACTCAAACCCTCCAAATCCCAGGAAATCCTTGTAAATCAAGGGCTATGGGGAGAGTGCAGGGAAGTGGAGTTGAAATGCCTATCAACCATGATTAAATGGCGGAGTGGTCTCAATGGGCCGAATGGCCTTACTTCCACTCCTATGTCTTATGGTCTTATGATGTTGCCGTCTAACCATGCATTAATGCTGCAAAATAGGTTTAAAAAAATTACAAGTGAAACATTAGCACCCAAAAACAGAAATAAAGTAGATCAACAAAAGTTTAATTCTCAGCTGTGCCTAAAAGCACTTCTGCACATTTTATAGTTGATAGCATTACATGCACATTCTCTGAACAAAAAAATAATCTTAGATAGTTTGCTTTAAAATAGGAAATAAATTCTTTGTGCTGGCTTCCAATTAGTCAGCTGCTGACAAACATTCATGTATGAAACAGCATTAGACTTCTGACAGGAAGTCAAAACACTGTTGCCTAGAGACAACCGCCTTTCTCAGCGCTTAGCCAGCTGTCTCGTTGCAAAGTGCTGTTCTGATGAAAGAACCTGCTCGCGAGACATTGTTCTGATTTTCCGTCAGAAACAGAGTTAATTAAACACTGTAGAGGTGTGTGGGTGGGGCAGATGTGTGGGTGAACGTCCCAGATCCCCACTGTCATTTAGCAACTAGTCCCATCTGTGCTTACTGCTGCCCGTTGCATCAGAAACTAGCAATGGCCTAAGGAGGGCTGAGGGCACGAAAACATCTCCACAATAAATTAACTCGCCCACAATGGAAACAAGGGGTGAAATCCTCCCTGCACCTGAACAAAAGGCAAGGCGGTTGGGAAAATTTGTCGAAACCAGAGAAATTAGATTCCTGATGTTGAGAAAAATGTCCAATTCTGGACATAGGCTTTGAATGGCAGGGTGACAATCCTGCTAGTGAGTGGCGGGAGGCCTACTTAGATGCATTTTCATACTCTCAGGACCTAATCTTGCTTCATCAATAGGCAGCTTTCTATTCATTCCACGTGATAGAGAGAAACAAGATACTGACGATTCCTGATATGAAAGTCAGGGAGGGTAGGTAGCTCACTGCTTGCTTCTCCAGGCAGCAGTCTTCAGTGTCTCACAGCACACTCCATGGGCCATGACCACCCACAGACCCTATCAATGGATGTTGGCAGCAAGTATATAACTGCCTCACCACACAGTCATGGCACGTCTCGGATTCTCAGGTGCTGCTGCGTTTCCATGCTGTACTTTTGGAGCATATTGGCACCTTTCATTGGCATGCTGCTGCCAGCACATTTTATGTGCAGAGATAGGCCCCCAGTGAGTTGAATGCTCACGGCATCTCTGCCTTGCGTTGTCTTTCTGTGCTTTGTTGTTTCATTCAGAAATTACAGCTCACAGTGCTGCCGTCTTGCCTTGTTGCTTAGCGCAGACAAAAAGCCAGGAAGCTTATCATAGTTGTCCGCAGTTACCAGGTAGGGGGGGACAGACGTATTGTAGGGCAGCACTATGTTATGTCAATGTTAGACCTGCCCCATGGGCTGCAGCAAACGCAGCAAACACGCTGCATGTGCTTCAAACAAATGGCCATGTCTCAAAGTCTGAGGTGAATAGTCCTCAGTAAGTTCAAGGGAGACCACCTTCAGACAGGAGTTCTGCTGCAGCTCCCAGTGAAATTCCAGGGAGGGTATCAGGTGTCTCTGCTGTCATAGGGAATTGGGGGAGGTCAATTGTGGAGATGGGAAGCAGCATGCTGGGATTCAGTTGGGAGAATAATTACAAAGGTGGGCTTATATTGAGTTTGCACAGGACATTGTTGAGGCCCTTTCCGGAGTACTGTGCCCAGTTCTGGTATCCTTGCTATAGGAAGGATATTATTAAACTGCAGAGGGTTCAGAAGAGATTTACCAGGATGTTGCTGGCCATGGAGGGTTTGAACTATCAGGAAAGTCTGGATAGGCTGGGACTTTTTTCACTGGAGTGTAGGAGGATTAGAGGCGACTTGATCAAGTGTTGTAAAATACTGAGGAGTATAGATAAGGTGAATACCTGGTGACTTTTCTCCAATGGTGGGGATTTCAAGACTAGGAGAGCATATTTTTAAGGTGAGAGGAGAAAGATTTAAAAAGACCAAGAGTGCTTTGTGTGTGGACTGAACTTCCAGAGGAAGTTGTGGATGCGGGCACAGTTACAACATTGAAAAGACATTTGGATACGAACATGGGTAAGAAATGTTTGTGTGGACATGGGCCAAACGCAGACAGGTGAGGCTAGTAGAGTTTGGGATTATGACTGGTTGGACCAAAGACTCTGTTTTCATGCTATATGACTTAATAACTCGACATATGAGGGTGGGAGATGGTAATGCATTGGAGAATAAGGGTCACTGCAGGGGTGGGGAAGGGAGTTTGTTATCAGGCACAGTTACCGCGGCTTTGATGGTGGGAAGGTCCATTATGATGGTCGACGTGGTCAGCTGTTAGGCTGGGACTCAGCCGGAAATGGGTGATGAGGAGATATGTGGAAGCTCAGTACAGATGGAGTTGACAAGGTGTGTAGGCAGGAAAGATGGATGGATGTTTCTGGGGGCGGTCCTACCTGGCTCAGTCACAGAGTCACGGTGCCAAGTGTCACCTGCATTGCCATCTCGCCTCATGTGAATCATTAACACACAATGGAACTGGAAAATGGCTCTGACCACACATGGGGTGGAATATTTTGCTTTCAGTCTGAGCGTGTGAGGTTCTATTTGTGAATGGGGTAAAGATCTTCAAGGGGAAGTTGCATTAATCAGGCACTCCCACAGTACAGGGTGAAGTAATCTATAATCATCGAATCCTGGATGTGAAACACATGCACTGTCCAACAGATAGGTGACCCAAAAACTGGTCTCTGAGTCAAAACTCACAAAGGCAATCCAAGAATCAATGTCTCTCACAGGGGCATAGTGACGATTTCCCCTCACCTTGATCTGTAAGTATTTACCAACACGCTCTGACATGCAACGCTGAGGGGACAAGCTATGAATAACCATGCACCAATTATAATCTACTACTGTATTAGTGTGGCATGACTTTAGCTGCATTGCTCAGAACAATGTTTCTCTGTCAAAGGAGGAGGCTGGTCAGCTCAGTTGGTTCAATGATTTGCTTGTGATTAACAGTGATATAAACACCCTAGGTTCAATTCCCACTCCAACTGTGGTTATCTTGAAGCATTCCTTCTCTCAAACTCCCCCTTCACCTGAGGCATGGTGACCCTCAGCTTAAGCCACCAGTCAACTCTCTCTCTCTCCCTAATAAGAAAATAGCTCTGTTGTCATAGTAAGACTGTGATGACTTTACCTATATCAAGGGTCCAGTTGGAAGCATTTTATGGCCTTTCTTGTCTGACTTTTCCATGCCTCACCATACAGTGGTGTATGCTGAACTGTGTTTCGTATGTGATGCGAATGCTAACTGCCTCCATTACTGAGAAATTTCACTATTCACTATTGTTTCTGTGGCCGCAGTGGCTATAAATGTGCAAAGTGTTTGAGGAGGAAGAGCTTTTCTAGCAAGCCCAGGAACAGCAGTGAACTCCAGTGGTTTCTGAACAGCCTCCCGATGAAAATATTGCAGCTGGAAGTCCTCCCTAGATGGACAGGAGAGACAGAAGGCCCGAAATCTATTGTCCTCTAAGCCATTTCTTCTAGATGAGTGAGATACAGTGTCACCACAGACTGAGGATATCCTGTCACAGAGTTGTGCCAGCTGCTGGAATGGGATCTATGATCTGAAGGGCTGGGTGGCCATCCTATCCTGCTGGCTCTCATGATGATAACTGCACTAAGTGTTTATGCTGCTGGCTGCTCCTAAGATTCTACTGTGGATTTGTGTTTCAAAACCCCGAACCCACAAATGTGTCGAGTCTGCTATTGATACAATTTGTGCCAGATCATACACTTTGGTTCCATTTCCCTGGGTTGAGGTCGGGGTTGCAGACTTTCCCCAGGTACACAGTGCCGTAGAGTGTACATGCACTGCATTGAGAGCACCATGCCACAATGCAGCCGACTTTATCAGCAGACGAAGTGTTCAATTCCACTAATGTTAGAAGTCATTTACGATCATCAGCACCATGTCCCAGAAGTCTGTGCAAGGTATCCCAGAAACTGCCTTAATGTCTATGTCCTTGAAAATGCTTATATTCCTGCTTCATTTAAAGGGCCTGATGCCTTACAGGGGCGGTTACAGGGAGACTAGGACTCCATTACAAAACCCCATGTGGCTGAGTGTGGATACAGTGCAGCCCATTCATTGTTTGGGGCCATCTGGTGGAGATCGTGATAGATCTCCTGAAGGTGAGGTTACGATACTTGACTCAGTCTGGAGTGGTTGAGGGATTGGGGGCTTGTGGTAGACAACAGATACTGTGCCACATACCATTCCTGGGATGGCAATGGCCCTAGTGGTGTTATTTGCTGGCCTGTCAGTCCAGAGACCCAGCTAATGTTCTGGGGACCAGGTTTTGAATCCCACATAACAGACAGCAGAATTTGAATTCAGTAAAAATCTGGAAATAAGAGTCCAATGATGACCATGAAACTTTTGCCAATTGTCTGAAAAAAAAATCTGGCTCGCTAATATCCTTCAGAGAAGGAAACTGCCATCCTTATCTGGTCTGGCCGACATGTGACCCCAGACCCACAGCAATGTGGTTGACTCTTAACTATCTTCTGAACAATTAGGGATGGACAATAAATGCTGGCCGAGCAAGTGATGTCCTTGACTCATGAATAAATTAAAAAAAACCTTTGCTTTACATAACTGTAGGATGCAGTGGAGATGTGATGGATGCTAAAAAGCTGGGAGAGCAGAAGATAGGGACATTCAACTGGAGGACTATCACATTCAGCATGATAGACTGGTGCAGCATCAAACATAAACAAATGACACTGGGTCCAGTTGATGGGAGTTGGGTGCAGTGATCATTCATTGGCTGTCAATTTGTTGTTAGCCAGAAGGCTAGTCAACCCTGTCTGATCCCCAAAGTGAATGCAATTCTTCTTTGTTTTCTTTTCCTGCCTGGCAGCTCCTGGTTGGCAGTGCTTAACTTGGTGCATGGCTGGGCTTTAAACGTGGTGCCAATACCTGGTATGCCAGCAGATCAAGGCAGTGGCAAATACTTCCACCACTGCTGAGTGCATGATGGTATAAGTGGGACATAATAGAAACATGGTGCATAGCTATTCAGCTGAGTTGTGCAGAATGGTTGAGAAAACCCAGAATTCATGGAGAGAAACCCTCGATGAAACTCCCTGAAATGGACTCTTAGCTGACTTTTCTGACCAAATTATGTTTGCAAAGCCCAGGCACTATTTTCCTTTAAGACAGAGGAGGGAAACTGGTCTTGATTTATGCCCAGCTTGGGTCTCACAGGTTTAATACTGGGGAGTGTCATAAGCGTCAATCACGATAATGATGTCATGCGGTCTTGTAGGCTGTGCCCAAGACAGGGAAGTATGTTAGGACCTGGAGCGACTGGGGACCCAAAGTGCTTGGGTTGGGTCAGCTCTGCTATGTTTGAAAGAGGTTGGAGTGGGGCAACACTGCGGTCTGTGATTTCAGCTTCTCCCTCTGCCTGCAAGCAGAATAGCATAGGATCTTAAAGGAGTGAGAACTAATATCTGATCCTCCTCCATGTTTCTGCAACAATCTCTATCATAATAAATGCAATCTCTAACCAGTTGTTAATGGGCAATACACCAGATCTAGTCAGAGCAGGATTTTGTATTGCTCCTAATCATTTTGTTGATGTTCTGACAGAGATCGTGGTTGAAGCAGCTGAAGATACTTGCATCTGGGATTCCGCATGGAAAAACTCACGCAGCAATGGCCTGAGGCTGGCTAATTGACCTGCGACAACCAAAACCATCTTCCTTCCTGTAATGCAATGTGATCAGAAGCACAGATAGTGTTGATGACGACGTTGTGAAGATATTAGTCACATTTTTAAAAATTCATTTTGTGGGATGTGGGCATCGCTGGCTGGGCCACCATTTCTTACTCGTCCCTAGTTGCCCTTGAGAAGGCGGTGGTGAGCTGCCTTCTTGAACCACTGCAGTTCTCCTGTTGTGGGTTGGCCCACAATGTCATAAGGGAGAAAATTCCAGGATTTTGACCCAGCGACAGTGAAGGAACGGCGATATATTTCTAAGTCAGGATGGTGAGTGACTTGGAGGGGAAGTTTGCAGGTGCTGGTGTTCCCATATATCTGCTGCCCTTGTCCTTCTAGATGGAAGTGGTCATGGGTTTGGAAGGTGCCTTCTGAGGATCTTTGGTGAATTTCTGCAGTGCATCTTGTAGATAGCCCACACTGCTGTTACTGAGTGTCAGTGGTGGAGGGAGTAAATGTTTCTGGACGTGATGCCAATCAAGCGGCTGCTTTGTCCTGGATGGCGTCAAGCTTTTTGAGTGTTGTTGGGGCTGCACCCATCTGGGAAAGTGGGGAGTATGCCATCACACTCCTGACTTCTGCCTTGTAGAAGGTTGACAGACTTTGAGGAGTCAGGAGGTGAGTTACTTGCTGCAGTATTCCCAGCTTCTGGCCTGCTCTTGCAGCCATTGAGTTTATGTGGTGGGTCCAGTTGAGTTTCTGGTCAATGGTAACCCCCAGGATGTTGACAGTAGGGGCTTCAGTGATGGTAACACTACTGAATGCCAAGGGGCGGTGGGTGGATTATCTCTTATTGGTGATGATCATAGCCTGGCATTTGTGTGGTGTGAATGTCACTTGCCACTTGTCAGACTAAGCCTGGATATTGTCCAGTTTTTGTTGCATGTGAACATGGGCTGCTTCAATATCTGAGGAGTCATGAATGGTGCTGAATATTGTGCAATCATTGACAAACATCCCCATCTCTGACCTTAAGGTGGAGGGAAGGTCATTGATGAAGCACCTGAAGCTGGTTGGGCTGAGGACACTACACTGAGGAACTCCTGCAGAGATGTGCTGGAGCTGAAATGACTGACCTCCAACAACCATGACCATCTTCCTATGTGTCAGGTATGATTCTAATCACGGGAGAGTTTGCCCCTGATACCCATTGATTTCAGTTTTGCTAGGTGTCCTTGATGCCACACTCAGTCGAATGCAGCCTTGATGTCAAGAGCTGTCAATCTCACCTTACCTCTGCAATTCAGTTCTTTTGCCCATGTTTGAACTAAGGCGACAATGAGGTCAGGAGCTGGGTGGTCCTGACAGAAACTTAACTGGGCGTCACTGAGCAGGTTATTGCTGAGCAGGTGCTGCTTGATTATGTAAAGAGAGTTGGAAGAGTGCTCTAATCAAGTGTGAAGACAATGTGTGGATTTCAAGAGAATATCAAGCTGTAAATAAAGGGCTCTTGTAGAAAATTCCATGGACTCCAGCATCATTACAATGGGAGACTAAACAGAGTTAGACCTCAATCACACAACAAAATGTTTTCCACAAGGTATAATTCCAGCCTCTGTTCTCCATTAGAACCTCTTTTAATGAAATCTGCATTGATGTCTAAGGCATTCATTCTCCTCTCACTTTGGAATTCAATTGATGTTCGGTTGTAACCAAAAGCCCTGGAACTAAGTGATCGAGCAGAATCCAAAGCAAGTATTAGTTGAGGAGTCCACAATGAGTAAGTGTACATTGATGGTTCTGTTGATCAGGCCTTCCATGAGGACAGAGAATAGGCTGTTAGGACAATAGTTGGCTGGATTGAATTTATCTTGCCTATTGTAGAAAGCTTGTCAATTTTCCATAATGTTGCACAGATGCCAATGTTGTAGCTACATTTTCGTATAACTTAGCTAAAGACATAGCAAGTTCCAGCACACAAGTTTTCAACACTAAAGCCAGAATGTTGTTGGGAACCATTTGCAGTTTATAGTTTATGCAGGTATTCATACACTGAACATACCATTCGCCTTTTACTCACAGCTTTATCGACTTGCCTTGCTACTTGTTAGTATTCAAGTATCTGGATTCCATAAATTTCACTCAACATTTAGCTTCCTCCTGCTCTGCTGGTATTTTACCAGCAGCCGGGGTGGGAACTAATACCAAGTGGCAACAAGTAGCTAACTGCAGGTTGAGAGGGTGGGGGTCAGGATTCCTGTTCAGACGCTGTGTCCCACAGAGGAGTACCACAATGACGAAGCTGGCCATGCACACATTACCACACCCAGCCTGCCAACCACAACCACAGTGCTGGTATCCCCTTACATGTAGGTCTTCTTTGGAACTTGCCTGATAGCCTCTGGTGAGGCTAACCCACTGACTTTACACTTCAACCTTCATCGCTGCCCATGGTTGGGGTCTAACTGCAGGCCCAGTAGATGCCACTGCTCCAATGGGTCTATTGAGTCTGAATTGTCTGTTCTTCTGATTGGCTAGCAGCTCTCAGGGATGGAATACTACTCCTTCACGGAGGGAGAAGCCACAAAATTACCCAATTCATTCTTAACAACTATGTAACCTGGCTGTGCTTTCTAGGGCTGCAAAGTGAGCATTACTCAATGTCTCAGCCAGTGGGTACAGTTAGTGCCACCATATTAAATCCTGACTGGGGAGTCTGCAAATGCAGTTACATGAAGAAATTCCAAAGGCGCTGTCGCTGATTCTGTGCTTCTCCAAGGTTCAATACCTAAACAATCAATGAGTGCAGAAAACTTCCAATTTCACACAATTTGCCTTGCTGGAAAAATACCTGAAAGAATTAACCTTCTTCAATGAGATGTAACTGAAGTATAATGACATGCAAATTTCATCATGAATACCAAGCACCTTCTAACGCCTTGAACAGCTAATTTTATATTCATTGAATATCAAATTTGCCCATTACAGGAAAAATCTCCAAATACTTTTAAAAAATACATTAAACATTATATTGATATATTGGACAGCATGGTGGTACACTGGTTAGCACTACAGCCTCACAGGGATAATGGGAACTGCAGATGCTGGAGTATCCAAGATAATGAAATGGGAGGCTGGATGAACACAGCACGCCCAGCAGCATCTGAGGAGCACACAAGCTGATGTTTTGGGCCTAGGCCCTTCATCAGAGAGGGGGATGGGGTGAGGGTTCTGGAATAAATAGGGAGAGAGGGGGAGGCGGACCGAAGATGGAGAGAAAAGAAGATAGGTGGAGAGAGTATAGGTGGGGAGGTAGGGAGGGGATAGGTCAGTCCAGGGAAGACGGACAGGTCAAGGAGGTGGGATGAGGTTAGTAGGTAGGAGATGGAGGTGCGGCTTGGGGTGGGAGGAAGGGATGGGTGAGAGGAAGAACCGGTTAGGGAGGCAGAGACAGGCTGGACTGGTTTTGGGATGCAGTGGGTGGAGGGGAAGAGCTGGGCTGGTTGTGTGGTGCAGTGGGGGGAGGGGACGAAATGGGCTGTTTTTGGGATGCGGTGGGGGAAGGGGAGATTTTGAAGCTCGTGAAGTCCACATTGATACCGTTGGGCTGCAGGGTTCCCAAGCGGAATATGAGTTGCTGTTCCTGCAACCTTCGGGTGGCATCATTGTGGCACTGCAGGCGGCCCATGATGGACATGTCATCCAAAGAATGGGAGGGGGAGTGGAAATGGTTCGCGACTGGGAGGTGCAGTTGTTTATTGCGAACCGAGCGGAGGTGTTCTGCAAAGCGGTTCCCAAGCCTCTGCTTGGTTTCCCCAATGTACAGGAAGCCACACCGGGTACGGTGGATACAGTATACCACATTGGCAGATGTGCAGGTGAACCTCTGCTTAATATGGAAAGTCATCTTGGGGCCTGGGATGGGGGTGAGGGAGGAGGTGTGGGGGCAAGGGTAGCATTTCCTGCGGTTGCTGGGGAAGGTGCCGGGTGTGTTGGGGTCGGAGGGCAGCGTGGAGCGAACAAGGGAGTCACGGAGAGAGTGGTCTCTCCGGAAAGCAGACAAGGGTGGGGATGAAAAAAATGTCTTGGGTGGTGGGGTCGGATTGTAAATGGCGGAAGTGTTGGAGGGTGATGCATTGTATCCGGAGGTTGGTGGGGTGGTGTGTGAGAACGAGGGGGATCCTCTTTGGGTGGTTGTGGCGGGGGCGGGGTGTGAGGGATGTGTTGCGAGAAATGCGGGAGATGCGGCCAAGGGCGTTCTCAACCACTGTGGGGGGAAAGTTGCGGTCCTTGAAAAACTTGGACATCTGGGATATGAGGGAGTAGAATGCCTCATCGTGGGAGCAGATGCGGCGGAGACGGAGGAATTGGGTATAGGGGATGGAATTTTTGCAGGAGGGTGGGTGGGTGGAGGTGTATTCTAGGTAGCTGTGGGAGTCGGTGGGCTTGAAATGGACATTAGTTACAAGCTGGTTGCCTGAGATGGAGATTGAGAGGTCAAGGAAGGTGAGGGATGTGCTGGAGATGGCCCAGGTGAACTGAAGGTTGGGGTGGAAGGTGTTGGTGAATTGGATGAACTGTTCGAGCTCCTCTGGGGAGCAAGAGGCGGTGCCGATACAGTCATCAATGTAACAGAGTAAGAGGTGGGGTTTGGGGCCTGTGTAGGTGCGGAAGAGCGACTGTTCCACGTAACCTACAAAGAAGCAGGCATAGCTGGGGCCCATGTGGGTGCCCATGGACACCCCCTTTGTCTGTAGGAAGTGGGAGCAATTGAAAGAGAAGTTGTTGAGGGTGAGGACGAGTTCAGCTAGGCGGATGAGAGTGTCGGTGGAGGGGGACTGGTCGGGCCTGCAGGATAGGAAGAAGCAGAGGGCCTTGAGGCCATTTGCATGCGGAATTCAGGTGTATAGGGACTGGACATCCATGGTGAAAATGAGGTGTTGGGGGCCAGGGAATTGGAAGTCCTGGAGGAGGTGGAGGGTGTGGGTGGTGTCACAGACATAGGTAGGGAGTTCCTGGACCAAAGGGGAGAAAATGGAGTCCAGATAGGTGGAGATGAGTTCGGTGGGGCAGGAACAGGCTGAGACAATGGGTCGACCAGGGCAGGCAGGTTTGTGGATTTTGGGAAGGAGGTAGAAACGGGCCGTGCGAGGTTGGGGAATAATAAGGTTGGAGGCTGTTGGTGGGAGGTCCCCTGAGGTGATGAGGTCATGGATGGTGTTGGAGATGATGGTTTGGTGCTCGGGGGTGGGGTCATCATCGAGGGGGCGGTAGGAGGTGGTGTCGGAGAGTTGGCGTTTGGCCTCGGCGATGTAGAGGTCAGTGCACCATACTACCACCGCGCCACCCTTGTCTGCGGGTTTGATGGTGAGGTTGGGGTTGGAGCGGAGGGCTACCTGCGGGGGAGAGGTTGGAGTGGGTGAGAGGGGTGGAGAGGTTGAGGCGGTTAACGGCAGTGGGAGATGAAGAGGTCGAGGGAACGTAAGAGGCCTGGGAGTGGTGTCCAGGAGGAGGACTTGTGTTGGAGGTCGGTGAAAGGGTCAGTGGAGGGAGGGTTAGGTTCCCGGTTGAAGAAGTAAGCGTGGAGGCGAAGGCGGCGGAAAAACTGCTCTATGTCCAACCGTGACTGGTATTCGTTGATGTGTGGTTGTAGGGGGACAAAGGTGAGCCCCTTGCTTAGGACTGACCGTTCATCCTCAGTCAGTGGGAGGTCTGGGGGGATGGTGAAGATTCGGCAGGGCTCAGTGTGGCTGTCTTCTCTGGGGTTGCTTGCTGTGGAGGTTGTGGGCAGAGCGATGAAGTTGTCGGCTGTGGACGGGGTTCCGTTGGCGTCGGCCGTGGGTGGGGTTCCGTCGGAGTCGGCCATGGGCTCACAGTGAGCTGTGTTTGATTCCAGCCGCAGGTGGCTGTCTGTGGAAAATTTGCACATTCTCCCTGCGTCTGCGTGGGTTTCCTCTGGGTGCTCTGGCTTCCTCCCGCAGCCCAAAGATGTGCAGGTTAGATGGATTGACCATGTTTAAAGAAAAATGCCCCATAGTACCCCTGGATGTCCAGGTGAGGCGCACTGGCCATTGTAAGAATCCCATCTGAGGCTTCAGGGATGTGGTGGGTCTGGGTGAGATGCTCTTTGGTGGGTTGGTGCAGACTTGATGGGCCAAATGGCCTTTTTCTGCACTGTAGGAATTCAATGATATTTGAGCTTCCAATTATATCCAATTGTAATAACTTACTGCAGTGGATAAAAATGTGATTCCAACTTCCTGGTTAGCCATCTGTTGGAATACATCAATGTGATTGGCTGTTATCTTGATTGTTGACAGTATTGCTAGCGTGCACCTTGAGATCTCCTTGATTTGGAACTGACCTGAACTACCATGAGTCAATGGGAAGATCACGTCACAGAGATCACTAGATCATTATGGATAGGTCTCTTTGAGGTCATTAGCGAGTGTCCTTGATTTGTAGCTGA
Organism: Stegostoma tigrinum; assembly: GCF_030684315.1. Taxonomy (NCBI): domain Eukaryota; kingdom Metazoa; phylum Chordata; class Chondrichthyes; order Orectolobiformes; family Stegostomatidae; genus Stegostoma; species Stegostoma tigrinum. Next base: position 10,556,003 of record NC_081356.1, on the reverse strand, counting down.
ATGCAAAATCCATCTCAATCATTTTAAAGATAATGGGAACTGCAGATGCTGGAAATTCCAAGATAATAAAATGTGAGGCTGGATGAACACAGCAGGCCAAGCAGCATCTCAGGAGCACAAAAGCTGACGTTTCGGGCCTAGACCCTTCTCTCTGATGAAGGGTCTAGGCCCGAAACGTCAGCTTTTGTGCTCCTGAGATGCTGCTTGGCCTGCTGTGTTCATCCAGCCTCACATTTTATTATCAATCATTTTAAAGCTGCTAGGAGGATGCTTTGAATGCGTCATCAAGTTGGACGACCCCATCTATCTTTGTCACAGTTAATTTCCAACGGGTTCCGTTACTTCTGTCAGCCATTAACGACAAACTCTTCCTCCTTGCTTACTGCTCCCTGTATTTGACTTCCGGACATATTTAATTTCATCCCCTCTGTAATTGTTAGGAATTGTAAATGTCTTTCAGTTAGGAAACTTCCCAGCCATACTGTCACATTCTCTTTTATGCAATATTTAATCAATACTATTTTTGAATTATACATAAATATTTAATTTGTTAAAGAGCTGCCAACTAACTAAGCTGGATTTGGAATGAAAAATCTATACAATGAAGACAGAAACAGCATCAGGAGGCAATGTTTCCATGAACAGTAAACAGAGAAACTCAGTCTGTCACTGATAACTGTCAAAATTAGATTCCCTACAGTGTGGAAACAGGCCCTTCGGCCCAACAAGTCCACACCGCCCCTCGCGGCATCCCACCTAGACCCATCCCCCTATAACCCACACACCCCTGAACTCTATGGGTAATTTAGCTTGGCCAGTCCACCTAGCCTGCACATCTTTGGACTGTGGGAGGAAACCGGAACACCCGGAGGAAACCCACGGAGACACAGGGAGAATGTGCAAACTCCGCACTGACAGTCACCCGAGGGTGTAATTGAACTCGGGTGTCAGGCGCTGTGAGCCTGCAGCACTAACCACTGAGCCACCGCGCCGCCCAAAATATTGGTAGCTGCAGCAAAGAATGTTGGGAGATCCTTTTGACTGACACAAACTAAGGCAACGTGTTGGGTGTGGATGAGTTCCACATGAATTTTCAAATGGAGTAGATGTATTTGTGTACCTTTCGATAATCCTCAGTAATTATGCCAAGCAAGTTATTGAAAACAAAGAACAATGCAGCACAGGAACAGGCCCTTCAGCCCTCCAAGCCTGAGCTGACACATGTTGCCCTGTTATACTGAAATTGTCTTCACTTACAGGATCTGTCTCCCTCTGTTCCCTCCCCGTTCATGTATTTGTCTGGTTGCTTCTTGAACGCTGCTATTGTGTATACTTCCACCAGCTCCTCTGACAGTACGTTCCAGGCACCTGTCACACTGTGTGTGAAATCCCGCCTCGCACGTCACTTTGAAACTTCCCCCAACCCCTCTGCACCTTGAACCTGTGTCCCGTAGTAATTGATCCCTCCATCCTAGGAAAAATTTTTGCCTCATACTTTCTACTCAATTTATACCATTCACAATCTTATAAACTTCTATCAGGTCTATCAACCTCTTGTGTTCCAGTGAAAACAAACCTAGTCCATTCAACCCTTCTTCATAGCTGAAATCCCCCACACGAGGCAACATCCTGGTAAACTTTCTCTGCACCCTCTCCAAAGCATCCACATCTCTCTGGTAGCGTGGTGACCAGGACTGTATGGAATGTAAACTGTAACTGTAGCTGTTATGCAATAAACTACCTTATGATCGAAAACAAGTGCCTCTTCTATTTAGACTCACCAGCGGTCTCTCTTTTAACACTGATAATTAGCCTGGCCCTGGACTCAGCTGAGAGAAAAGAATGAGCTACTCAAACCATGACAGCGTTGCTACCTGAAAATAAGACAATTTCGGCTTTATGTTTTCTTAGTTTTCTTGTCTAGGTTCTGTGGGAGAACCGTAATCCAAAATAACCGAATGACCCTTGACCCTCAAAGAAAAAATCACCAACTGGGTTTCACTTTGGATGTGAGTGATAATGGGAACTGCAGATGCTAGAGAATCCAAGGTAACAAAGTGTGAGGCTGGATGAACACAGCAGGCCCAGCAGCATCTCAGGAGCACAAAAACTGACGTTTTGGGCCTAGACCCTTCATCAGAGAGGGGGATGGGGAGAGGGAACTGGAATAAATAGGGAGAGAAGGGGAGGTGGACCGAAGATGGGGAGAAAAGAAGATAGGTGGAGAGGAGGGTATAGGTGGGGTGGTAGGGAGGGGATAGGTCAGTCCAGGGAAGACGGACAGGTCAAAGAGGTGGGATGAGGTTAGTAGGTAGGAAATGGAGGTGCGGCTTGGGGTGGGAGGAGGGGATGGGTGAGAGGAAGAACAGGTTAGGGAGGCAGAGACAGGCTGGGTGGGTTTTGGGATACAGTGGGTGGAGGGGAAGAGCTGGGCTGGTTGTGTGATGCAGTGGGGGGAGGGGACGAACTGGGCTGGTTTTGGGATGTGGTGGGGGAAGGGGAGATTTTGAAGCTGGTGACGTCCACATTGATACCATTGGGCTGCAGGGTTCCCAAGCGGAATATGAGTCGCTGTTCCTGCAACCTTCGGTAGCATCATTGTGGCACTGCAGGAGGCCCATGATGGACATGTCATCTAAAGAATGGGAGGGGGAGCGGAAATGTTCGCGACTGCGAGGTGCAGTTGTTTATTGCGAACCGAGCGGAGGTGTTCTGCAAATCGGTCCCCAAGCCTCCGCTTGGTTTCCCCAATGTAGAGGAAGCCACACCGGGTACAATGGATACAGTATACCACGTTCAGATGTGCAGGTGAACCTCTACTTAATATGGAAAGTCAACTTGGGGCCTGGGATGGGGGTGAGGGAGGAGGTGTGGGGGCAAGTGTAGCATTTCCTGCGGTTGCATTTCCTCCGCCAGCTGGTCCACACAGGATCTGAGTGCTCAGCTGGGGCCTTTAGTTTCCTTGGGTTGGCTCCCAGGGAGGCTGACCTGACTTCTGAAGCAGGGACAGAGAGAACAGGTGTGGCCAGGGCTGTTGGGGTAGGCATTGCCATGGCAGTGGTATTCTGCTGAAACCAAGCGTAGAAAGCATTGAGCGGGTTAGGGTGGGATGTGTCATTGTCCTGTACCTTAGACTGTTTCATTTTGTCTCCTGTGATGGTGCTTAGGCCTTGCCACAGGCAGTGGGAGTCTGTTTGGTAGGTCTGTGCCTGTGACTTTGTTTGGTACTACTTCTTGGCCTCCCTGATAACTTTGCAGACTATAGTCACCATTAAATTAGCTTTGTATTCCAGAATTTTATTGAAACTTCACTAACCGCCGAGATAGGATGTGTCCCTTTTCCACACATCATTAGCTTGGCATTCTGTTTTACTAACCCAGTGACATTATCTCTAGGCCACTGTCTTGTTTCAGAATCCAAACCAATGCAATGAAAGACATGTATTAACAGACAAATGATACTTCAAATATAAAGATAAATTTCACTTTGAATTATAAATACAACAAAGATACATCTTACACAACCACAAGAACTAACTCTACTTCTAGCAGATGTGCACTGCGCAGATACTCAGTTTCAAAATATACTTTATTCATACAGGGCAGGTCTCAAGTCTAACCTGACAACAGCTTTCACCTTTGTGCTACAGTGGTACAATTATCATCAAGAAACCACACATCAACAAGTCGTCTCTTCCTTAATATCATTAACATCATGACAGTCCTGATGGCGTAACTATCCAGAGTTCATTTTCAACTCATTAGCCAATTATGATCAGGCTCATAGTTTGCCTACTTCTGAGAAAACCCTGATCTCTTTAGTACTTACAAATTATTCATACACCTTTCCAGGTTTTACAACTTTTTTTTTTACCCAGGCTGTACAGTGCCTGCAAGATGGCACTGAGGTTTGGCGAATCTTTGCGAGCTCTCTACAGCAGATCAGTACCTTACATATCTTACAATTGTTCTGCTTTTTAAAGACTCAATTCCACAACATTGTATTCTTCGCTCTGTTCTATTATCCCCATGCACTTTGTATATTATGATCTGCCTGCACAGCACACAAAACAAAAATTTTCATTGTACCGAGGTACGTGAGAATAATAAAGCAAATGAAATGAAATGAAATCAATTCAAATGAAAAAGCCCCTAATCTCTTTTCCAGTTTCTTCCTGAGTGCAATCTGTTTCTGCCCCTCCTAAGAATTCTGTGTTTCTCTTTCAATGTCTGTTTGCTTTCAATGTCTCATGGATCACTTTCACGCTTCTGTTTTGTTGCTCTCCTTTTACTCTGCAACTTTAGATTGAGTTTGCCCACCAGGCTTCTTCTCTCTTAACCTTTCCCCTGCTGGTACTATGTGCGAATCAAATCTCACGACATCGCATGGAGCAGTTTTATCGATTCATCCTTTTAAAACTGACACAAACTCTTAAAAGTCCCTGTAAACTTTTTAAAACGCCTACATTTTCTACAGATACTTTGAAGAAATGACAACCATTCTCTGAAAAACAAAGTGTGGAGCTGGATGAACACAGCAGGCCAAGCAACATCTTAGGAGCACAAAAGATGCTGCTTGGCCTGCTGTGTTCATCCATCTCCAAACTTGGTTATCTCAGATTCTCCAGCATCTGCAGTTCCCATTATCTCTGAAACAACTATTCTCCGAATCCCATTTATGGATCAAAGTTTGTAAGATTTGTAACTTTCACTCATGGGGACTGAGTAGGAAACCCCATGAGAGTGATCTACAGTGTAGAGGGATATTTACTCATTATTTAACCCCGTGCTGCCACCCCTGTTCTGGGAATGTTTGATGGGGACAGTGCACAGGGAGCTTTACCCTATCTAACATTGTGCTGCCCCTGTCCTGGGAGCGTTTGATGGGGACAGTGCACAGGGAGCTTTACTCTATCTAACACTGCGCTGCCCCTGTCCTGGGAGTGTTTGATGGGGACAGTGCAGAAGAATCTTTAGTTTTTGTTTGAAATAGTAGAAGGAAATTTATTTTCAGTTTAAAAGCGTAGATAAAGGTTTACTTTCAGTTACAGAGTGTAGAAGACTGAAAGGTATGGATGAGGGGTGCACCAACAGAATAGCTGAGGCAAGGATGAAGTTTGGTGATTTCACAGAGGCAGAAATAGGTGGTCTTCATGATGGATGGACTATGTGAAGAGGTGGCTGTCTAACAGGACATTTTACCTGATGAGGCATTGCTTATATTACTTCCCGCAAGATAATAAATAGGGTGTAGATATCATGGCACTGAGCAATGCACCAGACATTTATTATAACTATCATATGCACAAATGTTGCTTTCCTGAGGTAAGTAAGTATCTGAGCTAACATAAAACTATGGCATTACAACAGAAGTGCACTGGACAGTGTCATACTTCAAGTGATCCTAGGGTAAGAGTGAGTATGAGATCTTTATATCCTCAGATTACATGTTATGATGCAGTAAAGGCATCATGAAAATACCTCTTAAATGACGTAGTCACCATAAAGCCATCGCAGTCCTACCAGGCTATAGGCTGCTCTCTTGTTAGAAGGGGATGACTCTTGGTGGTTTAACCTCAGGGGAGGGGAAAGGCTGGAAAGGAGAGTTGTTCATGGCAACCTCAGACATACTGACAATGGGATACACATCCCTGAATCAAATAAGATGCCAAAAATTGTGAACGAATTCGTTTAATTTTAGCAAGTTGTCAGCAAGAGAGATAGCATCAATAGCAGGGATAGAAGACAATGACATTGGTCATGCCGTTATTTATTTGGCTCATCCAGCGGTGGTTTTCATAAATATTCTGATAGCTTGGTGAGAGTGCAGAAATCAGGAGAGGTGATGGCATGAAAACCAAATGTGGTGATTCAAATATGGTATTTCGGAAAAGATGGACTCAAATTTGGGCGGTGAGAACACTTTTTGGAGATGAAATGGAGTTGGAGGTTGGATGCGAGTTTGCACAGATGGTGGAGTCAAAAGTTGGTATTCTAGGATGAGGGCTGATGACATTGATAAGAGATACATGTCCCTATTACTGGGTCATCTCTTTATTTACCTGAAGTTATCTCCTGGATCCTTGTGATAAACCTCAGTGCTCTCCTGGCATTTGCATTTTAGACTGCTGCTACAGTAGCTAATGTTTGCAACTTCACTGGGGTCTCTGCTTATTGCCTGTCCTGAGATCCTTTTGGTTTTCTCTTCACTCTTCTGTCTTCTAAACTGGACCTTGTTCCTGCCTTAAGCTGATGCTGTAAATCAGGAGCAAAATCAGAAGTTGCTGGAAAAGCTCAGCAGGTCTGGTAGCATCTGTGCAGAGGAATCAGATGTTTTGGGGACCGGTGACCCTTCCTCAGAAGTGGAGGAAATTCTGAAGGTCACTGGACCAGAAAAGTTAACTCTGATTTCTCTGCACAGATGTTGCCAGACCTGCTGTGCTTTTGCAGCAACTTCTGTTTTTGTTCTTGTTCCTGAGGCTCCAGCTTTCTCTTCTACTCTTTGCTAGCCCTTGATCTACACTCTGTTTCCCTGGTGACTCCTTCACTGGTACCTGGGCCAAAACTATAATCTTAACCTGTGCAGCTGTTTATAGATCAATATTGGTCATTCCTGGTTCCAAGTCCCACTGTTTTTTTTTCTCCAAAGCAGACATCATTTTTAGCTGAAAGCTTATGACATTAGGAGAGGTAACAAGATGTGTCAATGGCATCCACTGTTGTGTTTGTGGTTCACTCAGAATTAGAAATAGAACACAATGTAGACAGAGGATAAACCCGAACAGGCAATACTTTGTCGTGCATCTCCTTAGTTCGGCACTCAGACTTAGGCTGCCCCGCTAACTCCTGCCTCTGGGTCTCCTGACCCCCTCTCTTAAAGGGGCAACACACATCCAACTACTTATAATACCCATAGCCTTTTTGTGCCATGTTTCAATTTCTCCCCATGGGTCATACTATATAATTTGTCCCTCTGTATTCATAGAATATAGAACTGTAGAGCACAGGAGTGGAGCCTTCAGCCCATGATGTTGTGCCAAACATGACGCCAAATTAAACTAATCCCTTCTGCTTGCCCTTTGTCTATATCCCTCCATTCCTTGCATATTCACGTGCTTGTCCAATCATCCCTTCAATGCCCTCTATCTTATCTGTCTCCACCAGCCTCTCAACTTAAATGCATGCCCCCTTGTAATAGACGTTTCATCTCTGGGGAAAATATTCTGACCGTCAATCCGACCGAAGCATCTCATAATTTTACAGACTTCTATCAAGTCTCCCCTCAGCATCTTCCACTCCAGAGAAAACTAGCTGAGTTTTTCTAGCCTCTCCTCATGGCTCACACCCTCTAATCCAGGCAGCATCCTGGTAAACCTCTTCTGCATCCTCTCCAAAGGCTCCATAGCTCATAAATTTTGCACAAACTCTCTTGCTCTAAGGAAGTCCTGTCAATATTGGGGAAGTTAAGGTCACCCACTATGATAACTCTGTTTTTATTGCATCTTTCCATATTTATTCCTCAATGTCTCAGTGGCTGTTCGGAGTCCTATAGTATAATCCCATCAGAGTGATTGCACCCATCTTATTTCTGAGCTCTACCCATATTGCGTCAGTGGATGAGCCCTACAGCATGTCCTCCCGGAGTGCAGATGTAACATTCTCCCTGATTAGTAATGCAACTCCTCCACCGCTTTTACCTCCTTCTCTATCTCATCTAAAACACCAAAATGCTGGAACAGTGAGCGGCCAGTCATGTCCCTCTCTCAACCAAGTCTCTGCTGTAGCCACGACATCCTAGTCCTACGTACTGTCCAGGCTCTAAGCTCATCTGCCTTACCTAGAATACTCCTCGAGCTGAAATGAACACACCTCCACCCATCAGTACCATAGAGTTCATTTACCTGCCTATGCAGTTCTTTCCTTCTGCTTTATTGATCATAACATCTACCTTCCCCTCAATCCCTCCACTTGCTGACCTGCTGCTCTGGTTCCCAGACCCCTGCCACTCTAGTTTAAATCCTCCTGTGTAGCACTAGCGAACCTCTTTGCGAGGGCATTGATTCCCGTTCAGTTTAGGTTGCAGCCCGTCCCTCTTGTGCAGGCCACCCCTGCCCCAGAAGAGGTTCCAATGATCCAAGAACCTGAAACCCTATCCCCTGCACCAGCTCTTTCACCATGTATTCATCTGCCCTATCTTTCTATTCCTTGCCTCACTAGCACGTGACACTGATAGTAATCCAGGGATTACTACCCTCAAGGTCCTGCTTTTCAGCCTCTTTCCTAACTCCCTGTACTCACTCTGCAGGACCTCATCCCGCTTACTGCCTATGTCATTGGTACCAATGTGCACCACGACCTCTGGCCACTCACCCTCCGCCTTGAGAATTTCATTCACTTGTATGTGTTAGCTCCTACCCCAGACCTGACCCAGTGATAATGGGAACTGCAGATGCTGGAGAATCCAAGATAATAAAATGTGAGGCTGGATGAACACAGCAGGCCCAGCAGCATCTCAGGAGCACAAAAGCTGATGTTTTGGGCCTAGATGAAGGGTCTAGGCCCGAAACGCCAGCTTTTGTGCTCCTGAGATGCTGCTGGGCCTGCTGTGTTCATCCAGCCTCACATTTTATTATCCCAGATCTGACCTATTTCTTTTGACTGCTTTTGACTACACTTTATATTCCCTCCTCTTGTCCATTTTGACTACACTTTATATTCCCTCCTCTTGTCCATCTTTCCTCTTTCTTCCAATAGCTTGTTCTTGTCTTTCTGCTGTCTGTTTTCCCTTTGCTGTTTTGTATGAGGGACATCTACTGGTCCACATGCATCTAAAAGTGATGAGTTTGTGTGTTTAACCAGGCCAATATCCTCATTGCCTGCCACTCCAAATTTTGTTGATTTCAGCAACTTTAAAAAGGCACCAAACACTTGTACAATCATAACAATAGTAAACATTAATCAGCAACTAATTTCAAAGTAGCTGAAGATATTTTTGTATAACGCTGGTAGTGTTGCCTCTTGTATGTTCACCTTTAAGGTTAAGAGATGGCATTAGCCATGTACATTTCAACTATACTGCCCTCTGCAGGTAGTAACGTCCTCATCATTGACTCACCTTAATGGCTCAAACCAGAAATGAGCAGGATATATATGACATTTTGATCTCAATGCAACTTGCAATAACCAAAATTTGAATATCACGCACCTTGGTTTTTCATCCATATCCCTTTTTCCAGCTACAAATAAGAATCAACTTGATTGAAGCATGCAAGATCCCAAGGGATCTTGGCAGGCTGGATGAGAAGAGGATATTTCTTCTCACAGGAGCGTCTAGAGCTCTTAAAAAAAACTTATTGATGGGATGTGTCCTTCATCGGCTGGGTCAACTTTTATTGCCCATCCCCAGTTTCCCTTATGAAGCTGATAGTGATCTACCTTCTTGATCTGCAGTCCATTTTGTAAAGACTGTATCTTTATATTTTCCTGTATTTCTATATTATGGACTGAAATAGGAAAAGAACTGCTTAAAAACCAAACTTATTGAAGGGTCATAGAACTTTTTAACAGCAAGTAACCTGACACTCCTTGTAAGTGCTGTTTATGCAGATGCCAAAAGACCACAAGAATAGGAGCAGAACTAGATCATTCAACCCATTGTGTCTGGTCTGCCGTTAGATCATGGATGATCCATTTCTCAACTCCATTCTCCTGCCTTCTCTCGCTAACCCTCGATCTCTTTACCAATCAAGAAACTATTGATCTCTGTCTTAAATACACTGTATGTTTTGGCCTCCGTAGCCCTCTGTGGCAAAACATTCCACCAATTCACCAGCCTCTGGTTGAATAAATTCGTCCTCATCTCAGGTCTAAAGCATTGCCCCTTCATTCTGAGGCTGTGCCCTCAGGTCTTAGTCTCTCCTACTAGTGGAAACATCTTCTCCACGTCTGCTGTATCCAGGCCTCTCAAATATTCTGTACATTTTAATGAGACCCCCGCATCCTTCTAAGCTCTATTGAGTACAGAGCGTATTTATTTGGCTAGTCCAGTTCAGTTTCAGGTCAATGGTGACTCATTGTTTGTTGATAGGTGCCAGTGCTTCAAACAGCAAATGAGGTGAAATGGTTTTCTTGGGAGCTCATGAGTCTTTGGTGGAAGGCGGTAGCAGAATCTTTGACTTTTTTTAACAGCAGAGTTAGGTCTATTTTTGGTAAGTAAAGGAATGAAAGGTAGGTGGGACTGTTGATGTGATCGCAATCAGATCTTATTCAATGGTGGAATAAAGCCAGGAGAAGAATGGCTTAATCCATCTCCTTGTTTATTTATTTGTATATGCTGTATCAATGCTTTCCAATCTGGATTCTCAAGGGAAACTGGAGACAGGCAGTAAATACCAACCAACAGAAAAGAATAAAAAATACCCTCTCATATTATTTTCTACACTGACACATCCTTTGCTCCACATTCTCCAAGTTTACAGGTGCCACTAAGCACATCAATTGTGTTCCAAATAATTTAATAGAATTTTAATGAGCTTTCTAACCATAGCTGCATTTTATAATTGCAATATCAATTACAAATAAAACAGCTTTATATTAAAAAAAAACCCTTCACATGAATTTGCTGTCAGCTTTTTTCTTCCTGATCTTATTTTCATTTTATTCTAATATTTATATATTTCCTCCCATTAAACTTTTAAATACCTCTTGTTGTGTTTTAAAATTTAAACCCAACTCACGGCTTTATTCTTCTTTTGAGCCTACTGACTGTTGTAGGGGAGAACATTTTATCTCATTGCAAAAATTGCCTTGGACATAATAATAACTATGAAAAAGCAATTGGTTAAATATTTTGAAAAGAAAATTATGGTATTGTGAGGAAAGGAGATGACAGAGCTATTTGGATTACTCTGTTAAAGATTCAGCTCAACATCATGGGCTGAAGGATTTCTAGGATGTTACAATTTTGAAGTAGATTGTGGGTTAAAGATTTTTGCTAGTACTCTTAAAAATGTACCTTTTGGCATGCATCCACCAATGTTATGGTGAGCGATCTGAGAAGGTCCCATGGAAATCCAGGCTTTAAGTGCTACAAGGCATTTTGAAATGGTGAAAAGTTCCATCAATTGGTAATCGATAAAGAGAGCTATACTCATCTTGCAGGATGAAGAGACCATCCAGCCATCTGTAGCACGTGCTGTCAGAACACTGCTGTGTCTGTGTATGGGGCTCTGGTGGGTGTTGAGGACAGGATCAGGGTTATCCTCATTTCCCATGGGAAAGAAATTCACCAAACATCGACTCAAGAAAAAAGGAGCAAAATGCCTTGAATTTATGATACAGGATATGGTCGTAATGTTGGAAAAAGCTCAGTGACTTCACAAAGCTGTGCTATTTACTATGCTACAGCTTCATTTGTACATGCCTCACAACACTCCATCTGTCCTTGATCTTTCGCCAGTCACTAGATCATAGGCAGCTTGATCTGTTTCTCCTCATACTTCACTATAGCTCACACATGATACAGTGATCATCAATTATTCCACTCCAATAGGTGCAGTAAGACTCTCACTAACACCTTTTTTTCAGGATTGTATACAATTTCAGATCGTATGTTAAACCAGAGATGAAACAGTACACCTGCACACTTTCTCCTGATTTTTCAAGTTGACAACTATGGGCAATCTGACAGTGATGGTTATTGTGAAAGTGGGTAATGTTACAGAAGGTGTAGCGTTGTAGAGTCATCGAGTTGTACAGCTTGGAAACAGACCCTTCAGTCTAACTTGTCCATGCCACCCAGATATCCTACATAAATCTAGTCCCACTTGCCAGCATTTGGCCCATATTCCTCTAAACCCGTCCTATTCGTGTACCCATCCAGATGCCTTTTAAATGTTATAATTGTACCAGCCTCCATGACTTCCTCTGGCAGCTCAATCCATACATGCACCACCCTCTTCAGGAAAATGTTGCCCCTTAGGATCCTCTTAAATCTTTATCTCCTCACTCTAAACCTACACCCTCTAGTTTTGGACTCCTCTACCTTGGAGAAACGACTTTGGCTATTCACCCTATCCATGCCCCTCATGATTTTATAAACCTCTATAAAACTCAGCCTCTGATGCTCCAGGGAAAAAGGCCCAGTCTATTCAACCTCTCCGTGTAGCTCAAAGCCCCCAAACCTGTGTCTGAACCCTCTCAAATCTCACAACGTCCTTCCTATAGCAGGGAGACTAGAAATGAATGTTAGCGAGTTTTGAGAAGATTTGTAGCTCAGGTTGAGGTTCTGGATGTAAGTTTGCTCGTTGAGCTGGAAGGTTAGTTTTCAGATGTTTCGTCACCATTCTAGGTAACATCATCAGTGAGCCTCCGACGAATCGCTGGTGTTGTGTAATAGAAAGTGGGACATAACACCAGCGCTTCTTCAGAGGCTCACTGATGATGTTATCTAGAATGGTGACAAAACGTCTGAAAACTAACCTTCCAGCTCAGCGAGCAAACTCACATCCAGAACTGAATGTTTATACTTGTTGTTGATTGAGGAGTTCATAGTGTCTCCTAACATTTGTGCATTGTGGATACACATTGCCATGTCCATGATGGGACTTCTTAAACAGAAATGAGCATCAAATGTTTTAATTACATTGTCAAATGTTGCCATTCCTTCCATACCACCTTGCCTGGCAAGGGTGGCATTTACACTGCTGCTGATTATCTCGGCAATTTCCTGCTCTTGTCCTTGTCTGGCCAATCGTTGAGAGCTACCACAACCAGGTACCTGCAGAACTATCAGCACCAGCTTGCTCAATGCCCAGTCTGCTTGAGGTCATCACAATTTTCTCGCAAGCCTGATAAAGATAACGCTTTGTCTAGTTTGCTATTTGCAATATAGACTACGGAAACTGAACTAAGGGGAGGTGATGGCTTAATGCTATTATTGCTAGATTATTAATCCAGTAACTCATGCAATGTTCTGGTGACCTGGGTTTGAATCCTGCCTTGGCAGATGGTAGAATTAGCATTCAATAAAAAAAAGCCTGGAATTAAGAATCTAACAATGACCATGAATCTATTGTTGATTGTCATGGGTACAAACCCAATCTGTTTCAAACATGTCCTTTAGGGAAGGAAATGGCCATCTTTACCTGGTCTGGCCTACGTGTGATCCCAGACACAGCAATGTGGTCAACATTTCACTGTCCTCTATGCAATTAGGGATGGGCAATAAATGCTGGCCTGGATAGTGGTGCCCACATCTCATGAATGAATAAAAAACCCATTTTTTACTTTTAATCCTAGTGTCGCACAGGAAGTTCTCGCTTGTGTGCTTATTCTTTTCTATGGGCCTCTGATTTATGGAAACTTGTGAGCCATGTGGCTGTTGATTTCTTCCTGTTTTGAACTGTGAACTCTGCTCTGGGCCTTCTCCTACTCTTTCCTCAGTTTCTTTCTCTCCATAATTTATTGCCAGGGCTTTCCTCGCTGTCCATCTCTAGCTGGCTTCTGAGTTTCACTTTGGGTATTTTCCCTTGCACTGGTTTGGATCACTGGGCTTCATTTCAGGCTCTTAAGGTTCAGTTCTATGGGTCTGGTCACTATTGCCATCGTGTAGTAATGTAGGATATGTGCTCTTGTGTAAGTAACAGCATGACTGACTTGATTGAATACAGAAGATGGTGAGAAACCTTACCTGGAACCTGACTGACCCAACCTCCAGTATTATTCACATAGGCTCATTGTGACTTTGCAGGCCCTTAAGCTCCTCTGGACTTTCAGGATCCAGTTTAAAAATTGCAACACTTCACCATGAACAAGGCCCTCTCATCCTCATAGGCACTGACAAACATCACTGAGTTACAGGGACTGATCATCATGAGAGAGAACTTTAGGAACCTGTCCTGTGGACCTGATTTATGTCTCAGTGATCTTGCTTGAAAACATCCTTGCGCAGAGGACAAGTGAAGCAGCATTCTGGAAACCACTGTTAACATTGGATCCCATAGCAGTGTAGTGAGTAGTATGAGGTGGCATTGAAGCAGTCATGAGGTTTAATTGTGGGCTCCACTGTCAAGTTCATGGAGCTGACTATGTCCAAGAAATGGTATCCAGCCTCTCACAGAACCCTCATGCAATTTGGAGCTAAATAAGATGACTAGTACTGTCCACAGCATTCCAGATGTGATCTCACCTATGCCCTATATAAACGAAGCATAACCTACCTGCATTCAGTTCCCCTCACAAAAATGTTAACATTCTAAAACCTATCCCTATTACTTGCGGTACCCACATTCTAACTTTTACAACACATGCACCGGGGTAAGTTGAATAAACTTGAGAAAAATGATCTTTCAAAAGCTTTTGTTTAACTGTTTTAGCTGTTTCATATGTTGACAGCTGAACTGATCACTTGGTATTTCGTCAATGCTTTTTTTAAAACACAAAGAGCATTAGATCTACAACCTAATCACCCTTTAAAAAACGGATAGATTCACACCAAGGTTGTAAATAACTGCAAGCACCAATTTGTCCAAATTCCATTATTAATGTCAGGGAAGTTAATGTCTGCAGAGGCAGGATTGAAAAGGATAGCTGCTGTTTGGCAAAATGTCTATCCACCTTCTATCCGCCTCCCCCTCTCTCCCTATTTATTTCAGAACCCCCTTCCCTTCCCCCATTTCTGAAGCAGGGTCTAGGCCCCAATCGTCAGCTTTCCTGCTCCTCTGATGCTGCTTGGCCTGCTGTGTTCATCCAGCTCCACACCTTGTTATCTGCATTGACAATTTGGCAGGTGAATTAACAGAGGAAGCTACGCAGACTAACACTAATTCTTTGCCACTTAGAACAGAAATTACAGCTCCAGTTTAAATGAGGAATGTGAAGAAAAACAAATCATTGTTTCTTTTGAGATAACAAGGTGTAGAGCTAGATGAACACAGCAGGCCAAGCAACATCATAGGAGCAGGCCTTGTCACAACAAATGTACAACACGGAGTCAGGGAGAAAAGAAACTGACCCTTCAGTCCAATTTGTCCATGCCAGCCAAGCTTCCCAAACTAAACTAGTCCCACTTGCCTACATTTGACCCCTATCCCTCTAAACCTTTCCTATTCATGTACTCATCCAAAGGTCTTTTAAATGTTGTTAATGTACCTGCATCTACCACTTCCTTGGCAATTTATTCCACATACAAACCACCCACTGCGGGAAGAAGTTGCCCTCACATCCCTTTTAAATGTTTCTCCTCTCACCTTAAAATTATGTCCCCTGGTTTTGAACTCCGCCCCCCCCCCGGATTACGTGAACTTCTTAGTTCAGTGAAGATCCTCCAAAATAGTTATGGTCAATGACATACAAGCAACAAAAATGGCCAATAACATAGTTTTATTTATAATTTTTATTTTCACACTTAGATACATTATGTTTCTTACAGAGACACAATTGAAATAGATTGCCTTCAGGTGTACAATATTATCATAGTGGAGAAACCTTACACAGATACAGCAAAAACAATAACAATAGTGCAAGAACAGCGTTTTCCCAGAAAGCCATTGGTATATATTTTAAATAGATTATGTACAAATAAATATTTTTCTTTCTATATACAGTCGTGCACTACTGTTAATGACATTGGGAAATGACAAGGACTACACCAATACACAGTACAGTACATTTGTTTTGAAGACTATGATTTGCCAATAACTTGAAATTATGCATGTTAGAGATTACTGTTTTTTTTCTAAATCAAAATTGGTTTATCAAAGTTGCATTGGTTACTGCAAACACCAATGCGCACAACCTTCATAATTAATGTCAGGGAAGTTACAGTCTGTAGAGACAGGACCGAAAGGGATAACTGCTTGCATTGCAAGACAATTTGTCAGCTGAGTTAACAGAGGAAGTTACACGCATTGCTAAAATATATCAATATATATATATAGAATATATATATTTGTGTGACAGCAGATGCAACTTTTTCTGCTGTACGATTTTTTTCCAAGTAGCCAACATGTACTAGAATAGAGTTTTTACATTAGGTTGTTCTTGGCTTTGCTAGGATCTCCATGTTATCTGTAAAACTTCCAACTAAGGTATAAAAAAAATTCTTAAATGATAAAAGAAGCAAACAACACAATAAGTCAGTCAGCCTTTTAAAAAGAGGAAAGACAGGATAACGTGCTGAGCAGAGACACTTATCAATTTTAACAGAAAGCCTGTGACATTAACCTGTCCTATCAGGTGACTGACTTTCTGTATTTTCACAATTTCCTATTTTTATTTCAATTTAATAGCATTTTCAGGCTCTTTTTAACTTGTGAAGGAGAAATCTTCCTTCTATATGACCAGCATTATAAATTAGGACAATAGAATCCAAAACCAAAAGGTTAGCTATAATTTCCAGGCATATTGACAGAGACTGACTGATGCATTGACGATCTGAGAACAGATGGTTACCATTAAGATATGGCAACCAAATATTGCTTTGCTTCAGATATAGGAGAAGCATATTTTAAACATTTTTCACGGATTCACAGCACTGATGAGCTTTCCTAATGAAATGCAATAATTGTCAATTCCCCAAACTGATGTATGCATCATGAAAATACATGCATATTTCACCATTTGTCTTTTATCTTTTAAGTGCTCTATAGTGCTTAATATAACATTATTATGTGTCTCTATATGTAATAGTTAGCTTTGAAACACATTTGTAAGGTCTTCCACCTGACACAAGATCACAGCATTTTCAAATCTTTATCCAGTATCATATTTCAAAACAGATTAAAAATTCTATTGATAGTGATCAATCTGAGAGTCTATTGCCTGTCTGCAATACAGTTTGCAGACAAGCATGATGCAAAATCGAATGGGTGTTTTCTAAAGCATGGAGGGATTGGAGGTTATTCCACCCACTGAGTTTGGACTTGGTGTTTTATAATTGGTACTGCATACACTGGCAGTCTGGCACAAAGATAATAAATCCAGGTACAGTAAACCAAAAACATAGCTTAATGGCTGGAATACACGCCACTTTTAAAAAAAAAATAGGAAGGTCAGACCGTTAGAAATGTTTTTATCATAAGTTGCCACAGTTCATTTTCATGCAATCTATCCAGGAGTATAAGTGGGTGGTCAGGGGAGTGAAAGAGTGGAATCTATCTGGGAACATTAGAAAATAGCTTATCATTTAAGTATTTACTGCACTTTATCCATAATTTAGGGATAACTTAAGACTATTATAATCTTTACAGATCCAACATTGTTATGTTATTACTACAATATTTATGTGTTAATTTACTGCTGTCAATAAGGAATTTTAACTCAATATTATTGTCAACTTAAACAATGAATCATAATTTGCTTAAGCAAAACCAAATGCCTATTTGACATGGTGGACTCAATTACTTGCAATAATATCACATTATGATAGTTTTATTTAATAAATCTATTTTTGGTTTATTTGAGTTAACTCCTCCTGGTTAATATTGCAACTCTGTCAGAATAGTTAATTAAAAGTGTGGCTCTATTGCATGAGTACTAATGACAGATCACAGCTCATAGCTAATCCTGAGCATAAAAGGCATTTGGCTTGACATAAAGAAATAAATTTGCGTGAGTCTGAATGAAACAATGATAAATTCCACTGAGGTACATAATCATAACTGCGAGTACTTGCGACTTTAGGGCTCAAAGTTGACCATGACCTGAGATCATAGAACAATTGAAAATTATTTGTAATCATTAAACCCTCCAGAAGTACTTGCTATTTTATAATGCAATGCTGACCAGTAGCAAAATGAATATTGCTCCATACCATGGAATGATTAAGATATTAGCCCTATTTACAAAAACACCCAATTATTTCTGCTACATGGTTTTCTGCAGTTAATGTTAGTTCCTATAATTGCACTGAAATGTCTAATTGTTATAGAAAGACAATGCAATTGAACAGTCCGGACTGTGATATCATTGTGCAGGGTGGCAGGACCGCTCCTGTGACCCTTACATCAATGAGCTCCCAACCTTGGGTTTATTACTTGCAAAAATCATTAAGCATTGGCTGAGTGTATGGAGCAAATAAAGAAAGTAGAACCATTCTCTTCAGTCATCCATTGACTTGCTCTCTGGTACATAGAGAGGACAGTGGAATCAACAAATTTGTCTACTCTCATGACTGCAGTTAAATACGGTATTTACAAAGAAATGGGGAACAGAAAAGGATTCGTGCTCATAGAAAAAAAAACTACTCATCAGTTTCTTTGAGCTTCTTTATGCATTTGACCTTTAGTGTTTTTATGCATTTGACCTTTAGTTTAGCGAATAATTTAAAATCCTACATAATTTATAAAGAAAAGGTATCTATGAGTGTTTTAAAGCCACAAGGAAGGGTTTAAAGGATGTCATGACTTGAAAGAAAGTTTATGCAATTTTTGTACATTGTCCGAAGATGTTAATTTATCTATGGCCCCAAAACACATGATTTAGTAAGGTGAAAACTGGATCTAGTTTCACCCATGTTACAGATGTAAAATTGGCATAAGAAAGGCTAGTTTCAGAGACCATAGCTAGGAGTGAGATCACACAAATTAACTGCACACTTCTACTTTGGCATTTGGTACTGTTTTTTGTAGTAGTTTGGTTCTGCATTGAAAATAAACCTTTATGTTTGAAGTTATTACATGCATGCAATTGAAGTACTAATTCTACAAACGGAGAGGCAGGATTAAGTTGTAAAACCAGTAAACAATGAAAAAAGAGACCAACCCAAAAAGGGACACTACAGAATACTTTGGAATAAAAAAGAATTAAACACTATGCTCAAAAATATTAAAATCAGAAAGAGTTGGTAAACCATAAGTAAACAAAGTAGGACGTAAACAAGTGAGGGGCATCAACAATAGACAATTTAAACAAAAGAAACTGTAACCAGGCTAAGAAGCAGAATGAAAAAGATCAAATTCAAATCAAGGAAACCCTCCAGAAAGACCATAGAAGTTCACTTTTTGCTAGAGTCTATTTGTCAATCAAATCATAAAATTGATAATTCAATCCTGTTTCACACATTGGGGTGAATTGATTGAAGAAGGGAGTCACTGCGATTTACCCAATAAGTAATTAAATTACACTTCTTGTTTTGACTCTTGAGCTTTAGTTAGGCTTTAATTCAATTTTACATCTCAGGTTACAGACAGGTTAAGACAAATGTTGCTGTTGGCTAAGGGTATGATAAAACAATTTGTGTATTAATTTCAAAGTATGTGATCACAATCATTTTGGTCTTGTTGGCAGTCTGCATTCCTTTATATAGCTGGGATCAGTACCAGCGTCCCAAGTTTAAAAGTGGGCTTCAGAAGTTGTTCGGATTCTTAGGCTCATGATATTCAGTTAATGGAGCACCCAAATCTAGTGCCAAGAATCAATGAAAAGATGACTGCATAACTTGAGCTTCTCATTTTCAGAGCCTTTTTAAGCGCTTACAGTCATGTTGTCAAAACAGTCAGTGGCTTGGTGAAATTTCTTATCCATGTACAAACCTTCCTTTCCATTACTGCCCAGAATGCTGTTATCATGCAACTCCAAGAACAACACATCCCCTTACATAGCAAACACCATCCCGACATTGACAATAGTAGTAACACTATCATATCATTTCATTAGGAGCATTATGATTATTATTTGTCCGAGTGCAGACTTTAATGCCCATCAAAATGAGGTTATTGCTGTATTATTGATTTTTATTGACAGCTGTAAATGAACATTTGCATCCTAACCAAACAGAATATCTGCTGAGCATTAACATTAAGCAGCCCTAGTTAAGTATTAGCTTTTATATATTTTAATATTTAAAAAAAATATCTTCATAGTATTCCAGATTTTCCGAATCTGAAATATTGACCATATTACATAGAACCAATAGCAGTAGCACAATGAAGAGTAAAGATCTACATTAGGAGTGATGTTATGAATGTGCCATGTGAGTTCCCTCACCATGCTCTATCTCTACTTGTTTCTCAGTAAATACTGCATGAAGCTGATACCAAGTAGGAGGAAAAGTGATGTAAAGAACTGTGCAAAAGTATTTATACAGTGAATGAGTTTCTATTAGATTAGCAACTTGATTCATTACTGTACTTGCAATTTAAGGGTGCAAACACAATCTAATGAAACAAAGGAGTGCAGAGTCAGTTTTTCCAAAAAAAGCTACATTTAAGATTAAATTTAACAGTACCTTAAATCTTAACTCAATGAAAAGTTATTGGAACCTATTATATACCAGGTTTCACTTTGAAAATATATTATGGTCTTAAAAAAGGTCATATTCTAAAAACAAAACATACAACAATGACAGCCTGTAATTGTCCAAGTAAAGTGCAGAGATGATCTACAGGCCCTAAGGTGTTAATTACATAATATGGCAGTATGTCAGTCACTACATTTTATTCTGCATTAGGCAGCAAGCGATGATGTGTATAATAGATAAATAGCTACGACCTTAATAATTGATTAATAACTCTATGACCTTAATATTGCCTTTCACACCTGATTGAATTTGCTTTCAAGTGCCACAATCTATAGCAGCTTCATTGGTTTATTCATAAGATGTACAGGTGATTAAAATTGTTGTGCTAAGCCAAAAAAGGTTGTAAAACATTAAATTGTATATAGTTTAATAAACGTGTAATAAATAAAGCTAAGACCTATAGAAGTAAATCTGTATTAAACATTACATCTCCAGTACTAATCTGATTCTCAGATCCCAAAGAAAAGGTAGGTTTGGCTAACTGTCTGAGAACCCAAAGTATTATGTCCCCAGCCTCCCACCCCCGCAAGCCCTTTCAAAAAAATGCCCTCCAAAACCAGTTTTATGCACCTTTGTCATTTCAAAAGTAAATTATTTCACACCAGTCATTCTGAAATATAATGCAATATTATTTCAATACCTGGCAGAAAAAAACTAGCAAGGAAAATTCCTTTGTCACTGAAATATCACCTAGTAACAATAGAAAAATGAAAGAATCTTCTTGGGGGGGATATAACTAATTTAGGCAGTGGTCTTCCCATAAACATCAGATTAAACCAGAGGAAAAATCCCAGAGTCAATCTCTCCATTCAGGAATGCCACAGATGCAAACATCAACTTTACTCATTTGCTTGAAATGAGAACAAAAAATTAATCAAGCAAAAAATACAGTTGTTATTGTTTAGCATTACCTTCTCATTCTCCATTAAATTGCATGGCCAGCTGAGCCAATCTTAAAACAAAAACAAAGCTGCAGCAGGCAGGATGAGTAAATTTTCTCATCGGTAACTTAAAGGAAAGGGGTACAGTCATGAAGATCCGACTGTCACTGGACACCCTATGACCTTCTCTTCCAACATAACACTGGTAATCAGAAAAGCAACGTAGAGTATAAACATGATAATTCCAAGAATTTTGTTCATTTTCCACTTGCAGGCCCCGATCGACAGGATGACGAAAAGAAGCATGATGAAGAGGAGAACAATTGAACAGAACAGACCATTGCTCCTGACTTCGATTGGGGTGAAGTTGTTAATCAAGGCATGCAGGAGCCATGGCAGAGGCAGTCTGCAAAGATATAGAGGAGAAAAATACATTTTAATC
Source organism: Stegostoma tigrinum (assembly GCF_030684315.1). Taxonomy (NCBI): domain Eukaryota; kingdom Metazoa; phylum Chordata; class Chondrichthyes; order Orectolobiformes; family Stegostomatidae; genus Stegostoma; species Stegostoma tigrinum. The sequence goes on along the minus strand of NC_081356.1, from coordinate 10,534,381 downwards.
TTTTTCTGAAGGCTCAGGTCAAACTCTTACCTTTCTTTGATAATCCAGAGTTATGCTGAGTTATAAATCCCTATTTATGCTGAGATTGTGTTACTTTTTTTTAAATAGGTGAGGGTTTATCTTAAACAGGAAGGAAAAGACCACTATTGACCATTGCCTTGAAAGAGCACAGGAGTTAGTCTGATGAGTATGAGGCAAGGAAAATTATCCGCACGGCTTTGAGAAAGTGTCATGGAGCTTTCTTCTAGATTTAATCAAAGATGCAAACAAGTCTTCAGTTTGGAATCTGATCTTGAATGAGCACATCTCCAACAATGCAGCATGCCATCAGCCATTCACTAAAGTGTCAGCCTGGATTGTGGCTCCAATCTTTCTAATGCCAGAATGCTCCCAATCAGCTGCCTAACACTATTCATAAGATAACCAATTTCTTCTAAAAAAGAATGATAGATGGAATTAAGTTTACACTAACATTTAGTTATTGTGTGCAGTGTAAAAAGGTTTTAAGTAACTAAGACAAACTGAGTTAGCGAGCAATGTTTTACCAGTGCTCGAGAGATGGATTGGGTGGTGGGTTGATGTTGGTGGTAGGGTCACTGAGGGAGGTAGAAAAGGCCAGGGAAGATGGAGAATAGAAGAACCCGTCATCCATTTGACCAGTTGCAGGAAAGCTGGTGGGCACAATTACCAAAGCCAGATGCCAACTGAACCACTGAAGTAACAGTTTAGGGGTCTCTTGGCACTGCTGCTGACATTTTAGCATATTAACATATTAAAGTTAATCTTTCTCTGTCACAGTAACACTATATTTTGCACTCTGCTCTATTACTCGGATGTAACTATGTAAAGTGTGATTTACCTGGATAGCACGCAACCCAATACAGCTTGATGATCATTCATATTGACAGAAATTTATCAGGCTGAAATAAAGTATCGCCTTCCCCCTCCACAAATGTTGCCTGACCTGCTGAATATTTAATTTGAGACTTCCAGCATCTGCAGCACATGGGTTTTGCAGAGCTGGAGACCCTTCGGCCTATGTTCTTACAGAAAAAAGTGGATCCACATGTCATGACAGTCTCATGGAAGTGAGCAGGAAGATGGATGCGAAAAGCAATCTTGTGTCTAACCTGCTGAATGCAAAGGCAAGGCATGATAATGCATTTGTCACGATGAAAGTCATTTATTGTTTTAATTAAAGCTGTGTGGTTACTCAGTTTTCACCAAGAGACCTTCATATAGGAAGTCATGGGAGTGATGGACATATTACTGACAGGCAGTATGTGAAGAAAATTTAGGTGAGTAGGTTAGATTGGAAATGAGGTTCTAATTGGAGAAGACCATAGGCGTGGTTCTTGTGGATCATCTAATAACCATCAGATGGTTACACAGTACAAGAGGTGGCTATTTGACCTGTCCTGTCTACGCTAGTTCCTTGTTTCCCCCTCCACACTCCCCCATCCACCATTATAGACCTACAAACTCCCTTCTCTTTAGATGCTTATCCAATTCATCTTTGAAAGGCACCCCTGAACATGTCTCCACCGCGCTCCCAGGCAACACATTCCAGATGCTAAACACTCACTGGGGAATAAAGTTCTTCCTCGTATTGTCATTGATCCTCACCTTAAACCTCTACCTATTAGTGCTCAACCCTTTTGCCAGTGTGAATAATTGCTCCCTGTCTGTTATGTCTAGACCTCTTATGGTTTGGATCATTTCTATCCACTCCCCTGGAAAGCCTCTTTTCTCCAACCTATTCACATCACGTGAGTGCCTTATGCGTGGTGTCATCGTAACTTCCCCGTCTTGTACTCCATGGCTCTATTTATGCATTTTGATCACATTTTCAACCCGTCGTGTCCACTTCATTGATTTGTACATAAACAGCATCTCTTTACTGAATTAGTCTTTCTTTTGAATGAAGTTCTGAGCAGGAGTCACTTGACTCCGTTTCCCTCTCCACGGATGCTGCAAGACCTTATGGGTTTTTTCAGCATTCTCTATGTTTGTTTTAGGTTTTTGCTTTTATCATTTTAAAGTGTACTTCTTATATTTGGCTTGTGTTGCATTCACTGGAATAAAACTCCCAGGTCAAACATTCACGTACAGGCCCTCCTTGTTGAAGCCCCCTCGCTCCCCCCACAACCCGTATCATGATAATGAGGAATATGCTAAACTAGCTGTTGAACAAGTTGATGGCTGATCAGTAATATGACCAAGGACCTGTTCAGTTTTTGATATTGCCCACACAGGTTCATAGGAAGTATGACCAATGGATCCAGAGGTTATTGTTACGGGATACATCAGGAAAGCAGAGTTGAGGATCAGGTCAGCCAGGAGGAGATTCAACAGGCCCAATGTCCTACTTTCATTCCTACGTCTTCAGGTTGCTGTGGTGTATTGAAGACAAGGAGGATGAACAGATTGTTCAGCGAGCCCAGGATCAACAGCATCCTTTAACATCAGCCAAGCAGCCCCCTACAGGAAGACGTAAGAGCTGAAGGTCCCCTTGGGATGCACAGAACATTTGGAGCCTACTAACCTCAACGTTGATTCTTCCAGATGGACGAGGTGCGATGTCCTGACAGACTGGGAATGTCTAGCTACATTGTCACTGAATGTTACCAAGTGTTGGAGCACAGCCTATGACCTGAAGGGCTGAGTGGACATCCCATTCTGGTGGTTGTCCAGGTGAAGCTGTGTAAAATTTTGACACAACTGGCTGCTCCCACTGGAGCCCGGTGTGGGATTCTGAATCCTTGACCTACAAGGGCTGTTAGTGGCGCAGTTTGGGTCAAACCAGACACTTAGTTCTCTTTGCCACAAGCAGGACAGTACTGCAGCCTGGGTAGTAAACTTTGGCAACAGATGGCATGCACCAGGTCCAAGGCAACACATACTGGTCACATTTCCCATGGAGAACACCATATCATAAAGCATTGGAACTTCATGAACAGAAAAAAGAATCAATTCCATCAATACATCAGACATCTGCAATCATTAGTACCAGACTGTGCCAGGTATCCTGGAAGGTGCCAAAATGCCTGTTTCCCTGGGAACTCCCATGTTCCTGCTTCGTTTGAAAGGCTGTATATCTTACAGGGATGGTTACTGCGAGACAAGAGCTATATTCTGTCACCACGGTTGATGACCCCCTTACACAACCATTCACTGAGGCCAGTGGATACAGCGTAGCCCATTCTTCCACCGGGGCTATTGTGGAGCAGCCAGTAGGTCTGTTCAAGATGAGGTTCAAAAGCTTTGATCAGTCTGGGGAGGCCGTACAGTATTTCTGCAAACCCACACAGACACGGGGAGAATGTGCAAACTCCACACAGGCAGTCACCTGAGGGTGGAATCAAAACCGGCTCCCTGGCAGTGTGCAGCCGCTCGCTAACCACTGAGCCGCTGTGCCAGGACTGTTTGGTGGCTACCATGGCAATGGTAGTACATGAATTTTTGACTCTTGAGATTATGAACTTGGTAGGTGTGGCTCAGATCTTGACGAACCTGCTAGGTATTTGCTGCAGGTTCTGGAAATTTCCTCGTAATTTTCCACCATCTCGTTCTTCCACTTCTGTGGCTACACCCTCACTGCAGCCCTCGTTATTGTTCTGTAGGTTTCCAACAAGTTCTAAAAGATTATTTTCAACCTTTGCGCAGTTACGAGGGAGTTTTCCTTGTCCTGAGAATGTAATCTGTAACAGTCTCACGTGGCCAACTCCTCCCTTTCATGAAATGTAACACTCTTTGAATCGGATTCTTCGCGATTCTATAAAATAAGTCCAGAACCTCACTAATTCTGAGCAGTCCATACTATCGGGCTCTCATGAGGAACACTGAGTAGGCACCATCTTGAAAGGATCTGGCCCAGGTCTGGTGAGGAAAGCCTTTCCAATTTCAGCCAAATGTATCATCTTTGTTCATAATTATGTTTGTCCTTTTGAAGGTTGAATTTCCCCATTAGCCCCAAATATGCCCTCAGGGTCACTTGTGCGCTGCGCTGACTCACTGAGTACTTTGAACACCATTGGATTATGGAACAATCTTTCAAATCACTCAAGCTTCAGGAGTTCCGAAAATATGTCAGAATGCTCGTCAGTGCCTAACTTCTTGTCATCACTTTTCTGTTGTATATTGCGTTAATGATAAATGGAGTCACTGCAGGCAAGCGTTATTGAAGCATTTTCACCTCTCCAACAGCTAGAAAGACAGCAACATAACAAAATGCATGGATCTTACAATACCCTGTAGCCTCCCAATGTTTAAGCGCGTAAAAGTCAGCAGTGACATTGGTAAAGGCCCATGAATTGGGCTGCTACCACGTTGTAATGGGAAGAGACGGAATGAATTAGAGAAAATTAGATCCGATTCACACAACTTTAAGATTTAAAATAGGAAACTAAAGCATACAAAGGGTAATGGAGGGAAAAAGCCATATGGATATTCTCAGATATTCAAGTTGTTTTATGCAGTGCTACTCCTGGAGAAAAAAAACAGCAGTCATTCTGGTACAAAATTTTGCTAATGAAAGAAATTGACGTGGTATAAATAAATTAAAAATAGTTTGCAATAAGTTTTCAATGACTCACCCAACTGTAATATCAAATATATTGCTTCCAACTGAGCTGGACACTGCCATATCACCAAGTCCCTTCCGTGCTACAATCACACTCGTGATGAGGTCAGGAATAGAGGTGCCTGCAGCTAAAATCGTCAATCCCATAGTCTCTTCAGAGATCCCAATTGTCTCCCCAACCTACAGAATTGAAAGGGTAAATATTTCATAAAGTGATACCATGCAACACACACACACACACAGACACACAGACACACACAGACACACAGACACACACACACACACACACACACACACACACACACACACACACACACACACACACACACAAAAGGTCATTGTTCTGAAACATCATTCAATCTATTCTGCTTAAACAATTCCTGTACAGAGACATTAACTCAGCAGGGGAGAAATATTAAGTGGCTTGAATCATTTATTAGGCGCAGAATTGGTCTGAGTTATAAGGATGGAATAAGTAATCAATTCACAATGGGAGAAAAGATCAAATTTGAGATAAATATCTTTGAATGCAAATCTTCTCTGTGGAGTATTTTGCAGAGGTTGTTGTATACTGTAAAGGTTATGTTTTCTTTTCATGTTTACTGAACGTTTAAGAAATCTAGTCCTCACTGAGCGATTTTTTATTTCACTGAATTTCACAGAAAAAGCATTATTGGCATTAGATGTGGGTGTGGGAGCAAAGAAGAATAATGATCCATGGCTTCTAGAAGAAATCACACTGATACATATTGCTTGACCATAAATTTGATATGTCTTTAAGTTGTGCAGTGATTTTAAAAATGTATTGTATAATTTATTCTTCAGCTGCTGATAAGTGAGAAGTTTGAATGTTTCCATCACGCCTCATGAAAATTTATTTTGCCATTTTCATGGGTAAACTGTTTGGAGATTGGAAAGGAGAAAGAAAGTGCTTTTGAATTTGCTCCCATGACAGAATATTGTTTGAAAGGAAACATTTAAATCTCACTTCAGCATTAAGTGACCTTCCAAAACTCCTGCTTCTCTTTTTTAGTGGCAATGCAAAGAAACTTGCCTCAACTAATATCCAACACATTTTGCAAGTTTATAACTATCAGCAGTAGGAACTGCAACAGCTGGTGGGCATTTAATTCATGAGTTGCTAATTCATGAGGCTGAAGGACAAGATCAGGCGACAAGAACCAGAGGTATTGTATCCGGATAATAAAATGTGAGGCTGGATGAACACAGCAGGCCAAGCAGCATCTCAGGAGCACAAAAGCTGACGTTTCGGGCCTAGACCCTTCATCAGAGAGGGGGATGGGGAGAGGGAACTGGAATAAAGAGGGAGAGAGGGGGAGGCGGACCGAAGATGGAGAGTAAAGAAGATAGGTGGAGAGAGTATAGGTGGGGAGGTAGGGAGGGGATAGGTCAGTCCAGGGAAGACGGACAGGTCAAGGAGGTGGGATGAGGTTAGTAGGTAGATGGGGGTGCGGCTTGGGGTGGGAGGAAGGGATGGGTGAGTGGAAGAACCGGTTAGGGAGGCAGAGACAGGTTGGGCTGGTTTTGGGATGCAGTGGGGACTGAGTCGCAAACCATTTCCACTCCCCCTCCCATTCTCTAGATGACATGTCCATCATGGGCCTCCTGCAGTGCCACAATGATGCCACCCGAAGGTTGCAGGAACAGCAACTCATATTCCGCCTGGGAACCCTGCAGCCATATGGTATCAATGTGGACTTCACCAGTTTCAAAATCTCCCCTTCCCCTACTGCATCCCTCAACCAGCCCAGTTCGTCCCCTCCCCCCACTGCACCACACAACCAGCCCAGCTCTTCCCCCCCACCCACTGCATCCCAAAACCAGTCCAACCTGTCTCTGCCTCCCTAACCGGTTCTTCCTCTCACCCATCCCTTCCTCCCACACCAAGCCGCACCCCCAGCTACCTACTAACCTCATCCCACCTCCTTGACCTGTCCGTCTTCCCTGGACTGACCTATCCCCTCCCTACCTCCCCACCTATACTCTCTCCACCTATCTTCTTTACTCTCCATCTTTGGTCCGCCTCCCCCTCTCTCCCTATTTATTCCAGTTCCCTCGCCCCATCCCCCTCTCTGATGAAGGGTCTAGGCCCGAAACGTCAGCTTTTGTGCTCCTGAGATGCTGCTTGGCCTGCTGTGTTCATCCAGCCTCACATTTTATTATCTTGGAATTCTCCAGCATCTGCAGTTCCCATTATCTCTGATACTATTGTATCCGGATGCTCATTCTTGAGATATGGGATATCATTTCATTCCAAGGGGCAATAATGCACTTTTAATATGTCGTATATATTAACTTATATTGAAGTCAACCCCAACTTTTGGCTGAAGACACATTCATTTTTTGTAAGTCAACCTCAACCAACTAACAAAATGGGCAAAAATCTGACAATGGAATATACTTTGGGAAAATGTGAAGCTGTTAATTTTGGAAAGGGAAAAAACAGAACGGTTTTATTTAAGTGGTGGAAAACCACAACAGACAGGGCCCTAGGGGTCTTGCATACGAAACACAGAGAGCCAGTGTGTAGGTGCAGCAGGTAATCAGGAAGGCTAATGGAATGTTGGCCCTTATTTCAAGGGGCTTGGGGTATGAGAGTAGGGAAGTCTCACTGTAAGTGTACAAGGTGCTGGTGAGATCACATCTGGAGTAATGTGAGCAGTTTTGGTTCCACACTGAGGAAAAAATATTATTTCATTGGAGCCAATTTAGAGAAAGTTCAATAGGATGATCCCCGGTATGGAAGGGTTTCTACTATCAGCAAAGATTAAGCAGTTGGGACTCTGCTCACTGCAGTTTGGAAGAATGAGATGTGATCTCATTGAAACATATATGACTCTTGAGAGGCTTGACAGAGTAAATGCTGAGAGGACTTTCCCCTCATGGGAGAGTCTAGAACCAGAGGGCACAGTCTCAGAATAAACAAGTGCCAATGTAAAACTGAGATGAAGAGGAATTCCTTCTCTTGGAGTTGAGAGGCTGTGGAATTCCTTGCCATAGAGAGTTGTGGAGGAAGAGTCCTTGCGTATATTTAAGTCTGACGCAGATTCTTGATCAATAGATGAATCAAGGGTTACAGTGACAACTCCCACCTCCTCCATGAAACAACCGTTCTCCAATTCTGACCTTGTGAGTGCCCTCAATTTAAATCACGCCAACACAAACAGCTGACCCCCAGCTCTGGAGCTCCTCCAAAAATGTCATCAACTTTATTTTCTTCTTTGAGAAGTTCTTCATAACCTAATTCATTGACCAAACCTATGGCCAATTTCCCTGTTAGCTTTTTATATGTCTCAGTGTCAAGTTTGTAACCCTCCTAAGAAGTGTCTTTATTCTGCATGTTGTCGAAATTGCAAATGACAGAAATTTTATCCATCAACTTTGAAGACCTTTTCTTTTTGAAATTATGTTACGATAAACTTTTTAACGGTTATTTATATGGGAAAGTTTAATTCCTGCAAAAAATTTGGAATTGTTGGCTAACAATCACAGGACATCATTGTCGTTACCTGATGAGCCCACCAGACCATTAGATAGGAAAAGCCCGCAATCCAGGTGATTGACCCAAAGAAGGTAAATACAAAATACTTTCGTGATTTCTGCAACACAAATATAGTTTGTGTCAACTTTAAGTTGTTGTTTCAAAATTAAAACATCTTCAACTCTCACCTGGGTATCTTCAGATAATCATCCACATGTAATCAACCTCCTGGCATTGGTTAATATTTTGATCCTTAATTGTGTGTGTGTGTGCGTGCGTGCGCGCGTGTATGTGGGGGAGGGAGAGAGAGATACAGTATGCGTGTGTGAGACAGCATGTGTGTGTGTGAGAGACAGGGAGAAAGAGAGGGAGGGAGAGAGAAAGAGGGAGGGATGGAGAGAGAGCGGAAGTGGGAGGGAGGGAAAGAATAAGAAAGAGGGAGGGAGAAAGAGGGCGGGAAGGAGAGGGAGGGTGAAACAGGGAGGGAGGGAGAGAGAAAGAAGGAGGGAGGAGGGGTAGGGGAGGGAGGGAGCGAGAGGAAGTAGGAGAGACAGTGTTATCTATGTGCACATGAGAGTGTGCGTGCGTGTGCTTGTGGATGTGCATGTCTCTAATAATTTACAAACAGCCTCTATATTTGCTTGAGAAACAGATGAGTTTCTGATGAACACTATTATCTTGTTACTTATGTAGGCATTCTTAACAAACACTAAGCTCAAGCAATCAGTAATCATGAAGTAATCTATCAATGGACATATTTCTATTCGCATGAGGAAATTAGATTTCATGGGCATCTGCTTATTGGGGACTGAGACTCAGTCCATGTTAGCAAAGATCGAAAACATTACACAAAACAAACAAGTGAAAGTGTGCAAGAATAATGAGAGAAATACAAACTGTACAGTTGCTCACTTTTTTCCTGACATCAGGCAAGGTGATCCACAGTAAAAAGATGACAGGTATTATAATTAAATAGATAACTTGTTTCCGTGGTGTATCTGGCCAAGCCAAGCTAAGTGGCTGGTCTTCGTCTTCATTCTGTGTAGAGGCTTCAGCCTAACCAAAACATGAATTATAATTATGAATTTAGCACAATTTTCATTGTGAGTGTAACCAAAAAAGCATATATACAGACAAAGATGATTATTTTCAATTATCACCCAAGACCATGTAATTGCTTTATTAACAATGCAACACTGGCTTCTAATGTTCAATAAACAATGTAGATAAACAAATAGGCTATGCTGATTGAGGATTGGAAACTTCTATTGGTTCATAATTAATATGGGGTCAAAACTCTTCTGAAAGTGTCTCAGATAATTTTGAAGCTGACGTTAAGATGCTCACGTAGTCCTGGGTTCTGTGAGAGAATATCGTTAACCTTATGTTTAAATAATTAGCGCAGAAGTGTTAAAATACTTTCTCTTTTCACACAGCATATCTGAGCAACCTAAGTACTGGTTTTAATTGCATTTCTAACTAATGTTGAAGAGCAAACAATAAGTCTGAAGAAGGGTCTCGTCCCGAAACGTCAGCCTTCCTGCTCCTCTGATGCTGCCTGGTCTGCTGTGTTCATCCAGCTCTACACCTTGTTATCTCAATAAGTCAAGAAACGGCCTGGTCATTTTCTTTATACAAATTGTCTTGAAAATCATTTGCTTAAAAGTCACTTTTTGTGTGTTGAGTTTATAGATATGTAATAGTGTGTCAGATTTGTTCTGCACTGAAGATGCTGACAATCATAGCACAGCTAGGCCAAATCTAACTTCCCTAGTTTCATTCACATGATAGAATGACAGCTTTATAGAGAAATGGGAGAGAGAAAGAAGGAGGGAGGAGGGGTAGGGATGCTTCTATTAATGTGCCTTAAGGTTTTAAATGCCTTCTGATTTCAAAGGTATTTTGGGACATGCACCCAAAATTGGGAGACCACAGAGTAAGTTTCCATGGTCTCCAACCATTAGGAAGAAGTTGAGGCTTTCCTGAAAAAGGTGTCTCTAGCACTATTAAAAATCACAATTAAAGATGATTTTGCATTATAATTCACTGAGAACTATTCGGGATTGCTTTTCATACTTCAGACGAGAAAATGTTATTTTATTGTTTACACCGGTGTTTTAACAAACAGATGACCTTCTGCAAACACAAGTATTCTTGATGCTGTCAATCACTTGTCATTCTATCACATTCTATCGTTTAATGCAAGGTCTTATAATGCATGCCTTTTAGTTATCGTAGCTTGTTGGCTGTGTTGTACCCTGCACCACAAATTAGATTTACTGAGGCGGAAATTGCTATGGCTTGCTTTCAGGTTTACAATCAGTGACACATCTCAATCAGAAGAGGCTTTAGTGATTATCCCAAAGTGGTTTTTGGGTCTTACTAATTTGTTTTTTTTTTGAGAGCTGTCAGGCCCTGTCAAACTGCTGCAGGCAATGTTTGCATTTCACAAGAACCAACTCAGGCCATTTGTTTTGTGATTTTTGGCCCAAACGTGAGTCAATGGGTGAAAGAAAATCTATGGAAAGAGTTTTTATGACCAACTCCTGGCTTCACAGCAAGACATTTTGGGTTGGTTGGGAGCAAGGTCTTCACCGACCCAAGAGCAATCTCTCTCTTAGCTGGTTGCCAAAGATACCGAGACTAACTCAGCAGGGTGTCAAACTAATGTGCGTGTTAACAGTGAGATCGGTGGTGCTCGGACATGTCACTGTTGTATCTGTATTATGCGTAAACATAAACACAATGCAGGTGCAAGTTTGAGATGCTCAAATACTCATGCAGTCTAAATCTGAATGTGTCCTTGACTGTGCTAAACTTGGAGAAGCATCGCAGTTAATAGACAGGACATTAGCTGCTGGCTTGTTACTTCTTAAACTCACATTTAACATGTAGGATTAAAAAAGCCAGCCGGTGGGCTCTGTTTTTGGTTTTCACGATGGGATTATTTTGATAATATTCAAACAATTCTCTATTTCATATCAACTCAAGTAAATTTTCCATCAATATTTTTATCTTCATTCTCTTTCAAGTCAGTTTCATCATGCCCCCTGAATGGTTAAGCTTCATCAATGCCTCACAGTTGTTACGAATTTGATTGAATACAGTTTGTAAGGTTTATTCTTTGCAGCTTTCTTTTTGGCCAATCGCATTTCAAATGAAAACCATTTCCCAAAAAAGAAACAGATCAACAAAGTGCTAAAGTCAGACAAAAGCACCTGGGTGCAATTCGGACAACTTCCAACTAACTGTCCTCTGATGCTGCTTGTCCTGCTGTGTTCATCCAGCTCTAAACCTTGTATATCTTAGATTCTCCAGCAACGGCAGTTCCTACTATCTCTGAAACAATTTTAACCTCACTGCGAAGCCTCTTCTAAGGATGCCTACCCTGAAGAAGTTACCCTCCTCCCTCCAGAAAAACCTCAGCAGGTCTCTCTCCCACTGCAACTCTCCTCGTAACCTCTTTGGCCCTGAAACTGCTCGACCATGTCCTGAAGCAAACCAGGTATTTTCCTCTGATGCTGCTTGGCCTGCTGTGTTCATCCAGCTCTACACCTTGTTATTCCAGTGATCCACTGCCTGGTTTCCTTACGCGAATGTAATGACTAAAACTTACAGCCCCCATCCAAATAGCTGGGAGCTTTGTTAAAGCTCTCAATCACAGTCATACCCAAATGTCACATTCCCGTATGTAAAGCAGGAGCTCTGCACACTCCACTCAAGTGGCACTGAGCATTGAGTGACGCAGCCAGCAGCAATGGTAACCAATCAAGGCTTGCCAGGCAAAGTAAAATATGATTGCTTTTCCTGCCACACATTTCTTCTGACACAATGCCAGTAACCACCCTTCCCGATGGATTCTGCTTTTTGTTCGCCTGTTTGATCCACAATGTTTGGCTTGTATCCGCGGAGGAGTGACCTGCCCGTCTACCTCAATAGTGAGTTTTCTATCAGGGCTGGCAACTTGCAAATCATATTCGAATGGCTGACGTATGCTGCTGAATGGCTGACGTAATTGCTCTACTTAATTCCCGATGGGCAGTAGACCAGCAAATCACCCACTAAGGCCTCTGAAATGTTGAGACTAAGACATGTGTGCAAAGTTCCTCGTGCAAACCATAAGACAAGCGAACGGGTTACTTGAAGTCGCAAGGGCAACAAGAAGTTCGGGGAAAAAAATACCATCCTTAGAAAAAAATACAATGTCAGCATAAATTCAGCCATTTGATCTGAGTTTTAAAGGTACAAGGATCTCTTCCTGAGGGTAGGATGGGGTGCAAAAGAGACGCTGACCCAGGTGTAATTGGTAATGGATACCAGTTACAGATGAGCTACAGATGTGCCAGGTGACACCCGACAGACAAACGTGACTTTTCATGGCAGCTGATCTCCTGGTGGAATTAACTACAAGCAGAAGGGGTTGTTTTCGAATAACTGGATCCCAAAAATTAACCAAGAAGGTTAACAGTAGCAGATGGGCACCATGCATTTCTGGATTTTCATAGAAATATTAATCAGCTCCAAATAGTTTCAAAAGTACTAATCAGTTCAAGTACTGAGAAAATATCACGTATTGCACATTCAGTTGCCATGGGCAATTGTTAACTTTTCATTTCTTTCCGCCACCCGGTCTCAGTCCTTTATACAGTCCACTCACCCACAACTAACATCTGCTTCCAAGCAAGTTCACAAAGTGTAAGCCACCTCGTCGGCTGTCTAACACAGGATCATGTGCTACTCATGAGAGACAAGATAAAGTGCAAATAAAAAGCCCTGTACCACAAGTCACTGGGGTGCTCCCCATGCTTCTGGCGTCAGTGCCTGACTTCAGGCTGGTTTAAATTGCAATTATTTAATTACTCGTTCCTCTCTTTTCTAATTTGGCTTCCACTATTGTGGAACCATTCTGTAGAGTTGTTACATATTCAGCTACAGCAGGGATTATAAGATGAACAGAATTACACAGAAGATATCACAGAACTTCTACAGTGGGAAAGTACGCCATTTGGCCCATCGAGTGCATACCAACCCTCCAAGCAGCATCTCACCCACAGCCCTACATTTCCCATGGTTAATCCACCTGGCCTCTGCATCCCTGGACAATTTAGCACAGCCAATCCACCCCAACCCGCACATGTCGGGACCATGGGAGGAAACTGAAGCACTTGGACAAAACCCACGCAGACACAGGGAGAATGCGCAAACTCCCAACAATTGCCTGAGGGTGGAATTGAACCCAGGTCCCTGGTGCTGTGAGACGGCAGTGCTAACCTCTGAGCCACTGTGTTGATCAGACATCTGTTGTCACAAAATAAACCTCAAACTGCACAGTTTATAAGCTGCGATTCAAAGATAGAAGCTATCTGCTGATGTTCTGCTTTAATACACCATTTCAAGAACTGGTGACAATTCTGGTCCAAATGCTTGTGCTAAATAACAAAGCACACTGATGTAGGATGGTATTTTCCTCATTCTAGGAACGTGTGATAGAATTGGCATCCTTCTCCTCCTCCATTCCCTAAATAATGGATGTTGTAATTCACAACATGAAGCTTGTATTTCCTTCAATCAGTACGGATAGAAGAACACAGACCTCAGGAAGTAAGGGGTGATATGCTCAATCAATAAGATTCAAATAACCTTTTCAACCACAGCAACAAAGCTCAAATTGTCTGCAAATAACACTTAACCCTTATGTTTACAACTTGACTGACTTTGAGCTATTATAGTTCTTTTAAATGGGAAATCGTATACACATTAATATAGCCCCATAGTTAGAGACAAAATAAGAACTGCAGATGCTGGAATCCATTGTAGACGAACAGGAGGCTGGAAGAATGCAAGATAACAAGGTGTAGAGCTGGATGGACACAGCTGGCCAAGCAGCATCAGGAGACCAGGAAAGCTGACGTTTCGGGCATCAGCCTTCCTGCTCCTCTGACGCTGCTTGGCCAGCTGTGTCCATCCAGCTCTACACCTTGTTATTTCAGATTCTCCAGCATCTGCAGTTCCAACTATCGTCTGGAAGAACACAGCAGGCCAGGCAGCATCTGAAGGAAAGGAGCAGTCAACGTTTCAGGATCTCAGGACTAACGAAGGGTAATGCCCGAAATGATGACTTCTCCGTTCCTCCAGGTGCTCCCTGGCCTGCTGTATTCTTCCAGCCTCCTGTTTGTCTAATACAGTCTCATGCTGCAGATTGTTACTGGTTGAGAACAGTGTAGCTTTGCAATTACCGTGGGAACTATTTCATGTACACCATATCCAAATAAATACTGATCAATATCAGTAGATGGATTTATGATGTGTCAGATACGAAAATAATAGTGCTCTTAACATAGTCCCAGAAGGACAGATCTACAGCTTTCAAATGCTCTGATCTGGCTGTATCCTTTATAAACTACAAACCATCAGGAATCCAGTCTGATGAAGGGTCTAGGCCCGAAATGTCAGCTTTGGTGCTCCTAAGATGCTGCTTGGCCTGCTGTGTTCATCCAGCTCCACACTTTGTTATTTCGGATTCTCCAGCATCTGCAGTTTCCATTATCTTGGAATCCAGTCTCAGTTTTTTTGAGCAGTTCCCTCAGCGATAGCTAATATCCACTTCCAGATAAGTAACATAATGCAATTCATCTCTCTGGCTTTCACACTGCTGCTCTTAAACACGACAGAAGGCAAAGAACAAATAGGAAGACATGTATAACAACACAATGGAATGTTCCCCAAAAATTGAGATGCTGTAAGTTTTATTTTGCAGAAAGGACCTATTCAGCCTCAGTTTCCTGACCTTACAATGGATTAAACACCTATTTTCAAATGTTACTACTTAAATGGCCACTCTCATCTTTTCTAGTTCCATCCTGTACCTTGTTGAGCTGCCATTCTTCATCACATCAGTTCCAAAATCCCCTCCTAGTTTATAAATCCCTTTATGGTCCTGGTCCAATCCACCTTTGTGACATTCACCTAATCCATACTCAAATTCATGCCTCACCTTCCACCTACTACACACACCAACTGAAGCCATTATCTTCATTCATCATGTCTCGGTAATCTGAAACTCTTGCCTAAGAGCCACATCTCACCCTAGTTTCAAAAGTATCTCAATCATGTTTTTGAGATTCTCCTCAGCTGGCCTCTCAAGTTCTTCTTTTCAGTTCAGTCATAGAGGTGTACAGTACAGAAACAGACCCTTCAGTCCAACTCGTCCATGCCAACCAGATATCCTAAATAAATCCAGTCCCATTTGCCAGCATTTGGCCCATATCCCTCTAAACCCTTCCTATTCATGTGCCCATCCAGGTACTTTTTAAATGCTGTAACTGAACCAGCCTCCAGCACTTCCTCTGGCAGCTTATTCCATACACCTGTCACCGTCGGTGTGAAAAAATGTTGCCCCTCAGGTCCCTTTTAAATTTTTCCCCTCTCATGTTAAACCTGTGCCCTCTAGTTTTGGATTCCCCTATCCAGGCCTGGGTGGGATGCTCTTCAGACGGTCAGTGTGGACTTGAAGGACCTGTGTTGACACTGCAGGGATTCCATAGGTTGACCAGGAGATAGTAAGAACTGCTGATGCTGGACTCAGAGATAACACAGTGTGGAGCTGGAGGAACACAGTGGGTCAGGCAGCATCAGAAGGGCAGGAAAGTTGATTCCAGAAAGAAGTGTCCTGACCTGAAATGTCAACTTTCCTGCTCCTCTGGTGCTGCCTGGCCTGCTCTGTTCCTCCAGCTCCACATTGTGTTATCTATGAGTTGACTCGTCAGACTCTCTGATGACTAGCTCTAATGAATGATCATCCTGACTTGATAGGTGAGTTCTATTTCTCTAAACTGTTGAATTTTTAAAATGTCATATTTCAAGTGTCCACATTAATTTTTTACGCAGTGTTCAACCTGAATTGTTAACCAGTGCAATGGCAGAATTCCACTGACTTTTACAGCTTACACTTTTCAACCTTAAGCATTCACATCAACCATCAGAATAATTAAGCAAAATCTAAAATATTGTTCCTGTGCTTGAAATAGACCACCTGTATTCATTAATTACGATTCATCATGCAGCAATAAAGGGAATATGGTGATTTGCAGAAATTAATCCTCTGCAAAAGAGCAAAACTGTGAACTGCGAAACACCCAAGGTCATCCTTTCGTTGTACTTTAACTACTGAAGTCAGACGTACATTCATTTCTGAATCTGTGGCATCTTTAATTCTGTGAGCAGCCTGTGAGGCTTCCTCATGAGACAGGATGATCTTTGATACCTCTCCAAACTGTTGTTACTGCCTGTGGAAACATTGCCTTGATTCCTGTACTGGGACCAAATGCAGAAACCTTGCTCTAAAAACCAATATTTAAAATTAAATTTCTTCAAAGCAAAAAGATTATTGAGCTTGTGTTGAAGCTGCATGGACAGGGCACATAATTCTTTCTTGAAATTTCAGATGTCTTCAGCTGCAAGGAGCTGCCATGACCAGTAAAATAAGCCCCGTCAGCATGCAAGAGAGATAGTAGGAACTGCAGATGCTGGAGAATCTGAGGTAACAAGGTGTAGAGCTGGATGAACACAGCAGGCCAAGCAGCATCAGAGGAGCAGGAAGGCTGATGTTTCGGGCCATTTTCTGATGAAGGGTCCAGGCCTGAAACATCAGCTTTTCTGCTTCCAGGATGCTGCTTCCCCTGCTGTGTTCATCCAGCTCTACACCTTATTATTCCATCAGCATGCAAACCAGCCACACCTTGGTAGGACTGAGCTAGAAACATATTGACCACATTCACTGGAATAAGGTTAGATAGCACTTCAGGTAGATGGACTCCTGACCTTGAGAGCTGATTCAACAGTCTAACCTGGTGACTCACATAACTCCATACTCAGAAATCACTGAAACTTTGCAATGACATTTGGGGAATTGCCCAGAAGAACTCAGAACATTATGTAATTCTTACTTTTTTCGAAGGGAAGAGGGCTTTATATGGATACATTCACTTTGATGAAGTGGATTATTTACATAAGAATCTCAACCCAATTTAAAATTGATGCTGCTTCACCAATTCCACTGCTTGAGGACTGAGAATGCACATGTGGGACGGTGAGGGGTTCGAGAGTTATGAGACAGGTTGGGGGCAATGATGCAGGTTCTCATTTCTCCCAGCATGGATGAACTGCAATGTGATGGTCACAGCCCCAGGCAGCGTGCACAGGTGCTCTCACTGGGCCCACTACTTTCCTGCTCTACCTGGAACTGAGGCCAATGCTAGCATCATGGAAAACTCAGTCCCCTACGTCAGACTTAAAATCCTTGAAAATAAATAATGTTTGCATAAATTCTTGACAGGGTCATTTATCCTCTCCCCGTTCACTTTGCTGCTGAGCACGGACGTTACAGATAGCAGCTAGAGCAGGCAAAATTGTGACTGGCGTATTAATCTGACAATAATCAAAACCATGTCAACACTTCAGTGCTCCCTTGCTGCATGCAGAGTCTACCCCGTGCCATGTACGGTAGCTCACCATGAATGCTAAGTTGAGGGTTCTCCATTGATCTCAGATCAGATTGACAAAAAAATGACAAATGCATTGCCAAACCTTTAATTATATAAACCACGAGGAGTGCAAATCAGCAAGTTGCTGCTAACACTGATGGCCCCAGAGGCTCAGTGCTAATTAACACTCCAGTCAGCTGCTTGAAGCCAATCCACCTCATTCTTGTTTCACGGGGAGCCGTTGACTTAAGACAGTTAAGTGTAGATTCGAATGGAGGCCCTGGAGTGTAAGGTGTCTCTTCACTGCACACTGTACATCCAGAACAACAGACAACAATCAGAGAGAAAGAATAGACACCACCCAACTGCATCAGACTGCAAACAGTGTGATCTCTGACAGCGATGTTAAAAAAAATCATCCAACAAGCATTACCTGCCCCCTGCAGAGGTGTGTAAAAGAGTGTTGGCAAGTGAGGATTTCCCCCATAATGGGTTCATGTACCTATAGTGCAATACTTTTGGATGGAGCTCAAAGATTTTTATTATCTTTTTAAAATATTTGGGATAATTTTAACCTAAGCTGCTTTCAGGTAATGGATGGATGATTATCAGTCACCGTATTTAGACCCCCTTCTATTTTTAATCCCCATCAAGGTAAAATGGCCAGAAGATCTCATGCTTCCAGTTTCCTACCAGCTTAATTTGGTTAAAATAACTCCCATTGACTGAGGCAACATTTCACTGCTTTTTGCGGGGAGATGGGCAACGTATAGATTGCAATTGCTACATAAAATGGAAACAACATCTTGAACAGTTGTCTTGGCAATCTGTACTTAAAGGGATGGTGCTAGCTACAGCAGCTGGCTGGGGAGTCAAAAGGCCCCTTTTTTGAGGTTCTTCATTTGTATGGCAGGCCAGTATCGCGAGGAGCAGTGCTAGAAAGCTTACACCAGCAAAAGCTGCTTTTGTCAGCTGCCACACTACCCTGTCCCTGTAACCCTGCATCTCCCATAGCCAATCCACCTAACCTGCACACCTCTGGGCTGTGGGAGGAAACCGGAGCACCCAGAGGTCATGTCAGCCACTTAAGGTCATAAGGAACTCCTCCCACAATTCAGTTCTAGGTCAAGGATGCTATATTAGGCCTTACTCACTGAGTGCAGATTTACATCTGCCCTGAGGGAACTAGCAGCGAAACGCAAAAGCAGAAGGCTCAACTTCAGAGAAATTGCTTTATTTCATTTCCAAACAGACCAGGAGGAGCAGGAATGGTCCAAGTGACAGAAGCCACTTCTGTTGGTTTCAGATTGTCAACAGCGTAAAGCAAAAAATAAGCCACCAAAAAAAAATGCACTGAGAATCTAACCAACAGTCTGCGATGACAAGCCAGCCAAACTGTTTCAATACTGCTGCTGCAGTGTAGCTGCTGTTCATTCGTGCTGTCGTTTGCTGCGTGTGCATTAATTACTTACTGAAGGTCGATTTTGCAGAAGTGTCTAACAACAAACAGGCCCTGGACACCCACAGAAATGTCCTAGGCAATGGTGTGCAGAGCAGTGGAATTGATCTTGAATGCAGATTTTGAAGTGTGTGAAACAGATGCAGTGTGAGATTTCTGAGCCTCCTTTTTGTCACAATTAACCAACTTGCACAGCCACCATCAAACCAAAATTAGCAAAGAGACAAAGGAAGAGGCAGTTGCAGGGAAGTATTTATCATAGAGGTAGGCTGAGGGGCTTTTTGAAGACAAAGGGAGAGGCGAGAGGTACACGGATTAACACAGGGTATTTCAGGACTGAGGCCACTCCTTCGCTGTTTTCTAATATGATCCCATTTTAACACTTGAAAATTAAAATGACCCCAAGTGTCAGCAAAGACAAAAGCCATAAAGCAGGGCAGTAACATTCAGTGTATAAATAAAGTACAGATATTTTAAATGCTGATTTATAATAGATCACATAATTAGGAAAATCTACTTATAAAACACTTGGCAAAAATATTTTCTGTACCCTGACACAACCTGTAACCCTGTGTTTCCCAGGGCCAATCACCCAACCATCACACCTTTGGACTGTGGGAAGAAACCAGATCATCCAGTGGAAACCTGTACAGACTCAAGCAGAACATGCAAACTCCACACAGAGTCACCCGAGGGTGGAACTGAACACAGGCCCCTCCAAGCCGCACCTCCATCTCCTACCTACCAACCTCATCCCACCTCCTTGACCTGTCCGTCTTCCCTGGACTGACCTATCCCCTCCCTACCTCCCCACCTATACTCTCTCCACCTATCTTCTTTACTCTCCATCTTCGGTCCGCCTCCCCCTCTCTCCCTATTTATTCCAGTTCCCTCTCCCCATCCCCCTCTCTGATGAAGGGTCTAGGCCTGAAACGTCAGCTTTTGTGCTCCTGAGATGCTGCTTGGCCTGCTGTGTTCATCCAGCCTCACACTTTATTATCTTAGATCTCTGTTATCGTGTCTCTGCATCAGGTGGTGCACAAACATCTCAGGCTCACTCAGCTCATGCGTTCTCTGGATTTAGAGAGAACTCTGACCTCACTGTTCACCCTATGACGTTTGGCAGAATTGATCCTGCGAGCCCCAGGCATTCGTGAGCCCGAATTTGTTCTTTGTCGTCATCCTCCTGGGGGTTGCAATTACTGGTGTGGGTACCACTAACACTTGTCCTTAAACAGCTTTGGCCACTACTGTCATATGAGGAATACACAAGGGACCAGAAGGACTGCAATGCAGAGTTCACAACAGTCTTCAAGAGGCTACAGTAATAGGGATGGCAACGCCACACAGATGTTGCGACACAAAGATAAGAATAGGCCGTAGGCAGCCCATGTGGGTCAGTGAGCACCAGGGTTGATGGGATGGGAGTTAAAATGGATGAAATGGCTGGTGCATGAGGCTATTCCAGCTGATGCTGTCAAGGCTTCTCAGTTTAAGTCCGTGTGTACTCATCGTTTAAATTTTGGAGGACGGGGGACTGTCTTTCCCCAATTTCAAATTGCAACAATCTTCAAGAAGGAAGATGGATCACTCTGCGGAAAATATTAAAGCACTTTCCTCTTGTGCGTAGCAGTGAAAATACTGGCACGCATTCTTCTGCATCACCCAGTTCCTGTGACTGAAGAGATCCTCCCAGGGGCCGACGGTGGCTTTAGACCTTAGAGGAAGCTCTCACTTGGATCTGGTGGGTAACAGAGACTAAGAAAAATGCTGAGAACATCACCAGGGTCATTTCATTTCATTCAACCTGGCCCAGGCATTTGACTCAGAGAATCGCAAGGCTCTCTGGGTTGAGGTGCAAAATCAAATGGCCAGGTGCTGTTTTTTTCAATACTCAAATTCCAAAATCTTCCAAGCAAAGAAGAAAACGCTTCAAAAATATCCTGAACCTCAGCAGCATTGACCTCAATGACTCGAAGGAGTTTACAATCAATTGTTCCAAACAGTGTCAACTTGTCCATCAGGCTCCATCACACTTTGTGTCACAATATTCTTAACGATGCAGCAGAGAGCAAATTGGATCCCACAAGCCCATGAGATCATAGAATCTCTGTAGTGTACAGCAGGCCATTTGACCCTTGAGCAACCCTCCAAAAAAATCCCACCCACCTACTCTATAATCCTGCATTTCCCATGGCTAATCCTCCTAACTTGCACATCTTCAGGCTGTGGGAGGAAACCAGAGCACCCGAAGAAAACCCCGCACAGTTGCAGGGAAAATGCACAAACTCAGTACAGTCACCTGAGGGAGGATTCAAACCCAGATCCCTGGCACTGTGAGACAGCAGTGCTAACCAATGGGCCACCATGCCACTCTGTGAGATGCCCTTCACCACGTGCTTAGAGATCTGTGGGTCATGTATCAGGCTGTACAGGAACATGAAGTCCCATGGCAGAAAAACTGCAACCCTGAATAGACATCCTTCTGATCAAGGGACAACTGATAATGATATGTGGTCACCATCAAAGGCCTGAAGCCACCCAATAAATAGGAACTATATTAATCTGGCTCACTGAAATGGATTCTTAGAGTTGTTTTCTCAATTGTCGTCGTCAGTGAAGTTTAAATGCTCTTCTGTAATTGTATTCACAAATGTAAAATGCCAAATGGAATGTATTAATCCTGATGGTAGATTTTAGATTATCATCGAGGGTAACATACTACAATCAGCAGCAAATACACAATACCACGAGCAAGTGAGAGACCAATAGAGAACCATCATGTCAGGGTCAATGTGAAAGTACATCAGAGTAAATGCCATAATTATAATCTGCAGAACTGCAATAGCACAGCAATCAGAGATTACAGTGGTACTCACAAGGACATTAACCCCTAGTTGCCTGTGAATCGAGCAATTGGTTCAGTATAATATGAAAAGGCTGTCCAAATTAACTCTTTGCTTCAAAAATACTTCTGCCATAACCACAAAAGCGTTTCTGAAATCTTCGCACGTAGATTTGTTTCTCATGTTAAACTCAACTTACTCTAACTTCATACAATATTTTTCAGATAAATCTGCCTCACAGGAATCAGTCAGAACAAACTAATCCAAGTTAAAAGGCCATAACTTAAGTTAACACTGCTTATTTTGACTGATTATGTGGGGTGAGTTATTATGAAAGATGACTAACACTTTCTCAGGTAAAGAAATTCAAATGTGTGAACATACAAGTTAGGATCAGGGAAGGCCATTTGGCTCTTTCAGCCTGTACCACCATTCAGCACAATCATAGCTGACCAGTGTTTGGCCTTTACTTGGCATTCCTGCTACACTGATAAACTCAGACTTCCTTGTTAGTCAAGTACCTGCTGTATCGAGCTCTGCCTTCGAAACATTCAGTGACTCTGCCTCCAGTGTTTGCTGAGGCACTGAGTTCCAAAGATACTCAACTTGATGCTCCCTCAAAGCTGGCTGTCCGTACGAAAACCCAGCCCCTGCAAGGTCCTGTGCACTTGAATGATTTCAGCACACTGGTCACGACCTTGATCTGGGGTGGAAGGAGGTGGTGTGCAACTCAGGAGGGTGGGGAGTGATAGAGGTGGGTGTATGTTACATTGAAGGAGGTACATTGCTGAGCTCATTGAATCCCCAGTGAATGATAGCCCCAGGAATAAGAAGTTATCTGTAGTCCCAGTTTAAAATTTAAAGTTGTACGTGGGTTAAACTGAACGTGGTGTTAGGTACAGGGACTTGGCTGTAATATATAAGTGGTGATTTGGGAGCTGTACCAGGAGTGACATTTCAGGTACTATAACAAAGCTGTCTTGTTTCTTCTCAATTTATACATGAAAATTCTGGGATTGTACTAGTACTATGTCTTTAAAATCTTCGAATTTGTGTTTTAAGTAAATAGAGTCAGAGTTGTATATCACAGAAACAGACTCTTTGGTCCAGTTCATCCATGCCACCCAGATATCCTAAATTAACCTCGTCCCATTTGCCAGCATTCAGCCCATATCCCTCTAAACCCTTCCTATTAATGTACCCATCCAGATGCCTTTTAAATGTCGTGATTGTACCAGCCTCCACCACTTCCTCTGGCAGCTCGTTCCATTCACGCGCCACTCTCTGTGTGAAAACGTTGCCCCTCAGGTCCCTTTTAAATCTTTCCTCTCTCACCTTAAACATTTGCATCCTAGTTTTGGACTCCCCCACCCTCAGGAAAATGCCTTTGAGCATTCACCCTATCCATGCCCCTCGTGATTTTATGAACTTCTATAAGGCCACCCCTCAGCCTCCAATGCTCCAGGGAAAATAGCCCCAGCCTCTTCAGCCTCTCCCTGTAGCTCAAATCATCCGACCCGGGCAACATCCTTGTAAACATTTACTGCACTCTTTTAAGTTTTACAACATCTTTCCTATAGCAGGGAGACCAGAATTGAACGCAGTATTCCAAAAGTGACCTTATCAATGTCTTGTACAGCTGCAACAATGACCTCCCAAATCCAATAACTTAATGCACTGACCAATAGTTTAGATTATTCTGTTCTGTCTATGTTCCCTTTGTAATAAACATCTGCTTTACTGATCTGCAGCATTAAGGGCTTATATTTCAACACTTTGACCACTTTGTTCAAGCAGAACAAATAAACATATGAACTACCAAGCCAAGTTCCTGTCTGGGATCTGATTTATCCTGTAATAACATCAGCCTGGATCTTAAAACAAATGTAGTGATTACACTCAAGGGCAAATGAACCACTCAATCACATATTACACTGCGATTTCATCACAATAATCCCAACTGTTATTTACACAACAAGTTTTGAAATGCTCTTTGGTGCCTAAATTAAATTCTGCCTGATAATTGCAACAAAATGGTCACCATTCTTACCCTGGCCACCAGACACCCAAAGACTGTGCAGAAATAAATTCAGTGAGCTGCACGGAACAATTGGACTGATTCCCTGATACAGCTCACTGGTCAGGCCTTATAGTTCCAGTTGGCTCAGATGCCAAGCTAGTCCACAGGCTTATTCCAGTGGGAAACTGGGAGGAAGCAATCATGGGCAGGGCAGACATGGACTGACAGTGGTCCACAGCACTATTGCGCCGAGACAAGTTTATAAGAACTTGCTTGCCTGTTGTTTTCTTCAACTGCCTCAATAAATCTCCAAACCCAACTGCAGTAATACCTGCAAAAAAAAAATCTACTGATTAATCATTGGAAAAAAGAAAAAGCAGAACCACTGACAGGGAGGAAAGTTGGCATCATTTTTCAGCTGTGCTCAAAAGCCTGAAAGAGACAGATATATTGCGACAAATCAGAGGAAACTTTGTTAAGTGAAGAAAGACCATATACCATTTGACAATTAGGACGATTTTTGTCTGTAAACCATAGGAAACTGATTTACTGTGTCCTCAGAATAGAAACCATAAACATATTTATACAGAATGTGTTTATGACTCTGTTATACTTAATGCACAGGAAACATTCCTCCATTTGCCCAGCCCATTTCACATCGAGGTTAGTGCAAACTTTCCAACACAATTTTTTTGTTAGACATACACCAATGATGTACCAAAGTGTTTAAAATTCCTGTAATAAAAATGTGCAGAAATACCTAGCTGTAACTTGATTCAAAATGTAAATGCAATTGTTTTTCAAGAATTATATTTGATTTGAAAGTGAATAGCCATCAAAGCAAGGAGAACACTGGATATTATTTCTACATTAAAATCATAATATAAACAGCCTTGTTCACTGCAATGTTTTATTTAGTAATAGAATGGAATTTCATGAAACCAAAAATACAAGAGTGGATTATCTGGCTATGTATAAGAAGTGGGAAGAAATATAACTAATTATCCAAGCTGTCATAATGTGAAAACAAGGGGTCAATTTTCAATGACAGTGGATCATATGTCATTTATAGAATCAGTCTCGTTTTAATTCCTTTCACATAATACCCAGTAAACAAATAAGAAAGAGCTTTTGGGTTTCCCAGCATGCAGTAACTGCAGATGCTGCAAGGTCACTGCGGTTTCATCTAAAGCTGTCAAGAAAACCTGTCAAGTTTGTGGACATTCCACTTACAATCATTACAGCCCAGGGACAGGAGGATACTTCAACGCACCGGGATGACAACATCTTTAAAGTAATTGTTACATTTATAATAACCCTATGATTAAAATGAATACCT
Organism: Stegostoma tigrinum; assembly: GCF_030684315.1. Taxonomy (NCBI): domain Eukaryota; kingdom Metazoa; phylum Chordata; class Chondrichthyes; order Orectolobiformes; family Stegostomatidae; genus Stegostoma; species Stegostoma tigrinum. The sequence continues at coordinate 10,509,151 of NC_081356.1, read as the reverse complement.
GATGGCGAAACCAAAGAACTCACAAAGCCTGAGCAAATCAGCCTAGAAATTCAATGGTGCTGCAGTTGTTTTAGAAGCTTGAAACAGATGCTGTAAGTATCCTGTACGGTGGGGAGTTACATGTATATGCAGAGGAATTGCCCTGCGATGAAGAACACAAACTGGGGCGATGGAAGGGCTCTGTCTGTCAGGCTACACTGGGAGACATTTCCAGAGACGGCCCAATGGAGTGTGTCCCTCTGGAGGGGTTGAAGGACTTGCTGGGTCTCTGTAGGCCCAACCAGAGAACTTTGAAATAATAGCCGCCTCACCAGGAGGCAAAGGTACTGCTGATCTTGGGAGGTGGAGAGTGACAGCATCTTCATCTCGAGGCGCTCTCTGGAGAGCGAGTCATTAAATTCAACCCAATTAACCACGGCTAAAACTGCCAGACCACGTTTGCGGAAGGCAACCCCTCCCACTGCATGGATGGAAGCAGCTTGGTCTGGCTTGGCCATGGGTCATGTGAGGTAAGGGACTAAAACCAGATGCCTTGCTCGATCTCCAGTAGTTGCTGAGCTCTGCCCTCACTGGGCTGGCAAGAAAGGAAGCATTGACCACTGGGCAGTTCCTCTGGCATTACCAATGAGCCCACAAATAGAATCTCAATTATGTTCATCAGTGAGCCGCAGCCCAAAAGCACTGTGGAGGTGGGAACGTGTCAGGCTCAATCTTTATTTCTCAGAAACTCCTCGCAGGCCTGCCTTGGGGGCTGTTCCCTCAGGGTGAGAAAGATTAAGCTCATGTTGTGCCATGTATGCACAGCTGTCACACCGGCAGATTGCAAGGGTCTGACACAGCGTCTAGGGTAACATGCTCCTATCGGGCAGTTTCAGTTTGTACAGAGTGGGCCTGAACCTTGTTTAATGTCTCTGTTACCAAACTGCTTGGCCTGGGAAAGCCAGTACAGCTTAACCATCAACCCTTACGCAACCTGCTGCAAATCACCATCAAGAGGGTGAGTTTTGCTAAAATGTGGTACCTGCACATGGAGTCTGGGGGCAGTCCCTCTGAGGTTCTCATCCAAACAATGGGCAGCTGCTGACCACTGCTCCTCCCTCCTGTAGAGCACCCTCCCATTCCCTCAAAACAACTTCCTTCCTCTGATCTTCCCAATTCCCTGGTTGCCTGGCATTCCCCTTAACGCCAAACCCCTCTCTCCCCAAAAAGATCTAGCTGCTCCCATCAGCAATGCAGCCATCCCAAGTACAAACACACTTTGCGGAATAGCACTGGAAACAAGCAGTTGCTGGCCTGATGATAAACAAGCTCTGAGGCTCATATGAGACTTCATTCACACTTGCTCAGAGATCTTACTTTGATTTCTAGATCAACATGCTTTGGTCCATTACTTCAAATATTAGTCGCATGTGACAAAGTGTATTTGTTTGTGAGCAAGCAATTCTATTAAGCAACAACGAGAGGAATTGTCTAGCCACAAACAAAACAGGCTGAGTCACATCTAAATCGTGTATCGAACCGCCCAACAGATATTAATGCCACAGTGTCAGTGAATGGAATGACTGCTGTATTAATTCCTGGGATTATACAGTACCCACTGGAAATCACCATTCACTGAACGAGGTCTTCCTTCACAAACATAGTACAAATACTTCCTTGCACAAAGCCACCTAAGACAACCCCTAATAGGGTGGACATTGGTCAAAGGCACAGAATTCACAGCAGAGCTCTGTGATGACCGAAGTTCTTATAAATTCCATGATGTTGATTCGCATAACAGGAAGAAACATTGCTTGCAGTTTCCGGCACTACATAGCTACATCAAAAATGGCACGGTATATTTACACAATGGCCAGGCCTTTTTGGGCCCATGTGGAAAGGGGAGATGGAGCTGGGAAAGTGGTGCTCCTCACCTTCCCGCACCAGCCTCAGATTGTGGAACAATCTCACACTGTATGGGCTGGGAGTGTGGTCTGCTGACCATTCAGCTCCAGTGGACAGCACTAAAGTGGAAGGAAGGGTTGGCAGTTTGTTCAAAGGGTTACCAGCACACGAATCTTGAATTGAAGTGACTGGTTGGAAGCCAGTGGCCATCTCGTCTGCCACGGGCCACCTTCATTCAGCATCTGGCCTTCACAAACCATCAGCCTCCAACTGAGGAACTCCCCCAGTTCAAGGCCATCAACTAAACACAACACAGGTAAGATGCAGGTGTCAATTGCCCTGAACCAGGCAGAAACAAGACCTCAGATGGCCCTGTGGTTCGGTGATGACTCCCTGCATGTTTCCCACCAGACTCTTGAGGCAAAGCAGGACATCATCTCCACCAGGGACAAAAAGAGAAGTCTCTGCCCGGCTGAGCAAGCCTGGAGAGAGATCATGGAGGAGTACCTAGCCACAGTGCTGTGAGGGAGTCAATGACCTTCTCTGCTCACCAGTAGAGTGAAATACCTCAAAGCCCTTACAAAATGTTTAAGTATGATGATGTAGATGCATGGGAGGGTGAACTGTACCTATGGTGATACCCACTGATGGAGGGAGGCAGTTGCTCCTCCCAGGAAACCAGAATGGTCATTAATTCCATTGGCCAATAGCCATGAAAAGTGAGTGGACATTGGTAGTGACTGTATTAATGTGAACACATTATCTTTCTCTCTTTCTGGAGGAGAAGCAGTAGCTATGTTGTAGGATGTAGGATAAATCAAGAGATAATGAGGGCTACTAAAAAAAAAGGCTGTCCATTAATTATGGGTGTCTTTTATCAAATTTATGGAGTGCATTCCAGAAAGTATCCAAAACCAATTTGCAGATTCAAACAGGGATTCAACTATTTTGGATCTGGTGATGTATAACAACGTAGGTTTAATAAACGATGTGAAAGTAAACGATTCCCTAGAAAATAGTGAACATAACATCGTAAGATTTAATACTAAGTTTGAGAAGGAGAAATTTGGACCAGATACAACTTACACAATAATATTTACAAAGGAATGGGGATGTATTTATTTGGGGTTGACTGGGCAATGCATTCAGCAGCAAAGATTCTTGACAAACAATGGCAGATATTTAAGATAATTGTTAACGAATCACAATAAAGGTAGATCCCAGAGAAAAGGAAGGATTCTAAGGAGCGCAAAAGCCAACCAGGGTTGTTGAGAGCAACTGAACATCGTATCAACTTGAAAGATAGAAAACTGCAGCAAAGATTCATGGTAAAACATAAGATTAGAAACATCTTAAAACAAACAAAGTGTGAGGCTGGATGAACACAGCAGGCCAAGCAGCATCTCAGGAGCACAAAAGCTGACGTTTCGGGCCTAGACCCTTCATCAGAGAGGGGGATGGAGAGAAGGTTCTGAAATAAATAGGGAGAGACGGGGAGGCGGACCGAAGATGGATAGAGGACAAGATAGGTCTGAAACAAACAAAGGTTGACCAAGACAAACAGGGAAAAATAAACTTTGCTGGTAAACTCGTAATATCAAGACGGATAGGAGGAGCTTAAAAATATAAAAATGAAGTCAAGCGCAAAAGTGATCATGGGGGCCTCAGAGTTGAGGTTGGAAAATAATTATTGGAAACCAGGAAATGTTCAAGAAAAATGCAGAGAGCAGCAACAAGTCCCATAAATGACCTTCTTTGACCTCACAAAGGTCTTTTCTTGCCAAGTGGGAGAATTTGCAGAGCATCCTCATTAAATGTGGCTACCTGTAGAAATTTGTCACTCTTCTCTGTGGACTACATGACAACATGAAAACCATGATCCTCACCAATGGATCAATTACAGGCCCCAGAAGTGTGCAAACTGGAGTCAAGCCATGCTGAGTCATTGCAACAATGCTCTTTCCCTTCTTCTTTGCTGCAACCTCTTATCCACCACCTCTTATCTACGGAGCTTCCCACTGAGATGATGCTTCTCCACAGAAAGAGTTGGAAACTGTTCAACCTGCAACACCTTCAGTCCAGATCCAAGACCATCCCTACTTCTGTCATCGAGCTACAGTATGTAGATGATACCTGCGTGTGCACACTCAAAGCCCAAGTTCCAAGCCAGTGGTGATGCATTCAGAAAGGCAGCTGAGAGAAATAAGCCTGAGGCTAAACATCCAAAAGACTGAGGTCCTTGATCAGCATCTGCCAATGTGGTACACTGCATCCATTGTACCTGGTGTGGCTTCCTCTACATTGGGGAAACCAAGCGAAGGCTTGGGGACCGCTTTGCAGAACACTGCCGCTCGGTTCGCAATAAACAACTGCACCTCCCAGTTGCAAACCATTTCCACTCCCCCTCCCATTCTCTTGATGACATGTCCATCATGGGCCTCCTGCACTGCCACAATGATGCCACCCGAAGGTTGCAGGAACAGCAACTCATATTCCGCTTGGGAACCCTGCAGCCCAATGGCATCAATGTGGACTGCACCAGCTTCAATATCTCCCCTTCCCCCACCGCATCCCAAAACCAGCCCAGTTCGTCCCCTCCCCCCACTGCACCACACAACCAGCCCAGCTCTTCCCCTCCACCCACTGCATCCCAAAACCAGTCCAACCTGTCTCTGCCTCCCTAACCTGTTCTTCCTCTCACCCATCCCTTCCTCTCACCCCAAGCCGCACCTCCATCTCCTACCTACTAACCTCATCCCACCTCCTTCACCTGTCCGTCTTCCCTGGACTGACCTATCCCCTCCCTACCTCCCCACTTATACTCTCCTCTCCACCTATCTTCTTTTCTCAACATCTTCGGTCTGCCTCCCCCTCTCTCCCTATTTATTCCAGAACCCTTACCCCATCCCCCTCTCTGATGAAGGGTCTAGGCCCGAAACGTCAGCTTTTGTGCTCCTGAGATGCTGCTGGGCCTGCTGTGTTCATCCAGCCTCACACTTTATTATCAAGGTCCTTGATCAGACTTCTCCTAGAATGCTATATCTTCCTTTGACTATCAAAGTCCATGGACAGCTGCTGGAACACATGGATCAATTCTGATACCTTGGGAGTGATGAAATTAAGCATCATCTCCAGTGCACCAGCCTCTGGCCATCTGAGGAACTGAGGGCTTGATGACAAAGAGCTTAAGCCCGACACCAACCTCTATTGGGCAGCAGTGCTCCCCTTCCTTTCATCTACGTAAAAGGCATGTGGATGCATAGCAGATACTTCAACTTGTGAGGAACATTACCAATGGTTAGTCCACAATGATCCTGCAAATTGACTGTTGGAGTAGGCACTCCAGTATCAGTCTCTTCTTTCAGACCAACATCATCAGTATCTAAGATCTAGTTATGACCAGTCAGCTATACTTGGAAGGCCACATCAGCCAAGAACACAACATGTGGTCTCGGTCATGGCTAGTCATTACCAGGAAGGCAGCGTTCCTGAAAATATGTAATATCCTCCAACAACACGTGAAAAACTCTTCCCAAGACCTGAAAAAGCACCAGTGAAGATGCCAACCAACTCATATATCTCCAGCAAGCCCAGGTAGAGGCCAAACTCAGGCAGCAAAAAGCATGTGAGAAATTACGCACCCCCAGCCACCTCTTTAAATACCAGCTGCCCAGTGTATGCGGATCCAGCACTGGATGTGAATTAACTTCAGGATCAACGATTCTGCTGTGGAAGAAAGTCATCCTCAGTCCCAAGGGACTGCCTAAGATGATGCTGAATTTTGTCCCAAATTATTATTTCTAGAAATTTCCGTTCAGAAGTTCAGAAGGGACGAGTCTGCAGTTACTTGGCTTATTTGTTACACCATTTGTTGAACAAAGACAAAACATTTGCCGTTCTCTTGTCCTCTGGCTCTGTCCCAGAAGTTAAGGAATACCAAAGGTTATTGCTGGCACTTCTGCAATGACTATTCTCAATACCATCGTTGGATTCATTTCACATGATCCGAATACCTCGCCAATTTAAAGCACAAACAGCTTAGTAAACACCTCCGTATCAATTATATCAAGCCCTTGTACAGACTGAAATTCCACCCTTTACTGCTATGGGGTGCACAGCATCTTCCTCCTCGGTGAAGACACATGCAAACTTTTCATTGAACACATCAGTCATGTCCACCATGTGTAAATCCCATTCTGTTCCCCTATTAACCCCACTTTTCCTTATATGCCTTGGGATTCCATTTTCTATGTTAGTTAACAGCCTCTCCTTGACCCTTCTTTATTTCTCTTGATTGCTTTTTCACCATTCCTTTAAAACTTATATTTTTAGCCTGGTTCTCTATTGGAACAAAAGTGCACTTTTTCTTTTTGAGTCCCTAATCATAATTTCCACATCTTGGGTCAACCTGGCCTCTGCATTTGTTGGCGCTGCCTTTCCTTTTTGGAGGATAATGTCCAATCCAGCCTTTCTTGGAAGGGTAGCCCATTGTACATCTGCCAACTTTTCCCACCAACCCTCTGGCTCTGGCTTTATTTGGCTCAGATCCAGTCTTACTTCTTGGAAGTTGAGTTTCCCGCTGTTCCAACCTGTTACCAGTGACAGCTCAGCTAGAGCCATTGCTCTGAGCGAACTCTTGCCCTCTTCCTCTGCTTCATCCATAGCCCGGCTTGTCTTGTTGACTCATGCTGTCCTACTCTGGGCCATCAGCAGCAGCAGAATTGTATTGAACCAGGATCTGTAACCTATTGGCCCAGAATATCCCATGTTCGAACACTAGTTCAATGGCGAGTGCAGCAGGAGATACCAGGAGCAACTTGAGACACATGTAAACATGAGGATTCTTCATGAACTGCACACTGTTGTGGACAGGGAGCTCGGAGCTTAGAGCAGAGGCAGTGTTTTTTGTGTGGATTTTTGTGTAGCTGGGTAGCTGAATTGTTAAGGATCATTTCCACAGAAGTTGAGTACATAAGTGCCTCCTTTGCCATCAAGCCTCCTTGATGCAGCTCATGGGACCTTCCATACCTGACAAAATGCTGCAGCTCCTCATCAGCTTCCTCATCTGAGGAAGTCATGTACTTTTTGTCATGAATCGTCTGGGTTTAACCCCTCTGCGGTATTGGGTTGTACAAAGTACAACCAACCTCTCATCATCTCAGAGGCCCTTGTTGGGAATACAGAATGGGGAAATCACCTGATTAGTCCAGATCTCTAAATCCCATTTTAAGGAGACATATGGTCCCTTGGTCAGAGGCTCAGTGTGTAGCATGGCTCATGATCCTAAGCCCATCCTTGATTTTGACACTCGCTCAACAGCTAATCTTCATGGCCAGAAGCTATTGCTCCTGACGTTTGCAGAAGGGGAGGCTCTGGCATCTTGGGGAATATTGGATAATGACAGTCTCATGGGTGGTCCCACAAAAACAAGCACATGCCTGCAGGAAGAGCTGGAAGTGGTCACAAATGAGTTGGATGCTGTGGAAGTAGAATCCCTTCAAGTTACTGTGAGTCATTGGCGCATACTGTGAGATCTTGCACCTGGCAGAATCAAGCTCTGGAGTCAAAGCCTCTGTTGCTCTGCCTAACTGGCCGTATCAGTTTGGTAATAAATGCTGTACGTCTCCATTGCAGCTCTGTGATGAACCTGTGCTGTACAATTTCACGTCACAGTGACCTTAAAAATCCCTGGCAGCCAACAATAAATCCAGAACTCACCTTCCCTTCCCTACATTACCAACAGCCTCTTGGGAGAGGCACAACTGCTCCGATATCAGGAAGGATCTCATCTCCTCGATGGTCTCTGCTCGTGGCATTTTCTGGGGCATTCTGCCCATTTTGCCCCTTTACGAAGCTAACTCTGCTGTTGCTGTTGTTGGGATCCCTTGAGCTGCTCCTCCCCCCTCCCTCTCAGGTTCTCCTCCTGCCTGGATGAACCTCCTCTGGAATGTACGATGCTCTTGCTATCTGCGCATGGCCTGCATAATGACAGCATCCTTCCTGAGGCAGCAGGAACACACCCTCCCCATTTTCCGGTCCTCCACTCCTCTCCATTGAGAGCCCCGGACCTTGACCCTAATTGGATGGCAGCCCTACTCCTTCTTGACAATGAAAATGGAGCAGCCTCTCCACACAGGGTCAGTATACAGTGATAACAGCACTTGCTTCCCTTGGAAAGCTGCTGAGTCTCTGGTGCTGTGCGGAACCATGCGCTAATCAGAAAAACCGAAAGGTCCTGTAAAATCAGGTTTAATTGCCTCCTTAATCATTAAAATTACAGTTTAATTGCTCATTTTCAAAACATGAGCATTGTCTCCTTGCAGCTTTCCATTTACCATGGAATTACATTCAGGCATGTCAACGTTGAGGTCTGACCCAACACCACGTGACATGATTCTAAAAACGCTCCACCTCTTCCCTGTAAAATCCCAGCCGTAATTCAAAGTTTTATTCAGTTGCAAAAAGAATTTCCAAATCTTACAAATAAACATAATAGATGGTGATTGAAATTAAATTGGCCTGATGGATTTCTCCTGGTAGGGAATTCAGGAGAATACCTGCAACATTGACTTTTGAAAAGCCCCTTAAGAATGAGAGAAGTACAATTGCGTTGGTAGTTCTGTTCTGAGTAAGACTCAAATCTAACATGCACAGAGAGGAAATGGGAGTTGAGAACTGTACTGTTAAAAAGTGATGTGATGGAAAAGCTTCGGCACTATTTTGATACATGATTTTATCCTTGTGAAAACAGTAAGTGCAGGCTTGCCATGAATGCTGTCTAATGTATCATTGTCCTTCAGTAAAAGTATGTCCAAAGAACCAGCAAGGAGCATGAGTTACGGTAGATCAGGGATGAGTGTAGTAGGCCAGCTCTGAGAGTGGCAGCAGCCTGAATAATAAAGAGACTGGTGCCAATATTACAACAAAATCAGTAATGTTATATTATGAATGAGAATATTAAGATTATGATAAATATTCATATATTCTGATAACCTAATTAAGTTAGCTCTCTACAGCTCATTAATTATTGTTCAGATATTGCTTTCTTTTACCTAAGCTGAACCTCAGGTTTGAGAATGTTTTGACTCCTGATGATTTGTTGGATTGAGAGATGCCAACAATCTGCAGGGAAGCTGATGTTTGGAGGGCTGGGTAGATGAAGCTTACAAAATGCCTCAACTTTGCATCTGCGCGTTCCTGATAAAATCACTCCATATCTTTGGCACATTCTTGAGTGACCCTTCTCTACTTTAGTCAGTCGCACCACATTAGGTTGCCTTATGAGTCAACAGGTCTGTTGGAACTCGTCAGGGATGCTGCTGCTGTTGTTGCTGTGCTGTAACCATCCCCGCCTCTTTGACTCTCTGTCTCCTCTCCACCTATCTTCTCCTCTATCCATCTCCTATCTGCCTCCCCATCTCTCCCTGATAACAAAGTGTGGAGCTGGACAAACACAGCAGGCCAAGCAGCATCTTAGGAGCACAAAAGCTGACGTTTTGGGCCTAGACCCTTCTTCAGAGAGGGGGAGGGGAAGGGAAAACCTTTTCTGATGAAGGGTCTAGGCCCGAAACGTCAGCTTTTGTGCTCCTGAGATGCTGCTTGGCCTGCTGTGTTCATCTAGCTTCACACTTTGTTATCTCGGATTCTCCAGCATCTGCAGTTCCCATTATCTCCCCCCTCTCTCCCTATTTATATCAGGACTCCCTTCCCCTCCCCCATTTCTAAAGAAGGGTCTAGGCCTGAAACGTCAGCTTTCCTGCTCCTCTGATGCTACTTGGCCTGCTGCGTTCATCCAGCTCTATACCTTGTAATCTCAGATTCTCCTGCATCTGCAGTTCTTACTATCTCTGAAAAAGCTTAGCAACAGCCACTGTCTTTGAGTGAAAATCCTGGAATTCCTTATTCCTGGGTTGCTACGACATGATAGCAGCTCATTACCAGCAGTGATGTGCTGAATTTGTTCAAGTGCCAAGAATGAATAAAACAAATTTTAAAGACTCCTGAATTATATTCCCTTCTATGAAGAGGATTGTAACAAAGTAACAAACTCTGGCCAATTTGGCACTATTTTAGAATATGCAAGATCCAACTTTGTAAAGTATGCGCAAATACAATGGTGTCAACTTGCATCTAGGTTGCCTCTTCAGTGCAGTCCTTTCAAATGAGGTATGAAAGTGAGAGCCCTTTGGACAAAGTACTTGATAAACTACTGGGACTAAATGCAGGCATGTCACAGACCCAGACGGCCTGTCTTCAATGGCTTTAAAGGAAGTGGCTGCAGAAACAGTGGTCTATTTATTCCAGAGGTCACTGGATTTTGGGAGAGAACCAATTTCATTAGAAAAATACCAATATGGTGCCCCGTTCAATGAAAACAGAGACAGAAAGCAGGAAACTATAGGCACCAGCCTATCATCTGTCACCGGGGAATACTGGAGTCCATTGTTAAAGTAGAAATAGCAGGACATTCAGAAAACAAAACTTAACACAATCAGTCAGCATCATTTCGTGAAAGAAAAGTCATGACTGACAAATTTACGAGAGTTCTTTGAGTATATAATACGCAGACTTAATAAAGATGAACCAGTAAATTTACCGTACTCAGATTTCTAGAAGGCCATTCAATAATGTGCCACGTGGAAGATTATTGTGCGACACAGGAGTTCATGATATTAGTGCTAATGTATCAGCATGGATTGAGGATTGATTACCACACAGAAAACATTAATGGGTCTTGAAAGATGTGACTAATGGAGTGTCAAAAGAATCAGTTCTAGGGCCTCAATTACTGCTGTCTTTACTAATGACTTGGAGGAGAGGGGCAGAGAGGAATGCATCCAAATTTGTTAATGATGTAATAACAGGTAGGAGGACATGTTGTGGCAAGGACTTAAGAAATCTGCAGGATATAGATAGGTTTAGTGAGTGGACAAAAACTTGGCAGGTAGAGTTTAATGTAGGAAAATGACAGTTCATACACTTCAGCAGGAAGAATCAAAGATTAGACAATTACTTAAATATAGAAAGACTCCAGAACATGCAATACAGAGGGATCTGGGTGTTCTTATTTATGAAACATAAGCTATGCAGGAGCAGCAAGTAATTAAGAAGACAAATGAAATTTTTATTCATTGCTTTATTACTAATGCATGGAATTTCAACACAGGACAGTTTTGTTACAACTTTAGAGGGTATTACTGAGGCAGCACCTGCAGTACTATGTATAGTTTTGATGACAATATGTAAGAAAGTTAAACTACATCAATGTCAATATAAAGGAACCTCCCCCAGCCAATACCTGAGATGAAGGGTTTGATGTATCATACAGGTAGACAGGTTAGGGTTTTGTGAATTCAAGTTTGGAAGGGTAAGGAACGATCTCAATGAAACATTAAAGATGCTAAGGGAGCTTGAGAAAACATTTCCACTGGCTGGAGAATGTCGAACTATAGCAGAAATAGTTTCATAATAAGGAGGCACTCATTTAAAACTGAGATGTGAAAGAATTTCTTCTCCTACATAGTCATGAGTGTTTTGAATTCTCTATCCCAGAGCGTTGTGGAGGTGAGATCACTGAAAATATTAAAAACAAAGATAGATAGGTTTTTAACGGCAATGAGGAGCTGAGGCATCAGCAGAGCAGCCATAAAGTAGTAGAAGAGTGGGCTGAATGGTCTACTCTTTCTTGTTATGTTCACTTACCTGTTTGCTGAATTTGAAACATTCCACAATTATATTTAATGAAGTGAATTCTCCCCACGGCCTGGCAATGTTTCTCCCTCAAACACAATGATTAAAAACAGATTAACTGGTCAATCGTTTAACCTTCTGTCCTTGAGAATTTGGTGTGTAAAAATTGACTAACATCTGCTTGAACATCAAAGTAACAGTACTTTAAGTGGTTTACTCTGCAATGGAGGTCAAAACAGTTGCTTCAGCTTGAATCATTGAGAGAGGGAAATATGGAAATGTTTAAAATGGCAAAATTCAATGCTTAAGTGCCAAAGAACAGTCACAGTGGATTTGAAACACTTTTGCTCTCCACAAAAGCCACCAAACTTGAGATTTTACAGCACTTAATTTTTGTTCTCAGACCGCCAATACCAGCAGCTGTGGGTTTACTTTAATACTTCATTGTTTTTTCAAATGGCCTTTCCTGAAGAGATAATAATGAAAGTAGTCCAAATACATATCTGTATCATTAAGGCTGTACCAGTTTGCAATTCAACAAAACTCATTCAGTTGCCTGGGAAACCTAATTGACAAGCAGCACAATGTCAGAAGTAATGAGGCTGTTTTCAGCATTAACAGTCAATTAGTTTCTGTACCAGAATTGACCAGCTTCTGGTAGAATTCAATCCAGTGTGACAATATGTGTTTCTTGACGATCTTCAATAGGGAAATTGTAAGAACTTAACTGATCCTTAACAAATCACTTCTATTTTCAGGAAGTTCATCCACAGGGTCAAATTAGGAGTTCCACCAATATTAACACTGACACATCTGCAAAGCATGGAGCAAATGGGTGTTTTATCTATTTCCAAAGGATTTTTATCCAGATACTGGGAAACCTAAAATACATTCTGTCCAATGTGATTGCTGTTTCTACCAGGAAAATGGATCAGGGGTATCAATAGTTGGCTATTTTAAATTATGAAGAGTATTCTATTGAGCATCACCAAGGGACATCATTCGGGGAAACGTGTTTTAATAAAAACAATTGCAGCATATTCATATTAAAAAACAAACAGACATACAAAATCCAATCATATCAGAGCATTGCATTTACAGTAGATCCATTAGCTCTTTCACTTATCACTTCTGTTTACATATTAGCATGAGCTTTCATCAAGGTGGAGAGCAGCTACGTTATTATAAAAATAGTCCCAAGGTGAAGCGATGTGACAGGAAAGGGTAGCAATGGAGGTATATTATGAATAGTTTCTGAAAGTAACTATGTAGTTTCTTCCTGCTTTGTGTGTCAGACCCAGTAAGAGAAGATCTACAGTTTCTGCAGAACTTGGAAAATGTCACTTTTGGATATTCTTCTGGGACACCTTCAAGATTGTTGTTGATTGTTAAAGATGTGCATAAAATGTGCATGAAACCACTGTAGCTGTCAATACATTTAAACCGTCTGCCATTTAAACATTTGGCAAAAAAGGCTGTAGTGTTAAAAGAAGACCAGTGCTTGCTATTTAATGTCCATTGGCATGGTTTGAGGGCTGTCATTACAGGTTTGTTGCCAAATGACTGATTTCACAATCTTTCAACTTAACAGTGGGGTGCACATCATTTCACAACTTGACAACTCCAAGCAGTTTTTGTAAAAGTTTTGAAGTGGGACTATGAATTACATTGCTTATTTTTAACCTGGGTTTAAAGGATGTAGAACAGAATGAGTGCATTTTCTAAATAAATTTTTACAAAATATGGTGAATTCTTTAATATACATGAGGTGATCTCATCTTATCTCAGCACACGGCTTGGGTGAACTGTCATAGCAGGTGTGTAGCAAATGGTTATTAGTGTGGGAAAAAGGGTTGACATCTGTTGACGCAGGGCAGGCAGATGGTATTTTTTGGCATGGATGGCATTAAGGGCTATAGGGGCAGATGGAGGATAACATACAGCATGGACTGGCATGATTAGCACATGGGAACTTACTGGAAGACAGTAAGGATTGAGAGCTTGCTTTTGTTTTATTGCATTTTTTCATGGATTTTACAAAGTATCAGTGCATCAAAGGACACTGCAGCCCCTGTTCGCTCTATGGGGTCACCCCAAATGACTCACATAAAACATGCTGTCCCTCAGATCAACAATCCCTTTTTCTAGGCATGTTTGGCTGAATTAGGCTTGTGGAGTTCAGAATTGTCCTGACTCTGCACTTCCAACTCAGGAGCTAAAATTCAGGCCATGCTGTCTCAGCGATGTTATTCTCAAGGAGAGCTTCAGTTGGATCATGCCAGCAATTTATTCTTCCAATTGTTTAAATTATCACTGAAACTGTTGGTAACCACCTTTCACCTCTCACAGGAATCCACTACCCTACCAGTGCCCAGCGTTCAGCAAATGCGTCAATTCAAAAGTAAATCGAGAATAAAGCTGAATCTTGCCTTGTGTCGAACTCAACGTCTGCCCATCCAGAAGATCCCAAAATGCTTCTCGATATGACACATACCTGTCCTGCTGTGACCTCTGCTCCATTGGGTAGGCTTCCATTCTGCACTGCTGGGGGGGAATCCTTTGGAGGTGTCACTTCAACCTCCACATTGGCCGTATTTGGCAGCTCTACTTTATCTGCAAGGACAGGGGAGAGAGAAGATGTCGAACCGGTGAGAAAACGAAAGACTCAAACCACTGGAGGAGAAAATGCAAAACCACAAGCTGTTTTATAAAAAAAATAGACTAAATTTCCACACCAACTATTGCAGCGTTCACATAATCCAAATTTCCACACAGTATTTACGATAGATAGAGACGTCCCCAAGAATCACTTTCTTTCATATATTATTTCCAACAGGTCCACAGAGGTCAGCAGCCTCCTACCCAAATAACATGGGCAAGGACATGCTACATGTCCATTTATATTAATGGCTCAGCAAGGTGCCCCAGCCCAATATTCTACCAGTCAATATATGAACCACCCAGCTTTTATGGATGTAGATAACAATTAGTGCACAGAGATATACCTACTAGTATATCTATTCATACTTCACATTTACACAATGAACCTACATGCTCCAAATAAAGGGAACATTTTATGCTAATATCAGTGTTGAACAATTGCTTTAAAACTTAAATCATTCGCAGCCCCAAACACCCAATCCTGCCCTTTATAAGGTGAATAGCCAGGTCTTTTTCCCAACGGTAGGGGAGTCCAAAACTAGAGGGCACAGGTTAAAGGTGAGAGTGGAAAGATCTAAAAGGAACCTCTAGGGCAACTCTGTCACGCAGAGGATTGTGAGTGTGTGGAAACAGCTGTCACAGGAAGTGATCCAGGCTGGTACAATTATAGCATTTATTAGACATTTGGGCGGGTAAATGAAATGGAAGGGCTTACAGAGATTTGGGCCAAAAGCAGGCAAATTGGACTAGTTAAGTTTAGGATACCTGATCAGGATGGACAAGTTGGGCTGAAGGGTCTGTTTCCGCGCTGCATGGCTCTATGACGCTACATTATACTGAAATTTAATATTGATGCATTTTGAAAACTCAAGTAAAATAAAAATGAAATTGAATCTCTGCTGGTTTTCCAAAATATCATTGTCTTATACATTTCAAATCCTTCCCCTCCTTCACTAAGCCAAATGACCTTCACTTCTTTTCACTACACAACATTACCTGGTTAATGGACCAGACAGATGGTTTGATCCTGGGACATCAACAGCATGTCCTTCCTCTGTCATCATACAAATCAGGGCATTTAACAAGGACAATAGTTAATAAGCAGGAAGAGAAGGTAGGTTGTATAGGAAATAATAGATTTAATTCTCTGTTAAGTGCAATCCTGTGAAAGTATTTTCATGGATGAATTATATCGGACAGTGCGCCTCCACATAAACTTTTCTTCATCCTTAATTTAAAATTGTTTGACCTTCAATTGTCAATCCAAGTTCAGGGCTCAGCCAAGTTGGCAAATGTGCGCCTGAATGTGTATGGCAAAACAACAGGCTCCTCCACCTGGGCACTATTTACAAGAAAATTGCTTAATACATCATCGAAAAACATTTTTAGATTTCTAGATGAAACAAGAGATTTATATCATCAAAACAGAAACCCACTGTCGACCAGTTTGGCTTTACTGTACTTTTTATGCCATGTCATTAAGTCTTTGTCATACTCAGACTTTTAAAGAGGATTGCACCCGATAGAACTTCTGGAGCAGCCTTTATTTAAAAATGGGCTTTGGCGAGCCTCACTAAATAACTACTAAGGGACTGAGGTGATCTTTGCAGTTTTAACACAGCAATCGCAAAGTCACAAATTAAATAATAAAGTGGCAGTCTCTCCCTTTAAATGAACATGTCTAAACAACAGTCTTTGGTCAAATTTCACATTTGGTATTATCAAAGCTTACTGGAAAAGCTACGAGACAATGGACACAAAGAGATAGTAGGAACTGCAGATGCTGGAGAATCTGAGATAACAAGGTGAAGAGCTGGATGAACACAGCAGGCCAAGCAGCATCAAAGGAGCAGGAAAGCTGACGTTTCGGGCCTGGACCCTTCTTCAGAAATGGGGGAGGGGAAGGGGGTTCTGTAATAAATGGGAGAGAGGGGGAGGCAGATAGAAGATGGATAGAGGAGAAGATAGGTGGAGAGGAGACAGACAGGTCAAAGAGGCAGGGATGGAGCCAGTAAAGGTGAGTGCAGGTGGGGAGGTAGGGAGGAGATAGGTCAATCCAGGGAGTACGGACAGGTCAAGGGGACAGGATGAGGTAAGTAGGTGGAAATTGAGTGTGGGGCTTGAGGTGGGGGGAGGAGATAGGTGGAAGGAAGGACAGATTAGGGTGGTGGGGACGACAAGGGTTGGTTTTGGGATGCGGTAGGGGAAGGGTATATTTTGAAGCTTGTGAAGTCCACACTGATACCATTGGGCTGCAGGGTTCCCAAGTGGAATATGAGGTGCTGTTCCTGCAACCTACTGGTAGCATCATTGTGACACTGCAGGAGGTCCAGGATGGGCATGTCTTCTGAGGAATGGGAGGGGGAGTTGAAATAGTTCGCGACTGGGAGGTGCAGTTGCTTATTGCGAACCGAACCTAGGTGTTCTACAAAGTGGTCCCCAAGCCTTCGCTTGGTTTCCCCGATATAGAGGAGGCCACAATGGGAACAGCGGATGCAGTATACCACATTAACAGATGTGCAGGTGAACATCTGCTTGATGTAGAAAGTCTTCTTGGGGCCTGGGATGGGGATGAGGGGTGAGGCGTAGGGGCAGGTGTAGCACTTCCTGCAGTTGCAGGGAAATGTGCTGGGTGTGGTGGGGTTGGAGGGGAGTGTGGAGCAGACAAGGAAGTTATAGAGAGAGTGGTCCCTCCAGAGAGCAGGTAAGGGTGGGGAGGGAAAATGTCTTTGGTGGTGGGGTTGGATTGCAGATGGCAGAAGTGTCAGAGGATGGTGCATTGGATCTGGAGGTTGGTGGGGTGATCTATGAGGACGAGGGGGATTCTGTTTTGGGTGTTATTGCAGGGATGGGGTGTGAGGGATGAATTGTGGGAAATGCGGGAGACACGGTCAAGGGGGTTCTCCGTGACTCTCTCTGTGACTGTATTTGCTGTTCCTGTTGTGGCCACCTTTACTTTGGGGAAACCAAGTGGAGGCTTGGGGACCGCTTTGCAGAACAGCTATGCTCGGTTCGCACTAAACAAGTGCACTTCCTAGTTGCGAACCATTTCCACTCCCCCTCCCACTCCTTAGACGACATGTCCATCCTGGGCCTCCTGCAGTACCACAATGATGCCACCGGAACGTTGCAGGAACAGCACCTCATGTTTCGCTTGGGAACCCTGCAGCCCAATGGTATCAATGTGGACTTCACAAGCTTCAAAATCTCCCCTTCCCCCACTGCATCCCAAAGCCAGCCCAGCTCGTCGCCGTCTCCCTAACCTGCCCTTCCTCCCACCTACCCCTCCTCCCACCTCAAGCCCCACTGCCATCTCCTACCTACTAACCTCATCCCATCCCCTTGAACTCCCCGTCCTCCCTGGACTGAGCTATCTCCTCCCTAACTCCCCACCTTTACTGGCTCCATCCCCGCCTCTTTGACCTGTCTGTCTCCTTTCCACCTATCTTCTCCTCTATCCATCTTCTATCCACCTCCCCTCTCTCCCTGTTTATTTCACAATCGCCTTCCCCTCCCCCATTTCTGAAGAAGGGTCTAGGCCCAAAACATCATCTTTCCTGCTCCTCCGATGCTGCCTGTCCTGCTGTGTTCATCCAGCTCTACGCCTTGTTATCTCCTGGACACAAATAACTTGTTTTGCTGCAAACCAAAATGAAACCTGATGAGCCCCTCTATCCACAAATGCCAACAATCACCACTTACCTTCTACTTCCTAAGAATGTTCATTAATCATGTGGCTGAAACCGGTTCTCTGACACCGAACTCACTTCATCTCAAAATTCAGACAGCCTGGGACTGTTGCAGAAGGTCAACCAGGCAAAAGCTTCAGAGTAAAGTTATGCCTCATTTGTCTTTCATCAGCCAAGTGGCTTAAAATTATATTAAAGAGCCAGGCACCTTGACTCTAAAGTTTTCAGTTCACCTGTAAAGGAACTAGACCACCTGATTCAAAATCATTGTCTATATGTTCAGCTCAATCGTCTTCTCCTCAAAGGAACTCTGCAGTGAAAACCCTACCCCTCCAACACCAGCTATCTCAACGAATATCGCAATAACAAGTGAGGAGTGGGAAATCCATCATGTGACTCCCAAAGACAAAAGGACTTGACTATTCCTTTGAGAGTTCTGAGGAAGGGTTACTGGAGCCGGAACGTTAACTCTGTTTTCTCCTTCACTGATGCTGCCAGACCTGCTGAGCTTTTCCAGCAACTTTGTTTTTGTAATTATTTCTCTGGTTTTAATAATTATGGAAATTCACAACGTTCTTTAATTGTATCATTTTCAGTTGTATTGTGTGACTGATGTAGCTTTAAATATTTTTGGAGGAGAGTGAGAGACTAATTAATCCTCTTTGTTTAAACCCACAAAGTCTGCACTGATAACAGGCAGAAGGGAGGGGAATTGGATTTCCAATATCTTTGCTCCGTTATTTGTAACAGATCAAAAAACAGCTGTGATCATCAGAAAACAGAATCACGGCTTCTTACAGCACAGAGTTGACCAACTGGTCCATGTTAGCATTTGAACTCGTTGTAAAACCTACTCGGTCAGCCCCGCTGGATTCTCAAGCCTCGCAGCTTCTCTTGCCTGAGAAATCTACAATTCCCATTTTATAGTTACTTCTGAAAGAGTGACCAAGTATAATGGAAAGCCAGTGTTTTTCTGAAATAATTCACTGAACTGATGGAGCTGTTTGCTCATAGGCTGAACATTTCAGTTTATTTTAATGTGACTAAATGAAAACACATTTAACAGCCTCTCTCCTTAACTTGTTTAAAATTATTTCAAAGATTAATGTTACATTGTCCAAAATATATTACTCATCCTTATTTTTCTGAAAGGATTTTTTGGAATCATTTATTCATAAGAAGCCATAATAATATCTCCACGTGATTAATGCCAGGTTTCCTGCTGGGCAGTTAAGCAATTACAGTTATATTACCCAATAATGAACTCTGCAGATGATGGAATAAATTTAATTCATAATAACTAAATATTGACAGACAAACTGCGTTTCAAACATGGTGTTACATTAGAAAATGGGCAGAATGTTTTAATGTCTCGCTAATTATCTTCCCATTTTACATTATTTAATTCAATTAAAATGTTCTTAGTTTGACGCTGAATGAAATGCCAACTCATTTATCTCTATTACTGCACTATTATTAGTTAGTCAAGGACAATTCTGTTGACCATTTCATGGCTACGCTTTATTGATAGTGTTTCGTGACTTTTGAATTAGGTTATGTTATATTTTTTTCAAACCAAATAGAAGGTTAAAAACTATCGTGGTTAACAACAGATTTTGCAAATTGCATCTGCAATAACTGTGCTTATGGCTATTTTATCTCTCATCTATTTGAAGTGTGATCCTTCAAATACGGGCATCAGTCTTCAGGTGATAACTTCAGACAACACATGTCACCGAGGAAATGTTGATGTGTACAATGGATTTAAAAAATGCTAGGGGCAAGGTACTGGCATGGATAGAGGATTGGTTGACTGACAGAAGGCAGAGAGTAGGTATAAAGGGATCTTTCTCAGGCTGGCAGCCAGTGACTAGTGTACATTAATGGTGTGGATGAAGGGATTGAGGGCATTGTTGCTAAGTTTACAAATGACAAAAGATAGGCGGAGGAACAGGTAGTGTTGAGGAGGCGGGAGGCTGCAGAAGGACCTGGACAGGCTGGGAGAGTGGGCAAAGAAGTAGCAGATAGAATAAAATGTGGGAAATGTGAGGTTATGCACTTTGGAGGGAGGATAGGGGCATAGACTATTTTCTCAATGGGGAATTGCTTTTGATATCTGAAGTTCAAAGGAACTTAGACATTTTAGTTCAGGTTTCTCTTAAGGTAACATGCAGGTTCGGTTAGGAGTTAGGAAAGCAATTGCAACGTCAGCATCCATTCCAAGAAGGCGAGAATAAGGATCCTGATGCACTCGATTCTAAACCTTTGCAAGAGTTGGTGGATTTATTAAGGAATACTATGACCCCCAAGTCTCCTCTACTTCTGAGATGCTATCGGTTTTACTCTGCAGTTCGAGAAATCCATGTCAGGATTTTTGACAAGGTTAATATGACTGGCAGAGGCATGTGACTTTGGCTTAATGCTTAATGAATGCTGAGTAACTACTTGGTATATGGGATTAAAAATGTGACCATGCTAAAGCGCCTACTATCTGAAGCCCGACTCGACCTCAAACATGCACTGCAACTGGATTTACCATTGGAGAATGCAGTAAGTGAAGCAAATTAGTTACAGGACAGTCCGATAGAAGTAGACACACACACTAGTCCAACTGAGCTTGGGAGTCACCACTTGAGTACAGGCAATTGCATAGACTCATTCTGGACATATCCTGATCAGAAAGACTCCAGGTTATCTTACAGCATAACCCAAAACAAAGCCACGATCTTGGCCAAACGGTTATTTTCTTCAGGTTCAGGGCCTGCAAGCCATTGTAGTTGCAGCTGGTATGCAGGCTCCAGACAGCAAAGGAGTCCCACTAGGCCTGAACAGAGTAAGAGAGCTCATTGACCAGTATTCAGGACAGTGAACACCCTGGAAAGCCCAACTACATCTGACTCGAACAGCAACATTGCCTAGCTACATCCAAATCAGAACCAATCAAAATAAACACCTGGTTAAATGATCATCCAATTCTAATGGAGGTTGAAACCAGTGCGGGCATTTCAGTAATTGCAGATCCAGTCTTTAAAGAAATTCACTCCGGACTCCAACCCTTAAGTTTGTGTCAGACCTCAGTTAGACTCAGAACCTATACCAGGGAAACTTCACAGATTTAGGGTAAAACTTCTGTTCTGACCTTGAACAAGAAACAGCTGGTTCAGTTACCACTCGTTTTGCTAAAAAGGTTCAGGCCCAAACCTGACGGGGTGAAATTAGTTGAGAAAGACTCATTTTGATTGGCTCAAAATTTATCAATGAGAAAATGTCTGCCTGACTGACATCTTAATTAAAAAACCTGAAGCTTTTTTTCAGGAAGGTCTAAGGACTTTCAAAGGAGCCAAGGCCTCCTTGCTCCTTGTTGTTGTTGTTGACGCTAAGTGAGCTACCTGAGTTACAGAGTTGACAAGACTGTGTTTACCCCCTATGGAAGATGAAGTGAAGGTCAATCGTGTCCCCGGTTTCCATGTTTATACTGGAGTCTAGGCCTATCCTTGGATTGGTGAATTATTACAGGGAGTTCTTATGTAACCTGGTCTCCGTTCTGGCACCCTTACATCTGCTAGTGAAGGAAAGGCAGCCTTGGAAATGGTTTCGTAGGCAAGTTGCAGCTTTTAGGGAAGTGATGAAGCAGCTGTCATTATCTAAGATGTTGGCAAACTATGATCCAAAGCGAGATGTGGTGTGGACATGAGTTGCTCGCCATATGGTATCAGGGTGGTGTTGGCTCTCAGATGGCCCCAAGGAGAGGAATGTTCAATAGCGTACACTTCCCAGACTTAAGCTGTGGCAGAATGCAAACATGCCCAGACAGAGAAAGAAGGTTTGGTGGTCATCTTTGGTATGAAAAGGTTCTAAAAATATCTTTATGGACCTAGATTTGTAGCAGTAACAGACCACAAACTGCTCCTAGGGCTACTTAAAAAAGACAAGGCCGTGCTGCCCAGAGCTTCAGCTCGAATTCAGTGGTAGACTCTGATTCTAAGCGTGTATAATTACAAACTGGGACACTCTCTGGGAGGCCAAGTCGCAGACTTGGATGCCTTCATTTGGCTCCTGCTGGCAGATACACTTCTGGTTAATGTCCACTGGAAGAGTCCATTCTGGTTTTAAACTTTAAGGACACCCTACTGGTCACCGCTGACAATATAAGACTGTGGACACAAGAAGATCCAGTCTTGGGAAAACTAAAGCAGCTGGTGGTGATGGGAGAAACAAAGGGCCTCCACAACCAGAACTTAAATCCTCCCGGACCCAGTCAGACCAAATCACCACACAGTTGGCATGTTATTAGAGGGAGCAAGAGTGATTGTCCTGAGTAAAGGTCACCCAGATACTGGCTGTACCCCATTGGGGTCATCCAGGGGTGTCCAAAATGAAGATGATGGTGAGAGGTTACGCCTGGTGTTCAGGATGCAGACAAAGCCACATTAGTGGGGCAGTGCCCAGAGTGCCAACAAGGATAGGAATTCCCGCCAGCAGCTCCCCCACATTTGTGGGAATGGTCAGGCATACCCCTGGACTCAGTTACACGTTAGCAATGCAGGTCCTTTCAGGACCTCAATGTTCTATGTCACTGCGGTCACCCACTCGAAGTGGTTCAATGCGCAGAGAGTTCCTTCGTCAAACGTGGGGATGGTAGTAGAAAAGCTGTGAGCATCTCTTGCGATACATGGATTCCTATACGTATTGGCCACAGAAAAGGGGCCATCATTTACCAGCACAACATTCAACTCCATATCATCCATTGTCCAATGGTCTGGCAAAAAGAGCAGTCCAAGATTTGAAGGCAGTCTTAAAGAAACAAACTACAGCTTCACTAGCTACCAAACTGTCCTGCTTGATTATAGGGCCATTCCTCATACAGCTACAGAGACAGCTCCAGCAGAGTTCCTAATGGGGAGAAGACTCTGCACCAAGTTGAATGTGACCTTCCCAGACCTGGAGGGGTAGGAATGCCAATGAGAGAGACAAGACTCCTCTGAGCGAGGGAGGCAATTTCCTTCAGGGGGCCAAGTTTGGTGGCGACACCATGGGGACGGCTCTTCATGGTTAAGGGCTTGGTCAATGCGAGGTCAGTCCGCAAGATATTGAAAGTTCACAGTCGGGTGAGGCAGTCCTGAACAAGCACACGGATCATGTGAAAGCTGAAAACTCACAAACGGAGCAGGATCATGATAAAAGCGGCCCCTTGCAGCAGCTGGAAAGGCTGGCAGAACCCGTTGGTTCTCCCGCTCAAACTCACGTCGAAGAAAGCTCAGATTCTGAGATGGACACAGTGGGTATCACAGTCTCGATGCACTTACTGCCTGAAGAGGAGGATGGATTATTTCCCGAGTTGCTCCGAGCACAAGATGTAAGCTATAGTCCACTGCACATCACACATATCTGGGGCTATGTCAGAGGAGCTAGACTCAGTGTGATAATGCCCCAAGAGAAGCGACAAGAAAAAGAACATGCCTCCATTCCCGGACATAGAGGGGGAAGGATGTAGTGATTGTAATGAGATCAGCCAAGTAGACCTCCAAGAATATGAGTTCACTGATTGGACCAGTTTAACAGCCCCAATGAGGGAACCCTGGCTGACAGATATAAACAGGAGTGTCTGAGAGCTGGCTCTGAGGGAGCTGGATCAGTACTAAGTACCGTGCATGTGTAAGTAATGAGTGACTTGGTTGAAAGAGAACAGGCCTCTGTGGAGTTATTTCAACTGCCTTATTTTTATCCTCATTCCACTGACGAGAGGATAACATTCTTTTAGCTGCTGTGACTGAATGCAGGTTTCAAATCATGGAACCCTCTGCAAGTCACTATCTCATCATTTGGATTATGCTTTTTAAAAAATTCCTCCTGTCAAAATGAACAAATTCACACCTTCCCACATGATACACCAATTGCCACATCTTTGCCCAGTCACATAACTGATTAATATTTTTGTGTTGTAATTTCTTTCCTGGGTCCTCTTCTAATTCTAAAAGTTTGAATTAGAATTGTGCTTTGTCAGAAAATTTGGCAACCATACCTTCAGTCACACTGGGCAAATCATTTATGTAAAGAGTCAGGTCCCAGCACAATCCCTGTGGCATACCATTTGTTATACCAACTATCTGCTTCTTTGTTAGCCAGGCAATCTTCCACCCAAACCACTATGCTAGTCCCTCGACCATGAGCTATGAGCTTCTATTTTCTATGGTAACCTTTGATGTGGCACCTTAACAAATGCCTTCTGAAAATCTAAGTATCTGCCAGACACTCTTTATTCACATACTTGCATTTATCTCAAATTCTCTGACCACTGGCCATAAAATCACCTATTGGAGGGTGGCTAGTGATGGCGACAGAGGCAGTACATCTTATTTTAAAAAAGGCTCCAAATATATTCTGTATAAACCAGTGAAAAAATACTGCTTTAAGAAAATTGCAATGGAAAGCAAGACAGAAAAACAAATGTGGAGCTTAGTGAGAGGAAATTCCGTGCTACACACTGCACGCTTTTTCACAATATAATGTTGTGAGAGATGATCTGATTGAGGTTTTAAGACAATGCAGAATTCCTCTAGAAACTAAATTCAGGAAGTGTAAAAATAAATCAGAATTTCAGCTAAGCTCTTTAAAAACTAGCCCAAAACAAGGAAAGTATCTTCTACGAAGAATTGTGCTGTCTAAAAGAGTATACATACAAAATCACCTAAATGGTTAAACTGGGGGGATAAACAGACAGTTGAGTAAGTCTGAAGAAATAGCAGAGAATTTCAATAAAAACAGATGTTGCAGTGGCTCACAAGGTGGTCAGGCCAGATTGATGGGTCAATTGGCTGTTTCCTGTTCTAGTGTTCACAGGTCAGGATACAGCTCTTAATCATTTATAACTCTGACTTCAAATCCAATATACAACAGTCGGCAAAAAGCTTATTTTTGACTCTGACCAAGGTACTGTAAAAGGACCTTTGGCTTCTTCAATTACATGACCAAACTATAATTTTAAACATAGATCAATAGACAGTTCGTAAAGTGTCAGAATCTTTATATCTTGCTTCAATAAGACAGCTCAAGTAGAATAAGGGGAAAAATGACTCCATGATTACAGAAACCTTTCTTTTTATTTTACAGTCTCAAACAGCATTTCAGAGTACTTGTAGTGAAAACAAAAGGGCTTGAAAAAATAGCGTGAATACTCTGAAAAACAGAATTTGAACCATTGGCACTATATAAACTTTAAACACAAAAATAGTTACCTGCATGATTAGTAGTCGCGTTGGGTTTTTCACCATCATCTACCTGACATTTGTTTTTGGCTAGTTTGTGAAGAATTGATGCTCTGTGATGGAATTTACCTGGAGAGAAAATAAAGGATGTAATGAGTTGTTTATTTGTGTCCTCCTCAATCTAAAACATCATCATAGAACAATTGATCCATTTCTAATAATCACTAAACATTTTGCACAACGAGGTGATTTAAAATATCTTAGTGGAACACAGCAAGGGAAATATTAATTCTCCTCCCCCTCCCCAAATCAATCTGTGGAGAAAGGAATGGGAGAAATTTAGTCAGTGCAGCTCAATTTTGGCCCATGTTCCACTTTCATTTGAAGTACTCGGTGCTGATTCAGACAAGAGCCTAAAACAATTACAGATCAAAGTTATGTGTGAACATGTGACCACAAATTTCACTTCCACTCCTGAATGGGGGCACCCATGACAGGCAGCTGGTTAGGCAGAGATGACAGGAAGGTTACGTTATGCTTGTGTTCACTCTTGCTAGTTTCCTGGCCCGAGTTAAAATCAACCCAAGTTTTACCAGTGCGTAACATCTTAGCAGAATAACGGGGAGATGAATTAAATGGTCGACAGAGACTGGTGATGTTGGCAATAAATTAAAGCAAAAGAATACAGGTGCTTTCCAAAAGTACATCTGGGATTTTAACGAAAATGTTGCTGAATTTTTCAGAACATGCCTTTCAAATGTGGAATGTACTCATGCAAAAGACAGAGTTGGTGACATGCAAGGTGAAAAGACAAATTACTCCAACATTAATTTGCAAAGCTGAAATCTAATCACACAAACATTCACGGTTTATTGAGGAAAGGCCATGGAAAGCAGTAGGATGTCCAAATTAGAAAAATCAAAACGTCCGTTGAGCTTTTAATATATTAACCCAGTAAATGTCTTGCAACACTTACAATAAAAAATGTCACCAAAGATAATGTGGCATCATAATGAGCCACCATCAAGCAGTTTCTTGGGTTAAATATCACTTCCAGTTTGTGCGCTCCCTGTGCATTAGCTCAGGTATCACAAAGATTAGGTACTTTTTGAGACTGGTGTGTTTAAGTTTGCTAACGCAGACTATTTGCACTGCTGTAGTATTATAGAGTTACACATAGTCTGGGTTCTGTGCTTACTGACGTTGCTGAAAATTGCACACTGACTGACAGATAACTGACTCCATCACACTGTACGACGAAAGGTAAGGAAGGTACCTCTATCCTAAACCATGTACCTTGATTACATGTATCTGCTGTAAAGGTGCACTGCCTGTCAGGTGTGGAATTGATAACACAACATTCCCTGTTTGTCCTTTAAAACAATTACATCCATTCATATAGGAGTATTGTCTCTACACACTAAGGTAATGTTTCGGTAGATGTGTGACACAATCAGTCTAGTTCTTACATAGTTATCACGACTGGGCTGTGTAGCTTCAGTCCATGATGTACCATTGCAGATGGATTTGTACCATTTGCCATAGATGTTTTGTTGTTGTCTGGTATGTTATCTTCAGAATCCAGCTAATCATGGGCTACAACGGGTGGTTATGATAGAGGATTTGAATGTCACCCATTTTTTTCACACGACTTGACTGTTGCTCCATACACTGCAACACAATCTGTACACAATGATGTAGCATGTTTCCATGGAACCAGTTGTTTATATGAAAATCTCAAACTCTTATGCTTCATTCAGGTTCAAATTGAAATAACTGACTGCTTGTCCTTTGTCCTTCTTTCTAACACTGCATCACCCATGTGGTTGGCCATTGACATTGTTGGGGGGGGGGGTGGGGGAACTGTGTGGATCCAACTTCCAAACATGAGCGTTTCTGGTGCGGATAAACCCTTGTCTTGAAGCATCGCAATAGCTTTCTGACAATCTTGGCAAGTAGTGTTACATTTGAACGTTATAGATTTTATGGCCCAGTAGGTTCTGTGAGGACGTTACACTGAGGGTGGCGAGGAGAAGTTTCCTGGGTTCATTAGCAGACTGCAGACTTTTGCCTGACGCAGCTTGGTAAGTATGTTCAGCGTTCCTTAATCTGGTGGTCAATGCATCAACAACTAGTACGCTGGCCGCATGTTTGATTTGTCGCACAACAGGGAACTTAGCGAAGTAGTGAGTTACAGGAACGTAATTATGTCCTTGGGCATAGTAAAATTTCAGGTGTGACCTTGAACTGCAGCTTAGAAAGAGCCTGATGGTAGGAGATACTCTCCATTGCTGTGGTTGATGGATAGACTGGATGACGCGGTCTCAAATCTTTGGTGCTGCAATTCATGGGGTTTGGTACCTCGTGGATCATAAGATATAGATTATACATACTGGTAGATCACAGATAGCTGGTCTTGCTGCAGCAAAGATGTAAAAGGCTTCAGATGTCCATCCCAATGAGGTACACTAACACTGAAGATGGATAATGCCAATGCACAAACTCTTTGTAAGTGGTAAGTTTATTGTGTGTGGATTGTCTACATCATTGCAGTTTCCTGAGTACATTTCTTGTAACTTACATAACAGGACAATATTTGGACCAGAGTTAGAGTCAGTCTTGGTGCTTACTGTAAGTCATCCATTCCTTTTGGTGTTTATCGCTTGAAATAAAGAAACAGCTTCAGCTTTTTTGACAATATCCACATGGTGCAAACTGAGGAGCCACAGATGCTGCCAAACTGTTCATTTTTATTCCAGCTTTCCAGCATTTTGCTTCTAAACAGACCACTTATGCTGTCTGATGGAGGTCTGTAAGCTGTGACGTTGAACATAATGCTTGGGTTTGATTGATATGCTGGTGGTCCCTTGGATAGAGCTTTGGAAACATGCTTGATAGCGTTTATTGGGTTGTCTGTTCTTCACCTGCTGCTGTCGAGCATTGTGTTGCACTTTTGGTTTTCCTCGACTGGGTTAAAAGGTGAAACAAATCCAATGTCCTTTTTGAAAAAATACAGCTTATACACCCACCAAAATTTGAGATGGATCAGAAAAGCCACATCTCACACAAAATCTGGATGTTTTGCTGAGCCTGTTAATGGCTGCAATATTTCATAGAATCTCTACAGTGTAGAAGCAGGCCATTCAGCCCATTGAGTCCACACTGACTGTCTGAAGATAATTCCACCCAGACCCACCCCCTCCTACTCTGTGCCTGTAACCCTGCATTTCCATGGCTAATCCATCTATCCTGTACATCCCTGGACACTACAGGCAATTTCCTGCAACGAATCCACCTAACCTGCACATCTTTGCACTGGGGGAGGAAAGTGGACCACCTAGAGGAAAACCACGCCGACACAGGGAAAGTGTGCAAACTCCACTCAGACAGTCACCAGAGGGTGGAATCGAACCTCGGTCCCTGGTACTAGCAGGTAGCAGTGCTAACCACTGAGCCACTGTATCCGTCTAATTGTTGTACTATTCAAACATCTGAAAATGTTGTTGATCAACTATGATTGCTTTGGACCTGCGTCCTATCTCTAGCCATGCATCACTGGTATATTATTTAGATTTCTCTAGAAACGCCTTTCTGACGAAAAACTTTTAATGGATATGGATGCAATGACCAGTTCCATAAGCCTTTCAGCGAAATTAGACTCGGTGAAATCCTTTGTTCCCGACAGCAATGAAGAGTTTAGTTGCTAGTTTTGCCTTCTCAGGGTTCTAAGGAAGGGTCACCGGACCTGAAATGTTAACTCTGTTTTCTCCTTCACAGGTACTGCCAGATCTGCTGAGCTTTCCAGCAAATTTTGTTTTTGTTGCCTTATCAGGTATTTGTCGAGCTGGGAAGCAAACATTGATTCTCTTTCTTCAAATAATGGAAATTCTGACAGAATGTCAATGGAACGCTGATGTCTGGATGCAGGTAAGGCCTTTTTGAGAAAGAAATTATTTTGTTCAGTAACTTGTTCCGTACATTGTTCTGGAGATGCATAAGCAGGTTGGAGCTATATTTTAATGCATTTTAAAGCTCTGATTTAAAGAAAAAATCTGATCTGTTGTGGTCTTCTGGTTTTCCTTTTAAAGACGGTATCCTGAAACGTTGGGTCAAGTTACAGGTTAGCAGCACTTCAGTCTTGGTCGTTAACTCCAATTCTGAACTAGGGGAGGAATGATTATGAGGAAAACACTCTTCATACCTGTCACTGTTTAGTACCAACTAGCTTCTATTATCTTTTACTGCCAACTTGCTACCGTCACAACATGTCACAATGTTGTCTTGGCTGAACAGCCGCTGCCAGCATGATATGGTCTAAGTACTACCACATTTGTCAGCTCAAAATGACACACCACAAAGATCAGGCTCACGTTCAGACTTCTATTGCAGTAACATCACAGATGTATACCTCACCTTATTCTGTGGCTACTGATGCCACTACACATTGCATACACAAAACTGAGTGACTGAAGATACTGTTTCAGAGACGGTAGGAGATGCTGGAGAATCTGAGATAACAAGGTGTAGAGCTGTAGAACACAGCAGGCCAAGCAGCATCAGAGGAGCAGGAAGGCTGATGTTTTGGGCCCAGAACCTTCTTTTCTGAAGAAGGGTCTCGGTCCGAAACGTCAGCCTTCCTGTTCCTCTGATGCTGCTTGGCCTGCTGTGTTCATCCAGCTCTATACCTTGTTATCTTTTATGATCGAAGGTTCAGCAGTGCCCCCATTTGAGAGGCAGAGAGAGGAAGAAAAAAAAATATAATCAGAAGGAGAGGAAACAGAGAGAAAGAGAGAGAGAGAGGGTGAAAAAGAGACAGAAACAGAAAGAGGAGGTGGAAAAGAAAGAGGCAAAAACAGTGTGAAGGTGAAGCCATAAGATCATAAGATATATTAGCAGAATTTGCCCTGCCATTCAATCATGGCTGATGTGTTTCTCTTTTTACCAGGACAACACATCATAACCTCATACCATGCCACATCTTACAGTCACATTGCCTATCTGGCCTGGAATCTCTTTAGGACTCACAGGGCTACCGCACTGTAATCAAGCCCTCCTGGACTCATCACAAAAGTTAGATGTTAAAACAGGCACACAAAATGCCCAATTTACCCAATTTTTAGGTCCAAGTTGATCTAAAGCACAGACCAGGTTTCTGCACTTAACAAGTTGACTATTTCTTAAAAGTAATTAAACTTTAGCTATAGATAAACACTCAAAACAGTTGAGTATAATACTACATAGTTTGCCACACATTAGTTTGAACTTCAGGTTAGCAGTCTTACCTCAGGACAATGCAGGGGATGTGCTGCACTGAACTATCAGACCTAAACCATGCACTCAAGTCTTGGATTAAAGCTTGAATCCATGGTCTTTAGACTCGGAGACATGTGGCTTATACCCACACCAAGAAATACCAACCTTTGGACTTGATGCTACATCATTTCCCTGATAAAGTGGATGTAGAAGATTTCATAATACTATCTGAACACAGAATTCCTCAAACAACTAAACAGACTGCATTGTCAGGTTATATATCACAATCTGAACCAGCTATGGGTTCGCCTTCACAACATCAGTGACCACAAAGTCATGTATCCATTGTGAACATCTCAGGTGCAAACTGCGATTGCGAACATTGCTATCACATCACAAGTGTTTTTTCTGTAGAGAAGCAGAAATGAATTTCCTCTGTGGGACATGCACAAATGAACAATTTGAATGTGGAAGATGATCTTAACCTGACCAACACTATCTGATGGCAGTTAGAATATTCCAGGTGAATTCCTCTGGTAATATTCCAATTCTGATCTATTCCATTTGTCTACAACTTTACCATAACCATGTTTATGGGGGAAATTCAATGCCACTGCATCTATTTAATGATTGCAAAATGCCGACTGCCATGACAAATGGACATGTGCAATGGCTCACAGCTTAACTCTATTTTCATTTAGAGTCAGAGCACAGAAACAAACCCTTCATTCCCACTCATCCATTCTGACCACATTTCCCAAACTGAACTAGTCCTATTTGCCTGCGTTTGACCCATGTCTCTCTAAATCTTTCCTATTCAAGCACATGTGTAAAATTCCTTTTAAATGTGTAATTATAAACACATCCACCACCTCCTCTGGCAGCTCATTCCATATACACACCATCCTCATTGAGAAAAAGTTGCTCCTAAGGTCCCTTCTAAATCTTAAACCTATGCCCTCTAGTTTTGGACTTCCCTACCCCTGGAAAAAGATCTTGGCCATTCAGCTTATCTATGCCCCTCATGATTTTATAAACCTCTATAAGTTCACTCCTCAGCCTCTGAAACTCTAGGGGAAGAAGTCCCAGCCTATCCACCCGCTCTTTATATCACAAACCTTCTGGTCCTGGCAACATCCTTGTAAATTTTTTTCTGTAGCCGTTTTAGTTTAGCAACATCCTTCCAACTGAAGGGTGACTAGAACTGCACACACAACTCTACAAATGGCTTCCTTTTCAGATGGGTGTCGTCCAAATGCCAATACTAAATGCACTAGCTAATGAAGGCAAATACATTCACAGTATACTGTACAACCAATTTTGGTGTCATCCACAAACTTACTAACCATACCTCCTAAATTCTCATCCAAATTGTCTGTAAAAATCATGAACAACAGTGGTCCCAGAACCAGCACACCACTGGTCACAGGCCTCCAGTCCAAATAATAAACCTCTACCATTACCCTCCATCTTCTACCATCAAGCCAATGTTCTATCCAATTGATTGTCTCTTCCCAGGTCCCATGTGATCCAATCTTAGTACACAGTTCACTATGTGAGACCTTGTTGAAGGCCTCGCTAAAGTCTATATTGACAACATCTAACCTTCATCTAACTTCCTGGTAACTGCTTCAAAAAACTCAATCAAATTTGTGAGACCTAATTTCCCACGCACAGAGTCATGCTGACTATCTCTAATCAGTTCTTAACTTTCCAAATGCATGTAAAGCCTATCCCTCAGAATCCCTTCCAATGACTTAGCCCCCCACTGACGTCAGACTCACCTGGCTGTGGTTCCCTGGCTTCTCCTTAGGATCTGACAAATTTAACAGAGACCTATCTTTTGATAAGTAGCTTGAAACAACCACAGACCTTAAGCCAACATTGGCAATGAAGGAACTGCACTCATTTCTGGAGCCATTAAAATCATTACGACAGACTGGAGCGGGCACTATGCATGGGTGGTGCTACAATGAAGTTGTCTGCCATTTTATGCCATTAAGCCCTTCCACATTACTGTTCCACAGATCATGTCATATTTGCAATGGATTTCAAAACTGCTTCGTTCTCCAGGGTCTTGCTGCTATATTTTGACACTTTCTAAAATGTCTTAATTCTGAGTTCTGTTTTCCTTTCTCATTATTGCTTAATATTCCTTACAACTCTATTTCTCATATTCTTTGAGAAAAAAATTCTCTTTCCTGAAAATCTGTGGAAAGTATTGATATTCACATTGCAGTACCATCTTTTTGTCATTATAGCCAAGCTTCGGTTCACCTCATACATCGATTTCTCAGCCAGTTGCTAATTAAAACTAGCAGCACCTGAAGCAATTATGTACTGCAGAGAGTAACACATTTTGCTGTCTTTGCTGCTGTGTATTGATTTAATTGCAGATTTCTCTCTTGTACTGTCAATTTTTGGAAAAGCTTAGCAAGAAGTGAACAATTAATATAAAAACTGAACAGTGCCCAAATTGCTGCATCCTTCTGACTATAATATCAGCAAAATTATGAATTGTTTAATAGTGAAGTCAGGGAATACAGCTGCACCTTTGTTCATATGTCAAAAGCAGCACCTGCAATTCCTTAATTCTTGTACGTGATGTTCAGAAAATATGCACTTTCATGTTTTGAGCTTGTTAGTGTCATTGTAAGACAAAAATCTTAAACATAAAACATTACAATCAATTACTGTGTTTCCACACACAATCTACCAGCAGGCAATAGTTATAGAGCTTATCTGTTTAATTCTATTTAACTTATCAAAGAAGGCATTAAAATCAATGCCAGATCGAGTATCTGACAAGCCACTACCCCCATTTCTCATTGTGACCA
Source organism: Stegostoma tigrinum (assembly GCF_030684315.1). Lineage (NCBI taxonomy): Eukaryota > Metazoa > Chordata > Chondrichthyes > Orectolobiformes > Stegostomatidae > Stegostoma > Stegostoma tigrinum. Next base: position 10,475,932 of record NC_081356.1, on the reverse strand, counting down.
ATTTGCCTCCTGCTGATATTTGTTCCCATTGCTTGAAATTTCATTTGTGCCATTTCTTCAACTTACTTTCTCAATATCAAGAGATCTTCAACATTTGACTGGCCGAAATTACTAACCATCCAGCACCAATCACAATTTAAAGTCAGAAGAAAAAGAATATAATTAATTGTTTAAAAATGTGAAGCTACACCCATCTTCTTCATTTTAAGCTGCACCAGATAAACAACATGGATAGCTTTGTCAAAGGGTGAAGTATTATCAGCATGGTGGTAGATTGCTGTGGTAGATTAACTGTTTTATTTTTGACAAGTTGCAATTACTTCATGACCCGGTAACTTAATCATTTATCATTTGCTTCTGGTGAGTTGTATTTATTGTGTATTTAGAACATTTGATTCTTTGCAAGCCAATCGCAACAACAAACAACATTGCCTGGCTTACCTGCTCATGATACTTTTCTCAATCCCTGAACTGTTGGCTTCATCTGCCAATCCCACCATTGCCATTTGTGCTGGCACTTGGGGTGGCACGGTGGCTCAGTGGCTAGCCCTGCTGCCTCACAGCACTAGGGACCCAGGTTCAATTCCACCCTTGGCCGACCATCTGTGTGGAGTTCACACATTCTCCTGGTGTCTGCGTGGGTTTCCTCCAGGTTCTCCCGTTTCCTCCCACAGTCCAAAGATGTGCAGGCTAGGCCATGTGCGTTGGCCGTGTTAAATTGTCCTGTAGCGTTCAGGGGTGTGTAGATTAGGTGGGTTATAGGGAGATGGGTCTGGGCAGGACGCTTTTCAGGTTGATATGGACTTGTTGGGCCAAAGGGCCTGTTTCCACAATGTAGGGATTCTATGATTCTAACTTACCCATGGACAGAAGAACAAAGATCAGTATTGCTGCTTTAAAGTTATACATCTTTAACACCATCAATACCCAAACTTACATAATTGCTCATTTTAGAAGAAATCTTCCAATATTATGAGTACAGAATAGACCAGAAAATATTCCCATTGCTCATATGTATTTCACAGGTCACTTTTAGCTAAATAATGGACAGCTTATGAAGATCACCTGTTGCCTGTAAAGCACTTGTACAAGTAAACCATGTGAAAATGTATTACTAACTTTAAATTCAGAGAGAACTGTAATTGCTATTGTACTAGAACAGCTGACATATGATGCAAACATTATGAGCTTTGAAAAGCCAAGGCAATTCAAGCTTAACATAACTTGAAGGCAGCAGTTTATTTAAACTTTGCAATTGGAAATTTGTTGGTGACCTGCTAGCAACATAAATAAGTAATGAATGGTTAAAGATTCAAATTTTACAAATCTGAAAACTTCAAGCTTTCAGGTTTCATTCAAAAAAATGTGCGCGAGAGAGACAGAGTGAGAAAGAGAGAGAGAGAGGTCTGGGGGTGGTTGCAGGGCTGAGTGTCTTATTGCTGCTCGTACAATTTAAAAATAATGAGGTTAAATTACAAACTCCCTACAGTTTTTGCATTGTACAAAATTTCATTTCTAAAACACTTTACAAAACCACGAATGTTTATCATAATCACCTGCAAATGAATGCACGAATGGAAATTAAAAACCAAAAGAACTGCGGATGCTGTAAATCTGGAAGAAAAACAAATTTGCTGGAAAAGTTCAGCAGGTCTGGCAGCATCTGTGATGGAAAACCAGAGTTAACGTTTTGGGTCAGGTGACCCTTCCTCAGAACTGGTTCTGAGTTCTGACTCCAGTTCTGAGGAAGGGTCACCAGACCCAAAATGTTAACTCTGTTTTTTCCTTCACAGATGCTGCCAGACCTGCTGAGTTTTTCCAGCAACTTTGTTTTTGCTCTCATGAAAATACTGGTTTTACATGGAGAAACAACTAAATTCATGTTATACATTGTGTGTGACTGCATTTTTAAAACTAAATAACTGTCATTCTTAGATTTTGTTATAGCCTTGTGATGAGGCCTATATTTTGAAATGAAACTAAAGTTTTTGCTCTCCTGCATTAGTCATAAAGCTTCAATAACGCTGAACATCATGTTCATTCTGTAAAAACAGTCTTTGTAGAGAGATCTGGTTTTGAAGTCACAAATATAGCAAAACTTTAAAACAATCTTTTCTCTGAAAAGCTCTCTGCCAAAATTTTCATTTCTACTGCATCATAGGTGGTCAAGGAGGCTTACCTCAAAAAGACCAGCAACATCATCTCAGCAAACTCATCTTGCCCTGAAAAATGCACAGAATATCATTCTCATCACCGCCTACAAAAAAACCCCAGAAACTTCAGGAGAAAATGGGAGGAGATTTCAGCTGTTCTCGTACAATAGCAATTGCAGATTTCCCTGAACTTACTGTTAGTGATATGTTTTCACATGGTTTACTTGTGCGAGTGCTGTACAGGTAGCATGTGATCTTCGTAAGATGTCCATTATTTAGGTGACGTCAACCTCTTTCACATAATCTGGCTGGGTCCAGGCACGCAACTCCAATGGAAAAATATGCTAAAATCTAAATAATCAATAAATTCATACGCAAGCCCCTGGCAGGTCTATTGGCTTCTGGAATTCTCCATAGTGGCACCTTGTGGTTTGAACATTGTTAAACTCCAACTTTTCCTTCTCAACAATACCTCACTGCTGCTCCTCAAAATTACAGCTGTTAGTAGGAACTGCTGATGCTGGAGAATCTGACATAACAAGGTATAGAGCTGGATGAACACAGCAGGCCAAGCAGCATCAGAGGAGCAGGAAGGCTGACGTTTCGAGTCCAGGCTCTTCTTCAGAAAGGTTTCTGAAGAAGGATCCAGACCCGAAACATCAGCTTTCCTATTCCTCTGATGCTGCTTGGCCTGTTGTGTTCATCCAGCTCTACACCTTATTATCTCAAAATTACAGCTGACCACTTCACTGATGTGGGGTTAAGGTTGCCATTATCCGTCAAGTTACAGTCTTGCATGAATCCAGGTAGGGGCAGAATGTTGGAATATGCAATTTAACAGCATTAAACTGCATGAGCCACCGACTTCAAGCAATTCTGCTCACGGGGGACTGTTTCGAGTTTGCACATTCTCCTCCAAGTCTGCATGAGTTTCCTCCCACAGTACAAACGTGTGCAGATTAGGGTGGATCGGCCATGCTAAACTGCCCGCAGTGTCCAGGGACGTGCAGGTGAGGTGGGTAAGCCATGGGAAAATGCAGGATTATTTGGGTGGGGGGGGGGGGGTGGGTGCAAAAGGCAGGTCTGCTCTTCCAAGGGCTGGTGTGGACTCAGTGGTCTGGATATCCTGATTCTACACTGTTGGGTGCCATGATTCTAAGTTGTTCTGATGGAGGCCATTAATAAAGTCCTACCTTGCCATAACAATGGACGATCAGAGGAAAGACATTGGGAATTGGAGTGATGGCTTCTGAACGATGCAGGCAGAGTGTTACTGTTGTGGATTGAGACAGATGGTGCTCTCCATGGGCCACTTTCCATATTGAGCAACACTGACACCCTTCAAAGTCAGAGACTGCCTTAGTAATCTACAAAGTAGCAGGCTATTTAACTATAAAGCAAAAGTCATTCCACAGGAACTGCCAACTGTGAACCTGCCAGGTCTCAAAAGAGAGTTCAGAAGCAGTGTTTCTCTGTTTCACTCCCTACCAGCAGATTAGCTATATCTGGTGACAGGCTTCTCAGAGCAACTTATAAGAAAAATAAATGAAGAGTTGCACCTCAGGCTGCTCTGTGTTGGGAAATGAGCCAAATTCAGCCCAGAGTCAAGGATTAGATATCCCCAACAACTGTATCAGACCTCTTCAAAGCCAAATGCAAACAGCATAGGAAGACTATTTTGGTCCTTATTTATGCATTTTATGGAAAAAACAGCAACACAAGTGAACGTTTCTGGGGTACAGTGGCAATTCAGAAAAAAGGTTGTGAAACAGTGTGTCCCAAATATTTAAAGGGATGACTGTTGCATAATGACAGAAAGTGGGTGCTAATGGTATTTGGGAGGTGACTGGGTGTCACTAGCAATAAATGGAAAAAGAACAGACGGGATGACAGGTAGGACAGAATGAGATGTGATGTGAACATTTGAGTGGTGCGGAAGATGTACACTGTTCCAGAAAAGTAGGAATGATCAAAATGAAAGAAGATTCTCAGATTAGATTCCAAGATTTATCAGTGATTATAGGCAATAGATCACATTATTCTTCAAAGTTAAAGCATGGTAAAAAAAAATTCTGACTAGCCATTAAATCCACTATCCTGAAATAAAACTGTTTTGAAGACCTGTTTGTGATCCAATTAAAAGTGAGAGAAAGGAAATGATAATAAGTTTTATAATTAAAGATTAATGAGGTACACCAACAAAACCCAATTTTTATCACAACGACGTTCATGAACTTACATCAGGAATTATGATCTTGGCTGTAGTTTCTATAATGAATGTATACAGGCACAACATAAGCTTGGGCTCTTTTCTTCTGATTTATTTAAGTCTGTCCAACACTTGATTCAAAATCAAACGAGGACACAGACTATCTAGAAGCAAAGTTAAAGGCCATATTTCATAAAAGTAAGCATGTATTGGAAATAGATCAGAAAACACTGAAGCAAAATGATGACGAGATATTTAGTTTCATTCTTTTCATCGTCCGATCTTAGAAGTTCTAAAATTTCAATACGTCAGACAATATGTTGTCCTACACGGGCATATCATCAAATCTGCAGCAAATAACCAACTGAATTTAACCTGAATCTCTTAATGATCACTAAGGCTAATTACTGATGCAGAAACATAGGTCGAGATCAGAGCTTAATTGTTTACTTTTCAGAAAGTCTTGCAAACTGAAAAGCACTCGCAAGTTTCAGGCTACAGCTTAAAAGCACTCCGAATTATAGTGAGATGGGAAGGGATGAGGTTCCTTCCACCATTCACAGATTATCTATGACCTAATATCCTAAGCTCACAACGGTCCAATATCCCTTAATACCTTTAGATAGATTTTGTGCTGGTCAATTGCAGTTGACACTAAGTGCATTTACAGAACAAACCTTCAACTTCAACCAAACCACACAGAAGTGCTATTTCATTTCACTCTCAAAAGGTCTGTCTCTAGTTTTTAATCTATGCCCTCTAGTCTCACACTACTCAACTAGTGGAAGTATGTTCTCTCCAGCTACTCTATGTTCTCTTAATGTGCTGAAAACTTCAATAATGTCAATAAACCATGAGAAATATAAGAGCAAAATTTTAATTTCCAATTCCCACCCTTCTCTCACCCTTACCTGGTACATCTGTGATTCTTTCCTACCTTGACTTTTCAGTGTCATTTTTTTTGGGAAAGACTGCCTATTAATATTCATTACAAACCCATTGATTTCCACAGCTGCCTCAACTACACTTCCTTACACCCAGCTTCCTGCTAGGACTTGGTCCTAATCTTCCAGTTTCTCCATCTTCATCACATCTTGTTCCTTTGATGCTGCATCCCTCAACAACACTTCCAACACGGCTTCTATTTCCTAAACTATGGTTAGCACACCTCCCTACACCCTAAAACATGGTTGTGTCAATTCTGGAGAGTATCACAGAGACTTTCTCTCAGTGAGTTCCAGCGAGTTTTCTTGTGCTATTTTACACTGCTCATTCGGTACATATTAATCCTCCACTGCAGTGCTCTGACATCACCACCACGTGCTTAGCAGATCTGGAAGTGCTCATCACTTCTGGCTTTCCTGCCACTGAGACATGTTCAAAGCCAGTCCAAATGCAGCCAACCTGGAATTGGGCCAGTCAGTTCCAGTGTGTGAAAAATTACAGAGGAAAAGTCTGATAGAGGAAAGTTGACACCTCACTTTGCCAAGAGGAACCAGGAAGTCCCGACACTAGACTTTGCTAGCTTGGTCTGAAGTTGCCATTAGGTCAGTGCGGTGCCCTTAGTACATAGGTATGCCCAGCAATGCATAAAGAATATTAATGATCTTCTGTACTCCACAATGGTATGTACCAGCATTTTCTCTCTGCCACTACCTGTCACTGCACCATCTGTTCCAACAAGGTTGATCATTTCCACTGTTTCATGTAGCATCCTGCCTCAGTCAGGATGAGATAATAAAATGTGAGGCTGGATGAACACAGCAGGCCAAGCAGCATCTCAAGAGCACAAAAGCTGACGTTTCGGGCCTTGACGTCAGCTTTTGTGCTCCTGAGATGCTGCTTGGCCTGCTGTGTTCATCCAGCCTCACATTTTATTATCTTGGAATCTCCAGCATCTGCAGTTCCCATTATCTCAGTCAGGATGAGTCTGTGTTTGACCAGGATACACTGGGCCCCCTCTGGCCACAAATGCATTCACGGTCATCACCCGAAACTCCAAGGCCAATGACAGGACAGGCTACCCCGATCCCAGGAACACACCAAGGCATAGTGGAAAGGAAAAAAAAAGGAGGCCACACAAATGACAATGGGTGACACTTCATTCTATGTAGAAGCTTACATTATCAAATACATTTTCATTTTGCATCACCCCCCTGGCCTCGTGAACTGCCAGTTTAGCTGTAGCTCCAAGAATGAAGTTAGAGTATTCTGTTCCCTAGCACTAGCTGATGTTAGAATTCTGACTGGAGAATCACTGTCCTTTCCTTAGCACACATACGAGCATAAAACATGGTCAGATTCGAATGTGGGAGCATCAAATGATATGAAACCTTCCAAAAGATTGTCACATTTGCTTTTCCTGTTGTACAACTAAAGTTAAAACTGATAATCAGCATTTGGGAATAAACGAGAGATGCTTATCTTTCCAACACCAGTACTGTCATATTTTCCTAACCGTTTCACCATGCCCACATTGTGCAGGGGCTGGGAAAAGAACACCCTATTGTCCAAATTACCCATCACCTCTGTGATGCTGACTTACACAAGCATCCTGTCAAACAGTGCAGTGACATTCTGAATGGCACATCTCTTGCCAGTGGAGCTTCACGGCATCATCGTTATGTGCCCGACCCCCACTGGGACTGGAGCCAGTTACTGCTGTCTCTCGCCACCCCACTCTTTACTCCCATCTGCTTGCTCTTCAGTGGGAAACCTGTGCATTCAGTTCCTGTATCAGTGCTTGATTATTTTATATCCTGTCTGCATGGATCTAATTGAAATTGGATCACAAAAATTTTGAATCAAAAATATTTCCCTTCTATGTACAATTGGATGGGCAGCAAATACCACTGATTTTCAAATGCTGTCCTGCAGATCTTCACATTCCCCCACTCCATATTCAGATATAATATTCGCACATCACTAAGTCTTTCCTCTTCAGCATCCCTGAAATTAGTTCTATTCCTGGTGATCAAGCCTTCATTGCTAAAATTATAGCCCCTAGAATTTCTGCCCTAAATCTTTTCACATCTCTTTCCTCCTTTAGCTCACTCCATAAAACCAAGCTTTTGGTGTCCACCTGATGTGACTCAATGGCAAATTTTGGTTTTTAAAAGTGGAAGGAATCATAGTATCCCTACAGTGTGAAAACCGGCTCTTCAGCCCAAACAGATCCATCCCCCTATACCCCACCTAATCTACAGGCAATTTGGCATGGCCAATCCACCTAGCCGACACATCTTTGGATCGTGGGAGAAAACCAGAGCACCCGGAAGAAACTCACGCAGACACGGGGAGAATGTACAAACTCCACATAGATAAGGGTGGAATTGAACCCAGGTCCCTGGTGCTGTGAGGCAGCAGTGCTCACCACTGAGCCACTGTGCTGTGAGGGAGATTCATTATTATCCTAAAGGCATTATATAAATACAAGTTGTTCCTATCATTTACAGGGAATTAACTCTGCATAATGCGTGAAAATTCTAATACATTTTTAAAACTACATCCCTTAAAGAACTCTTCACGTTGTTTGAAGTGAGATTTCATATCTGCTGTGCATTGTAGAATATCTTAAAGGTTACCATCTTGGTAAAGATTCTCCACTGATGTAAGCCACAATGAGATGTTTGGCCACAGTAATGCAGATAAAAGTATATACTTTTCTTATAATATAACATTCTTTGTCACAATTGAGTCCTTTTGATTTGCATTATCATACACATTCTGGCACATTTCCAGCAATCAGTGTGGTTTCTGTGCAAAGATGGAGCAAAATATTCCAGAAATGCCATCAAAATTACAGCCTTGGTAAACAACTCGCCCTGAAGCATTTTATCTTCGTTGCTGGCTTTAGTCAAAGAATCTAATATGAAAATTCTCAAATTCTCAATTACTTAATTACTTCAAATGCACTCTTGAAAGACTAGGGAAGTTGGCTGTTAAAATACTAACTGTAGATACGCCACAGAACAGAAAAAGGAGAAGAAACACATTAAGACAATTATGACAGATTGTACAGGAGAATTTTAAAGGTTAACCACACAGCATTCAAAAACCTTCAGTGCAGAACCCCAAAAGGCATTAGGAGGATATTTGGAAGCAGCAATTGGAAAACCAAACTCTCAAAAACAAACTCAAGCAACGTTCTGAAACACTGAAATGCTAGAATTAAAATAAAAATGATGCACAAAGTTTTCTTTATCCCTCAACAACTGCAAATGGCATTCATTCAGCTAAAATTACCCTTGCATTCAGCTAATTCTGCATTGATAGTTCAGCATTTAGAGAAATACGTTCTGCTATAAGTGCGACTATGTTTTCAAAGGGTTACATATGAAGTATTGAAAGGTTATTTTTGGACACAGTGTCTACAAATGAGGCTAAACTGAAAGGGAGATGTGATCTGATCTGTTATTTGCCAAACAGCCTGGTAACATCTAACCTCAGGAATAGCTTCCGCAGCGCAGGTTTTCTCTGCAGATACTCCCCTTAATGTGGTGGGGTGACATGGCTCAAAAATTGTTTGATGATCCAAGATGATCACACCGGAAGACAACGACAGCAGCATGTGTGTGTTCATGGTGCTGCGACTGGCTGTCTCCAAAGTTCCAGGGAGGCGTTGAGAATGTCACCTTATAAAAGGTTAAGCATTAAACTTCACAGTTACTTCCTAGATAAAATAAACTTATTGACTCAAGTAAAGCTTTCCTCCTGGTTACAAGTGACGAGACAATTGTTTCCAAGATATCCCTCCATCTTTCACCACGTCCCCCTTAATTCAACGCAGGAGGAAGCAGCAAGAAGCTGCAAAATTTAGCATTCACCATCTAAGAATGCTGGTTGGTCCTTGTGCTTGAATTGAAAAGATGAAGCTCATGAGAATTTGGAACAAGGTTTGAAGATTTTTCTAACTTGCACGAGAGAGAGGGTCCCAGGGAAAGAAAAATGACAAAGATAGACAGTTCCGGGATTTAAAATTACCAGGCTGGCAAACAGCAAACTCCTAGGATCTAAGAATCTGTTTGGGTTGGATCCTGAAAAGTCTTGGAGGGAAAGCATAAACCTGGTGAACACTTTGGCAGTGTCAAAAGTAAAGCGGAAAATTCTATTCTGTAAAAGTTGCCCACAACATAGTATTTATTCTATTTGTTACAATAAAATGCTTAAAACATGAAAACTTGAGCTCACCTTTCAACAAATAATTAGAAATTTATTTCATTTTCATAAAAATTAAAGGTTTCTATGCAGATCTTAAGAAAAGTACATTCCACATTTCCGTAGGGACACAATTATGTATTGTTCTATGTTCTACAAGTTCCTAACCTTCTTTGTTATAAAATAAGCAACCAGCTAAAGCCATTTCTGTATAGTTTTAGACATAATGACCAACATTTTATATTTATCAAGGTGAGGTTATCAACACTCAGTTTTATGCAATAAATTGGACAACAAATGCCCAAAACTCCACACGCAGTTCTAAGCAGATATCAGGAAGTTGCTAATCAATTTGCACTGATCCTTCATAAACTATACAACCTTGGTACTTTGCTGAAACTCTTGGCATTTCGCTCACTTTGCAACAATTTAGTGTACTTGCCCATTAGTTTGCCCATTAAACATCCAGAAAAGGTTAGGACTGACACATTCAGCAGCAAGTGAACTTCTAAGGGCATAAGTCTTAATTTTTGCCGAACCACTACCCTGCACTGGAAATTTTAATTTCAATAGGGTCGTCTCATTCCAATAGAATTTAAAGACTGTTGGCGTCTTGAATTTTCTATTTGCCTTTTGTCTGACATCTCTCGCGTAATCTCATCGTTCATTACGATTTCCAAACATAACATTAACAAAGGCCTCTGACAGTCATCAGATGTAGGTGACTTCATCTCATTACTCTTGACTCAACCAGACCCATGTTTTAGAAGCGAATACAAAAAAAAACCTGTTTATGGCAGATCAACGACACTGAACAGATCAAATGAAATCCCACCCCATTGGAATCTGAATTAATCAGTCAATTAGGAGGCTAAAGTGGCATTTCAACAGCACTGACTGAGTAGCCTCCAGTTTACAAGCCACATGTAGAACTGCTTGCGGGTAAGGAAGATCACATGTTATTGGTCAAGATACATACAAACACACACAAACACAGAACTGCAGAATCACAGAGCTGAGAATTAAGGTGAAGGCTGCTTTTATTGAAGAATGGAACTCAATTGAAAACAAGGAAGTAGTGAGGCACAGGCAGTGATTGAAACACTTTTAAACAAAGCAAACAACAACAGTTCTATGTTACATCAAAATATTCTAAACATCACAACATTTTACAATTGTTATATAAATACACAGAAACAAACAAAATGACATATGCAAGGATGTGGTGGCAACCAGGGAGAAATGCTAAAATGAACCAATGAGACACATATGTTGTGAAAATAAATTTTTATTGTAATAGAAAATGTGTGTGTTCATGACTTTACAGGTAATGTAACAGGGAAAGATGTTGAAGTTCTTACCTTCTTCTGTCATTGAGTCATAATATTTTAGTTTTCCATATGCTCCAAGTTCTACAACATCATAGTAAAAGAAAGGACAAATGAGCAAAAAGCAAAATAAAAAGAGATTAAAAATCAGGAAGTAGCAGAATGCAATTTGAGAAGCACACACAAGTGACGTGCTCCAAAAATTAGAGGATTTAAGATCAGCGGTGAATGCTAAATATGGAATTTAGAATATTGCTGCAACATATTCATCAATATTCAAATTAGGAAAATAGATGACCATCCTCTTAAACAAAAATAATCAATAATATGTAAAATGTCACAATTTTACTAAGTGGATCATTCATAAACATTTGTAGAATGTAGAAAACTGTGATGTACAATCATTTCCAAAAATACGCAAATTGGTTTTCTGTTCAATTCACATTTCCTTACTGTCTCTTTCCAAAGGAATAATCAAGTTAATAATTCATTCCACTTTTGTTTTAAATGCACTGAACAAATGTAACAATTCATATATTTTAAGGCTTTTGCTCAAAGGAAGTTTTCTTTTGGATTTACGAAATATTGCCTTTACAATAAAAAGAAAGGTCTGGGAAAAGAAAAGGGAATACTTCAGAGGTTGAATCTATTCTGTAACAGAGTAGCACGTTTTGTTTGTTGCGTTAAGCTCCAAGAACAAGTGATGGTATTAATGAAAAGGCCAGCCTTGTTAGGTAGTCTGTAGCCCTTGAACAGCTTAATTTCCTTTGCCTTTTCTCACATCCTATAATACAGTCCATATGACAGACAGTCCCTTTATTAATAATTGGAACGTTTAAATCTTATGAATTAAAGAGGAAAATGGTTAATTTTAAACCAGGCAAGAAAGAAGTGCTGATTCTTTCAAAATTCTTATTAATCTCTCAGTTAGACAAAGTTGAAGGTTCTTTTTATAAAAGAGACTCATTACCACTACTATTTCTATTAGGGGAGTTAGGTAGGAGATAGGTCAGTCCAGGGAGGACGGACAGGTCAAGGGGGCGGGATGAGCTTAGTAGATAGGAGATGGGGGTGGGGCTTGAGGTGGGAGGAGGGGATAGGTGGGAGGAATGACCTGTCCATCCTCCCTGGACTGACCTATCCCCTCCCTAACACCCCACCTACACTCACCTTTACTGGCTCCATCCCGCCTCTTTGACCTGTCTGTCTTCTCTCCAACTATCTTCTCCTCTATCCATCTTCTTTCTGCCTCCCCCGTCTCTCCCCATTTATTTCAGAACCTCCTTCCCCTCCCCCCTCTCTGAAGAAGGGTCTAGGCCCGAAGCGTCAGCGTTTGTGCTCCTAAGATGCTGCTTGGCCTGCTGTGTTCATCCTTGTTATCTCTATTACACATTAGCTTGGATTGGTTAACAATATTTCTGACTGAATTAGATGGTAATGGGTTTAAAAGCGCCACTGCAATATTAGAACACAAACTACTTTTCTAAAAAGCATTCTTGTCTTTACATGTGTAACATATTACATCCTGGGAACATATCCTTAAAATTACTCTGCAATGTAGCTGCAACTTTTGTTAAATGATATTTCATTTCATTAAGGAAGTTTTGTGATTTTAACTGATTTCTATGTCAATTTTACTAAAGTGTCTGGCATTTTTATTTTGTAACTGTTTCTAAACAATAGAATCAGTTGAACCAGATTAGATCTTGCCACCTAACAATGAAATATCCTTATGCCTGTTTATTTACTAATTATGTTTTAGTCTTAAATTGCTTAAGAAAAAGGAAGGAAGATGGAATAACTTCTACAAGAAATTTTCTGCAACGTGCATCACATTACTAACATTATCATTCAAATGAGAAATAGGAATTCCACCAATGACCATCATGTAGTGAAAATCACAAGTTCAATAAAACATGCAAAAGCTGAGAGCTGCATGCTGATGATAGGTGCCCGTTATTTGGAAACTGATTAATATTTTATGGAATGCCATGAGAACAATGTAGCAGTATATGCACAATCTACTAGGTGCAGATTGTCTTTTTGCTTTTATGGACAAATTAATACAGTGTGATACAACATTTATATCAATTAAAAATATATTGCTCAAGAGAGATGGGCTGCCAACCACCAAATGGACTCAAGGTGAGGATTGATGAACTTCATCATACATTTATACATGGTGATCCATCCTTATTAATCTGCAACCTCAACAGGTATCCCTGTTCGGCTCTGCAATGTTTTGATGTTTACTCCAAAGGCATGTAATCATTTGAAAGATGGTGTTGGCTTTGTGTTTGTTTGAGAAACCTTAATCTGCCTTTCTTTATACTGTGACACTGAATGAAACGCATCTATCTGCTTTCTTAAAAAACCAGGAACATCTTTGCCACTGCCAACTGTGCAAGCATTGAAGTTATTGGGAACTCTCCATTTAGAACAATGGAAATCCAACCTGTCTGGTAACATAAGAAGCCTTTAGTCTCGTTTAAGTAATTGAACTTTTATTTACAAAACAAAGTCCCAAAAATCCAAATGCAAGAGATGAAAACAATGTAATGGCTCTTTTTCCCAAACTGATCAAATCAATGTGATACTTTCAACGCTGCACATTCATTAGACAAGTATCATTAGCTTATTGGCATGCTGTTTATTGGGAACACTGTCCAAGTTAGTCATTATCAATTGAAGCAATATGCATTATTCACATATTCTGCAATTAATATTAACTTGCAGCTGAAAACAGTAACTATTTAAATGAAATGGTGATAAGAGAGCTCTCTGCAAAGGTTCAAGACCACAACCTTAGGTGAGATAAGCATTGTATTTCTTGGAATAGTGAATAGGGAAATGGTTTCCACTGCAATGTATTGAATGCTGATCTATGATAATTCTGTAACAAACAGGTTTCACTAAATGTTATGTGCTGAACAGAATATTTCCATAAAATTGGAGCAACTTGTGTACTTGACAATTTCCCCAGACTTCATTCATTCTGACAATTAATTTCCAAGGAATACAGTACAGGCATTGGCAATGGTTCCAAATTGAGAAACTGCTCAGAGGTTGGGACTGTTCTCCCCAGGCAGAAGGTGGCTGAGACAAGATTTGATTGAGGTCTTCAAACTCATGAGCTGGTGGGACAGAATAGATAGGGAGAATCTGTTCCCATCCATATAAGGAGACAAAAACACAAAGGCATAGATTTAAAGTGATGAGACAAAAATCTTTCTCATGCAGCACGTAGTTAGGGTATGTAACACACTGCATGGAAATGTGGTGTGGCAGGTTCAATTGAGACATTCAATTATTATTATAATCATTTGGATAGAAATGGTGTGTAGATATTTGGGAAAAATGCAGGAGATTAGCATTAAACAACAGAACCAGTGCAGACAAGATGGACTGAATGGTTCCTCCTGCAATTCTGTTATTGTGATACATTATTCTCTCATTTAATTATTTATTCTTCATGTGAACATCTGGCAGTCAGGCCCAAATATTTATTCAGAGACAGCTGGAGAAAGAGATTGCTGGATTTTCAGTCGGAAACCAGACAATAAGGATTGCATGTATTTTCTTTTTGCAAAGTACTTGGTCCATTGATTTTTAAATGCAAGATGTATTTCTTTAAGATTATTTCCTCCTACATGAGATAAAATATTTACTTCAATATCTGGGGATTAGATGTCATACTTCAACCAAGTATCTATCTATTTTTGTTCCATTATTATTTTATAGATCACAATTAATACATTTAAAATGACTAAGTGACAGTGCTGAATTTGCAGTGACTTGCATGTCACATTACACTATTGTCATCAGTTAACCAATCAATATGGTCATTTTACAAAGTTTCTACTGGCTGTATATGGTGAAAATGTTCAATGCTTTGCCTTAAGGGGGAACTGGTGGCTTTTAGCTTGTGTCAAAACCATAGACATCTAATTGAAAGCAAGAAAAAAAAAACAAACAGACACATAAATGGCATGAAATTGGGATCAGCAGACTCTGCCTGCTGTTTAGGTACAATGGATGCCATTTCAGAACCCAACAGGTATCCAATTGCATTGGAGATAATGGGAACTGCAGATGCTGGAGATTCCAAGATAATAAAATGTGAGGCTGGATGAACACAGCAGGCCAAGCAGCATCTCAGGAGCACAAAAGCTCCTGCTTTTGTGCTCCTGAGATGCTGCTTGGCCTGCTGTGTTCATCCAGCCTCACATTTTATTATCCAATTGCATTGGCTTGCTTTTCCTCAAAAGACAAACAAAAGCCGCCCTTTACTCAAATCTAAAGCAGATTTTATTCCATTTGCAAATAAGGGATGCAAAGCACCTACTTCTGTATCCAGGGACTACTTTCATTTATTTTGGTAGTGCTGATTGCCCCGAGGAAACAAACATGGAACAACATATACTTTCTTTTTGCAAAGTACTTGGTCCATTGATTAAAGATTCAGAGGCACAGTTATTCCTCCTCAGACCACCCCAAACAACACAAGGGATGTTTGGAAAACTATGCATTAATCTGCAAAGTCATGTGCATTTTAGCAAGGTTTGAGCCCTAAAATCTGGTTTCGAAATGTAAATTAAGTTGCCATCATGTTTCTGACACAATTATGACAATGAAGTGTGAGGAGCTGACAGGATATGTTGACCACCTGTATGCTTAATGGTGCATAGTGCAGATTGAATGTTTATCTCCCTGGGGCCTTTCAGGATAACCCAATGCAAAGAGATGAGAAACACAGGGACCTGCTAGGATTTGAAAAAGCATATAATCTCGGGTGTAAAAGGCTGGTTCATATCATCCTTCAGTGACAGTTAAGAAATAATTTTACTATGGAACCAAAATTAACACATGAGCAAACATCTGTCATGTGAAAACACAGGGAAAATTCTTGATTTCCATGTTAAAATAGTGAAGAAGAATTTCTTTTTCTTCAGGGGCTGCTTTTCTTCAGCGACACTGGACTTTTTGGAAGATGCTAAGGTTTGAGTTTCCTGAGATGCCTCTTTATGTTGACTAATGGAAGGAATAAAGCTGCCCAGATGTTGACAGGGCAAATGGCTTGACAAAGCACAATACTGATTAGACCATAAGATATAGGAGCAGAATTATGCCAGTGTAAGTGATCATTGCTGATAGCGACAATTCATTAATCCAAACTGAGAGAGACCCTGGACATCTGGATCAGGTTGTGACTGGTCTTCCTCCCATGTGATGTCTGAGGCCTGGAGAAACAAATTCCTCGTGCTTGATGGATAACCCAATCTGCATGGATAGGATACACAGAGTTAAAAGTTCAGTCCTCAGATTCGACTTGCAAATAATTAACCAATTAGTATAGAGTGAAGTATACAAATGGCCGTCATTAGCAAGCCAGATATAATTTACCGCACATACTTTAGTTTGGTATGCAGTTATCAGAATTACATGCTTAACTATTTTGCATAGTTCTAAGTGTGTAATGATTATTCATTTACAAATAATGGTGCGAATGTGGCAGACTGGAATAGTTCAAATGATTAAATATCCAAGAACTTTGTACTTACCAATTTCCAACTTATCTGCCTCCGCTTCATTGATAGATTCAGATGAAAACATTTCCTTTGGCATGGCTTAAGCAGCAAAGGCTTTGTGCAGTGTTCTTTCTTCTGCAGCATCATGTTTTCAGTGAGCATTTCTTTGGCACCACTAAACAGCTCCAGAAATCTTTTCCATAGAGCTTCACGCAGTAGTCCAAAGGATCTGGCATTTGTGCATGAGAATCACACCTCGTTTTGGCATTCTGTTGCCTTGGATTATATTAGTTTACTCTATTTTCATACCCCTTCAGTAACCTGGAAACATTTTGTTACTTTGCATCATTAACAGACATTTTACATGATTAGCTGGCTTGTTCTCATTTAAGGTGAATTATTCTACTGATTCTTCATTAAAGCAGCATACGAAACACATGAGATTTTGACGTACTCAGTATTCCATTGAATACTTCAAGACTGCAAACGCTAAACTTGAGAAACTAGGACCTTCTATTTTGATGTGCACAAGTCAGGACTGCTCACTTAATCTATTCGTTCATTAACACCATTTTGACCTTATTTAAGAAAGGTTTTTCCACACTGCAAAAATAAAAAATAACCTGAATGGTGCACTCAGAAATAAAATGCTGGAAATGCTCAAGTGATCAGGTGATATCTGTGGAGACAGAAACAGTTAACATTTCAGGTCTTTAACCTTTCATCCACAAATGTAGAGTATTCTCAGCATTTTCTGCTTATATTTAAAAAAATATATATTCAGGACACATTTAAAAATTTATTTTCACCTTTGTCGGTTCCCAGAATTGAATAGAAGATCCTATTGCATTATCTTGAAGGCTGATGGCATTTTCGACACAGCCGTAATACTGTTTGCAATTAATATTAGTGTTGGAATTAACATTCTGGGCAGGAAATGGGTAGTTTTGGGTCAGTCACATATGTATACCCCAGCCAATTTTACTTTCTACGATATGGCAGTAAATTGAGAGACCAAACCAGAACTGCATTTAGTTAATGCAACACAGTTGTTCTTAAGACTATATATTTATTAATAATATGGGAGCAGTTTGTTCATTTTATCTCTGTGCATTGTCTACCAGCTAAGAAAGTCTGTATCAAAACAAGCAAAGAATTTAGTCTTTTTCCTTAATCAAACAAAAAGAAACCGCTACTACCGTAACTTTTCAGATTTGACTGCATAGAAAAAAGAATTTGCATCCTGGGTTTTAGTCCAAATTAAACTGTTTTAGACATGGACTGATCACCTTTCACATTGTTCTTATCACATACTGTTCTTTCCAACCTCAATTAAGTGCTTTAGGAAACAGACTTAGTCATTTGAAAGTACTGAAAGCTGTGTCCTCATTCTCTCTCTCCCTCTGATGGTCTGTATTCCTTGATGCTTGCTGAATTTAAGTGGAATTAATTAATCCATTTGAATTTATTTTCTGATGGGCTGAAGCTAATGGCACAACATTACTCACAATTTGTCAGTAATTGGGAAATCTCATTTCTGACCCTGAGGAAGGTACCTGATAAGAACAGTACAAATATTGCAATGGCTCAGAATATGTATTTTCCTTGGTTCTCAAGAAGGGTCACATTAACTCTGCTTTCTCTCCACAGATACTGCCAGGCTTGGTGAATTTTTCCAGCAATTTCTGATTTCCAGCATCCACTATTCTGTCCCAATTTGGATTGATAAGGTGTAGAACAATGACAGCTGACGTTACTGTATGTTAGACAGGTTATAACTGAGCAAGGAGAGCAAATGAACAAAATAAAATGCCCTTCAACACCATGTTTTTTCCTGCACTACAGAAAGCATAATTAGCACCAGAGCTTTTCCAAAGAAAGAATTCAGGTGTCATTTGTGGAAATACATATATTCCAGTGTTTTTTGCAAATCATGATTACAGATATCTGTACAGGACATAAAGAAAGAGATAGCAACTGGAAAGGAAATCCTCATTTTGCTGATCAATTCCAAAGCTGTTGCTTAGTTCTGGTATTTAATATTTCAAAGAAAAATATCAAGAACGTAGCACAGCTACATCAATAAACTAAACTTATAGTTTATGAGTTGGTGTTAAAAGTGAAGGCTTTGTCAATAAGTTGTAAAAACTTCTTTTTTACAATGAGGATCTAAATCAATGTAACATCAGTCTGCCAGTACATTTTAACTGATCAGCATAAACTGCAACTAAATACCACAAGTGACTCACTGGAGTATTCACAGAATCACAGAATCCCTTCACTTTGGAAGCAAGCTGATTAGCCCATCAAGTCCACATCAACCCTCCACACAGCATCCCACCCACGCCCAAACCCCTAACCCTATCTCTGTAATCATGATTTTCCCATGGCTAATTCACCTGGTCTGCACATCCCTGAACGCTATGGGCAATTTAGCATGGTCAATCCACCTAGCCTGCACATCTTTGGCTTGTGGGAGGAAACCTGAGCACTCGGAGGAAACCCACGCAGACACAGGGGGAATAAACAAACTCTACACAGACAGCCACCCAAGGCTGGAACCAATCCTGGGTCTCTGGCACTGTGAAGCAGCACTGCCAAACACTGAACCATCGTTCTCTGTGGGATCAATGTGTATTGGAGAAATTTTCAAATCTGATTTTTTTCTTAGATTTTAGTCACAAGAGAAACAATTCTTATGCAAAACAAATTAGTAGTTATTTCTGTTACTTGCAAAATAATAGCCCATGTTCCACTTCATCCAATTTTCTACTCAACTGATGTCAATAACAGGAAGATTTCAAAAATGTACTGCTGCTTTGCTACATCCATTGTGTTCTACTGCTCAAATCAGAAAATGGCCAGCAATTTCCTCCCGATGGCAACTTTGCGGGAAGGAAAGGCTGAGTAGTATATCGTTGGTAGCGGATGCAAGAGTCTGGTTTGTGTCAATGAAAGAAAAGATAGCTTCATGTTATGTTGTGATAGACTGAAGATTGAATGCTTACACCATGTAGTATAATATTTCTAAGCAAACCTGTTTGTAAAGGTTCCTTATTGGATATAAGCAATTGCATGTGTAAAGTTTCATATCTAAGTGTAGGAGGTTACCTTCAGCAAGTGGATCCAGAGTGTTGATCATTAGCTGAAAGATGCTGTTCCTCATGAGTGTGTTGTGAAGGGAAGCTGAGCTCCCACCTCGTTGAAGACGTGGCTTGGGCTGCAAAACAGCAAAGATCAATAAGCACCGCTTTTACTTATTTCCACCTGTATCTAAAAGCATCAAATCTGTCAAAAGACAAAATACATAAGAAAAAATGTATTTAATAACAGTCAGTTTAACTCCTTGTGTATAGGTGTACCTCAAATGTTAATGCATTTCAAAAGTCTACCAAAAACACCACTGCGCACCTTTAAACACAATTTCCAGGCATGGAGATGGCTCTTATTGCAATTGAGTGGTTACACAGTTTATATCAATTGTTTGTGCACCAAATAGATACTAAACAGATGCAATCTGTGCCGGAATACAGCACAACAACCTGATCAACGGAGATAGTCGGGGGGTACTACAATCAACTACTGTATAACACAATCTGCTTACTGTGGCTCAATATTTATTCACAGACTGATTGATCAAGATGCAGCACTCAATGATGATATGATTCATGATTATATTGAATGGCAGAGGGGGCTTGAAGGGCAGAATGGCCTACTCCTGCTCCAGTTTTATGTTTGTGACAGTTTTTGTTTTCTTCATTTTAATCTTTCTACAACACTGACACACAATTGTTGACAACTCTGGTAAAAATATTTTGAAGCAAAGCAAAGCACTACTTCATGTGCGACTTGACAACGGTTTTTAATTCTAGACAGGATCTTAAAACCAGTGGGAAAAACAGTAAAAACATATCAAGGCACAAAGTTTGCACATAGGATTTATTTTGTTTTGTAGAAAACTGTTACAAAAGACCTTTACTTGACATTGTTTTCCTTATTATGTTGATTTTTGATAAAGGACAAAATACCTGCCAAGGTGTCATCAAGGGAAGTGATATGAAGAGATTCTTGAACTCAATGAGCTGAGGAAACTCAATTAATATATTACGTTTGCATGCTTCGGTGATTGTGTGTGTGTGTGGGTGTGTGATAGGCATCTCCCTTCTCTCATTTACCTGCCACTCGACTTTTTTGCTAGCTATAGTTTGACCAATATGTTACAAAAACAACATATTTGAAAGGAAGGGGTAGTTAAACAAATTTAACATTGAAGAAACTGAAATTTTGACATAAGAAGGTGACCCAGCGTCATTTTTAGGAACACAGCAGTTACCAACACATTTTCCTCTGTCCTGTACTTAGCTTACGGGACTTAACTTTTTAAAAATGTAGACTAGTGGAATGGGTAGAAATCTGGCTGATTAAAATTGAAGCAGAAATACATTTTGGTGTGAAGAATTGGATGAGGCAATGCAATTTAATTAAACAATTTTAGAAAAGACAAACAAAAAAATCTTTGAATGGCAGGACAAATTCAGTCGACAGATATTATTAAAAAATCACTATTTTTTGGCTTTATAAATAAAAGCAGAGAGTACAATAGAAAGGGAATTATGTTAAACCTATAGAAAAGCACCCTTTAGGCCTCATCTTAGTTGTGCTCAATTCAGAGACATTGAATTTGCAAAGATATCAAGGCCTTTCAAAGTGTGCAGAAGAGATTTACCAAGGATGAGAGGCTTCAGTCCTGGGTAAGGCTTGGACAAGCTGGCATTGTTTTCCTGACAGCAAAGAAGGATGAGAGGCAATTATGATGTTCAAAGTAACAAACGGGCTTTGTTCGAATAGTTAACCCATTTCAGTGACAGAGGAATTGGTTTCTTGAAGTTTCCGGATTTGTTACAATCTAGAATCCTGTACATTAAAGACCGGTGGAAACCAACTTAATAGTAATTCTTAGGAGAATTGGACAAATGCTTGGAGGGAAATGAACTTCTAATCAACCTGCTCAGAAAAACCTCTGGCACAAGTGGAACTGGAACCCAGGCCTCCTGGTTCATACGTAGGGACCTACCACTGTGCCGAAGAACCTGTCTAAACACTTGCAGGAAAAGAGGAGAATCAGAGGAATTGGATAGTCCCAACTAAGAGACATGTTGGGCCAAATGGTTACCTTTCTTTGCTTTATCATTTTATGATGCCATCACTCATTAAACACACGAGTTTAACATTAATTAGTTTCAGCTGTACAGTCAGTCACAGGGATGGATTTTCACAGGCAATTTCCCAGCTCTCAATGAAACATAACATCTAATGGAACTTGAAAGAAAAAAGGTGATCGGTGGCATTTATTAAGCTGCGCTGTAGTCCCCGTCCAATGCTATCTGGTAACTTGAGCTGATTAAGGCATTGGCCCCTCAAGTTGTCTTAGATAACAACAGTTTAGTCTGCACTCAGATTTCCTGCAACAGACAGGAATATTCACACAATTTGAACAATTGCACCATGTGACTTACAGTAGACAGCTAAGACCACATTAATAAACCAGACATCACACAACATCACCATGAAAACTAGTTACAATTGCTCCTACCGTAAGCAAGTTGTGATCCTTCCGGCCAGCAGTGGCTCCCCGGTGATTACCCACCTTTTAAACAGCATAAAAGGGGGTGGGGAAGTGAATAAAACAGGAAATAAATGCAAGGAATATATATATAAAAAAAATCAGCAAAGCAATCATAAAATAACTAATGTCAAAGCAAGAAAAGTTGCATCCCACAAAAATAAGTGAAAGCCTTTCAAATAAATTTTAACAAAGAGATGGAAAATGCCACAGAGGTAACATAGCAGACAGCCCTTAGATAAAGTTTTACATAAAGGTTGCAAAAAAAAAATTGAAACATGGTAGTTGTCAGTTTGAGAACTTGTTTCGAAGTATTATAATCGAAGTGCCTATTTGTTCAAGCAGTACATCATGAACATTTCCTGGGCAAATGACCGTTTTACCAACTGTACAGAAAATTGCACTGAAATTATGGCTTCATTTACTGAATCAAATTTGTCACATGGACACATGAAACATCTCAAGGCATGAGCAGACTTGGCCAATTATTACCAATGTTACATTACCCTGATAAGGTAACACTGAGGCAGCTGCTGGAGTCTTTCAGTGGGGCTGTGCCCAAAGTGAGGCAGACATACAGGTTTTCCAGCTGCTTCCTTAACTTTTTGGTCTTCTTTGCAATTACTTATAACTGAACAGCTTCCTGGGCTCCTTCAGATGCTCTTTAAAACAACAAACTGGGATTAATGCCACTGTTGGCTAGACTAGATAGAGGTAGCTAGCTCCTTTTCTTAAAAGGCAGCATCCCTCCACCTTTCCTGAATTTGCTTGTACCCATCAAAACGTTATATTCAAGATAACAAGGTGTAGAGCTGGATGAGCACAGCAAGCCAAGCAGCATCATAGGAGCTGCTCCTCTGATGCTGCTTGGCCTGCTGTGTTCATCCAGCTCTACAACTCGTTATCTCGGGTTCTCCAGCATCTGCAGCAGCTCCTATTATCTCTAAAACATTACATTCACTGTTTTGACATTCTGGATCCAATGTTTGCTATCTCCAGTTGCCAGAATAAAACACTGATGTTACTTGGAGAAAACGTTAAAGAAATGAAAAGGCACTTGAATAAACATAAGTAACTAAAATGAAGGATGTGTCCATGAGTCACCAAACCTGTAAGTTCTTGGACTAGAAACGATGCACAGTAAGTATGTCATTTGCCAATGTTGATTACTGAAGTTTTTTTTCATTCTCTCATGGAATATGAGCATCATTGGCTGGACCAGCTCATGTCTAGTTACCCAGAGGGCAGTTCGAGTCAACCACATTGCTGTGGGTTCAGTCACATGTAGGCCAGGCCAGGAAATGATGGCAGATTTCCTTCCCCTAAGGGACATTAGGGAGCCAGATGGGTTTTTTCCCCAAACAATCTACAATGTTTTCAAGGCTAGACCCCTTAATTCCAGCTTTTTATTGAATTCAAATTCTACTGTTTGCCCTGGTGGGATAGAAACCCAGAACATTACCTAGGTCTTTGGGTTGATAGTCTGGGTGTTCACTGCATTCTGCTGGAAAGCTTTATATGAAAGGCAAGTGAGACAATTTTTATGCCTTTCTTGTTGATTAAACTATTTCTCAGTAGGACTTTTTAAAAAAAATGTATTGGTGGCATTGTTTTTATTGTCCTCCGCTGTATCCTGTATCAAATGCCTAAATGGTTGAATGCTATCCAATTCATTCCCATTTTAAACATTATAGCATATTCGTTTTTTGAGAAGTTGTGTAAGGTAATCCCCAGGGACAGAAGGACTTGGCTGTAGCAATCTGTTGTACGTTGACTACTGCAGAGATGTCATGATGATATCTTCTTAGACTAGACGGGTTTATATTTCAATTCTTAAACGTTGGGTTGTTAGTCCAACACCATGTATAATGTATCACTATTTCCGTAATAATGCCGAAGAAAATTGGTATCTCATTAAATAAAAACAATGGATCCTGCAGCTTAGGGTTAACATGGTGAAAGTCTACGATCCATACGTCAATTCATCGTATAAGTGTTCAACAATAGTTTGTACTAATTAGTTTCCATTAAAGTTGTGTACAAAAGTATGCATAAAGAATGATAACAGTTAAATTATACCATTGAAATATATGAAACTTGACTGTCCCACTAAGGATTAAATGCTAGGGTAGTTTTTGTTTAAATGCCTGTGACAATACTACAAGATTTCTCAATCTATCTTGAGACATTAGGTTTCTACAAATGAAAAAAAACATTAACTCAGCTTTGTCCTAAACACAGATGGCTTCAGGTTGATATGAAGTTAACAGGCAACCTGAGTTATCTAGACAATTTAACTCTGCTGCAATGTGCAAACTGAACAAAGTTCTGGAATCAACAAAACACACAGTCGTGATCTGATGAGATTGTCATGTTAGCCTAATACAACCTTGTGGGAAATTCAAATTTATGATTTAGATTCATAGCAATGTCAGACAATGTCAGATATATCAATTTATCTCAAGATGCTCAATCACCATAGTGAAACCTAGGTAGATTGCAATGGGACCTTGTGAAAATTAATTGCTAATAGAAAGAGGCGAGAAGTGACCCTGGTAAGAAATTGTGGAAATAATTCTATGGCTTCTTAGCTACTTGTTCCACAGTTAGAGCTTGAATTTAACAAACAACTTTTGGACTAGCTTATTTCATGTGGCAATCAGCTGTGGAATATCAATCAACCGGCTAAGAAATGCAAGGCTCTGGCGGTCATTCATATATGAAGCAATACAATGGGCAATTTAGTGATAGAAGTGTTCAGTTGACAGCAAGAGTACTTCTGGATGTGAAAGAAAGAGCAATATAGGGCAGTTGGGGCATGTCGGTAGTGTCCAACTTTCCTTCCAAGAGGCCTGGGTTCACGACCCATCTGTTCCAGAGCTGTGTAATAACATCCATGAACAGGCTTTTTAAAAAAATATCTGCAGAAATTCTGTCATAAAATCATTAATTCTTCAACACAAAGTATCAGTGACCACCAACACAGAGTTCCTGTCCACTAAAATTAGAGCATTACCAGGTACCTGACACGAAGCCACTGAATCTCAAGAGTCTCAAACATCACTGAACTTCATCTTGACACCACCCCAAAATATTCTCTCACAACCTCAGGATGACAATCTTGCATTTCTTGCAAATTTTTTCTCTTCCACAATGTCATTCTCACAGTGCAAACTGCAAAGTAGGATTGAGTTCCAGTGTATATAATCAGCTGAATCACTAGCATTTCTTTTTTGAACAAGTTAATCAATACATCACTAAATTCTTCAGTGTAATTGTGTTTCATCAGATCTCCTATTGCATTTCACACACCTCTTTACCCAGTAACCAAAACATAAAAACAAAGTTGGTATAGCCTCAAAAGAGCTTACAACTTCGCAGTCGTTCTAAATGGAGACTCCATGTATGAACAACTCAATTTTACCATTTTGATCATATTTATTATTTTGTAACATTTTGAACATACTTACTTCTAAAAATCTAATTCAAACATAAAACATTGTCTGCAGCAATGTCTGTAGTGAATTTAGTAGTTATTCAATAAGGATACCAGTGATAAAGAACAATTTTTGTTTGGAAGGGTTGGGTATGTGGTAGAAAGCTGGAAAAGGACCAGAAACCTTGAGCTGCAATTATTTTGTTGAGTCTTGCCTGTTATTGTGTGCATTTTCTGACATTCCCCAACACAAATTCCCCCATTAGGCCAAAATAGCTTCTCCTGAAAGAAATGAAAATATAAGGTGGGGAGGCTCAGTTGTATTTACCCTCAAACTCAAGTGGCTAACTTGTGGGGAGGTTAACTGGTGTACTTTAAAGTCTGGACTAATTTCACCCCATTAAAATCAATAAAATAACAACTAAATCAGCTCCATGTTAAGCATTTGATCCCAAGTTCCAGTTTAACACAGTTGCTAACATTTCTGACTACACCTTCCACATCTCTCTTGTGATAGGCACTTTGATGGGGCTGGTTACATTGTTCCATTTCTACCTATTTGAGTTTATGCAAAATATCTAAACAGCGGTTTTACTTCCCAACTCAGTTGTAAGGATGCATGACCAACTTCCAAGCCTGTTGGAGATGCAATTTCTTCCAGCTAAATTTTGGGAAGACTGAAAGCATTGCCTTTGGCTCCAAGCACAAATTTTGTAGCCTGACCAACTATTCCATTCACCGTTGGAGTGTGCTGAACTGGTTTTCAAGCTGGGCATCCCATTTCCTCTAAACGGAGCACCTGGCTTCAATCTCCCCTCCACTAAGATCATGAGCTTCCATCTGCACCAGGCTGCCTGCATCTACCTCTGCCCAACTTGATCCAATTTACCACAAACTCCCATCCATGCATTTATCATCTCCAGACACAATTCTCCTTCTCATCTTCCCATGCTTTACCATTTGAAACTTCTTCAACCAACATTCTGTTCTTGATGTTCAATCTTACATGAAGTCTGACATTTCTGACTCCCTACCCTCATTAGCTATTTTACAGAACTTTAAATTTAACATCATCCATTTATATCCAATCTTGACCTCATGCCTCGCTACCTCTATGAGCCCTTCTAGCCCAATGAACCGTGATCTGAACTTTACATTCCTTCTAATTATTTCAAAGGATGTGGGCATTGCTAGCTAGGCCAGCATTTATTGCTCATCTCTAACTGCTCTCAAGCTGCTAGTGGTGCCCAGTTTCTGCAGACACTGTGGTCTAACAAGTATACCTACATTGGCAGATCCAGTAGCAAAGGAGTTCCAGAATTTTGACCCAATGACAATAAAAGAGCAATGATATTGTTCGAGGTGAGGATGGTATACAATTTGGATGGGTACTCGGAGGTACTAGTGTTACAGATTTGGAAGGTGCTGTTGAACAGCACTGGTGAGTTGCTAGTAATGGATCTTATAAATGGAATAAACTGCTGCCACTTTTGGTGGTGGCGGGGGGTGCGGTCACTGCTTGCGGCAGTGTTTATGGTGCCAATTAATAATGGAGACTCTCTTCACCACTCTCTCCGTGACTCCCTTGTTCGCTCCACACTGCCCTCCAACCCCACCACACCCGGCACCTTCCCCTGCAACCGCAGGAAATGCTACACTTGTCCCCACACCTCCTCCCTCACCCCCATCCCAGGCCCCAAGATGACATTCCACATCAAGCAGAGGTTCACCTGCACATCTGCCAATGTGGTATACTGCATCCACTGTACCCGGTGCGACTTCCTCTACATTGGGGAAACCAAGCGGAGGCTTGGGGACCGCTTTGCAGAACACCTCCGCTCAGTTCGCAAAAAACAACTGCACCTCCCAGTCGCAAACCATTTCCACTCCCCCTCCCATTCTCTTGATGACATGTCCATCATGGGCCTCCTGCACTGCCACAATGATGCCACCCGAAGGTTGCAGGAACAGCAACTCATATTCCGCCTGGGAACCCTGCAGCCATATGGTATCAATGTGGACTTCACCAGTTTCAAAATCTCCCCTTCCCCTACTGCATCCCTCAACCAGCCCAGTTCGTCCCCTCCCCCCACTGCACCACACAACCAGCCCAGCTCTTCCCCCCCACCCACTGCATCCCAAAACCAGTCCAACCTGTCTCTGCCTCCCTAACCGGTTCTTCCTCTCACCCATCCCTTCCTCCCACCCCAAGCCGCACCCCCCGCTACCTACTAACCTCATCCCACCTCCTTGACCTGTCCGTCTTCCCTGGACTGACCTATCCCCTCCCTACCTCCCCACCTACACTCTCTCCACCTATCTTCTTTACTCTCCATCTTCGGTCCGCCTCCCCCTCTCTCCCTATTTATTCCAGTTCCCTCCCCCCATCCCCCTCTCTGATGAAGGGTCTAGGCCCGAAACGTCAGCTTTTGTGCTCCTGAGATGCTGCTTGGCCTGCTGTGTTCGTCCAGCCTCACATTTTATTATCTTTACTCTCTTCAATGTTGTTGGAGCAAAGAGGTATTCAGTCAAACCTTTCATTTGTGCCTTTGCAGCTAGTGGAAAGGTTTAGCGAAGCCATAAGATGAATGACTTACTGTGAAATATCCAACCTCTGACCAGCTCTTGTACCCACGGTAGTTATGTGACTCATCCAATTAAATCAGTGGTCAATTGTGAGCCCCTTTGCAGTTAATGGCTGGGTATTCAACAACATAATGCTGTTAGAAGTTAAGCTGCAGTGATTGAACTGGGTGGAGATGGTCACTATGTGATATTACTATGAGAAAGGTCCGCACCTCTCATCAGTTCAACCTGAAATGTGCTGCAGAAAGGAAGAACTGCATCAAAATTTGAGGAGTTGCAAATTAAATTGAAAATTGTACAATCAGTGAACATCCCCGCTTCTATTTTTAGGGAAAGTGAAGGTCATTGATGAAGCAGGTGAAGATGGCTTGGCCTATGATACCTCGCTGAGAAACTCCCGCAGTAATGCCCTGCAGTATTGGTGATTGGCTGCTCAACCACACCTTCCAAATTTTGTTTTGAGTTTGGTAGGAATCCAACTGGTGGAGCATTTCAACCCCAATCTACATTGATTTCAATTTTATTTCAGCTGCTTGATGTCACTGTTACACACTGCAGACTGTTATTCTTCTTGGTTGTATTGTATTTGTGCTTGTGCCAATTTGATACTCTGACATAGACAAATGAGTTCTGCAAGTAATTTCAGTGCAAATTCCTATCAGAACAACCCATTATAAAATTGGTATAATTTCTGCCAAGTGTGATCCAAGAAATCCAGGGACAGCTGTGAGGTTTATGACGGAATCAGATTCAAACAGCATGGAAACAGATGCTTCAGTCCAATTTGTCCATGCTGACCAAATTTCTCAAACTGAATTAGCCCCACTTACTTGTATTTGGCCTGAGTTTAAACCTTTCCTATTCACGTACCCAATCCAAATGTCTTTTCAATGTTGTACTGTACCTGCACCTACTACTTCCTCTGGCAGGACATTCTACATACAAACCCCTCCACCCTCCAAGTGAAAAAGTTGCTCCTCAGGTCGCATTTAAATCTTCCTTCTCTCACCTTAAAAATGTGCCCCCGCGTTTTGAACTCCCCCATCCTAGGGAAAAGACCTTGGCCATTCACCTTATCTATGCTCCTCATGATTTTATCAACTTCTCAACCTCCTATGCTCCAGTGAGGAAAATCCCAGCCTACCCAACCTCCTTATAACTGAAACCTTTCAGTCCCAGAGCATTCTGGTACATCTTTTCTGAACCCCATCCCATTTTGTAATACCCTTCTGATAGCAGGATGGCCAGAATTGGATACAGTACTCCAAAAGTGGCTTCACCAACATCCTGCACAACAGCAATATGACATCCCAATTTCTATACTCAATGGGTTGAGCAATGAAGCAAAGCGCACTAAACACCTTCTTAACCACTCTGTCTACCTGTGATGCAACTTCCAAAGAACTACGTACCTGAATCCCTAGGTCTCTCTGTTTGACAACACTCCCCAGGGGCCGAACATTAACTGGTTAAGTCCTGCCCTTGTTTGTCTTACCAAAATACACTTCACATTTATGCAAATCAAATTCATTTTCACTTGCCAAGAACTTGCATGGGACAAATGCTGCTTGTAATTTATCAACCCTGCTATATTAGCCAAGTCTTGCTGCGTTCACATGAACACAGACAGCTTCAGTATCTGAGCGTGAATGATGCTAAGCGTTGTACAAAGTGACCAGCAAACATCCCCATGTCTGTCCTTAGGATGGAGGGAAGGTCATTGATGAAGCAGCTGAAGATGGTTGGGTTGAGGATGCTGCCTTGAGGAACTCCTGCAGAGATGTCATGGCACTGAGATGGGTGACCTTCAACAACCACGACTATCTTCCAACGTGCCAGGTATGACTCCAAAAAACCAGTGAGTCTAAACCACAGTTGCCCCACCTCACCACTCGATGCCAGACTTCCAGGGCTCCTTGATGCCACACTCCATCAAATACTGCCTTGATGTATCTCACCTCATGTGTAACTCAGCTCTCATGACAATGTTTGAATCAAGGTTTTTCAGAGAATACGAGCTGGGATGGCTTTGGCAGTACCCGAACTGAATATCAATCAGCGTGTTATTCTTTTGCTAGTACCGAATGATCACACGGTCAATGACACTGTCCACCATTACACTGATGATGATCAAGGAGAGATTGATGGGCTGTAGTAATTGGCTGGATCAGGTCCATTCGACATTTTATGCACAATTTTCCACATTGTCGGCTAGATGCCTTTAGTTGTAGCTTAGCTGGAACATCTTGGCATTCTTGAAATGCAAGTTTTGAATACTATTGTTGCAGTGCTGTCCAGGCCCAAAGCCTTTGTAGTATCCAGATTTTTTTGCAACCTTTTCTTGATTTCACAAGCAGTGAACTGGATTGGTTTAAAACTAGCACCCAATGGGAATCTTTGGAGGAGGTAAAAATAAACCATCTCCTCAGCACTTTGGGCTGAAGATGGGTAAAAATGCTTCAGCCTCATTGTTTGCACTGTTCTGCTGGGTTCCACCAACATTGAAGTCGGGAATATTTCTGGAATCTCCTTCTCCAGTGAATTGTTTAATTGTCCACCACCATCCATGATTAATGTAACAGGACTGCAAAGCTTGTATCTGATCCATTGGTACCGGGAATCACTTAGCTCTAACACTTAGATTGTATAGCTTGTTGCTTATGCTGTTAGGCATGCAAGTAGTTCAGTTTTATGCTGTAGGGATTCTATGTGGTGAGAATAAAGACGAACAGATGATTTTCTTTACCACCTACCGTCGACCCAGTCCAGCAGCAACGTCCTCCAAGATTCGATCAGCTCAGTGAGCTGTGGCGCTACTGAGCCACTCTTGGTGGTAGACATTGAAATACCCCACAGACAGTACATTGTTCACTTGCCACCATCGGTACTTCCTCCAAGTGATGGTAAACATGGAGGAGTACTGATTCATTATCCAAATGGATGGAGGGTGATGAGAAAAGGATTTCCTTGCCATGACCTGCTGCTTGAAATTTCATGTGGTTCAGATTCAATATTGAGAACCCACAGGGCAACCCCTTCCTGTCACTACCACTGGTAGGGTCTGTCCTGCCAGAATGGCTGCCCATAGATATCACCATCATGACTGCTGATTGAGGTACGACTCTGAGAGAATGACTATGTCAGTGTGTTCGTCTCCCAATTTTCACACAAAGTGCCAGGTTTTGATAAGGAAGACTTTAAGACCAACTGTACTGTTTTTCCCTTGATAATTTCTGGTGCCTAGGTCGATGCCACATGGTCCACCCAGTTTTGTTAAATTCTGGCCCACTAGCCCAGTGACCCTGCCAATGTGTACTGCCTCCCTCCAAAGTAGGATTATGATAACACACATCTTTAAGAGAAGACATCTTAAAAGTACCTGTCAATCAGTACTTAGCTCAACAAGTTATGACGCATTAGTCCTATGACTCATTAGGCAATCTGAAGTAAAAGTTACAAATATTGTTTTTTTTATACTTAAGCTTGAACATAGGGGTATTTTGGGAATGAACCCGCACTATTGTTTCACCAATCTTTGCATGTGATTGGTAGGATTGTCTAAATGAAGAATGGAATAGTAAGTTGCTACCCAATGAATATAATTAATTTCTTCAGTGTGGTTTGGACATTTAAAATAACTTGAAGAAAATTGCAAGATCAAGATTACAGATTTCTCTCAATTGTAATCCTCCTTAAGGCCATTCCACTGAGCACTGTCTCCTACCAAAGTTACAAGCTGTCATTTCTTTCTGAGCATTGATTTACAACTGTGCTGCATGGAGAAGTCAAATCAATAATGGATGCAAGCCAGGTGCTTCTAAAGTAGTACGTGCACCTGAAAGCAGGTTTCTACAAACACCTCTCACAATACTCAAATGAGGATTGTTGCAATTTGATTCTGAACCCAAGAATGATCAAATGTAAGATGACAATTCCTTTGCTGGATCCAAAATGTTGCCTATTTAGATACCAACAGGAATAAAAATTACCTCAAAATGCAAGTTCCTATCTGGCATTCTGCTCAGTGCCTCTCACACCGAAGCGTGAACAGCTTCACTAGTATAAAATAAAAACCGAAAGAACTGCCGATGCTGTAAATCAGGGACAAAAACAAAATTGCTGGAAAAGCTTAGCAGGTCTGGCAGCATCTGTGAGGGGAAAAACAGAGTGAACGTTTTGCATCCGGTGTTCTGAGGAAGGGCCACCAGATCTGAAAAGTTAACTCTGTTGTTCCCTTCACCGATGCTGCCAGGCCTGCTGAGCTTTTCCAGCAACTTCGTTTTTGTAGCTTCACTTTTACATGCGCCATTTTTATTTCAGTCACGTTGACCTCAATGCTTAGGCCCAACTGTAAGAAAGGTTATGGGAAAGTCACCATAGTCCTACTGGACCATAGGACTGTTCTCTATTAGAGAGATGACTGGTGGTGGCTTAACCTCAGGTAAGGGAAGAGCTTGAGAAGGTGAATCCTTATTGATGACCTCGGTCAGTATAGAAATGAACCAATGGTGTTGGCACCACTCTGTACTGTGAATCAGCCATCCAGCCACCTGAGCTAGCTGACCATTGTAACTAAGTGTTTACTAAGTGGGCAGTTTGTCTGCAAATAATCTGCTGGGAGAAAAGCTTTATTAATCAACTTGATATCCTCTTCAGATTTTTCATTAATAAAATGCAAATGGCTGATCACTAAACTTACATCATATTCGGAGTATGTTGTAGAATTTATCTTGTTCATATTTATTTTTATATTTGATCTGAAGCCTAATAAATTGAACCTGAGGCATGCTCCTGATTTTAAAAAAAGGACTACTTCCAAGAAAATCGAAAATTGTGAAATAACACATCTTTAAAAAATGTGTACTAGCTAATGTTGGAACAAATCTTGGCCATTCAGCCTGTCAGGCTTGCTCCCTGATAATGGTTGATCACCTACCCCCTGTCATTTTCCCACACTCTCTCCATATCCTATTTCTTCAGAAATCTACTGACTTCTATGTTGAACACGCTCAATGATACAGTTTCCATAGCTGTTTGAGGTAGGGAGTTCCACTAATTCTGTTCTACTTACAAAATTATGTTCTTTCAATTCAAATCAAGGAGATTTTTTAAAATCAGTTTACTTTCTTTCATTTAAAAAAAGGTGGATAGCAACTTGCAATCTAAAAGAAATAATTACTACAAGAAATTACAATTCCTATCCCAGCTTCTGACATTCTTCATTAAAGCACAGTCTGCAACAGAAATGATAAGTGTTTCAACAAGAGCTACTGTTCAGCAGACTGCAGTCCAATCACACTCCCACAAAACATTAGTGAACTAACTCCACTGAGGCCGGTACCCCATCACCAAGTCACCCTTTATTTACACATGGAGAGTCCTTGACACTGATCCAGCTCCCTCAGAGCCAGCTCTCAGAATAAATAGAGCGTCTGACATTCTTGTTTATATCTGTCAGCCAGGGCTCCCTGGTTGGACCAGATTAACAGTTCCAATCAGAGAATTCATTCATATGAGGTCCACCTGGCTGACCTTGTTGCAATCACTACAATTAGCATGTTAAAAAATTGAAAGGATTGCAACATGTGTTTACTTACAAGACAAGAACTGATTCAAAGTGTAGTTTAGAGATGATTACAGTACCTGTTATTGACTTTATGAAGACTTCAGAGAGTAGATGCACTTATTGCCTACAGACTTGGCGGATGGCATCTTGGGGCATGTTTAAACTTTTCTCATTTTTAAGGAAGAGCGGCTAGGCAATAACACAGGGAATGAGCATGATGCTTTCACATGTCAGTGACGTAGACAGAAAATCTCCTCGAATCACCTGGAATAATGTCTGAAAGACTAATTCTGCATAACATTAATGCAATTCAAGTAGATCATCGTAAAATTAAACCATTCCCTTTAGTGCTCAAGGTCTACTTTGTAACTTTGATGGTCAATGCAAGCTGAAATTACTATTTGAGCTTCCAACCAATCTCTATACAAAATTTCTACAAAAGCATTATTTATTTAGTGGTTACATCACAAACCAGCATGGTTTGCTATGGGTTTTCCAATGAAATTCAGGGGAAAAATGCATGCATTTCCTCCAATTGAAAATTTAGTGGCTTTATAACCATTCATTGTAATTACTTATGAGTTGCACCATCAGCAGGAGTACACAATTAATAACGATGTATTAATTTTTTAAAAAAATTATTTTTTTCTCTGAGTAAAACCACACTGCTCCTTCCCACCTTTATGTTTCCAGCTAAGGACTGGCCAGCAGCTCTTGGTGAGCAGGACCCTTGTCTCCAGGATCTTTGATCCTGCCCCAGGAGCACCTTGTCAAGTGGGTCTTTCCCAAGAGAAGTGGTACAAGGCTCTTGAGACCTCATCGTCTCCACGAAATGCCACTCAAGGTTTCTGAAACAGTAGGCTTGCAACCGGAAAGCCGAAGGTGGAAATGGCAAGTTACATTTTTATTTTAAAAGAGTTTTAATGGGTAAGGGGACGGTGCTTCAGTAAAGGGAACTAATATGGACGTAATGGAGAAGTCATGGCCTGGAGTTTGATGAAAAAGGTGATGGGGAAGGTAAGATTTGGAAAGGATGGGGATGGGGAGATAGCTGCAAGCTTGCAGAAAGGGATTCCAGGGCTTGAGTTCCAACTTGACTGGAGGAGCATCGGAGGAAACTACTTCGGGAAAGTGACTAGGATGCTGGGGATGTGGGTATCAAAAAGGTGGAAACTATCAAGTAGTAAATTAGCTTTTCACTGAAATAAAAAGAGCTCAATATAAATTAAAAATCAACTTTACTTTAAAGGTTCAATTCTAATGTTGGGCTTTGCAAACACATATCCTCATCTTCATCAGTGAAAACAGGAATATTGAAGTGGGTGGAGAAACTGATGGCACAATATCAATTTATCTTGGATCTACTATCACTAATATCACGGTAAGGCAGAAAGAAATGTGATTCAACTGAAAGATGAGGAATATATTTCATTAGCCCCATTCCAAACAGAACATCTTATTACTGTGTACTGTGCCATCTAGTGCCTCATTTAAGAACCAACTTCAGGCAAGCGAGGTTTGGAAATTTGAACAGTTGATGTTGAGAGGTCTGGAATGCATTCAAAGTTGTCAGGCAGTAAGATGATTAGCTCAGTGTTCTGGAGTTCTGAAGGACGGTCACTGGACATGAAATGTTAACTCTGGTTTCTCTCCACAGATGCTACCAGATTTGCTGAGCTTTTCCAACAATTTCAGATTTTGGTTTCCATCATCCTCAGTTCTTTTATTTTTCCTTTAAATTCTTAACACTTTCCATTAAAAACATGAAATCAAATAAAGCAGCCTGGTCAAAAGTGGAGTTGGGTTAGGTCCTAGCTCTTACTTTTGATTCTCAAATAGTGTCAACTAATTATGGATCAAAATTTAATAGTGTTCAGCCTGTATTTATTGTACTTTTATATTCCAACTGGTTTAGGGACATAAAAACAGGAGGAGGCAAATCAGCCTATAATGCCCCCACCATTCAATACAGCGTTAGCCGGTTGAATACTTCATTATCTTTCACTCACCCCCATTACTGTCACTCCACATGCCACTGATAATCAGAACTCTATCAATACAAAGCAATGGGGATGGGGTGAGGATGAGATGCATTTCATTTACACTGAAGTGCCTTAAGACTCCTTGCTCACACTATGCAATATAGGTATTGGATTCTTCCCCTATAAAGGATATAAATACTCTCACCTCGGAAGGTGAGACAGGGTCAGAGGTGTAAGCACATGGCTTACCACATTTCTGGAAGGAGAATAATCTAAAATAATTTCATAGCCAGCAACATCACCTAAAGGTTGCTAGAACTAGTGTTGTAGTCATACAGCGTGGACACAGGCTCTTCAGTCCAACTCATCTGCGCTGACAGATATCCTGAACTGACCTGGTCCCATTTGCCAGCATTTGCCCCACATCCCTTTAAACACTTCCTATTCATATAGCCATCCAAATGCCTTTTAAATATTGTAATTGTGGCGGTCTCCATCACTTCCTCTAGCAGCTCGTTCCATGCATGCACCACCCTCTGCGTGAAAAAATTTGCTGCTTAAGCTCCTTTTAAATCTTTCCCCTCTCACCTCAAACCTAAGCCCTCTAGTTTTGATTCCCCCATCCTGGGGAAAACACTTTGGCTATTCACCCTATCTATGCCCCTCGAGATTTTATAAAGCTTGAGAAAGGTCACCCCTCCGTATAGCACAAACTCTTCAATCTGGCAACATCCTTGTAAATCCTTTCTGCGCCCGAGCGGAATTGAAAGCAATGGTCTCAACAGTGTCCTGTACAGCTACAACTCTTACTCAATGCACTGACCAATGATGTAAGCATAAAAATCTTCTTCTCCACCACCCTGTCTATCTTTGACTCCACTTTGTAGGAACTATGAACCTGCACCCCTAGGTCTCTGCTCAGCAACACTCCCCAGGACCTTACCATTAAGTGTATGAGTCCTGTCCTGATTTGCTTTCCCAAAATGCAGCACCTCACATTTCTCTAAATTTAACTTCATCTGCCTCTTCTTCATCCACTGGCCAATCTGATCGAGGTCCTGTTGTACTGAAGTATCCTTATTCACTGTCACTACACAATCAATTTTTGTGTCATCTGCAAACTGACCAACCATATCTTCTATATTTATATCCAGATCATTTATATAAACGATAAAAAAAAGTGGACCCAACACTGATCCTTGCAGCACACCACTGGTCACAGGCCTCCCCCAAAAAGCAACCCTCTACCACCACCCTCTGTCTCCCGCCTTCTAGCAAATTTTATATCCATGTGATCTAAACTTGCTAACCAGTCTACCATGTAAACCTTGTTGAATGCCTTGCTGAAGTCCATATAGACAACATCTACTGCTCTGCCTTCAATCTCTTTTGTCACACCTTTAAAAAGACTTAATCGAGTTAGTCAGACCTGGTTTCCCACGCACACAGCCATGTTGACTATCTCTAATCAGTCCTTGCCTTTCCAAATGCATGTAAATCCTGCTTCTCAGAATCCCCCCCAATGACTTACCCACCACTGACATCAGGTTCACCAGTCTATAGTTCCCTGGCTTATCCTTACATTTCTGCTGAATGGGTATAACAATTTTCTATAGCAATTTCTTAAAAAGTGGCACCATGTTAGTCACCCTTCAGCTTTCTAGCACTTTGCCTGTGGCTATCAAAATAAATATGAAATAAATATCTAGCAAGGGGTCCAGAAAACTCTTCCCTAGCTTTCCACCATGTTCTGGGATATAGCTAATCAGGTCCTGGGGATTTATCCACCTTATGCTTTTTAAGATCCTCCTTTTCTATAATATGGACACTTCAAGGTATCACTATTTCCCAAGATCTCTAGCTTCTATGTTCTTCGCCACAGTAAATATTGACACAAAATACTAATTTAGTATCTCACTCATTTCCTGTGGTTCCACACATCAATAGCCTTGTTAGTATTTAACAGGCCCTATTTTCCCCCTAATTATTCTTTTACCCTTAATGTATTTGTACAATCTCTTTGGATTCTCCTTCACCCTACCCGCCAAAGCTATCTCATGTCCTCTTTTCGTCTTCCTGACTTCCCTCCTAAACAAAAGGTAGTTCACCAAAATGCTACAGTTGTATTCTGCCGTGACCTTGCACTACAGAAATTCACGCTATAGAAAACGGCCATAGAAAATCACATTATAGGAAATCGCTATAAAAACTGTTATACTCATACAGCAGAAAATTCACATTACTCAAAAAGCATCCACTATTCATTAATCACGTGACAGCCTTTGCATTAAATGAAACACGTATTATAGCAGAAATACCTGTACTCCTGCCTTATCCTCCCCGAGGGGTTCCCTCGATCCCAGCTATCTATACCTGACACATGCCTCCTCCTTTTTCTTGACCAGAGCCTTAATTTCTTGAGTCATCCAGCATTCCCTACACCTACCAGCCTTGCCCTTCACACAAACAGGAACATACTGTCTTTGGGCTCTTATTATCTTATTTTTGAAGGCCTCCCGTTTCCCAATCATCCTTTTACCTGCTAATAGCCTCTCCCAATCTACCTTTGAAAGTTCTTGCCTAATACTATCAAAATTGGCCTTAGTCCAGTTCAGAACTTTGACTTTTAGGTCAAATCTATCCTTCTCCATAACTATTTTAAAACTAACAGAATCATGGTCAGTGACCCCAAAGTGCTCCCCCAGTGACACCTCAGTCACTTCCCCTGCCTTTTTTCTCAACAGAAGGCCAAGTTTTGCTCGTTCTCGAGTAGATACATCCACATATTGAGTCATAAAATTTTCTTGTGTCCACTGAACAAATGCCATTCCACCTGATCCCTTAATACTACGACAGTCCCACTCTATGTTTGGAAAGTTAAAATCCCCTACCACTAAAACCCTGCTATTCCCTCAGAAATCTGAGATAGCTTTACATTTTTGCTCCTCAATTTCTCGGTGACTGTTGGGAGGCCTGTAATACCATAAGGAGATCACCCCTTTCTTATTTCTTAGTTCCACCCAAATGACTTGACTGGATGTTCCTCCAGGAATATCCTCCTTAACTACAGCCATAATGTTATCCTGAATCAAAAAAGCTATTCATCCTCCTCTTTCCCCTCTCCTCTCCCCCTTCTATCTTTTGAATAGCATTTATACCCAGGAACATTAAGTTGCCAGTCCTACCCTTCACTGAGCCAGTTATGATATCCCAATCTCATGTTTCCAACCATGCCCTGAGGCCCTCTGCCTTACCAGTCAACCCTCATACACTGAATAATTGTAGCTTAATTCATCGCCTTGACTATTTAACTTGTTTCTCTTTTCAACAGGACCAGCGTCTGACTTTTCTCTTTCTCATTATCTCCTTGGGTTACATCCATCTCCCCCCTACCCCCCAATCCTTTACTAGTTTAAAGCCTCCCAAACAGCACTAGCAAATCTGCCTGCCAGGGTATTGGTCCTATTCCAATTCAAGTCCAAACCTGTCCTTCCTATATGGGTGACTTTTAACCCTGAAGAGATCCACTTGATCCAAAAACATGAATCACTGGCCCCTACCCTGGCTCCTCAGCCACTCATTCATCTGCCCTATCCTCCTATTCCTCATCTCACCAGAACATGGCAGTGGGAATAATTCAGATATTACTATCCTCGATGACTTACTTTTTAATCTCCTGCCTAATTTCCTACATGGTCTCTGCAGAACCTCACCCCTTTCAGTTCCTGTCACTGATACCATCATGTGCAATGACCTTCTGCTGGTCCCTCTCCCATTCGAGAATATTCTGCAACCTCTCCGAGGCATCCTTGCCCCGTCACCAGGTGCGCAACGCACCGTTCTGATGGCTTATTGTTGGTCGCAGAAACATCTGCCCCTGGCCAGAGAGTCCCCTGTCACCATATCATTATGAAATGACAAAGCAGAATTTAAAAAAAAAGTTTTCTTTCCAAAATCAATTTAAGAAATAAAAGTTGCAATTACTTAGGATGGCTATACCAACTGATCTTTGCCAACATCCTTGTTTTATTTTATTTTCTGAAGAAGGGTCCTGGCCCAAAATATCAGCTTTCCTGCTCCTCTGATGTTGCCTGCTGTGTTCCTCCAGCTCTGCACTGTGTTATCTCTGACTCCAGCAATGGCAGTTCTTACTATCTCTGATCTTTACCAACATCCTTGTTCTGAAACAAGTGGCTCCTTAAATCAGATGTAGGTCACAGTTTAGTAGCTGACAACAAGAAGAAAGAAACTACTTGGCACACAGTCAGTAAGCTAATTAACCAAGAAAACAGGTTCACTGCACATGGAGACCCAAGTTTAGCAGCTGCAAATGTTAGTTGACTATTTTCAAATTCAATACCACTGTTTTGCTGCACAGAAATATCAGGAATGATTCATTTATAGAGCAACAAGAATGCACTTTAATTGTGTGCTACCTGCAAGCTGCTTTGAAAAGCTGCGAACAAAAATTTATCAGGCAATAATTCCATTTCTTTTGGCCAGCCCGTGTGTATGGTCAATTGCTTCAGGACTATGCTTTTCCAGTAAAACTGAAGTGTTGAACTCCTACAACAAGGAGACCTGTGTGCTTTGTAAAATAATATGTATGTGTGAAGCTATGTCTACTCAGCTCAACTAAACCTTCACGGCAAACTAAACTTTGTTCTGATAGGCAGTTCTTATACAGTTTTCCTATCAGATGTTTAAGCTTATTGTTTAAAAATGCATTCATGGGATCCCAACCATCATTGCCGATCTCATTGCTCTCAAAATGGTAGTGATGAGCTTGAACTGCTGCAGCCCTTGGGGTGTGGGGACTCTCTGTGGTTGTGCTGTTAGGTGTGGAACTCCAAGATATTGCCTCTGCAACAGTGAGATAAAGTGAAGTAAGGCTGGTACGTGACCATGAGGGAAACTTGCAGATGGTGGTCTTTCCATGTATCTGCTGTCTTTATCCTTCAAGGTAGTAGAGATAATGGGTTTGGAAGGTACCATCCAAGGAGCCTTGGTGTGGTGCAGTGCAGTTTATAGATGGTATATACCGCCGCTGTGCATTAATAGAGGGTGGAGGTTGAAGATGTGATATGGAGTGTGAGTCAAATAGGCTGCTTTATACTGGACAGTGTAAAGTTTCTTGAATGCTGTTGGAGTTGCAATCATCCAGACAATAGAGACTATTCCACCACACTCCTGATTTGTTCCTTGCAGATGGTGGACAGGTTTTGTAGAATCTGGCAATGAGTTACTTGATATAGACTTCCCAATCTGAACTGTTCTTGTAGCAGCCACAATACTCACATGGCTAGTCTAGTTCAGCAGTAACCTCCAGGATGTTGATTGTGGGGAACTTGGCAATGAAAATGCCTTTGAACACCAGGGGACAATGGTTGCGTCCTCCCATTAGAATTGATCTTTGACTGGCACTAGCATGGCATGAATGTTGTTTGCCACTTACACGCACAAGCTCTACATATCCATGTCTTGCTTCATTTTGAGATGACTGCTTCAATTTCTGAGGAGTTGCAAATGGTGTTGAACATTCTGCAATTATCAGTGAACATCCTCGCTTCTAACCTTATAATGGAGGATGGTCATTGATGAAGCAGCTGAAGATGGTTGGGCCCAGGGCACCATCCTGAGGAACCCCTGCTGCTCAGCTGATTGACCTCCACCGACGATAGAATCATACAGCATGGAAACAGACGCCTTGGTCCAACTTGTCCATGCCAACCAAGTTTCCCAAATTAAACTAGTCCCACTTGCCTGCGTTTGGCCAATTTCCTTCTAAACCTCTCCTAATCATGTAACTGTCAAAATGACTTTTAAATGTTGTAACTGGAATCATATGTAGGCTAGACCAGGTAAGGACAATAGTTTCTTATCTTAGAGGGCATTAGTGAACCAGATGGGCTTTTCCAACAATCAACAATGGATTCATGGTCATCATTAGATTCCTAATTCCAGACATTTTTATTGAATTCAAATTCCACCATCTGCCATGGTGGGATTTGAACCCATGTCCCCAGAACTTTATCAGGGACTCTGGATTAAAAGCCCAGTGATAATACTACTAGGCCATTGCCTCCCCAGGTGCTGCCTTGATGTAAAGAGCAGTTACCCTCACTATTCCTCCTGAACACAACTCTTTTGGCCATGTTTGAACGAAGGCTCTCATGAAGTGAGGAGCTGAGTGAACACAAAGCACCACAAACTGAACACTAGTCAGCAGTTTACTGTGGAGTATGCACTACGTGATAACAACAACTTCCATCACTGCCCTGAGAACTGATGGGACAGCATTGATTTGTGTGGACTGGACAATTTCCCACATTGCCAGTGTTCTAACTAGGCTGTATCAGCTTGACCAGAGGTGTGGAGCACAAGTCTTCAGTATTAGTCCTGGAACGTTGTCAGGACACATAGCATTTACAGTAATTAGAGTGTTCAGCCATTTCTTAAGATCATGGACAGTGAGCTGCATTAGCTAAGGGCTAGCATATGATGCTGGGGCTTCAGGGTGAGGCCTGAGAAGTAAATATTGTAGTAAGATCTAATGAAATATCCTTCATGTAATCTATCTAGCAAGATTGGAGGACCCTTTAAAATAGAGAGAGTTTAATAGTCTGAATTAAGCATATGCCTGTTGCAGACTGAATCAAATGAAAGACTCTTTGCATAACAGCACATGCCAATTTCTTTCCTTTTCAAGTATATGTGCAACATCCTTTTTAAAGTTAGTATTGATTCTGTTTCCCACCAGCATTTCAGACAATGCATTCCAGATTGCGATAATTTGCTGCAGTAAAAACAGCTTGCTGTCTGTCTGCCACCCTAAGATCTTTTACTAGTTACTTTCAATCTGCATCCTTTAGTTCTGTGATTTCTCTATTAGCAGTAATTTCTTTCAATCTGTTCTATCATTTTGAACATAAAGACTAGTAAAATAAAATCTCCATTTGTTCAGCAATGGGAGTTGGGAGAGAGGGCGAGGGGACTGCTGGGAAGGTGAGCTTTTCATTTTGGCAGCGGAGCTGAGTGGGAGTGCTTGAATTGCGCTCTGGGAAGGTGAGTGAACTGATATATTTGGGCAGTGGCTAAACCCGAAACACAACATGCATAGTGTCTCCCACCCTCCTCCTCTGGCCAAAAAAGGACTCAACACAACTTGGTAGGATTCTTTGAGGAAGTGACAAAGTTGATCGATGAGGGAAGGGCTGTAGATGTCATATACATGGACTTCAGTAAAGCATTCGATAAGGTTCTCCATGGTAGGCTGGTGGAGAAAGTGAAGTCGCATGGGGTCCAGGGTGTGCTAGCTAGATGGATAGAGAACTGGCTGGGCAACAGGATACAGAGAGTTGTAGTGGAAGGGAGATTATCAAAATGGAGAATTGTGACCAGTGGTGTTCCACAGGGATCCGTGTTGGGACCACTGTTGTTTATGATACACATAAATGATCTGGAGGATAGTATAGATGGTCTGATTAGCAAGCTTGCAGATAAGATTGGTGGAGTAACAGATCGTGAAGGGGACCGTCGGAGAATACAGCAGAATACAGATAGATTGGAGAGTTGGGTGGAGAAATGGCAGATGGAGTTCACTCCAGGCAAATGCAAGGTGATGCATTTTGGAAGATCCAATTCAAGAGCAAACTATACAGTAAATGGAAAAGCCCTGGGGAAAATTGATCCACAAAGAGATCTGGGTGTTCAGGTCCATTGTACCCTGAAGGGGGCAAGGCAGGTGGATAGAGTGGTCAAGAAGGCATCTGGCATGCTTCCATTCATTGGATGGGGTATTGAGTACAAGAGTTGGCAGGTCACGTTACAGTTGTATCGGACTTTAGTTTGACCACGTTTAGAGTACTGTGTACAGTTCTGGTTGTCACATTACCAAAAGGATGTGGATGCTTTGGAGAGGGTGCAGAGGAGGTTCACCTGGATGTTGCCTGGTATGGAGGATGCTAGCTATGAAGGAAGGTTGAATAGATTCGGATTATTTACATTAGAAAGACGGAGGTTGACGGGGGACCTGATTGAGGTCTACAAAATCATGAGCAGTATAGACAGGGTGGATAGCAAGAAGCTTTTTCCCAGAGTGGGGGACTCTGACTAGGGGTCATGATTTCAACGTGAGAGGGGAAAAGTTTAAGGGAGATATGTGTGGAAAATTCTTTACTCAGAGGGTGGTGGGTGCCTGGAATGTGTTGCCAGCGGAGGTGGTGGAGGGGGGCATAGATGCATCTAGACAGATACATGAATGGGCAGGGAGCCGAGGGAGACAGATCCTTGGAAAATAGGGGACAGATTTAGATAGAGGATCTGCATCGGCGCAGGCTTGGAGGGGGAGGGCCTGTTCCTGTGCGGTAATTTTCTTTGTTCTTTGTTCTTAAAAGAATGCCACCATTAATTCAGAGTCGACTTTATTATAGATATGTATGTTTAATTGAATGCATGTCTTTATTTAGGATTCTTCCATGATCTGACATTTCAGCCTGCACATTTGGGTTGGTCTACAATCCACATATCCATTTAAAAAAGATTTTATTATCTTTCCTTCCATTCTTAACCCAATTTATTAGATTCATCACTGTATTTGCCCAGGAACCTCTGACCATTTTCTGCTACTTCAGCTATGAAGACGAGACACTGTGATTTACTGGTGGTGACCTTGCAGATCACTTACTGCATTTATTATGATTCGCATTTTCAGCCACATTAGGATCAGCTCGGGTCACCACTAAGTGGAGGAATGAGGGATAAGCATTGCCTTTTCAAATGGTCATGTGTAAAGCCACATGGTCCAGCTAGAGATCTTCTCAAACAGCTCAACATTCGGAAAGA
This sequence comes from Stegostoma tigrinum, assembly GCF_030684315.1. Classification (NCBI taxonomy): domain Eukaryota; kingdom Metazoa; phylum Chordata; class Chondrichthyes; order Orectolobiformes; family Stegostomatidae; genus Stegostoma; species Stegostoma tigrinum. The sequence goes on along the minus strand of NC_081356.1, from coordinate 10,431,520 downwards.
CCGATTGCCCTGCTTTATCAATGTTCCTTTAGGACAGATGTTGGACCCATGAGCATAAGGGAAGTCTGGAACACCTGTGTTTTCTGGATGTACAGGTTGGAACACAGAAAGGAATCATGGCACTTCCCTCCCTTTCATTGTGTCAGGAAGCCAAGGGGGGAATTCAGCTCCTGTATCTAGCATCAATTTCCATAAGGCACAAACTGTCTAATTTGATGTTCCACTGACCCTGATTATACCAGCAGTCTACCCTGTGCCTTGAGGAAATTCAGAGCCTTCTGTTGGCAATAATCTTGTGGAGATTTCAGAATGATGGAGGCTGTTTGGTCCACTCTGTTTGTGCCCGCTTTGGGTTCCATTAAAGAGCTACCTATTCTAATCCTATTTCCCTTCTTCTTTTCTTCGTATTTTAAATATGTGAATTGCTTTTCAAATCCATATCCAATTGCATTTTAAACAGTGTTACTATCACTGCCTCAGTAAAACAAAACTATCCACATTCCAGTAACCCCTTACTATAAACCTTTCTTCAATAATTTTTCTTTTTCCTAATGATAATGCACCACCCATGCTCTGTTCTTACTAATTCATCAACTTCACAAAATCATCTTTAATCATTCATTATGTCAAAACCTTTGATAAATTAAAGAAAAACACTGAAGGTTTTACCATTTCAACCACTTCTTCATAACTGTGCACGTGCAGTATTTACCCATATAGGAGACCCTAGTTTCTTATTTGCTGTATTTTGCTTTATTTAAAGCCTGCATTTCAAATGTTTAATGCTGAAATCTGAATAGATGTATTTGTCTTCACTCTTCTCCACATCATTTCCCTTTCACTCTAGTATTATTTAAATGTTGATTAATTTTCATTCTTAATCCCTTAATTAGTCTCAACACTGTGCTTCTCATTAATGATAAGCCCCATGTCTCTCAGCAAAGTATAATGAAGAGTCCTTGGCTCTCCTGATAATTCAGCAAGTTATCCAGAGCAACAGTCATACTGGAGGCCTGACTTCAAATCCCTGTCTGTTACTTTAGCAGACAATGGTCAATGTGTGCGAAATAATTCCACAGAGGCCGGTATCCTGTCACCAAGTTACCCTTTATTTACACATGGAGAGTCCTTGACACTGATACAGCTCCCTCAGAGCCAGCTCTCAGAGTGAACAGAATGTCTGACACTCCTGTTCTTATCTACCAGCCAGGGCTCCCTGATTGGACTAGATTAATAGCCCCAATCAGGGAACTTATATTCTACGGGGTCCATCTGGTTGACTTTGTTACAATTACTACAGTGTCACACCGAATGAAATCATAGGCTTCCATTGATTTGCAGAGGGAATCCTGCTCAAATTTCCTCTCATCTAATTCAGAGCCCCTCCACATGAGAGAACATTTGGTCAGGTCAGGGTTAGGTTGTGAGGCTCACTGACGTCAAACATCTGCTGATAATCAAAGTTCAGACATGAATAAAGGCCACTTTGGATCCTGGAATACACACCTGAAACCTTCATGGAATCATCACCTTCTGTTACAGGTTGTCTCACATCCAAAAATCTGTGATACTTTGCCCAAATAACTTGCCCTTTACTTTACAATTAAACTTGAACAGCACAAGTCCGAGAAACACAAAAGATGGCGAGTGCAAGGAATGCACTGCAAGAGGTGGTAGTGGGAGCAGAAACAATAGCAACATTAAAGCACCCGGACAAATATAAATAGGAAGGGAATTGATGGATATGGATACTGTAAGTACAGACAGTTTTAGTACGGAAGGTCAAAACGTAGCAGCGCAGGTTTGGCGGGCCAAAGGGCCTGTTCCTCATGGTGCTTTTAAGATCACATGACTAGAAGAATGCGTATGTCTGTCAATGAGATCCCACGCAAGACAGATTTTGAGCTCACGTTGAACCTTGTGTAGATAGAGCGGTTGTAAAGGAAAGGATCTTGTTGAATAGACTGTAGACAATTACAGAGTAATTTGAAAGACAAATCAGGCCCCTTTCTGTTGCAAGGCTAGAAGGCAAAAGAGTACTGTGTCAAAAAGAATATCCTAACTTCTAAATCTAAACAACTGGATTAAATAAAATGAAAGCGTTGCTGAAAACAAAAAATTGTCTTGCATTCATCAGGACAATTTGTAAGAGTACCTATTCAAGGGGAAAACCAACGAGATGTGCCCTTGTTCAGCATCTCCATTCCCGTTCCACCAAACTAGCGTCCGCTAACTTTTCAAATCGATCAAAATCTGAAGCTTAGATAATACAGTGTGAAGCTGGATGAACACAGCAGGCCAAGCAGCATCTCAGGAGCACAAAAGCTGACGTTTCGGGCCTAGACCCTTCATCAGAGAGGGGGATGGGGTGAGGGTTCTGGAATAAATAGGGAGAGAGGGGGAGGCGGACCGAAGATGGAGAGAATTACAAGAGAGTTGCAGTGGGAGAGTGATTACCTGAGGTTGGTCCGGAGGGAGGAGGGTAACTTCTTCAGGTTAGGCATACCTGGAAGAGGTTTCGCAGTGAATCTGAAGCTTTGTCTGTTTCCCACCAGAGGCGGATTTATGACCTGGAGGCAAATTCTCTTCTCGAAACTCCCCCAATCCTCAGCTCAGCGCCGCCCCTTTGTAACTACATTCAAGATTAGAATGAGTTGCAGAAGGGTGAAAAAGATACTGAGTAGATGTTGGGAAGACTGCAAGTAACATAATTTCGAAGTATTTGCCTGCACTGAGGGCAATTGCAGGCACAGTTGCACTGAAAGGCTTCTTTTGATGCTGCAACTTTATCCATTTCTAATCAGTCTTTGGCAAGAGTACACTGCTGTACCTATGTGTAGGTACATTACATTTGGTAAGGCTATATATATGTATATAGATATTATGTGTATGTGATATATGATACTCTAAATATTCCTCTCAGAACACCCAAAGGCTAACCATCTTAGTTAATGTAACACAAATATTATCATAAAATCCCTACTGCATGGAAATAAGCCCTTCAGCCCCAACAAGTCCAGACCAACCCTTAGTGCATGCCACTCAGACCCATCACCCTATAACCTACACATCCCTGAACACCATGGGCAATTCAGAATGGCTAATCCATCTAGCCTGTACATCTTTAGCTTGTGGGAGGAAACCCAAGCAGAGAATGTGCAAACTCAGACAGTCACCCGAGGGTAGAATTGAACCCAGGTCCCTGGCCCTGTGAGGCAGTGGTACTAACCACTGGGCCGTCGTGATGCCTGAGATAAAGGCACTGCTGAGATTTTACGTTGTTTTATTTATCAGTGCAATAGATAAGTGCACATCACTGTTACTTCAGACCCTGGAACAAACAGTTTCTCGTGAAGTAATGCCCTACATTACACAAGTGCATATCAGCAATCAGGTCTGAAGATTCATCAATCAGATAGGAGTTCTTTGGAGACTAAACAAGCGGTGTTTAAAAGGTGAAAAAGATGAGCTGAACAATCATCTCAAAATGCTGAGTACTCACTTGATGATGGACAGATGACAATTTGAAAGGATCTAAACAGATGAAAAATCCCTGCTCTCTACGTAATTATCTTTTCATTCAATATGCACTGAATCCTGAAAGCCTGCTGTCTAATCTTCTAAGCTTATTCTATCAAAAATAGATATTAATAAAATAGAAGTGCTAGAAAAAAGATTATACGAAAGGTACTAGGGTGAACACACAGTGTACAACCAGCTGTACCAACTAATCAGTAATAGGAATCACAAATTAATTTGATTTTTAATTGTATTTTTATTGCTTATGTCATGTGACAATACAACATACTATAAATATGAAAAGATTTAAGGAGCATGACTAATACATGGCGGCCACCTCTTGAGAAGTGGAGAAAAATGAGAAACTGCTAGAATTCCTGTGACCTCTGTGATTGATATTATCATATTTCAAAAATATCACCTCCAAGGTCAATGTTTCACACCCCATTCTATTTTTTTGCATATTTTAATCCCTGGTATGAGAGATAGGGTGACAGCAATCATAACTGTAGGATAAATTGCATTCAGCATCAGCATAACATGATGAACCCAATTTAAACAACCCAATTTTGTCCAAATTGTTTGCTCAGAGAACCTTTAACTGAGATGAAAGCAAGGATTAACTAGAAATCCATTAGATTTCAAGCCTAGAAAATCTTGCTCAAACACCAAATTCTCCATCTGCTGCAGGGAGTTGATGGTCACCTGAAGGTCACACAGAAAACCTACGCCACAGAGACCAAGATTGTGAGATAAGGTAAAGAGTTGGGAATTTTGGTTGCTTATATTCTTCTTTTCATGTCCATATAATGTTCAGTTCAGTAAAACCAGCACAAGTACGGGGCCAGAGATAATGGTAACCGCAGATGCTGGAGAATCCAAGATAACAAAGTGTGGGGCCTCCTTGTTCTCCATGATAACATACATCTTGAGGAAGGTACTCAGCTATAAAAGCTAGAAAACAGCAAATACTGATTGTAATGCCCCAGAAACATTTCCAGCTTTTAGATGGCCAAATACACCTTAGTTCTAGATTAAGTGGTATATGGGATCAATTGCTTCCAGCATAAAGTAATATGTATAGGTTGCATCTTAAATTAATTCTTTCACTCCCACTTTCTCCTTTCGCTTTGTGAAGGGAGTGCACGCGGTGGCTCAGGATTCAATGGGTTCTGACGTCAAGCAGGAATACATAAACAAGGCTGACAAGAAACCTCAAGTGGTTCAAGCACCATTTCTCACATCATTGCATTGCCTTCTGCATCACCTCAACTGACTCAAACTCCAGGTGTCAAGTAGTCACCTGGAAACTGAAATACCCAGCTCAAACAACCTGGAAAAATATCTCAGAAATGTCTCCAGAAAGCTGAAACTAGTCAGGAGATTACATTGGTCGTAACATGGATTGCTTGATACTCACAGTTTCACTGATACAAGTTCCTCCACAGCTAGGGAGTGGTCCAGTTTGCTCTCCACACTTATTTTGTGGAATTTTGGAATCACTAGCTAGGCTATAGTTTGACCATTCCTAATTGCCCTCAGAAGGCAGTGAGGTGAGCTCCTTTCTCGGATCGTTGCAGTCCATGGGGGCTGAGGGGGACTTGGAGGACGTTGCAGGATTTTGACCCAATGACACAGAAGGAACAGCAATATCACTCCAAATCAAAGTGGCATGTAGCTCGGAGGCTAACTTGCAAGGTGGGACTTTCTTAATGGTTGAGGCAGCAGGATTGGAAGGTGCTGTTGGAAGGTGCTTACTTGCAGTGCAGTTTTTACATGATATACTGCTGACACTGTGCATCAGTGGAGGTTGACATGGTGCCAATCCAGCAGGCTGTTTCCTCTTGGACGGTGCTAATCTTGAATTATCGTTGGAACTGCGCTCGTCCAGGCAAGTGGGGAGTATTCCATCACATTCCTGGTTTGTGTCTTACAGATGATGGACAGGAATTGAGAAATCAAGAGGAGAGTTACTTACCTGAGAATTTCATCTACGGCTCTTGTAGCCATAATATTTATATTGTTCATTTAACGCAGTTACTGATCATTGGTTGTTTTATTGGAAGTTGGGTAAGTAACTATATAAACTCCAGAAGTTAATTCTTTACATTGAATATCAAAGAGTAACAGTTAACCATCTCCCTAATAGGCTTTTGATCATATATAGAACAGGAAGATGTTTCTATTAATTGTGTCAAACACATTGCTGTTAAGTGGTGGTGGGTCAAAATCCTGGGACTCCTTCCCTCACAACATCGTGGGTGTACCCATGCCAAATATGTGGCTTAGAGGCAGCTCATCGCCACCTTCTCAAGGGCAACCAGGTACAGGCAATAAATATTGCCCCAGTCAGCAACTGCCACATCCCATGAGTGAATGAAAAGAAAATTCAAAAGCAAACTGATCTCATTATTGTTAAAATAATTCAAATGAGAATTTGCTACTGTAATTCTCAGTCAAGCACACTTCAGTTCTGGAACAAAATAATTTAAAATTCTTCACACAGTTGCATTAAGGGACTACAGTTAGCAAAAGTTATTAATTATCGATGCTCTATATTTGTGTTAAAGCACCATTCCCAATATAATGCAGTGAAAATAAAACCATATGCTGGGCAAAATAACGGCATAATTGAAATAATTCAATGGATAAGTCCCCAACACAAAAATCTGGTAGGGTTTGGCTTCCGCCTTCTGACATCCAAAGCCCCCCGATTTCAAATTCAGTTACACACATGAGCATCCCACTTGCTTAAGACAAATGCAAAACTGCTGTATAATGCTCTAAATAAGTGCCGTGCACCTCCCGGTAGTAGATATGAGTCAGCTGGGATTGAAGCAGGAAATCAGCTATGTGTACTTGGCCTTGTACCGGCCTGACTGTTAGAGGAGGTGCTGTCATGAGGTGAGTGCACATGCCTGGGGAAAATTACACCATACACAGCCACCCTCCTGGCCCTCCGAAATGCTCTTTTTATGTTAATGTTGTCTCGCTGCCTGCAAAATAAACTGAAAAATCACACGAAAAGTCACATGGTGCCTCTCTCATTTGTTGAAAGGCTGTGCCCCATCCAAAACTCTAGGTCCTCCCAGGGCCCAGCACAAGGTCCATCAACTAACTCATTATTGTTAAAATAATTCAAATGAGAATTTGCTATTGTAGCAAATCCTTGGTTCACCCTAGCTGGACTCTGGCTGGAGGTCATTAAAATAAAAACACCCAAAACTTATTCTGAGTTATATGTTTGTGTCATCAGGCGGGACATCATCACTGAAAATGTAAATTATGCAACATTTATCCATGCTTATACTACATATGATACCGCAAACAAGTGTAACTTTCACTGCAATATTTCTCTGTTATCAATATTGCTAATGAGCATCAATTGATAATGTCATTAAAGAATGTGTTATTACCTGAAAATTGCCAAAGGTCATTGGAAAAAACTTTGGTAGAGTATTTTTTTCTTTTAAATCCTAACCCACATCTACCTTCTGTGCTTCTAATTCACACTACTTGAATTGATGTCATCCCCATCAAAAGAAATCTCTACAATTATTTGAGAGAAGAATCACTTTGCTTTTCAAAATAAGGTCTGATCCATGGGTGTGGGGACCGACCAGAGGAAGCTCAAAGCATGCCAGAATATAAAAGCTTGTTTTAGTTAAACATGACCGTACAGTAATAGAAAAAGCAAGAGTAGCACACAGATGGGAAACTGGTGGAAGATTCTCCTTTGGCATTTATGAATGTAAATTTACCTCATGTACTGAGCTGGATGGATTTTTCTTTTATTACTAATTCATGGTATGAGGGAATCGCTGGCGAGGCAGCATTTATTGCCCATCACTAATTGCCCAGAGGGCAATTAAGAGTCAACGAAGCTGCTGTGAGTCTGGAGTCACAAGTAGGCCAGACCAGGTAAAGGATGGCAATTTCCTTCCCTAAAGGGCATTAGTGAACCTTGATGGCCTTTTCCATCAATCGATAACAGATGCACAATCATCATTAGGTGCTTAATTCCAGATTTTTATCAGACTCTAATTCTACCATCTACCATGGCAGGATTCGAATCCCTAACATTTTTTAGTGATAATAACAGTCCAGTCTAGTAAATCATAACACTAGGCCATCACCTCTCCTTTCATACTTAGCTGCTGGCCTCCTCCACTTGCTGAAAACTCCAGGATTGGCTGACTCCCGAGCCAGGAAGCTGCAACCAGGTTTTACAGCAGACAATCCATTTCCCAAAGTTATGACTCCTTCCCTCATATGGGAGGACGTCCCACGTCAGGAGCTGACTGCCAGGTTTCTCCCTTGGAAGAGGGTGGTCATACAGGAGGGACCACCTACCCTTGCTGCAAGTTAAAAGAAACACTGGCGGATGAGAGTTGATGGGTGCCACGCGTGACCCTTCCTGCCATTGTGTCTGTTTTAACAATCCCTCACACGCCACCTCTAAACAGGGCACAAACTGCCCATCTGAGTTGGGAATCAGAAGGTGGCCAATGCCTTTAGAATCGTAGCTCGACAAGGGTGTCTTCAGGGAACGGGGGCTCAGCTGGCTCAGTTGACTGGACAGAGATGCCATCAGCATGGGTTCAATTCCTGCACTGGCTGAGTTTTCCATGAACTATTCCCCATCTCAACCTCTCCCCTCACCTGAGGCATGGTGACCCTCATGTTAAACCACCACCAGTCATCTCTCTCTCTCTCTCTCTAATGACAGAGCAGCCCTATGGTCGAGCTGGACTAGGGCGACTTTACCTTTAATTCAGAGAAGCAAAGATTCAAGTTTGAAACCACACACAAATGTCGCAAATACCAAACTTCAGTAAACACCATCGTTGATTTGATTAGAGCGGCATTGGTGGGAACGCGCTGGGTCGAGTGTGGATTGGCCTTTTTAGGGAGTGAGAACATATTCCTACTATCCACCATTATGTCTTGCCTGAATGCACACATGGGTAGGCAGCCTGTGTCCATCCACTCCAGGGAAGAGCGAGCCCTAATTTCAATAGTAAAATCGTGTGTCAGTGATCTCAACTGAAGCAAAAACTGGCCGAGGCATAAAACAGCTGCAAAATCACCATCAGCTAGTCTTTTTGGTCATTGTGTCAGCCAATTCCACTGCTAAAGCATTTTTAGTTGGGGGCAGCGTGATGGCACAATGGTTAGTACTGCTACCTCACAGCACCAGGGGCCCAGGTTCAACTCCACCTTCTGCATAGAGTTTATACATTCTTGCTGTGTCTGTGTGGTTTCCTCTGGGCGCTCCAGTTGCCTCCCACAGTCTAAAAAAAGCGTGCAGGTTAGGTGTGTTGGCCATGGGAAACTGCCCACAGTGCCCAGGGGATGTGCAGGCTAGGTGGATTAGCCATGGGAAATGGAGCATTATGGGGGTGGGTGGGATGCACTTCAGAGTCAGTGCAGACTCGATGGGTTGAATCCCACACTGTAGGGATTCTATAGTGGGCTGACTTGCTGGCAAAGGCAGTGATAGAACATAGAACATAGAACATTACAGCATAGTACAGGTCCTTCGACCCTCGATGTTGTGCTGACCTGTCATACCGATCTCAAGCCCATCTAACCTACACTATTCCATGTACGTCCATATGCTTATCCAATGACGACTTAAATGTACCCAAAGTTGGCAAATCTACTACCGTTGCAGGCAAAGCGCTCCATTCCCTTACTACTCTCTGAGTAAAGAAACTACCTCTGACATCTGTCCTATATCTTTCACCCCTCAATTTAAAGCTGGGCCCCCTTGTGCTCACCGTCACCATCCTAGGAAAAAGGCTCTCCCTATCCACCCTATCTAACCCTCTGATTATTTTATATGTTTCAATTAAGTCACCTCTCAACCTTCTTCTGTCTAATGAAAACAGCCTCAAGTCCCTCAGCCTTTCCTCGTAAGACCTTTGCTCCATACCAGGCAACATCCTAGTAAAGCTCCTCTGCACCCTTTCCAAAGCTTCCACATCCTTCTTATAATGCAGTGACCAGAACTGTACACAATACTCCAAGTGCGGCTGCACCAGAGTTTTGTACAGCTTCACCATAACCTTTGGTTCCGGAACTCGATCCCTGTATTAATAAAAGCTAAAACACTGTATGCCTTCTTAACAGCCCTGTCAACCTGGGTGGCAACTTTCAAGGATCTGTGTACATGGACACCGAGATCTCTCTGCTCATCTACACTACCAAGAATCTTACCATTAGCCCTGTACTTTACCTTCCGGTTACTCCTACCAAAGTGCATCACCTCACACTTGTCTGCATTAAGCTCCATTTGCCACCTCTCAGCCCAGCTCTGCAGCTTATCTATGTCTCTCTGCAACCTATAGCATCCTTCGTCACTATCCACAACTCCACCGACCTTAGTGTCATCTGCAAATTTACTAACCCATCCTTCTACACCCTCAGCCAGGTCATTTATAAAAATGACAAACAGCAGTGGACCCAACACCGATCCTTGCGGTACACCACTCATAACTGGTCTCCAGGATGGTAAAATTAACATTTTTTTTAAGAAAGGTCTTGCTTCAAACCAATAGGTTTTAGGAATCAAACGTTTTGTCCATCTTTAATTACAAGTTAGTGATTTGGCAGAATGCAGATGAGGCTGTATTTGCTGTGTAAATGGCATTTCAGCTACACCTCCAGGAATGGAAAACTGGCAAAACAAGATGCCTCATCAGGTAAAGCAGAAGCAGCAATGGATACATCGTTTCTTCGGCTGCTTGGGCAGTTTTCTTTCATTTATTCACAGAATCTGGGCCTCACTGGCCTGGCCCGTAATTATTGCCCATCACTAATTGCCCAAAAAGGCAGTTAAGTGACTTCTGTATTGCTGTGGAAACCAAAAGAACTGAGGATGCTGTAAATCAGGAGCAAAAACAAAGTTGCTGGAAAAGCTCAGCAGGACTGGCAGCATCTGTGGGGGAGAAAACAGAGCTAGCGTTTCAGGTCCAGTGACCCCTCCTCAGAACTCAATTCTGAGAACTCAGTTCTGAGGAAGGGTCACCAGACCTGAAACATTAACTCTGTTTTCTCCTCCACAGATGCTGCCAGACCTGCTGAGCTTTTCCAGCAAATTTGTTTTTGTCCATATTGCTGAGGGTCTGGAGGCATGTGTAGACCAGGTAAGGTCGGCACTTTCTTCTCCTAAAAGGACATTAGTGGACCAGATAGATTCTTCCTGACAATTAGCAATGATTTCATGGTCATCATCAGACTCCTGATTCCAGATATTGATTGAGTTCAAACTCCACTGTTGGCCATGGCAGGATTTGAAACCGGGTCCCCAGATCATTACCAGGTCTCTGGATTATCAGTCTGGCAAAAACACCATTCGAACATCACCTCTTCCTTAAAGTTTATTGTACAGTTATAGTAATTTATCCACAAGGAAGCACACAATTTATTGAGGCTAGTTGCTGGGGTTATCAGGGACAAATTATTTAAACACGGGTCTTCAGGTGTTAATTTGGCAGAGAAATTTATGCAGTAAACCTGTGAGGCAATCAATCAAGTTCGATTTGTTACTTATTGAGCAGAGCGAGGAGGAGGTAATTTATGGAGGTGAATCGATCAGTTTGTAAATTGCGGCTCTGTGTAATTTATTGGTGTAACTGGAATCTAACTTTTGATGGCTTGTATTTTCCTTTGGCAATACCTTCCTTCTACAATCTAATGTTATTTTCCTGCAATTCATCATTTCTTTGTTCCGCTTGAATTGTCTCCCATTTCAAACCCAGTTACTCTTAATATGCAACACATTTTAAAAATGTTCCCAAAATATTTCAGCCCATGTAGTAAGTTTAAATGTTAAACAGGATTTAGATTCAATAAGATCAGAAGGAAACAGACTGTTCGATAAAAGCCATCAGTGTCAAAATATGGTTAAGCCTGTATTGTACTGCAGTGTTTAACCTTAATTTCTGTAAAACAATTTTGATTGTAAACAAGTCCCATTTTCATACAAAATCATGAGGTTATTACAGTAGCAACCAATTAGCTCAAACTAAAATGCAGATATACAGTCCAAAGACGTGCAGGGTTAGTGGATTGGCTATGCTAAATTGCCCGTAGTGCCCAGGGATGTTAGGTTAGGTGGGTTAGACAGAGGAAATACAGGGGTGGGGAAATGGGCCTGGGTGGGATGTTCTTCAGAGGGGCCGAATGGCCTGTTTCCATACTGTAGGGATTCTATGACTCTATGATATAGAAGGCATGAGTCCAGTTATGCAGATTGGCAGAGATCACCTGTAACATTTGTGGAGAAAATCATTCTCACTGGTAGACCAACAGCGGTACCAGCTCAACATCTTGACTATATATAAGAAAAACTGACTTCATTTGGTCCCTCAACATTTGCAGTAGTTTTCCTCCAGGAGCTAAAGATAAGCATGAAATGATGCACCTGCAGACGCATGTTTTTGCAGCTGTCAGCTGATTTGGGGAAAAAAAGGATGGAAAATCAACATCACTGGCAGTTACAGCTCCCAGTACCTTACAGTGGGAATATCCAGCCTATGTGATCTCATTATTCCATACATACAAAATACATATGTAGAGCACGCAGAGTGTTTTTCAGTACCAAGTGTAAATACTCTGATTGTGTTGTGATTATATTAGGCACGATAATGTAGTGGCTGTGTTACTGCATTCATGGGAAGACGGTCCAGAAGAGATTTACCAGGACTTCGCTGGGTATGGGAGGTTTGAGCTAACAGGAAAGGTTGGGGTTTTTCTCACTCGAGCGTAGGAGGTGACCTGATAGAAGTTTGTAAAATGATGAGAGGTACAGATAGAGTTAATGGTAGTTGTCTCTTCTCTAGGATGAAGGATTTCAAGACAAAGGCGTATATTTTTAAGGTGAGAGGAGAGAGATTTAGAAAAGACATGAGGCATTTTTATTTTACACAGAGGGTAGTTCATGAGTGGAATGAACCTCCTGATGAAGTGGTGCATATGGGTATAATTACAAAGTTTAAAAGACATTGAGATAGATACATGAATAGGAAAGGGTTGGCGGGATATGGGCGAGGAGCAGAGAGATGGGACTAGTTTAGTTTGGGATTATATTCAGCATGGACTGGTTGGACTGAAAGATCTGTTTCAGTGCTATGTGACGCTATGAGGGGGGGTCCTGGACAAATAATCCAGAAAAGCATGGAAATCAAATCTCATCAGGGTGGTTTGAGGTTTCTGAATTCAGTGAAAGAGTTTGAGTGCAGAGACGGAGAAGGGAATTTCTTAGATGGCCTCCATCCCATGACCATCCATATGGATCTGGGCTTTTACCCTGGTTTTGTAGTCTTTCCCAGGAGATCACACATGGTTTTTGGGTGGGATAGAGATCATACATAGAGAAATATAGAATTGTGGGGAGTAGTCTGAAAGGACCAGAGATTTTCATTTGCCCACCATCTTTTAATGTTGAAAAGAGCACCTACTGCCAATTTCTCAGGGGAACTAGGATTAGATACATAGCCAGTGGAAGACATTGTACAATCTCTGGTTGCCTTTGAGTGCGTGACTGGACATCAGGAAGTGGGAAGTGGGGAGGGCAAGTGAGAGGAGGGGGAAGAGGTGTAGAGTGAGCGCTGAGAGGCTTTCCTGCCAAAAATCCTTCACCCTTCGTAGAATCCCTACAGTGTGCAACCAGGCCATTTGGCCCATCCAGTCCACACTGACTCTCCAAAGAGCACCCACCCTGACCCACTCCCCTACCCTATCCCTGCAAACCTGCATTTCCCATGGCTAATCCTGCACATCCCTGGTCAATTTAGCATGGCCAATCCACCTAACCTGGCCATGTTTGGTCTGTGGGAGGAAACCGGAGCACCCAGAGGAAACCCACACAGGAACAGACAGAATGCGCGAACTCCACATCGACAGTTGCCTGGGGTTGGAATTGAACCTGGGTCCCTGGCGCTGTGAGGCAGCAGCGCTAACCACTAAGCCACCGTGCTGCCTAGCAATTCTCCATGCACTGGGCCAGCCATGCATTGCTCGATTGCTCGCTGTGGTCCTTGAAGTCTGGTAGATATTCTCCCTGCAGCAAGCACGGCCTCCTCTCTAAGTGCACAGATTTCCAGCAATTAGAGAGCCTTCTGCCCCAGGGGCATAATTCAGGGGGTCAACTGGACTTTTCCTCACTACTGCTCAATTGGCTGGCGAATTGGCAGGCATTCTTAGAAAGAGATAGGGTGGGTCTCTCACCTGCTGTCCAGCCTGCATGCCACAGACCAGGTACTGTGAGAGGATTTCACCCACAGAAATACTCACTCAGCCAACAGCTAGACTGTGGTTCTTCAATAAGGGAGCACTTTATGTATCCCCAGTAGAAGATGGCCAGTTCCCAGAAAAAATAAAACAGTGACAGACGTACAATTAAACGGAGAGGGGACCCTAAAGAAGGCAACAATTTCAAAACGTGCAATTCTGCTGCAACACCAATATCCTAGGGGATAAACAGAAGTCTTCCCCAAAAGATAAAGTGCACAATTACCCAGTTGTACAAACTACAGATGGCGAAATTAGATCATATAAAAAGAAAATTGCAGAGAAACGCAGCAGGTCTAGCAGAAAGAGAAGGAATTAATGCTTTGAGTCCAATAGGACACTTCCTCTGAACTGAAGAATCATTACATTGGATTACAAAAATTAACTCAGTTTCTTTCCATGCTGAAGCTGCCAGATCTGCTGAGCAGTGGTCCCTCTAACTTTCTTACTGGCTGTGGGGATCTCCAAGATCTACGTGTGGCAGCAACTTGTGGAGCCAGAAGTCAATGCTGCGATCAGCATGTCAACAGCCACCGTTTGTGTGCAGAATATTGGAGCAGTTACACGTATACAACATAGACAGAATGTTACCAATGAGTTACATTCTCTGTAAGCTGCACAATTGCACTGTTCCTCAGAGGTTAGACCACAGAACAATAAGACACAGGAGCCCCTATTCAGCCCATTGAGTCTGCTCTACCATCCAATCATGGCTCAAATGTTTATCAAACCCATTCTGCTGCCTTCTCCCTGTAACCTTTGATACCTTGACTAATCAAGGAACCTATCTACCCTGTCATAAATACACTCAATGACTTGACCTTCACAGCGTTCGGCAGCAATAAGTTGCACAGATTAACCACCCTCTGGCTGAAGAAATATTTCCTCATGTAAGTTCTAAAGGTTTGTCCCTTCATTCTGAGGCTGCGTCCTTCCTACTAGTGGCAACATCTTCTCCATGTCCACTCTATCCAGGCCTCTCATTCTGTTAGTTTCAATCAGATCGCTCATCCTTCTAAATGAGATCGAGTACAGACCCAGAGTCCTCAACCATTCCTCATAATGACAAACCCTTCATCCCTAGGATCATTTTTAGAAACCTCCTCTGGACCCTGTCCAATGCCAACACATCCTTCCTTAGATACCAGCACCCAAAACAGCTCACATTATTCTACTTCTCAACTGATTAACTAACTACATTTTCTCCAAAGGTTTCATTCCTTAGTTTTATATCCAATTTCAAAATAAGAATCTGAGGGGAAAAGGATTGACATCAATTCATTAATTGTAGCTGCATTAAAAATAAATTGATTTCAGTTATAAACTGGTCCTTAACTGTCATGCAGACTATGGGAGAAAGGGATAGAAAAGGTGGATTTAGTTGCTGTTTTCTTTGTATATTGTGTGCATATCAAAGAGAAGGCGATCAGTTGTGAGAATGAAACAGGAGATAAGTATGTCAGTGATGTATATGTACTCCCTGCATTACATTTCTATTACTTTGTGTGCGTTTTTACATTGATGATGTAGGCTTCTATCTGGAATATTTGACCAACTGGCATGCTCCTGGCTCCAAAGGTGCCAGTTAATACAATGCTTGCTGTATTTTAAATCAGACAGTTTGCTATCACATATTTTGGGCCCCTGTTGAAACTGAAAACTGATTGGTGCACAAACTTCACCACCTAAAAATGTTCCTTAGATCTAACATCAACATCTTACAGCAGAGAAAGTGATTCTTTGGCCCAATTTGCCTCTACCCTCTCTTCAAGAAAAGGTATCCAATTTGTCCCAAGCACTGCTCCTTCCTCATAAAATCATGTCATTATATTCCTTTTATAATAGTTCTCCAAATCTCTGTCGTAATGTTGTTTTTGACATTTTCCAATATGTTTTGATTTCGAAAATGTTAAGGCTTATGAAAATGATATCTAATGGAGATTATCCAAAGGGTCATCAGTGTAGCAAAGACAAAGAAGTGCAGAGGGTGCAGGAGAGATGATATGATGCTGAACTAAAGCCTTGTCTCTGTTTAGTGTTATACTAGGTGTGGAAGCACTCCCTGCAGTCTCAATTGGAAGGGAGACAGTCCCAGAATAGAACAGTGACGTATATTAAATTATATCACCAATTGCTTCTATCAGCAATTCTCCACAGTGCCAAAAGAAGACACCAGAACACTTGCAGGCCTGATTTTAAATAATTTTTCACATTTTTCCAAATGAAATGAATTGTTATCTACATTTAGCGCTGCATAAACCCAATTTAAATAAACATGGGCTTAATACATTAACATAAGCCCAAATCTGGCTCAGAATTCTGGCCCAATACGCTACTTAATTGCAGCAGCTGACAATCATCATTAAGATTACATTTTTCTTTAATTTCGCATATCACAAATAAAACTAAAACATCAAGTATCAAAAGGACAAATACATCATCTCAAGTCAAGTTAAAATCAACGTAAGCCATGTGTTTTCTGTCAATTGTTTTTTAGGCTCATTAATCCGACCAGAATGGGCCATAGAGCCAGAGGTGTACAGCATGGAAGCAGACCCTTCAGTCTAACTCGCCCATGTTGACCAGATTTCCCAAACAAATCTAGTCCCATTTGCCAGCATTTAGCCCATGTCACTCTAAATCCTTCCTGTTAATGTACCCATCCTGATGCCTTTTCCATGTTGTAATTGTACCAGCATCCACCACTTGCTTTGGGAGTTCATTCTATATGCGAACCACCCTGTGAAAAAAAATAACTCACAGGTTCTGTTTCATATCTTGCCCCTCTCACCTGAAACCTATGCCTTCTAGTTTTGGACTCCCCCACACTGCACGAAAAACCTTGGCTATTCATCCTATCCATGCCCCTCATGATTTTGTAAATCCCTATAAGATCACCTGTCAGTCTCTAATTCTCCGGGGAAAATAGCCCCAGCTTATTCAGCCTCTCCCTATAACTCAAACCCTCCAGCCCTGGCAACATCTTTGTAAATCTTTTCTGAACCCTTTCAAGTTTCACATCTTTCCTATAGCGGAGAGACCAGAATTGAATGCAGTATTCCAATAGTGGCCTAAACAGTGTGCTGTACAGCCACAAAATGACCTTCCAACTCCATACTCAATGCACTGTCTAATAAAGGCAACTGTTCCAAATGCTTTCTTCACCACCCCACCTACCTGCGACTCCACCTTCAAGGACCTATGCTCCTGCACCCCAGGGTCTCTTTGAAAGCCCTCTGCTTTTCTGGTATGTTTCCACTTGTATCAGACGTGACTCAGTGGGGCACATTTGCACCTCCCAACTCAGATGGTCAACACAGACTCTTGCACAGAACCCAGACCGATAGCCCTTTGCAGGTCTGGAGGGCAGCACCATCGTCAGACATGCTGCTTTTTTCAGAAATTTCAAATCAAGGCCTCTTCTGCTCTCTGACATTTGGAATGGATCCCATGGAAAAGCAAAGAAGTTTTCACTTGTGACATGGCTAATAATATCCCTCAATCAACACTTTAAAAGAAAACTATGCCATTTCTATTTGTGAGAACTTGTTGTGATTCTTAAGTTACAACATTGGCTATACTTCAAAAGGTACAAGATTAGCTGTAAAGCACACTGGGACACCAAGTAATAGATGACATTATCTAAATTAAACTTTGTTTGTTCTTCCTTCCTTTCAAAAACATGTAACAAATGAGGTAGACCTGGATATATTTAGTCCTGACTTCCCTGTCGAAATTATTGTAGAATTTTAAGTAATATACTCGCTACTCGCACTAAACAAGTCTGTTGATGGTGGGGAATGGATAATTGTTGTAACTCATTGGGGAGAGATTCATAAAGCCCAAGCCCATAATGCACCACTCTCCCCACTTGGCATTCCAGCATGCAGTGAACTGACCACAGGGCTCATTGATATGGAGAAAATCTGCATCATGGCCTGGACCCCTGAAAAATGACGCATAATTTTTTAAACTTGCAAAAGGTCAAGTTGGCACCTCTAAGAATTTCAAGAAGAGTGCTGAAAAAGGGTGATGGGGACTTCCAGCACCCTCCTAATTCCTAAATTTTGCAGTTTCCCAGAATAAGGGCGTTTTGAACCTTTTACTTCCCTAACTTATAAAGTTAAATTCTGAAAAATAAAGGAAATGGTTACGCCACTTTTAAAATACTGCATTCATTTCTGGGCTCCCTGCTTTAGGGAAGGCGTTGTTAAACTTGAAAGGGTGCAGAAGAGATTTCATCATAGGGAGGGGCTGGATAGGCTGGGGCTTTTTTCCCTGGGGCATTAGAGACAGAACAGCGACCTTACAGAGGTTTTGTGAAATCATGAGGGGCATGGATAGGGTAAATACTCAAGGTCTTTTTCCCAGGGTAGGGGTGTCCAACATGAGAGGGTATAGGTTTAAGGTGAGAGGCGAAAGATTTAAAAGGGACCTGAGGGGCAACTTTTTAACGCACAAGGTGGTATGTGTCCGCAATGAGCTGCCACAGAAAGTGGTGGAGGCTGGTACAATTATAGCATTTAAAAGGCATCTGGATGGGGACATGAATAGGAAGGGTTTACAGGAATATGAGCCAAACGCTGACAAATGGGACTAGTTTAGTTTTGGAAACCTGGGTGGCAGGGATGAGTTGTACTTAAGAATTTGTTTCTATACTGTACATCTTTATGACTATGACAACAAAAAGGTCCCAGTGATTCAATTCTATTTACATCCCCATGATATTCTACAACATTTCAGTACATTAGTGTCTGAAAGCAGTTAATTGCCTATTTGTGGCCAGAAGAACGGTCAGAACAGGAAGGCTCCCTGCTCTTCATTTTTAAAAAATCTGACCTCTGTACAGCAGAGGACCACCAGTTTAACATGATCCTTCAATACTGCACAAAGTCATCAACCTAGTAAAAGGCCCCATCCTGGAATGAAACCTTAATCTACAAATGCTGCTACCATCTAAGGTGAGATTTAAGAACACTATTACACTAAAGAATCTGGTGATGAAAAAGAATTATTTGCCAATCGTGCTGGATTTTGGCTGTTAGAACAGTTGCCCACTACTAATATTACACAACAGTTAAAATATCACACCCCCCAGTCCTCTCCATACAGTGTGTTTATTGGCTAGACATGAAGTGCCTCACTTTGCCACATTAAAAGAAAACTGGTCGCAATAACAAAAATATATTGAATGGTCAAAGTGGTGTGAAGGTCCTCTGTGGTATTTCTGAGGTCTTGCAAATAGACATTCTTAATTATGTTGTCCAATATCAAACACTACTCCTTTCCACTCTCCTCCTTTTCTGAAGGCAGTTGTACATTGAAGCAATACGCAGAACCAGTTAGCTTCTGCAAGTTCCTAAATCAGATTTGTCATGGGTCCATGTTTGGTTCTTTAGTGGTATGGAAATTACATCCATCACGTTGCCTCAGTCTTTTGCTACTTAAATTCACATGAGGTTCACCTTGCACAAAAACGTTTTCCGAGGGTCACCCAAGAATGCACTAGTTTTCATATTAGTTTCTTGAGGCAGGTTAAAGAAAAAATTAGACCTCTCATACTTTAAATTCCACACTCTCAAATAACACATCTTTCCATTCTTCATGAAGGCTTATGGAGAAAGATAGCAAAAATGAAATTAGGCATATGGTCACAGCCTGCTGATAAAATCTATTTTTATGCCAGCCGAAGGTAATGTGCTTTTCTCTGGATGTTATGGAATGGAATTAAAAGTCAATGTAGTTCAAATTCAAGATTCTATCAACAATGAAGTAACATCAGAAACAAGTATCAAACTGGAAATGTTTCTGGACTATCTCGACACCATAACGCAGGATCCTTTAGTAACTAAATCAAGCTTTACTTTTGTTCATGTCCAAACATCACATGTTATCGAGTAAAACCATACCATCAATCATTCAGCCCACACGACAAGGTTCAGGACAATAGATGATGATCTGACCTTCCCTTTGTTTGTTGCTGGAAAGAGCATGTTTTGCATTTTTAGCTTCTATCAGAGAAAGGTGCCCTTGGAAATATATCCAAAAGCTGATTTACACACTGGATTTTAGAACTTATGTTACCTTCTAATCTTTTGCTTTAACATTCAGTAACTGGCAACATTCTAATCAAGAGTGAAACTTTTCCATTTTCAAAGCTGTAATAGCCTAATAATTGGCAATGATATCACATTTGCACTGAAGTTGAAGTACGCCATGGCTGGGGTTGTGGGGATGGGGATAGGGGAGGGTGGGATTGGGGCTGGGGTGGGAAGAAATCAGTTTTACAGTTAGCTAGAAACAACATCAGATTTTAATTCCTTTCACCTTTCATGGCTAACTATTCAGTCAAACCTCCAAAGTCCGACTCAGACTGAGAGTTGGGGCCTTATTGGAGTATTCCAGATGTTGAGTAAATTGCCCATAAGAGTTTCAATTTCCCAGGCAACTCGTGCAGAGTCAGCTGCATCCAGACTCCTACATAGTGTCCCGATGAGCTGTCTACTCTGCAACAAGCTTCTTCCTACTGGAGGTTCTGGGCCGATGATGTGTCAATAGGATGTTGCAATGCCACTAGGCTATAATGAGGCTAGAGTGGACCAACCTTTTCTACCCCATAAATCAATCAATCAATCAGATTCATCAGTCCTTGGGTACAAGATGATTTTGAAAGGTAATTAGTAGTAAATTCAAACATCTGTATATTAACCGTCCATTAAACAACAAGCAGCTTGAATTTAGAGAGGGTAACTTCTGTCTGATGAATGACAACGTGACATCCTTGTCTAAAATGACATGCTGCGTTTGAACTTCCAAATTTGACAAAGCTGCATGTGAAAAGCTTTTGCTGAAGTTGAAAGCTGTGGGAAAATTCCTGGGAGTGGATATGAAACTGGCTGAAGGTCCAGAGTAGGTCCTCAATGATTCAATGTTCTACCCTTGCTCTTATTTTTGTGCTCGGAAACAAACAACAGCCATGAATTGTATGAGAAATGCTCCGAAGTCATGACCATTGCTTTACCAGATGCACTGAGGTAAAAACTGGTAACACCACATACAAATGGGGTTTCTGGCACACTTCTGGTATAGCTACTGTAATAACCAGGTCAAGTTTAATACAGTTCCCATTCAATGAATCAATTGTTGCAAGAGTTATGTCTGACTAAACTAAATCATTTTAAAAAACAAATATATGATGATGCATTTCGTGTTTGGGATGGGCTGAGCACTGAAATGTCTTCAGATCAAATGGCCTTTCTTATCCTTATATGGCTCAGTAAAAGTTTAAGAAAACTCTAATTGTCCAAATATGCTACTGCTGGTGGAATTGAGAATTTGTAGGATTTGACCATTAGAACAAGGAGCAGGAGTAAGCTATTCAGCCCTTCGAACCTGCTGATCATAGCCAATGTTGGCCTCAGCTCCACTTTCCCGGCCACTTTCCTGAACCTTTCATCCTGTTACTCATTAAAAATCTCTTTTCCCTGCTTAAATTTTCTCAATGGTCCAGCGTCCACTGCACTCTAGGGTGATAAATTCCCCCAACCCACCACTCATTCAGAGAAATGATTTCCCCTCATCTCTGTTTTATATCTTATCTTGAAACTATCTCCTGTCAATCTAGAATCAACACAGTGTAGAACACTTACTTGAGAAACTGGTGTCTGGAGTTCTAATTCTATCATTTTATGTGGTCTTTTTCATTCTTACAGCAAGAGTCTCATTGTCAAAAAGATCACCCACTGACATGGTCTTGTGGTGTGCTTTATCGGTAAACACTGGTAACATCTCTTGAGTACCACCTTGCTATACCATTCAAAGCATTGCTGCAGTGCCCCTTCTATTTCTGAACACCTTAAGCTTTTGGTGTCTATCAAACTGGAGTCACTTTTCCGCATTCTGCAGTCGGTCGGTTCCAAATCAGTTACTGCAGAACAAATGCCGACTAACCCTGTCTCAATATATGAGAGGATCTCCCAGTTCAAATCTATCCCCAGGCTGCCTTGACCTCAAACTCAGAACAATCTTGATAGTATCAGTCCCAATATTAATCCTTGTCATATTTTTTAAAACAGGGTACGCTTTTTTTCAAGATAATAAAATGTGAGGCTGGATGAACACAGCAGGCCAAGCAGCATCTCAGGAGCACAAAAGCTGACGTTTCGGGCCTAGACGCTTCATCAGAGAGGGGGATGGGGAGAGGGAACTGGAATAAATAGGGAGAGAGGGGGAGGCGGACCGAAGATGGAGAGTAAAGAAGATAGGTGGAGAGAGTATAGGTGGGGAGGTAGGGAGGGGATAGGTCAGTCCAGGGAAGACGGACAGGTCAAGGAGGTGGGATGAGGTTAGTAGGTAGATGGGGGTGCGGCTTGGGGTGGGAGGAAGGGATGGGTGAGAGGAAGAACCGGTTAGGGAGGCAGAGACAGGTTGGACTGGTTTTGGGATGCAGTGGGTGGGGGGGAAGAGCTGGGCTGGTTGTGTGGTGCAGTGGGGGGAGGGGACGAACTGGGCTGGTTTAGGGATGCAGTAGGGGAAGGGGAGATTTTGAAACTGGTGAAGTCCACATTGATACCATATGGCTGCAGGGTTCCCAGGCGGAATATGAGTTGCTGTTCCTGCAACCTTCGGGTGGCATCATTGTGGCAGTGCAGGAGGCCCATGATGGACATGTCATCTAGAGAATGGGAGGGGGAGTGGAAATGGTTTGCGACTGGGAGGTGCAGTTGTTTGTTGCGAACTGAGCGGAGGTGTTCTGCAAAGCGGTCCCCAAGCCTCCGCTTGGTTTCCCCAATGTAGAGGAAGCCGCAGCGGGTACAGTGGATGCAGTATACCACATTGGCAGATGTGCAGGTGAACCTCTGCTTAATCTTGGAGCCTGGGATAGGGGTGAGGGAGGAGGTGTGGGGACAAGTGTAGCATTTCCTGCGGTTGCAGGGGAAGGTGCCGGGTGTGGTGGGGTTGGAGGGCAGTGTGGAGCGAACAAGAGAGTCACGGAGAGAGTGGTCTCTCCGGAAAGCAAACAGGGGTGGGGATGGAAAAATGTCTTGGTTGGTGGGGTCGGATTGTAAATGGCGAAAGTGTCGGAGGATGATGCGTTGTATCCGGAGGTTGGTAGGGTGGTGTGTGAGAACGAGGGGGATCCTCTTAGGGCGGTTGTGGCGGGGGCGGGGTGTGAGGGATGTGTTGCGGGAAATATGGGAGACGCGGTCAAGGGCGTTCTCGATCACTGTGGGGGGAAAGTTGCGGTCCTTAAAGAACTTGGACATCTGGGAGGTGCGGGAGTGGAATGTCTTATCGTGGGAGCAGATGCGGCGGAGGCGGAGGAATTGGGAATAGGGGATGGAATTTTTGCAGGAGGGTGGGTGGGAGGAGGTGTATTCTAGGTAGCTGTGGGAGTTGGTGGGCTTGAAATGGACATCAGTTACAAGCTGGTTGCCTGAGATGGAGACTGAGAGGTCCAGGAAGGTGAGGGATGTGCTGGAGATGGCCCAGGTGAACTGAAGGTTGGGGTGGAAGGTTTTGGTGAAGCGGATGAACTGTTCGAGCTCCTCTGGGGAGCAAGAGGCGGCGCCGTTACAGTCATCAATGTACCGGAGGAAGAGGTGGGATTTGGGGCCTGTGTAGGTGCGGAAGAGGGACTGTTCCACGTAACCTACAAAGAGGCAGGCATAGCTGGGGCCCATGCGGGTGCCCATGGCCACCCCCTTAGTCTGTAGGCAGTGGGAGTGTTCGCTCCACACTGCCCTCCAACCCCACCACACCCGGCACCTTCCCCTGCAACCGCAGGAAATGCTACACTTGTCCCCACACCTCCTCCCTCACCCCCATCCCAGGCCCCAAGATGACATTCCACATTAAGCAGAGGTTCACCTGCACATCTGCCAATGTGGTATACTGCATCCACTGTACCCGGTGCGGCTTTCTCTACATTGGGGAAACCAAGCGGAGGCTTGGGGACCGCTTTGCAGAACACCTCCGCTCAGTTCGCAACAAACAACTGCACCTCCCAGTCGCAAACCATTTCCACTCCCCCTCCCATACTCCAGATGACATGTCCATCATGGGCCTCCTGCACTGCCACAATGATGCCACCCGAAGGTTGCAGGAACAGCAACTCATATTCCGCCTGGGAACCCTGCAGCCATATGGTATCAATGTGGACTTCACCAGTTTCAAAATCTCCCCTTCCCCTACTGCATCCCTAAACCAGCCCAGTTCGTCCCCTCCCCCCACTGCACCACACAACCAGCCCAGCTCTTCCCCCCCACCCACTGCATCCCAAAACCAGTCCAACCTGTCTCTGCCTCCCTAACCGGTTCTTCCTCTCACCCATCCCTTCCTCCCACCCCAAGCCGCACCCCCAGCTACCTACTAACCTCATCCCACCTCCTTGACCTGTCCGTCTTCCCTGGACTGACCTATTCCCTCCCTACCTCCCCACATATACTCTCTCCACCTATCTTCTTTTCTCTCCATCTTCGGTCCGCCTCCCCCTCTCTCCCTATTTATTCCAGTTCCCTCTCCCCATCCCCCTCTCTGATGAAGGGTCTAGGCCCGAAACGTCAGCTTTTGTGCTCCTGAGATGCTGCTTGACCTGCTGTGTTCATCCAGCCTCACATTTTATTATCTTGGAATTCTCCAGCATCTGCAGTTCCCATTATCTCTCTCTACGCTTTTTTCAGTTTTGTTAGCAGTTGCAGCTCGATACCCCTAACAATTTGGCTTGGATTTCCCACCTATTTTCACATCAAACTTTTATAGTTAGCTGAAAGATCTTTGTCCCTCTGCCTAGGACAGAATCGAGCTCAAACTCAAAAGACTGCACTCTAACAAACTCGAACTGTGATATGGAGTCAAACTTGCAATTCCCTATTGGTTCATCCCTGTCCGAAAGCCAATGATATTATTTACTGCTGGCATATACCGCTGCTAATAGATTGTTATTGTCAGTATTTTTCTCCACGCGAACATTCCCAAGTCCTTTGGTCCATAGGAAAGGAACAATGATTATTTATTCGAAAGATACCAGATCTGTTTCCTGTCAATGAAGTTGGAACGTGGCCCAATCTGATACGAATCAGACCCGCAGCAATCAGAATAGAAGCTGGTCTTTTTGTGCCAGTACTATTTGCAGGACGAATTGCTGTGGTCAGCATTTGAACAGATCTTTCTCCCATTTTAAAACTATTTTCCAAGTGATAGATTACTTTCAAAATCAATAACAGCAAAAATTCAATTTCCATTTCACCGACATGCAATTTTGTACAATGTCATGCTCACTTGAAAAGGAGACAGAAGCAACAGGGAAATTGGGTCCTTTCAACAACAAATCTCTTACAAGATATATTAATTGACGTTGTTGACGCAAAGTATAATTTGTCAATTTTCATGGGTTACATTGAACAGGACTGATAAAGTGCTCAGTAACCATTGAGCCAACACATATCACAAACCTCCAATGGATGGGGTGGTTGCAAAGAATAGAATTTACCAGCTGCATTATAGGTTTCACTGTACTACACCTAAACTATAGTTGTTCTTCCACTTCCTGGACCCAACCTATATTCTGTCCCCAAATATTAGTTGCTGTCAATTGCAGTTATTGTTCTTCCCTTTTACAATGCAGCAAATCATCTTAAACCATGTTGCAGTGCATTTCCTTACAATATTCATACATTAATAAATAAAAGTTGATCCATGAAATCTTAGGACAAATGCTCATCAAAAACACAATTCATTAATCTTCAAATTTCATTCTCTCTCATATTGGTAAATTTTTCCTGATAAGATCCACATCAAATCCAACAGGTGGTGACATTAATGCATCTGCCCACTGGCTTAACACACTACCTGAGTTGGTTTGATCACAGCAAGGGGGTCTCTTCTGCCAACTCAAATATTCAGGGATCATTAACTGAAAAAATAGTAACGTAATGTCAACGTGCGCTCTCCGATGTTTCCTTGAATTGTCTCCCCTGCCATATTTTCCCTCAAGGAACCCGTGCACTTTGAGAGACTGGTACCATACATCCAGCATGCTGTTTTGCCTCTTTTGGTCATGAGTCCAAAATTTCATCAATAACACCTGTACCAACCCTGTATCCATGTCTTTTAACATTTCACACCATCCTCCAAGTATATCCTCTCTACGTTCCTCTTAGCCATTTCACAAACTGATTTTGCTTTCTTGTGGTCCTCACAAAAACAGGGGGCCTCCCACTCTCCAGCCCAACCAAAACGTTGCATCCAAGCCTATATCCTGCCACATAGCAAGTGCCACTCACTCATCACCTTAGTTAGTGTTAGCCTCCAATTTTAAATGCATGAAATTGCTTTTGTTTGCCATCATTGTATCGGTTACTGCCTCCAGCTCTACAATTCACCACTCAAACAGGTGAGCACAACACCTTAGGAAGGATGTGATGACTTTGGAAAAATTGCTGTATGGATTTTCTACAGTGAAATCTGAAGCTCAAGTTTTAAGAAAAAGTTGTACAAACTAGAACTGCATTCTCTGGACTTAAGAATCTGAAGGAGTGGTTTGATTATCAGACATTAAGGAGAAATGTACAATTTTTGCTGTTTGGAGGATCTACGATTTAGCAAGATTGCCTATTGCGTTAGAACCAAATGTTTCAGAAATGAGATTAGGAAATACATTTACTCACCAAGTTGGATCTTATGGAGTCCACTGCGTCTTCCTACTGGCTACAGAACTGGACAGAGACCACATAGCCTTCTTCAGTCAGACACATGGGTAGCCCAGGGAGGGCTTTTCCTGAAATTAAGGACCTGGGGGCAGAAATCCTACTTACTGAGAACTGCTGGACAATTAAAGGGTGGCCGCTTTTCTGTAGGACAGCGCTACTGGGATAGGCCATTGCTGTTTCTGGAACCCTACCGGAGGCCACAGATCGAGGAGCGACTCAGCTTACAGGTAAATAATGGGAGGAAGAGTTGCATGGGGTGGCAGGGAGAGCGGTCAGCAGCATGGGCAGGACAGGATGGCTGTCCGTTATCAACCCCCACATGGCTTTATAAGAAGGACAACTCCGCAGCACCGCACCCCCCCCACACCCCTTTGCTGGGAAACCACAACCAACGTTTTACTATGTCCTCAGGCCGGACTGCTGTTCGATTAATACCAGCCGTAACGGGACGGTCATCAATTGCCCACTTATAGGCTTGAACTGGTGGTAAAACAGCAAATTCACCAACACCTTCCACCCCAACCTTCAGTTCACCTGGGCCATCTCCAGCACATCCCTCACCTTCCTGGACCTCTCAGTCTCCATCTCAGGCAACCAGCTTGTGACTGATGTCCATTTCAAGCCCACCGACTCCCACAGCTACCTAGAATACACCTCCTCCCACCCACCCTCCTGCAAAAATTCCATCCCCTATTCCCAATTCCTCCGCCTCCGCCGCATCTGCTCCCACGATAAGACATTCCACTCCCGCACATCCCAGATGTCCAAGTTCTTTAAGGACCGCAACTTCCCCCCCACGGTGATTGAGAACGCCCTTGACCGCGTCTCCCGCATTTCCCGCGACACATCCCTCACACCCCGCCCCCGCCACAACCGCCCCAAGAGGATCCCCCTCGTTCTCACACACCACCCTACCAACCTCCGGATACAACGCATTAACCTCCGACACTTCCGCCATTTACAATCCGACCCCACCACCCAAGACATTTTTCCATCCCCACCCCTGTCTGCTTTCCGGAGAGACCACTCTCTCCGTGACTCCCTTGTTCGCTCCACACTGCCCTCCAACCCCACCACACCCGGCACCTTCCCCTGCAACCGCAGGAAATGCTACACTTGTCCCCACACCTCCTCCCTCACCCCCATCCCAGGCCCCAAGATGACATTCCACATTAAGCAGAGGTTCACCTGCACATCTGCCAATGTGGTATACTGCATCCACTGTACCCGGTGCGGCTTTCTCTACATTGGGGAAACCAAGCGGAGGCTTGGGGACCGCTTTGCAGAACACCTCCGCTCAGTTCGCAACAAACAACTGCACCTCCCAGTCGCAAACCATTTCCACTCCCCCTCCCATTCTCTTGATGACATGTCCATCATGGGCCTCCTGCACTGCCACAATGATGCCACCCGAAGGTTGCAGGAACAGCAACTCATATTCCGCCTGGGAACCCTGCAGCCATATGGTATCAATGTGGACTTCACCAGTTTCAAAATCTCCCCTTCCCCCACTGCATCCCTAAACCAGCCCAGTTCATCCCCGCCCCCCACTGCACCACACAACCAGCCCAGCTCTTCCCCCCCACCCACTGCATCCCAAAACCAGTCCAACCTGTCTCTGCCTCCCTAACCGGTTCTTCCTCTCACCCATCCCTTCCTCCCACCCCAAGCCGCACCCCCAGCTACCTACTAACCTCATCCCACCTCCTTGACCTGTCCGTCTTCCCTGGACTGACCTATCCCCTCCCTACCTCCCCACCCACACCTTCTCCACCTATCTTCTTTACTCTCCATCTTCGGTCCGCCTCCCCCTCTCTCCCTATTTATTCCAGTTCCCTCCCCCCATCCCCCTCTCTGATGAAGGGTCTAGGCCCGAAACGTCAGCTTTTGTGCTCCTGAGATGCTGCTTGGCCTGCTGTGTTCATCCAGCCTCACATTTTATTATCTTGGAATCTCCAGCATCTGCAGTTCCCATTATCTCAAATCCAATAATGGGTTTTCCTGCCCACGACTTGAATCTGGAGGAGGTGATAAAGTGATAGGAGTCATATGTCAATGAAATGCCCTTCCCTCCGCCAACTATGCCATGACAGAGGCGGTAAAATTCCACATAAAGAGGTGCATGGTGCTCGGAATGGTCACCTACAAAGGGCAAAGAGTGCTGAAACAATTAATCACCTTAAATGCGAGATCATCCATACCTTTAGTTAACGTAAATCTAAGGGATACACCACCAATGACATTGTTTTCTGACTGAATGTTAAAACTGACGCAAGGGCCCAAAATTTAATTTCTGTTCCTTTGCAAATGAAAATTTTGACTTTGTATAACCTCTCGTCTGTTTGTCAGGTTTGAGCTATCCATCTCTGGCATTCTTTCCCCAAAGCTGTTCATCCCTCCCTTCCTCCCTGGTTTTAAAACTTACTTGAAAAGGTAGCTCTGTCTAGACTAGGATTTGGTCATTTTTCTAATGTAATAAAGGGAAACCCCTTGGCTCAGAACTCATTTTGCTGCCTTAAGGGCACTATGTGTTAAGTATTTCTATACATTCAAATTCCACACTGTGGGGTACCCAACACAAAACTCTGTCTACATACATCAATCTTTATTTTGTAAGCATAACAGGCATTCAAATCAATGATAGTTTTACTGTCAAAATATTTAATATCCATTTTTTTAGAAGTATAAAATATTGGGACAGTGAAGAATTTTTCATTAAATGTTTCATGGCTGCAAATATCATGCATTCAGTGCAATTTTGAGGGAGGATCACGACTTTACTACTCAGCTCTAATAACTTGCTAAAAACAGATTAAAAGCATTTTTTCAGGAAAGTAACTGAAGTTTCAACTTTTCAAAAGTTGAAAGTAAAATTAAAACAATATATTTTACATAACCATGATTAGATTATTTAAATTATCTTTTCTATCATTGAATGAATTAATTAAACTTTTTGCTTGAAAGCCTCTACATCTCGCAAAAGTCTAGATTTTGACTTTAATTTATTTCCAGCTCTGTAATAATGCAGAGCTGCTTTAGAATTCTATATTCTGCTCACACACAGAACACATCAATGCAAGTCATCTCCACTGACTGAACATTCTATAGCTTCTGCTCAACTATTCTTCAGAAGTAATTGGGGAAAAGCTAGGGGACAAACATCAAAAATACACGTTCAGATAAAATTTGTATAGGCTTTTCGGAAAGAAATTTCTTTTTCTGAGTGGGAGTTGAGAGTGAGGAAGCAAATCAGTGAGGGGAGACACACACACGCGCACACACACACACACACACACACACACACACACACACACACACACACACACACACACACACAGAGCTTTGGTGTTTTATTAACATTGGTAAAGAGATCAAAATTCTGCCTTTCCCATATGCCCTACTAAACCCTCCAGTTACTCATGGTACAAATTCTAATGGGTTTACCTCCCAATCTCCATTGGAGGGCCAGTAGGATGGGACTCCCATGAAATTCCATTACCTCATTAGTTCCGTTGTTGTAACAAAGTTAAATTTTGGAACAATAGCCACTATCACCAATCAGTTACACTGACGGAATTATTCCACTTCCTGGCAGTTATCAATCTGACACCTTCCTTGCAGCGAGAGTTCTTCCATTTCCACATAAATTCTGAAACACTTAAATATCAGCCAAATGTAATGTCAGATTCCACATGTACATTAATGATCGTCAACTCTATCTCACTACTCGCAGCACCACTCCCAATGCCCCTACGCCATGGCCACTGTGTGGTCTAATTCGGAAGGTCTGGTTACATGCTGGCATAAACGGCTTTAGTATTGGAGTTGTTGCAAATGGTGCTTGTTCCAACGGGCTAACTTCCCATTCTCCACTCATTTCAAATATTACGCTGCCCATAGCTTAACCCATAGCAGGTTTTTCTCAGCTAGGACTCTTGACTGAGTCATTGACATTGAGGTATTATTGGAAAATGCAAACTTAAACCACCTCTACTCTCACTGAAATTGAGTCATGGGCTTCCCTGTTCTAAATTCTGTCGTTCCTACAACCCATATTGCTGGGATTGGAAGGTTTGAGTTATACAGAGAGGCTGAATAGGCTGGGGCTTTTATCTCCTGCAGCGTCTGAGGCTGACGGGTGATCCTACAAAGGTTTAAAAAATCATGAGGGGAGTGGATTGGGTGAATAGCCATGATCTTTCCTCAGGAGTACTGGAGGTCCAAAAATAGATGGCATGGGTTTAAGGTGAGAGGGGAAAGATTTAAGAAGGACATGGGGTATAACCTTTTCATGCAGAGGGTGGTGTGTGTATGGAATGCGCTGCCAGAAGAAATGATGGAGGCTGGTACAATTACAACATTTAAAAAGCATCTGGATGGGTATATGAATAGGAAGGGTTTAGAGGGATGTGGGCCAAATATTGGGAAATTGGGACTATGTCAGTTTAGGACGTCTGGTTGCTGCAGATGAATTGTACCAAACGGTCTATTTCTGGGCTGTATAACAATGTCTGTCAGAGCACTACATACTCCAGTCCTTCCCTTTTATACAGCCATGTGACTTATCCAATACCATTGACAGCCCTGTCTGAAGTTTTCTTGGGCCTAAACATTGGCTCTCACTCTGTAAACCCATTGCCTCAACACTTCTCCTCTTTACCTTTGAACTGTTATGGGCTAAAATTTTAGTCTTTAGTATTTAGTCCAAATACATGGCACAATCTATTTTAGTTCCATTGCAAAATTAAAAGGAAGCATGTAAATGTACGTGCTTGTTGTTGAATTAGCCATCCACTTTAAACAGTTACACCATTGCTACTCATGCCATTGACAGAAGAGGTCAGTGCGGAATCAGAGTGCAATCACAGGTGATGGGAATTTGGGAGAAGCATTTCAATCAAAAGATTACTGCACATGAACCATAACATCATAGATAGGTTAGAAGACAGAAAGAGGTCATTCATTCCATCGTATATGTAACAGTTTAATAACCACATATTCTCATACCTCTTTTCAGCACTTGTCTATAGTCTTGCTGAATACAGTGCCACAGTGCAAATCCAGATTCGTTTTCAATGAGTTGAGGGTTTCTGCCTCAACTAATCAAACTGAGCAACAAATTCCAGACATGTACCACTTTTGGAATGAAAATGTTTTCCTCTAATCCTCATACTGATCACCACCCTTCTGTAAATAACCTCTCTGCTCAGGGAAAACAAGCCTTTCCTGTTCACTCCATCCAAGCCCTTCATTACTTTGCCACTTTTTTGTGTTCAACCAAATATTTTATATCTCTTTGCAGTTGACAACCATCGTGTTCACTATCAACTACCCTTCTAAGTTCATCTGCAAATTTCCCAATTGTGTCTGAAATGTTTTAGTGTATATCATGAATATATGCCCTAAACAGAAAGGGACTCCACAGGATTCCTGTTGGAGACTGCTTCTCCTTTGCAAAATCACCTGTCAATCATTACCATTGTTTCCTGTCAGACAGCCAATTTTAGACCCAACTTACTCATAAACTTTACTTCTTATGACCAGCCTGCTATGTGAGACTTTACCAAACCCCTTAAGCAAATCCCCGTAGACAACATCCTCTACGGTACCCTCACAATTCTATTCGTTACTTCCTCAACACATTCAATTAAGTGAATAAGATACAATCTTCTCTGAACAAAACCATTATTAAACTGTGCCTTTGCAAGCAACAGTTAACCCTATCTCTCAGTGTTGATGCATATAACCTAGCCACCTCCAAGGTCAGAGTGATCAGCCTGTAATTATTTGGCTCGTCCCTTACACACTTTTTTAATAATTAAAGAGCTGTCACAAATCTCCAACCTTCTGGGACCTCACTTGAATCTAGCGAGGATCAGAAAATGATCCTCTGATCATCCACTATTTCCTCCCCAGCTTCCCCTAATAGCTGAGGGGACAACTTGTCCCCTTGGTGACTTCTCCATCCACAAAGGAGGTCAGGCCCTGATACTTCTGTTCTTAATATGCTGTTTCACATTCAACAACACAGGAAACCTGGGCAGGAGCTGGCGAGTGTGTCTCGAAAGTTATTTTTTAAGTCTCGGTCTAGTTCAGGGGAATCATAGAATCAGACCCTTCGGTCCAACTCCTCTGCGCCATCCAGACATCCCAATCTGACTAGTCCCATTTACCAGCATTTGGCCTGTATCCCTCTAAACCTCGATTCATGTACCATCCAGATGCCAAATAAATGTTGTAATTACACCAGCCTTCACCACTTCCTCTGGCATCTTGTTCCATACATGCACCAATCTCTGCATGAAAATGTTACTCCTCAGGTCCCTTTATATCTTTCTCCTCTCACCTTAAAACCTATGCCGTCTAGTTTTGGACTCCCCCGACCCAAGGAAAGAGATTTGGTTTTTCACCTAATCCATGCCCCTCATGATGACACTCTGGGAAAGAAATGCCCCAGCTTATTTAGCTCCTCTCTTTAGCTCAAACCCTCCAGTCCCAGCAACATTCTTGGAGATCTTTCCTGCACCTTCTCATGTTTAACAGCATCCAACCTATAGAAGAGTGACCAAAACTGCACGCAGTATTCTAAAAGTGTCCTCATCAACATCCCGTACAGCCGCAACATAATGTCCCAGTTCCTATGCTCAATGTTCTGACCAACGAAAACAAGGGTGCCGAACACCACCCTGTCTACCTGCAACTCCACGCTCAAGGAAATAAGCACCTGCACCTCAAGTTCTAAGTTTGGCAAAACTCTGCGGGACCATTAACTGTATAAGACCTGTCCTGATTTGCCTTACCAAAATGCAATACCTCACATTTATATAAATTAAACTCCATCTGCCACTCCTTGGCCCACTGGCCCATTTTATCAAAGTCCCAATGCACTCTGAGATAATCTTCCTCACTAGATAACAAGGTGTAGAGCTAGATGAACACAGCAGGCCAAGCAGCATCAGAGGAGCAGGAAAACTGACATTTCGGGCCGAGGCTTTCCTGCTCCTCTGATGCTGCTTGGCCTGCTGTGTTCATCCAGCTCTACGCCTTGTTATCTCGGATTCTCCAGCATCTGCAGTTCCTATTATCTCTAATCTTCCTCACTGTACACTATACCACCTATTTCGATGTTATTTACAAACTTACTAGCCATTCCTCCTACATTCACATCTGAATCATTTACATTAATGACAAAAAGCAGTGGGCCCAACTCCAATCCTTGCACCACGTTGCTGGTCACAGGCCTCCAGACCAAAAAGCAACCCTCTATCACCATCCTCTGTCTCCGACCTTCAAGTCTATTTTGTACCTAATTGGCTTGCTCCCCTGGATCCCATGTGATCTACCCTTAGTAATCAGCCAACCATGTGGAACCTTGCCCTGTTCAAGTGGAGACTATTTGGCTTGCACAGATCTCTCATGTCCCCAGAACCCATCCCAATGCCTCAAAAATCAGACGCACACCCTCTAACACCAATATTCCAGCCACTTATTCCATCATACAATTCTCCCATATCTGTGCTCAATGGCACATGATACATACTCCTTAACAAGCTTTACACTGGATCCATGGAGACAACATGCCATGCCATCCTGGGGTCACGTTAACAGCTGCACAAAGACCTGGCTGATCCCCTGGCTATGGACTCCCTATAACTATTGTTTTTTTACTCTCCTTTCTCTCCTTGTGCTGAGCTGCCAACGGGAGTCACAACATTCACTTTGGCTGCATTCTCCTGAGGAATTTTCACCTTCACTAACATTTTTTTTGTTTAAAATTCATCTAGGTGTTCTGGTGTTGCAGCCCTGGGCCAGTATTTATTGTCTACTCTTAGTTGTTCTAGTCTGTTTAGTGTACCTACACCCAAAATACTTTTAGGGAGAGAATTCCAGGATTTTAACCCAGCAACACTGAAGGAACAGCAGTATATTTCCAAGTCAGGATGGTGAGTGGTTTGGAGGGGAACTTGCCATTGGTGGCGTTCCCATGTATCTGCTGCCTGCGTCCTTCTGGATAGAAATGGTCGTGGGTTTGGAAGGTCTAAATAATCTTGGTGAGTTCCTGCAGTGCATCTTGTAGATAGGACATGCTGCTGCTACCGAGCATTGGTGTTGGAGGGAGTGAATGCTAATGGATGTGGTGCCAATCAAGTTAGCTAGGTTGTCCTGGATGGCATCAAGCTTCGGGAGTGTTGTTGGAGCTGCACTCATCCAGGCAAATGAGAAGTGTTTGTGCCTTGTAGGTGGTGGAGAGCCTTGGAGGTGTCAATATCCCAAACGGAATACTGATCAATAGGCATGCTAGACTCAGGGGACACTTGCAGTGCCAGTCTGGCAGTCTTCCATTCCTAGCTGCCTGAATGCTTCTAGCCTGCACTGTAACAACCTCTTAGATGTGCCAGTCACATAACCCTCTACCTTCGGATGCATAGAAGTGACCCTAGCTGCCGCTTACTTTCTGAAACCTGGAGCTCAAGTTTGTGTAACCTAATGACACTTCCTATGGAAGTGCTTTTTCTGAGGTAGATGGACTTCACATGTACCACAGGACATATTCTCCACTTGACCGATTGACCTACCATCCTGTAGCCCTGAAAACTATCACTACAATTCCCTTTGCAGAAAAACTGATCAATCAGCATGAATTGGCCATGCTAAATTGCTCATTGTGAGCAGTGATGTGTAGGCTAGATGGATTAACCATGGGAAATGCAGGGTTATAGGGACAGGTTAAGGGTGGGTCTGGGTGGGATGGTCTTCGGAGGGTCAGTGAAGGGCTTGATGGACTGAATGGCCTGCTTCCATACAGTAGGGATTCTATGACTCTGTTATCTGTGTATTATGTAATGGAAAAAGGGAACTTTGTATTTCACCTCTCCAACCCTGGAGAATCCTGGACAAGGGAGTGCCAGTGGATGTAGTATACGTGGAGTTTCAGAAAGCCTTTGATAAAGTCCCACATAGGAGATTAGTGAGCAAAATTAGGGGACATGGTATTGGGGGCAAAATACTGGCTTGGATTGAAAATTGGCTGGCTGACAGGAAGCAAAGAGTAGTGATAAACGGGTCCCTTCGGGAATGGCAGGCAGTGACCAGTGGCATTCCACAAGGTTCGGTGCTGGGACCGCAGCTACTTACAATATACATTAATGATATAGATGAAGGCATTAAAAGTAATATTAGCAAATTTGCTGATGACACAAAGCTGGGTGGCAGTGTGAAATGTGAGGAGGATATTATGAGAATACAGGGTGACTTGGACAGGCTAGGTGAGTGGATGGATGCATGGCAGATGCAGTTTAATGTGGATAAATGTGAGGTTATAACTTTGGTGGCAAGAACAGGAAGGAAGATTACTATCTCAATGGGGTCAAGTTAGGTAAAGGGGAAGCACAATGAGATCTAGGTGTTCTTGTTCATCAATCACTGAAAGCAAGCATGCAGGTACAGCAGGCAGTGAAGAAAGCTAATAGCATGCTGGCCTTCATAACAAAAGGAATTGAGTATAGAAGCAAAGAGGTCCTTCTGCAGCTATACAGGGCCCTGGTGAGACCGCACCTGGAGTATTGTGTGCAGTTTTGGTCTCCAAATTTGAGGAAGGACATTCTTGCTATTGAGGGAGTGCAGTGTAGGTTCACGAGGTCAATTCCCAGAATGGCGGGACTATCATATGTTGAAAGACTGGAGCGGCTGGGCTTGTATACACCTGAGTTTAGAAGGATGAGAGGGGATCTGATTGAGACGTATAAGATTATTAAGGGATTGGACACTGGAGGCAGGAAGTATGTTTCCGTTGACGGGGGAGTCCAGAACCAGAGGACGCAGTTTAAAAATAAGAGGTAGGCCATTTAAAACAGAGTTGAGGAGAAACTTCTTCACCCAGAGAGTGGTGGATATATGGAATGCTCTGCCCCAGAAGGCAGTGGAGGCCAAGTCTCTGGATAGTTTCAAGAAAGAGTTGGATAGAGCTCTTAAAGATAGTGGAATCAAGGGTTATGGGGGTAAGGCAGGAACAGGATACTGATTGTGGATGATCAGCCATGATCATAATGAATGGTGGTGCTGGCTTGAAGGGCCGATTGGCCTACTCCAGCACCTATTGTCTATTGTCTATTGTTTATTGAATCCAAAAAATGGCACTTCACATCCAACTCAAAATTTTAGGCTCAACATAAAATCATTGCTTCAGTTTCTGAATTGTCAATAATTTGAATAACTGCTTATATAGCAAGAACTGTGGCGCATTCTCAAAGAACATTTATGGGTCCAACATTGGATGTGAGCTGAACTGACATTCCCAGTTGAAATTCTATAGATAACAAAGTGTGGAGCTGGATGAACACAGCAGGCCAAGCAGCGTCTCAGGAGCACAAAAGCTGACGTTTCTGGCCTAGGCCCTTCATCAGAGACCCTCTCTGATGAAGGGTCTAGGCCCGAAATGTCAGCTTTTGTGCTCCTGAGATGCTGCTTGGCCTGCTGTGTTCATCCAGCTCCACACTTTGTTATCTTGGATTCTCCAGCATCTGCAGTTCCCATTATCACTGAAATTCTATAGTCTCTGATGTACTCAGGGTTAATGACTTATCTGCTGCTGTTAGCACTGCTTGTTTTTAATTGATTAACTGCCCAAACAGAATCACTGATAGGTGCCACGGATGAAAATTGTTCTAATTTACATGTTAGATCTGATATCACTAGTAAGAGCCCTGATGAGTTACACAAATCAACAACAGAACTATTGTACAGGAATGCATCTTTAAGTTAATTCAAACTACTGTGCTTTTGCCCAATTAGTCAGTCTTTTTTTTGGGAAGGTCAAAGCTGATAGAATGTACTTCAGCAGCTCTTCCTTCTGAAAAGCATCCCACCAATTGATTTTTTATTATTGGGTTATGTCCTTCAAGCATGGAAAAGAAAAAGAAATTATTCTGCAAAGTTGCTCATCAGAAATGAAAGCCGCAATTGACCTTCAGTGCACTTTGAGTAATTATGTTGTGAAAAATGACAAAAGGCTTTTCACTTTGATCACAAGAGGGGCCACCAAACTTTAAAACATGTTGGAGCATTTATGACGGCTGGCAATACCTTGAAATACTAATTAAATGCAATAAGCAGGCAAGATTTGAATGTTCCCCATTATATAGACTGGAAATGATTCTAAACAATGCAAGAAATGTTTCAGTCTAGAACATTGTTGATTTGATTCTGGCTACAAAAATAGGATTTCAAGCAGGCTTTGCAGATTGACAGCCAGATTTTCCATGGAGTGGCAATCATTCTCAGCCACTCTGCTCCTTTTATCGCATTAAAAAGAGCTCTGCATTTCCAACAGAACATTGCAATCAGGGCTCCTTCAGAAATGCTGAGCACGTTTTAAATCTGACACTCTCACAGTGCAGAGTATTGGGAGAAAACCACCCATGACCCCTTTACCACAGCAGTCATCTTCCATATTCTGTGGCTTAAATGTTCAGCATCACAGACAACCAGTTTGACAGATCCATAAAGGGTCAGGGACGTGGGAGTTCAGGGTGCCAAGTGGGTAAGGTGCCAGGTGGGTGATGGAGAGCTCAGACCAGGTATTTCTGCCTCAGGATCAATCACTTTCACCTGTTAATCAAGCTTGCTATTGCTCAGTAAGGTTCCTCCAAAAGGCCACTTTCTAACGCTCACCCCCAAACTAGCGATAAAATTTAACTCCCTCCACGATCCTTTAAATTTCAATTCAGCTAGTCCTGGAATTCTTCAGCAAACAAGAATAAATTGCTGGGAATCATAAACTTAACTATTTAGGACCTTTTCTTGTAACGAAATTATTATGGAGATCAATACCACATGATATTGAAGCCTGTGATCTTCCCAGTGCAGGAACCTCTGGCAGAATTTAACAAGTTTTGGGTGGACAACCCATTATTCGATAGAAATGCACAGCAATGACGTGCACTGGGTCTTCCCTTTGGACTTTACAGGTGTTCAGCTGCCAAAGTATCCGACTCAGGATGACAGTCTGCAAAAGCCTGATCAGAGAGTCTCAGCAGTGCACCCTGAGGCAGCCAGCAGCCCTGCGGCCTTAGCCGATTGAGGGTGAGGAATAAACAGAGTTATACAGCAGTGATGCAGACCCTTTGGCCCAACTCATCCATGCTGACCAGATATCCTAAATTTATCTCATCCCACTTGCCAGCATATCCCTCTAAAAGCTTCCTATTTATATACCCATCCAGACACTTTTTAAATGTTGTAACTGTGCGTGTCTCCACTACGTTTGGCAGCTCATTCCATAACACATCACCCCCTGCAAGAAAAGGTTACTCCTCAAGTCCCATTTAAATCTTTCCCTTCTTACCTTAACCCTATGCCATCTAGTTTTGGACTCCCCTACCCTGGGAAAAAGACATTGCATTATTTATCCTATCCATGCCCATAATGATTTTATAAGGTCAACCCTCAGCCTCTGTCACTGCAGGGAAATTAGCTTGAGCCTCTCCAGCCTCTCCCTGTAGCTTGAACCTTCCAACAAGGGCAACATCCTCGTTAAATGTTTTCTGCACCATTTCAACAACATCACTCCTATAGCAGGGAGACTAGACCCTTCAAAAATAGAATTGAGGAGTGTGAACATCCGCCAGTGGAAAAATGTCAAGAGTTTGGTAAAATATTCACATATTCATATTTATATCTTGTGGATGGCCAGTGTGCCCAATTGTAACCCTGTCATTGGTAAAAGGTCTCAGTGACAGAATATGGTCAGGGATCTAATGTGGCTCCCATTCATGCTTGTTGGGTGGGAGTCAGCAAAGATCTGCACAGCAGATGTAGTCACCTAAGAGTTTTGAAAAAGCTGGACATGGGGCAGGTCCTTCTGAAGCTTGAAAGTGCTTGAAATACCCAATAGTTCAAGGACGATGTGTCAAGAGAAAGAAAATTAACATCAAGTCCATTTACCTTCTGAATATTTCATTGTCTTCTTTCCACATTCTTCCCTTATCATTTAAGAAGTAATACCAAATGAATCACAGAATCTCTACAATGTGAAAGCACACCATTTGGCCAATCAAGTCCACACCGACCCTCCAAAGAGGATCCCACGCAGACTCACCTTATTCCTGTATCCTTATATGCCTAATCCACTTTGCCTATACATCTCTGGGCTCTATGGGGCAATTTAGCATGGTCACTCCATGTAACCGGCACATCTTTAGACTGTGGGAGGAAAGCCAAGCAGACGTGGGGAGAACAGACAAGCTCCACACAGACTGTTGCCCAGAGCTGGAATTGAACCCAGGTCCCTACTGCTGTGAGGCAGCAGTGCTAACCACTGAGCCATCATGCCTTGAGTTTATGAAGAATAGTTACGCTAAAATAAAACTTGAGTCTTCAAGCAGACAAGGCTAAAAACTAGGACCAACTTTGGATTCATTATTGTTTCTTATCACTTGTACAGATAAATAGCTAGGGTCAGTGCGTTAGAGAATTAGACTCAGACACTTGATCCTTACCTAGATTTGCACAGTGACTAACTTGTATTTCTTAACATTTTACCCACAGAGACTGCATCCATTTTATTTGCTTGGCAGATGGTGAACAACAGTCTTCATGGAGACTGATGCTATCTTCTAAGCTATCTGCAAGCATTTGAAAAAAAGTAGATCTGCAATTAAATACGGACTGAGGCAGGTTAAGTATAAACACTTGCCCCCCACAAAATATATTGAATCAACGCCATGGATATATCTATGACCTGAGGAAAAAAATCAATAAGTATCTTTAATGAAACTGTGATGAAATTTAATCTTCGAGTTCTGAAAGAAAATAGATCAGTCATTCAATTTCCACACAGTGTTTAAAAATTGCATTCAAGCAAAGCAGCAATGAATAAACTGCCAGTGAATTAGAAAATTATTAAGACCAAAGGAAAATTAGTTGCTGAAAGCACAAATAAAATCAAAATACTGTTTACACTAGAATCAGAAATGAAACTTAAGTGCTGGAGAAACTCAGCAGGTCTGGAGAAAAAACAGAGTTAACGCTTCAAGTCAGATATGAAGAAGAATCATATAGATGTTAAAGGTTCACTCTGTTTCCCTAAAAACAGAGTTAACGCTTCAAGTCAGATATGAAGAAGAATCATATAGATGTTAAAGGTTCACTCTGTTTCCCTCTCCAGCGTTGCCGCCAGACCTGAGTTTCTCCAGCACATTCCATTTTTATGCAAGAAGAAAATTTTATTGCAATTGGAATCCAAAATGCAAATGTGAGAGGGGCAAGAGACTTCTTTCTCAATTGATTCTCGACAATGATAAAAATCATCTTAAGGAAATCAAACAAGATTGTGCCCAGGAGTTTGGAGAACATCAAAGTGGGAATGTGAATTTCACTCAGTCCATTAAGCCCTCCTGCCTCTAACAGGCAATAGAAAATTTGTACCGATACAGATACTCAAAATAATGTTGCGAACTACATTTAAAGACTTCTGAGAAGATAAGACAAACACTTCTCCAACTCCCTAAAGCTGACAAACCTCTAATACCATTTTATTTAGCTCAATGGGCTTGCGCACAGCCCTTCACTGTGTTATTATGTCATTAAGATTTGCATTTGAGGACTAGTTGTGCGTCAATCCACACTGCTTCATCTTGGGCATCTACCCAACAAAGTGGGAAATTACCCAGGTGGAGGTGAGGACTATGTCATCATTTAAGAACTATGTGGACGGGTATGTGGACGGGATAGGTATGGAGGGATATGGACCAAATGCAGGCAAATGGGACTAGTTTAATTGTGAAAACTGGGCAGATAGACAAGTTGGGCCGAAGGAACTGTTTCCATGCTGTAAACCCCCATGATCCTACATCAACAAGAGGTGGGCAAGTTCAATGTGGCCAGTTACTGCAATTTCAGAGTTTTCAAGCAATGAATGTTCTGCCCACAGTGGTATAGTCAACTGAATATTCAACAACATGCTAAAGGTTTCTCAGTTTGGGTCCCAATGAGGCCAATCAGATCAAGATTTCTTGTCCATATTTGGACCAAAGCTGTAAGAGTAAACGGACCCTGGACACAAGGCAACAGTGACAGCCCTGCTCATGAAGCCAATGCTTGACCAACTATGAAATCCAGGAGCCCTAGCAAAGCAGAAATCTGCCATTTCCAATAAGTAAGAATGTGACCACCTCCCTTGAAAATTCAGTAGCATGACCACTGCTGAACCCTCCAACAATATCCTGGCAGCTCCCACGGATGAGAGATATAACTGGAGTGGTCATGCAAATAACATGGCTACGAAAATACAGAGGATACCATTCTACCCAGACTCCCCAAGGTCCACAAGGGCACTAGTCGCAAGTGTAATGAGATAATTTTGCCTAGATGAGTGCAGCTCTAACACTTGGGAAGTTCAACATCATACACGAACAGATTATACTGCTTGATTAGAACAGTAGAAACAATGTGTATCATCTAGAAGATGCATGGCAGTAACTTACCAACAATCCTTCAAAAACACCGTCAAATACATTATGCCTATCAACTAGTAGATATAAGGGCAACAGATGATTAGGAAGACCACCGAACACAATTTTGCTTCCAAATCACTGATCAGCCCAACATCAAACTACATTAGTGTTCCTTCACAATCACTAGTTCAAAATCCTCCAACTCCATCCCTAACAACAATGAGAACACATTAAGATGGGCTGCAATGGTCCAAGAAGGCAGTTTACTACTACATTCGAGGACAATTATATTTGAGAAATAAATGTTGGCCTTAACAGCAATGCTTTAATCCCAAGAACGAACAAATAATTACACAGTACGAGGATTAAAAGGGGATTACTGCTCTGGGCCGAGCCCAAAGGACTCTGCCACAATTAACCTTAACGTTAATGAACGAGGCAGGAGGAAAATCAGCCAAGGTGCTCATTTATAATTGCCATCCAATACTCCTCAGCTGTGATATGTATACATGTGGGTCTTTGGTGAACAGGGGCTTGGGCTCATTTGAAATGTACCTTCGGTGATAAGCCTGTGTCTACGCATTGTCTAGGATCACACAGGCTAGTCACTTGGCCAACAGAGAGCTATACCCCAACACACAGCACCTCGAGGTATGTTGAAATTTTATGACTTAGCCTTACTGCGAGTCTGTTCCACATATCTACTTCCAAGGAAAGTGGCTAACTCGTTTCACTTTTAGTAACATTTTAAACTGGACATTTTTTTATTTGAGATAATTAAACCCCAGAACTATTCAAATATTAATTCACTTCTGTGAAGCACTAATGGGTAAATTAATATCTGCTTCTGTCGACTGCTTTCTCCCTGGCCATGGAAAGAAATCCTCTCGTGGTACTTACGTAGGGATTGGTGCATAATGCTAAATCAGCACTTAGAATTAGCTTCTGAATGTGATCCCTTGGAAAGATGGTTTGATCAGTGTGGCCAATTCTATTCTTGGACCTTGATGGGTAAAATGTGATATGGACCCATGTAAGAAGAATAGAGGAGTGGGATTATTTGTCCTTTTGTGACAGTGGGGTTTAAAGTCATGAAAGTGCCTGTAACGTTGCTCACATCCTCAAGGCAAGTGATGTGTTTTAGTAACTGCAAGTGTCAGTTCTGAAATTAGCCCTTTCAAACTCAAATTGGCAGTCACTGGGTACCAGGGCTGGCCTTTCTGAAGAAGTCTCGGACACAGCTATTTTGTTACACTACAATTATGTTGTATGTTTGCTGATAACAATGGACCATAAATAGGGAGTATTTCTGAGTGCAAATGTTTCACGTAATGTGTTTAGTAGCTACCGCGCAACAGCAGTAAAAGTGGTTTCAGGGATAGAGGTCACATGGCAACAGCAAGCCAGTATGTACATTTGTACAGTCACGTTTCTCTAAACATCTTGTCTTGAAAACGCTAAAAGAAATTCACTTCAA
The DNA here is from genome assembly GCF_030684315.1 of Stegostoma tigrinum. NCBI lineage: Eukaryota > Metazoa > Chordata > Chondrichthyes > Orectolobiformes > Stegostomatidae > Stegostoma > Stegostoma tigrinum. The sequence goes on along the minus strand of NC_081356.1, from coordinate 10,388,063 downwards.
AGTCACACAAGTTACAAACAGAATCATGCATGCACAGGGCTGTCCATCTTCTCTCCCACCTATCTGCTCCTCCCACCTCACTGACCAATCCCCACCACTGCCTACCTGCACTCATCTATCACCATGCCACCCACCTTCCCCAGACCCAACCCTCCTCTATCTATTTATTTCCCACCTCCGTTCCCCCTCCCTCATTTCTGAAGAGGGGTCCTGACCTGAAACATCAACTTTCCTGCTCCTCTGATGCTGCCTGGCCTCCTGTGTTCCTCCAGCTCCATACCATGTTATAATTCTAGTCTGACCGACTTTCAGTCACTGCGCATGCTTTCTATCCTTTATTTCTAAATGGCTCAAGTCTCTTCGTGCCTGTGCACAACTTGTTATTCCAGGTTGATCAGGTACCTGCGTGTTCCTGTGAAGTACCTTTTCTGGGAGTGCTGTTCCTGTTCAAAGAGCTTTATCAGAAAAAGACGTTTGACTTTCAGACTCAAAGTCTTTGTAGGGTTGGTGACTTCCAGAGCACATCAATCAGTCATTGCTATTTATTTTTGGTTCAAGTGAAAGTCTATTGCCCCAAAGCCAAGGCAGATTCCTCAGCCGTGAGTTTGTGTAGATGTTCTGACACTGATGACAAATTCAGCAAGAACTTTGCTAAATAGTTCACAAATTCGGAAAATCATTGTACAGCATTCCTATCTGTCGATGACTGTATTTCTGCTATAACTCTCACTTTGTCAGCATCCAGGCAAAGTTTTTTTGCTGTCAGGGCATGGCTTAAAGCATCCTGTTCTTTTTAAAAATCATGCTTGCTCAGCAGTCCCCTGATGACTTTTTCCTGCTTTCACAAGCAAATCATCGATTACAAATTCCTCAAAGCATTATTTCTTGAGCTCATTGCTTTTTTTTAGGGTCTCCTGGCTGCTGTATTTTGGGATGTACTTGGGGACAGTTGGAACTCTCAGTTACTTTAAAATGATGGTCACTTAAAAGACATCAAAGACCTGTAGAAACATCTTTGGAATCTTCTACAAATGTCTACAAAATCATGAGGGGTATAGACAGGGTGGATAGCAAAAAGCTTTTTCCCAGAGTCGGGGGCTCAATTACTAGGATCATGAGTTCAAAGTGAGAGGAGGAAAGTTTAAGGAAGATATGCATGGAAGGTTCTTTACACAGAGGGTGGTGGGTGCCTGGATCGCGTTGCCAGCGGAGGTGGTAGATGCAGACACGTTAGTGTCTTTTAAGATATATCTGGACAGGTACATGGATGGGTGGGGAGCAAATGGACACAGACGGTTAAAAAATAGATGACAGGTTAGACAGAAGATCTTGATTGGTGCAGGCTTGGAGGGCCTAAGGGCCTGTTCCTGTGCTGTAGGTTTCTTTGTTTCTTTGTTTCTGGAATCTGTTCAGCAGTTGATGGTTTAGTAGTCTACAACAAGCCGCAGATCCATTCTAACACATTTAGGGCTACCAGTACAAATTTTAGGCTTCCTTCAGCTGAGCTAAGTGGATTTTGCCAAATGTCTCCTGTTTGAAACTTGGGTTGGAGTCTCAGCTGCATTTTTCGTCTTGAGATGTGTATCATTCCAACGTATAGCCTCAACCCAAACCCCAATGGCTTAAATTTTTGGATCATTATCCTGTGCAAAATCACGCATGCCTGCAAAGCTTGCAGAAACAATGACTATTTGGCACTTCAGAATCCTGCAGTCACCATTCTAACACAAACATTTAGACTGGACGATGCCGATCTAGTTCAGTGATGTAATCGAATTTGTCAGAACTATCTCTCTAAGTCAATGCAAAAACCCAAACAGACACAAACGTTGTGTAACATCTTGAGCTTTGCAGACCTGTGAGAAATGGCTCAAGGTGATGACTAAAATGTTAAGCTATCTCTACATGCCAGACAGGAGAAGTAAAGCTGAGAGCACAATGCAATAGGGAGAATGAACAGTTGTCAGAATCATTGGCTGATATCTCTCCATCGATCATCTTAATGGCTTGATTTGATAACAAGGTGTAGAGCTGGATGAACACAGCAGGCCAAGCAGCATTGGGGGAGCAGGAAGGCTGACATTTCAGGCCTGGACCCTTCATCAGAAAAATGGCTTGCTTTGTCATCTTTGAGCTAAACACAAAGTAATACAGATTCTTGCAGTTAAAGCATTGCTTTCCCCATGTTACATACACTTTTTTTCCTTTGTTGGAGGTGGTGGGGGGGGGGGGGAGCGATGATGTCCTTTGCAATATTTACATTCTGTATTGAGGCTCTTCTGCAAATATTTCTTTAATTTTCCCATATGTTTTCCTCATTCAGCCTGAATGCCTCTCTCAGAAGAATATAAATATCTGCTCTCTCATTAATACATTCTAAATGATGATTGACAACTTCAGGAGCTTCTGTGCATGTCAGTAGCTTTACCAAGAACATACTTCTTCTCTCTGAGCAAAATCCTGTCATGACAGTACATCTACTATGCTTGAGACAATCCCATCTTTAATGAGATTATCACTTTCCCAAATTCAGAATTCAGTTAGATAGATCAACATGGTCGCAAACAATCACTATCTCCCTCTCCCCATGCTCTGATATTGAACAAGTAACATAAGATTACATCAATAGCAGTTTCAAAGTATGTCATAAAATATAGATCACAGCACTATTTCCCAGCAGTTAGCAGGGTTGCTACGCTTATTTGCTCAGTCTTGTTATTTAACTCTGTAAATATTTCATAGTCTTACCACACTGTGTTTTAAAAAATCCAACTCTATCTCATATCTATTTTAAATTCTTACAACAACGGGAAGTGGAAAATAAAACCATTCCTTGATGGTGTGGCTGGCGTCGACAACTCTGGAAATTCACTCAATCTTAGCTTCACACTTCTGGCATCATGTTTCAAATAATATGTTTAAAATCAGTCACAAACTAAAGTAAAACCTGTTAATGCTGTGGTGGGTCACCTGACAATGGCAAGCCAGTACATAATGTACCATTGTATTTCTCCCTTTATTCTTTTATGGGATGAGGGCGTCGCTGGCCAGGCAACATTTACTGTCCATCCCTAATTACCCAGAGGGCAGTTCAGAGTCAACCACATTGCTGTGGGTCTGGAGCCACGTGTAGGCCAGACTAGGTAAGGATGGCAGTTTCCTTCCCCAAAGGATATGAGTGAGCCAGGTGAGTTTTCCAAACAATTGACATCGGATTCATGGTCATCATTAGACTCTTAATTCCATTATTTACTGAATTAAAATCCACCATCTGTCATGGTGGGATTCAAGCCCAGGTTCCCAGAACACGGTCTGGGTCTCTAGATTAACAGTTCAGCAATAATACTACTAGGCCAGCGGCTCCCCTCAAAACAGAAGGTCCAGGCAAGATACCTGTTCTGCCCCAACAATGCAGCAAACATTCCATCCTAATTCCTCTTAAGCACATTGTCACATTTTTGTAGAATAGTTGGAAGCCAAATGCAAAACCCTTAGCTTCAGGTGACATTCAAAATCTTTTGCTCGTTGGAAGAGCAATTCCTTTCTCATTACTAAAAGAAGTACTAAAGGGGAAGTTAGAAAGCAGCACAATATCTCTGTCAGTGTGCTAGGCCAGAAACTTTCCTGCCAGGAGATGTGAGAGCTAATTTACCCCCAGCTGCTGTCACACACCTCCCAGTGGCTAGATTGTGAGCAACATCAGCATTAGCCATCTGCATGCAGCAGAGCTCCCCACTGCTCTCAGTAATATTGTGAAAAGTTAAGGACTCCCAAGATGTGCTAAAGATAGCACTAAAATAAAAGCCGATTTCAGAAGATTTGACTTGCAACTTTCAGAGTGAAGTTCGATGCTTACAATCGGACTTCCTGGTCAGCTACAGAGCTTTTGGTACTGGCAGATCAAATGGAGACGATGCAATCAGCTCAGTTGGCATAAAGTAACTTTACATCCATTAACAATAGAGAAAATCCTGAAATGGGATACTGGCCTCCAAACACATTTAGCTCTGCATCCGTAACACCAAGGTGTAAAACATTCCCAAATAAAAATACCATGAGTAAATTGAGGATTAATTAAATCCCACAGTTCTGGTGGCATCACAAACTATACACAGCAATTTGGGAAACTTTTGATCAGATTTCACTCTCATAGCTCATTCTTAATCGCCATAATATTTACTGCAGATAGCAATCTAAACATACCATCAGATTGCCTTTTATCAGCTGCATTATAGTGGTATTTCTGTGATGAAAATTAAAATTTTAAATTTTGATTACTAATCAAATATACTGTACTACATTGCTGAAAACAAGGCATGTTAATTCACTAGAATTTATTTTCTGCTATTCCAGTTTATAGAACATTACAGCACACTACAGGCCCTTCGGCCCTCGATGTTTAATTGCAACCCCTTACAAAATTAAGGTAAGGAAGAAATGAAGTGTGCTTATATGTGCCAGATAGAAATACAACTGAGAAACAAACTGAATACAGTTTGAGAGAGAGAGAGAGATAATGGGAACTGCAGATGCTGGAGAATCCAAGATAATAAAATGTGAGGTGGATGAACACAGCAGGCCAAGCAGCATCTCAGGAGCACAAAAGCTGACGTTTCGGGCCTACACCCTTCATCAGAGAGGGGGATGGGGTGAGGGTTCTGGAATAAATAGGGAGAGAGGGGGAGGCGGACCGAAGTTGGACAGTAAAGAAGATAGGTGGAGAGAGTATAGGTGGGGAGGTAGGGAGGGGATAGGTCAGTCCAGGGAAGACGGACAGGTCAAGGAGGTGGGATGAGGTTAGTAGGTAGATGGGGGTGCGGCTTGGGGTGGGAGGAAGGGATGGGTGAGAGGAAGAACAGGTTAGGGAGGCAGAGACAGGTTGGACTGGTTTTGGGATGCAGTGGGTGGAGGGGAAGAGCTGGGCTGGTTGTGTGGTGCAGTGGGGGGAGGGGACGAACTGGGCTGGTTTAGGGATGCGGTGGGGGAAGGGGAGATTTTGAAACTAGTGAAGTCCACATTGATACCATTAGGCTGCAGGGTTCCCAGGCGGAATATGAGTTGCTGTTCCTGCAACCTTCAGGTGGCATCATTGTGGCACTGCAGGAGGCCCTGATGGACATGTCATCTAAAGAATGGGAGGGGGAGTGGAAATGGTTTGTGACTGGGAGGTGCAGTCTGTTTGTTCTGAGGCAGTTGAAAATCCAAAAAGATAAAGAAAGAGGAATTACATTAAAAAATACAATTCACATGAAGGGGAATTCCAAAGGTTTTTTTTATAGGCGCATAAATACTAAGACAAAGCAGGCTAATTAGGAACCAAAAAGACACTCATACTTTGAGGTGGGTTTCATGGGGGAGGTACCGTCTGAATATTTTGCATCTGTTTTTAAAAAGGAAGCAGATTTTATTTTTTTAATTGTCTGTCCCTATTTGCCCTTGAGAAGGTGGTGGTGAGCTGCCTTCTTGGAATACTGCAGCACTCCTGCTGTGGGTTGACCCACAATGCCCTTAAGGAAGGAATTTCAGGATTTTGACCCAGCAGCAGTGAAGGAACAGGCTGAAGAAGCAGTTATGCAGGATGTGGTTACAGAGGAAGAAACTCAGACATGGAAAGGAGGGATTAGGTAAACGTTTGGTATAGAGAGTTAACAGAGAACCTAGACTCCTGGATTGGACGAAACGTTTGCAAGGATATTGAAAGAAGTTAGTGTAGAAATGTAATGTGGCCATAATCACAGTCTTCTCTGGATTCAGGGGTTGTGCCAAAGATCTGGAACATCGCACATCCTACATGTTTATAATTTTTCATGAACAAGTGCAAGCCTGCATTGCAGACCACGCAGTTTAGCTTCACATGGTGGGGAAGCAGTTATTTAGGATAGAATTGATAGTAACCTCAACAAAAGTGACTTGTTTCGGCAAAGCCAGTATAGATTTCAAACCAGAAAATCATGCTGACCTAATTTAGTGTTCTTCAAAGAGGTAACAGAGGGTTGGTGAGGATAATACTGTTAATGTAGCATACATGGACTTCTAAAACGGCATTTGATATAGTTCTATGTGACAGAATAGTTAGAAAAGCTAAGCTCATGAAATAAGGAGGGAGAGGAACAATGTGGCTCAGTGATAGGGAACTGATAGTAATAGTTTAATCAATTATAGGTTCAATCAAGAGGGTAGAAATAATGAGGTCAGTCGATCCTGTTTTATATTAGCATTATTTTCCAATTGTGTTTGATAATATGACTGCATACAGATTTAGAAATCCATCTGTAAAAGAATTAAAGGTGGTAGATCAAGCTGGTAAAAGGTCGATGGGATGTTCTTGTATTTGAAGATTGTTTGAGATGGTTTTTGTACAGTAAACCCACAGAAGTCAGCAGACTGTATTGTGGAGTTGTGGTCCATCTCAAAGTTCTACACTAGAGAGCCCAGTGAAGTGCTTTGTTTGGAAAATGGGGCATTGGTAAATCAACCCTCAATGCATTTTTCATAGTTGCTCAGTTTCAGAAGGCAACTTGAAGGAGTTTTTGAATAGGACAGCACTTACCCCACACAGAAGGTGGGAAAAGAAACTTAAATTGGAATCATGATTGATCAGGGTCGAATTTTTCCAATGTTTGATCACCTTTGTTTATGTTCTGACTCATAGGCTTGGAGTAGTAACAGCCAAGTTTTCAGAATGTGTACAGTTTGGTATATTAGTTTATGACTGGCTACACCCATTGAAGTAAAAGTAAATTTCAGAAGAATAAAGGGGGTAAGGCTTAGTGTTTATGAGCCGAGTGTGATCAGTGCACCCAACACAAACAATATCAGTAAGAATATCTCCGACACAGGTCCTCTCAAGCTTTAATTCAATTGCACCTGAGGTGCTAAGGAGTTATAAATCTTTCACTGCCGCTGATGAGCTCTCACATTTATCTACTGATATTTCTTTATTAAAAGCTGGGAAGAGCAGCACTGGGCTGGACTCTTTTTATCCTTCAAATTACTCAGCAGATGGCTTATGCACCATTCTGTGCTGCAGATCCTGACAGGACAGGTCATATCACAGCAAGTACTTGGAACTACCTTCTTGCTAACCATCTGACTGCATCAGGACTACTGTCTCTGACCTACAAATAAAGTTACAAAAAAATTGATATTTATAAAATATCAATCACATTGGGTCCTTCTTGAAATGAAATCGGTAATCTACGTAATGTTATAGTACTTCCAAGCTAGCATCAATATATTTTAGCTCCCCTTCATCTCACCTCTAATGTTACACAAATGCACAAGTGCAAAAAGATTATAATCTTAAACTCTACCTTTATTGAACTTAATCTTGAAAAGCAGCTCCAACCAGCTCATCAAAAAAAAGTGTACAAATTCCTTCTAACTGAATCAGTCTATAAATAGCTAGCTAAGGATAATAGATATTGATCTTATGGTCATCTAATCTCGATTTTCCAAAACCCTCACAGGCTTCAGATGTTATTCTGTGTACTGAAATACTGATTACAGAATGTAATAGGATTGAAATGGTAATACCAGTTTCCTTATGCAACTACTTGTAGTTATTCTGTCAATATCATTCGAGTCCACAACAAATTCATTTTTGTAACTTGTGGTTTTTATGGAAATGGAATTTCTCCAAATACTATAAACTCAGTGATTCTATCACTCAAAAGTATAAACAATTTTTTTTGAAAAAATACTGTTTTGCTATTGAGGATCAAGCCTGATAGTACAGGTATACAGACCTGAAATTTTCAAACAATTTTGTATTATACATTTTAAAGAAAAAAATACAAGTAAAACTGGAAGAGTTTTGTTTTTCTGATTTGGGGGGAACTACAACATGCATCGTGACATGGAGCAAGGCAAATCATTGACTTATATTTTATGAATAGTTGTAGAGGCTGCAACTAGGCTCGAAAGATCGGTTAGTTCATTTTTGGTTATTTTCTTTGAACATTTTGCTTTCCCAGATACGGAAATATTGGAAGTCAAAAGAAGGCAGCTCGGCTCACATTAAAGTGTCATCCAATTGGGAAAAGTTTTTTTTTTGCTTTCAGATTGGTGTAGGAAGGCATTGCATCAAAAGGATGAATGTGTTGGCTGGAATATGGAACATGTCATGAGATGAAGCCACTAGGAATAGATTTAATCACAGTTGGCAACCCTACTAGAAAGAATATCTACTTCTGTCTACTCTCTAATGACCACCACAATTCTGGTTGCAAAGTGTGTGTGTGCACTCCAAATAAGCTCTGGATCAGATTCAGTTGTAATGCCTCTCATGCCAAACCTTTGCTATAACCTATCTGGTCTTACAATGTGAAGTATAACAAATTAGGCAAGGTACCATCAGACTGCAAATGGCCTTGTAAGTTTAGATAATAACATGAATTTCCATATTCTAGTTACTTGCCTTTCCAAGTTACAGTGTTGTCCGTATAGATCAGCCCTTTATATCATTTCTTGATTTGTTCTTTACCTAGACTGCATGGATTAAAGACAAAGTCTACAATTGAGCCTAGATTTCTTCCAATTTCACCCTTTGCTACCTTATTCATTGAGTAGGCATGCTGCCCATTTTCTTCCTATATGTAACATCGTTCATTTCATGTCGGGTGTTCTGTCATTTCAGTTGACTTATAAATTTTACATTGTTTAAAAGATAAGAAAATCTCAGGATTTTCAAACTGCTTGATCATCATGAAGATTCCAAAGATTTGCAAGTCTCATAATAAAAAGATGAGTTGGTGTTGGTGTTTCTTGAGGTCTCTGGTGTTAACAAAGTTGATTTCTTTTTCAGTCTGATTGAAAACTAAATTAGGATGTGGTGTAAAAGGCTTTGCTCAGAGTAACAAAAAAGCTTGAAAAACAGTATTGTTATTTTGGCTGACATAAGAGAAAGTTCTACCTTTGAGTGACTGCGTGTGGAGTTTGCACATTCTCCCCATGCCTCTGTGAGTTTCCTCTGGGTGCTCCGGTTTCCTCCCACAGCCCTATGATGTGCAGGTTGGGTGGATTGGCCATGCTATATGTAGGATTATGGGAATTAGGGCGGGGGCATCCTGGGTCTGGGTGGGATGTTCTTTAGAAGTTTGCTGCACACCCAATGGGGTGAATGGCCTCTGCACTGTAGGGATTCTATGATTCTTTTAAAGTCAGTATTTCCCAGCTGCTATCGTCTATGTTGGAACTAATTTAAATCCCTTTATCTGAAAAACACCATTCTTCCCAGGCCTGTACACTGAAAAACCTCTTGATTGATTATCAAATAAAAATTCACATTTGCTTTGCAGTATCTTGGACAAAACGTCAAACATTCTATGACCACCCCTTCCACTCCCCCTCCCATTCTCTTGATGACATGTCCATCATGGGCCTCCTGCACTGCCACAATGATGCCACCCGAAGGTTGCAGGAACAGCAACTCATATTCCGCCTGGGAACCCTGCAGCCATATGGTATCAATGTGGACTTCACCAGTTTCAAAATCTCCCCTTCCCCTACTGCATCCCTAAACCAGCCCAGTTCATCCCCTCCCCCCACTGCACCACACAACCAGCCCAGCTCTTTCCCCCCACCCACTGCATCCCAAAACCAGTCCAACCTGTCTCTGCCTCCCTAACCGGTTCTTCCTCTCACCCATCCCTTCCTCCCACCCCAAGCCGCACCCCCCGCTACCTACTAACCTCATCCCACCTCCTTGACCTGTCCGTCTTCCCTGGACTGACCTATCCCCTCCCTACCTCCCCACCTACACCCTCTCCACCTATCTTCTTTACTCTCCATCTTCGGTCCGCCTCCCCCTCTCTCCCTATTTATTCCAGTTCCCCCCCCCATCCCCCTCTCTGATGAAGAGTCTAGGCCCGAAACGTCAGCTTTTGTGCTCCTGAGATGCTGCTTGGCCTGCTGTGTTCATCCAGCCTCACATTTTATTATTCTATGACCACCGTTCATTTTGAAATCCTTACAGCAAATTTCCATTATGATCTGAGCAGATCCAAAATAACTGCCTTCAGAAATTCATCAATTTCACTGGCCTTATTTGCAACAAGTATCCTTCTGTATGGTACTGCCCACAGAACCTGATTGTCATGAAACGTAAATCAATCTGTGTTGTGAATCTTGTTCATTAGTGACAAAATTAGCTGACTGAAAGCTGAAATGCTTTCTTAGCTTTCTTTAATCTACAGAACAACGGAATAATTAGGAAGGATTACACCCTCTTGTTGCAAGTGAGATTTTAGATCATCAGTGCTGGCAGGTGGTGTATGGTGGTGTTTACCACAAAATAAAAGCTTTTTGTTTGCATGGAACAAATCAGACTATATGGCACACTGGGGACAATCATTGAAAACAGCTGCCATCCTGTGAGAAACATACACATGCGCATGCAGGCTTCCCATTTGTTTGTGCAATTGTTACTCAATCGCTCTATGTTTACGGACAGGGTTTTGCAAAAGCCTAAATTAGCACCTGGCCAACACCCCTTCTAAGACACTTGGTTACACTGTGTTAAGACATATAACACAAAACCAAGATAAATAACTTAGTAAGGATCACATTATCCTAAAGAGGATCTCCTCGCATTGAAATGACAGTTGTCAAATTCCCACAGAAAGCAATGGCAAACTTTAGACAAAACATGGACAAATAACTTGATATTCAATACAACTTGTAATAATCCTCAGAACTGTTACACAGTTAGAGTCATAGAGATATACAACACAGAAACAGTCCCTTCAGTCCAACTTGTCCTTGCCAAACAGATACCCTAACTAAATGCGATCCCATCTGCCAGTGTTTGGGCCGTATCCTTCTGAACGCCTTCTTATTCATATACCCATCCAGATACCTTTTAAATGCTGTAATTGTACCAGCCTTCACCACTTCCTCTGGCAGCTCATTCCATACACCCACACCCTCTGCATGAAAAAGTTGTCCCTTCGGTACCTTTTAAATCATTTCCCTCTCACCTTAAACCTTAATTATTCTGCAATTTTAAATGACCTAATAATCATCACCTAATAATTCCTTGCACAATGTATACAAGGGAAAAAGAACAGGGAAGATCCTTTTGCACTAAAAGCAAATAAATTGACTTTAATGTCGTTTTTCCAATCTACATGAAGAACTGTCACAACAATTCAGGGTTTTTTTTTACTAATGACAGTCTGGTGAAAACAGGTTTCAAACTGAGCTCATCCTGACGTGTTCTCATTCACGACCTTCAACGATTGTGTGATACAAGTACAGGATGTAAAAAATGGTTGTGTTTCAGGGCAGTTTCTAATTTCTGATTGAAGGGGAAGAATGAAGGGGATCACTTGATATGCTCTGAATTCTGCCTGACAAGCCTCAGTGGTTCGATTACTAGAATGTTAGAGAGCTGAAGTCGACTTCATGTGAAGATGATGCAAAATGGACACAACTGCAGATGGAGTGCAGTTGCATTCTCTCTGCAGAGACGATCAATCTGCAAATCTCAGGGAAGGCCTATTATAGAATCCCTACAGTGCAGACAGAGGCTATGCAGCTTATTGAGTCGGCACCGAGCCTCTGCAGAGGATCACACCAATATTCACCCTTCCACCCGACCCACATTTCTCATTGAATCCACCTGAACTGCACATCTTTAGATGGTAAGAGGAAACCAGGGCACCTGGAGGAAGCCCACACAGGCTCAGGGAGACTATGCGAAGTCAACATAGATGGGTCAACCGGGGCTGGAATCAAACCTGGACCCCGTGAGGCAGCAGTTGCTAACCACTGTGCCACCCATAAGACTGCCAAATGTCACAAAATGTTATGCTTTAAGTTGACGTTTCAGTTCCAAGATAGAATGGAGTTTGAGGGATTCTAGAAGACAAACATACCTCAATACAGAGCCCAGGTGATTCAAACTGCTCTCTGGAAGGGGGCTTGAGAAGGAAAAGGTGAATAGAAAGCTGTTATCATATTGGATTGCAATTTTTCTGACAGTCTCAAACTTGGACAAAAGTCAGTTTGTAACAAAAATGAGAAAATGTAGGACATAGAGACCTGAAGCTGGTAAACAGAGAAAAGTCTTCAGCTCACTACGCAGCTCGAGGGCAAGAGCTTATATTCAGATTTAAGAGATCGAGTTTGCGAAGATTTAAAATAGGCTAGAAAATTTGTTTAGTTTGGGCTACTGGAAAGAAAGTTCCATTGTAATGTTCATGATGCAAGTCAATTCTAATATTAGAAATTATCCAATTCAGAAATCAAGCGAGGCCATTGGGAGCAGACATTAACTTTAGACTGGTTCAAAGAACATGGTGTCCATAAAGGGACGCTAACACAGGGGGAATGTCATATTATATACATAAAAAAAATCTACTTATTCAAAGTTCCCTTCATTTTGTCGGTTACAAGAAAACTCCTGAAACTTTAAATCCTATTGTGCTATCCTCTCAATCAACAGCTGGAAGTTCGAATATCTCTTGAAATAGTCCCAACAAACAAGACCACAACCAGGGTATTTCCTTTCAGTTGTCCCCGTTACAGTGAATTTGTGAAGAACAAATCTTCAAAATTAATCTTGAGGGAAAAATACATGTCGTGTTCGACATAATAGTTTTCTCCAAAAGGCCTAATTACAAAAGACTGACTGACTGATTTTGCATTTCCAATGCATCCCCATCTCCATCCTCCCTCCTCTCCCCCCCCACCTTCCAAATTCCCTGAAATGCAAAGCTTGCGAGAGAGACATTTGCTTGGGGATTCATTGCACAGTACGTGTTAAAGATATCATCCACTCTGCCTCACACAACATTACATTCATAATCTTCAAGGTTGGAGAGTGGGAATAGTTAGCTGATCTGGATGGCTCTGTAGTCAGTCAGCTGACCACACTGCTTTGCAACCAGACGCCAACTTTCAGTACTGTTTCATTCAAGGCCTGACCTTCTGGAAGTTTCTCAGAGTAAATGTGATGCGCCAGGCTTTTGTTTTAAACTGGGCAACACAATGTTTACAAATTAATGACAAAGTTAACATCTTTTCTTCAGGCACTGAAATGTCGTTTATTTTCACTTAAACTCCAAGAAAACAATATAAAAGTAGGCTTATCTCCTGTTTAATTTCAAAGTCACAATAAAATTACAGCATTATTCAAACTAAACATTTTGCTTTTGTCCTAAACAAAGTGAATGGTGGTGCGAACAGAGGCAAAAAAAAGGCAGAAAAAGCAAGTTGCAATATGCAGCCCTGAACGAGACCAATTCTTCCCAGGGCACCTCCTTTCTCCGGACTTGCTCCACCATAGATGAAGAACTTGCTCTGCTTTGCTTCCAATGCAACTAAATTTTCTTCATTTGGGACAGGGAGCTTTTGGTAAAAGATCTTATCCAGCACTCTGCATGTCATGTATGATATATTCACATCTGCTCAGTCTTTTCCTTTAAAAGGAAAATATAGAGAGTGGCTTACTTTCTGGCAGTTATGGTTTCCCAGCTTCTGGTCTCTATGTCCTACATCTTCTCATTTTGAAGAAATGGTGCGCAGTGCTATTTGAAGTGTTGCTGAGATGTTAATTCACTATTCAGTGGAATGGCCCAACAGTAACTGCAGGACCAAAGTGTGTTTCTGTGCTGTACATCTCTATGACCATGAAACTCAATAATGCAAAAATGAATACATGAATATTAAATCTAGTTTGTTTACTTTTTAACAGGATTTATTTCATGAGCTAACTCATCAAGCCAAGGAAGTGAACAAATACATACAAAATCAGTGAATGTCCAGCTCAATTAATGATAAACTGCGAGCTCACAGGGAGGATGCACAGCAAAAAGTGACTCAACATGAACTTGACAACACATTGTGGAGCTGAATGAACGCAGCAGGCCAAGCAGCATCTTAGGAGCACAAAAGCTGACGTTTTGGGCCTAGGCGCTGAATCCAGCTCCACGCTTTGTTGTCTCGGATTCTCCAGCATCTGCAGTTCCCATTATCTCTGATACAACATGAACTTGAACTTGTTATCTACTTTTCTTGCTATATGAAAGAAACTGACAATTGTACAATTTGGTGAATGAAACATAAATTTTTAAACTGCATTCACATGAAATTTGAGCTGATCCACTTAACTGGCCTTGAGAAACTAATTTTAGAAATCTGAAGCGTCATTGTCTTAAATATCACGAAAAAAAAATCCATAATGTTTAAAAGTGGTACTTTAAGATGTTGAAGCTAATTTCTACTTTAATCCTTCACAAATGGGTCTCGGATTTTATTGATGCTTAAGGGTGAATGATTGCAAGATCCTGGCTTGTTGCTCAACCTGCTTGATGCCTCGTCTATCCTAATACCAAAATTCCTCTCCTGATAACGGCTGAACAAAACCGGCATTGTCACAGGGAAAAACCAATACCTCAATCTTTGAGCTCAGCTCCCTTAGAGGTCAACACAATCGTATCCCCTTGCTGCTCCAGTCCAAGATGTATTAAAATTTGCAATGTCTAATTTTTGCAGTGTACTATGAAACCTTTAATTATCTAATTTTGTGTAGATTCCCTCAAAAAGTACGGACAATGCACCCTTGTTTATTGGATGACAATTTGATATTTGACAATTTGAACATAAAGTTGAGACACTTGCTTTACCTTATTGACAGGATGAATGTCATTGGATTGACCAATATTTCCCATCCTGAACCACCTTTGAGGTGGTTTTGGTGAGCTGCCTTGCTGAACCAATGCAGCGAAAGAAATGCACATACCCTCAGCTCATTCCAGGTGCTCCTGGAATGTGATTCATCAAGAATGAAAGAATAGTAAGAGCAAGTGAGGATGGGGTGTGGTTTGGAGGGAAGGCTGTGTATGGTGATGTTTTCCCTTTCCTATATGTCTGCTACCTTTCTAGTTGCAAACCATCATGAGTTTGAAAGGTGCTGTTGAAGGAGCATTAGTGTGGTGAATCTTGTCAATGGTACATCCCGCTGATAGTGTGCAACACTAGTGGAAGAAGCAAATGTTGAATGTGGTGGATGGGGTACAGTTCAGGAGGACTACTTTGCCCTAGATGGTGTTAAGTTTCATGATTGTTGTTGGAGCTGCAATCATTCAGGCAAGAGGGGAACATTCCATCACACTCCTAACATGTACCTTGTAGATAGCGAATATGCTTTGGAGAGTCAGCTGGTGAGTTCCTCACTGAAGGGTTGCAAGCCACTGATTTGGTCTTGTCGCCTCAGGATTTATATGGGTCAACCACTTCAGTTTGTGATCAATGGTACCAGGATACTAATACAGTGGGGCTCAGTTATAGTAGTGTCATTGAATATCAAGGGGAGACAGCCCAATTTGATCATTGGCTAATATTGTGTCAATGTTACATGTCACTGACTAGCTCAACCTTAGAATTTGTCCAGAATTTGCTCCATATGGATATGAACAGTTTCAATATCTGAGGAGTTGGGAATGGTGCTGAACCTTGTGCAATCTGTAAACATCCCCACTTTGACCTTATAATGGAAGGAAGATCATTGATGAAGCAGCTGAAGATGGTAGGGCCAAAGACACTATTCTGAAGTTCTTCTGCATTATGTTCTGGAGCTCAGAAAATCGAACTACTATGATAGTAATCATGTTCTTTTAACACTATACAAGTCCCACCAGTGGAAAGTTTTCCCCTTATTCCCATTCACCTTGGCATTTACGTCTGAAAAATCTTTAGCAAAAACTGAAGAGAGGCATTTAACCTTACATGCAGACCAAAAAGAAATTCTCCAAATTATAGGGAAAGTTTTAATCAGCTAAACAGTTGCCAACGGTAACATATTCCAACACATGATCAGTGGCAAGAGCAATGATTGAAACCATGGGCCCTGGCTGCCTCTTCTAGCCCAGAAACTCAGCCCCCAATCTGACCACTGCTGCCAGACTCCAGGCCAGAGGGCAGTAGGTCCTCTTGATTACAGGACAATTATGAGGCTCCAATATACTCCTCCTGGCCTGGGCCCTGGTCAGCAGGCAGTAACATGATTAACAAATAGCTTATCCATGTAAACATAATGCATAAGCAGGATATTCAGGGGAACAGCTAGATCAATGCAGCTGATCCTATTCAAGATATTATTCACTGAATAAGATTATTCTTCAGCTGCTTTTTTTTTGTGATTTAAAATCTTTTACCTGCACGAGTTATATATAGTCAAATTGGGAATCCTTGTTCCACAAGCTTTGATGAATAAATGAAGTTCCTTTTCAAAATTCTACTGAGGGATCTAGGTGCTGGAGGCCAGTATTTATAGCCAGCCTTAATCGCCCAGACAAATGGTGATGAGCCTGAAATGCTGCAGTCCAACTCATATATATCTATGAGAAGGCTGTGAGGAAGAGAGTTTCAGGATTTTGACCCAGCGACTCTTAAGAAATGATATGTTCCAAGTCAGGATGGTGTGGGGCTTGGAGGAAAACTTGTTGGGAGTGGTGTCCCCATGCAGCTGTTGGCCTGGTGCTTTTAGGTGGTAGAGCTTACAGGTTTGCAACTGCTCGCAAATTGTCTTGGTCCAGTACAACTTGTGTATATTGTGCACACGACTACCATAGTTTGTCAGCGGTGGAGGGACTGAATGTTGAAGGTAGTGGACGGGGTGAAAATCACGTGGCCCTCTTTGTTTTTGATAGTGTTGAGCTTTGAATGTTGTTGGAGTTGCACTCATACAGTCAAGTGCAAAGTATGCCATCATCCTCCTAACTTGTTCCTTTTTGATGATGGATGGGCACTGAGGAGATAGGAGAGGAGTTACTTATTACAGAACTCACATTCTCTGACCTGCTGTTGTAGCATTAGTAGGGTTGTTGCACTTCAGTTTCTGGTCAAGGGTAATCCCAGGATGTTGACACTGCGGGATTCAATGGTGGTTTTACCATTGAAATTCAAGGTGCACCTGTTAGCTTCTCTCTCGTTGGAGACAGCCATTACCCGCCAGGAATGTTACTTGCCACTTTCCAGCTGAAGCCTGAATGTTGTCCAGGCGTAAGAGCATAGACTGCCTGCAGGTTCGAGTCCGACTGGATCCCAAGTTGTGCAATAATATCTCCTGATTACAAAACATCTGAGTCATCAGGAATGGTGTTAAAAATTTTCATTAACAGTGAACATCTCCACCTTTGACATCTTGGAAGGGAGGTCACTGAAGAAGTTTGTTAGTGTCTTGAACCCTTGCAGCAATGGCCTGGGCTTCTAATAATTAGCCTCCAATTTCCACAACCCCAGTTTTCCTTTGTGCTGGGTTTGACTAATTTTCACAGTTATTATTGTGAAAATTATCTCAGAGCAGTATACTGTATGAAGTACATTTTGACAGCACTAAAGCGGAATGTGGTAAGCAGAGTTCAAGGAGCTCCTTTGACTTTCCAAGCATTTTTTTTTAAATTATCCAACTTTTCTACAGCTGTCACAAGTGTCATGGACAGATGAGGAGCTCAGTGCATGCATGTATACATACATGAGCATGCATCCAGTGCAATGTGAACCAAGCAACAAAAACAGATGACCCGCACACGAACAGATAACAGTCACTGCCATCTTGGATTAGTAGCAGCAATGTAAATGAACTGCACCTCAAGATTCCTTTCAGCCCGACTCCAGGCTGTTGCCTATAAGATTAGAATCACAGGAATTTACAGCATTTAGGTTGATCCCAGGTTTAGGTCAGGAATTCAAAAATCCTACAAAAGTGCCTCAGCGTCGGTGTTAAATCATAAAGTCTCCACAGTTGATCAGCCTGGGTGTTTCTGTCTCCCTCGTTGAGACAGCATTGTAGCCTGGAATTGTCATTTCTGGTTTTGAAATTTGAAAGTGGCATTAAACCATCAAATGTTGAATAATGTTACTTAAGTATTCATGTGCAATTGAACCCCTGTGGTCTGTTACTATCCTAATACAGTTTCTCAACTCCACCTATGGTGCCCACAGCCTTCGAGCCAGGTCTCAGAAACAGCTGAACAACGAAAGCAAAATACTGTAGATGCTTTGGGGGGAGGGGTTGAAAGAAAAATAATACACTGGAGAAACTCAGCAAGTCTGACAGCACCCACGGAGAGAGGAAGAGTTTGCATTTTGAGTCCAAAGACCCTTCTTCAGCACATCCTGCTCTCCGCTGGAAAATTCTTGCAGAGATAGTAGGAACTGCCGATGCTGGAGAATCTGAGATAACACAGTGTGAAGCTGGATGAACACAGCAGGCCAAGCAGCATTAGAGGAGCGGGGAGGCTTGACGGAAAGTTTTGGGTCGGGACCCTTCTTCAGAAATGGGGAGGGGAAGGGGATTCTGTCAATGGTGATGTCAAAATTCTCGCCTTTGTTTTCCCTGACCACATTTCTTATTTTGCTTAATACAAAAAGCAAAAAGACACCAGATAATAAAAAATTGTAAAACAAATGTTGTGATCTCAGCATCACCTAGAATTTACGTTCCCACTTCCCTTAACACTGACTGCCATGTCTCACAGGAAAATAGACCGACTGTTGTTCAGGGACCTTAACTGATGGAAATGCAAAGCATGCACATGCTCTACTTTAAATCATTTTCAACACTATCTTCTATTGGATTACAACACAATGATGCTGTCAGAGATTGTGGAAAGGATTACTAGATAGGGAGTAAAAAAGGAACAAATTGGAAATAGCTGAAGGCCCATCATTACTCTCTCCAGAGTGTCAGCATAGCTAATTACTCCCATCCAGCAAACCAAGAGGGAAAATCACAAGATTAGGCTTATTCACCATTAAACCAGAAAAACAAGTTTCAGAGTGGTAAAACTTTTGTCCACCCAGCAATGTTGATTTTCCTACTAAATATTTCCAGCTAAATAATGTCCCCTGTTTTTATAAATAAAATGAGTGCAACTATTCAATATTTATTGGCATTAAATAATGAATACTTTATAAGTTCATGATTCCTGAACAAAATCCCCACAATTAATCACTGGACCATTGGTTTTCTACTTATCAGTAAGCATAGGCCAGCAAGTGAGACAAAGTGTATGTAAGCATGATAAGTGCTGACACTGTAAAAAGAAATCTATTTTAATCAAAATGCTAGTCCATCAAGAAATCAGTTTAAAATCGCTCGGCACAAGATAATAATACATTGTAATCAAACATTAGTACAAAGTTGGTTATTTGCAAAACACAGAAATTCTACAATGGAAGTTGTCAGCAGAACAACAATCATGTTGATTTGAAGCAGTTTTGGGCAAATACTGAAGGACAGAAATGCATCAAACCATTCAGTCCATTGGTTCCATGCTGGCATTTATACTTCAAATTGAGCCTCCCTCCATCTTTTGTCACCTAAATCTATTATTGTAACCTTCTATTCCCATCTTTTTCATATGCTTGTACGGTTAGATATTATTATTCACTTTAACCACTCCTTGGTGATGAGCTCCACATTCTCAACACTGGGTTTGAGTCATTAACAGATGAATGCCAAGGACAGAGTCTATAAACTGGATGAAGTGAAGCAATTTCTCTATCACATTTGACATGTTAAATGATGCAGGAAGTTCTGGGAAAATCACTACTTCCATGATATTAGCTCATTTCCAGACATTTGAAACTCTCTAAGAAAGTCATTTTCAGACTGCATTCATCTTTTCTGAATCTGGAATTCCTTACCTCTGATATAAAGATGCAATCTTGGGATAATTTTTACCTAGCAGCGTAAATGGCACAATTGTTAAAATAATTATATAAATAAATTAAAATGAACATTTCTTGCCTGTAAAAGGAGATATTAAGACTAACTTGCAGTAATATGTGCAAGATACAGCATGCATTGAATTAAAAGAAGCAATGCCATAAATATTCAGATAATATGGCTGTCACTGCAAAGCTGGAGATGCTAGAACATTTGAATTTTGATTACTATCTGGTAATTTATGCTAATGGATTTTATCATTTAGAAACTGTGCAATTCTAATTTTTAACTCTTGAGAATGTTTTGGGATTTAAAAATTACCTATTAATGTTGGGGAACTGCTAGAGGCTGATCAAAATGATTAGATGAAAACATCCACTACGATCATTCCTTTGTTTTATTGGTATGGCCAATGCAGGCAGATGTTGTATACAAATGCAAAATAACTGACATGAATGAGTCCATATGAGGAAATTTATAATCAGTTCACATTTGCTATTGCACTTTAAAATTTCCCTACAAATTTCTCTTCCCAGAGTGAAGCCTCTCCAGTCAAACAGTGAGTGAGAAATGGAGCCACTGTAGCCAACATTTAGTTTACACACCACAGAGTAACTGAATTTTCCTAAATAAGGATTAGTAAACCTTACTGAGTTTTGAACAGTCATGAGCACAGCCCAGTCCATCACACAAGCCAACTTTCCATCCACTGACTCCACCTATACTTCTTGCTGCCTTAGTTATAATCTCTTCCAACCTCTTCCATCAAGTAGAAGAAAGGAAAGCTTAAACACATGTACCAACAGATTCAATAACAGCTTCTTCCCTGCTGTTATGTGACTTCTGAATGAACTTCTCGAATTTCAAATTTATTGTTGGCCTCACTCTTCGTGCAACTTCTCTGCAGCTATAACGTCGTATTCTTTGTTCCGTTCTATTACCCTAAGGCATTTTGTATGTATGATCTTCCCCTATTGCACACAAAACAAAACTTTTCACTGTACGTGACAATAATAAATCAAATCAAAGAAGGGTGACTGGACTTGTCTGCTTTTTCTCCACAGATGCTGCCAGACCTGTCGAATTTCTCCACCAATTTCTGTTTTATGTCATAATAAATCCTAAAATTAGTTAACGTGCATATAATATTGGGTTATCCAGTTGCATTTCTATCTTACCAAATGTGAGGAAATATACTTTTGCAAGGAAAGAAAGGAAGTCATCAGTTTTTTAGAAAGGATGGCTGGGTTTTGGGTACCAAAGCTGGGGATCCACGTTGGGAAACTCCCAGACTTACAATGGTAAGTGGTGCCCTGAAAAGTATACTTTTCATTCAGGGAAGTAGGTGCAGACCTGCCAACCCCAGAAGCAGAGGGCACAGGCAGACTGGTAAATTGGATTGCCTGAACTCTGGGAAATTCATCTCATTAGTTCTAGAAGCTGTTGCCTCCCATAATCTCCACACCATCTCATGCCACCCTCACTTCATTCACCTCCGTAGCCACTCAACTAATATCCATCATCAGTAGGCCTCTGAAGTAATATGGAGATGTGAAAATATAGAATTTACCAAAATTAATGAAGTTCTCAATCATCTACGCTTGACAGTGAAATAATTGCCATTCATAAAATGTATTCAAGGCTTCTAAATTTTGAACGGTTAATCTCTTCTAAGAAGTAAAACTTTTAATGAGTATCAACATAGACTGCCAATTCTTTAAAAACCTTCAAGTGACAATCTGTGGACTCAGCCCTTGACACCACTAACTTGGCATGCCCTCTGCACTGCCTAGTCACTGACTCAGGACATTTCACCCCACCCACGGCACCAACAATATTCGCTGAACCACCCACTATCATCTCCTATAAGACCTGCTTCTCTCGCATTCCAAAAAGCAAACAGCCCATAAGAGGGCTGAAACAGTCAAGACAGATAGTCACCATTCAGTTCTTCATCCCTTGTGAGAGATTCCTGACTCTGACTGTCCTGAGCAGGGCCCGGACCGGTGTTGGAGCCTGCCTCTTGGCTTATTGTGCCAGGAATGCAAGTGAAGGCTATCCCGCTGGATTTGATCTGCTGACAAATATGACAAACCTCTTGGCTTGGATCTGTCCTAAAAAGCCTGGCAGCACAAAAGTAACATAAGCCTGCATCTCTGGCTCAGGGGTCAAAGTCCAAATAGGAAATGCAAGGCAGGAATACGATGCGCATTCAGGTAGGCTCAGAGTTGTGGAGCTCTACAAGAGCAGTCAAAGAGCCTGGAAATGCAGCCTGTTTCGGTCCAGGAGCTGGGTGTGCATTCCTGAGTGCACAATGTCCTTTCTGTAGCATTACAATGATAGCTGGCAGTGCAGCTTGAGGTGCACCACTGGATTACAAAAGGGTCCTGTAATTGGATAAGAAATGTTCTATGAGGGGTCTTAGTGGTGGGCACATATTGGATACCAATATCCATCAAAATGAGATGCATATAGTCGCTAAGCACAGAGGGTTCCTTTGGTTGTTGATGCCTGATGTCCAACATGGAGGTTGTTCAGAGCAAAATGTGCTGAATTCACCAGGTACCAACTTCAATTCACCGGCTTCATCGGAGGCTCACTGATGTTGTTACCTAGAATGGTGACGAAATGTCTGAAAACTAACGTTCCAGCTCAGCGAGCAAACTCACATCCAGAAACTCAACCTGAGCTACAAATCTTCTCAAAACTAGCTATCACTAGGTACCGGATAAAAACTGAAAGAACTGCAGATGCTGTAAATCAGGAACGAAAACGGAAGTTGCTGGTAAAGCTAAGCAGGTCTGACAGTATCTTCCCTTTGCAAACCAACGTTTTCCCATCTACCATCAGCTCTGAGGAAGGGTCACCAGACCCGAAACATTAACTCTGATTTTTTTCTTCACAGATGCTGATAGACCTGCTGATCTTTTCCAGCAACTTCTGTTTTCGTTCCTGATTTACGTCATGTGCAGTTCTTTTGGTTTTTATTTAAGATTTACCAGAACATTACTTGGGCTGGAGAATTCTAGTTATGAATACAAAATGGATATACTGTTTTTTTTTACCCCTTGGAGCAGAGTAGACTGAGGGGAAACATAACTGAGATGTCTAAAATTGTGAGTGACGTAGACAGGGTAGAGGGGAAAGAACATTCCCCTTGGTGGAGGGATCACAAACTGGTGGCCATACATTTAAGATAAGGGACTGGAGGTCTAGCGGGCATGAGTGGAAATTGTTTTTCACCCAGAGGGTGGGTGGGTATCTGGAACACGGTCTGTAAGGGTGGTAAAGGCAGAAACCCTCATTATATTAAAGAAGAATTTAGATTCACACTTGCAATGACAAGGCACACAAACCAGGTGCTAAAAAACAAGATTAGTATCATTAGCTTTGGCCTCCACAAACCCAATGGATCGATGGGCCCTTTTTGTGCTGTATGATTCTTTATCAAAAATAAAAGGATATTCAAAAGTGTTGCAAATACTTTGCAAGGAGAATCTAATGTTATGAGATGTATGAATTTTGAGTTTTCTTCACTTGTGGTATAGACTCTCTATTATCGTGTAATTAATGCAACATCCTTGGTCTTCCAGTTTATATGTAGGCATGTACTTTTTTTGATTGCATGCCAGCCCAACTGGAGATTGGACAAGATAAAGGGAGTATCCACTGAAACCCATAGTTCATGGTGCTGCAATTAATATCGAATGCATAAGCCAACTGCTTGCAACAACATAACGTAGCGAACATCCTGACTTGTAGAGCATCACCCTTGTTTCTTTCTGTAAATATCTGAGTGTTGTTCAAAGAGATGAAATGCATTCTCCAGTGTGGCCATACGATAAATAGGGGGAGGTCCCTTCAAGATGGAGCACCACAGAAAAGAGAGCCATGAGCAATTCACTGCTTCAAGAAGACATTGTAGGAAGATGGGAACTTGGTGACTCACTGGTTAGCAATGCTGCCTCAGAGTGCCAGGGGCCTGGGTTCAATTCCACACTTAGTAACTGTCTGTGTGGAGTTTGCACATTCTTCCCATGTCTGCATGGATTTGTTTGCGTGCTCCAGTTTCCTCCCACAGTGCAAAGATGTGGAGGTTAGGTGGATTGGCCGTGGGAAATGCAGCATCATGGAGAATGGGGGAGGGGGGAGTGTCGGGTCTTGGCAGGATGCTTTTTGGTGGGTCAGTATGAACTGAATGGCCTGCTTCCACACTGGAAGGATTCTACGTTAAATGGCATTACCAAGTCAGCTAAGAAGGAGAATTCATCACTTTTCCCTGTTTTAGCACATTATGGCGCATAATCACCTCCCCCTCGCATTTACTACTTTTAATGTTTAGCACACAATGTCATTAATTCAAAGACAGACTTAACACCAATGATGGAAGGGCATTCCTTTTTTCAATGACTGCAGACATTCAGCACAAATGTGATGACTCACTACATAGTGGAACCCTTCACTACTTCATCCTTATTGGAAGTTGTGTAAACACTTCTCTCAAGGATACTATTGTAACAATCAGGCACACCAAGGTGACAGGCCCAGCATCGATGACTAAAGCAAAGTTCTGAAGATGTTAGAAATCTAAAGCGAAACAAAATGCTGAGGAAATTCAGCATGCGTGGAGAGAGAAAGAGGCATTTTCGAATCCACTATGACACCTCTTCAATTTTGAAGAGGAGCCCGTTGGACCCAAAATTGTTAACTCTGCTTCTCTCTTTGCAAACGCTGCCAGACCTGCTGAATTTCTCTAGCGCTTTGCTTTTGCTTTTATCAGCTGCAATGGCACTTGCTTCACTTGTACTAATCAGCAATGAGCTGACTGGCTCCATCCCTTTCACCCAATGAGGAGAGTTTAGACAATGATGATGAGGGAACCGTACTGGCTAAAATTCAGCCAGCGTGTAAACCAATGCAGTTGGCAAAGGCTCACAGTAAAATCAGGAATCTGCCGTCCCGACAGGTTCTCTTCAGTTCATGACCCTTCTTGATCCTCCTGAGATTTCCTTTCAAAACAAGGGCACTTTCCAAGGATTGAACATTAGTGCATTCACAGTCCATTGTTCTTATTGTGGTTTTAAAGACTTGCATCTACATAGTGCTTTTCATAAATGTTTTGTCACACCGTTAGCAGTTTGAATGTGGGATAAACAAACATTGTGCAGGATACCAGGAACAATTTCACTGCTCTTTTTCAAAATATCTGTACTGCACTGGGTCACCACTGACTTTTAGCTCAGCTGCTGGAGTGAGATTTGTACTCAGAACCTTGTGACTCAGAGGAATACAAATGTTATCAATTCAGCCAGAGATGACATCCCGATAGAAGTTTACATGGAGGATGCAATCCATCAGAGTTTTGCAATGGCTGTGAATGCAGTAAACACCTCCCAGTGGCACAAACTTCAAAAGATCTGATTTGTATGGTTCCAAAATTACTTCCCTGTTATTTTTCTCTATGCCTCGGCCAACAAATGGAAATGCTTTCTTAATCACTTATGTACATGTCTATAATGAAGGAACTGTACACGTGTGCTCCAAACTCCATCTGTTATTTATTACTCCTACCTGGGTTGTTGTCCCCAAATCCATAACCTAATTTCTTCGGATTGGATGCTAGTTGCCATTTCTTTTTGCCCACCTAACCAGTTCATTGTTGCAGTGGCCATACTAAATTGCCCACAGTGTCCAGGGATGTGCAGGTTAACCACGGGAAATGTAGGGTTACAGGGATAGGGTCGGTTGATGCGCCTGGGCAGGGTGTTCTTCTAAGGGTTGGTGCAGACTCAATGGGCCAAATGGCCTTCTCCCATACCAGAGGAATTCTATGATGCACTGGGTTAGTCTTCTGTACCTAGTTTTCTTCTGCAGCCTCTTCAGAAAGTGAGCATCTCTTGGTAATGCTCTTGCTATGTGTCTTTCATTCTTCCTCTCTGGTGCCTTAATTGATGATGCCACTTTGTGGAATGATGTTATGCAGTACAGCGCCACTATACTTGAAACATCAGACATGTTCCATTGCAAAACTCTTTTCAAGCACTTAAAGTAGCAATCCAATATTCCAACAGTTTTCTCAACTGCTACAATGGTGGGTATAAACACCTCATTACAGCTTTATTTTACTACTATCCCAGAACACTCTTAAAAAAGCCAAGAGGAATGGTTTCAGAGCTTAGCCTTAATCACTTGGCCACCAGCTCAAGACTTGTTTTTCTAATTCAAATATTGTCAGACTACAAGCTGCCTTAGAATGGAAGCATAAAAGAGCTGTTTGTAAAACAAATATTCATTTAAATAATTCCATGCTGATGACTGCAAATTAATTGAATTTTCAGATGTTGGAACCCATCTGCTAGATGTAGGCAATACCATCGTGTAATGAAGCAATTATGGATGCAAGGTACAGGCTATAATCATCTGAAACTTCAGAAATTCTATCATTTCATAGGATTCCCTTCATGTGCAATTACTAGGTTGTCAATGGGTAAGATGACAAACATGTTTCTCTGCTCAAAGAATGAGTTAGTTATTCACTTTGCATATCCAGTTCCTGAGGATTGACTGCTGTCGGTGGCATTTGCTAGCACAAAGCAAGGCTGAGGCTTATTCAAACTTTAGTGTTACACCGGTGAATGAGTTTGGCAACAGGTAAAATGTAATATTGGCCAATTCAGTCGGTCTTCTTTGTGAATTGCAAGCAATCTCTATAACATTCTGTTATCTACAGGCATGAGTTTCAATTTATAAAAATAGGTGAAGGGTTTGGATGAATGGGAGATGATCTTACCGTCTGCCTTGAAAGTCTGTGTTTAGCCATAATTTCTTTTACTCCAAAAAACAAAAAATATGATGAATTCTCACTTGGAAACTTGTTGTGGTGCTGTTTGCAGGATGGGGCCAAAAATGACTTTGCTCAGTAGTTCCTACTAGAATACATGGACAGATCAGGGACTTTTTTTTAAATGCACCAATTATCCAAACAGTTTTTAATCAGAAAGCTTTAAGAGCTGAAAAATAAAATTGGACAAACTTGACTGAAATCAAGTCCATTCTAAGCCTGCAAATACCGCTGGAGTAAAAACACAATGTAAAAGCAATTCTGTTCAAATCACAGCTCAGTTATCACAGCCAGACAGCCGTTACTGTTCAATATGACACCTGCCAGCAGCAAAATAACATTCAACACAGGTGGAACGGACCTTCCCCTTTAGATGTGTTATGGAACAACACAGATGGAAGTATGTTGCAAGAATATCAGAGTAACTCCTTCCCACACCCTCCACCACCACCATCATCACCATAAACCACAACCATCCCAACTTTCAAACCGAAAAGGTCTGGAAAATATAAGTTCCTGTACATCTTATTTTTCAAAGCGTTATACGCACATAAGCTACAAGTTGGGTACAAGGTGGTAGGTCATCGGGGTGCTAAGCAGTGAGCGTTGATGTCATCTCACTAATAGCGAATAATAACATTGATTCTCGATAAAGATCTCATTCTCAGCTGAACTTATGTGGAACTCATTATCAGAGCAGATGAGACAATTCACAAAGAATATTGATGAGTATACTAGATAAGTATAAATGCGGGAAGGTAAAAAAGGAAGAGGAGGATATGCTGGTGATGGCAATGTGGAAGCAAAGGGGCAAGTGCCTCATGCAGACACATAGTAACAGAGCGATGTCCCCAACATGGGTTCAATACCCACACTGACTGAGGTTACCACGAACCTTCGCAACCTCTCCCCTCATCAGTCATCTCTCTATAATGAGAGAGCAGCCTGGTAAGATTATGGTCACTTGCCTAGTTGTGCTACTTTGAACATTATGTTGCCAGAGTCCAGTGGTCTTTATAAGGACCCCTGATTTGGCTGCTATGTGCCTGGTATAAACGCAGTCAGGCAGACTCAAATTTGGAAAAGGAACTTAAAGCACCTATTAGGCATTCAGCCGTCCATGAGAATGGGCAACAGGCCTAACCAGTTTTCAACTATGGGCCCTCCATCATAGAGGATGCCCTAACCAACACAGACCGTGGTGTGCTCACATCACATGCTACAATGGGCCATGGATCTCAGTCGAATCACTAATCCAAGAATTAAGACTTCTCATTTTAAAAAAATTAAACATCTAAATGAAACATCTAAACATCTGATTTCTGAAGAAGGGTCGAACCCCAAAACGTCAGTTTTCCTGCTCCTCTGATGCTGCTTGGCCGGCTGTGTTCATTCCAGCTCTACACCTTGTTATCTCAGACATCTACATAGAGCTGTTTTATCAATTAGATAAATAGTAAAGTACAAATCTAAAATAATTCAAAAACAGGTGAACTGTCTGGATCCCTAAGGATCCACTACTTCTAGTAGGACATTGCAACAGGGCTGGTAAGATAGAAAAACACTGACATCTTACACAAAAGTAGCATTTCATAAATTAAATAAAGGACAAGTTTGTTTGATGGGTAGGCACTTCACAGCAAAAACTCCACATTGTTGTTTCTTTATGAGGAGAGATTTTTCTTCATTATTGGGGATCAGGACCCTGAACTACCATGAACATTTATAAAACTTAATTCCAAAGTGTGTTTCGGTCTGGCTCAGGCAAAAATGGCTGCATATGTAAATTAAGTGGCTATCGGGACAGAAATACCCACTAAATATCACACTTAAGGGTGCGAAGGGAATTCATGGTAGGTGGGTGGTAGGAGGCGTGGACAGAAGTGGAATGCCAAAATAGACTGGGGTGAGGATCTCTGCTGTTTGTGGTATATATAAATGACTTTGAAAATGCAGATGGATGTGTTGGTGGGTTTGCAGACGATACAAAGATGGGGGGAGTTATGGGTCGTGTAGAAAGTTGTCAAAGGATACAGCAGGATGCAGATCAGTGGCAGATGTGGGCAGTAAAATGGTAGATGGAGTTTAATCCATTGGATCAGAAATTGGCTTGCTGAAAGAAGACAGAAGGTGGTGGTTGATGGGAAATGTTCATCCTGGAGACCAGTTACTAGTGGTGTACCGCAAGGGTCGGTGTTGAGTCCACTGCTGTTTGTCATTTTTATAAATGACCTGGCTGAGGGTGTAGAAGGATGGGTTAGTAAATTTGCAGACAACACTAAGGTCGGTGGTGTTGTGGATAGTGACGAAGGATGTTGTAGGTTACAGAGAGACATAGATAAGCTGCAGAGCTGGGCTGAGAGGTGGCAAATGGAGTTTAATGCAGACAAGTGTTAGGTGATGCGCTTTGGTAGGAGTAACCGGAATGCAGAGTACTGGGCTAATGGTAAGATTCTGAGTAGTGTAGATGAGCAGAGAAATCTCGGTGCCCAAGTACACAGATCCTTGAAAGTTGCCACCCAGGTTGACAGGGCTGTTAAGAAGGCATACAGTGTTTTAGCTTTTATTAATAGAGAATTGAGTTCCGGAACCAAGAGGTTATGCTGCAGCTGTACAAATCTCTGGTGTGGCTGCACTTGGAGTATTGCGTACAGAGAGGTTGAATAGATTAGGATTATTTTCATTAGAAACACGGAGATTGAGGGGCGACCTGATTGAGGTCTACAAAATCATGAGGGGTTTAGACAGGGTGGATAGCAAAAAGCTTTTTCCCAGAGTGGGGGACTCAATTACTAGGGGCCATGAGTTTAAAGTGAGAGGAGGAAAGTTCTTTACACAGGGGGTGGTGGGCGCCTGGAACGCGTTGCCAGCGGAGGTGGTAGACGCAGACACGTTAGCATCTTTTAAGATATATTTGGACAGGTACATGGATGGGCAGGGAGCAAATGGACATCGACCGTTAGAAAACAGATGACAGGTTAGACAGAGGATCTTGATTGGCGCAGGCTTGGAGGACCGAAGGGCCTGTTCTTGTGCTGTAGCTTTCTCTGTTTCTTTGTTTCTCTTTGTTTCTGGTCACCGCATTATAAGAAGGATGTGGAAGCTTTGGACAGGGTGCAGAGGAGATTTACTGGGATGTTGCCTGGTATGGAGGGAAGGTCTTATGAGGAAAGGCTGAGGGACTTGAGGCTGTTTTCGTTAGAGAGAAGACGGTTGAGAGGTGACTTAATTGAGACATATAAAATAATCAGAGAGTTGGATAGGGTGGATAGGGGGAGCCTTTTTCCTAGGATGGTGATGGCGAGCACGAGGGGGCATAGCTTTAAATTGAAGGGTGAAAGATATAGGACAGATGTCAGAGGTAGTTTCTTTGCTCAGAGAGTAGTAAGGGAATGGAACGTTTTGCCTGCAACGGTAGTAGATTCGCCAACTTTAGGTACATTTAAGTCGTCATTGGACAAGCATATGGATGTACATGGAATAGTGTAGGTTAGATGGGCTTGAGATCGGTATGACAGGTCGGCACAACATTGAGGGCCGAAGGGCCTGCACTGTGCTGTAATGTTCTATGTTCTATGTTCTATCTTTTGTGACCATAAAAGATACCAAGTAGCTGAGAGGAGCCTGCTCCTCAGCTCGCTACCACCTCTCCCACAGTGTGTCCTATCTTCAGATATAGTTTTGCCTTTGAAGAACACATTAGGAGAGGGGTTAAAAACCCCATTTCAACTCTAGAGTATGTGTGAGTGGGAGTGATTGTTCTTACAAGTGCCAGGCCTCAAATGAGTATTAACAATGCTATGGAGGTCACATCTAAAGAAGTGCCCCCCTGTTACCCTTGTACTTCAGGCAAAGACATTTCTGACTAAAGTGATACAAACTGGACAAAAGAGAAACAAAAGTGCTCTCTCTCACTCCAAATGTTGGAATTCAATCATGGTCAAAAGGAATCAGAGCCACAGAATCTCTTCCTATCTGCAAAACTAAAGATTGTGAAGATGGTGGCTCAGTGGTTAGCACTGCAGCCTCACAGCACCAGGGACCCAGGTTTGATTCTCCTCTTGGGTGACTGTCTGTGTGGAGTTTGCACATTCTCCCCATATCTGTGTGGGTTTCCTCTGGGTGCTTCAGTTTCCTCCCATTCTCTAAAGCTGTCCAGGCTAGGTGGATTAGCCATGGGAAATGCAGACTTACAGAGATAAGGTGGAGGGAGGGTGGGATGCTTTTCAGACGGGCAGTGTGAGCTTGATGGGCTGAATGGCCTGCTTCTGCACTGTAAGGATTCTATGATCTAATGACTGTTCAACCAGCAATGTCAATGTTACTGGTAACCTCTGCTACAACAGCCACATGTTCAAATCTCTCCTCTGCTCGAACAATGCATATCTTTCTTTCAAACTTTCATCTTTTTGGACTCAGCTGTTATTTCTAATCTCGGTATATGTACACTATGTTACTAATTCTTCCGTTGTTTTGTAATTAATAGCATCCCTCTCTTAGCTCAAGAAAGCTCATTAGATCAATTTCTTTTTGACCAATAGTTCATTTGGATCTGCAAGAATGATATCCACAAGAGAAAAAAGAGATCATTTTTAAATTAATGATAATGGGAACTGCAGATGCTGGAGAATCCAAGACAACAAAGTGTGGAGCTGGATGAACACAGCAGGCCAAGCAGCATCTCAGGAGCACAAAAGCTGACGTTTCGGGCCTAGACCCTTCATCCTTGAGGTCAAGGGAGGGTAGGAGGCCTGGGGGTGGTGTCCAGGAGGAGGACTTGTGTTGGAGGAGGGTGAAGGGGTCAGAGGAGGGAGGGTTAGGCTCCCGGTTAAAGAAGTAAGCGTGGAGGCGAAGGCGGCGGAAAAACTGCTCGATGTCCAAACTGGTAGGGTCTAGGCCCGAAACGTCAGCTTTTGTGCTCTTGAGATGCTGCTTGGCCTGCTGTGTTCATCCAGCTTCACACTTTGTTATCTTGGATTCTCCAGCATCTGCAGTTCCCATTATCTCTGTACCAAGACCCAGATGGGCATCTAATATTGCCCTTGCCCACCTGATCTCTCAGGCTCAGACAGTGCAGTGTGTTTCTGTCTTTTGTGTGGGAGAGAGGGGACCAATAAAATCAGTGGGGTTGGGGAGGTGGGTAGGAGAGAGGGCCTGCAAAGAGAGTGGGGAAAGACAGGCGCACCAAATGGAGCTAGTGTGGCTGCAAGAAGTGAGAGAGGGAGATTTTCAGCCTTTCAAAATGAGTGGTCTATTAAACTCAAATTCCTATTGTAACAAGCACTGACAGTTACAGAATTTGATATTAAACAGTGAAGTTCCAAATATTTAAATTTACATTATGTACACATTAAAGCTGGAATTCCTTGAAGTCTAGCAGCTCTGTTGGAGACAAATACGTAACTGCTCAGTTGTGACCACACCATCCATGGAAAGTTGTTCGTAAGCAATAGCTGTGTACATGATGTGGGTAACAGGGCACTTTTAAAATTAATTTGTTGTTAACTTCTGCCTTTTATCTCATGCCAATTCAAACATAGAACGGTACAGCAAGGGAATAGGCCCTTAAGCTCACTATTGTCCAAGCTGACCATAGTTCCACTTTAAACTAATCCCAGTATTGTGCACATGGTCCATATCCCTCATTCTCTGCTTGTTCATGTGTCTGTGTAAATGCCTCTTAACTGTTGGTATCTTATCTGCTTCTACCAGCTGCCTTGGCAGTGTGTTCCAGGCACTTACCTTGCACATCTCCTTCAAACTTTTGCCCTCTCACTTTAAACCTATGTCCCTTACCATTTGACATTTCCACTCTGGGAAGATGACTCTGACCATCCACTCTATCCATGCCCATCTTTGTTTCATATATTTCTATCAGGTCTTCCCTTAATCTCCTATGCTATAATGAAAACAACTGAAGTTTGTCCAACCTCTCCTGAGACACTCCAATTCAGGCGATATCCTGGTAAATCTCTTCTGCACTCTCTCCAAAGCCTCCACATCCTTCCAAGATTCAGTTCCCAGAACTGAACTCAAGACTGAAAATGTGGCATCTTAAAATTAACACTTTCCTTGAGCATTGTGGTCTTGAGTTTAGTAGAGCAATGATGATTGAGAATATTGATGAGTTCTTCCAACGTTGCAACTGTCCAAATACCCCATACAAGACCCATCCAAAAGGGAATGTTCCTACATAGCTGCATCATCTAATGAAGGAATTTGTGAGAATAGAACAAGAACCTCTGAAAATCATCAAGTAGCTCTCAAGGGCAACACTTTGGTTGGAGGGCTGGTGGTGGGGAGAGTATTTTGACCTTGCTAGGTACATCAACTTCAATATAATTAAAATCTACTTCCTCCTGTTGACTGATCACATTTGAATCCACAAGACAAGTTTGGTGTTTCTCTTTGGAAGCAAAGTGTAAATGGGTACTGCATCCATTCTTCAAATGAGATTAAAATGTTTGTTGCGAAATCTATGATCTCATAACTACGTATTCATGACATATATTTGAAATAATGGGTAAGAATGTGACCCCATAATTATATACTGAAATCAGAGTTCATACGACACCAGGTTATAGTTTTTTTTTCCTTTATTCATTCATGGGATGAGAGCATTGCTAGCTAGGCAGCATTTATTGTCCAGGAGGCAGTTAAGAGTCAACCACATTGCTGTGGGTCTGGAGTCACATGTAGGCCAGACCAGGTAAGGATGGCAGTTTCCTTCCCTAAAGGGCATTAGTGAACCAGGTGAGTTTTTCCAACAATTCTCAATGGATTCATGGTCATCCTTAGGCTGTTAATTCCAGATATTTATTGAATTCTAATTCCATCAACTGCCGTGGCAGCAGATGAACCCAGGTCCCCAGAACATTATCTGGGTCTCTGGATTAACAGTCCAGCGATAATTCCACTTGGCATTCACCTCCCCCTATGGAAATCATAAGCTTTTGGAGCACAGACCTTTCATCAAGTGAAACAGCGGTGCTCCAAAAGCTTGTGATTTCAAATGAACCTGTTGGACTATAACCTGGACAACTTGGTGTCATGGGACTCTGACTTTGTCCACCCCAACTCAATACTGGCACCTCTACATTAAGTATACTGAACATCATTGCTACTTCATCACTGGTTTTGTTTACTGGCATCTGAGGTCACATTCACTTTCAAGAGTTATAGTTAAGAAAGCGCCAACATTCTGCATACTATTTGCAGGCAAACTATTAACTACCACATCCAGATTGTTCATGTGTGGTTAAGAAAGTGAATTTCCGTGAAATTCCCTGGAGAGTAGCAGATTCTGCTTGTTCCTCCTATATTTTCAGATCACCCTGTCCTTCTAATGTACTGAGAATAGGAAGAATTGCTCGAGCCAAATGTAGCATCAGACCTCATTTGTACCAGAGGGATAGAGAACACCAAATCACGTTAGCTGCAATGCCAAGATCCTCGAGCAGATCCCTGAAGAGCAGAGGGTATTTAAATGATCAGACTGACGGGTTGAGGAGATAACAATAAGCCTGAGCCATTGGTGGCTCATATGGTTGGGCCATCGCTAGTCCATAGTTGTTTTCTGAAGTCAAAAAAATTCACAAATATAAAGCACTTTCAAACGTTGGAGTCTTTCTTCAGCAGTGTCCATTGGTCCTTTTAATAAACTATGGACAGGCAGTTCGACACTAAAGCACACTGCATTTGTATAGTGCTTATGAGGTAGAAAAGTTGAGAAATCTGCTCCAGACTCAGAAGGACAAACTAGAGTTCAGAAATTAAGAGCTCTGTTTAGTTACTGTCCAATTTCACAAATGTTTGGCAGATTATAATTTGGCTCTGTTCCCCGTTATGCCATGCCTACAAAAAAATGCATTCATGTCCAATTTATCTCCAATCATAGACTTTGGTCAACAAACAGCAATTAATTTCTTGTTTGAGATAAGGCAAATGAGGGATGTGGATATACACATACTTTGCATCTGTTAAATGTTCAAGTCCTCTCAATTGTTTAAATTGTTTATTCATTTAAAATCAATGGGGGAAGCGATGGCCTAGTGGTATTATGTCTGAACTCACAGACTCGGGTAATGTGTTGGGGATCCAGCTTTGAATCCTGCCATGGCAGATGATGGAATTAGAATTCAATAAAAAGTCTGGAATGTAGAGACTAATGATGACGACAAATTCGTTGCTGATTGTTGGAAAAATTGATCTAGAGTCATACAACACAAAAACAGATCCTTTGGTCCAACCAGTCCTCCATGCCGAACATAATCCCAAACTAAACTAGTCCTACCTGCCTACTCCTGGCCCATATCCCTTCAAACCTTTGCCATTCATGGACACATCCAAATGTCTTTTAAACATTGTAATTGTGCCCATATTCATCATTTCCTCAGGAAATTCATTCTTCACGCAAACAAGGCTCTGTGTAAAAAAGCTGCATCATGGCTTTTTTAAATCTCTCTCCTCTCACCTTAAAAAATGCCTCCTATACTGTGTCTACAAACTAGTATCAGGTTCCTACCAACTTCCTACACTCCGGTGAAAAAACTCCCAGCCTTTCTTTGTAACTCAAACCTACCATACCCGGCAACATCCTGGTAAATCTCTTCTGAACGGTCTCCAGCTTAATAGTATGCTTCCTGTAACTGGGTGACCAGAGCTGGACACAATATTCCAGAAGAGGCCTCACCAATGTCCTGTACAAGCTCAACATGACGACCCAAATCCTATACTCAAAGGAGTGAGCAGTGAAGGCAAGTGTGCTAAACCCCTTCTTACACACTGTCTGTATGTGATGCAAACTACAAAGAACTATGTACCTGAAACGCTAGATCCCTCTGTCTACAACACCATCCAAGGTCCTACCGTTAATTATATAAGCCCTACCTTTATTTGTTGCACCGGATCTAAGGTGAACCCCATCCACCATTTTTCAGTCCATTGACCCATTTGATCAATCCTTTAGTAATCTTAGAAAACCTTCTTCACTGTCTACAATGCCACCAATTTTAGTGTCATCCACAACCTTACTAACCATGCCTTCTGCATTGTCATCCAAATCCTTTATATGAATGACAGAAGAGGACCCAGAACTGATGCCTGTGGAGCACTGATGGTTACGGGCCTCCAGTCCATGTAGAGCCTTGACAAAGACTTTACTCA
Source organism: Stegostoma tigrinum (assembly GCF_030684315.1). NCBI lineage: Eukaryota > Metazoa > Chordata > Chondrichthyes > Orectolobiformes > Stegostomatidae > Stegostoma > Stegostoma tigrinum. The sequence continues at coordinate 10,352,379 of NC_081356.1, read as the reverse complement.
AATCCAAATAAACGTCTACTGCTCTGCCCTCATCAATCTTTTTGGTAACTTCCTCAAAAAACTCAATCAAGTTTGCAAGACATGATTTTCCTCACACAAAACCATGCCGACTATCCCTAATCAATTTTTGTCTCTCTAAATGTCCATAAAACCTATCTTTTACAATCACCTCCAACAATTTACCCACAACTGAAGGTAGACTCAGGTCTGCTGTTCCCCAGTTTCTCCTTACAGCCCTTCTAAAACAAAGGGACAACATTAGCCACCCTTCAGTCATCAGGCACCTCACTCACAGTTATTGATGATGCAAATATTTCTGCAAGGGGTCTCGTAATTTCCTCTCTTACTTCCCACAACATTCTGGGAAACATTATTTTCTAGGACCTCCTGAATGTTCTCTTCAGTAATGTGCACTCTTTTAAAAACATCAAAGTTTATATCAGCGATAGTAGGAACTGCTGATGCTGGAGAATCTGAGACAACGAGGTGTACAGCTGGATGAACACAGCAGGCCAAGCAGCATCAGAGGAGCAGGAAGGCTGACGTTTCAGGTCTAAGCCCGAAATGTCAGCCTTCAAACTCCTCTGATGCTGCTTGGCCTGCTGTGTTCATCCAGCTCTAGACCTCATTATCTCAAAGTTTATATCTCTGCCTTCTTCTAGACTCCAGTTCCTTCTCCACAGTAAGAACTGACACGAAATATTCATTTAGTATCTCTCCCATCTCCTGGGGTTCAACACAAAAATGACTTAATGGATCGTTAAGAGGCCATATCCTCTCTCTGGTTACCCTCTTGCTCTTAATGTATTTGTAGAATCTCTTTGGATTATCCTTAACCTTATCTGCCAATGTTATCTCATATCCCCTTTTTGCCTTCTTGATTTCTCTCTTAAGAATGCCCCTATACTTTTTATATTGGTTAAGAGATTAAATTGAACCAATTGTCTGAATCTAAAAGAAATTCCCTTTTATTCTCAATTATAACCTCAATATCTTTCATTCATTGTTCCTTAAACTTATTAGCTTTATCCCTTCACTCTAACAGTACCAAAATGCCTCTGAACTCTGGTTATCACACTCTTGAAAGCCTCTCACTTGTCAGAGATCCTTTTACCTGCAAACAGTCTACTCCAATCAACTTTTGAAAATTCTTGTCCCATACCATTCAAATTTGCCTTACTCCAATTAAAAACTTTATCTTTTATGGAAGGCTTATACTCTTCCATAACCATTTGAAAATGATAGAATTATGATCGCTATACCCAAAGTGTTCCCATACTCTTAGTTCAGTTGCCTGCCCTGCTTTATTGCCCAAAAGGGGGTCTAGTTTTGCTCCTTTTCTTGTAGAAACATCCACATATTGATAAAGAAAATTTTTTTTCAGCATATTGGGCAAATTCTTCACCATCCAAACCTTTAACACTATGGTAGCCCCAGTCAATGTTTACAAAATTAAAATTCCGCATTATTACAACCTTGTTATGCTTGCAATAACTTCCCCACATATTTGTTTCTCAATTTCTCTCTTACTACTGGAGGGCCTATACTACAATCTCATCATACTGATCTTGCTTTTCTTACTTGTAAATTTTACACATATATTTTCACTGGGTGAATTTTTCAGAAATATCTTCTCTAGTTACAGTAGTAACTTGCCCTTTGGGCAATTAGGGATTGGCAATAAATGCTGAACTAGCCAGCAATGCCCTCATCACGTGAATGAGTAAATAAAACAGAACTTCCATTGTATACAGGGGCCAAAGTGATTGTAAGATTTATAACCAAACTGAATATTCTGTAAGTAGGTGAAGAGCCCATTTACTTAAATCAAACCTGTACACCAGGTGATGTATCTAGTATTAATGGGCAGAGTGCATATTGTAAGCATTCGTCTTATTTGTAAAAGGGAAATGTACTGCCACCTTAGGTTAGGCTGGTGGTGGCTCTTCAAAAGAATAGTCCAGGAAACTTTTAATTGTTTTTGAGAGTGCAGGAGCAGGAGAGTTCATTCTGGGCCCCCATATACAGGACTTTCAGCAATGCTGTCATCTAAACCAAAGAGCTCTTTCTCATTCTCTAAACTGCCAGTGGCTCAATTGGCTACCAAGCTCAGCATGGGAATTAATTAATTTTCCATCCTACCAGAATTGGTGAGTTGCAACAGAGTTTTTTCTCATTTGATGCCCACAGCCCATCAAGCTCATAGCAATGGCTTTGTTAACAATTTTTATAGTGGCTTAAAAATTGCTTTGCGTTTTTAATGACAGAAGATGAGCATGTACAAATCATTAGCTAGTGATCAATAAAACCAAAATATTTAGAGCTGTGCATTAATTTCAGGAGTGTAGATTATTATCCATGATTGCCAATGTACCAATTTACATACACTATACAATTAATTGTATATGTCCAATGTCAAAGGCAGAGTAATTTTGCTATCTAGCACATTTATGCACTACTACAGAAGAATTCCTCTGAATCTGGTACGTAGCAACATTCCAAGTGCATTTGAAAGGAATGAGGTCCACAGGGGCTACCTGCAATTGTTTGCTGTAACTAATTCAGAATTAGCAGAAACTACAGAGAAACAATGTCCCTGGAGTAAGTGAACCAGAAGATGAATGGATAAAGTGGAAATTAATAACAAAGATAGTTGTGGGTCTCTGTAATTCCACCATGCCATTTATACCAGTTCTAAATAAAAATAGAGGATGGGGATGGGGGAGAGGGAGAAAGCTATAGCCCAGTTGCTGAATTTTAAAATTAAGAGTGTTTGGTGCAATGACGTCACATTAGCTGCCACCTTGATGTTGCTGCAGTACTCACATGATACAGAGCTTTGAGAATTTTGTTTTCATTTCTATCAAATCACAAAGCTGTTGTTAGGGACAGAAAATGTGCTCCCCGTGTGACTGTGATATTGACTTTTTAAAGCAGTGCACATTCATAATTGGTAACAACCTTAATTGAAATCACATTCAATAAAGAACTGAAAAAAACCCCGATGTACTATATGGATCATAACTCGACTGTAGAAGTGTCGGAAATTGCATTTCTTATCAATGGTAAGCAATGTAATGTGTTCTTACTATGCAGTGTAAATATATCATTATGGTATCAAAGTATTTGATTATTACATACGGGGATGCTGCACATAATATAATTGCTTTCTGTTTCAAAACAATCTAAGTGAATTTCTGTACGATGATAACGCGTGCTGTACAAACATTCAAATACATTGTTTTAAATGGGAAGAGACAGTTCTGATCCATAAGAGGTTGTTCTTCCTAAATTTGTGACTATAATCATCAAGGTCAAGGAAAACATTCCTGTGACAGGTTAATACAGCAGATGAAAGATGGCCTCTGCTGTGCTAGCTGGTGCTACGTTACAGTATGCGGTGCAGCACTGTATACACCACAGGTACTTTATTCCCCTCTTTGGGAACTTTCGGCAGTAAAAGACATATTTCTATCAAGAAAAATATGTTCACTTTATCTCTGGAGTTCGAGCTCATTTTATTCATAGAATTGCACATTTCCACCTAATTCTCCCAATCAGCAATGTAACTTTGTAATTTCCTGAGGTCATTACAGCTCTTGCAAAGGTCTGGAGATTGTGTTAGAGATTATCTGTAAAAATTGATCCCTAAAGGTTTCAGTAGAAACTCTGTTCTAATTCTAAACAGCTCTTTTGCTTCAAAATTCTAGTCATAGCTTAAATCATCCACAGGGAAATAAATTCTCAATTTGTGTTTTGCTTTCTGGATATTCAATTTCCAAGAATTATAAAAGTTTGAGTGGTCAACAAAATTCAGTTATCCCATAGGCACAAAAAATATCGAGCAAGAATACAATATAAATTTGATCAACAGAGGCTTCATCCATCTTCTTCAATTGACAAAAGTTGCTACACAAATTTTGTATGAACCACTTCCATTAGCAGGCCCACATCCCTCACAATTAAAAATACTTATTGGTCAATAAATAGTAATACAAAGTAGTAGGCAGAAGGATTTGGGTAGAGTGTAACATGACTTTTAATTCTGTGAACCGTATGTGTGATCCTGTATGCTTTTCTGCTATCATTCTTACAGGGTTTCTGTCCCCCAACTCCAAAGATGAGTTCAATTGTAAACCAATAAACCTCTACACCATAGTATCAGTAATGACACCAAAAATGCACAAGTGTTCCTAGTCGTTACATCATCGAATATCGTCCTTCATAACTCTTCTTTCAGTCACTTGCGTGCTGGGTCGTGGACAGAACAATGCATCAGTCTCATTTTCCTGCCTTTTTCTTATAGCCCCGTAGTGTTGTTCAAGATTGCATGAGGCAGTATGCTACTGTGCTAGCTGGTGCTACACTGTTCGTACAGTCACTGACAGGGGTCAACATTTCCCTATGACTGGAGTTACCTTTGTGGTCAAAGTTAGTGAGCATAAAAATGCAAGGTAACATTAACCCAAAACCCCTTTACTGCAAATAGGCAAAAATATCAAGATATGAGAGATAATGGGAACTGCAGATGCTGGAGATTCCAAGATAATAAAATGTGAGGCTGGATGAACACAGCAGGCCAAGCAGCATCTCAGGAGCACAAAAGCTGACGTTTCGGGCCTAGACCCTTCATCTGATGAAGGGTCTAGGCCCGAAACGTCAGCTTTTGTGCTCCTGAGATGCTGCTTGGCCTGCTGTGTTCATCCAGCCTCACATTTTAATATCAAGATATGACGTGGGTTTTAAAATTGGTGGTGTAGTAGACAGTGAAGAGTTTCATCTAAGATTATAATTGGATCTTGATCAATTGGGCCAATGGGTTGATGAGCAACAGTTTAATTGAGATAACTGCAATGTGTTTCATTTGGTAAGGTGAGCAAGGGCAGTGCTTACACAGTTATTGGTAGGGCGTTGGGCAGTGTAATAGAACAGAGAGACCTAGGGGTTCAGGTACATAGTTCACTGAAAGTCACAGGGAGACAGAATGATAAAGGTGGTGTTTGGCACACTTGCCTTCATTGCTCAGACCCTTGAATAAAGGAGTTGGGATGTCACATTGTGGTTGTACGGGACACTGGAGAGGCCATTTTTAAGAGAACGATGTACAAATCTGTTCGCCCAGCTACAGGAAGATTATTATTAAATGGGAAAATGTGTGGAAACGATTTATGAGGATATTACCAGAACTGGAAGCTTTAAGTCATAAGGAGAGATTGGATAGGCTGGGACTTTGTCCATTGGAGCATAGGAGGTTGAGGGGTGACCCTATAAAGGTTTATACAATCATGAGGGCAGAGATAAGATGAATAGCAAAGATCTTTTCATCAAGGTGAGTGGGTTCAAAACCAGGGAGCAAATTTTTAAGTTGAAAGGAAAATAATTTAAAACAAACCTGAGGGGCAACATCTTCCTCACACAGGATGCTTTGAATGTGGAATGAACTGCCAGTGGAAATAGTGAATGTAGTAAAAACTGAAAGTACTGCAGATGCTGTAACTCGGGAACAAAAACAGAAGTTGCTGGGAAAGTTCAGCAGATCTAGCAGCATCTGTGAAGGATAAAAATAGAGTTAATGCTTTGGGTCCAGTGACCCTTCCTCAGAACTGATGGTGGCTGGGAATACATCAGTTTATATGCAGAAAATAGGGAGGTGGGTGGGATAGGGAGTAAACAATAGGATAGAGCCCAAAGAGAGAGAAGACCAGTTGGACAGACAAAGAGTTGTTAATGATCAGGCTGGGAGGGTGAATAGTTGTTAATAGGAACTATTAGTGACTAACAACAGGGGGTGTGTAATGGTGGGCTATGTGGTAACAAGGCCTGGTGTGTAGGGTAAAGGCCTGGGACATGGGACAGTTTAGGCCCTAAAATTATTGAATCCGATATCAAGTCTGGAGAGCTGTAGGGTCCCCAAGCGGAAGGTGAAGTGTTGTTCTTCCAGCTTGCATTGAGCTTCGCTGGAACACTGCAGAAAGCCTGAGATAGAGATGTTAGCCAGGAAACAGGGTGGTGCGTTAAAGTGGCAGGCAACAAGTAGTTCAGGGTCTTTTTTGCAAGCAGAACATAGATATTCTGTGAAGCGGTCACCCAGTCTACAGCTTCATTTCCCCAATGTAGAGGAGACCACATTGCGAGCAGCGAACGCAGTAGACTAGATTCTGAGAAGTGCAGGTGAAGTGTTGCTTTACCTGGAAGGTATGTTTGTGCCCTTGGATACTGGGCAGGGAGGAGGTAAATGGGCAGGTGTTGCACCTTCGCCGGTTACAGGGGAAGGTGCCGTGGGGAGGTGTTGGGTGTGAAGGAAGCATGGACCAGGATGGTCCCGGAGGGAACGGTCCCTGCGGAAGGCGGACAAGGGAGGGGAGGGGAATATGTGTCCGGTGATGGCATATGCTAGAGGTGGCGAAAATGGCAGCTGATGATCTGGTGGTGAATGTATCTACATTCCAAATACATTTGGACAAGTCCATGAATTGGGAAGGTTTGGAGGGATACAGGCCAAATGCAGGCAAATGGGACTAATTTAGTTTGGGAAACTTGGTCTGCATGGACATGTTGGACCAAAGGGTCAGTTTCCATCCTGTTTGACGGTATGACTCTATAACTTAAATCACAAAAATCTAGTTTTTGTTGATGTTGAAAGTACTGATTGAAATTTGCATGAGAGGTGCATAGGATAGGGAGTACCTGATAATGATGTCAGGCTAGAAACCCAACAGGTCCACTGGGCAATATTTAAAGCACGCTATATTACACTGAAGTTACACGGTTAAATCTGATTTCTTGTGCTGTTCGAGAGTAGGAACTGCTTTACAAAACAAACATAAAGAGGTCGGCTGCACTTTAAAAAACAGGCATGGTGTGGGAATGTGATGTCTAATGTTCTCATTCCTTTCACAGTGCTTTCAATTCCACTGTGCCAAAAATGGTTTTAACGAACATTAAACCAAAAAGTGGAGAGTGGCAATGTTGCTTGTTAAGGTCATTAATAAGGAATTTGTGTAGCTGTTCTCAGCTATTGTCTGATATGTCAATTATGAGCTTGTGAAATTTTGAAATGGTATCATGGTAAAGGCAGGAGTGAACAGCATAGATCCAATTCAGCTCTCATTCTGCAATGTGCTATTCTCAATGTCCATATGCCTTCAAGATAATGCCTAGACCTTCCTCGAGATTTCTATTCGCTACCAAAAAAAAGCTTTCTTAAAGATAAAAAATGCCACTTACCAACAGGTCAGAACGAAACCTAAATTATAACTAAAATTGAAGCTTTGCTACAAATATAAAACAAAACATCACTTCTGTTGTAATGCTTAAAAATAAAGAAACAGAAATACTGTCCCTCTGATTAATTGGGAGATGATACAGATGAAACAGGAATGATTGAGTTTTAGTTCTCTCTCTCATTCATGCCTTAGGCCAGCTCCAAGCAATGGAAAATGAGGTTGAACCAGGAGAGCCCAAGGTGGTAGTTGGAACAACACAGGGTCTCCTGAATATTTAGCAGAGTTGGAGATTAATTTCACGGACTGGACATTTGACAGCAGCACAGAAAGGGGACTGTTAAGACCAAGCATGAGTGGGAAAGATTAGATTTGGCAGGGGTTGAGGTGCTCACAAACCCGACTCCAAAACAGAAGAGTTACAAAGTCCATAGTCAGAAGCAGAACTAAGCAGATAGAGGCAACCAACAGGATGCCAAATGCAGTCTTGGGCAATTGTGGACAATGCCATCAACAAAATATAGTTCCATTTTGAAAAGGAAATGTGACAGACCAATCAGCACACCAGAAAATGACATTGCCAAAATATTATACAATATTTGGACAGGCAGCAGCACGAGTAAGTGGTTATATTTATTCATTAGCAAAACCCCCACCTAAATTTTGCCAACCTGAATAATCTTAGTGCGAGATCGACAATAGCACAAGATACATCAAGTAAAGGGGTAAATTGTTGCAAGTGATTTTAAAATTCAGAATTTATGGGCATTTAGAGAGGCAAATTTTGATGAGGGGTAGTCAGCATGATTTCATGCAAGGAAAATCATGTCTCACAAAATTGATTGAGTTTTTTGAGGAAGTTACCAAAAAGATTGATGAGGGCAAAGCAGTAGAAGTTGTTTACTTGAATTTTGATAAGGCCTTCGACAAGGATCCACATGGTAGACTGTTAGCGGTGGTGGAAGCCTGGATTGGAAATTCTGGATCCTCTTTTGTTGGTCATTTATATAAAAGATTTGGATGTGACTATAGAAGGCATGGTTAGTAAGTTTGCAGACTACACCAAAATTGGTGATATTTTAGACAGTAAAGAAGGTTTTCTAGGATCACAAAGGGATCTTGGTCAAATGGGACAATGGGCTGAAAAATGGCAGATGGAGTTCAATTTGGATAAATATGAGGTATTGCATTTTGGTAAAACAAACAAGAGTAGGGCTTATATAATTAATGTTAGGGCCGTGAATAGTGTTGTCGAACAGTGAGACCTAGTATGTCAGGTACATAATTTTGAAGTTTGCATCACATACAGATGAAGTGTTTGAAAGGGCATCTCGCACACTTGCCTTCACTGCTCAGTCCTTTGAGTACAGGAGTTGGGATGTCATGTTGAGGTTCTACAGGACACTGGTGAGGCCTCTTCTGGAATACTGTGTCCCATTCTGGTTGCCCAGTTATAGGAAGGATATTATTAAGATGGAAAGGGTTCAGAAGAGATTTACCAGCATGTTGCTGGGTATTGAAGGTCTGAATTATAAAGAAAGGTTGGATCGGCTGGGGCTTTTCTCACTGGAGCGTAGGAGGTTGAGAGGCGACCTTCTAGAAGTTTATAAAATAATGTGCGGTATAGATAGAGTTAATGGTAATTGTCTTTTCCCCAGGATGGGGGATTTAAAGTCTAGGGGGCACAATTTTAAGGTGAGAGGAGAGAGATTTTAAAAAGGCATGAGGGGTAAACTTTCTAAGGAAGTGGTAGATTTAGGTACAGTTACAAGTTTAAAAGATATTTGGTGAAGTACATGGATAGGAAAAGTTTTTAGAGATATGGGGCAGATACAAGCAGGTGGGAGTAGTTTAGTTTGGGATCATGTTTGGCATGGACTTGTTGGACCAAAGGGTCTGTTTCCATGCTGTATATGTAAAAGATTGCTTGCCCAAGTTATCATATCTGAAGGTCCTTGCTAAAGACCTAATATTTTAATAATGTTTTTGAGCACAGATTCATCCCACCAGCAGGCAGGAACCTCATGCCTATACTGCAATGAAGCAAATCAAAGTGCCACAATTTTGTAGCGTGAAGCTGGTCCAGGAAAAGTGGCTCCAGACCAGACTCAGGAGGCAGCTCAAGGTGGTCTCACAGCTAAAACACAGATGCTTGATGCAGAGATAGCAAGAACTGCAGATGCTGGAGTCAGAGATAACACAGTGTGGAGCTTGAGGAACACAACAGGTCAGGCAGCAATCAGAGGAGCAGGAAAGTTGACATTTCAGGTCGGGATCCTTCTTCAGAAATGGGCTTGATGCAGACCTTTTTTTAATTGTTCTTCTTTGGTTCGGTAATGTTCCACTTCAAAACTTTATTTTCCTGTCAGCACATTTGCTTATGATTTCAGTTCCCATTCAGATGTCAAAATATAAAAAGTGGCAATATTGAGTGCTGCTTCAAGATTTCTAATATCCTGCAAAGTTGATCAGGCAACTCGGAGTGAGGGATTAACAAACAAGCTGCAGGTATGCCCATCACTTCCCTGGGACCTGTATCCAGGTCTGTCAAACCGTTACCGACTCTGGTTTACAAATGGCATGCCATCAACTGCACATCGATTCTATTGGCACAGCTTTCACTTGTTCAGATATAAATAGGACAAAAGCATTGATGCTACCAAAGCATCTAGATGCCCGACAGACATTGGTCACGTTCCGTCCTGCTCCACCCGACCATGGGCTCCTACTTTACCCAATGAACTCAGAATAATATAAACAGGAAATAAATTAATTCAACGTCACCTGTCGTCAAATAAGCTATAACACTTTAAAAAGGTACCTAGAAGAATAGATTAGGCCATAGGAACAGACAGGGTGAAAGGGTTTAGAAATACAAGAGCCAATAGCAGGATTTACCAGAGCTAGAGTTCTTTACTTTGATGAATACAATCTACCCAATCATTTAGCTTGGCAGGAAAAGGGAAGTGCAGTTTGGAAAGTGGGCAACAGTAAATCTCACCTGTTGAGTTTTCACCTCCAGGGATGGCACAGTGCTTAGCACTGCTGCCTCACCGTGCCAGGAGCCAGAGTTCAATTCCAGCCTCGTGTGACTCTCTGCACAGAGTCTGTACGTTCCCTGTGTGGGTTTCCTCCAGGTGCTCAGGTTTCATCCCACGGACCTAAGACATGCAGGTTAGGTGGATTGGCCATGGATGTGCAGGTTTGGTTGGTTAGCCACGAGAGAATCAAACCCATGCTGTTGGCATCACTTTGCATCACAAACCAGCCATCCAGCCGACTGAGCTAACCATCCCCCAATTGGCAGAATGGCATCTGCCCAAAAGTAGCCATCTGATAGAAGTACCCTTTTTCTCTCCTTTGTTTGCAGGTTACAACTCTTTCCCCCTATCAGCCCTCCAGCTTTGATAGCTTAGCCATCCACCCACTGACTTCAATTGGATGGTGAGCAGAATGTCTAGCAAATTCAACAGTTGGGCAACTTGTCACATTACGGTGTTGTGTTATTTGATCCAGAGGTCAGGGTCCCAACCCAAAACCTTGTCCCATCACAGTAATACAACCACAGAATGCCCCATGGAAAAATGCAGGTGTAAGGTTCTCTGATACGTTTGGGTCGATTGTTCATCAATTTGTTATGTGTGCAATTTAAAGCTCATATCAGTTTGGCAAGAAGTTAAAAAAAACACTCCTAGCATGTATATACAAAATAACTTGAGCTTCCTAGTGACAACCCCAATCCCTCCCTTTGGAAATTGTTCACCATGGTGATGCTCATTAAAAATAAATGAGTAATGCTACTGTCAAAATGACTTGTCAGCTGTTTCCTATTTGCAGGTTGGAGCAAGGGTATTTACCGGGTTTGATTTTTTTTTCAATAACAATATGCTGGAAGGTAGTGGACCATCACATCTGCAGCATCTTCTTGTTCCTCAGACTGTACATCGGCAACAAATGGGTTACAAGAATGCAGCATTGTATGCAGGTCTTTCACTCCGCAATCAAAATACAACTGGTGGGAATTACATAATCTCCAATTCCCATCTTGCACCTTTAGAAATAGACACATTCCAGCTCACGCCAGTGGTTTTCCGTAGCATAAAAGGAAGGCTTCAACCACAAGCTAGATTTCTGCAGTGTGGTGCAGTCACATTGACAAGCCAACTTTGTAAAGTATGCTTCAGAACTGTAACCGCAACAGAACCAGCCGTGGAGCTGGTAAATACAAGTGGGTGCAGAAATCAGGAAAACATTTGGCCCATCAGTATTTCCACCTGCCCATCAAGATGTGATCTCAATATTGACTTACATAGCTGTTGAAAAGGGTTATGTTTAAAGCAGGGCATTAATTTGACAGCTGAAAGTACAACTATTCAGAAGAAAATACAAGCTTAATGCCAATTCTTATGCAGAAGAGCTACTACAATTCATGGTGGCAACACTTCCTTTGAATTGGAATTAAAACATGCTTCCTCAACCATTTTAAGACCTTTACAAGGCAACATTACTTTTAAGACGAGGAGTAAGGAGAGGTGAAATCAAACAAAAACTAAGAGACTTCTGTCTATGTGGCATTTTTAAAAACAAAACACCACTTCACACCAGTGTATGCCAAAAAAACAGTGCCTCACATTTCATCAGTTTTATCCACAGCTGATTGCAAATGTATGAACACTCTGCACTGCATGCCAGAAGGACGTGGAAATAGTTTTCCCCCCTGCTCTAGACAGTTTAAATTGACTGCAGTTAATATTGTTTCCAGTAAAAAGCTACTATACTCGACACCGCAGCATCATTTGAAAACAAGATTCCGATAGAGAAATAATGATTTTGATCCCAACTTATTTTGCTTTGGATTAATGGGGCAGTTATAGCCTCACCTTCCCCGCAAAAGAAACAGGATCCCTAGCCTGATGGATCCACTGTGGATGTCAATATGGTTGACTGACATTTTAGAACCATATGAGGTATCCAGTGTTCCTGAAGGTACTCCAGCATGGATTGTCTTGTCATTTAAAGCTGCTGTTCCTTTTAAATGGAATACTCTTTTCATGATGGTAATCATGGATCTGGGAAACTTGATCGGCATTTTGGGTTGCAGCCAGTTTCTGTGCAGAAAAGGTGGCTGAAAACATTGCAAATCAAATTCAAAATAATCTGGATGACTGTTGCTTCACTGCCATGAAATTGGCCAGTATCAGTATCTCCGTCAGTTGCCTAGAGTGTTGTCATAGAGATGAACAGCATGGAAACAAACCTCCCAGTCCAACTCATCCATGCCAACAAGACACCCCAAACTAATCTAGACCCATTTGCCAGTATTTGGCCTGTATCCCTCTCAATCCCTCCTATTCATGTCCCCGTCCAGATGCCTTTTAAATGTTGTCATTGTGCCAGCCTCCACCACTCCTTCTGACAGCTCATTTCATACACACACCATCCTCTGTGTGAAAAAGTTGCCCCTCAGGTCCCTTTCAAATCTCTCCCCTCTCACCTTAAATCTATGCCCTCTAATTTCGGACTCCCCTACTCTAGGGAAGAGACTGGCTGTTCTTCCGATCCATGCCCAGAATTTTATAGCCTGACGTATAAAGGTTTGGGATTTCCCTTAAATACTGCTTTGTCAACATATTAGTATCTGACTTTTGTCATCCTTAGTTAAGAGCATTTACTCAGGACCAATTCCTTCCAGTCATTTTGGCACTACGGTTCCCAGACTATAAACATGAATGAAAGCAGCATGGCCTCCATTACTTAAAGGCAAGATTGAGTGTTCAGTCATTTGTACCAGATTTTTTGGCATTGTTTTTCAACTTTATTAAAGTTAAAGTTAAAGCTCATTTTAATTCCAGTTAGTGGGCTTTGGCTGAAATTTGTACTTTACAATTTTAAAGGCTGCCAGAGTGTACCAGCTGCCTGCAGACAGTTGGAATAACATTTTAAAAAAAAATTACAGCATTTTTTTATTGTCTTTAAGTGACACAATTCATTGCATAAGTTAATTTTTTAAAATAAAATCACTTCAATTCCAATTAGTTGGCTCTGAGTGGCTGCTGAGCATAATTTTATCTTTTACAGTTTTAGACACTGCCAGGCAGATGACAGTAAAATATCAATGAACAATCTGGAGGTAGTTTTCACGGAATACTAAAACTGCGTTTTCAATTCCAAAGAAATAAAAGTCGAATCGAAACAAAGTCCGTCTCAAAGTAATGCCTTCTTACATTTGTTCCTTATTAGAGCTGCAACTGTTGAGCAATAGGAAATGTGATGGTGAATGGCACTGAGAGATATATGCGTGGAGGGAGGGACAGCAGGGAGAGGCAGAGGGGCGGGGAGGGAGGAGTGGTAATGATCAGCAATAAATATTGACCTAGCCAATGGCACGTACATGCCATGAACAAAGTTAATAACTTATTTCAGACATTAATCCAAATGGATGGTTATCGTCTTTTGACCACCATAGCTTGTTTTTTCCTGTGGAAGGAATTGAAGGGACCATACCTACACTGTTAAATTAAGCTAATCCAAAAAAAGTTTGAAAAAATAACAGGAAAATCGGAAGTGATGCCCGAACAGGACAAGAGTTTATTTTCTCTTCAGAACTTGCCAGAAACAGATGCATTTTGAACTTTTTTCAGCCTTGATGGTGTAGTGTGCATCCCATCAAGGCAAGAATTAGAAGGACTAACAGTAAAAGGAGGTACCTTCTGCACATCAGGAAGACTTTTGAGGAGGTTCCTCAGTTTTGGAAAATGACAGAAATGTGCCTTGTTTGGTCTGGCAGCATTTGCTGGGAAGGAAAGAGTTGACATTTTAAGCCTAGATAATAAAGTGTGAAGCTGGATGAACACAGCAGGCCAAGCAGCATCTCAGGAGCACAAAAGCTGACGTTTTGGGCCTAGACCCTTCATCTGATGAAGGGTCTAGGCCCAAAACATCAGCTTTTGTGCTCCTGAAATGCTGCTTGGCCTGCTGTGTTCATCCAGCTTCACACTTTATTATCTTGGATTCTCCAGCATCTGCAGTTCCCATTATCTCTGAGACATTTTAAGCCCAACTGGATTCCTCACAACGGAACTTTAGTTATCTCTATCTCTCTCTCCGCAAATGCTACTCGGACTGTGGAGTTTCTCCAAGGTTTTTCAGTTCATATCTCCAGCAGCTGCAGTGCTTTGTATAGCTTTGGCTGGTTGCTGACGACAGAAAAATCTCCTAGTTATGTCAGCATCAGTAATTGCTAGATCAAATGTAGAAAAGAATTTGTGTGTTGTGATGAAGATTTTCAATTCCATCAGTGCACTGAAGTGTCCGATCGGATTTCATAGTCAGTTGAAGGTTCAGTGTTGGACGTACGCACAGGATTCAAATGAACCATTTCAGGAACACTTTTTTTTCCCAAGTAAAGGAGCTGAATTAGACTTAATGTTTTATTAGTTTCGTGTTCGCTCTACAGGAGTCTGGGATAGATAAAAGTTTATAAAGTTCATTTTCTTTGACACTTCACTGAAATCAATAGCTACAATATTTGGATTTTAATTGCATATATAAGTATTGATTCCCAGCTTCTGAATTGAACAAGAATGCTTATTTCATAAATGGATGATTGTGGGAAAATGTCTGATTTGGAAGCTATAATGAATCTGTGTCACTTTATCCAGAGATCTCTGTTCGCGGAGTACTGAAAGACCATCAATGTTAGCTCAAACAACAGTTTACTTCTTTCTTCCCTCATCATTATGTGGAATGATAGACCTCATGTAAAGCAACAACTAGTACTCCTTTCAATTTTTACCCATTCATTCAAAGTATGAATCTCCCATTAATCTCACCTTAAAATAACCCAAATCATTAGGTAGTCCACTACAGAATATTCACTACTTGGTTTTGTAAATCACTGAAGTGGGGGTGGGGGTAAATTATCTTTGTGTGCCTTAGCTAAGAAAGAGCTGGAAACCAGGCTGTTAAAAATGTATGAACATTTACTTACTACTTACACCACTTGAAGTAGACTGTTGGAGGACTTCATCAGAACCTCTCCCTCAGGTTCCAACGACGTGGTCTTTTGATGATCTATCTAACAATTAACAAGTAGTTATTAATTCCTTACTCTACAATTGAAAGCTGAAGAACGGATGTTTCCACAATTAGTTTTGTTCTAGGGTTAATTCAGGAAGATGTTGAAAAGGTAATAAATTTCGCTCCTAACCCATCCACAGCCCATGACAACACTGGACAGAGTGAGCATGCACAGTCCATGCGAAGACAAAATCCTCTCTTCACACAGTTGAAACCTTTCGGCTTAAGTGATTTGATTGTTTGAAACTGAATTTTTTTTTTACTCATTCAACAGGATGTGGGTGTTTCTGCTAGGTCAACATTTATTGCCCATTTGCTCTTGCCCAGAGGGCAGTTAAAAATCAACCACATCGCTGTGGGTCTGTGTCGGCCTGACCAAGCAAGGACGGCAGATTTCCTTCCCCAAAGTATATTAGTGAACCAGATTGGTTTTTCCAACAATTAGCAATGGATTCATGGTCACTACTAGACTCTTAATTCCAGATTTCTTATTGAATTCAAATTCCACCAACTGCCGTGGTGGGATTTGAACCCAAGTCCCCAGAACATTACCTGGGTCTCTCGATTAACAGTCCTGCAATAAAACAGCTAGACCATACCTCTCCTAATTTAGTTCACATATAGCATACACTGTGGGCTATCAGCAGAGTTGAATTCAACCATAACCAGTAATCTCATGGCCTGATATTCTTCACTCCACCATTACCATCAAGCCAGGGAACCACTCCTAGTTCAATGAATAGTATGGGAGGGCCGGCACCAGAATGTGATAGACAGAGCAAAGCAACTCACAACCAATTGATCAGACCAAGTCCCTGCTGTCCTACCACATCCAGTAAAGAATGGTGGCGGAAAATTAAACTAACTCAACAAATGCCTCCATTGTAAATGATAGAGAAATCTAGCATCAGTGACATGGCCATAGCATTTCCATCTTGGGTTCCCCAGCGTCACAGATGCCAGTCTTCAGCCAATTCAATTCACTCCACATGATATTAAGAAACAGTCGGATAATGCAAAGATATGGGCCCCTACAACACTCCAACAGAAGCATGGGGGCCACAACAGAAACTATGCATGTTCTGTGCACAAAAAGCAGGTCCATTACAACTCTATCAATCTGCTCACAATCAAAGCAATGGAAACTGTAATCAAAGGTGTTATCTGGAGAGTGACTGTCCTCAATGTCAAGGCTGCCTTTGACCTCATGCAGTCTCAGGCAGCCCAAGCAAATCTGAATCAACGGGAATCGAGGGGAAAACTCTCCACTGACTGAAGTCATACCTAGCATAAACAAAAGATGGCTCTGCTTGTTAGAGGTCAATCATTTCAGTCGTAGGGGTTGATGCAACAATTAGCAAGTCACCTAGAATGAAACGATTGAGGGAAAAGAGGCTGCAAAACGTCCAAATGTACTATTCATGAAACTATTTAAGTAAACAAACAGACTTCAGCACTGGAAGTGGAAAGATCTAAGTTTACTGATGTACATAAAGACTTCCTTGCAGTCTTTCCCAAAATTTCATTTTTGATGCCTCATTCTGTTTACACAACAGTTTCACAAATTTGCACAAGTGAAACCACAAAACAGTCAAAGAATCTAATTTAATCGAGCCCAGATTGTGAAATTATGCATAAATGTATCAAACACATGATATAATAACATTATGAAAGTTACTGTGTATTCCCCCTAGTACATTTATTGCGAAGAGTGTGGAAAACAAAGCGAAAAAATCCACTTATAAGTGTGGAAATTTTACTCATGCTCATACATGATACTCATTTAAAAATTAAGTGGTTGTAGGAGAAGTTCATTTGCTGACCTAATACTTTTGCATCAGGCAATGGCCATCATCAACAAGAGTGAATCAAATCATCACTGCTGGCCAGTCAATGGCCTTAAGGTCATTGAATTCTCTACTATCAAGAGCTTGGGGGCTGCCTGTCTGTCATCCACAAGGCTGAAGTCAGGGGTGTGACGGAATATTCCCCAATTGCCTGGATGAGTGCAGCTTCGATAACACTCAAGCAGCTTGACACCATCCAAGACAACATGCCCACTTGACTGGCACCTCAGCTACCAACTTCAGCATTCACTGTCCCCCATCACTAACAGACAGTGGGTACCATTTACACCAGCTCTGCATTCACACTTACATTTTCTTTTGACATGAGGAGCAGTCTGGAAATGTAAGGCAGAGCAGAAGTTTGTCAGTTGTAAGTGATGGCACTAACAATGAAATTAGAAGAGCCAGAGGTAGGCCATCCTCTGGGATTCTGTAGTCTTATGGTTATAACAGTGGAGCACTGGTTAGATACAAGTATAGAGTTTGTGGAAATCTATTTGTGGGGTGTGATGGGGAAGGGAGGGGTGCTGGAAAAGGCGAGGATCGGGTGTATACAGTGAACGTGAACTTCAGTTTCTTCAGCCTAACATCAGAAATGAACATTCATAAGAAGCTGAGCAAATTGGTCTATATTCAATGGAGTTCAGGAGAATCAGTGATTATCTCCTTAAAACACAAGATCCACACCCTGGCCGGTGAATTCAGAACAAGGGACATGGTCGCAGAATATGGGGCCGATCAGTCAGGAATGACAGAAGCAGAAACCTTCTCATTTCAAATGGTCAAGGGGTTCTCAAAACTTCTAGCCTAGAGAGTCAGGAATGTGCCATTATCAACTACCTTCCAGGGTGAGATAGATTGATCTCTTTCAAGGGACATGCAGTGGGCAGGAAAGCAAAGTGGATGTGGATCAACCACAATCATATCAAATGGCAGAGTAGGTTTGAGAGGTGTATGGTCTACATCTGGTCACATTTCATATGTCAATTTGTGTCGATAAGCATTTTTTAAACCAAAGGAACTAACATTAAAAAAGCAGGTTATTTTGCCATATTAACCACAAATCCACTCTTAACATAGACATCTTCATTGTAACTTAATTGACACCGAATGTCAGATATTAAAAAAACATTATGCTGTCCAGAATTTCTTGGGATTAGTACATCAGCTTTAAAGAAATAGTACTGGTGAGCACAGATGCACATACAAAAGTCATTTGAATGAGAATATCTATTTATAATTCCATTGTAATATTCACGAAGACATTTAATTTCCAAATTACTTAAAAGCTCATACCATAAGGTCACAAGGTGTAAGCTACAAAAGCATCAGAGGATTCCAACTTGGAAAAATGCTCTTCAAATATGCATATTTAACAAGCTGTTTGATGAAAAATGTTAAGTGCTATTATATCTTCAACACCTTTTCATAGGACACAAATTGTCCACTCTTTATTCAAAGCATATTCCTTGTATGTTATGCATAGTATGTATTGGGTTGTTGTTCATTATTCAGAAAACAATACACAATAATTAAAGAGCGAGAACTGTCAAAGCACATTTTTTATAATGAGTAGTCCATCTGCATACAAATACCTAGTCATCAGCCTTGACCCAAGAACAAGCAGGCAGCTATAGTAAATAACACATTTGATTTATTATTTCACTGTACCTTAGTACATGTGAAAAAGTTTTATCTTGCATACAGTATGGGCAGATTATAGCATACAAAGAGCATAAGGGTAATAGAACAGCGCGAGGAATACAATGTTATGGCTGCAGAGAAGATGCAGAAAGAGAGAGGTCAACATTAGATTTGAAATTTGAGAGGTCCATTCAGCAATTTAATAATAGCAGGGAAGAAGCTGTTCTTGAACCTATTGGTACGTGTGTTTAAGCTTTTGTATTTTCTGCCATAAGGGAAGAGGTTGGGAGGGATTATAAACGAGGTGGAATCAATCTTTAATTATGTTGGCTGTCTTCCTGAGGCAGTGAGAAGTATAGATGGAAAATTCAAGAATTATATTTTTAGTTAGTATACAACTCTCAACTCAGTAAATTCTGAATGTTCCATGCAGCATTCAAAATAGGTATGAATTGCCTGCTTCTGATTTCTAATGCAGAAACTGAATTATTTTGGTTGGCCTCAATATATGATTAAGTTGTATTGCTGCTATGTTGCTTGTTTCATTTATATTACATTTTCAGCCACAGTGAGCTAGAAAAATACTTTGTAATAAACAACTAAACATTATTATGATTACCTTAGATGAAAATAACGTTACAGAACTTTATAAATGCTTTGTTGAAGTGACTTCATCTTGATGTTCTGACTAAGTCTCGGGAGCTAAAATTTATCATTATTTCCAGACGAACTTATAAGTAGACTGTGTGCCCAAATTCTAAATATTTATGCTTCAGAATTTGACACATATTAACCAATTTTGTTTCCACCCTTTTTTCTGTTTAACTCATTGTTGCACAAATAAATAAACTAGAATGAGGTTACACATAAATTCATGATTAAAAGTTTGTTTTCAAAGAAATGGGACATTAAAATGTTAGCGGCGCTATTTAAAAAAAACTGTAGCAGACTTGTTTGGGGGAGTGGGTGTTAACCAAGGTCTGCTAATTATTTTCACAGTGATACCTTTGAAGCAGAGGTTGTATTTTATGTGAAGACTGTATCTCTCCTTAACATACCTGACAGCTCCAATGGCTGATTGTCTTAGAATTACAAGAGAAAGATTTAGAAAACTGAGTGGCTGCCAACCATTGGCCTTTGGAATAATGCAATAGTTCAGCAGAAGTGCAATGGTGGTGAATACTGCACCAATCTGAGAAAATTGCTATCTAGTTTACTTTGAGTCCTTGACCTTCAAACGACTTACAAGCATTACGAAGGGCAATGCAGAAACTCAGTTCTGAAGAAGAATTTTGACGATATGCTCAATAGATCAGGTATTAGGCTACAGACCCAAAAAATGATACACGGCTGTTACATGTTGTAACAGAGGTAAAGTAGACTCGAGATAACAAGGTGCAGAGCTGGATGAACACAGCAGGCCAAGCAGCATCAGAGGAGCAGGAAGGCTGACGTTTCGGGCCTAGACCCTTCTGTAGAAATGGAGGAGGAGAAGGGGGTTCTGAAATAAATAGGGAGACGGGGAGGCGGATAGAAGATGGATAGAGGACAAGTTAGGTGGAGAGGAGACAGACAGGTCAAAGAGGCGGGATGGAGCCAGTAAAGGTGAGTGTAGGTGGGGAGTTAGAGAGGGGATAGGTTAGTCCAGGGAGGATGGACAGGTCAAGGGGTCGGGATGAGGCTGGTAGGTCGGAGATGAGGGTGGGGCTTGAGGTGGGCGGAGGGTTAGCTGGGAGGGAGGACAGGTCAGGGAGGCGGGTCAAGCTTGGCTGGTTTTGGGATGCGGTAGGCGCCAATTCTCCGACACCACCTCCTACTGCCCCCTTGATCATGATCCCACCACGACCACCAAACAATCATCTCACAAATCATCCTCAACCTCATCACCTCAGGTGACCTCCCACCCACAGCCTCCAACCTTATCATTCCTCAACCATGCACCGCCCACTTCTACCTCCTTCCCAAAATCCACAAACCTGGCTGCCCTGTTCGACCCATTGTCTCCGCCTGCTCCTGCCGCACCAAACTCATCTCCATCTATCCCGACTCCAATTTCTCCCCCATAGTCCAGGAATGCCCCGCCTATGTCCATGACACCGCCCACGCCCTCCACCTCCTCCAAGACGTCCAATTCCCTGGTCCTCAACACTTCATTTTCACCATGGACGTCCAGCCCCTATACACCTGCAATCCCCATGCAGATGGCCTAATGGCCCTCCGCTTCTTCCTGTCCTGCAGGCCCGACCAGCCCCCCTCCATTGACACCCTCATCCGCTTATCCGAACTCGTCCTCACCTCAACAACTTCTCTTTCAATTCCTCCCACTTCCTACAGACAAAGGGGGTGGCCATGGGTACCCGCATGGGCCCCAGCTATGCCTGCCTCTTTGCAGGTTATGTGGAACAGTCCCTCTTCCGCATCTACACTGGCCCTAAACCCTACCTCTTCCTCCGTTACATTGATGACTGAATCGGCACCGTGAGCTCGAACAGTTCATCCACTTCACTAACACCTTCCACCCCAACCTTAGGTCCACCTGGACTATCTCTGAAACCTCTCTCTCCTTCCTGGACCTCTCTGTCTCCATTTCTGGCAACCACCTGGAAACTGATATCCATTTCAAGCCCACCGACTCCCACAGCTACCTAGAATACACCTCCTCCCACCCACCCTCCTGCAAAAATGCCATCCCCTATTCCCAATTCCTCCGCCTCCGGCGCATCTGCTCCCAGGGTGTGGCAGTCCACGCCCGAGCATCTCAGATGTCCTTGTTTTTCAAGTACCACAACATCTGCCCCACTGTGGTTGAGAACACCCTCGACTGTGTCTCCTGGATTTTACACAACTCATCCTTCACACCCCCTCCCCGCAATAACCGCCAAAACAGAATACCCCTCGTCCTCATATACCACCCCACCAACCTCCGGATCCAATGCATCATCGTCCGACACTTCCACCATCTACAATCCGACCGCACCACCCAAGACCTTTTTCCCTCCCCACCCTTATGTGCTCTCTGGAGGGACTACTCTCCCCGTGACTCCCTTGTCTGCTCCACACTTCCCTCCAGCCCCATGATAACCTGCACTTTTCCCTAAAACCACAGGAAGTGTTACATTTGCCCCTGTAACTCCTCCCTCAGCCCCATCCCAGGCCCCAAGAAGACTTTCCACGTCAAGCAGATGTTCACCTGCGCTCTTGCCAATGTGGTATACGGCATCCACTGTGTCCGTTGTGGCCTCCTCTTCATTGGGGAAACCAAGCAGAGGCTCAGGGACCACTTTGCGGAACACCTACACTTGGTTCGCAATAAACAACTGCACCTCCCAGTCGCGAACCATTTCAACTCCTCCTCCCACTCCTTGGACAACATGTCCAACCTGGGCCTCCTGCAGTGCCACAATGATGCCACCCGAAGATTGCAGGAACAGCAACTCATACTTCGCTTGGGAACCCCGCAGCCCAATGGTATCAATGTGGACTTCACAAGCTTCAAAATCTCCCCTCCCCCTACCACAACCCAAAACCAGCTCAACTTGTCCCCGCCTCCCTAACCTGTCATTCCTCCCACCTATACATTCCTCCCACCTCAAGCCCTTCCTCCATCTCCTACCTACTAACCTCATCCCGCCCCATTGACCTGTCCATCCTCCCTGGACTGACCTATCCCCTTCCTAAGTCCCCACCCACCCTCTCCTTTACTGGCTCCATCCCCGCCTCTTCAACTTGTCTGTGTCCTCTCCACCTGTCTTCCCCTCTATCCATCTTCTATCCACCTCCCCCTCTCTCCTATTTATTTCAGAAACCCCTTCCCTTCCCCCTTTTCTGGAGAAGGGTCTAGGCCCGAAACGTCAGCCAAGCTGCTCCTCTGATGCTGCTTGGTCTGCTGTGTTCATCCAGCTCTACACCTTGTTATCTCAGATTCTCCAGCATCGGCAGTTTCCACTATCTCTAAAGTAGACTCAAGTTAGCAATATGCTGCTGACCTTACTCTAAAAACACCATTTGATCACGCAAATGTTTGATTTGATCATGAAGGCCGCAGGTCAAACAGAGCAGGGGTATGAGGTAGACTCGAAATGCATCTTCGATTTGTACAAGATAAAACATTCTAGAAAATATCTAGAGAAAGAAATAGTGTGGGGGGTAAAATGTTAGGAAGAGGTGAGGCGTCTTCTAGAGTTCTGGTCACCCTATTGCAGAAGGGATATTATTAAAAAGTAAAGAGGGTCAGAAAGGATTTACCAGGATATTGCTGGGAAGGGAGGGTTTGAGTTATAAAAATAGGCTAGAATTATAGGACATTGGGAAGTGACCATACAGAGGTTTACGAAATCACTAGGGCCGTGGATAAGGTGAATAGCAAACATCTCCTCCAAAAGCCAGGGAGTTCAAATCCAGTGGGCGTACTTTTACGGCGAGAGGAGAAAGATTTAGAAAGGACACGAGGGGCCATGTTTTCCACAGAGGGTGGTTTGTGTGTAGAATGAAATTCCAGAGGACTTAGTGCCTGCAAGTAAGGTTACAATGTTTAAAAGACATCTGGATAAGTACGTGGATAGGAAAGGTTTTGAGGGATATGGGCCAGGAGCAGGCAGGTGGGACTAGATTAGTTTGGGAACATGGTCAGCATGGACAAGCTGGACTGAAGGATTTGTTTCCATGCTGTATGACTCTAATGACTCTACGAGGAGGAAAATTCACTGACAGCTGCAAATATCTGGAAGTCAGATAGACTCCTGGTGCACTAGCACAGCATAAAACTCAATACTCATTAAAAGAGAAAGAGTTGCATGGATGTTATGAAATCTTCAGTTAATTCCATTCAATATCTGTCAAAGAAATGAATGCAAAAGAAATCAGCATCAATTTGGCCAAAAAGAACATATCCAGGAGATAAATATGCACACAACTTTGGGAATATAGGGTCCTCCTGCAAAAATTAATAAGATACAACAATGTAATAAATTCCCAGAGCCAATGTGCTGCGAGATTCAATAACTGAAAATTTAAGACATGTGTTGAGGACACGAGTCATGAGAACTTGAGAAATTAGTAATAA
Source organism: Stegostoma tigrinum (assembly GCF_030684315.1). Classification (NCBI taxonomy): domain Eukaryota; kingdom Metazoa; phylum Chordata; class Chondrichthyes; order Orectolobiformes; family Stegostomatidae; genus Stegostoma; species Stegostoma tigrinum. The sequence goes on along the minus strand of NC_081356.1, from coordinate 10,328,524 downwards.
AAATAGAAATTGTACACGATGGTTTGCAGCACAGAGGACAAGTAATGGAAAACAAAAACATGGAGAAATGCCATGAGATCAATGAGCAAGGGGAATTGGGGGATGAAAAAAAAAGTCAAATCTGAAGAAAGATGACTAGTAAGTCAGCATGTAGCCAAGAAAGCGATAAACCACCAGCAGTGAGACAGCTGGCAAAACCTTGATAAGATATAGGCAGGGAGGTGTCAGTGACTTCATAATTACTGAACAAGTGTTACTGACATTTGCCAGTTTCGATAATGCTTAATACTTTGAAACAAAGTAAATATAACAGCAATAAGCTAATATTAATTTAAAAATTAGTATGAATTAGAATATGGAAATATGGTTTTGGCATTTCAAGTATGGATTTATTGGAGAATATTTGAACTTATATTTTCCCATTACATCCAAAAGTTTTTTGACTTACTTCAGTTTATGTATGACAGTGCAGTTGACAAATAAACATATTTGAAGTAGTTATTGTGGATGAGAAACTGTAAGCAGAAAATGACTATCCTGGCATACAGCGTGTAAATCATGGAACTCTAGCAATTAATTAATCAATGCGAAGCATTTGCCTGGCTTCAGGCATACAGCAGATGTCGTGATACTGCAGACTGACTTAAATGTTCCAAGATTTACCAACAAATATTTTCTAACATAAATAGGGGCTAGAAAAAATATTTATGAAAATCAGCTATATATATATTCCATTCAACAAAAAATAATTAGCTTGTAAACAGTCACCATCACACCTAAATGTTACAAAGTTTGCAAAGTTTCAAACGAAGCAAGAACAAGACTGCAAGTTATCAAAAGGGCCAGAGAATTTTCAGATTATCTCATTGAATACTGCTCTAATGGTCCCCATCATGATGCACTTAGAGAAATGGTCAGACAGTAGGTACAAACATACTACCTCTGTGGACACAGGTTTGACTATTAGGGACTGAGCTCCTTCATTGGTACGGGGCTGACCACCTTCAATACTCACTCCCTCCACTATGTGGCAGCAATGTGTACCACCTTCAGAAATATGCTGCAGTTCATTCAGGGTCTTTGAACATCACCTTCGAAACTGCTGACCCCTATCTCCTTCAAGGTCAAGGGCAGTAAATGTTCAGGAAAACCATCACTTGCAAGATCTGTTACAAGCCACACTCCAGCCTGGCATGGACTTACGTTGCCATTCCTTCACTGGGTGAAAATCTGGAACTCGCTTCCTAACAGCATTATCGCTACACCATGAAATGCAATGGTTATCATCTTTCCAGGACAGTTAAGAATAGGCAATAAATACTGGCTCGGCCAGCAATGTCAGATTCCATGAATGAAGGTAGATAAAAATGTGGATTGCAAAGTCACAATCTTGAGGACCTTGAGGGAGAAGTCCCATAAACAATAAATACCACAGGCATAGAGTCACACGGCACAGGGACCAGATCCTTCGGTCCAATTTGTCCGCGCCAGCAACACATCCAAAACCGACCTAGTCCCATTTATCTGCGTTTGGCCCATATTCCCCTAAGCACTCCCTCTTCACATACCCACACAGATGCCTTTTAAATGTCATGATTATACCAGCTTCTACCACTTCCTCTGGCAGCTCATTCCATACGCACACCAACCTCTGAGAGAAAAAGGTACTTTGCTGAACCCTTCACTCAAGTCCATATAGCCAATGAGTACTGCGCTGCCTTCAATCCTCTTGGTCAACTCTTCAAAAAACTCAGCTAAGTGAGACATGATTTCCCACACACAAAGCTATGTTGACTATCACTAATCAGTCCTTGCCTTTCCAAGTACATGTTGGAGGGAATCCCGAGGGACAGCACTTATAACATGTCCAACCCCAATGTCAGGCTCATCGGTCTACAGTTCCCTGGCTTTGCCTTACAGCCATTCTTAAACAGTGGCGCCAAATTAGCCAACCTCCAGTTGGGGAACACTTCAGCTGTCAAGGACATTCAGCTTCCAATCGTCGGGTAAGTGTCCTCCAAGGCACACTTCGAGATACACAACAAAGCAGAATCACCGAGCAGAAGCTGATAGCCGAGTTCCGTACCAAATAAAGATGGCCTCAACCAGGACTTGGGTTCGTATTGTACTGCATGTGACCCCCATCACACTCTTTTCTATCTGTAATATCTTCCTTACTGTCCTGTTCTGTCATCATTACCTGGATAAATTGTTATGATCTCGCTACCCTAATTAGTTTGTACAGTTTTAGTTTACTTTTTACTTTGGTGAGACCTTCGGCTTGCGACTCTTGTACCTATAATGTTATTCCAGCCATTTAGTTTGTCTCCAGCATCACCTTTTTTTTTCTTATTTTGTAATTTTCTCTCTGTCTCACTAGTCTGATTATAGGTCACCCTTTCGCTTGTTATTCAGCTGTTAACACATCGTCTAACACTTCAGATCTCCTGCTGGGACTTATTATTCAACTTTCTCCTCACACCATTTATATGATATTTTGATCTCTTTGCCCTTGATCTCTCTGCCCATAAATTCTGTGCTCTGTGTGCTTCTCTCTCACTTCACCTGAAGAAGTGGCTACATTGCAAAGGCTTGTGATTTCGAATAAACCTTTTGTCTATAACCTGCTGTTGCATCACTTCTGACTTTGTCCAACACCGGCACCTCTGCACCATAAATATCTCAGAAAGGGGCCCAGCAATCTCTTTGCTAGCTTCCCACAAAGTTCTGGGAAACACCTGTTTGGATCGTAGGGATTTATCTATCAGTGTAGGTTTTAAGACCTGCAGCACTTCTTCTTCTGTAATATAAACTCTTTTCAAGACATTACTATATATTTCCCCAAGTTCCCTAGCTTCCATGTCCACCCAGATAACAGTACTCTCATCAAGAAGCAGCATGGAACATATGAGATTCAGGGAGGTTGCTGCTGTCAAAGAGCCATGCAAATGTTAGAAGTGTTTACAAGGATATACCAAAAATATAACTGAATCATAGCCACGGGAAAGAGCTTACTTACACAAAGAAGGGGAAGTGGAAATATTGAAACTTGGAATTTTTCAATCGATAAATTTTGCAACTGAGCCCACATGCTCGAATTTCCTCAGTGTGCACATTTATTCTTAGGCACTTACCAATGCTGTGTACAGAGCCTGATGATAATAACTGCAATGATCTTGAGTGGGAGAACTGAACAGACGCATTCAAAATCTGGACCATTGTCAAGCAAGGATGAAGATAGCTACAGTTTACCGAGAGTAGCTATCCACTTCAGAAATCAGCTGCCCTCTGGTGTGAGAGTATTAAATACTGTCTCAATGGAAAACTCTAAATCTCAGTAACAACTGTGCCAGAACAAAATGATCAGTTGAGCTGTACATGACCTGCAAATGCAGGTAACTGTGGTCTCATTTCCCACTCTTTCACCACATTTACAAGCTTGATCTTTTCAATCCTGAATACAGGGGACTCAACCCACTAAAACAAACACCTACTGTAGACAACTTCCAGCTCCCTTCTAGTCAAGAATCTACCTACCGCAGATTTAAAAATATTTCATGACCCTACTGCCAGCAGACTCCAGAGGAGAGAGCATTTCAAACTTTATGCCCCTCAGTGCAAAGAATTCTCTCCATTCAGTATAAAATGGGAGAATCTTTAGTTGTAAACTGTGCCCCTTTCTAACATGCCTGCTGCTGAGTCCCCTCAGGATCCTGCATGTTTCAGTATGATCACCTCTCATTCTTCTGGACTCCAGTGAATACAGGCCCAGCCTATCCAACCTTTTCTCCCATCATAATTACCCTATCCCAGGTAGCTGGGTGAATATTCTCTGAACTGTTTCTATCACATTTATGCCTTGGATTTTACATTGCCATTCCTTCACTGTTGCCAGGCAAAAATCCTGGAACTTCCTTCCTAATAGCATTGAGAGTGTAGCAACACCAACAAATGCAATGGTTATCACCTTTACCAGGGCAATTAAGGATGGGCAATAATGCTTGCCTGGCCTGCATTGCCAAATTCCATGAACAAATGTAAATGTATATTTACTTAACGTATCTTCTTAAATAGCAAGATTAAAACTGTTCATGGTACTTCAGATGTGGTCTCATCAAAGCCCTGTACAACTATAACTAGCTCTACAGGCAGAATTCCTCCAACATCAACCACAAAGCATTGGACACAATGCCCTGATGCTGAAAAGATCCTGTTTTCTCAGCTCTCCAACGGCCATCACTCGGGACAGAGAAAATGTCATAAAGACAATGAAACTAGCCTTGAAGTATGGTGACAATGACGTTAATGACTGGGAAAATCTTGTATATCTGCCATTCCTACTTGATACCACACTGCCATATTAGAAAGTGAGATTAATGGGAATATAGCATGCAGCGTAGCTAGAGCCTTGATGCCATGTGTGGATGTGCAAAGGCATGACAAGCTGAAGTCTGCCTCTGAACGAACTGGTGTGCACCAGAATGAGACTGACTTCAGCAGTGAATGGGTGGCAAGTAGAAACGTAAAGAATAGGACAAGATTGATCATTAGTCCAATGTAAACAGTAACAATTGTTCAAGGAATTTGAATATATGCTCCATCAGCCTGACTAAAACACACTAACTCCTCCAGCTTCACACTGTGTGACCTCAGGTTAACAGTTGGACTCTGCGACTGTGCAGTGTAACTGGATAACCCAGTAACGTTTTTCCCGCTGGTGCTGTACATCATTGGTGATGTGGGCAAAGGCATAGATTTTGTCCGACCTACAGCACCAGTTTTCTGAGGCTAGGGATGAGGTTTTAGCATACACAACCCATCATTTAAAACATAGATAAACTTCTGGAAATCTAAAAAGGAGAGAAAATCATTTCCTATACTTCTGCCAATTTCTAACACAAGGAAGTCTGGTAGAAACAGTGACTCATGCAGACCCATTTGAAGAAAGGTATGCGAGTGGTTTAGGAGTCTATAATGCCCTTCACGAAACAATGTTTATTTCTTAAACTGGCTCATAGTTGGGCTTTTATGTCAATTGTTCTTTTAATGATACCCTATGGCTTATTAATTGGGATTTACCCGAGAGGCTCAGAGGAAGTGACAGAGAAGAGAAAATGAGTTTGAATACACAGAGGAGAATATTTTAGATCAGAATGTTTCCCTCAACAAGGAAGGCAGTTGGATCTGGTTCTAATAGAGTAAAGGTTGATCAAGTGCTTGCAGGATCAGAGAAGATGTAGAAGACAGTGATAAGAGTTCAAGGTTAAGGTGAAAAAGGGGGCAGTGATAGCACACAACAAGGCTGGCTGAGTGACAGGAAACAGCAGTGATGAGCAGCTGGAGGAAATGTTACAGAGGGGGTTCTTTACAGGTTAGTCCAATCAAGGTTAACATCATCCACTTGAATGTATATATAATACCAAAAGTTATAGATTGCGAAGTATGGGAGCGTTGTGAACGGTGGGGAGGATAACAATAAACTTGTAACAGTATGTAAATAGGCTGGTGGAAAGGGCACACACCTGGTAGATTGTCTTTACTACAGAGAAGCACAAGGAGCACATTTGGCAGAAAACACAAGGACAGCCAATGTAAAATAAAGCACGTGATTTTAAAAGGAGCAGTGCAGGGACAGAGAGACGTGTGAACACACACAAAACACTGAAGATGGCAGGGCAGACTGGAATGATTGTTCATAAGGGAGCTGGGCCCTGAGCTTCAAAGTAGAGGTAAATGCAACAAAAGCAAGATGTTATGGTGAGCATTAAAAACACACCCCAATGATTTGGCCATAACTGGAGTATTGAGCACAATTCTAGTCAACGAGCTTCAGGAAGGACACAAATATCGTGTACAAGAAGGATTGATGAGGGCTGTGTTAGGGTTGGGGTCTTCAGTTGTATGAACAACCTGGAGGGTTTGGCCTGTTGGAAAAATGAAGGTTCAAAGCAAATTTGAGAAAGGTGTCTAAAAATGTGAGAAGTCCAAGAAATTGCTCCCACCCACAGAGGGTGAAGAACTAGTGGCAACTGGCATAAGGTGATTGAGAATAGGAACAAGCAGAAAAGAGCAAAACTTTTTTTGCAGTTTAGGGTTCTAATCAGGAATGTACTGCCTGAGTAACAGCTGGTCTCAGATTCAGTCACATCTTTTAAAAGAAAATTGAATAAATATGCTTAAAAATTTGACTTTCAGATATGAAACGTGGAGTGCAGAGGGGTGAACTACCAACAGAGTTAGCTTGGATATGACCAGATGAACGACCTTGAGTTATAATGCTGAAAAAACAATCTCGGAATACTAGCAAGTTACCAATGCTCTCCTACCAGCAACTACATCCTTCCCTTTGTGCAATGGTACTGTTTTCACCTGGAGTGTGGTGTGTGTATGTAATGAGCAGCCCAAAGAAGTGGTGGATAGCCGGTACAATTACAACATTTAAAAGGCATCTGGATGGGTACAGCAATCGGTGGTGTTTAGAAGGATATCTGGTTTCACACAGAGGGTGGTGTGTATGTGGAATGAACTGTCGAAGACATGGTGAAGGTGAGTACAATTACAGCATTTAAAAGGCATCTGGATGGGTACATGAACAGGAAGGGTTCAGAGGGATATGGGCCAAATGCTGGCAAATGGAACTAAATTAATTTAAGACATCTGGTTGGCATAGACAAGTTGAACCAAAGGGTTTGTTTCAGTGCTGCACAGCTATACAACTCATTACTTTGACACAGGAGGAATTGGTCATTAAGCCTGTTGAGCCTGCTCCACTAGTTAGTCTCTGGCTGATCATCTTCTGCAATGCCCCTTTCCTGTGCTGTTCCTGTATCCATTGTTAATCCTCAATGGTCAGAAAATGCCAAATCTGCAGATTTTCCAGTGTCTCCTTGTATTATGCACAGTTACCAGCATTAATTAACTACAGAGATAAGATGCTGATCGGGGCAATGCAGAGCAATCTATAAATGACATCCAAACTGGGAGCGGTCCCCATTCTGCAGGGCCTGGTGCACCTCTTCAAGAATGTCTGTAGGAACTAGTTTTCCCATGGCTGACCGCCAGATGCCAAGCTGGGACATCTGTAGCTGTTGCGAAGCGTCGGGATTTGTGCATGCACATAAACAGCAAGGGTCAACTACGATCTGAAGTTTGGCTGAACCTTCCTGTAAGCAAGTTGTGGTATCGACTATGCAATGGTGTACAAGAGTGAGCCACTCTCCTCATGCATTATCCTTGATTTCGGCAGCTAAAGAGGGAATCAGTTACTGGTTTACAATACCCACCTCTGCAAATCTATCAAGATATCCTTAATCTAGGCCTGTCACTCAGTCTTCTATGTGAAGGCTGTTGATGAGTTGGGATTGAAACTGTTGTAATTGTACCCACCTCCACTACGTCTTATGCCAGATCATTTCATATACACACCACCCTCTATGTGAAACAGTTGCCCCCTCAGGTCTTTCCCTTCTCACTGTAAACCAATGCCCTTGAGTTCTGGAGTCCCCTACCCCGGGAAAAAGACCTTGGCTACTCACCTTATCATGATTTTATAAACCTCTACAAGGTCACCCTTCAACCTCCATTGCTCCAGGGAATAAAGGCCCAGCCTTTTCAGCCTCTCCCTATAGCTCAAACTCTACAGTTCCAGCAACATCCTGGTAAATCATTTTTGCACCCTCTCAAGTTTAACAATACCCGTCCTACAGAAGGGCAACTAGAATTGGAGGCAGTTTTCCAAAAGTGACCTCACCAATGTCCTGGATAACTGCAACATGGTGTCCCAACTCGTACTCAATGTTCTGACCAATGAAGATAACCATGCCAAACACCTCCTTCACCATCCTGTCTACCTGTGAGTCCACTTTCAAGAACTATGCACTTGCACCCTTCAGTCTTTCTGTTCGACAATACTCCCCAGGGTCTGACAATTAACTGTGTAAGTCCTGCTCTGGTTTAAAACATAGAACAGTGCAGGCCCTTCAGCCCATGATGTTGTGCCGCACTTTTACCCTCAACCTAAGGTCTATCTAACCTCCACTCCTACCGTATACTATCATCCATATGCCTATCCAAAGCTGCTTAAATGCCCCTAACGAGGCCAACTCCACTACCCTCTCCGGCAATGCATTCCATGCCCCTACCATTCTCTGAGTAAAGAACATATCTCAGACGTCTCCCCTATATCTACCTCCACTCACTTTACAATTATGCGCCCTCATAATAGCTACCTCCACCCTAGGAAAAAGTCTCTGGCTGTCCACTCTATCTATACCTCTGATCATTTTGTACACCTCTATCAATCACCTCTCATCCTTCGTTGTTCTAAACAGAAAAGCCCTAGCTCTCTCAGCCATTCCTCGTAAGATCTTCCCTCCATTCACGCAACATCCTGGTAAATCTCTTCTGCACCTTTTCCACAGCTTCCACATCTTTCCTGTAATGAGGCGACCAGAACTGGCCACAATACTCCAGATGTGGCCGAACCAGGCTTTTGTACAGCTGAAGCATAACTTCATGGCTCTTGAATTCAATCCCTCTATTAATGAAAGCTAACACACCATACGCCATCTCAACAACTCTACCCACCTGGGTGGAAGCTTTCAGGGAACTCTGAACGTGAACCCCAAGATCCCTCTGCTCCTCCACACTGCCAAGAATCTTTCCGTTAACCCTGTATTCTGCTTTCAAATTTGTCCTTCCAAAATGAATTACCTCATTCTTTTCAGGGTTAAACTCCATCTGCCACTTGTCAATCTAGCTCTGCATCCTATCAATGACCCTTTGTAACCTCGAACAGCCCTCCATACTATCCACAACTCAACCCACCTTCGTATCGTCTGCAAATTTACTAATCCATCCTTCCACTCCTACATCCAAATCATTTACAAAAACCACAAATAGAAGAGGACCCAGAACAGATCCCTGTGGTACACCACTCAAAACTGAGCACCACAATGAATATTTTCTGTTCACTACCACCCTTTGTCTTCAAAGGGTCAGCCAATTCTGAATCCAATCTGCCACATTTCCCCCATCCCGTGCCTCCTTACTTTCTGCATGAGCCTACCATGGGGACCCTTATCAAATGCCTTTCTTAAATCCATGTGTAGCACATCCACTGCTCTACCTTCAGCTACGTGCTTGCTCACTTCTTCAAAGCATTCAATAATGTTTGTGAGGCATGATCTACCCCTCACAAATCCATGCTGACTCTCACGAATCAAACTGTGCCTATCCAAGTGATCATAAATCCTATCTCGCCCTTTCCAATAATTTGCCCACCACTGAAGTAAGAGGTTTGCCTTGCCAAAATATAACACCTCACATTTATCTAAGTGAACTGCCACTCCTCAGCCCATTTCCTATGCACTTGTCCTGTTATTGGTTTCACCTAGTTCAGAGTTGTGTAAGTTTAGAATAATAATGTAAACAAGCTTAGACCAGAGAACTGAGCTCACGCTCAAGATTCAGGTGAGTTTCGAAATTCTGCAAAGCAATTTAGAACTGCTTTACTCTTGTTTAAACTAAAACTGAACCCTATTTATCCCAAATTTTCTCATTGTTAAACTCATTGAATACCTACAGTGTGGGAATAGGTCCTTCGGCCCAACAAGTCCACACTGCCGCTTGCAGCATCCCACCCAGCCCCATCCCCCTAATCTACACACCCCTGAACACTACAGACAATTTAGCATGGCCAATCCACCTAGCCTGCACATCTTTGGACTGTGAGTGCAAACCAGGGCACCCGGAGGAAACCACACAGACACGGGGAGAAGGTGCAAACTCCACACAGACAGTCGCCCGAGGCGGGAATCGAACCTGGGTCCAGGCGCTGTGAGGCTGCAGTGCTAACCACTGAGCCATGTAGCCACAGTGATTTCTTGCAGAGGATATAACTCCACTTACATCAATGGAATATTTTCCCAGGTGATTATTTTCATACATAAATTGAGATAATGCATCAATCATTGAAGACCGAACTGAAGTTAATCCTAACATTATTTAACATTCACACACATAAACTTCCCAGCATAATTTGTGTAAAGTTATCAGGAGCATGATAGCCCATCACAATACCTCAACTGAGGCCATACCAAGAGAGGCAGCTAGCAGTGTAGAATCCAGGAATTCACACGGCAGACTGACTTATTTAACTAAAATGTGCACAAAATAATACCTTTACCCACTAGGCATCGATCCATGCAAATTGAATGTCATGACAAATGTCAGGAGCTACTGTCTGATCCTAATTTTGAATGTGGTGAGATGGAAAGCAGGATGACGCCTTCCATTAAGCAGAAAATCAACACATTTGAAGTGACACGAATAATTAGAAAAGTCAGTGAACTGGACACCATAATTGGTCTCAGAGGAAATGATGCATTCTGTGTGGAAAGGGACTAGAAGCATAACCTGATATTCAGTTTGAAAACAACCACAGGTGGATTTATTGGACTGAACGGTTTTTATCTATTACCAGAAAAACATTCATGTAGGTTTTATCTGTACCATACAAATGCAGCAGAGAATGGTGTGACTGTCATTCAGTGCAATGAGTTAATGACGTCAACTGCAAAAGCAGAGTTTAAAACATTTTTAAATAAACAGACTGAAGCTCCCTGCAGCCTATGCCACCTTTTCACGTGATAAAATGTAATTTTTTTTAATAAAGGCACAGATTGTGTTTGCTATCGACAAGTTGGCACATCAAAGCTTACAGAGACATGATGAGGCTGAAAGCTGAACAGTGTCAGTGAGTGAAAATTTGATGTTTGACATTTTCGATTACCAGGAGAGTGCACACATCGAAGGGTTGTCAGTCGCCCTTCAGATATTTAACACCATCCAGAATGCTAATCGGTGAGGTGAGACTTCAGCCTTCCAATCAGGAAATCACTCCAAGTTCCTGCACTGTCACCAGAAGCGGTGGTCATTGTTGGGATTACATCCAAACCCAGCAAGGAGGAGCCAGCTAGAAATCAGCCCGAGTTCAATAATGGAAAGGCATGTTGGGAGAAGCACTCAACTCTCCTTAGAATCACATAACAGGTTGGAATCACCTGCATGTTAAAAGTGCGCCAAGACGCAGTGTATCATGTTATGGTTTGCTTACGACATCATTAATGTGCAGCACACAACTCAATGGCGAATGTCCTCACCATGAAGATGAGGTTTCCTTCCAAAACAGTGTCACTGACAGGAGATTTGCTACAAGACTTTAGAGTTTGGACAAGGGCCAGCTGAATTACATTTAACGAGTTCCCTGATTGGCCCAGGTTGAAACCCCACTCAGGGAGCCATGGCTGACAGATTTAAACAGGAGACTCAGAGTGTCCTCATTTCAGAAGATGGCTCTGAGCCAGTTGGAGCCCATGGACTGTGCACGTGTAAATAAATGGTGTCTCGGTGATGGGGCACACCGGCTTCTGTGCAGTTATTTTAAAGATGATGATTTCCTCTATTTCTTTCACCCCCCCAGCAGCTGACAAGTGGTAGCCATGACCTCTGGAGATCCAGTCAAGTTTGCGTTACTTGTTTAATTGACAAGCGTAACACATTGTTTTTTCATCCCTTTTCAGGAATTTCCTTCAACTCATTTTCAGTGAAGATTGTTTTTGTGTATTTCAGGGAGTGTGGTGGTGAGGTAATAAACAGGAGTAGGTTTTCTTAATCTCAAAGCAGCTTCTACTGAACAACAGCTTCGGTGGAGAAAAGAACAGCAAATGCTGGAAATCAGAAATTGCTGGAAAAACCTCTGAAGGAGGGTCACTCGATCCGAAATGTTGGCTCTGCTTTCTCTCCACAGATGCTGCCAGGCCTGCAGCAATTTCTGAGCTCTCCACCCGAACTAAATCAATGATCGGTCCAAAGTAAAACAAAAAGCAAAACAAAGCAAAGGGTCTCGGCCCGAAACCTCAGCTTTGCCGCTCCTCTGATGCTGCTTGGCCTGCTGTGCTCATCCAGCTCTACACCGTGTTATCTCAAAAAATATCAGTGCAGCCTTGGCATTAAGATTCATGAGAACTTCCAATTACTGTGCCAGTGTAAAGCTTCGAGACAAACCACAAACATAAAGGTACAAATATGTTGGCCCATTGTGATTGCTCTGCCACTCAATATGACCTTGGCTGATGTTGAACATTTTGTTGTTGGGGTAGATTTTAGCATTTGAATGTTGAGCAACAAAGGGTGCTAAGCTATGTAGCAAGACAAATATCCCAACACAGCTTGCTGTATATCCAGGCCACCCAGACAGCAGCAACAGGTTTGGTCCCAATGATGGAATAAAGATGGCAGAAGATGTTACAGTCGAGACTAGCCTCGTGGAATTCTGCTCTTCCAACCCTATAACGTTGAGTAAGGGCCTCTTCAGCCTGTGGAAATAGTTGGAGAATGCAACACATATGCTCCAAACAGTTTGCCCCACGTAAATGCCAGGCAATGATCATCTCCAATAAGGGACAATCTAATCACTGCCCCTTGACATTCAATGGTGTTACTGTCACTGAATCCATCACTATCAACATACTGGGGCTTACTATATATGAATACAGTGGCTACACACAGCAAGTCGGAGGCTAGGGATACTGCAGTGAGTAACTCTCCAAAGCCTGTCCATCCTCAACAAGGCACAAGTTAGGAGTATAATAAAATGTGAGGCTGGATGAACACAGCAGGCCAGGCAGCATCTCAGGAGCACAAAAGCTGACGTTTCGGGCCTAGACCCTTCATCAGAGAGGGGGATGGGGGGAGGGAACTGGAATAAATAGGGAGAGAGGGGGAGGCGGACCGAAGATGGAGAGTAAAGAAGATAGGTGGAGAGGGTGTAGGTGGGGAGGTAGGGAGGGGATAGGTCAGTCCAGGGAAGACGGACAGGTCAAGGAGGTGGGATGAGGTTAGTAGGTAGCTGGGGGTGCGGCTTGGGGTGGGAGGAAGGGATGGGTGAGAGGAAGAACCGGTTAGGGAGGCAGAGACAGGTTGGACTGGTTTTGGGATGCAGTGGGTGGGGGGGAAGAGCTGGGCTGGTTGTGTGGTGCAGTGGGGGGAGGGGATGCACTGGGCTGGTTTAGGGATGCAGTAGGGGAAGGGGAGATTTTGAAACTGGTGAAGTCCACATTGATACCATATGGCTGCAGGGTTCCCAGGCGGAATATGAGTTGCTGTTCCTGCAACCTTCGGGTGGCATCATTGTGGCAGTGCAGGAGGCCCATGATGGACCCTGCAGCCATATGGTATCAATGTGGACTTCACCAGTTTCAAAATCTCCCCTTCCCCTACTGCATCCCTAAACCAGCCCAGTGCATCCCCTCCCCCCACTGCACCACACAACCAGCCCAGCTCTTCCCCCCCACCCACTGCATCCCAAAACCAGTCCAACCTGTCTCTGCCTCCCTAACCGGTTCTTCCTCTCACCCATCCCTTCCTCCCACCCCAAGCCGCACCCCCAGCTACCTACTAACCTCATCCCACCTCCTTGACCTGTCCGTCTTCCCTGGACTGACCTATCCCCTCCCTACCTCCCCACCTACACCCTCTCCACCTATCTTCTTTACTCTCCATCTTCGGTCCGCCTCCCCCTCTCTCCCTATTTATTCCAGTTCCCTCCCCCCATCCCCCTCTCTGATGAAGGGTCTAGGCCCGAAACGTCAGCTTTTGTGCTCCTGAGATGCTGCCTGGCCTGCTGTGTTCATCCAGCCTCACATTTTATTATCTTGGAATCTCCAGCATCTGCAGTTCCCATTATCTCTGATACAAGTTAGGAGTATGATGGAATACTCCCCATTTGCCTGAATGGGTGCTGCTCCAACGAAACAAGAACCTCAACACCAACCAGTGTCAAAGCAGCATGCTTGATTCGCACGACATTCACAAACGTCTACTCTTTCCACCATCGAATCAGTAAAAGAGTGAGTGCTGCTGCTACTATCTACAAGATACACGCAGAAATTCACCAAAGATCCTTAGACAGCACCTTCCAAACCCATGACCACTTCTATCTAGAAGGACAAGGGCAGCAGACACATGGGAACACCAACCCTGTAAGTTGTTAAAGTTCTCTCTAAGCTCACCTGTCGCAGAATGGCTCAAAGGGTCTGTGCACACCAAAGAGTCATACAGCACAGAAACAGACCCTTCAATCCAACCGGTCCATGCCAATCCCATCCCAATCCCACATAATCTCAAACAAAACCCAAAATGTCTTTTAAACGCTGCAACTGTACCTGCATCCATCACTTTCTCTGGAAATTCATTCCAGACACAAACCAATGTGTAAAAATAAATTGCTCCTTATGTGCTTTTTAAAATCTTTCTTCTCTCACCATAAAATACACCCCTAGTCTTAAAATCCCCATCCTAGGGAAAAAGCATTCACTCGGCAATAAAAGGATATTCAGAAAGACTTGCCATTCCCTTCATCTATACCCCTCATGAATTTATAAATCTTTATAAGATTACTCCTCAACCTCCTAAACTCCAGCGAAAAAAGTCCCAGCTTATCCAGCCTTTCTTTGTAACTCAAACCCTCCATTCCGGCAAATCTCGATTAAATTTGTTCTGAACCCTCCCCAGCTTGAAAACATCCTTCCTATAATGGAAACCACAATGGGACACAGTACTCCAGAAGAGGCCTCACCAGTGTCCTGTACAACCTCAACAGGACGTCCCAACTCCTATTTTCAAAGGTCTGAGCAACGAAGGTAAGTGAATGTGGATACAAAAACAGAAGCTGCTGGGAAAGGTCAGCAGGTCTGGCAGCATCTGTAAAGAAAAAATTCGAGTTAACATTTCGGGTCTGGTGACCCTTTGTCAGAATATGAACGTGTTCACTTCCCGTTCCCGAAATCCTGGACCTCGGATATCCACGCTGTGGCAGGAAACATTAGAGGGAACACAGATGCCAGATGAGTGTGAAGTAAATTGGGAGCCACGTAGGTGGGTGGAGTCCCTCCCTGACAGGTAAGGGAATAAGTGCATAGCATGAGTAGGAGATGGGTGTGTAAGTGACCAAGGGAGATATAGTTGAGGGAAGTAAGTGGTGACACAAGACGAATCTTAGAGTATGTTTTCAATCTTTTATTGGGCAACCTTTTAAGTGCAAGTGAATCAGTAAATTCTCTGACTTCTGCGGGTTCTTTCAGAATGCTCCGGATGAGGGCGGAAGGGAAAAATTGCCCCATCGGAGAATTCAATTTCCTAGGCGATTCTGAAGGATCACACACAGGTTCCAACGTTTAACTCCCGTCTTTGCTGATTCAATCACATTCTGGCCATTGGAATATCTGGGCCTTGGCATACCTTTCAAAACAATTCACATCTTATGGCCCAGGTCTTTTGGTCTAAATTTATAACTGTCAGTGGTGGTATTACAACAGTGCAATTTCTGTCTGTATTTGATGACAGAAGTCATGTTCTATCTACTTTGTGCTAAATTGCTTTATAGCCGCTTTGAATACACTTAACTCCAAGTACCAAAACAAATAAGTAATTTTGGCTCAAGGACAGATTTCCAATGTGTCTGAAACCCAGTTCAATTAATGTACATGAATCCAGCTCCAAGCACAATCCTTAAAGCGTAAAATCCTGACCTCAAATTTAACCACGCTCACAGGTCAGCCCGTCTTTTTGAAATCTCTCAATACTGAATGTAGTTAGCATTCTGCCAAATTTCAATTAAGGCAGTAGAACACTTTAGAATTCAATTACTTTGCTGTCAACTTTTTTTTTTGCAGTTTGATGCTGAAATAACCATTCATACTACTTTGCACAAAGATGTATAATTTGGACAGACTGCAGTTTCTAGAAATCCTGGTTTGCAAAACAATTTTTTAAAGCAGATGTACTCAAATTGCTTAACATAGCATCCAGTATGTAATCACACCGTACTCAGTGGTTCTGAGCAATGAAAAAGGCAGATAAAGAAACATTTCCAGCAGTTCCTTGTTATAATAGCACTTCACAGAATTATTACAATACAGGAGATGACCATTCAGCACAGTGATTGCACTAACATGATTAACAATCTTCGGCCTTTTCCCCATATCCCCATTAACAATTTCTATCTAATGCCCCTCTTGAATGCCTCAATTGAACCTCCCTCCACCACATTTCCAGGCAGCCCATTCCATAGTCTAACAACTCATATGGTGACAGTCGTTTTTCCTCTCACATTACCCTTGCTACATTTGCACATCACTTTAAGAGACTACAGTGTGAAAAAGGAGGATGCAGTTTAACAGAAAATAATTCCATTCTATCCAACATTGTTACTCCGTTCACTTATTGGGATGAAATTAGATGCTGGCTTGCGGGAGAGGAGGCCCAGAGCTCAAAGCCAGCACTTCAGGGCAGAAATGGGAATGCTTTGCTCGCAGAAAGTGCCAAATGTTGCTCTGAATAAAAATGAACCCAAAGCCTCATAAGCCGTTTATGTTCAGTCAGGCAGATCACGCCGGGCCCCAATGCATGAAGTAGAGATGATGCAGGTTTGGTCCCCACGTGTTGCTCAATCTTCATTCTTTAATACAGTACCTTCAAACAACTGTGTCTTTCATCTAATTCCTGTTTGCAGGATACAGCAAAGACGTGACAGCCACCAGCACAGGCTTACACAGTTGTGTGTTCAGTCCCTGACATCTCAACCAGGATAGCAAGGTGTAGAGCTGGATGAACACAGCAGGCCAAGCAGCATCAGAGGAGCCGGAAGGCTGACGTTTCGGGCCTAGACCCTTCTTTAGAAAATTTCCTAAAGAAGGGTCTAGGCCCGAAATGTCAACCTTTCTGTCCTCTGTTGCTGCTTGGCCTGCTGTGTTCATCCAGCTCTGTACCTTGTTATCTCAGATTCTCCAGCATCTGCAGTTCCTGCTATCTCTGAAACCATCTCAACCAGGATGCTGTGTTCTTCACACGTTACAAAAAAGAGTTGGTTCTTTGCAGAACTTATAAATACATTAACAAATTATTTTAAAATGGTATTTTGAACACAAAGTGCTAAGATAAGCTCTGAACAGTGGAAACTTGTTCAATGCTCCACAGATTTGCAAGAGACTGAGGATTTTAACCTTGAACAAGTAGGGTGGGCAGGTAATTCAGTGACAGCAGATTTCAGTGACCACATTGATTCTGTCACTGACCATTTTAATCTGCTCTTTTTGAGCAGGTGAGAATGACTGCCAGAGATTGAAATTCATCAGATGTGAGACTGTGTTCCAATGGCTGATAATTGAGCTGTGGGCCTGAGCAGCCATAGCTCCTGGCAGGGGTACCAAAACCAGACGAGTCCTAAAAAGTCACTTCGCGTACGTAGGAACTCTCCTCTGGTATCAGGAGGGCTATGAAAGCCTTTGACAGTGTCCTGTACAATAGATTAGCAGTAGAAATGAAAACGTTCAAGCACAATTGGCAGGGCAAAGCTCTAATAAGAGGGCATAATCTTAAAATTAGAGCTTGCCAATTTAGGAGTAAAAAGTAAAAAATCAGGAAGTACTTATTGCACAAATGGCTGTGGAAATCAGGAACTTTTGTGCCTGCAAACCTTACGGTTCTAAGTTAATTAAAATTTGCAAGTCTGAGACTGATGGATATTTAGGTAGCAAGAATGTTGTATGGTACAGAGCGGGAATGGGTAAATGGATCCGAGGTATATATCGGTTATTGTCTAACTGAATTACAGAAATGGAGCATCAGATGCTGATAGGTAAGACCATAAGACCGTAAGACATAGGAGTGGAAGTAAGGCCATTCGGCCCATCAAGTCCACTCCGCCATTTAAATCATGGCTGATGGGCATTTCAACACCACTTCCCTGCACTCTCCCCGTAGCCCTTGATTCCTTTTGAGATCAAGAATTTGTCAATCTCTGCCTTGAAGGCATCCAACGTCCCGGCCTCCACTGCACTCTGCGGCAATGAATTCCACAAGCCCACCACTCTCTGGCTGAAGAAATGTCATCTCATTTCAGTTTTAAATTTACCCCCTCTAATTTTAAGGCTGTGCCCAAGGGTCCTAGTCTTCCCATCTAATGGAAACAACTTCCTAGCGTCCACCCCTTCTAAACCATACATTATCTTGTAGAGGTTTATAAAATCATGAGGGGCTTGGATAGGGGGAATAGTCAAGGTCTGTTCTGCAGGGTGGGGGAGTCCAAAACCAGAGGGCATAGGTTTCAATTGAGAGGGGCAAGATTTATAGGGACCTAACAGTCAACTTTTTCACACAGAACGTGGTGCGGGTATAGAATGAGTTGCCAAAGGAAGTGGTGGAGGCTGACAGAATTACAACACTTAAAAGGAATCTGGATGGGTATATGAGAGAATTGGAACTGCCGTTGCTGGAGTCTGAGATAACAAGGTGTGGAGCTGGGGGAGCACAGCAGGTCGGGCAACATCAGAGCAGCAGGAAAGAAGGAAGGGCGAAGAGGGATATGGGCCAAATGCTGACAAACGGGCTGAGATTAAATTTAGGATATGTGGTCTGTGTGGATGAGTTGGACAGAAGGGTCTGTTTCTGTGCTGACTCAAACAGGTTCATGAGGTTGAATAGACTTGTTACATTGTTATATTTCTCCAGGCCCCTACGAGGGACATCTCTGCCACTCCCAACTTAATTTCTTGACCATGCGACTTCCTCATCATTAACTTACATAATGAATGTCCCTCCAGTTCTCAATGACAGGCAGTAACAAACATTGCACTCCTAACCACCAGCAATTTGCTTTCTACCAAATTCAGTTCAGAAACTGACTCAGAGCAGACAGATAGGCTCCAAAATAAAGCATTTTACGCTTCCTGACATTAAGCTTTAGAACGGCTATGTTTCAACTTCATCTATCCACCAATTTTTATTAATTCCCACCACAGATTAAAAATTGGGCTATAAATTTTTCCAAATTTTCATCAATTTCCAACATCTCACCAGTGAATAGAATCAAACTTCTTCCTTTCAACTGAATTTTAGAAAAGCCCTGGCTAAGCAATTTTCAATCCTAGAATCTGTAATATAACACCAGGAGATCGGTTATGAGATACATTTGGCTTCAATTCTCATTTTCTCAAATGCATTTTAGAGGTCATTCCAATTATTTTAATTAACTTGATATAGCCAAATGTGGAATTTATTTCACACCTCTCCATGTGCCCATTCACTTTTTTCCTGTGGAGCTTAAGTTGGGTAGGGATGAATTATTTCTGGATACTGAACTATGTACTGTCCCTCTTATGATTGAGTCAATATGGTAATCTTGAAGCCTACAGCACTGATGTCTTTTCACTGCATCTTACGATGCCTCCCTGCTAAACACCCCCTAAAAGTATCTCTAAGGATTCTGAGACACAGTATTTATGATTATTTGGAAAAGCACAGTTTGATTAGAAATAGTCAGCACGGTTTGGTGAGGGGCAGGTCAAGCCTCACAAGCCTTGCTGAATTATTTGAGGATGTGACAAAACACATTGATGAAGGCTGAGCAGTGGATGCGGTGTATACGGATTTTAGTAAGGCATTTGATAAGGTTCCACATGGTAGGGTCATTCAGAAAGTAAGGAGGCATGGGATTCAGGGAAATCTGGCTGTCTGGATACAAAACTGGCTGTTCAAAAGAAGACCGAGGGTGGTAGTAGATGGAAAGTAGTCAGCCTGGACCTGGTCACCAGTGGTGTGCCACAGGGATCTGTTCTGTGACCTCTGTTCTTTGTGTTCTTTATAAATGACTTGGACGAGGAAGTGGGAGGGTGGGTTCGTAATTGCCGATGACATGAAAGCTGGTGACGTTGTGGACAGCGTAGAGGACTGTTGTAAGTTGCAACGGGATATTGACAGGATGCAGAGCTGGGCAAAGAAGTGGAAGATGGAATTCAACGCAGAAAAGTGTGAAGTGATTCATTTTGGAAGGTTGAATTTTAATGCAAAATACAGGGTTAATGACAGGATTCTCGGCAGTGAGGAGGAACAGAGGGATCTTGGGGTCCACGTCCATGAATCCCTGAAATTTGCTACCCATGTTGATAGGGTTGTAGAGAAGGCATATGGTGTGTTGGTTTTCATTGGCAGGGGAATTGAGTTCTGGAGCCGCAAGGTTATGCTGTAGCTCTAATAAAACTCTGGTTCGACCACACTTGGAATATTGTGTTCAGTTCTGGTCACTTCATTATAAGAAAGATGTGGAAGCTTTAGACAGGGTGCAGAGGAGATTTACCAGGATGCTGCCTGGACTGGAGGGCAGGTCTTACCAGGAATGGTTGAGGGACTGAGGGCTTTTCTTATTAGAGAAAAGAAGGATGAGAGGTGACTTGATAGAGGTGTACAAGATGATGACAGACATAAATACAGTGGATAGCCGGAGACTTTTTCCCAGGGCGGAAATGACTATCATGAGGGTACATAATTTTAAGGTGACTAGGGTGGGTACGGGAGATGTTAGAGATACGATCTCCACACAGAGAGTGGTGGGTGCGTGGCATGTGCTGCCAGCAGTGGTAGTGGAGTTAGACACATTAGGGACATTTAAGTGACTCTTGGATAGGTGCATGGATGATAGTAAGATGTAGTAAATGCAGGTTAGTTTGATCTTAGAGCAGGTAATAGGTCGGCACAATATTGTGGGTCGAAGGGCCTGTACTGTGCTGTAATGTTCTATGTTCTGTGTTTCGATGAGGCCCAGTTCAGTACAGCCAAGAACAAAAGATCACAAACAGAAGAATCAAGGATGCCAGAAAGCAATATTTCAAGAGTTTTGCTTCCTTCTTGAAACACTATCTAGCTTTAGGCACTGATGTAACCAAAGTAGTTTAATTAATCCTCAGTCTATCCCTTACACATTCAATTTCAGAACGAGTGAATCATGTGACTTGAAATATCCTTTTTTTCAAAAGTTGAAGATGCTTAAGAATTTTGAGATTCCAAAAACCCTGTGCAAGTCTCAATCAGAAAAATACCACCAGCTGAACATGGCAGAGTGACTCCGAATAATATACAAATACTGCATTCAAAGACTTTTACCAACTTCCATCGTAGCACCACCACGATTTCTCTGACAGTTTCCTCCATTATTTTTTAAAAAGAGAAACCACCGTGCAAAGTTGTGCATGTATACAAAAGTTCCATCAAACAAGTGGAGCTGCAGGACATTAATCTTAAAAAAAATTCCAATAATCATTAATTTTTTTTGGAAGGGTAATTTCCTGTTACAATCTGCAATAGCTGCCCGGCTTTGAACAATTAAAATATTCAATCGAGTGAAATGTGGCGGGTAGAATAAACAGTCGTATTAACTGTAGAAAACAAATCATGCGATGGCAATATAACAGCCTGGGTAAATTGTTACGTTATGATCAATTGATGCTAAGTTTGAGTTATAATACTATGCAAATTGGAAATAGAGGGTTTAAGGTGCCGGGAAGTGCTATAAATTTAATTTGGCGGACAAAGAGGTATGGTCCATGGGATGGATACTCATCCGATTTTCTGCAGCCAAGGGTATGGATCACAAACATTGTGTTACCTGTCTGTACCAGCATAAAGTGGGCCCATCACAGAATCCCTACAGTGTGGGAACAGTCCATTCCACATCGTCGGTGCTGCAGAACGGAAGCAGAAGGATCCATTTATGAGGTCACGTGGGTACAAATGACAAAGTGAAAGAAGAGATTCTGCTGAGAGACTACATCCAGGAGTTAGAGTAAAACAGTGAGAAGTAATAACTTCTAGATTACTGTGGTGTCAGAACCACAAGCAAATTGAGAGAGTGTGCAAATAAGATCAGAAGATTCAATTTGGCTCAAATACACATGGGGAAAATGGGTTTGACTTATGGCGTATTTAGTGTATGTACTGCAAAAAGAGGGAGCAGTTTCATTGGGACAGGTGTATTTGAACTGGCAGGTACCACTGCCCCTTCGAGGTGAGGAGGTCACAACAGGTCTGCAGAGTGCTGTCAAAGGAGGCTTGGTGAGTTATAACAGCTTATATATGGAGTACACTGCCTCCCCTCATCAAATGACAGTGGCAGCAGCATTGAAGGTAGTGAATGGGGCATCAACCAAGCAGGATGCTCTCTCCCGACTGCATCAAGTTTGAGCGCTGTTGGAGCTGCACCCATCCAGATGAGTGGACAGTGGTTGTTGACTTGCTCACTGAGCTGGTAAGTTTGTTCACAAAATGTTTCATCACCATGCTACGTAACATAATCAGTGGGGCTCTGGTGAAGCAGTGTTCTGTCCCGCTCGCGTGTCTTGGTGTTGAGGCGAGTGGTGTCACTTCTGGACTTGTTTTAGCAGTTGGTATATGGGGTCCAGTTCTACATGTTGGGTAATGGAGTTCCAGTTGGAGTGCCAGGCCTCCAGGAATTCTCATGTGTGTCTTTGCTTGGCTTGTCCTCGGATGGCTCCGTTGTCCCAGTCAAATTGGTCTCCCTCTTTGTCCACGTGTATTGCAGTGAGTGAATAGATGGTCATGTCTCCTGATGGCTAGTTGGTGCTCATGAATCTTGATAGCGAGCTTCCTTCCAGTTTGCCTATGTAATGTTTCCAGCAGTCTTTGCATGGTATCTTGGAAATAACATTGGTTCTGTTAATTGTGGTTGTCAGATCCTTAATTCTCATCAGTAGCTGTCATAGTGAGGCTGTCGGTTTGTGCTCTACTACGATTCCTAAGGGGCAGAGTAATCTGGTGGTCACTTCAGATATGTCCTTAATTTATAGGAAGGTGATTAGTGACTCTGGATATTTTGTGCCTTCCTGTTGTGTAGTTATCAATGTACTACACTTTTTGGGTAACCGTTGTTTCTAAATACGGTGCAAAGGTATTATTCCTCAGCTTTGCTCTGGGGTTTTACAGTGTGTCATGGCTCGCTTGAACAGTGTAGCTTCATTTGTGGGTATAGGGACGATTGCTATTGTAGTTGAGTACCTGATCCATTATGGGTGGCCTTCCTGTGTATGCTGGTCTGGAGCTCACCATTGGTCTTAAGTTCGATCGTTACATCCAGGAAGGGAAACGTGTTGCTGTTCAGCTCCAGAACACCAATGCCTCACCAGAGGCACACTGATGATGTTACCTAGCAGGGTGATGAAACGTTTGTGAACAAACTCACTAGACTGGCGAGCAAGTCAACAACTGCATCACAACTCGAGATACAAATCTTCTCAAACACCGTAAGTGGAGAGTGCTGACTAATGCCTTGCAGATGGGGGTCAGGCAGACCACAGATGAGTTACATACTGACGTAGTCCTAGCCTCTGAACTGCCCTCGAAGCCACTGTATTTATATAGCTGATCCAGTTCAGTTTTTGATCAGTGATAATCCCACAATATTGATGGTGTGGGATTCAGACACTGCAATGTCATTGCTTTCTCAACAACAAGTAATGCTCGCCCAAGTGATAGGCAATTAATACTCAGAATCAGCTCATTCAATTACTAAGTTTAAAAAAAAACAACAAAGTGAGATGGATAGATTATGTCTTGGTAGAGATGCCCATACATGGCACTTGTGTAGTCATGAATGTTCCTTGCCACCTATCAGCCCATTCTAAATGTTGTCCAGGTCTTGCTGCATTTGAATATGGATGGCTTCAGTATCTGAGGAGTTGCTAATGGTGCTGAACACTGTGTAATCATCAGCAAACATTCCCATTTCTGATTTTATGATGGGGAGGGGTGGCGCTAGGTCATTGATGAAGCAGCTGAAGATAGTTGGCCTAGGATGCTAAACTGAGGAACTCCTGCAGAGATGTCCTGGAGCTGATCAGAAGTATCTTCCTACCTGCCAGTGTGAGACCAGAGCTCCCCCTCCCCTGCTCGATTCGCATCGACTCCAGTTTTGCTCAGAGTCCTTCATACCTGAATCAGTCAAATGCTATTTTGATGTCAAGGTCGGTCAATCTCATTTTACCTCAGGAGTTTGGCCTTTTGTCCAGTTTCGGAGCAAGTCTGTAATTATTTCAGAAGCTAAGTGGCCCAGGTCTAACTCAAACTGAGCGTCAGTGAGCAGGTAATTGCTGAGCAAGTGTTCCTTAAAAGCATTGTTGATGACACTTTCATCACTTCACTGTTGATCAAGAGCAGTAATTGGCTGGATTGGATTTGTTCTGCTTTTTGTTAACAGGACATAACTTGGCAATTTTCCATATCAGGTAGTGTTGCAGCTGTACTGGAACTGTTTGGCTAACGGTACAGATATTTATGGAGCATGAATCTTCAGTATCAAAGATGGAATTTTGTCATGGTCCATACCTTCGCCACGTCTTTGTCTTTGTCTTGTTATCATGTTGAGTGCACTGAACAGCTGAAGGCTGGCATCTAAGTGATGAAGGAGGCCAAAGTGGATTATTCACTAGGCACTCATTGTTGTGAAGGGTTCAGCCTTACCTGATGTGCTGACATGTTGGGCTCACCCACATTGAGGCTGGGCATATTTGTGGAACCTCCTCCAGTAAATTGTTCTACTGGTTCACCACTATTTGAGTGCATGTGGCAGAACTGCAGAGCTTAGACTGAGCTGTCATATATGGTAAAACAGGAAATGCCAAAACCTTGGAACTTAAATTACCTAGTCTTCACTATGTGGACATCATGTCTGCTTATAAGAAATCAGTGGGCAAATAGGAGGGGTAAAGTTAGAAAAAGTATTACTACAGACAAAGCATTAAGCAAATCAAGCAATCCCCCTCATCCTCACATACCACTCCACCAACCTCCGGATCCAATGCATCATCCTCTGACACTTCCGCCATCTACAATCCGACCCCACCACCAAAGACATTTTTTCATCCCCACCCTTGTCTGCTTTCCGGAGAGACCACTCTCTCTGTGACTCCCTTGTTCGCTCCACACTGCCCTCCAATCCCACCACACCCGGCACCTTCCCCAGCAACCGCAGGAAATGCTACCCTTGCCCCCACACCTCCTCCCTCACCCCTATCCCAGGCCCCAAGATGACTTTCCACATCAAGCAGATGTTCACCTGCACATCTGTCAATGTGGTATACTGCATCTACTGTACCCGTTGTGGCCTCCTCTACATCAGGGAAATCAAGCAGAGGCTTGGGGACCGTTTTGCAGAACACCTCCGCTTGGTTCGCACTAAGCAACTGCACCTCCTAGTCGTGAACCATTTCAACTCCCCTTCCCATTCCACAGTTGACATGTCCATCCTGGGCCTCCTGCAGTGCCACAATGAGGCCACCTGAAGGTTGCAGGAACAGAAACTCATATTCTGCTTGGGAACCCTGCAGCCCAATGGTATCAATGTGGTCTTCACAAGCTTCAAAATCTCCCCTCGCCCTACCTCATCCCAAAACCAGCCCAGCTTGTCCCTGCCTCCCTAATCTGTCCTTCCTCCACCTATCCCCTCCTCCCACCTCAAGCCCCACCTCCATCTCCTACCTACTAACCTCATCCCGACCCCTTGACCTGTCCATCCTCCCTGGACTGACATATCTCCTCCCCAAATCCCCAACTACACTCATCTTTACTGGCTCCATCCCCGCCTCTTTGACCTGTCTGTCTCCTCTCCACCTATCTTCTCCTCTATCCATCTTCTATCCGCCTCCCCCCTCTCCCTATTTATTTCACAACCCCGCTCCCCTCCCCCATTTCTGATGAAGGGTCTAGGCCCGAAACGTCAGCTTTCCTGCTCCTCTGATGCTGTTTGGCCTGCTGTGTTCATCCAGTTCTAAACCTTGTTATCTAAGCAAACCAATCGAGTTAGGTTTGATGAATCACCTAAACTCAATGACCTGAATCATGGTGTTTTAAAATAACTGACAGAAGAGATAAGCTAGGTTGTAATCTTTGACAATTTTGACAATTTTCTACATGCTAGACAGGTTTCAGCTGATCAGGGCACTGCCAGAGTAATATCTCTACTCAAGAAAAGGAAGGAGATAGAAAGCTTGAAATTACAGGCCACTTGGTCTAACATAGTCCATGGGAAAAGTACGAGAATATATTATTAAGGAAGTAGTAATAGGACAGTTAGAAATCCATTATACAATCAAACAGTGCAAACATGATTTCATTAAAGTGAAACTGCGTTCTTGTTGTTATGAACAGGGCAGACAAAGGAGAACTAGTAGACGTAAAATATTTGCATTTCTAAAAGGCATTCAATAAAAGCCACACAAAAGGTTAATAGACAAGATAAGAGCTCGTGCTTTTTAGAAGTAATATGCTAAAATGGATAGAGAAATGATCAACTGAGCAGAAAGACAGGAGGAAGGTAAAGGGGTTATTTACAGCTTGGAAAACAATCAAGGTGCCATCGGTATCAGTGCTGCAGCCTCAACTGATTGTAATCAATAGTGATGGCCAGAAAGAAACGAACCATGGGACTGCGTCTTGAGCAAAACTGGCTTCAAAGATACTGGGGAGTAATTTGTGAAGATACAGTCTGTGTAAATCAGTCAAGAGAGTGAGTAAAAGTTTGGTAGATACAATAAAATGTGGGAAAATGTGAGGTTCTTGCTATTTAGCAGGAAGAAAAGCGTAGAGCGATGGTAAGACCACATCTAGAGTGTTGTGTAGAGTTTGGAAGGATACATTTAAGACAATTCAGACAAGATTCAGGAAGCTGTTTCCAAGAGGAAAGATGTGACAGGTTAGATGCTGAGGGAATGTTTCCCCAAGGTGGAAATTTAGAAAAAGAAAATCAAGAACCATGGATGCAGGTCTGGCAGCATCTGTGGAGAGAAAGCAAGAGGACTTAACAAGTCAGGTCCAGTTACCCTTCTTCAGAATGGGAAATTCAGAACTACGGCCTGGAGTTTCAGAATGGAAAAGCTTACTTAAGCAAGGAAAATAAATTAGTTCTGTCTGAGAGTCACAAATCTTTGGAATGCTCTACCCCAGAGAGTGGAGGAGCCTCTGTCAGGGTACATTTTCCAAGGCTGATCTAGACAGATTCCTAAGTTATCGGGGAGTCGAGGATTAAGGGGACAAGCAAGAATGTAGAGTTCAGATCAGCCTAGATCTTATTGAATATTGGAGCACTCAAGGTGTCAAATTAATTCAAATCCTTTGTTCTAAGGTGTCGAAATATTATTGTAATCTTGGACATATTTGCGCTTTAGAAGAATGAATAGTTTGATGGTGGGTTGCATGAGAAGAATGGGAGACAGGTTAATCAAGGAGAAAAGCAAGTTTCTTAAAGTCTTCATAGGTAAAAGGGAACACTTTTGAGAAGAGGTAATAGGTGGGAAGTTGTCATGAAATTAAGAACTCTTCATTGTACACACAAAATTGGTTCTCCAATAGCTCTGAAACAGTGAATCCAATACGTCATCATGGTCCTAGAAGCACTTAACCATTCCTTATCTCATTTATGACCCTCAACAAAACTATTGTTCCAAAATGTCTTTAGGTTTCCATCGTAGCTAACCAGCTCAGATTACATTAAAATGTAAGAAATAAGAACTGAGCAGGTTTTTGGGCCCTTAGAGTTTGAGCCCTTCCAATAAGATAATGGCTGATCCAATAACTCAACTCCATCTGCCAAATTATTGCAATATCCCTTAATCAACTTCATCAGCCTCAGCATTGAATATACTCAATGAATGAGCATCCCATAAGTCAATGGGGTAGAGAATTATAAACATTCACAACCTCGAGTGAGGAAATTCCTTTCGCTATCAGTTCTAAATAGCCAATTCCTTCTGCTATGACTTACATTCTAGAGTACCTGAGCAGCATCTACCTTGTCAAGACCTATAAATTTTATATATTTCAAATAGATCACCCCTAATTCTTCTACCATTCTAGAAAATAACAACCTAACCTCCATTTATAGGGCAATCCACTCATTCCAAGAGCCAGCCTAGTGAACATTTGCTGCATTCCCTTTCAGGCAAGTATGTCATTGCTTTGGCAAAGTACTCATAGCTGTGCACAGTACTCTACAGATGACATCACCACTGCCCTGTGTTACTAAGACTTTTCTTCACCCTAATACACAACCACTTTGCAAACACATTATTTGACTTCCTAACTGCCTGCTGCTCCTGTACGCTCGAGTTGTAATTTCAGCACAGACAAACACATAATCCACTGTGAATAGAAATATGTCTCACTCTTCTATTATTCACAAAAACAAAATTTTAAAGCCTTCTGGACTTAATATTGAGTTCACAACTTTCAAATTTTGAACCCTTTCTTCCCTATCTTTTAACATGTTATTATGTCCTCTCCCCCCCCACGCCCATGTCTGTCCCATCAAGTCTGGCAGGAAACACACTGTTGTTCTGCCATTGTCACGTTTTTTCCTCCAACAGCACCCGACACCCACTACCCCCACTCCTCCCCCTCCACCTACCAATAAGTTCTGCCCCCTTCCCTTCAACGCTGAAGAATCATCTAGATTCGAAATGTTAGCTTGCTCTCTCTCCATGGACACTGTCTGACCCATTCCGATCTTCTGCATTTTCAAATAAATCCACCTCTCTATTTATTGTATCAATGTGTATAACCTCACACTGCATGTTGTGTTCCATCTGCCATGTTCTTGTTCACTCGTCTAACCTTTCAATATCTGTCTGCAACATCGCCATTCCAATTCTAACGAACTAAGCTTGAATACATTCCCCTCATCCAAGTCACTAGAAAGATTATACATAGCTGAGACCTATTTTATATGGAATAGGATCTCATACTTCCTCCATTGAAGATGTATCAAGTGAAGATCCGTTCACATGGTTAACTATATTTAGAATTATTAGAAGTATTTCGCAGTTGCTACCAATATTTCACTGAATCTGATTTAAGATGTGGAAATGCGGCTCTTCCTGAATATCTGACCTCACAGAACTAGGCACCAAACATTGATTAGCACCAATGGTTCATCTATCTGCCGTCTGCACCAATTCCTCTATTTATATTTTGCTTAAGCTTCTAGGTTGTCATGTTTTAAGCTGTTTGATTTACCAAATTCGGAAAGATTTGTTGCAGTTTTTTTTGTTCTAAGAAACTAATTTATGGATAAATCTTAAAATTCACCAAATGGTGCAGCAGAGTTCTGCAAGCTGCCAAGACAACTTTAAGAAAGTGTAGGTAGAAACAGTGGCCCTAAGTAGAAAGCAAAGAATCCACAGTTTGAATAACTCTTTGCTGTATCCTCCATTAATGTAAGTATTGGACCTAAAGTTTCCCACAACACATGCAATGTGTCAGATGCTGGTTTGAATTACTCAAAATTAATTTTTAATTGAAGTCTAAGTTAACTTGGTGGGGGGAGCTTCATGTGTTTTTAATTACACAAAATTAATTTTTAATTTAAGATTGTAACTTAGCAATGGGGGAGTTATCTTGTACGTACCTGTATTTAATTACACTAAATTAATTTTTAATTTAGTAGCAGTGGTCAGTGGGTTATACTGCAAAACTGTCTTGACGGTCTCATTTTAGATAAAAGCCTTTCTCGTTCAATATTTTGTGGCACATCACGGCGACTTTCAAATTTGACAAAATGTGTACGTCTGACATGGATATGCTGAGATTGACTTTTCCAGGATACACTGAGCACTGCATAAAATCAACTGCAACTGATCGAAAATGCTAAGCTCTTCCGGTTGTCACTGAGTTTAAGAAAGACATACGGAAGGTGCATCAGATCAGGGCTGGCTGGAGAGGTGATTGACAAGTGATCGGGTAGGAGAATTTTTTTTCACAACCATTTCAGTGAGGAGTTGTGTATGACTGAAACACAGACAGGCAATTCAACACCTCATCATACTCATTTGCAAGTTCTGCACAATTTCCTGTTCAAAACAGAAAGTTACGTTCTTGAATTAGGCACAAGGATCTTAATGGCCGCAATCCTGATTATATTCAAAATTCGAATGAAGTATGTCCGTAGTTGTAAATGTAATAGTTACTCTCCAGAGGCAAAAGCATAAAATGCTAGGGGTTTAAAGCGTAATTTCACACCAAGCTAAGTACTAGAACAGAAATCCTCCAAAGTAGGTTAGTGGATTTGAGTAACAATGTGTGGTAGCATACAAAGTTTCATTATTTATGGCAAAAAGGGTTAGGCATTGCTTCATTGAAACGGAAGTGAATCTAGTGGGCTCTATAAATAACAGCTTGTATTTATGCACCAGCTTTAACGAGAAAATGTCTACAAACATGTTACACAGGCACAACTGAAATTGGAGTTAGGATGTAAGGTCAAAGCAGCAAATGTCAGAAGGGATCGCAAAAGCCTAGTCTGATTTCCACGAGCGTGTTCAAGAAGAGAGAAAAACTGGGAAGAATAAAGTAATTTTAGAAAGCGACTTCCAAAGTGTGCCCTTGAAAACTGAAAATAGAAATGTCAACTAATGAAATGGATGCAGAGTTAAGGAAGGAGGGTGATGGGGCTGCAGTTTGTAAAGGGAGGGGACAAGTGGCATCATTAAGGAATTTAAAATAGAAGAATAAGAATTTTAATTTGGAGGGGTGGGGTCAAGAATATATACAGTGGAAATTTGAAATGAGCCACAAATTATCAAGGATGCAAATTTAGCCCAAGAAGTATTAGAATTTAAAAAACTGAAATGCTGGAAAATAACTCCAGACAGCATCAGTGCAGAGAAATGGACAGGGTTAGGTTTCACAGACCTGACCTTTCATCAGAACTGGGGAAACGGTGGTGAAGTAATAAATTTTGTGCAAGGACATGTGTGACATGGAAAACAGGAGAGAGAAAGAGAAAGAGCGAAGAGAACGCATGCACGCAAGAGAGACAGCGCATGAGAGAATGACAAAATATAGGCCATTAGGCCCAAAGGGATTGATAATGAGGCCCACCAGGATATAGAGTTCTCAGCAGTAAGAGTTGGGGCAGGCATCTTCAAGGGCAGTTAACTCTCCATCCTCAGTAGTGAGGAGGTTCATTGAATCAAGCAGGTACTTATGTGCTATCCAGGAAATTTCTCGCCTGGAGACTTGACACTGATCTTCTGCCTGAAGCTGCCAGTGAACCAGAAGCTGGAAGCTATAGGGAGCTGAGGAGTGTCCTGCCCTGCCTAGTCTGGGCAGCCATAAAGACCTGGACCTGCAAGCAAATAAGAGTTGATTTTTTTTGGCCTGTGGAGGTCAGAGGTACAGCATGTCAGTGGCTTTCAGATGTTACTCATCTTCCTTCAGCTCCCACACCTCTCAATTGCAGCTGGTGAAAGGCTGGTCACTCTAGTTTGCCTGTTGGGAAAGCTTCAGTTTTTATCTTGCCTGCTGGAAGGGCAAGTACAAGGACAGTGGCAGGTTTAAGGCTCTTAGGTGGCCAGTAATTGACTACTTACGGGTCTTATTGGTGGCAAGTTGTCAAAATCACCTTTGGACCTTCTCACCTAGAACTTAATTGCTCAGGTGACTGGAAGGGGTCAAGTATCTCTCTGGGGTGAGTCCACTCAATTATTTGATCCTTCTCACTGTTGTATAAACATACAATGCAAACACCATCAATGCGATTTCTGACTGATCTACAGGATCTATTTGGTATAAAGCAGTAAAAGGAAAAACATGAGGTAGTCTAATGAGAAACAAAAATAAGAGATTGCTGGAAAAGCTCAGCAGGTCTGGCAGCATCTGTACAGAGAAATTAGAGTTAATGTTTTGGATTGAGCGACCCCTCCTCAGAACACATCTAATGAGAAGCTGCTGTTCGAAACAAGATGTAATTTCTTGCACACCAGCAATGAGGTATATGTTACATTGCCATGGTCCTCATTGCTACCTTAGCAATTGGGAGACCTTAGATAACAGGTCTGTCTCATTCTAGATCAAGATGTTCTGTCTTTCCCTACCTGTCCTTACAACACAATCAGATTGGACAAAAACTAATACAACCTTCAGCATTAACCCTTTCAATGCCATTGCCTTACACAACATCCACCACAGTCCACATCACTTCAAGCATTTTGGGAAGGGGAGGCTGGTGGGTAGGGATTGGGTTGGTGAGGAATGAACCAAATTAAACACAAAGATTTAAAAAAACAAAAGAACTGCAGATGCTGTAAATCTGGAACAAAAACAAAGTTGCCGGAAAAGCCCAGCAGGTCTGGCAGCATCTGTGAAAGAAAACACAGAGTTAAAGTTTCGGTTCCGGTGTTCTGAGGAAGGGGCACCGGACCCAAAACATTAGCTCTGTTTTTTCCTTCACAGATGCTGTCAGATCTGCTGAGCTTTTCCAGCAACTTTGTTTTTGTAAACAAAAAGATTTGCTAAAATATGGAGAATTGGAACATGGAGGTTCACTATATACTCCAGGAAGAATATCTCATCTTCCAACTATCCATTTTACAGTCTTTTGGACTCCATATGAAATTCAACAATTGTAGCCACATTTAACTACTGCTCTATTTTGTTTACATTTTGTAGCTTATTTCAGGCTCCTTTTTTTAAAAAAAAGAAAACTATCATTCTGCAACACATTTACTCCCAGCACATCTGTTACTTTTTCCTCTCATTATTATTCCCTTTTGCCCCGGAGGAAGGAATTTTGTCCTTTACACTTCCCTCGATGCTACCTAACCAGAGTTATTTTCCACCATTTCTTGTGCTGATTTCAAATTTTCAGCATCTGCAGTATTCTGCTTTTCAGAACATATTAGATTAGTCAAGCGTGGAAATAATCAGAGCTCACAGGACTCCAGGTTATAGTCCAACAGGTTTAGTTGAAATTGCAAGCTTTCGGAGCACTGCTCCTTTGTCAGGTGAAGTCACTTCATCTCTATAGCATTCAGAAAGCCAGTGTGTTTCAAACTGTTGGACTATAACCTGGTGTCCTGACCTTGTCCACACCAGACCAACATGAGCACCACATCAAAGCTTGAAAGTGACAGACCAAGTCATGCTTTAACAGCCAAAAGTGCATCTCAAATGTGACAATGAAGATCAACAAGCCATTTGTCATTGGGGGAAAGCAGTCATTGGGTTTTTCTTTTTCTCCCCATTGTAACCATCAGTGATTGCAATGGGCAGTGAAGCAATGAAAGTCAATATCACTTCTCCATTTTCTGTACTTTGCCAGTAAACCCTCACATCTGAATTCTTTTAACTTTGGAAACAGCTGCATTCTGAAGTGGGACTTCAACACTGCACTGAACAGTTACAGGTTGGCTCTGGTGGACAATGTCAATGCATCCAAAATCCCATGCTTTATTTCTTTGGGGGTCATACGTGCATTCTGCATCAGTAAACAGAGGAAATCTGAGCATCACTGGATGAAAACAATCTAACATTACTAAGAAATTGGTCAAAATTCAAAACCAGACCATTTAGCATAACAGGAACACTCCACTGCTCATGGTTCATGACCTTCCTCCAGAAATTTCACTAAAACTTTGTATTCCATTCCTCCTTGTGATTGTCAAGTGTCCCATCAAATACCTCTGATCTTTGCCTTAACTACACAGTGTACGAGTCCCACATTCTAACAATTCTCTACATGGAGATTCTTTTTCATAAATATCTTACCATATTTATTTGTGATGTTCTTCCACTTAAGATCCCTAATTGCGATCTATCTGCGAGTGAAAGCATCTCCACTGTAGACTTCATCCCTCTCGCTGACCATGAGGCAGAAACATACCTTGGTACACCTTCCCAAGCAGAACTTGCAACCCCATGTCCTCTCAATCACCATGAAGAGGATCTTTATCGATTCATCCTTCCCATTTCAAATATCCTCCAGATCCATAACCATCCAAGATTTCAGCACACTCCAATTCTATTCTGTTGTACATCTTCAGTTTTCTTTGCTCCATCAGTAGCAAGGTCTGAAAGTGCCTCTCTAAACTACTCCCGAGTCACTTCAAATGTTCTTTAAAAATTGCTCTCTCTAAAAATTGACCCGGATTTCTCATGTAACTGTCAAATTATTTTGTGATTGCTCCAGTGAATCGCAATGTTATGGAATAGAGAGAGTACTGGCACGGAGTTCAACAAAGTTCAGAGCCTGACATGGCATGTGATCCTCAGTGCTCTGTGGAATGCAGACAAATGCTCTGCTGAAATAAAAATTTCAGATTCTTCTAATTAGTTACTGAGCAAAACCCAACAGATTCCACCAGATAAAATGGGGTGGAAAGCTGCAATGAATATTTGTCCAAAAATCCCAAGAAAAGTTGTATTTAACCCGTTTGAGGGGACTTCTGTAGATCTTTGTGAAATTATTGGGAGCAGGGTAGAATTCATTAAAATTCACAGTCCTCCCAAGTTTCAGGTAGAACTGAACATTCCCCGTTTTTAGATGTATAAATTCAAAAATGTAAAAGGAAATTTAAAGGAATCAAAATGAAGTTATTAAACCCATCTGAAAGCCAAGCATCACCAAAATCATAGATTTCAGCATTGCAATTATAAAGATTTAGAATCATAGAATCTCTAAAATGCAGATGGAGGCCATTCAGCCCATCAAGTCTGCTGCTGATTCCCCATAGTTCCACAATTACCACAGCTAATCTACCTAGTCTACACATCCCCGGCACCACTGGGAAATTTAGCATGGCCAATCCACCTATCCTGCACATCTGTGGACTACATCTGGAGGAAACCATGCAGACATGGAGAAAATGTGCAAAGTCCACACAGTCACCCAAAGGAGATAATTAGCTTTGGTCGAAACAATTTAAAAGCTTACGACAGATGATTTCACTTTGGGAAAGGTACACTGTAATCCTATGCAGCTTGACAGGACAGACACCAAGACAGTTTGAGGAATCAAAACTGGGTTGAGTCTCAGGTTGAGGAGTCATCCATTTAGAGATGTGGTAAAAAAAAGTCTTCACTCAAAAGGACATTAACTTTTAAGTTCTCTATCCCCCAAACAACTATGGATGCTCAGTTGTTAAATATATTTAACGTAGAGGTCATAGATATTTTGGTAGAAATGGAATTTAAAGAGTGAGGATTGTGCATAAAATTGAGTTGAAGTAGATTTTCAGCTATTTATTTAACATTGTAGCAAGTTAGAAGGGATGAATGGCCTACTCCTTTTTCCCATGTATTTGGTGAGTCTTATACTGTATACCATAGCTGAATTAAGATCGCAATGGTCATCTGTAAATTCGCTATATGACAGCACTATAGACACAAAAGGAATCTTAACTCAACATCAGAGATACTGGACAGGATACCAGGAGGACTCCCAGCTCCCCTCCAAACAGTATAATGGAATCTCTTGCCATCCATCAAGAGGGCAAACAGGATCTCAGTTCAAAGTTATGTCTGCAAGACATGCCACAGGCAAAGTGACACTGAAGCAGTGGAGATTTAATAAAACCAACCCTTAAATACAGGTAAAATTATGTCTTAAATTATGAATAATCTAATTTGCTAACCTGAGATAGTTGGGAAAGCGAGTGAGAGGGTGATCCAAAGAGTTAGCAAAGGGGTAGAAACAGATTAAGGCAATGGACAAAATATTGGCATTTTAGATTTTAGTGAGAAAATTAAGTTATCCAATTTGGTAGAAAAAATAGAAAAAACATTATTATTTAGATGGAGAAGCAACAGAATATCACAGGAAAGAAGGGTCAGTGCTCTTATATGTAGAATCAAAGAGCACAGAAATGGATCCTTTGATCCAACCAGTCCATGCTGACCATAATCCCAAACCAAACTAGTTCCACCTGCCTGCTCCTGGCCCGTATCCCTCCAAAACTTTCCTCGGTAAGTCGCGCCATTCAGAGCTCCACACTGCTCGCTAGTTCTGTTTCCCTTTCTTTCTTTGTCCGTCCTTTCCTTTTTCTCCCTTTCTCGCCCTCCCTGTCGTAATTCTAACCGCGTCCCCCCAAACCTTTTACCTACCTACTGACGGGAGCTGGAAAGCCTGAAGCAGGACTGCAAAGTTGGACTCTCTTCTTAAGTTACTTTTTTCTTATTTTGTCTTATTTTAAGTTAATGTCAATAGCGCAATGCATGTACGGCTAAGGTACACACTTATCACCGTATTTTTACTTTGAATATACATGACAATAAATGATTCAGTATTTCAATTCACGTAGTTATCCAAATGTCATTTGAATGTAATTGTACCCACATTCATCCATTCAAGAAGTTCATTCCACACGTGAACCACCCTCTGTGTAAAAGAACTGCCCCCATGTTTTTCTTTAAAATCTCTCTCCTCTCACCTTAAAATGTGCTACCTCGTCCTGAAATTCCCCACCTGATTCAAAGCTGGATTGCAGGAGCAGGAGGTAATTAGGAAAGCAAATGGAAGGTTAGCCTTTATTCCAAGGGGAATGGAATATAAATGCCATGAAGTCTTGCTCTCACTTGACAGGGTATCAAGACATCATCTAAAATATAGTTCATCATTCTGATCATCTTGTTTTAAAAGACTTTGCACTGGAGGTAGTTCAAGAAAGTTCACGAAAGGAATAGGAACATTAAGCACAATGGAAGAAACTCAAATGGTAGAAGATTTGGATACTTAGCTAACACAAGACAAGATGAACGGAACCGTTATTTTGCAACGGTCTCCAGTTCTTGTTGGAAATTGACAAGGTTGTAGCTAAGAAGGAAGATTGAACAGTTTGAGCCTGTACCCATTAGAGTTTAGGAGGTGATGAACTTATTGAAACATATAAAGATCCTGAGTAGACTTGATGGGATAGCTGCTGAGAGGATGTTAGAACAAGGGGGCAAACAGCATCACAATAAAGGTCGCAGTAAACACGAATATGCAGAGAAAATGCTGAGTATTGTTAGCCTTTGGAATTCTACACCACAGCACTTTGGACACTGGGTCCTTTTAATACATTTAAGGCCACGTTAAATAGCTTCTTGAACCACAGGAGTAATCAAGTGTTGAGAGAATATGTAGGCAAAGTGGATTTGAGATCAAGGTCAGATCAGTGCTGAACAAAAACAGAAGTTGCTAGACAAGCTCAGCAGGCCTGGTAGCACCTGTGAAAAAAAAATCAGTTAATGTTTCGTTAGTTATTTTCTGATTGCTGCACCTAATGGAAATGCTGAATACTTTGCTCTCCCCTACCATTGAAACATTCAGGATTCTTAAGGGGCATGACAGTGTAAATGCTGAGTGGATAATTCTCCTTGTTGGGGAGGTAATGGCCAAGTGGTATTATCGCTGGACTGTTAATCCAGAGGCCCAGATAATGTTCTGGGGACCCAGATTCAAATCCCACCATGGCAAATGGTGGAATTTGAATTCAGTAAGTGTCTGGAATTAAGAATCTAATGATGGCTGTGAATCCATTGCTGATTGGGGTAAAAACCCAACTGGTTCACTAATGCCCTTTAGGGAAGGAAACTGCCATCCTTTGCCTGGTCTGGCCTACATATGGCTCCAGACCCACAGCAATGTGGCTGACTCTTGACTACCCTCTGGTCCATTAGGGATGGGCAATGAATGCTGCCTGGCCTGCAACACCCTCATTGCATGAATGAATAAAGAAAAAGAAATCTAGGATTAGAGGGCATGATCTCAGAATATAGTCTCAATTTAAGACTGAGATGAGGAAGAATTTCTTCCTTTAGTGGATTGAGTGTCTTTGGAACACCTGGCCACTGATAGCTATGGGGGCAGAGCCCATGTGTACGTTCGAGGTTGAGATAGCTTGTTGATCAGCAGAAGAATCAAGGGTTACCAGGAATATCAGATCAGTCTGAAGCCTTTGAATGGCTTAAGGGTGGAAACCACTGACTCCTGTTCATTTTGTTATGGTCTCATTGGTTGACGTTTTTCAGAAAGTCCTTCCCCACTTCTACAAAAAAAAATCAGTTTTGAGCACCCAGAGGGACGTTTAAAACAGAACATTGTGAGGTTTGGAAAACTGGTGAAATGGTAATGGGAAACAGCAAGGAAATACACTTGCTAGAAACAGGAGATAATTAGTTCTGACATAGTCCTATAAGATTTATCGCTGATTTTTCACCATTGAGAGGATGTGGTTTGCATTATTAAAAAAAGCCAGTGTTATTTCTAAGAGGAAAATTGGGCAAGTTATTGAGACTATCACTATTTTTCCTTTATCTCTCTCATTTTTCACCTGGAACAGAGTTGCAGGTGAGAACAGCCTTCGAACAACAGCTCAATTTAAAAAGATGAGAGAACAAAAGACTGAAGCTTGCAGTTCAGAACTATGCTGGAAAGATAATGTAGGTGAATAACTGCTCTAAGAACACTGCTGATGGTTCAACATAGAGCTGTTGTTATACACAGGGACTGAAAGCTGGTCAAATGTTGAATTAGTCAAAGGCAGCCCAGTTCAGGCCAGCCAAACACAGACAATATTGAAAAAGGAAGCGAAACCAAAGGGTGAACTGGCTGTGATAGGGCTTTGGAAGCCACCAGGCTGCAAAGCTAGTTTTGGCTTTGCTTTCTTATTTTCCTGTTATCAACCAGTTGAAAGTTCTGAGTGAAGAACCACACAGTATGTACAACATACGTGAAAAAACTCTCCTGAGATGTGCAATCTGCATTCACTGGCAACTTCAGAATGCAACATATATAATCCTAAAGCCTATAATATAATCCATCATCCAATGATTTCATGAAGACTTGGTATTCATCATTGAAACAGTTATCAAACTGGCAAATTACATTTCTTTTATATTCTTTTTACAATTAATCCCTTAACAGTATTCTGTCTGTGTCAGATTAGGTGTTTTATGATCAAAGAAATTGGGCCAAAATTATAGATGTTAATTAAACTGCTTTGCTGTTTATCTGTATTCTACTAAAGTTACAATGATCTTATAATAGTTCAATAAATTGTTTTTTTGTTTACATTATAAAGCTCGTGTCCAAGATTTGTTACTTGTAAAGTCTGGTCAGAAACAATTACGCAATGTTCAGGGTCAATGAATCTTTCAAGTTGAATTTTGTGAATCTAGTGATAGTGAAGCTAGCTTGGGTTTGCTATCACCGTGTTGCAACAAACTGCATACCTATAAGTAAATGGATATTGATGCTATCAAGCAACAGGATACAAAAGAAGGAATGACCTGGAATTGTTTGGTCACCAAATCAATTTCTCTGAACATAAGGGCTTTAGAAAGGCAATATCCATGCTGCGTCAAGAAATTGAACTATATTCGCTGCCAAGTTTACTACAAACCAAGCAGATGATAAGATTGATTACTATGAGCGATCTTTATTTGTGCCTTCACATCAAAAAGGAGTGAATAGAATTTGTACAATGGAAGAAACTCAAAGGAATGCATAGGTGAACAGTTAATAAAGTAGCACAAGGGAATAGATATAGACACTTGGTAGAACGAACTCAGATGTTCATTAGAAATTGACAAGTTAGACCAGTTTACAGCTGATATTATCAAGCATATTATCAAACATTTAAAATGGAGTAAGAAGGCAGAAACACTGTTTAGATAAAGTCTTGAATTTTAGAAGTTCATCCATTACAACAGTCACTACACTTTATGAACATTTAAATCGTTTGTAAAGTGTTTTGTGATATTCAGTGCTTCAAACAGGGGCTAAATAAAGGTTTAGTTTTTTTTGTAAAAACCTAGAATACTTTGTAAATGTTTTCTTTTAAAACAAATGATATGGTGAACTAGGGTTAGAAGGGCAAGGTTCTGTTTATCTCTTGGTTATGGAGAAATTTCTGCAGAAATTAGGAAAAATAATATTTTTTGAAATCGGATTGATAAGCAATTGATCTACAAACTGTGATCAAGATTGTGACCAAGCTTGAAGCGTGTTGCAGAAAATCAGAGTTTAGCAGGAACAGTCCAGTTTGTTCTTTTGGAAAAATCTTCAGATCATGTCAGGGTTCCAGTTAATATGTGCCTCTTGCATCCCTACACTCAAAGCCATTATAAAAACGTATATTTTAGTTTGCATTCTAAAAATATGAGAATGGCCAGGGTGTAAATTGCAAATTCTCTCCAGAATAACTACAAAGACAATTAAGAAGTCAGAAAAACTGTCAGTGAAGTAAAAAACAGTTGTCTTGTCCAGTTATGCAGCTGTCCCTTGTTCAGAAGTCGCTGAATTTTAAAAGATCCATTGTGTCAGGGAAAAATCAACTGCCAGGCGATTCTTGGCAAAAAGCAAAATAAAATCAGAAGACATTGTCTTATGGACAGGTCAACTGGGATATAATTGAACATAAAAAGTTATTTGAAATAAGAGTTTTGCCTCTGATTACCCTGGCGACGGAAACAGATTGATAATTAGATATGTGATAATTAGTATCAAGGCTGGCAAGAAATGTAAGCAAAATAATTATGGATCTCGACAAGAAAATTGTTTAAATACTAATTCTTCTGCATTTTGTTTACTGCTTAAGATTTTCTTCATGATTAAAGGATGCCTGATAGAGGTTCTATGTAATGAACAAAATGATATGGGCAAATGCAACATCTAAGGAAGTCTGAAATAAAAATTGATTCACAAGGTATCTGAATAGATCAATAGCTGCTTTACTGTAGAAAACTCAATTACAAAAAACTAACTGGAATTTGAGATTAGCAGTAATGTGACTTTTCTGACTTGAAGCTCAGTGGTAGTTAAAGTGATGACCACACAGTACAAACTTGTGTTTTGTATGAGCAAAGCATTAGTCACATTGAAGTTCAGGACAGGGTAATGAGGCTAAAAAAAATGTATTGAGCATGATCGATCTGAAAGCAATACATTTATCCGTACAGCTTCCGTAGTTTGTTTTCAATAAATTAGGTTAATCATTCCTAAAAAAGGAATGTAATAATAGATTATGCAAACTTGCTCCTTGTGGGCTTAGTTCTGCAAAACAGCAATTATATTCTCACTTGGAGGCACTATTTCATTAGAAGTTCCAGCATTCAGAATTTGCAAGTTGCTACAGCATTTAATTTTTTATTTTCCTCAGCACAATTTAAAAAAGAACAATTACACTCCCACAGCACAAAGAATTCAAACAAACTCCCCTAACTTTGTAATTCCCAGCAAATCTTGAACGACTACACAACAGATATTACAGGCCAAAAAGAGCAAATGTTCAGTCTGGAGTATTGATATGAAATAGTACTAACATTTGTAACAACTGCTGTCTTGAAGAATCAGTCATATTCTAGCAATTTTAATTTGATATATTAAAACAAGTAAACCAGAGACTTCTGGATGATCCTTTGAGAATAAATAGCTTCACTGCCCTGTTCATTGGTTTTCCTCGCTAGCTATATGGTGTGTTTTCTTTTGGAGGTTGCATTTTCACCAAGATTCTCCAGTATTACAATTCTTACACCATTAGTCAAACAGCAACAACATTTTGTATCTCAAAATACCATCATGCCATAGAAAAAGGTAATTGATCAAATTCTGGTCTCCCTTCTATAGGAAGGATGTTGTGAAACTTGAAAGGGTTCAGAAAAGATTTACAAGGATGTTGTCAGGGTTGGAGGGTTTGGGCGATAGGGAGAGGTTGAATAGGCTGGGGCTATTTTCCCTGGAGGGTCGGAAGCTGAGGGTGTGACCTTACAGAGGTTTATAAAATCACGAGGGGAATGCATAGGGTAAATAGAGAAGGTCTTCCCCAGGATGGGCAAGTCCAAAACTGGAGGGCACAGGTTCAAAGGTGACAGAGGCAAGATTTAAAATGGACATTCGGGGCAATTTTTTACATTCAGAGGATGGTGCATGTATGGAATGAGCTGGCAGAGGAAGTGGCGGAGGCTGGTACATTTACAACATTTAAAAGGCATCTGGATAGGTACATGACCAGGAAGGGTTTGGAGAGATATGGGCCAAATGCTGGCAAATGGGACTAGATTTATTTAGGATATCTGGTCAGCATTGACGAGTTGGACCGAAGGGTCTGTTTCAGTGCTGTTCATCTCTACGACTCAAAGTTTAATTGACATGATGTTCTTGCTGATTTTTGTCCCACATCTACAGATTCAATTCGCTCCTCCGTAAATCCATGGTAGAATGTTCTCCCATCAAGAACTCAGACAGACAACAGCAATTGGAGAGAAAATTGTGCACTGCTTTGCTGGCATGTGGAAAACATTTTATTTCTTAAATCCATGGGGCTTAGTACATTTTATTTTCAGATCAGTCTAGACAAATTTCTCATGTTAACTGTGCATGACTTGATCAATCCTTGATCCAAGCTAGCCGACATCAGTCATACTTCAGTAGAATTTTTGTTCTCTAAACATAGTAACTCAAATGCTTGTTTTTTTGATGTAAATCTGAAAGCAAATAGGATAGGATTACTCTCTACTTTTATGAATTGCTCAAAATTTTGGATACAGATCAAGAGTGCCCTTCCAATATATGCAAACAAACCACAGAATCATCGAATAATTACAACACAAGAGGCCAATCAGCCGTGTCTATGCTGGCTCTCTTGTGGCTCTCGAGAGGAGCTATTGCTTCAGTGCCGTTCCCCTTCATCTTCCCCGGAAGCCCGCAAATGCAGACAATTATACACTTCTCCTTCAAAAGTCTCAACAACCCTTCTTCCACCACACTTTTATGCAGTGCACTGCAAATCCCAACCATTTGCTGCATGAAAAAGATTTTCTTTGTCACAAAATCAGGGCATTTAGAAAGAATGCGAAAACAAAAGAGACCATAGGAAAGAGCATGAACAAACGAAGGAGAGGAAAAAGAAAACAGTTATGACCACTTTCTCCCTCACTTCCCTCCGTATGTTTGGATGCATTGCATCCCATCCCAACCCAAATGCTCAAACCGAAGCCTGTCCAAATTTTAAACACTTCAGTGTCTGATCTAGATTCTATACACCATGACCTGGGAAGCTTTACCTTCCTTGGTAAAGGCAGACACAAAGTATTCATTTTGTAACTCAACCATGCCTCCTGCCTCCACGCACAAATCTCCTTCTGTCCCTAATTAGACACCCTGCTCCTCTGACCACATTTTTTTTTTGATTCATTGCATACATAAGCTGCTAGTCTCCTCTTCCCCTCCTTGCTGTTCTAATTTGCTTCTTCTTCTCAAATTGGCTATATAGTGATTGGTTCTTAACCATATTCTCCCATCAGAAATCTGTCAGAAGCACCACCGTTTCTGATTCATCTCAATTTCTATTTTCATCATCCAGCAAAACTTTGGATGTGTTTTCGCTACATTTCACCTCAGTGGAAATATCTTGACTATACTCAAACTCTCACTTCTTAAAAAGGCAGCCTATTTTTCAGTTATAATGTTACCTGCTAAATCTTTAATTTCAAATTATGTGGCCCAGATTCACTGAAGCTGGCATTTCCCTAGTTGATTATTCTCATTCTGTATAGGTTCTTGTCATTTTTCCATATCCAGCTTAAACGTTGTGATCAGATTTCTTAAGTGTTTCATTACTAACACTTGACCCACACCGTTCTTCAGAATGACATGGTCCAGCCTGTCTCATTTCTCTTTGGACAGAAACATACTCAGTAGACAATTCACTTCAGCGCCCTCCTGCCCTTCACATTAATTATCCAAATATCAACCAAGATAAATTCCCCCATTATAACTATAATTGTTTCGCTAATTTATTCCTCAATATGTCTTCCACAAGTTGCTATGAATAACATAATTGAACCTATCCCCTTCTTCTTGCTTTGGCCAAGGTTCTGCAACCTCTCACTCTCCAGCACTACAATACTCTGCTGAAATCGCTAATGCCTCTCCCCTTATTCACTTTGCACCCAGGAATATTTACAGTAAAATTGCTACAAGTCAAATTCAGATCAATGGAAAATTCAATTATGGCAAAGCTGTTAGTACTTGTGTCAGCCAGACAAGAAATTTGATGAGAAAGAAACACCAATTACTCAGGGGCTTGGGTTTAAGGTTAAAGGAGATGTGAAAGGCAAGTTTTTTAAAAAAAACTCAGAGTGGCAAGTGCCTGGATTGTACTGCCAGAGGAGGCACACGATAAGACCATAAAACATAGGAGTGGAAGTAAGGCCATTCGGCCCATCAAGTCCACTCCGCCATTTAAATCATGGCTGATGCGCATTTCAACTCCACTTTCCTGCACTCTCCCCGTAGCCCTTGATTCCTTCTGAGATCAAGAATTTGTCGATCTCTGCATTGAAGGCATCCAACGTCCTGGCCTCCACTGCACTCCGTGGCAATGAATTCCACAAGCCCACCACTCTCTGGCTGAAGAAATGTCGTCTCATTTCAGTTTTAAATTTAACCCCTCTAATTTTAAGGCTGTGCCCAAGGATCCTAGTCTCCCTGCCTAACGGAAACAACTTCCTAGCCACCACCCCTTCTAAGCCATACATTATCTTGTAAGTTTCTATTAGATCTCCCCTCAACCTTCTAAACTCTAATGAGTACAATCCCAGGATCCTTAGCCGTTCATCATATGTTAAATCTACCATTCCAGGGGTCATCTGTGTGAATCTCCGCAGGACACGCTCCAGGGCCAGTATGTCCTTCCTGAGGTGTGGGGCCCAAAATTGAACACAGTATTCTAAATGGGGCCTAACTAGAGCTTTATAAAGACCCAGAAGCACATCACTGCCTTTATATTCCAACCCTCTTGAGATAAACGACAACATTACATTCGCTTTCTTAATTACAGACTCTACCTGCAAGTTAACCTTTAGAGAATCCTGGACCAACACTCCCAGATCCCTTTGTACTTCGGATACAATAGCAACATTTAAGAGGCACCATGACAATTACATGAATA
Organism: Stegostoma tigrinum; assembly: GCF_030684315.1. Taxonomy (NCBI): domain Eukaryota; kingdom Metazoa; phylum Chordata; class Chondrichthyes; order Orectolobiformes; family Stegostomatidae; genus Stegostoma; species Stegostoma tigrinum. The sequence goes on along the minus strand of NC_081356.1, from coordinate 10,283,915 downwards.
GGCAGGGAAGATAGGGGTACGGAGAGCATACAGGCTTTTGGTTTAGAAAAGCATGTGTCAGCACAGTCATAGTGGGCCAAATGGCCTGTTTCTGTACTGTACTGTTTTTTGTTCCAAAAAGGTACCTGTGAAGTGAAGAACCAGACTAACTATGGATTGGCCAAATTCATGCATGCTTGTCATAGGGCGAGGGGGAATTTAGGACTTGATAGGGCAGGAAATCAGTGACAAGTCTTCAGCGATGGCTGCGAAATAGTCTCTTCATACATCTCAACAGGCATCCGCCATTCATGTCGAACACAGATGAAGCCAGACTATCTTACCATCCTTTCTCACCAGGTCACTGTTTAACTTTCAAACCAAAATGTCTAATTGTGGGGAGCGAAACAAGAAACAAGTCACTGCCTGTGGTCTGCACTGCCATGGATGCCACTAAAAGCTGCTCTTTCATGCAATAAGCAAGTCCAAAAATCCACAATGCTTTGTGAAATGTCAGGACACTACGCACACAACAAGGCCAACAAAGCCGCCTGGAGGACATTCAGCATTTTTGAGGTGTGAATCGGGAAGTAGAAACTGAAGACCCTGAAAACTTTCAGCGATGTCCAGGTGTTCACCCTCCTGTTTCCTGAGCTGTTTTCGCAAAAGCCACAGAGATGCTCTGAGATGTTGCATGCTAACATGGAAACCATGTTTAACTGCATTGACAGTGCTGTGGACCCGACCACAAGCAGCATACTAAGCATTAAATAAAAAAGATAGAGATTACTGAGTGTTTCCAGAGCTAACAATCCAATGTTTTGCAATAGCTTTCGTGGTGCATGTTCAGGTCATTGTAAGATGTGGAGGAAACTGAAAAATAATAATAAATGTGAAAAATGTATATATGTCACTTTTTATTTTTTGAGCGAGCATGTTGAGGTCAAATTGGGTTATCTTAGGGCTTTCTGAAAACTCTCTTTAACATGTGTCTCCTGCAATTACACACATCACAATTTTACTGTAATCCCATTCCTTCCCTTCCTTGACCTTTGTCTCTTATTGCCACAGCATTATATTCCTCATATGCTATTTGATCTCATTTATCACGCACTGCACATTCATATTCATGAACAGTAGCCATAATTTAAACTTTAATATTTACTGTTCCAATAAATGCCCATGAAATGTTACCATATCCTAATTCAGCACTTCGTTTTTTGCTCCTTGGTATCCCTTCTTAGAATTATCTCTTGGTTGCTAATCCCTGCCAAGTTAGCGCTATTAGGGAGAATTTAAATTGGCAAAATTAAACTAAATTAGCCCCACAACGAAATCGGCCCATTATTAATTTATGGGCAACCTGTCTAGGTTCCATCTCTCTGAGCCAAACCTAAAGTCGTAAGAACCTACAGCCCTCTCTCCCAAATCATCTCTCCTATCATGTGCTCTATACTATTTCGAGTCATTTGAACATCGTGCTGGGTGTAAATCAGAGCCAACTGTTTTTGAGGTCACACAGTGTGGAGCTGGAGGAACACAGCAGGCCAGGCAGAATCAGAGGAGCAGGAAAGCTGACGTTTCGGGTTGGGACCCTTCTTCAGAAAATAACTCTGCCTGGCCTGCTGTCTTCCTCCAGCTGCACACTGTGTTACCTCAGACTCCAGGATCGGCAGTTCTTACTGTCTGCTTTTGAGATCATCCTTGCTGATTTTCTGTCCAGCTTCTTAAATTCTGACTTGAAGTCCAAATCTTTTTACCAATATCATTAGTACAGAACAATTGTTGCTTGTTCACTTTCCCATATCAGGGTGCACTGAATGCAACTGTTCAATGACAGCGTTCAGCCTGGTCCCATGGAGTAAAAATGCCACATTAAATTCACACCTGCAGTCACAAAAACACCTGCCTTAACCAGCAAAGCTAACATTTTTGATCTTCGATAGAGATAATGGGAACTGCAAATGCTGGAGAATCCAAGATAATAAAGTGTAAAGCTGGATGAACACAGCAGGCCAAGCAGCATCTCAGGACAACAAAAGCTGACATTTCGGGGTCTAAGGGTCTAGGCCCGAAACGTCAGCCTTTGTGCTCCTGAGATGCTGCTTGGCCTGCTGTGTTCATCCAGCTTTACACTTTATTATTTTTGATCTTCGGTCTTCTTGCTGACCAGGCGAACCAGTTGTAATGTAACACCCTCAACCATACCTTCATTCACAAGATTAACCATTACATTCAATGGCCTTCAGAACTGAACACTGGTTGAGAGCAGGATGTGCGCAGGGTTCACTTGTGCGACCTGCTTGGTGATTTCCTATTCTTTCTTCTCCTGCATACTGTTAAAGCTGTGGCATGACCACATCTACAAATGCACCATTCACTGTCATTTCCCAGTGATCCCAAACCTCTACGGGCTTCTCCCAGTCATTTCCCAGTGATCCTGACCCTCCGCACGCCGCTCGCAGTCATTTCCCAGTGATCCCGACCCTCCGTGCACTCCTCACTGTCATTTCCCAAAGATCCCGACCCTCCGCAGGCTCCTCCCAGTCATTTTCCAGTGATTCCCAAACCTCCGCAGGCTCCTCCCAGTCATTTCCCAGTGATCCTGACCCTCCGTGCACTCCTCCATCATTTCCCAGTGATTCCTGACCCTCTGCACGCTCCTCCCAGTATTTCCCAGTGATCCTGACCCTCCGCGCACTCCTCCATTATTTCCCAGTGATTCCCGACCCTCTGCACGCTCCTCCCAGTCATTTCCCAGTGATCCTGACCCTCCATGCACTCCTCACTGTCATTTCCCAGTGATTCCTGACCCTCTGCAGGCTCATCCCAGTCATTTCCCAGTGATCCTGATCCACTGTGCACTCCTCCATCATTTCCCAGTGATTCCTGACCCTCCGCTCACTCCTCACTGTCATTTCCCAGTGATTCTGACCCTCCGCAGGCTCCTCACTGTCATTTTCCAGTGATCCCAAACGTCTACGTGCAGCTCACTGTCACTTCCCAGTGATTTCCAACCCTCCGCAGGCTCCTCCCAGTCATTTCCCAGTGATCCTGACCCTCCGCACGCTCCTCCCAGCCATTTCCCAGTGATCCTGACCCTCCGTGAGCTCCTCCCTGTCATTTCCCAATTATTCCCGAGCCCCCCGCAAACTCCTCTGTGTCATCTCCCAGTGATCTCGACCCTCCGCAGGCTCCTCCCAGTCATTTCCCAGTGATCCAGACCCTCCGCGTGCTCCTCACTGTCATTTCCCAGTGATCCTGACCCTCTGCGTGCTCCTCTTTGTCTCTTTGAAGTACTACATTACTTACACATAAGGAGTTCCAAATCACTGAAGGATCTCCGCATCATCCAGGAGAAATAAGCTCACTTGATCTGACCCCCCCCCCCATCCACCCACTAATGCACAGTGACACTGTATTATCTGCTGGATCTACCTGCTGCAATTTATCATGACTGTTTTGATTCCACAAACTCTAACAGTGAAAACAAAGAAACCAGGCACATGGGAACACTATCACCTACAAATTCCCCATGTGTCCCAGACAACCACAACTGGGAAGCATGCTGCCATTCCTTTACACTCCAACAGCTCTGTAGGGATACCTACACACCAAGCGGCTCAAAGCAGGAGCTCACTGCCACCTTCAAGGGAAATTAGGGATGTACGATAAATGCTGGCCTTGACAGCCAAATGAACATCCCGCACAGGTCTTTATAAAAGTAGATCACAAGTTTCCAATGGTAGGAAGAATTCTTCCTCAGTGCTGTGTTCAGTCATTCCAATACCCTCAAGGAAATGTAAAAACAATTTCCCCTGGTTATCTGTAGCAATATCAGAAATGGTGCTACTTAATCATTTTGATCTAAAAACAATTAGAAACTTTCCACAGTCATTGACCTTTTTAAATATGCCTAAAATAATTCATCAGTCTGCTTCTGGAAAGTCGTTTGCTTTGTACTTTGAATAAGTACAAGCTGAAGAAGTAATTACATGCAAACCATCAGTTTCAAATAGTAAAGCCTGTGATACGTGGGATTACTGGATGTACGATTAGGCAGAGAGTTATTTATGTCTCTTTTTAAAACTGAAAAGGAAAGAGAGAAAATTAGCCATCCAGAAGTCTGCAAGGATTGATAAAACATCATGCAGACCAGCATTTGAAAGGTCTAGTTGCCTGTGATTTCCAACCTTTCATATGCAGGGTTTCCATCAACAATTTTTTTTAAACTTAAAGTACTAGTTCAAATCATTACGAAACACCCTATTCTAAAATACAACATACTAACATTCAGCTTAAAACATAAATTGGTTTATTTTTCATTTAATTCTACCCTAAGGACTGAATGAAGATCTTCAAATGGGGGCCGGGGGAGGGGTCAGAACAGTTGCGTTCTTGGCTTGTTATAAAATATCATGTTGAATATATTTGAACAGGTACATGAACAGGAAAGGATTAGAAGGACATTGGCCAAATTCAGGCAAGTGGGACTAGTTTAGTTTGTGAACCGTGGTCAGTATGAATGAGTTGCAGTGAGGGGTCTGTTCCCGTGCATTTTGTCTCTACTGATGTCAATTAGTGAACTTGGAACTATACAAATGCAAATTGATGATCAGATTCAAGAAGTAGAGGGCATAAATTTAAGGCAAAAAGGGAAAGACTTCAAAAAAGGACCACAGGGGTAACTTTTTCATGCAGAAGGTGGTGCGTGTCTGAAGCTGTAAGAAGTAATGGTATTAGCGGATACAATTACATCACTTAAAAAAGGCTTCTGGAGGGATGTGTGAATAGGAAGGGTTTAGAGAGATATTGGCCAAGTGCTGGCAAATGGGATTAGGTCAGATTGGGATGTCTGGTCAGCATGGACAAGTTGGATCAAAGGGTCACTTTCCATGCTATATGACTATGAAATAATGAACTAAATTAGAGTTCACAGTAAACTCAGAAGATCATTTTTCCATTTTAATCTTTGCGTTGCCACTAATCCAGGATCCCTTTCTTTCCTGTTTCCTTGAAATGTGAGCTGCTACAGTTTTATCGTAAAACTTATCCCTAATATAAATGGTTGGGAAGTAATTGATCGAGTTGTCTCTTTAGTATTTGGCATTATTTTCCAAATGAAATGCCCGTGGGGTGAGAAACTGCTGCCTATCCAATTTCCCTTGTGACTTTGATACTAGCTGTGATTGTAAACAGCACACCCTCTTCAGCCTTTGCTTCCTTACTGTGAGGACAGCTGTCAAACAATCTGCCATGGTCCCTCACTTTAACACACTGCTACTCCAGCTCCAACTTTCTGCTCTTCTCCAAATCAAAAAATTGCTGCCTCTCAGATCAGTGCCAACTCTCTTGCAACGCCACTTGAATTTTTCAATTTGAGACTTTTAACTTTCCTGACAGCGCCAAAAGTGTTCAAACAAGAGCCACAAATAACCAACTGAACAGTGTAGTGTAACCCAATCACTTTGTGCAGATTTACGACATAATCAGCTCCCACCTTTGTTGTTTAATGCATCTTCACATGCAAATACCAGGACAGTGTTATTTGGTCATTCCTGGTCATAGTGGATGTTTGACCAGCAAAGACCAGGGAATATAACCCCACATTGAAAAAAAAGGTGATTCACTCCAATGACTGTGCACTTTAATATTTGTTCATGTCTTCATCAAGTTGGTAACCGAAGACCTTAGCAAGATCTATTTTTCTTGCTCAGATGAACATTAAGTATCTACATTTGAGAAAATTAATGGAATCTTTTCACCACTGTCTCTTCTGGGACCTGCTGTGTTTGCAATTTACTCATATAGAACATAGAACATAGAACAATACAGCGCAGAACAGGTCCTTTGGCCCTCGATGTTGCGCCGCCCTGTGAACTAATCTAAGCCCCTCCCCCTACACTATCCCATTATTATCCATATGCTTGTCCAAAGACTGTTTAAATGCCCCTAATGTGGCTGAGCTAACTACATTGGCAGGCAGGGCGTTCCATGCCCTTACACTCTCTGAGTAAAGAACCTTCCTCTGACATCTGTCTTAAATCTATCGCCCCTCACTTTGTTCATGGTTGATTGGAATTATCTGCAATGGAATTTGAAAGTATCGGCTCTCTGTAGAATTATTATTACTAAGTTGGGTTTTGTTGAATAATGTTTTCAGGTCTTTTGAAGCGTAAGTATTTTAATTTGGAAATAAGTGAGGGCATTATTACTGTGAATTTAATACCTCAGGGCTGCCATTTTTATATAAATTCAAACTGTGAACTTTCACAAGGTTGGAAGTTAAACTTTACAGCAACATACCTTGATGCTCATTTACAAAAGGTTTTGGTTCACATAATTTGACGCTGCTTGAGGTGGCCATTCGATGCCTTTTAAGTTGATAATAAAACATTTTCGCAGTGGCAGGTGGCCCAGATATAGTCCAGACTTTATGGGTATCGACTTGTGTTAAAATCCAGTTATACAGTCTTGAAATTCTGGTAACATTAGGGAATAAAACCCTTCCCATTTCGAATAACATCAAGCACTTCCAAGCCAGGCCCAGTATCCTATGTCATGTTGAATTCCCTCTTTTTACTGCCCACTGTGTCTGAGCTCCAACTTCACAAGGTGCTCAATAGAATGAATTTCTGATCACTTCCATTGAAACTCCTTTAAATTAAATGCATTAGTCATTACACTAAAACTGAAGCATCAGGACATACCTAGATATTTGGTGTGAAAAGCCAATATTTATGGTGGACCTCCAATAGTCCATAATTTGAGATCAACTGCATTCAGCAGAAACTATTTGGATACAGGCCTGAAACTGATAAGTGTTTTGCCTTTCTTTTGGGTGTAAATCAAGCACAATGAACTTCCTGGTAGCTTCCTGAAATTACCATTTCATCAACTGAAGCCCGTAAAACCATTTCTTGACTGGTTTCAGGACCCTCAAGTGAAAAGCACAGAAACTGTTTGGACTATGCCCAACAGAGGCCCAGACTGTTTTTTTCCCCTTTTTTCCCCCAGATCTCCCTCATTCAGCGTGCCTTGCATTCTCTCTGCCCACCCCACGGGCTTACTGGCACCGAGGTATCTCACACACAGCGGGCAGCATATACTCACATCAGAAACCCTATCCATTATCCAGTCCCCTCTTCCCAAGTCCACACCCCAACATATTCCCCCAGTTTCTCTTTGCATGGTACAGTCTCCATCTATCCTTCCCGATAGCAATCTCCTGACTAATGTCACCCCATTCCGAGAACCACACATATAAAGTTCGCTGCTACCTTTTCAACAAACACTTCAATTTGCCTTTGTAATGTGCAGCATTATCTTGTGAATGTGGTGTGTGCTTGTTTCACACATTGATTTCTGTGGGGTACCCGAGTTGTGTAGCCTCCTTCTCCAATCTTTTACCCGATTTAGTTGTCTGAAAAGGTTGACCTAACAAAAGGGGAATATGCTTCCCTTTCTTCAAGGTTAGGACCAACATGTGTGTACAGTATAAGTGGTTTTTGTAGTTAGTTCAAGGGCAGGTGCAAGGTTCTGCATTGAGCCAGACTAGTTGTGTGCCAGATGAAGCAGTTAAAAAAGATTATTTCCTCAGGTAATTTAGGGAATGAAAGGTCGCTGCAGAACGGAGGTAGGTGAGAGTGTAAAGAAGCTCACGGATAAATGGGAATGCTCCTTTAATTATATAATTTCCTTGATCACAACACTGCTTTGCTCAGAAAACAAACAAGCAAATCTTTTACTTGATTAGAGTTTACAACAAGGCCCAGAATCACAAAGTATCAGTGTTCCTCAGCTGCAAGTTTCAAAGTCTGTAAAACCAGTGCGCTAGAATCCAAATCTCGGGAGTCAGACAAAAAACAAGTTCATTTTAAGCATTGTGAGCTACTCAGAACAGGCAATTCAGAGTGAAGGATTGCCACCAACAAATAGAGAAGTTGAAAGAACAGAACAGCAACAAGGGGAAAAAATTAACAGAACAATGGATGAAACAAAGAAAATGAGAGACGAAGTACTGAATGCATATTAGGCAACATATTAGGTTGAAGTTGTGCGTTTTGGATGTCTTTAAATTTTTAAAGTTAAAAATTTAACTCTTTTTAACTTTAAAAATAGTTAAATAGTTAACTATTTTTAAACTTTATCAAAAATAGTTAAGCTGACTGTAAATTTGCATCTTCATCAATGACTGTAACGAGTCTTTGATTGCATTGAGTCCAAAAAAGAACATGTGATTGGTTTCACCAGACAACTGCTGATGCTGAGAAAGAAAACCCCCCATGGGTTGGGTGGCCACATTAGCATCAAACCTCAGAAACATTTAATCATTCCTCCCTTCCCATTCAGACAAAATGTCCAGTCTGATCAGCGTCCCAGAAATTAGTTTCAACATGCTTTGTATACCAAGTTAGTCACAATAATGTTTTTAAAACATATTTCTAAATGGGAGAGGAGAAAGGTTTTAAAAAAGACAGGGGGGCAATTTGTATTTGGAATGGTCTTCCAGGGGAAGTGGTGGATATGGGTACAGTTGCAATGATTAAAAGACATTTCGGTAAGTACAGAAATAAGAAACGTTTGTAGAGCTGGATGAACACAGCAGGCCAAGCAGCATCAGGGGAGCAGGAAAGCAATTCTACAGCATCAGCAGTTCCTACTATCTCTGCAACAATGTTTGGAGGGATATAGGTCAAGTGCAGGCAGGTGGAGCCAGTTTAACTTGGGATTATGGTCAGCATGGACTGATTGGGCCGAAGGGTCTGAATCGATGCTGTTTGAGTCTATAACAGCCAAATGGGTAATTTTGGTAATTTTCCAAATGGGAAAATGTTGTTACTTTCTGAATAAGCTGGAGCACAGACTTATTACTTCAATTTATTTTATTCTCTAATTTATTTTTAAAGGGTTTAAGTGTTGAAATGCAAACCATTTTCTATTGTTGTTTCGGTGTTCTGACTGTTGTTCCTCATACATTTTCCACGTGCATAACGGCAGTTTTCATTTCTAAGAAAACAACAGCACCAACATTCCTAAAACAAAACAAAGAACTGCAGGCGCCCGAGATCAGAACAGTTCTGAGAGGAGACACCAGATTAAAAACGTTAAATCTGCTTTCTTTCCACGATGCTGCCAGACCTGCTGAGTTTCTCCAGCAATTTCTGCACGTTCCAACATTCCTAACACCGGTTGTTGTCAAACATCAAGCTCTGGATGAATCTGATCAGTTGCAACTGATCATCGGAAGACTGACAACATCTTATTCCATATATTACAATCAATGTTATTCATATGCCTGGCTGACTCCATTCAAGTCCCTGGATGTTTCTTGCCCAGAACAAAATAGGTGTTTTGCAAATATATCATTTTGTTTTGATTTGGGGTAATGTGAATCCGTAATCATCAGGATTTCTTCAATCCACGTCCAGCTTTTGTCCCAACCCCACTAAAATCCTTATCCATTCTTTCATTACTGCCCCAGATCTCATTTCCCCAAAATCCTCCTCACTTACATCCTGAGTGTCACCCTCGATGAATATTAGCTTCTTCAAAACCAACCACATGAAATTCCATCCGCGAGGTCCACTTTTCTCTCTTGACTATTGATACCCAAAGTCTTCATTCTCATGTCCCTTAGGGGTCTTGCCTCTTTCCTTTCATGACTTCTAATTCTAGCCTTCTGTTCATCAAACCCATTCTTCACTCCAACATCATTAGCATAATTGTCAAACCTGAATTCAACTCCCAGCTCAGTTTTTCTAACCCTTTCTAATGCTCTTTAAAGAGTCATTTTATTCTCACTGCTGACCAGCTGTTGTTCTTACTCCTCTGCTAGGAGACAATAGCTCTCTATGAGATGTAAGTCATTTCTCATGCTAATTGTTCAATAATTCTGAACAGCCTTAAACATGTCATTCCAGTCATAGATTGGATACTATCTAATAGCAACTTACTGTTCTCCAAGCTAAGCATAGACATCATGTATGCAAACTCAGCTAAAATCATCATCTAAGGTCAAACACCAATTGTACCTCAAACTGTAATCAGGAAAGGATTAAGTATTAAGTACTAAGACTTAAAACAACATATTAAATACAATGTAATAAAATGTGAGGCTGGATGAACACAGCAGGCCAAGCAGCATCTCAGGAGCACAAAAGCTGACGTTTCGGGCCTAGACCCTTCATCAGAGAGGGGGATGGGGGGAGGGAACTGGAATAAATAGGGAGAGAGGGGGAGGCGGACCGAAGATGGAGAGCAAAGAAGATAGGTGGAGAGGGTGTAGGTGGGGAGGTAGGGAGGGGATAGGTCAGTCCAGGGAAGACGGACAGGTCAAGGAGGTGGGATGAGGTTAGTAGGTAGCTGGGGGTGCGGCTGGGGGTGGGAGGAAGGGATGGGTGAGAGGAAGAACCGGTTAGGGAGGCAGAGACAGGTTGGACTGGTTTTGGGATGCAGTGGGTGGGGGGGAAGAGCTGGGCTGGTTGTGTGGTGCAGTGGGGGGAGGGGATGAACTGGGCTGGTTTAGGGATGCAGTGGGGGAAGGGGAGATTTTGAAACTGGTGAAGTCCACATTGATACCATATGGCTGCAGGGTTCCCAGGCGGAATATGAGTTGCTGTTCCTGCAACCTTCGGGTGGCATCATTGTGGCAGTGCAGGAGGCCCATGATGGACATGTCATCAAGAGAATGGGAGGGGGAGTGGAAATGGTTTGCGACTGGGAGGTGCAGTTGTTTGTTGCGAACTGAGCGGAGGTGTTCTGCAAAGCGGTCCCCAAGCCTCCGCTTGGTTTCCCCAATGTAGAGAAAGCCGCACCGGGTACAGTGGATGCAGTATACCACATTGGCAGATGTGCAGGTGAACCTCTGCTTAATGTGGAATGTCATCTTGGGGCCTGGGATGGGGGTGAGGGAGGAGGTGTGGGGACAAGTGTAGCATTTCCTGCGGTTGCAGGGGAAGGTGCCGGGTGTGGTGGGGTTGGAGGGCAGTGTGGAGCGAACAAGGGAGTCACGGAGAGAGTGGTCTCTCCGGAAAGCAGACAGGGGTGGGGATGGAAAAATGTCTTGGGTGGTGGGGTCGGATTGTAAATGGCGGAAGTGTCGGAGGATAATGCGTTGTATCCGGAGGTTGGTAGGGTGGTGTGTGAGAACGAGGGGGATCCTCTTGGGGCGGTTGTGGCGGGGGCGGGGTGTGAGGGATGTGTCGCGGGAAATGCGGGAGACGCGGTCAAGGGCGTTCTCAATCACCGTGGGGGGGAAGTTGCGGTCCTTAAAGAACTTGGACATCTGGGATGTGCGGGAGTGGAATGTCTTATCGTGGGAGCAGATGCGGCGGAGGCGGAGGAATTGGGAATAGGGGATGGAGTTTTTGCAGGAGGGTGGGTGGGAGGAGGTGTATTCTAGGTAGCTGTGGGAGTCGGTGGGCTTGAAATGGACATCAGTTACAAGCTGGTTGCCTGAGATGGAGACTGAGAGGTCCAGGAAGGTGAGGGATGTGCTGGAGATGGCCCAGGTGAACTGAAGGTTGGGGTGGAAGGTGTTGGTGAAGTGGATGAACTGTTCGAGCTCCTCTGGGGAGCAAGAGGCGGCGCCGATACAGTCATCAATGTACCGGAGGAAGAGGTGGGGTTTGGGGCCTGTGTAGGTGCGGAAGATGGACTGTTCCACGTAACCTACAAAGAGGCAGGCATAGCTGGGGCCCATGCGGGTGCCCATGGCCACCCCCTTAGTCTGTAGGAAGTGGGAGGAGTCAAAAGAGAAGTTGTTGAGTGTGAGGACGAGTTCCGCTAGGCGGATGAGAGTGTCGGTGGAGGGGGCCTGGTCGGGCCTGCGGGACAGGAAGAAGCGGAGGGCCTTGAGGCCATCTCCATGCGGAATGCAGGTGTACAGGGACTGGACGTCCATGGTGAATATGAGGTGTTGGGGGCCAGGGAATTGGAAGTCCTGGAGGAGGTGGAGGGCGTGGGTGGTGTCACGGACATAGGTGGGGAGTTCCTGGACCAAAGGGGAGAAAATGGAGTATACTGCATCCACTGTACCCGGTGCGGCTTTCTCTACATTGGGGAAACCAAGCGGAGGCTTGGGGACCGCTTTGCAGAACACCTCCGCTCAGTTCGCAACAAACAACTGCACCTCCCAGTCGCAAACCATTTCCACTCCCCCTCCCATTCTCTTGATGACATGTCCATCATGGGCCTCCTGCACTGCCACAATGATGCCACCCGAAGGTTGCAGGAACAGCAACTCATATTCCGCCTGGGAACCCTGCAGCCTAATGGTATCAATGTGGACTTCACCAGTTTCAAAATCTCCCCTTCCCCCACTGCATCCCTAAACCAGCCCAGTTCATCCCCTCCCCCCACTGCACCACACAACCAGCCCAGCTCTTCCCCCCCACCCACTGCATCCCAAAACCAGTCCAACCTGTCTCTGCCTCCCTAACCGGTTCTTCCTCTCACCCATCCCTTCCTCCCACCCCCAGCCGCACCCCCAGCTACCTACTAACCTCATCCCACCTCCTTGACCTGTCCGTCTTCCCTGGACTGACCTATCCCCTCCCTACCTCCCCACCTACACCCTCTCCACCTATCTTCTTTGCTCTCCATCTTCGGTCCGCCTCCCCCTCTCTCCCTATTTATTCCAGTTCCCTCCCCCCATCCCCCTCTCTGATGAAGGGTCTAGGCCCGAAACGTCAGCTTTTGTGCTCCTGAGATGCTGCTTGGCCTGCTGTGTTCATCCAGCCTCACATTTTATTATCTTGGAATCTCCAGCATCTGCAGTTCCCATTATCTCTGATATTAAATACAATGATCAGATCTGGTCTTCCTCCTGCTTTAGTAATGTGTGCATGATCATAAATGGATAAATATTAACATTCCAAAGTTTATTGCAATTGCAATATAATGTGTTTGATCTGTTCCTATGGCTTTTCTTGATAAATGGTAAAGAGTACAACACCTATGGATTTGTTAATTGGATGAGAGGCTTTAATTATTGTTAACAGTAAAGCTTCACATATAAATAGCATGCCACATGATTAGAAAGAACAGACAGACATCGGAAGATCTCTTTCAGTATTCAACTGACTGACCACTTGACTGTTAAAAGGAATCTGCAATCTGAGCTGGCACACAGGAGGACCCGATGTTTCATGGGTAAACTATTGACCCTTTGAAATCCCTATTTGCATCTACGCATTGCCTGACCAGGTCATAATTATAGCAGAAACAGGATTTTAATATAACATTAAATGCTAGTTCCCAAAAACTTTATTACGCTGCTCCACTTGTTGATACCACAGGCACATTTCGCTCATGTATCTCTGCACTAGCTAGCACCCAACTGATAATTGATTTAAACTTTTGTCATCAGTGCAAAACAGCTTGCAATAGGTCACTTAATCACAGCACACTTTGTCCAAGAGGCTTTGTGGTGCAGCGGTAGTGTCCCTACTCTTGGACCAGGTGGCCCAGATTCAAGTCTCACCTACTCCAGAGGTCTGCAATAACATCTCTGCATAGGCCCTCAGTATGCAAATACCAAATGTCACTACTTACTGAGGTGCTACCTGTCCCCAGAGTTAAGGAGGGTAGGCCTTTATTTCATTGCCATGCAACATTCCAAGTAGTTGGTCCATTCAATACCACCTGTCCTTCATGGAGAAATTTGCAAAGAGGAGCACCTTCGAACATAAATACATCAAGAAGTGATCAGCACATAGCATCCTCATAATCCCGAGGGAAGAGGAGAGGGTGGGCCCTGTTGGTTGTTCCCTGAATAGACTGTCAAAATCACTTGGCAGAATGCCTCAACACCAGAACTTTCCAACAAGCACCAAGACCTCACTTGGCTAACGGTGAGAAGGACACTAACTGAGAGATCTATCAAGTACGCCCAGCCTCTCTTTGCGAGTGCACACTGCCGTCAAAGCGGCTGCAGGGTGGGGGCTTTGCAGGGAGGGGTGTGGTGGGGGCTGCAGGATTTAAGAGGCCGCCACACCTTCCTTCCGGAATGTGTCTTTGTCTGGAGAGATGCAAAGGTTTCGGTCAAGGCACTCCACAATTCAGAACCCTGGGCTCTACGGGCTGTTCCCCAGGGCACACATCGACTGTGCCTGGAGGACCATCAACTCGGTGAAAGATGCTCTTTGGTCTGCCTGAACCTTATCAGTCTTCCAGTGGAAAGAGTTGACCTCAACCAAATGTTGCAAACTGGCACATTCCTAGGTCCAGGATGACATGCCGATGGAGGCACAAAAGCTTGGAGTAGCTACCACCAAGGCACAGTGGGATAAGACCACTGTCTGAGGTCTTTCTGAAGTACAATGGAGGTCCATTCAGTTATCAGACACTCTCAATGCCTCAAATACAAGTAAACACTACTTTGCAAAATTAAGAATTGTCGTTGGGTTTGTTGTTACGAAGACAAAGTCAAATCCCAATGTATGTTTCTCTCGATTTGCAAAGAATGTGCAGACAGAACTGCTTTAGTAAATGTAAATAAGGATTTTGTTTGTGAATAAAGTATATTTCTGCACAAAACATCTCTGAACAGGTTGATTAGAAAAACGGGTTAAATAAAAAAAAATATATTTTGTCCAAGAGGCTCTTGTGCTGCAGTAGTAATGCTTCTACCTCTAAACCAGCAGACTCAAGTTCAAGTTCCACTACTCCAAAGGTGGATCATAAAATCTCTGAACAGGTGGAGGCAAAAATAGTTTAAAAAGATTAAACTGTGTTCAATTTACTTTCTTCAGAGGTGAACAAGACCATAAATGGTCCACATGTATGCGAATTTTGTGAAGATTTGTAGCTCAGGTTGGGTTTCTGGATGTGAGTTTGCTCGCTGAGCTGGAAGGTTAGTTCTCAGACGTTTCGTCACCACTCTAGGTAACATCATCAGTCAGCCTCCGACAAAGTGCTGGTGTTATGTCCCGCTTTCTATTTATCTGTTTAGGTTTCCTTGGGTTGGTGATGTCCAGATGTATGTTATGAATTGCTCTGGTAACATCTCCAAACAAACAGGGCAAATTTAACATTTATTTTCGAAGCATACAGGTTGGCACTAATTATTATTAAGACTGAAACATTATTTTTAACTAAAAATATCCTGAGGGGTGGGAGGTCCTCTATGTTCACATTCTGTTGTTAACACTAAACGTGACAAGATGCAACGAAAATAGAGCTTATTCAGAACCAGTTAGGCCTGGAGAGAGAGATAAATACAATCTATCCTGAATAGCCGTGGACCACACGCAGGATGAACTTGCTCCCTTTACAACAGCCAGGCAAATGAGGTTTCAGAACAAGGTGTCATAGAACAGCAATTACGAATCGTCTGTGCAATCATTTTTTTTGAGGTACGGAACCAAGTCAAAACCATGGAAAGCAGAAACTATACTCAGGGAATGCAGAATCCCGTAAGTACAATAGGGAACAATTCTGGATTGGTACAGAACATCGTGCACAATGCTATAATGCAGTGATTTTAAAAAGTGTGATAAGTGTGATACAAAGCCAAAGTAAGAGGGGGGGAGAAGACCAAGAGGTTAGCTCACACACCGAGGCAGTGCATAGCTGCTATGAAGCGGTCAAAGTCATGAAATACCAGTGGACTTGTGATCATTACTGGCCTGATTTGGAAAAATCATTCGTGATGAATACTTAAGTTACTAAAACAAAAAATGGGAATTGATTCAGTTTTGCCTTAAAAAAAGTACTAAATTTGAGATATTTCTAAAGGTGAGAGTATTCAATGAATTTATTGAATTGAAGATGATAATTTTACCTCCAGGTGATTGTAAGCAAGAGTTGAAGTTAACAGCAGGAAAGTCAGAACAAACAAGAATACGGAGAAGCAGAAGAACTGGAAGAGGATTCAGTTCAGTTCCTGCCTCAGTTAGCAGTTACGGAACACTAAGCAAAATAGGTAGCTCTAAACGTGACAATTCCGATGCTGTGCTGCTCAGCATTTCCTCTTTTGACACCACCATCATGAACTCATCTTAACACATACCAAGACTCATTTGTCTTCCATCCCTAACCTATAATAGTTGCCAATCCAGCAATGTTTTATTTCAAAATTCTCATCCTTATTGTTGACCTGCCTCTATGACCTCACCCCACTATTCTCCAAAATCTGTGCTTATCCAATTCTGGTCTCTTGGCAGTAATTAAACTCAAGGACCCATAAAGTCATTGGTAGCCTTGCACCTTAATCCTCTTTGATCAGGTTTTATTCACTTGTCCAACTATCATCGCTTGGCTCGACATCAAATTTTATTCAATATATCCATTATACACCTTGGGACACTTTCACCGAAAAAAATGATGCATATGAAAATTAAATTGATGCTTGGAAGCATTTAGTTCCCCTCTCTTTAGTTGCAGAAAAGTGCATGGCAAACAGAGCAGTGTCCAGACATGAGAAAAGTAGCTTGAAGGCCTGTTTCCATGCTACTTTTAACTTTGCTGTTAAACTTCAGAGAATCAGGCCAGTTGACCAGGCATTTAGAAAGTATATGGGACTATATTTTTAGGACAGTTATTATATTTCACGTTTCTGTCATAATTTGGACTCTATACATGGACCAGACTAGTCTGACAGTTTACAATCTAAGAGATACTGCATACTCATAGGGAACATCTGCACCTTTATAAGTTTTCATGATGGCTGTGCATACATTCAACTTATTTCTCCACAAGAATTGTGCCCACTATGTAACTGTCCTTTTATTGCATCCTATTCTCTATTGAAGAATACCATCATCCCACAGAAGCTACTTTGCAGCAGAGGTTCAGTCATTCCAAACATAGTCCTTGACTGGTCAATAGTAAAAGACTTGGCGCAGAATCCTCCCAGGACATGGGCTCTGGTGGGACATTGGGGAGAAGCGTGTGGGAAATTGAGCAAGGCCTTACTCGATATCAGGAGCAAGTTACATCTTACGTGGCAGAAATCAAGATGGGATTTGTGCCTGTGAGTGGCAAGAAGCCTACTAACAGCATTTTTAATCATTCGTTATTACTTAGCCTCACTTCTATGATATGGGGGTTCCCATTCCACCACCCCAAAGTGGATACAGAGAATTCCCAACATGAAAGTCCCCAGCCCATCTCCTGACCATGGCATCTCATGTCCACTGACATCCCATACATGCCAGTCTCTCATGACCATCATGGCACATCTCCAATCCACTCAGTGTTCTGAGTGCACAGTCAACTACTATTGACGTATTGCCACAAGGACACTGTGCACTGAGTCAGGAACCCAGCTCACTATTTGGAACTATTGCTGCATTTCAACGCTGCTCGCATGGTCTGTGTTCACTTGTTTAATGCCTACTTGGATGCTTACAGTAGCCCTGCCAATTAGTGCTTTGTTTCCTCCGGTGATCTTTAACGTGCCCATGGTACTTCTACCTTGCTAAGCTCCATAGTGTAAATACAAGCCAGGCAGCTTGTCATGTTGATCAGCAGTGAACAGGGGGTGAACAGCTTGCTGCGCGGTAGTGCTACGTCAATCTCACACCTACAGCATGTGCCTACGCAAACACACTGCAGGTGATTCAAGCAAATGGCCAAGTCTCAAAGTCAAAAGCAGTACAGTGCTCAGTCAAGGACACTCTCCACAATCAGTCCAGGACATGTAGGGCTTTAAAGGAGATAAACTGTCCAGGGAGTGCTAGGTACTGCAGCCTGAGCAGGAGGAACATAGCTGGCCTGCCCAATTGCAGGGCACAACAGTTTGCACAAAAGGGTGGCCCGGTGGCTCCGTGGTTAGCACCGCTACCCCAGAGCACCGGGTTCAATTCCAGCCTCAGGCGACTGTCTGTGTGCAGTCTGCACATTCTCGGGTGTGTGTGTGTGTTTTTCCTCTGGGAGCTCTGGTGTCCTCTCATTGTCAAAAGACCTGCTGGGCTTTTCCAACAACTTTGTGTTTGGTCCTGATTTACAGCATCCGCAGTTCTTTCAATTTTTAGAAGGTGAACATGGGGTTCAGGGAAGGGGGTGGGTGGGTGGGTGGGA
Source organism: Stegostoma tigrinum (assembly GCF_030684315.1). Taxonomy (NCBI): domain Eukaryota; kingdom Metazoa; phylum Chordata; class Chondrichthyes; order Orectolobiformes; family Stegostomatidae; genus Stegostoma; species Stegostoma tigrinum. Next base: position 10,265,909 of record NC_081356.1, on the reverse strand, counting down.
TGCTTTTCGGGGGGAAGGGTCAGTGTAGACTTGATGGGCTGAATGACCTCTAATCTGCTGTGTGAGGATTCTATGATTACGCACGTTGTGCTGAGGACCATTACCTAACGCAACTGAGTTCAACGGCGAAAAAAAGTCCCATTCCATCAATGTTGAAGTGATCTGTGAACATCAGCACAAATCCTGAGCAGTTTGCGCCTAGTTCTCTGAGACCTGTCTCAAAGCCTCAAGAATTACGTCCCTGCTACTTTGGAGGGTCTAGATACCTTACAACAACGGTTGCTGCTTGATCCCAAGCTGATGCAGATGTAAAGCAGCTCACTCTTAAACCAGATCCACATTGTGGCAAATGAAATGCCAGCTGAACCCAGTTTGGAGGGGTCTTACCAAACTCCAGACAGAATATGCTACATAATTCTAGCATGCTGTGCTCTGCAGAACAGGAACAGACAAAAAGGGGAGGTGGTGGATGCTGACGGACTGGGAGAGCTAGAACAGCCTGAGGAGGATGAGGGGAAACATTGAGGAGGAGAAACATATGATAGAGTGCAGCAGCATCAGGTACTGCGAGCCAGGCAGGATTCAACTGACACCTATTGCAGTAGATCAGAGCTGGGAGCAGTGATCATTCAATGACCACAAAATTGTTGGGAGAGAAATCTGCACAAAGAACTTGACAAAAATGGTCCTACCGAAACACGGCGAGAATCAGCCCAGAGGTTCTGAAAGCAACAAGTGTCAGGATAAAACATCTACAGTGCTAGGAGTCAAGGGGTTTTGAATGGTAGTGGTGGGGAGCTTCGAGATGGTACGTGCTGTTTTGTTTCCTCTGCCACTCATGAAAATCCAGAACCAAAGTCTCGTCGAAGAACCACCATAGGATGAGGCCACCAATATTAGAACAATAAACATGTGCATTAAAGAGACAATACTTACAACTTGACAGAATTTAGTGGAAGCATCTTTGGCATATAATTGCTGACCTTCCACAAGTATCTTGTATTTTCTACCACTCTATTTTTACAATGCCTAAAAATTCTGTCAGCTGCTAGTCTGCTGTACTGTCGCACCATTAGAAAGGTCATTGCTCATGGGTATATTGTAAAATTTACTCCCAAAATTCTCTTTTCCTGCTGGTTGATCCTCAGGTAATATTCTGTAAGGAAGTAATGGCTCAAGTCTGTGCACACATCATGTGCTTTATTAACTGAGGCTTTGAAAAGAGGGACAAATTGTTAGGAATGGACATTGGGAAGTTTACTATGCAAGTGTTAACAACCCACCAGACTAGCTCTCAAAACACATGTGCACCAAAGAAGTCAATCCAAGTGCTCTCCAAATGTAAACTTTGGATGAACCAGGAAATCTGCTCCCTACTGAAGACCAGCCGTGCAGCAGTCAAGTCGGGTGACCCAGGCCAATACGCAAAATCCAGATATGACCTCCGCTAAGCCATCATGGCGGCCAAGAAACAGCGCTGGGCCAAGTTAGAGTCCCAGGCCTACCAAATAGACTGCCATGGTCTATGGCAAGGCCTAAATGACATTACGGGATACGAAATGAAACAGCGTAAGGGAGAGGGCAATCACACATCCCTCCCTGACATGCTCAATGCTTTCTATGATAACAAGGTGTCAAGCTGGATGAACACAGCAGGCCAAGCAGCATAGGGAACAGGAAGGCTGACTTTTCGGGCCTAGACCCTTCTTCAGAAATCACACTTGGTTTCAGCAGAATACCACCGCCATGGCAACGCCTGCCCTACCAGCCCTGGCTAAACCTTTTCTCTCTGCCACTGTTTCAGAAGTCAGATCAGGCACCTCCCTGGGAGTCAACCCAAGGAAAGCAAAGGCCCAGACAGTGTCCCTGGCCGAGCACTCAGATCCAGTGTGGACCAACTGGCGAAGGTACTCACCAACGCCTTCAACCTCTCCCTCCTACAACCCGAAGTCCCCACTTGCTTCAAGAAGACCACCATCATCCTCGTACCCGAGAAAACACATGCAATGTGCCTGAATGAACACCGCCCAACAGCTCTGACCTCAATTATCATGAAGTGCTTCAAGAGACTGGTCATGGCCCACATCAACTCCAGTCTCCCAACCTGCCTCAATGCTTTGCAGTTTACCTACCAATGGAGCAGATTCAGAGATGCCACATCCCTAGCCCTGCACTCAACCCTGGAACATCTGGACAACAGACACCTACATCAGACTCCTGCTCATTAACTTCAGCTCCACCTTCAATAACATTATCCCCTCCAGGCCGATCTCAAAACTGAGACACCTTGGTCTCGGCTCCACCCTCTGCAACTGGATCCACAGCTTTCTGACCCACGAACCACAATCAGTGAGGATGGGTAACTGCACCTCCCCCACAATAACACTCAACACTGGAGCCCCCCAAGGATATGCCCTCAGCCCCTACTGTACTCCCTGTACACCTGCGATTGTGTTGCAAAATTCCAAACAAACGTGATCTACAAGTTCGCTGATGACACCACCGTAATGGGATGGGTATCTAATAATGACGAGTCCAAATACAGAAGGGGAGAGAGGGCTCGGTAATATGGTGCAATGAAATTGAACTGTCTCTCAATGTCGGCAAAACAAAGTAACTGATCATTGACTTCAAAAAGAAAGGAGGAAAACATGCCCTCATCTAAAGCAATGGAACTGAGGTTGAGAGATTGAAGAGCATCAAGTTCCTTAGAGTGACAATAACTGACAACCTGTCCCTGGACTTACCACGTAGATGCGACAGTCCAGAAGGCACAACAATGCCTCCTCTTCCTCAGGCAGCTCAGGAAATTTGGCATCACCATAAGGTCCCTCACCAACTTCTACAGATGCACCACTGAAAGCAAACTGTCCGGGTGCGTAATGACCTGGTACAGCAACTGCCCTGCCCAGGACCGTAAGAAACTACAGAAGGTGGTGTGTACAGCCCAGACCATCAGAGAAGCCAACCTTCCGTCCATGGACTCCATTTACACGGCTCGCTGCTGCGGAAAATCTGCCAACATCATCAAAGACCCCTCGCACCCCGGCAATGACCTCCTACAACCCCTTCTGTCAGGCAGAAGATATAGAGGCCTGAACACACGCACAAGCAAGCTCAGGAACAGCTTCTTCTTTCCAGCTGTTATCAGACTGTTGAATGGCCTCAAGTAATGTAACCTGTACGCCTCTAAGTCTTTTTGATCTGTACATGTTTTGATTGCTGGTGATCTGCCTCTACTGCTCGTAAACAAAGCTTTTCACTGTATTTCGGTACACGTGACAAAATCAGGCTTGCAAAGGGTACCTGTGAACTTCTATGACTCCACAAAAGTAACTTGCAGCAGAGTACACAAGCAATGGTTTTCTATCAGCGCAGTGGATAATGGAGCAAATACCGTCCTGGTGCCCATTTGCAGTCATGGTCCAAATTATTACACGAACATGTAGGTAACAGTTCTGACAAAATCACCTGTCCTTTCATCAAACGGATAGTCACAGGAGATGGTGATTGCTGATTTTAGACATCAGGTTTAGAGATCAGTTGTGACCACAAACTTTAGTGCAAGGAAATGGTGGCAAGAGCCTGTTTGATTTGTGTGCTGTCTTTTAAGTACTCCTGATCATTTCTTTTTCCGAAGAGCATGGCCAGAAAAAGTACAAAAACAAGACATCATTCTGGAGCCAGACCACATCACAGAATCATAGAATCCCGCGTCCAAGTCCACACTGTCCCTCTGAGGAGCATCACACCCAAACTCACGCCCCAACCTAATCCTGTAACCTGGCATTTCCCATGGTTAATCCACCTGGCCCGCACATCCCAGGACACTGCAGGGAATTCAGCCTCGCCAATCCACCTAACCTGCACATCTTTGGGCTGTGGGAAGAAACCAAAGCACCTAGAGGAAACACAAGCAGACACGGGGAGAATGTACAACCCAAACCCTAACTTGCAGATAAATGTTTCCTATTTATTTGCTAGCCTTGTAAACAGTAGCAGTCACGGAGTATTACAAGAGTGTTTCAAAAGGAACCTCGCTGATTTTCTGCAGTGCATTTTGCAGACAGTAGTCAATGTTACCATTGCGCAGTGAGTGAATGTTGAAGGTGAGCCAATCTAGTCAGTTATTTTGCATGGGAAAATGTCGATCCTCGAGTGTTGGTGAAACTGCACTCGTCCAAGCAAGTCGAGATTATTCTAGCCCACGTTGACTCGCTCTTTAAAGGATGAGCAGACACTCAGGGGACAGAAGGCAAGTTATTTGCCACAAAATTCCAAGCCTCTGACATGGTTTTGTAGCCACAGCATTTATCTGACTGATTCAGTTCAATTTCTGGTCATTTGTAAACACAAATATGGTGATGATACTGCCATTTAATATCAAGGGGAAGCTGGTTAGATTCTCTCAGAGATGGTCCTTGCCTGACTTATCATTCCTTTTGAAATTGACTCATGAATCTGCTACCATCATGACACCTACTCAACCCTTTTTCAGGTGATGGCTTGGCCATACCTCGCAATTAAAATTATTTCTCAGATTGCCTCTTTCCTTGCCTATTACCTTAGTGGTGGTAAAATGTTTATCACCACATCCTCTGAGTCCCCTCGACTTTTAAAAATCCTTAAATCTCCCCTTAATCTGTGCGCCAAGGCGAATAGCTCCAGTCTCTCCACGTAACAGAAGCTCATCTGTTCTGCACCAGCTTGTTGACATATTTGCACAGTGGTGCCCATAAATGAATAATACTCCGTCTGAGACATAGCAGTGATTTAATGCTTTATACAGTTTTCTTGAATTGGGAACTTATGCTGCTGCGGTAAAGCCAGTGTATATATGATTAAAGTGACTCTCAAAGATGCTTCTCTGTTTCAGTACTAGCAAGCTTTTGCTGACAGTGAGAGTTCAGGAGTGGGAAGCATCAACAGAAACATTAAAACAAATTAAAAATGCACAGTTATAAAAAAAATTCCCAGCTCTTCCAAACCTTTGGGGCTCACCTCCACAACAAAACAGCTCTAGCTTTGGATTGAAGCTGGGCCCAGAAACAAACACTGAAAGCAGCTAGTTACATTTTTTTTAAAAACTATTATTTTTTTAAAAAAGTGTAGGAACATAGCAATATAAAATATATCAACCTAGGGGATATGATGCTTTATTATTTAAATTTTTCCCCAGATAAGGAAAGTCCTACAGAAACAGTTTAACCAAACATTTTGCTTCAAGTTGAGATTTTCAACAATGCAACCACAACTTTTAGTGGGGACTTACTATCTTTGCCGGGTTGTGAAACAGAGTGATTCAGATTGCACAAGGGAGCCAAAAGTGTGGCAAGTTTCCCATAGTTCAGCCTGCAGCAATCTTTGAAAAGCCAACAAACAAGTGCTTGCGCGTCAATCACAATCTCATTGAACGGTGTATCAAGCTCAAAGGGCTCAGCAGCGTACGCCTGATCCTAACTTGTATGCCCATATAGTTTGCATGAACAAAAATGCAAGTCGACTTGGAAACTTCTGCCCTGTCTCCACTGCTTTATGACAAAGCCATTTGCATGAATACAAGTTACCAACCCCAGGTACATGCAACAGCCTGCAAATTACGGTCACATTAATAAAAAGATTCATTTTCTCAAGTAGATAACAGTGTATGGGCTGTTCAAAAGTGCTTTTACTTTTAAAAAGGCCACCAGAGATGTTAGCTAAAATTCACAATACAACCTGTAATAACGTATCTGAAGCAAAGAGATTGGTGTAAATGGACAAAAAAAACTGGTATTGACTAAGATTTATACTTACTGAGTAATTTTTTCAAAATTTGGGCCATTTATTACAGCTGGAGGAAAGTATACAAATACAATGGAATTGTTAGTCTTCAATATAAAATCTCAAGCAGGCACATGGGTTTTTACTGGAGATTTCTGCAAGTGAATGTGAAAAATTGAAGCAAATTTCACTTCAGTCAGGTTCCTTTATTGTATTCAGTGCACTTTAGTCAAATGCACTAAGAGGAACTATTTCAGCCTAAACTACTCAAGTGAAAACACGAACTGGCAATGTCGAAATGAACAATGCAAGTGGATAGTAAATGGATTTTTTTTGGCCAATACAAGGGCCAGCTCATTTTAAGACATGGCAGCCTTAACAGGGGGAGAACCCAATTCTAAAAGTGGCTAAATATCCTTAATGACTGTTTCGCACCCTCCTCCTCCTCATGCCCATTAAAAAGCAACCACTACTCAACAAGAATGTAAGCCAAGAATAATTTGTTTCACATATTTAAAACCTAAGGCTCAGAAGTGATTTAAAAAAAACTGAATTCCAATGTTGGCCATGCATAGTGGCTTGGTCAGGATCTGAGACATTAGAGACAGGACAATGCTTCAAGCATGATCCTTTTTCACTTGCTCAAGCTGAGCCCTCTGCTGCATATAGTGAATAAAATAAATCCTAGTGCTAAAATGGTTTGGAAATAGTTCTACTTTAAAAAAAATGTGCAAGTCCTGGGAATCTGAAGTAAAACTGCAAACTCTGAAATAACTTCAAGCATCATCTGTGGAGACAGGAGTTAACATTTAACATTAAAATCTTACATTTTCTCAATAACCTATAGTTAAAACGGGTATCTTAAGACTCCTAAGATGCTGCTTGGCCTGCTGTGTTCATCCAGCTCCACACTTTGTTATCTCGGATTCTCCAGCATCTGCAGTTCCCATTATCTCTTAAATATTTCTCTTTTCACAGCAGCTACCTTTCTGAGTGTTTTGCATTACATCGTTTAATTTGGCAATGCAAACCTGCTTTTAGCCATAAAAAGTTCAGCCCTTGATTGTGAACACAGGCAAAGTACTTCAGACAACATCAAGCTTCATGTTTATGTTTCTTTTGAGGACACTTTCAATTCTTGCAGTTTAGTGCATACTAAAGCTCTATATGTGCCCATCTTTACAATGTACTGCAAACAGTGAGTTGTACTATATTTCAGCACCTGGCACACTAAAATGATGATACAGACATTAGCAATTTTAGTTCTAATAATTTAACCAGTATGTTAAGATAGAGATTTAGTCTCTAATAATCACCTCAGTCAAAGCAAGAGCAGGACTTTGTTCGTCATAAATAGACATTTGAAAATGAAAAACAAAGACAAAAGAAAATATAGAATTTTAAGAAGTGTACATTTATAGCCAATAAGCGAATTTAATTCAGTTAACTCATTTGCACTTAGCTCACACTAGTAACCTTGAGATTTATATTACCAACGTTGCTTGTGACTCAGGGCATTAATCACTAGAACCAATAACAGGGATCTCCTCTGAACATTTGATATAGTTAGATTAACAAGAACATCTGTGAACCCCTCAGGAGAACATTTTAGTAGTTCCACACAATCTGAGAAATTATACATAGAAGATATTTTAATTTGGTCCATATCAAACTCTCAACTCACGCACAGATTTTGATTCTTGGATATCTAAAACCACAAAAAAATCTTGATCCAGTCAAATCAGATCATGAATATTTCAAGGTTCAGTTTTGCTGATGTGTGATTAGTCAACAGGAAGTCTTCTAAACATACAAACACAGCCATTTGTACCTCATATCGGTTCACTGCCCTTGAGAGAGGTATTAATTTCCAAATCCATTCTCTCAACTGATCTAGTCTTCTGACCTTCCCCACCAGTATAGTTCATACTGGTGTCAAAACTACGTTCTTTAATACAACCTGTACAAAGTCAGCCTATCACAGCTCTGTCTTTAAACACTGCACCAGCATCTAACCAATGCAAATAAGATGCATTACATAATATCACCATATAAGCCATTGTATATTTCGCCACAGATTCAAGGTGCGACCTTCTCCAAAAATCAGTTTATGTGCTGCACTGTCTAGAACATCAGTTTTGTTTTTAGCTTGGTCATCTATATGCTGCATCACCCTCAGAGCTCTTAAATGTTGACTGCATCACAGTGGGATAGACTACACATAACAGTACTGAGGTTCACGTTCAGAGATAATGGGAACTGCAGATGCTGGAGAATCCGTCCTCCCTGGACTGGCCTATCCCCTCCCTACCTCCCCACCTACACTCATCTCTACTGGCTCCATCCCTGCCTCTTTAACTTGTCTGTCTCCTCTCCACCTATCCTCTCCTCTATCCATCTTCGATCCACCTCCTCCTCTCTCCCTGTTTATTTCAGAAGCCTCTCCCCCTCGCCCTTTTCTAATGAAGGGTTTAGGCCCGAAACATCAGCTTTTGTGCTCCTAAGATGTTACTTGGCCTGCTGTGTTCATCCAGCTCTACACCTTGAGGTTCAAATTCAGGCAGGTAAAGATTATGCTGACATACACTGTTACATTGTGGCAGCCCCAACTCTGTGGCTGGAGTCAGCTGTGTCCTTTCATAAGCAAGCTGTGAGCCAAGGCATTTTATAACAGGACTTCCTTCTTTGAATGTGTGAGGAAACTTCAGTGTTTCAAAGCCATAATGCCCTGTTGCAATGTATGGACTCAGTCCCGCAATTTCCCTGGCCATCAATCTCAATCGTTTGGTCATAGCAAGCCAGAAGAAAGTACTTCCATTCAAAGTGGCAATCTCCTGCATTTAAAAACATGTCACAAAAGTGACAATGTGTGAAGAAGTGTGGGATCAGAAGTTGGCAGAAACTGTACATGTGCCAAAAAAATTGAAGTATTCATTGAAAAATAACTCAATGGAAATATTGATGTCATGTCTCCTGTACATCACATTGCCGTTTTTTTCAATAAATATTGTGATAAGTTGTTGTTTAACCTGTTCAGGTATCATTCCATGGAAGTTTTGCAACAGAAGATGTTAGTACGTGCAGATGAATCTTGGTAAATGCATAACTCTTTCAAGAGTTGCTATTCATGTGTATTTTTAAAAAATGGAAACTTGAAAGTACCATTCCCTTTCTTAAAATTACTGTTCATTAATTGCGAACTTGAATGGCACCCTCAAAGAAATCAGAACATTTTGGCAAACCAAAGTTAGGATCAAGTATCCTCTCTTTAGACACCGTACACTAGATTAGAATAAAGCTCCCTCTAATCTGGTCTAACAACGTGCCTTATCTGCAGTCTTTGCTGGAATCTGATTAGGTTTTCCTTTACTGGATGTGGTGTTTCTAACATTTTCTCATGACAACTTTACATATTGTGGTCTCCAAATGGAACCACATCCTCCACTTCACATAATTTAAAAAGTAGTTTAACTTCTCAAATTCGTTAGAAGACCATTTGGCAAATCTATAATGACAAGCCAATTGACCTGTGTTTTTTTTTAATGGCTTACCAGAAATTGTACCAAACTACTCAGAGCTAGCTCAATTTTTGGGGCCCCAAGTATCAACAATACCTGACTAAATGTGAAAGAAGTGCCATGATTTAACAATTTGACCTTTTAAACGATCAAAGTTATGCTCATATTGTTGATGTTTTGCTTTTAATTATACAAAAAAAACCTAAATTCAAGAACTGAATTTACAGCTGGGCAGATAAACATAACATTTATCTCAGCGACCATAATTGTACATAAACATAAAAGGATTTAACCAATCCAAAGAAATGAAATGATTTAAGCACTGACACACTATAACATATATTTCAACTTCAACACAAACGGCTCATTCTCGGTGTCACACTTACTCTTCATTAATTGCAGATTTTAAATTCTGACAGTCCAGTCTTGTTCTCTAATTCCGAACCAGTGGATACAGACAAAGAAACGAGGGCAACTGTCTGACCCTTATATGTTTTTTTAAAATTAAACCATATGTACCTTTTCATCGCCATCTGTTGCTGTTGCCTCCACCACTTTGTTCCTGGTTAATTTCTTCTTCACCCATCGTTCCAGCACAACATTGAACTTCATGAAGGTCACATAGCATCCATAGGCTGACAACAAAACTACACTCTCCCACCAAGCGATGGTGCTACTCCGGAAGAAAAGTATGAGCAAGATCAGGTCAATGATATAAAAGGTCACATCTCGGAACAGAGGCCACCAGGTCAGGTGCAAGATTTCTTTGGAGAATACAGCGCACATCCCAATGACAAAGAGGATGTTGAAGACGGCAGAGCCCACTATAGTCCCAATCCCAACATTGCTGTGAGATATAAAAACTCCTATTAAAGAAGTGAACAGTTCTGGAGCTGATCCACCTGCTGCCATGAAAGTTGCCCCTGCTACATCATCGGATATTTGCATTTTATCAATGATAACTGTCAATGAGGGTACAAAAAATTCATCACACACTATGGCTAAGGCTATGAACATATAGATCATGCCTGCAACGTGGAATGTCACAGCTCCTTTCCTCCTCTGTGCCAGCGAAAAGATGTCACGAGGATATTCTCCACTCTGGGTTGCATTATTGACCGAGGACGTGGCCACCCGCAATTCATACTTTAGAGCCAAGTCGGATTTGGGGGTATAATTCTGAAGCTTGGAAAATCTCGGTTTCTCCTCGAAGCCCAGTAGAGTTCTGCGTTGGAGCGGCGAGCTTTCAGGGTTGGCTGGCGTGCAGGCGAAGGCACTGAATAAGAGGGAGAACACGCAGAGAGCCAGCAAGCCGAGGGAAAAGCCCAGGATCCGCGGGAGTCTCAGTTTCCTCATGATCCGCTGCTTGTGCCTGTGAAACGTTTGCCCAGCGCTGGCTATCTGCTGTGTCCTACAACAAATAGCTGGCTCCATAACTTCAGGCATTGAAGTCTTCGACTCCATGGCTTGCTTTATCATTCACTGAATATGGATCTCCTTATATTGACCCCCCCCTCCCCCTCCCCACCTTTCTGCTTAATCTTGACTGGTGGTAATAGAGTCTTCATACACTACTTGTCTTCATGATGATGGGAACAGCAACAACACAACAGACTTTAAGAAGAACCTTGGATCTTCTCCTGCTGGCGGGACTGATGTGTGGACTCCACTGTGCTGCGGAAACAAGGCAATACTGAACTTAAAAGACGTTACTTAACACAGGCCTGCACAGAAGGTTAGTAAAGCAGCTCTTGTACAAAACATATTCTGTTTCTTTCTCGAATCTGTTGATTGTCTCCACTGCACTCTGGGGCAGTGAGTTTCACAGATTCACAGCCCTCAGAGAGAAGTAGTTTCTCGTCATCTCAGTTTTGAACCTACCACCTCTCACACTATCTACATCAATACTCTCTCGTTCCAGACTGCACCACAATCTGTCCCACATCCCCCTCATCAATCTCCTTTGGCATTTTACATACACCTCTCGCCTATATACACACACACTTCTACATATAAATATACCTCTCAATCCAGCTACACACGTACGTAGATATATTTATTTATATCGACATAGCTATGTTTAACTACATAAATCTATCTACATACAGATTTACATTCCTACACCAGTCAATGTTTAAAAAAAAGAAACACCAAATTGGATTAAACAATGCCAACATTTACTGCAGTGAAAAGGATGTTTCTGTCGTACATTACCAGGGTCCGGGAAAAGTCAACCTCCCTCTGTGAGTGAAGCCGTACTAAACACAAAGGTAAGGCGCAAAACGAAAAAAAACCAGTCAAGGTTTTAGCCTTTAATCACAGCCCAGTGACCCCTGCTGGTAAATGCAGACTGAGGAGGCTGGGCGAGATCAGAACGCCTTTGAAGATCGGCTGACGCTAACTAAACACTCAAAGCTGAGGATTTAAGAATGTCCTCACAGAGATAGATAAGGTGGCGGCTCGACATAGAGCGGCCTGCCAAATGCTAACTCTCATCTCCCGAGGGAAGGCTGCAGAGTATCATGTAAAGTCCGAAACCCAGGCGCACACACACACACAGAAAATAACAGGCACTGACCCCATCACTGCAAACAGGACCAGCCCAGCGGCGGTACACGCAGACACTGTTGCAAGGTTATTCATTCGCTTCGCGTTCAGTTCAAATTTGTTTCTAACTATCGGCTGGTGGCCTCCAGTTGCGTCACTTTATGAGAAAAGCTTCCTGCCCTTTTGTCTTTGAGAGACGATCAGAAGGCAGGGGGTGTTGGGGTGGGTGTCGGAGAAGGGAATAACCCAACGGGGAACATCGGAAATACTGCGCTGTCTCCACTGCGGGACGATTATTCTAAGAAACTGTTTGGTGCCTGAGCAGAGCTGACTCCGCAGCCTAAAGGCGAACTGGATGGCACAGCAAACAGTCCTCAGCCCAGGCATTAAGGTAAAATGACACTGGCAACGCGGACTGCCCACTTTCAATTACAATAGCACAGAAAATGTTCCCTAAAGCATTTGGTGAAAGGTATGGGACATTGTACTGATTTTCTGCCCAATAATAAACGCCTTTAAATTCGGCTTTGAACAACTCAAAGGCTCATATCAACAGTGACCCTGACCGATTCATCATGGTTTATTGTTTATGAAAAAAATGACCAATATTTCTGTGCACCGGTGTACTTTAAGAGGGCCAGCAAATTTGTAGATTGCGCTGTAGTTTCAAAATGATAGAAAGCCCAACACCATGCTGAGGACAGCTTGTATTTGCATTCCAGATGAATGCATTTGCAGATACGTACAAACAGAAGATTAAAACAAACAAAAAAAACATTTCTTACCGTGATGTTCAGCAGCAGGCGGGAGTTGAAACGTGGACCGGTGTCTTCTGTCTTTTCTTGCGTGGCTGCTGCCAGCGTTCAGCCATCAGGAGGAGCTGTGAGGGACTGACTGCAAACAGCACTCACACACACACACACACACACTCAACAACAGCACATTCCCATTTCTCCAGAGAATCACAGCGCCATCTCATCTCAGCACAAGTCGCTGGGGGAGGGAGGATAACACGTGAACACCTCTTGGAAAAAAGATCAATATCATTTAGACTTCTGGGACGGAAACGGTATATATGTACATATATATTTATATAAAATGAAAGCATTGCTTAGGCAAGACATTTACTGAGCCAAATCTCTTGGCTGAATCTTTTACCTGGGAGTAGTAGTCATGGTTACGAACGCGGCATATTTGAATACACAGAGCACGTTTAGAGAATTTATTTTGTCTTTGGGAAATGGGGTTTCCAGTGGGGAGAAAGGGGACCTTTGTGGGATTGGGAGTGAGCTATAAAAGCTACTGGCCCATAGCAGCAAACCCTTGGAACAGCTCGCAGCAGCAGAAAGCTCAATGCGTCAAACAGCAGGCTTGGAGCTGCAAGATGTTTCTCGCTCACGAGATAATTATCACTGTCCACTCAGTCGGTTTTCTTTTTCGCATGACCTTGTACGCTGCTCGTGTATGTTTGAGCAATTTAATGAGAAGCAAACGAATTTCAACGCTTCATGCAGTGGATGCTGAGCGCGTGTAGAAAAGTTCGCATTTAACATTCTTGCGTTTTGCGCATTCCCACAGTGTTTACAGACTACTAAGCAGGATGCAGTCAAGATTGAACGTGCTGGGATTGTTTTTTTTTTATTTGCTGACTGGACTGCATTAGCTGTGATTAGCGATCTGTTATTCTGCAGCGGCTTGAATGCCGCTGATTTAGATGAATTGCAAGTCAGCTTGTTGGGAGAATAGACAATTTGTTCATTTGAATGCGGAATGAGCTGGTCGTGAGATCCACTACGACGGCTCTTTGCACAGCTGCTCAGAAGCTGGATCCGAGTTTTTGTATTTTTGTTGCTGTTAGCATTTTGTCAGTTGGTATTTCGCGTTGGAAAGGGAGGTATTGTATGCAGTTAGTGGCCACCAAACTGCACACTGCAAATCAATTTGTTCGCGGATGGGCAGAAATAACATAGCACAGAAGAAACTTGTAAATGAATTGATGTTGTGAAGAATGCCACAGAATTTGGTGCACACTTAAACAGCAACAGCACACTCCTAAAGATAAATATTAATGCCTTCATATAAGGGATAAAATGCTTCTTTGTATATTTAACAAATATGTTGAATCTGCAATTCTTTCAAATTGTTGACAATTATTGGTTTCAGAGAATCAATTCACTTCTGCTACAAATTTTGATTAAACATAGTTCCAGAAATTGTTTATAAAATGTTTCAGATAAAGTGTAATATTTTCAGTGAAGAATTGTGTTCTGTGGTAGAATGATAATTTGCCCTTTTTTTGAAAAAAATCTTCAACCAGTGCTCTCAGAAGGCTGTTCGGTCATGGGAGACACATTCTGTTCTCATTCTGAATCCACACGCTTATGCCTTTGGTAGGATCTCAAGGTTACCAATGTGCTGTCTCTGCATGATTCCGTAATGCTCAAGCACCTTCAAGGTGTAAATGGGAACACTGAAGCAATTATCCCCTGTTGATAACTTTTTAAAATTCATTCATGGGATGAGGGCTTCGCTGACTGGGCAGCATTTCAACAGGATCTTGATCTTGACCAATGGACTGAGGAGTGATAAATGGAGTTTACTTTACATAAATGTGAGGTACTGCATTTTCGAAAGGCAAATTAGGGCAGGACTTTTACACTTAATGGTAAGGTCCTGGGGAGTACTGCTGAACAGGGACCTTGGAGTGAAGGTTCATTGTTCCTTGAAAGTGGAGTCTCAGCTATGTAGATAAGCTCATGAAGGTGATGTTTGGTATCGCTTGCCTTTATTAGTTAGTGCATTGAGTATAGGAATTGGGAGATGATGTTGCAGCTCTACAGGACATTGGTTTAGCCACTTGTGGAATTCTGTGTGCAATTCTAATCTCCCAGCTATAGGAAAGATGTTGTGAAACTTGAAAGGTTCAGAAAAGATTTGCAAAGATGTTTCAAGGGCTGGAGAGTTTGACTTATAAGGAGAGCTGGGGCTACTTTCCCTGGAGCATCGGAGGCTGAAGGGCGACCTTGACAAAGGTTTATAAAATAATGAGGGTCATGGATAGGGTAAATAGGCAAAGCCTTTCCCCCGGATTGGGGAAGTCAAAAACTAGAGGGCATAGGTTTAAGGTGAGAGGAGAAAGATTATAGAAGGTACCAAAGGGGCAACTTTTTTCACAGAAGGTGGTGCACTTATGGAATGAGCTGCCAGAGGAAGTGGTGGAGGTGGGTACAATCACAACATTTAAAAGGCAATAAAATGTGAGGCTGGATGAACACAGCAGGCCAAGCAGCATCTCAGGAGCACAAAAGCTGACGTTTTGGGCCTAGACCCTTCATCAGACCCTCTCTGATGAAGGGTCTAGGCCCGAAACGTCAGCTTTTGTGCTCCTGAGATGCTGCTTGGCCTGCTGTGTTCATCCAGCCTCACATTTTATTATCTTGGAATCTCCAGCATCTGCAGTTCCCATTATCTCTGATACTATTTAAAAGGCATCTGGATGTGTAAATGAACAGGAGGGGTTTAGAGGGATATGGACCAAATGGGATTTATCTAGGATATTTGGTTGGCAGTGACAAGTTGGATCAGTGGTTCTGTTTTCATGCTGTACATCTCTATGACTCTATTTATTGCATATCCTTAATTGCCTAGAGAGCAGTTAAGCATCAACCCCAGTGAGTCACCTGTAGGCCTGACACGGTAATGATGGCAATTTCTGATAATCAACAATGGCTTTGTGGTCATCATTAGAATATCAATTACAGATTTTTTTGTATCAAATTCAAATTCCTTCTGTTGTGGTGGGGTTTGAACTGGGTCCCGATAACATTGTGGGTCTCTGCATTAATAGTTCAGTGATAATACGCTAGGCCATTACCACTCTGGGTCTCTGAGCAAGAATGTCAAATATACACGCTGCATTTGGTGATCAGCGGTGGACTAAATTTGGAAAAATTCTTACTTCCAAATATTTTCTAATCAACCTGTTCAAGTATGTATGTGGTATACCTCTGGAGTAGGTGGGACTGGAACTCATGCCTGTTGACCCAGAGAGAGGGAACGCTACTGTTGCTCCACACAATCCCCAACCACAAATTCTTGAGTTCTGCCCCATATCCCAAAATTGGAACCAAAAGATATCAATATAGGGATCATCATGGCAGTAAAATCAGGTCAGGTTAAGGAAGTGATGTCCTGGTGGAATCTATCCAATGCTGGCCAGTGCAATTTAGTGACAGGTTACTGTCAGAAACTGATGGCAGACCAATTACTATTAACCAACACATTGACTGGAACTGCCTCTTCTACCAAAATCTTCCAGCTTGATTTCTTTTTTGTCAGCAATATATGATGCAAAAGAAAAGAGGAAATCAGGGCTCAGACCAAATTTCCATGACTTAATGATTCATCAGTTTGATTCGTGACTTAACCACATGGGACAAGAGAACCACGGAATGGAAAAGGATGAGTCTCGTGACATGGGGGCTTCAATATGGTTTCACTTG
Organism: Stegostoma tigrinum; assembly: GCF_030684315.1. Lineage (NCBI taxonomy): Eukaryota > Metazoa > Chordata > Chondrichthyes > Orectolobiformes > Stegostomatidae > Stegostoma > Stegostoma tigrinum. Next base: position 10,249,579 of record NC_081356.1, on the reverse strand, counting down.
GGAGAGAAAGATTCCCCTCTTCTCCTGCAGATTTCCCTACTCTCCTGTGCCCACTGTGGAGGATCTATTATTCCTAATAAGTGTTTTGTGGTTGAAGCTCACTGCTAATACTGTCAGGGGCACACAATCGACTTTGATTTTTCTGTCCAACTTATTATTTGAAACAACTTATTATTTGTTGTGGCGATATTTAAAATTATGAAGGATAGGGTCATAAGCAATAACATCATTCAGTGATTGTGGACTCAGAGCAGAGGTGCATAAATTACAAGATAACATGTAAGAGATTTTTACCATAGAGTCACACAGCACGGAAACAGGCCCTTCGGCCCAACTCATCCATGCTGACCAGGCTTATTAAACTGAACTAGTTCTATTTGCCGGCATTTAGCCCATATCCCTCTAAACCTTTCCTATCTTTCCTGTATTTTAAATATTAACCTTGTAATCGCATCTACCACTTCCTCTGGTAGCTCATTCCATGTTCGCACCATCCTCTGTGAAAGGTTGCCCCCTCTGATCACTTTTTAAATCTTTCCCCTCTCACCCTAAACCTATGCCTTCTAATTTTGGCCTCCCCTACCCTAAGGAAAAGGCCTTTGCAATATACTTTATCTATGCCCCACATGATTTTATAAACATCTATGAGTCTCATACGCTCCAGGGGAAATGTCCCAGCCTATCCAGCCTTTCTTTATAACTCAAACCTTCCAGTCTTGGTAACCTCCTTGTAAATTTTTGTTGTACCCTTTAATAACCTCCTTCCTAAATCAAGGTGACCAGAATTATATGCACTTCTCCAAATGTGGCCTTCAATATTCAAAGAGATCTACAGCAGAGGAAAAAGCTCTGTGGTGATTTCATCCACGCTGCTCAAAAATAACTACTTTACTATTCTAATTCCAATTTCCACTACTTGCCCCATAGTCTTGTATGCCTTGGCATCGCAAATGTACATCTAAATACTTCTGAAATGTTATTTATGAAGGTTTCAGCCTCAACCAGTGTTACAGACAGTGAGTTCCAGATTCCCACCAGCCTCTGGGTGATAAAAATAAGAGTACTTCCTCAATGTTCAAGTGAAAAATCTTAATGTAGAATTTTAAGGGTTTGGAATTCACAGTCAATGTTAGTTGTAGCACAAAAATCTTTAGTGGTAAGTGGTCCTCACATTTTTATTTCATACAGGACTCAGCCCAGATATTTGTCATGAGCTTCAAAGCAATAACTCAGGTTGCACTGGTAGAAATTAAGAACAATTACTAAAATCTAAACATATTTAAGTACCAATATAGTTTATGTATTTATATCTTCATGATATTTAATTAGACCTATTGAAATTCATATGTTTGATGCTTCAGTTGAATGAGGAAACGATGCCTGCTATAGGACATAACAAGAACTGCAAGTAGCTGTTGACGTTCACATGTAAATAACAGCCATTCCCCCACACAAAAGCCAACAGTGATGAATAACTAGTAAAGCTGTTTTGCACGGTGCTGATTCAGAGAGGAATAACAACTAAGACACAGTAAAAGTCTGCTCTCTTTTGAACATGGTCCCTGGGTAATATTCATCCAATAAAGTACAACATACAGACGCTGTTTTAATATTAATTCTCATTTTAGTAATGGATTCTACAACACTGCTGTGCTCCTACTGTATGGCCACGATGTTAGACTGTAACACGAAACTCCTAGCAAGGTCTTATTCTTTGTCTCAAAGACAAGAAGATCATCAAATGGATGAGACTGCACATAAATTAATATATATGCTATACACCTGCCCTAATGGGATATGAAAGGAAGTCAGCCTTGCCAATCTCTCCTGTCTTGCACTTCCTGTCACCCTGAACTGCTTCTCTGTGAAAGCTGTATGTGGGAATTAACCAGTAGAGTATTTTCTGAAAGGTAAATTGAAGACTCTTGTGCCTTGCGTCGATGAGAATGCATAGAAAATGGCAATTGTGAAGTGACTGAATAAATTATTATAAAAACTGAAAGAACTGTGGATGCTTGAAGACAGAAACAAAAACAGAATTGCTGGAAAAGCTCAGCAGGTCTGACAGCACCCATGCAGAGAAATCACCGTTAATGCTGCTGACCCTGTGCCTCAAAGAACGATCACTGCACCCAAAACGTCAATTCTGATTTCTGTCCACAGAAATTGCCAGACCAGCTCATCTTTTCCTGCAATTTCAGTTTTTTTTGTGAGTAAATTATTGTGATGAGATGTTGTAATTTGGAACCAAGCTAGAATTCCAAAAGCCAGTTTCTGTAGTATATACTTCAAAGGGTAATAACCAGTGAACCTAAACATATCTGGGAAGCTACACAAGATTGCTAAACAAACTCGCTGCTTTCGTGCAGTTTCAATGCATCAGTATTCCATCTACTGGACAAAGTGTTCTTCATTTGACATTAAGGATCCTGCATTTGAAATGGACCCAAGTAGTATGGATTTCTTGCCCTATTTGACAGGATTATATTAAAGGTCATTTGTCAGGAAAACACGGTAGGAATTAAGGCTGGCAAACCTGGAGGCTTCACCCGAGATGACTGCTTGTATCTAATGGACATGTCAGGTCACATTAACGAATTGAAGAGTAAGTACCCAGGTGCACTGATAGGCAATGTCACTGAGAATACCATGCAATGAGTAGTGTTTGTGCAGTCTGCTAAACAGGATTCTCATTTTTCATACAAATTAATAGACAGCGAAATGCAGAGGATCTTGTTAATAATCTATTGGAGAATGCAGATGATCTGTTGTTTACCATTGAGTAAAATAAATTTGTACTTGTCATAGGCTTGCAGATCTAGTCTGGTTTACTGTGTTTGCTGAAGGATCTGTGTGTAGGTAAGAACTCTTGACTCCAGAGGACTATCCCTTCAGGTAGAAATTCAATCATCTCAGATAGCCAATGCTGTGATCTGAAGTCAATAAGTGGACATGTTGGCGTGTGTGCTCCAGTCGGAACATGTACATAAAATTGAAGAATAAAGCACTCAGTTCCCACAATGGTACCACAATATGGATATGATGTCCTCTCAGGAAATAATTTTAAATTTGCCAGAAACCATCAGGACTAGGCAGGCAGACAGTAATAAGCTTGACTGAATTATATACAGGGTCTTCTGGATCCTTGGCATGGTTTAGGCCACACTCCATCCACTATTCTAGCAGGTTATCAGTGAAGCCATTCAGCTAGCTATTGTACTTGCTCTTTTCATCGGGATCCTGAGTAGTAAGCTATACGCTCCAGATCTCATTCCTGAGAGAACCGTAACAGTAAATCACTGAATGTCAAACTCTCAGCATCTGCTGGCTACAACATGATAAAACTAAAAACATTGCACTTGGACTGCATTCGATAAAATATTTACATTTCAGTGTGCATCTACCGGAGATATAGAGAATAACAGCATAATAATGGGGAAAATGCATACAAAGAACATTGGTATAAATAGAAAAAAGGTTCATAAAGTGCTCTCCTTATACCATTAGTGGGCCTGGTAATGTGGTTACACTGGACTTGTAATTCAGTGGCTTGGCATAATGAACTAGAGACATGGGCCTTCATCCCACCATGGCAGCTGGTGAACTTAAATTCAATTAATTTTATGAATCTGGAACAAACGCTTGTGTCACTAAAGGTAACCATGAAACGATTAGTTTATTGATGTCTTTTAGGGAAGGAAATTTGCTAACCATCCCTGGTATGGTCTATTTGAGAGTTCAAACCTGTAGAAACATGGTTAGCTTATAACTATCCTCTGAAATGGCCCAGGAAGCCAGTCAGTTGGACCAAACTACTGCACAAAAGCAAAATGAGAGTAAGGTCGGATGATTACCTTGAATTGAGGTAGGCACTGGATTTGGATATGAGAAAGGCATATTTAAAGTGGGATCTGTGCCAAGATTGGGAGAGCTGTTCCACAGACTAGTCCAGCAACAACCTGACATAAGCACTGTTATAATTGGGAGGTCAGGGAATCTCTCTGATAATTAAAATTGAAACACTAGCCCCAATCTCTTATGGCAGGGAATAGAGGTTCCTCTCTAATAATTAAACCGGAAACACCCAGAGAAGCTCGCCTTGCCTATTAATTTCTTTACAATCAATTTTTTTTGTGAGTAAATTATTGTGATGAGATGTTGCAATTTGGAACCAAGCTAGAATTCCAAAAGCCAGTTTCTGTAGTATATACTTCAAAGGGTAATAACCAGTGAACCTAAACATATCTGGGAAGCTACACAAGATTGCTAAACAAACTCGCTGCTTTCGTGCAGTTTCAATGCATCAGTATTCCAAATAACACCATCAAATTTAAATTGATAGGTTTTTAGTATCTAAAGGCTTGGTTTAAATAGATCGGCTAAAATTGAAAAGACTTGCTGTCTTGGTAAAAATGCTGTTTGGTTGTTTGATACAAAATGTTTCAATTTGGGCACTCTGTGTGCTCCTGCACTTCAAGCTGCTGGTCAGACATCTATTTTAAATCTATGCACTGAAAAAAACACCATCTTTTTAGAGACAAAGCAATGCTTCCCCACCATTTTACAATTTTACACACACCAACTTCACAACAGCACAGAGTGATACTTTACAACCCTTGAATCTAATCTAGGATATCTTTCCTTGGATTAGAAAGGATACAACTGGGGTACCAACATCCCAAGGTCTGCAATGTTTTAAGATGACAGATCACAACTAACTTTGCATGCACAACAAATGCAAGCTTAGCCAGCAACATCTCATGAACAGACGAAGCAAACATCCCAGTCTGTTCCATCACCAATCTTGGTACGTCCTGCCCTGCCCTGGGAATTCTCCAGGGAGGAGATGGCATGGTCGGGGGGCATAGCCTCAGAATTTCTTAACATGGGCTTAAGCCATTCACATATGGGCATGGAAGCCTTCTTCTGATGACTATCTATTTTCCTCTCTCATTTGATGAATCAGTAGCGCGTGGATTACAATGGTTCCAGAAGGTGACTCCCCAGCATCTTTGTCCTGACCCGCTTGAGAAAATGCCAGTACTTGAGCCCTACTAGTCCAGGTGCTACCACAAAAATTAAAGATTTAATCAAATTATCTTAAAAGTCCCCAGTTTACCAACCTGATGGGCTCAGGTTAAAAGAAAACGGCAAACAGGTTTCTGTAGTTAACACAAACTGTTAGGCTCTCCTGTGTTTTATTGCATGGACCATGTGCATAATAATTGGCATAAGCAGCATAGCATACACAGAGCTAAATATACCAAAACCCAGTCAGCAGATCAGTGCTTTCCTGTCCTGTGTCACCCAGTCATAAAAGAATCTTTCTTGACCAACTGTCTCAATATACTTTGTAGCTGACCAAATACTTTTTCGCTGTTGTAAATAGGAGATGTGGCAGATAGTTTGCGCATTAACTCTGACCCTCTCAAAAAAAAGCAATTTGATATTGACCAGAGATTTAATTGATTACAATAGACAAGCCAAGTTTAACTGTCTTCAAAATAATGCTGTGAAAATCCAACTGAGAGCACAAAGCAGGCATTGGTTTAACATCTCATCCAAAAAACAGCTGTACTGTCAATACAGGACTTCCCCAGAGTTACACTGGACTGACAGAATGGATTTTTGTTCTCAGATCTGGGAGTGGGACTTCCACTCAAAACGATCATGAATGATAGTGGGTAATTAAGCAACTAATGGGAGGAGGAGGTTTCATGAACAATAACATTGCACAAAATGGCAAAGCACAGCATGTCCATGCAAAAGACAAAACCGAAACCATCTTCCGTGAGAGGCGACCAGTGGTAAATCCATCTCAGTCTTCTCCTGAAGGCCCGTCATCACAGAAAACAGCCTTCTATTCACTAAAAGAATGGCTGAGCAAATGACACAGCAAAGAATTTGGGGCCCAATAATATTCTGGCTGTAGTGGTGAAGATTTACGCGTCTGAACTAGCCACTGCTTTAGCCAAGGTGTTCCAAGTCAACACAACGCATTGAAAAGTTATTTTTGACAAGTCCAGTCCCTTGGAAAAAGTCTCTGGCTGTGTACTCTATCTATATCTCTGATCATTTGGTACACCTCTATCAAGTCACCTCTCATCCTTCGTCATTCTAGAGAGCAAAGCCCTAGCTCGCTCAACCTTTCCTCATAAGACCTTCCCTCCAATCCAGACAACATCCTAGTAAACCTCCTCTGCACCTTTTCCAATGCTTCCACAGCTTTCCTGTAATGAGGTGACCAGAACTGGACACGATACTCCAGATGTGGCTGAACCAGGCTTTTGTATAGCTGGTGCATAACTTCACAGCCCTTGAATTCACTCCCTCTGTTAATGAAAGCTAACACATCATACACCTTCTTAACAACTCTATCCACCTGGGTGGCAGCTCTCAGGGATTGCTCCATCATTCTACATCCTGGGCTTAGAATTCACAAGAAACTGGATAAGACAATCCATTATAAATACTGCAGCTGTATGAGCACAGCTGTGAGAGAATCACCTCCTGACTCGCTGAAGTATCTACAAGGCTCAAGTTCAGACTCTGATGTAATACTCACCACTTGTCTGGATTAATGCATCTCCAATGACATTCAACAAACTCAGCACCAACAAAACAACCCATTTAATTGGGGTCTCATTCACTGCTCTAAAAACATTCACTCCATCCACCACCAGCAATCTGTGTCTACAGTATGCGGGAACCAGGAATGGGGACTTACATCTGGGCCCAATAACCAACACTCAGGACTTTTTCCTAACAGCCTGTGGGTGTGCTTTCACCACAAACTGCAACGGTTCAGAAATTATGCCTGACTATGCAAATGCAACTAGGGATGAGCAATAAGTGTTGGTCTTGCAGCAAAACCCATATCCCATGAATGATTGGTTGTAAAATATTATTCTTAGAGTACTGATTGTTTCTTAGCTATATCTTCATCATCACTCGACTCCACACACTGATACAATGTGCCCCTTACTCCTCCTGAAGGGAGAGAAAAGAATAAAGTTGTGCATGATGCAGCAAATAATGTTCATTCCTGAACTTCTGCAAGGGTTAGACTATGACATCCTCTTGTATCCTTCTTCTTTTTCTATGAGCATCCTAAGTACTGCTAAAGTTTCCAATTGAATGGTTAATGATCATGCTTTTGGATAATATGCGCCATCATCTCTGTGTTCTGCTGATTTGGTACAAAAGTGTCAGTGGCTTTGTCTGTGCGTGTAAACTTAGTGTTAGAATCCTTAAGAATTACCTTAAAAAAACATTTTCCGAGGCATTTAATTGTATCTTCGTGTACTTGTAATTACCTATCAGTTTCAGGTTACTGAATGATATCTCTTATAGTCCTGGGGAACATCATATTGGGCTTCGTGATCCAAATGATACCATTCATGAGGCCCACAGAATCATGGAAGTCAGCAGAGCTGTAGAAATTATTGTGCTGATTCTGTTGATCCTTTCAAAGAATAAAAGTGCTGGGCAAACAAAACAAGGCATCTTCTATCTCTGGTGCATTTGTGCATAGCAAACTGGCTGACTGCATACATCATCATTGCTTATGTGAAACAATCCTGAGGTATAGACATTCAGTGCTATGGCAACTTCCACTGCCAATTTGAGTGCCATATTGCACATAGGCTGTGTCTGTGGACGTCATTCAGAATATGGAACAGTTCCACCACCAGCTCGTGACTTAGTCTCGTTCTCCTCAGCAAATGCTTCTCACTTGTATGCTATGTACATTTAGGAATTGGCAACCTGCTTACAGTGCTGTAATAAGTCATGCGTTCCCTACATTGTGATTCCAACCCCTTAATAACAAAGTGTGAAGCTGGATGAACACAGCAGGTCAAGCAGCATCTCAGGAGCACATGCTGCTTGGCCTGCTGTGTTCATCCAGCTTCACACTTTGTTATCTTGGATTCTCCAGCATCTGCAGTTCCCATTATCTCTGATTCCAACCCCTTTCCAGCAATACAATTGGCAAGATTTAATTCAATGTTGTGAAGGTAGTTGGATGCCTATAAATTGAATGAAATCTGAATAAAAGCAAAACAGCTGTAACTCCAGCTAGAAATAACATCCTCAGAGAACAATTGTGAAATTGTATGAGTTACATTTAAGTAGTAATTCTGCGAGCATTAACAAGCTTTAAAACAACAAAAAAAGGATATTAGACTTGAAATGTTAACTCTGTTTGTCTCTCCACAGATGCTGAGTTTCTCCAGCAGTTTCTGTTTTTTTTTGTCAGATTCCAAGCATCTGCCGTGTTTTCCTTTTATTTACAACATTATTGCACGGTCTCAATTTTTCTAGCTCCAGATCTTCCAGTCTCTGGATAGTTGCGGATCAGACGTACCTTGAAAGGTGTGTTTTGGAACGACTCTGAAATCCAAGTGCAGTATTTGCTCAGGAAATTTAAACTTCTGATGAGCAATGACAATTACCTGACATCTGCAGCCCTCTGAAAAATCCCCCAGCCCCTGGACAGTTTTGAAGATTTCAGAGAGTTTTGATTTATTTACCCACAAAAGTTAGCAAAGGTGAAGTTAGATGAATTACAACCTGTTCCAGTCTCTAGCTAACAATTAGACTAATTACTTCAGTCAAGCATAGTCACCCTCCAATAATCCACTCAGACATTCCCTCCCTCAAACTGTCGACCCTCCACTGTGTGGACACCTGATTACCCTCATATTCTTCCCCCAACTCCCCCCTCAGATTCCTAACTTGTGCCTCCCCCAGCAGCCAACTGGACCGCCAGCACCTGACCCAGCCACTTACTCACATGTACCTCCTCACCCACACTTTATATTACCCTTCACTTAGTTCTCACCCTACCCCTTTGCTCACCTATCCACCTCCTTTGTGCAATTCTAGCCCTCCAGCCATCCTACACAAACATTCACCACTCCACCCCTTTTCTGATCTGATACCCTACAATTTCACCCTTCTAGTAGCCTCGCCTCTCACTCACTTGCTACCCCACTTCCTCATCCACCTGGTAGCCTACCTCTTTACCTATCTGTCACCTTACTCTAACTCCAACTTACCTTACACACTAACCTTCTCTCAGTTTCTGTCAAAAGTATCATGAGGGGCTTTCAAACATATCACATTGTAGCTACTGCTGTAAAAAGGGATGTAATATCTGCAACAATTTACTCTGATGCCTGTATGGTTTGCTATTGGGTTTAGATACCACCCACAGTGCTGTTCGGAAGGCAATTGTTTACCTTCCTGAATATATTCATAATGCCCTGGCATGTGCTCCTGTTCCCAGATGAGGTATGTGAAGATACGCAGCCAAGGCTTGAGTGTATAGTTGTAGTGTTTCAGATTTTCTGCAGGGATGCCATCTGGTCCAGAGGTTTCTTTGTTTCTTTGCTGTCAAATGACTTTTTTAAACATCATTCTGCAATGGGAGGACACCAAAGCTGAGCCAAGTTGGCTATAGAGGAATGGAGTTGAGGGCGTTTAGCAGAATAGAGCCCTTGTATACGTGAGGCAAAGATCAGCTCAACAGCACAAAAGAAGCCATATATGTCATTGATATGCATGTGTTACTGGATTTCCTAGGCTCTTTCTCTCAACCTCTTGTTTCTTATTTCACAGTTATAAATCAGGCACCTTTAGGAATATAACTTCCTTTGAGCCATGCTGGAGTGGCCAGTCAATGAAAGCTTTGAGCTTTCAAGTTGATTATTTTGTCATAATGTTTCCCAGTACAGAGACCAGCGATCTCTTTTCAGCTGCTTTTATGGTGCATTTTAGGATTGGCCAGGCACAATGGGGACATGGTACCTCTTGGTAAATGGAGGATGAGTGGTCGGTGGTGAGGCATTGACTCGGAAGGGGCGCCTTGGGGCTTTCAACTCAGATTTCTTGCAGCGTTTGTCTGCTGCCTCTTTGGGGGCCAGGTTGATGGAGATGGTAGGTCACTAAAGGTGGTGATCTGTCCAGTAGTTAACAGAACCTGTCATGGCATGGGTATTCTACAATCAATTGTTGAAGCTATGATGGAATTGAGTGAAAGCTAGTGTTTGGACTCGGTGTTGCCATGAAATCTTGAGCTTGATTGCCTGGTGGAGCAGGATGTCATTTCTAACAATGTAATCACAGAATCATTGAAGCCCTACAGTGTGGAAGCAGGCCATTCAACGCATCCAGTTCACACTGATCCTCCGAGGAGCGTGCCACCTCCTATCCCTGTAACCTTGCATTCCCCATGGCTAATTCACCGAACCTGCACATCTTTGGATTGTGGGAGGAAACCTAAAGGAAACCCATGCAGACACTAAACTCCACACAGACAGTCACCCGAGGGTGGTATCAAAGCCGGGTCCCCGGTGCTGTGTGGCAGCAGTGCTTAAGACTGAGCCACAGTGCTGCCCAAGGTTTTAGACATTGTGTTCGGAGGTGAGGTGACTTCGCCTGATGAAGGAGCAGCACTATGAATGCTTGTGATTTCAAATAAACCTGTTGGACTATAACCTGGTGCTGTGTGACTTCTGACTTACTCTATAGAGACATTATTACTCTTCTGGCAAGCCATTACAGAAAAAAAGATAGACTTACTATCTTGCTCTTCCCCCTGCATGTCGTATCTCACTTAAGGCAGGACTGATGGAAAGTCACCGGACTCAAAACTTTAATCCCGAATTCTTGCCACCGATGCTGCCAGACCTGCCAAGTTCCTGCAGGACTTTCTGTTTTTGTTTCAGGTTTCAAAGTCAATGTCAGGTCCCTGACCCTGGCTTTCAGGTCTGTCACTGTAGGGGTTGACCCTGAAGGTTTCTGCCATTAATTTTGACAAGAGGAAGATGCCTTTGCCTGTTTTGTAATGTGGAGTATTCACTACACACTAATTACCACGTGGATTTGTCATTGTGGGCCCTTCCAAGCAGGGGATTCCGAGACAGTCGGAGGCCAGGCTGTGCTGTGAGTCATCGGCGTATTCTGTGTAATGCGTAACATTTGACATCCATGTACATACCCTGTAGCCACATTGGGTCTTCATGTGGACTGAGAAGAAAATTAACAACAGTGTACCAAATCATCCAGCCTCCGTACAAAATAAATAAGGAGAAACTGTTCCCATTGGTTGACGAGTTAGTAACCAGGAGACACACATTGGAAATTGGCAAAAGAATCATTTGTGCCATATAGGAAAACCTCTTTCATACAGCAAGCATTTGTGTTCTGTAAAGTGCATGGTGGAGGCAGAATTGTTTGTGGCACTCAGAAGCGAATGAGACAAGCACTTAGAGAGAAATAAAGAGAAGGGGAAGTTGAATGGGACTTTAAAAAAATACTTTAAAAGAGCTGGGTGCTATTGCAAGGCCAACTTCCGTATTGTAGTTATTCTAGGATTCTGTAAATGGACTAAGGCAAGTCAGGTTACACAAGCGTGGCAGAGATTAGGAGATAAATGTCACGGTTATATAAAGGAGTATTCAAGACCAATGCTGGAATGAAGTCGAATTGAAAAAAAGCCTGGAATCGGTTGAGACCCTCTGTGGATCAGTTTCCAATTTCAGAGGACAACATGGAGAGGGAATGAGGGGCTGATTATCAGTGGGACAATTGCCAAAAGATGCCTGGTGGAATAAGAGAGTTGAGGAGGTGTAGTGAGTCGGTCAGTACCCAATATAAATTGACCCAGAAGCCCTGCAGAACTTGATAGTGGTCTTAGGTATTAGCTGTGTGCATGGCAAATTAAGTATACTATCAGATGAGGGAGCTATATTGATAGTGAAGCCCAATAACCAAGAGCAGTGTTTGAGGAGAGGGTGAATGGAAATGTAAATTCTAATGATTAGAACAAAATAAATGTGAGTTCAGAAAGTGCAACAAGAATGAAGTTGCTGGAAAAGCTCAGCAGGTCTGGCAGCATCTGTGAAGGAGAAATCAGAGTTAACGTTTCAGGTCCGGTGAACCTTCCTCAGAACTGGGGGGACTATGCTGCCAGGCCTGCTGAGCTTTTCCAGCAACTTTGTTTTTGTTCCTGATTTACAGCATCTGCAGTTCTTTCAGTTTTTATTCAGAAAGTGCATGTTGTAACAATTGATACAAACATGCAAAGTGTGGAGAAGCTATTTGTCAAATTGTCTTTAATGGTAAATCAACACTAGTGAATTTTGTGAATAATTTGCCAATAGAAAATTAATTTCAAATACAAAGTCTAAATTATAATATTAGTCATATAAAGAAGCCTTGGGTGTGGAGTTAAAATGCACAAAGAAAGTCTCATTTAATTTTGTTCCTTCTTTCCATCAGATATTGAAGTAGACAATGAAAGCAAGGACATTCCTGAAATGGATATGTGTTGGCATCCATACATTGGGATCACTCGTGATAAGCCAATTCCTGCAGATTTGTCAAGTGTGATTCTCTAGTTAATAACTCAAAAAAGTGCCTAGTCAGGATATATTAATAGTTAGCTTCTTACCGATGTTTTAATGACATGTTAGAATCCTGCACCTTAATATGGCTAAATGCTGGAAGTTACATTTTTATTAGAGTCTAATGTTTCTGTTCATAAGTTATTAGAGTCATTGAGCTGTATTGCATGGAAACAGATCTTTCTGTTCAACTCGTCCATGCTGACCAGATATCTTAAATTAATCTAGTCCCATTTCCCTCATAAATATTGCACTCTGTTACATTTTGTTTTAATATTCTTCCATCTAAAAATAGAAATTGTTATTTTCTAGTGGTGAGATAAAGATTCATTGTGCTGTCATGGTCTAACTCATCATTTCCAAGGATTTCAACTCCTTGAGGAATTCCTCACGATGACAACAAGAACAAAAACATATTTTTATGAAAAATGTATTTCCTGTAATGAAGTTGTTGCCATGGCCCCCATTGATGGCACTGGGGAAAAAGGAAGTCCCACTGTCCCATCCAGCAGGACTTTCAGGTCCCTGTCTGCAGAGTGGAGTGGTGATTTCACTCTGTCTGGAGCAGATATCAGATCTGGATTGACTGTGCTTGTCCAGGGGCACAGCAAGCCTTTACAGATGATGCAGATGCAAGGAATGCTGGTGAATTTTGGGTTAATCTAATGAATATAGGGTGGTGAGTTGTACTGGGAATGACGTGTAATAAGGTGGGCCTGGAATTGGTCTTAACCGATGCCATGGGCAAGTGTAACTAGTTCTTGAGGCAAGTTTGATAGGATGCCATGAGAAATCTCACTCAGACTTATGGCAGAAAGTCTACATAATTTGGACTTTGCCAAAAATAAATTTAAGAAATTGAGAAATGAATTAAGAATGACATAATCTTAGACCACTGCCAGGGAGATGGACGGAGTCAGGACTAAAATAATGGCTTCTTGGTTCCAAGTAGTCACTTCCTTCCACCTTCCCTTTCTCCTTGAAGCTTATAAGCTACTTCCAATTTACCTGAACCCAACTTGCACAACTAATTTTATACATTCCTACCAGCGTGCTATTGGTAATCAGCTGCCCAGTGGGTTTCCTTTGTAGTTATTCAGAGTAAATCAAGCACATAGCTACTGTGTAATGATGAACAGACATACTGATGATTCTTAAGAGCTGTAGTTATAAAAATAAATACGTCAAATGTTATAGCAACTGGAATGGCAGCCGCAAAGCTGAATAATTAGAGCAGGTTGTTTCTGGCTTTTTGAGGGAGACAGCTTGCTTGAAAATCACTTTAAAGAGGGATGAACCTTTCTATAAGCAGTCCATAACCAGAAGTTAGACTATAAATAGGGCCACTTAGCCTAATCAGCCTACACAAACACATCAAATGTGGCCTTTCAACAAATCATTTGAATCCTTTAATTCCTTTCTTAACCTATATATTTGTTCTTTACTGCTTGTAACATTTTAATCTGCATTTATGGTATTTATATTCTTGTTATGAGGTGGAATCTTAATTAAACAGACAGGTTGCTACTGCTAAAGGTTTGTATCTTTACAGATGACAACAAATCTGTATTATTCAATCATTTCTCTGCTGATTTAACAAAGCAGAAAGACCACCAAGAGAAGACCACAGCACTCTCTCAGACCAGTGCTCAATGAGTTCAAGGGCACCCTTGATCCCAAGAGCTGCTGTCTGAACCAAAGCTGCCAGATACTTTAAAAGGACCCAAGCTTGATGCTTAGAGTCAGAAGAAACAATAGATTAAGCAGGACACCATAAAGTAGATCTTTTGGAAGAGGAATATTGTTATTATTCTGAAAAACAAAATGCATTGAGCCAGTGTAGTGATACCCATTATAACAAATTTCACATATACACTCAATATTTTATTGGTTTCAGCCTCATCCGTTTCTCCCAGAAGTAGACCTTTGTTCTATGTAGGATATGCTTTAATATCATACACACTTCTCCCATCTTCTGAGATGTGGTCTAATGAATGCTTTCACGTGATGATACAGTTATTCGTTGACTTATTTTTCAGAAATAGAGAGCTGAGCAGATCAATGAATGATTCACCGTGAGCGAAAGCTTATTTCACAATGCTGGGTGCATTTCTGTTTAGGACGCATGTCACTTCCTTAATCTGTGCACAGAGGAAATTTGTGAGTTATGCCATGGACAAGGAACTTCCGTTAGGTGGATACACTGGAGAAGTGGTGATTGTTTATCTTACTGCAGAAAACATTAAGGAGAAATTTAATGAAGGTATTCCGAATAATCGATTGAGCAAATAAGGACAACCTGTTTCCATCCGGAGACCAGATGCCACAGATAGAAGGCAATTTGCTGGATAGCTGGATGCGACAGTTTATAAGTTTGGTTTTTGTACTTAATTTGGAATGCGTTGCCTGAATAGTAATGAAAAGCGAATCAAAAGTAAGCTTCAAAAAGCAGTTAATTAATATCAGAAGCGGAAACTTGTAGAAGTTTATGGGTTAAGTAGAAGTGAGAAGGATATAATTGAGTAGCTCTTTCAAAGTTGCATCTACAGGGAGGTTCTGACTAACCACTTGCTGTGCTATACATTTCCATAATTGTCATAACACAAGGTGGGGTATGTAACATGGCACTGAGATGGGTGTTGATTGCAGCATTTTCTGACCAGCATCCTATTGGAAGTATTCCACCAATGCGACTGTGCTGTACTAAACCAGAAGAGTTCACCAACAGATCTAATCAGGTCTGTAAAGCCTTGCTACCTTAGTGGTAACCTTGTATCACATGAAATCATTCATTCGACCACATTTCCTGTTTGAGTAGTTGAGACTGATCCGAAGAATTTCAGATTATCACCAGTGTGGCATGTCGAATGTTGCTCCCCAGCACATCTATTGGTTTGAGTTTTCCCAGCTCCTGAACCATATGGGCAATGGTGAGTCACTCGGGAAAATATGATAAGACCGGGCGGGGGTGGGGGGGGGGGGGGGGAACATGGTTCTCGATGTCACCAGAGAAAGCCAGTTTTTGCGAATGAGTTCTGAATGGTGAGAGACCTACTTGCAGCCATTCACATTTCCACATGACCGAATGTCGCCTGGTTTTAATGTAGTTTCTCATTCACCGACACGCAAGAGAAACTAGACAGTGAGAATTCCGGACACAAGAGTTTGTACCTGGTGACTGCAGCTATCTGTCTGTTCCTCAGGACCTCGGTCTTAGATAGCTGTGCCTCATACTGTCTACAGACAATGAGCCCCTGCCCCCCAGTAAACAGACATCCGCTCTGGACGTGCACTCGACTCATCAAATCCTTGTCGCACATTTCCAAACCACTGGGTATAAAGTTTTGCCCATCATTACTGCAGTTTGGAGTGCACTGGTACCTTACATGGCCATGCTGCTGCCAGGCTACTTTGTCCATTGGGATAAGTACCCACCCGATGAATGTGCCAGAACACACCCGCTCACTTTGTCCCCCTGCCATCACTGGTTTGGCCTTCTAGCACTTTGCTGCCTCATCCAGAACTTGCAAGTTCACTGCTCTCCTGTCTTCCACTTAGTGCAGACACAAAGCAGGCAGCTTTTTGTGGTGGTCAGCAGGGATCAGTAAAGGGGTTGGACATGCTGCTGTATGGCAGTGTGCTACGTCAAAGTCAGCAGTGTAAACACCAAACACACTGTGCGCGCACTGAGCAAATGGTCATGTCACAAAGTCTAAAAGGAGTAGTGTTCAGTCAAGTCAAGGGAGACTGACTTCAGTCGGGGTGAACAGGCACCGTCAGTCAAGGGCATCATTTGATATTGGTCCAGGGTTTTGACGTGGTCAACCAGATACATGGGTACTTGGAATTTCCCTCCTTAATGGTGATGTGGGTCAACGCATGGGATGTGAACTGCAGCTGTTCAAGAAGGCAGCTCACCACCATCTTCTCAAGGGCAACTAGGGATGGGCAAAAAAATGCTGGCGATATAATCCTGCTGGCCCTGTTCATCCAGTCCAGAGATCACCAGTCAGTGGGGGATCTACACAGAGATAATCAGGGACCAGTTTTGTGGTGTGTAGAACTGGAGGCAGCATGCTAGGATGCAGATGGGATAAGATTTGGGAAGAGGGGCATTGAAGATAATGGATCATGGAAGGGCAAGGTGTACAGCAGGAGGAAGTGCCATTGACAGTCTTCACCAACCTGTTATTTTCATGTGGCCTCACAAAGCAAAGTCAGGGGCCATACACTTAAACAAATCATGTGTGCTCCACATTGAAAATTGAAGTGTATGTTGACCACAGTGTGTAAAGGCCCCAAATTGATATTCAATACAGACTATTTGAACTGATTTGAAAAGCTGATATATAACAGTACCAGCTTTGGTTCTGTTCACAAGTAGTCGGATTTAAACACAACAACTATCGTCTTACCCTTGCAGTAATGTCGCTAGACAGTTTTAATGTTGTCTTTGGTATGGAATAAGTGAACCTTGCCTGACCTTTTTAGACTTCTTGAGTCCAGGAACTGAAGACAACCTTTTCCTTCTCCTAATCTAGTCCAATATAGTATAATATGTTCATAAAATCTTACAACAATTTAGAAATTGTATTCAATTTTTTCAATCTTCTTTTTCTAAATGGAGCCACAAACCAAAATTACTCTGTATAATGTTGTGAATTTATTTATGTGAAATTCCATTGTCCTCTATTTAAAAGGGCTAATGTCTTGGTATTAGAATGATACGCATAAATTCACCTCTAAACGATTATGTGAAATTATACTGGAAGAAGAGCAAGCAGCACATGCCTGTTCAAGTAATTGACCTATTGTGCTTGCTGCTCATTGCACTTACTCCCTCAGTGATATGCTGGTAAATTCATGCACTAATCTGTCCCTAATCTCAGTCACTTATTCAACTGCACCTGTCATAGGATCTGTATACAATCACTTTCAACCACACATGTGAGACAGAGATGGTAGGAACTGCAGATGCTGGAGAATCTGAGATAACAAGGTGTAGAGCTGGATGAACACAGCAAGCCAAGCAGCATCAGAGGAACAGGAAAGCTGATGTTTTGGGCTTAGACCCTTCTTCAGAAAATATCATGTGAAACAATTGAGTTTTTGTTGTTTGATTTCTTTGATATCTATAAAACAGCCTGGCTTAAGTGTAGAAACTTTTATCAAGCTTTGCCTGCAGAGAGGGTTAGAATCTAGATGGACAGCTTCAGTATTGTGGGAATAGGACTTTGGTATGGAATAGGTCCTAACTCTTGGACTCTATTGATCTAGAAGGCTGTCTTTTTTAACTTGAAAGAAAAAGTTGTAATATATCTTCGTGCAACATTTAACTACAAAGAGACCTGGCTAATTGAGTGAAAATAATGTTGTTTTAGAATACCATTTGGATGGGTCTGAAACAGATTTGATTAATAAAAGTCAGCTAATTTCTTTGGTGGAAGATGAACAAGGATGGAATCTTCCAGAACTCACATTAGTGGGCTTCAAAGTGAGTGCCACTCCCACTTGCTGTGATCACATTTTCACATATTATGCGGTTGTCTGTTTGTTACATATGTATCCGCTAACTGTGTATTGAGTCATGTGACACAGTCGGCCAGAAGTCAGTGCTCCTGTCTGGACCGTTCCTCTCCAGACTACAGGTTCTGCCACCATGTTTATATGGTGCCCTAACATTCTCTCACCGTGCCCCGGAGTACATCACTCATGTTCTCTGCATTCAGTTGAGCATTCTGGCCCCTCTACCCTTGTCCAATCAAGCCGACACCTTTGCCCATACAGAATTGCAGCCTTGCCCAGGCAGAATTTCCCCATTACCCAGGCAGAATTCCCTCATTACCCAGGCAGAATTGCTCCATTACGCAGGCAGAATTCCCTCATTACTCAAAGCATTCCTCCATTACTAAGGCAGAATTCCCTCATTACTCAGGCAGAATTCCCCCATTACCCTGGCAGAAATCCCCCGTTACCCAGGCAGAATTCCCCCATTACCCAGGCAGAATTCCTCCATTACCCAGGCAGAACTCCCTCATTATGCAGGCAGAATTCCCCCATTACCCAGGCAGAATTCCCCCATTACCCAGGCAGAACTCCCTCATTGCTCAGAAAGAATTCCCCCATTACTCAGGGAGAATTCCCTCATTACTCAGGCAGAATTCCCCCATTACTCAGAAAGTATTCCTCCATTACCCAGGCAGAATTCCCTCATTACTCAGGCAGAATTCCCTCATCACTCAGGCAGAATTCCCCCATTACTCAGAAAGTATTCCTCCATTACTCAGGCAGAATTCCCTCATTACTCAGATAGTATTCCTCCATTACCCAGGAAGAATTTCCTCATTACTCAGGCGGAATTCCCCCATTACTCAGGGAGAATTCCCTCATTATCCAGGCAGAATTCCCCCATTACCCAGGCAGAATTCCCTCATTACTCAAAGCATTCCTCCATTACTCAGGCAGAATTCGCTCATTACCCAGGCAGAATTCCCCCATTACTCAGGCAGAATTCCTTCATTACTCAGGCAGAATTCCCTCATTAATCAGAAATAATTCCTCCATTACTCAGGCAGAATTCCCTCATTACTCAGAAAGAATTCCCTTATTACCCAGGCAGAATTCGCTCATTAATCAGAAAGAATTCCCCCATTACCCAGGCAGAATTCCCCCATTTCCCAGGCAGAATTCCCTCATTACTCAGGCAGAATTCCCCCATTACTCAGGCAGAATTCCCCCATTACTCAGAAAGAATTCCCCCATTACCCAGGCAGAATTCCCTCATTAATTAGAAAGAATTCCCCCGTTACTCAGGCAGAATTCCCCCATTACCCAGGCAGAATTCCCTCATTAATCAGAAAGAATTCCCTCATTACCCAGGCAGAATTCCAGCCTTGCTCTACTTGGCCCGCCGCATCCTCAAGAACAAGATCTAGCAGTATGTCCTTTACCCTTAGAGTGGGCATATATTGCTGTTGAAAATTCCCCTGAGTACAATCTAAGAATAATTGTGGCCTTTACATTACCACTCTCGCAGTTTATGTTTGTGTAATTAAAATCCCCAATATGACTGTGATGTTTACACCTGTTTATAATTACAGGTTTATTCCCCTCCCTCCTTCCTTTTACTTGGTGCTCTATACATCCTACACAAAATGATTCAGTCCTTAAATTCTCTGGGTCATTTTCTTTTGGAGGAACATAACCAATACTCTCACCTTGCCTCCTTTCTTTTTTCCCATTTCCTACCTTTATGAACTGCTTTTAATAAGGAATATGTCAGTCCAGTTCTTCCTTGAGCCATACCTTCATTATAGCGACATCATAATTCCATATGACAATCAGCATCCTATTTGATTGCTTGCTAATTTTCTACCAAGTTCCTTAAATTCTTACTGTGGGGTCACATCTCCTGTCTACCCCTGTGCCAACATGGACCACAATCCCCCTAGAAAATGTTCTGTGGCACTGCAACATCCTTTACCCTGGTAAGTGTGCCATTCCTGAGTCTAGTCTATGGCCATTTGTCTGTTCCATGACTGAAGAATCCCCTACTCATCTCCTTCCTTGCTATCCAGATGGGACATCCAAGGGGCCACAGACTTGGCTGTTGTTGCACTCCTCTGAAGAACCATACCTGTCATCAGAACAGGGAATGGAAAGCTGATTAGTGAGTTGGACCTCATGGGACTCCTACATGACTGTCTGATTGTCTTAACTGCCTGGCAATCATCAGTATCCTGTCTGTCACAATCCAGCCTGAACCCCTCTATAAATGTGCTATTAAACTAGATCTCTGCCTCATGAATGCACTTCTGTAGCTCGGAAACCCTGATGCTTATCCAGTAACACTGGCTGCACATTAGCTCATCTGGGTGACTGGAATTATTTACAACATGCCACAGAATGGGCATTCTGCTTGGTCGAGCTGCCCTGCCATTCCTTAATCTAGTTTTGTACAATGTACTAGAAATGTACTTTTACCTAATTGCTCAATAAAAAGTGACTTTTCATTATGAATCAATTTTCCATTTTGGATTAACACATGGAACATTTTTAGAATCCAATGCTGGAATATTTTTCAAAGTATGCTATTGTGTTCTAGATTCACCTTTTCATGCTGAATGAGTGACTAGACATGTTTCCACATTTGAGGGGCATCCAAAACAAGAATTGATAGATACTGGACAGTCACTTATCAAACCATTAGGGAAAGTAGAAGAAAACTTTTTTATGCCAATTGGTTAGAATGTAGAACTTGTTATTGTAAGGAACATTTGAGATAAAAAACAGAGATGCACTTAAGGAAAAATCAGTAGCTAAATGAAGGGGAAAGGAACAGAAATTCATTACTGTGCTGGGTAACATCCTCAGTGCAGCCTCTGATGAAACATCAGTGTGCTTTCCTGCCTGGTTTTTAAACTCTGGGGTCCATTGCGATGGATTGCCTCACTTCCGGGTTTCCTCCATAGTGGAATGTATATGGGGTCGTGTTCAATGTGTTTATTAATAGCCTGCTTCGTGGAGTGCCATGCTTCCAGGAATTCTCATGCTTGTCTCTGCCTAGCCTGTCCCAGGACCTTGTTGTTGTCCCAGTCGAAGTGGTGGTTCTCCTTGTCCATGTGGATTGAGATGCGTGAGTATTGGTCATGTCTTTTTGGAGGAACGTAACCAATACTCTCACCTTGCCTCCAGCTGGTGTTCATGTACTCTTGTTAGTTTCCTTCCTGTTTGTCCAATGTTTGTCCGCAGTCTCTGCAGGGGATCTTGTAGATGACATTGGTCCTGTCCATGGTGGCGAGTGGGTCTTTGGTTTGGGTGAGCACTTGTTGTAGGGTTGATGTGGGTTTGTGTGCCACTCTGATGCCCAGTGGTCGTAGAAGTCCTGTGGTGAGTTCTGACGTGTTCCTGATGTAGGGTAGTGTGATGAGTGTGTCGGGGCGTGTAGAATCTTTCTGATGCTGTTCCTGTAGGCATCCCCAGACTCAAGAATTCCTCAACTCCATCAAAGACATAAAGATAGAGTGTGAGGAGACCATGATATCATTTGATGTCACCGCCCTATTCACATCAATAGACATACCACTAGCAAGGCAAACAATGACAACACTACTTGAACAAGAACACAACCCCAGTGAAACCATCTCCAAGGACAACATGCTTAAACTATTGGACCTATGCCTGACCACCCACTTCACCTTCAATGGCCAAACATATGAGCAAATCAATGGAACACCCATGGGATCACCCATCTCTGGACTAATAGCAGAAGCAGTGATGCAAAGACTGGAAAGGACTGCCCTCGTGCAAATCCAACCTAAACTATGGATACACTACGTAGATGACACCTTTGTCATCATTATATGGACCAAATTAGAAGAGAAGCACAAACTCATAAACAACACCCTCACCGGAATAAAATTCACCAGAGAGGAGGAGAAGAACAAACATCTCCCATTCCTGGGTGTCTTGGTAGAGCGCAAGACAAATGGGGAATTGCAAACGAAAGTACACTGTAAAGCCACACACACAGACCAGGTATTAGGCTTCAATAGTAACCATCCCAGCACACACAAACGAAGCTGCGTGCGAACACTATTTAAAAGGGCAACAACAGACTGCAGCAACATGGAACTACACCAAGAGGAGGAGGAATACCACTTCCAAATGTTCAAGGATAATGGATATCCAAAGAACTGGGTCAGGAGATGCCTACGGGAACAGCATCAGAAAGATTCTACACATCCCGATACTCATCACACTACCCTACACCAGGAACACATCGGAACTCACCACAAGACTTCTACGACCACTGGACATCAGAGTGGCACACAAACCCATATCAACTCTATGACAACTGCTCACCCGTACTAAAGACCCACTCCCTGCCATGGACAGGACCAATGTCATCTACAAGATCCCCTGCAGAGACTGCGAGAACCACGACATCGGACAAACAGGGAGGAAAGTAACAACAAGAGTGCATGAACAGCAACTGGCTACAAAAAGACACGGCCAATACTCACTCATCCAATCCACATGGTCAAGGGGAACCACGACTTTGACTGGGACAACACCAAGATCCTGGGACTGGCTAGGCAGAGACAGACACGAGAATTCCTGGAAGCATGGCACTCCACGAAGCAGGCTATTAAAAAACACATTGAACTCGACCCCATATGCATTCCACCACAGAGGAAACCCGGAAGTGAGGCAATCCATCGCAACAGTCCCCAGAGTTTAAAAGCCAGGCGGGAAAACACACCGACACTTCATCAGAGGCTGCACTGAGGATGTTACCCAGCACAGTGACGAAACGTCTGCGGAACAACACACCAGCTCAGCGAGCCAACCAACCTCAACACCCACAACTCAAGCTACAAACCTTCTCCAAAACCTTAAGGGAACAGAAAGTTTTGCGGATGGAGTTTACATGAGAAAGTGGGGAAAGGAGATTTAATGTGGTATTTAATACCCGAGAATACACCAGTTTGAAAGGCTGCAAATTCTTTATACCTAAGCAATTGACTTTATATAAAGCAAACCATTAAAATTATTAAATATATCACATTTTCCTTCTGTCTACATTTGTTATGTTTACAATTCTGGAGTAATACAGTGCAATGCCGTGTCAGAAAGAATTCAATATAAATTATTTGCTTCCAGCCATTAATTCATTCACAAATTGAAGAGACACCTGCGGTTGCACACCTGTTCCTTCCATACTTTTTTGTGGTATGGAACAATTTGGTGCAATATATTCTTCTAAAAGCTTTTGAAATTAGAGTAACAATCCACTTTCTGGAAGTAAGATTATGTCACAAAATCTGTATATTAATTAAAACAAAATAATGTATTATTTACAGAGATTTTTGCTGGTGATTGTTTATATTTTAAGTTCGAAAAATGAAATAATCTTCTTCTGCCTCCTTGTGGTCATTTTTATAAGTGATTGCAAAATTTATGAAGTGCATAATCTTTCCAGTGCTGTGCACAATGGGCATTAAAATACATAGGAAATACTTAGAGAATTTGGTGCCTTGGTATTTATCACCATAGTGTCACATATTGAAAACTAATTTATTTTACTTGCACTTGGATTATTTTACCAAATTTGTGGGGAGCTCAATTGAGGCTGGAAAGTCATGTTGCTTGGTCTAGAAGGAGATTTCCCCGGGAAAGAAATCTTAATTGTGAACATAGAACATAGAACATAGAACATAGAACAGTACAGCACAGAACAGGCCCTTCAGCCCACAATGTTGTGCCGACCATTGATCCTCATGTATGCACCCTCAAATTTCTGTGACCATATGCATGTCCAGCAGTCTCTTAAATGACCCCAATGACCTTGCTTCCACAACTGCTGCTGGCAACGCATTCCATGCTCTCACAACTCTCTGCGTAAAGAACCTGCCTCTGACATCCCCTCTATACTTTCCACCAACCAGCTTAAAACTATGACCCCTCGTGCTAGCCATTTCTGCCCTGGGAAATAGTCTCTGGCTATCGACTCTATCTATGCCTCTCATTATCTTGTATACCTCAATTAGGTCCCCTCTCCTCCTCCTTTTCTCCAATGAAAAGAGACCGAGCTCAGTCAACCTCTCTTCATAAGATAAGCCCTCCAGTCCAGGCAGCATCCTGGTAAACCTCCTCTGAACCCTCTCCAAAGCATCCACATCTTTCCTATAATAGGGCGCCCAGAACTGGACGCAGTATTCCAAGTGCGGTCTAACCAAAGTTTTATAGAGCTGCAACAAGATCTCACGACTCTTAAACTCAATCCCCCTGTTAATGAAAGCCAAAACACCATATGCTTTCTTAACAACCCTGTCCACTTGGGTGGCCATTTTAAGGGATCTATGTATCTGCACACCAAGATCCCTCTGTTCCTCCACGCTGCCAAGAATCCTATCCTTAATCCTGTACTCAGCTTTCAAATTCGACCTTCCAAAATGCATCACCTCGCATTTATCCAGGTTGAACTCCATCTGCCACCTCTCAGCCCATCTCTGCATCCTGTCAATGTCCCGCTGCAGCCTACAACAGCCCTCTACACTGTCAACGACACCTCCGACCTTTGTGTCGTCTGCAAACTTGCTGACCCATCCTTCAATTCCCTCGTCCAAGTCATTAATAAAAATTACAAACAGTAGAGGCCCAAGGACAGAGCCCTGTGGAACCCCACTCACCACTGACTTCCAGGCAGAATATTTTCCTTCTACTACCACTCGCTGTCTTCTGTTGGCCAGCCAATTCTGTATCCAAGTGAAATGCAGTTCGAAGATAATGCGTGAAGAGGATCAGAAAAGGAAGGAACAGGAATAAATACTTTGATTGCTTCCTGAAACATTAAATGTCTACATAAAGAATAATGTAAAGTATACCTGTCAACTGTGGGTTTGAATAGCCTTGATTTTTACAGCATGGAAAGAGGGCATTCGGCCCATCATGCCATGAAATAGCCAACTCTTCTAACCCCGTTTCCAGCCCATGCCCGCTGACCTTGTTTGCAGTGCTATTTCAAATCCTCATTTTAACAATTCTTAAAGGTATTGAGGTTTCCCTTCGCTATGCAGTGAGTTCCAGATACCCCAAACCCCCTGAGTGACAAAAATCTTTCCTCAAATCTCCTCTAATCTTCCTACCCCTTACCTTAAAACTGTGCTCCCTTGGACCCCATGTGCTTTCACTTGCTTTGTCAGCCTTCCATGTGGGACCTTGTCAAAGACTTTACTGAAATCCATAAGTGAAGGGCCAGAATGTTTAGAGGTGACATGAGGAAAACTTGTTCTTACCCAGAGCGTGATGGGAACCTGGAACTTACTGCCCGTACGGATGATAGAGGCAGAAACTCTCACAGCATTTAAGAAATGATTATACACATACTTGTCTAAGGCTATGGGCCAAGTTCTGGGAAATGGGATAAGAAAGGTGATTGTTTATGATGAGCATGGATGCAATGGGCTTGAAGTGCTGTAGATCTCTATGACTCTCCAAATACACTTTGTCGCCTCCCCTGCCAAATTAGCTCAAACCCCTAGTTGAAGCAGCACAAACAAACTCTCTCGCAAGGATTCTGGCTCAGATGCATGTTCTCCCAAAGGTAGACGACCCACCTTCCCCAAAAACAGTCCCGGTAATCCAGAAATCTAAACCCCCCACCCCACCCCCGCACCAATCCTGAACCATACTTTCATCCGTCCTGTGCTTCTGTTTCTGTATATTTTACCATATCATTAAATAATGCTGAAAAAAATTAGCATTGGCATTATGTTCAGAAATTCATCGTTGTATGTTCCAGTCAGGCCATTGTTCAGTCTCTCCAATGCTCTTCCTCTTGGTCTTTTCTGCAATAATTCTTTTGTTCCTAACCACGCAAAAATGAATTAGTAATGTCAAAAGCACTCATTTGTCAGTATTTCAATCACAGGCTACCTTTTTACATGCTGCTTGTTTTGTTTCTAATTTAAAGGTAATTAAGTTCCTAATGTACATTAATTGGTTTTCACTGAAGACATTCTTTTGCACGTTCAGGGATAGCAAGAACTGCATCTGCTGGAGTCAGAGTTAACGCAGTGTGGAGCTGGAGGAACGCCACAGGCCAGGCAGCATCAGAGGAACAAGAAAGTTGAGTTCTGAAAAGGATCTCAACCCTAAACATCAACTATCCTACTCCTCTGATGCTGCCTGGCCTGCTGTGTTCCTTCAGCTCCACAGTGTATTGTCCATTCTTCGGGACATTGATAACCACTGCAAGTCTGGTCTGCTGCTGCCCTCTGGTGGTTAGTGGTTTAATTCACATGAATCAAAGCAGAAGACTAATGAATTGCTGCCAATTGGAATCAGTTTTTTCAAACCATTAAATATTACAGATCCTAACCAAATTTCAAGACAAAACTAAACTAAGCATAGTTTGAATCTCTCCAATAAAGTTTTCAACCCTGTTACCACATTGAACCAGCTCCTTTTATAGTCATATTCTGAATAACGCTATAAACTATGTAGAATCCCTACAGTGTGGAAACAGGCCCCTTGGCCCAACAAGTCCACACCAAACTTCAGAGCATCCCACCCAGACCCATCCCCTCTATAACCCACCTAATCTATGCATCACTGTGGGCAACTTAGCACGGCCAATTCACCTAACCTGCACATCTTTGGGCTGGAAACCGGAGCACCTGGAGGAAACCCACGCAGACTCGGGGAGAATGGGCAAACTCCACACTGACAGTGGCCCAAGGGTGAAAGCAAACTTGGGTGCCTGGCGCTGTGAGGCAGCAGTGAGCCACTCAGCTAACCACTGAGCCACCGCGAGGCCCCAAATATCTATTTACCCTCTCAATCTCTTTGAATGTGTCATCTTCTGAGGAAAAACTTGACAGGCTAGGCTTATATCCATTGGAGTTTAGAAATGTGAGACCTGACTTGACTAAAACATGTAAAGTCCTGAGTGGATTTTAGAGGGTGGATTTGGAAAGAATCTTTCCTCTTGTGGGTGAATCTAAAAACTAGTAGCAACTTTTTTTTTAGAAAAAGGACCAATCTGAGACGGGGTAAGGAGAAAGTTACATGCTTCCCTCCAGTGAGGGAAGAAACTTTGAAATTTTCCAAAGCAAATTTAGATAGATCATTGATAAGCAAAGGGGTGGAAGGTTTTTATAGAAATGCAGCTATATGGAGTTAATTTTTAAAACAACTATCTTATTGAATAACATTGCAAGTTCAAAAGAACTAAGTGGCTTGTTCCTGTAGATAAGCAAAAAGCAAGTCACAAGTTGTACAACTGAGGAAGCGAGCACCTTACTACAATCACATAAATGAAT
The DNA here is from genome assembly GCF_030684315.1 of Stegostoma tigrinum. Lineage (NCBI taxonomy): Eukaryota > Metazoa > Chordata > Chondrichthyes > Orectolobiformes > Stegostomatidae > Stegostoma > Stegostoma tigrinum. The sequence continues at coordinate 10,222,338 of NC_081356.1, read as the reverse complement.
GAAAGCAATAGGTGAAGAATGTATGCAACCTCAATACTGATTAACCAGCAAACTGAAGTTACAAACTGCACATACACAATTCGATGACATGGTGGTTACAACTCCATGGAATGCACCACTGAGACAGGAAGACCAATTCCCACCAGTACAGCTGAAAATCAGGAAGAAATGAGCTGGTTCGGTGATCCAGGACAGTCCCTTGTCGCTGTATTGTCACACTTCTTGTCCAATATTCAAATCTAGATGAACAGAAATATTCTCCAATTATAAATAGTGGGAAGTCATTGTATTTGGGGCCCTTCCAGGAATTGTATTAATTCCACCTCCATCCCCACTGGCCACTGTCTGAGGCGAAACCAGACTCTTCACAGCCTGGGTCCTGTTTGATGTTGCCCTGAACCTCCGCCTATATACATTCTCTATTCTAAAGACTGCTTACTTCCGATTAATCCACAGTCAGTCTGGTCAGGATCACTCCATACTTTCTCAGAATATCCTTAACCTATGAATCAGCTTCTTTAACTTATAGAGACACGTTCTTCTATGCCAATGTCTTTGATTGTAGAATCCCTGTGGTGTGGAAACAGGCCCTTTGGCCCAAAAAGTCCATGCTGACCATCAGAGCATCCCACCCAGACCCATCCCTGAACACTACGGACAATTTAGCATGGTCGATCCACCGAGCCTGCACATCTTTGGACTGTGGGAGGAAACTAGAGCACCCGGAGGAAACCCACGCAGACAGTCACCTGAGGGTGGAATCGAACCCACATCCCTGGCTTTGTGCGGCAGCAGCTCTAACCACTGAGCCACCGTGCCGTCCTACATATGTGTTCCTCAAACTTAGATAAATGTCTCTCTCTTTTCCGAACACCATTAATTGTTCAGCTTTAAAGCCAAGGCGTTCCGTTGCAATGGCTATGGTCATATGTCATGACTTGACCTTTGCCCTGAAGCTCAATGGGCTGGCTGCCAGCAGGAATTTCAGACTCAGCCTCATCTTGGCCCCAAGAGTCTTGGATTCACATAATCCTAGCCACAGTCATGGCTTCATCTGGCTCCAGACAGGTCACTAGCTATTGCCTCACTGAGTATGTTCCACTTTATAGGAAGCTTTTGTTAGCTTTGGTTCCTTTTACACTACATTAAGATTCTGAATACTTGGCACAGGAGAGTGTGTAGCGACCTCCTGTGGTAACTGTGACTGTGAAGTCACCCTTAAGTTTGTCACAGAAGCAGAATTAAGCACAGATAATTGCGTCTGTACTCCTCCTATTACTTTACAAAGCAGTCGACATGTTGCTCAGCCTAATTATATGTATTGATTTTACCGGATAACGCCTGCAGAATCAGAGTTCCTGCAGTAAACTGATCCCTCTGCGCAAATATAGTTTTACTGAAAAATGTCACAGGTGTGAATATTAACCAGGGATGGCTTTTTTGAAAACTATAAGTTGCCCTGATTACTATGCATGGAAGACATAACCTAAAATTGTAAGCATGGAAAATGTAGAAAACAAAATACATAAGGTGAGAACTGGCAGCACAATATAATGACAATTTATTCATTTTCAATTAAGGGACATGTGGTGGAAATTGCTACCGATAATTTTAGTTAGAGAAATGTACTTGCCCCCACAATAACAGTTTAGCTGAAGGTGCTGACATGGCAAAGGCAGCACTGTCCAATGTGCACAAATGAAGGCAACTTCCTGAAAGCGCAGAAACTATGCAGTCAACCCAGCCTTATAGAGAGATGAGGGGTAATTTGAATCTGTCTGATTCTGAGGAATCTGGTGCAGGAGAAAATTTAAGGACTGCAATGGTGCTCACTACTGACCTGGACGTATGTCTTACTGAGACACCTAGCAGTCTCTGTAGCAAGAACATTACATTGTTCACTGTGCAGTTGCTTGTAGCTTTATGAGAATTCATGAGGTGAGCAATATCGTTAAGTTAAACAGGCAGAGAATTGCACTAAATTATTCTGATCAGCAGCAAACCAGAAGATATAAAGCACCATAGATCATTTTTATTTCTATTTTTAAAAACTATAAAATAAGCAAAATGACAATTGAGACATACACACAGTTGGGACAGAAGCTAAAATAGAATGTTCTCAAAACTCGCTAGAATGTTGAAAAGTTCATGGCAGAATGACAGGCTTCAACACCAGGACTTCTTTGTCAAATGCACTGGTATTCAATTTGTCTTTAAATGGTGGTCAGTTTCAGCAAAACAATCACAGGGAGCAATACCAATTTACCTAAAAAAAGCCCCAGAGATTCCGAGGTATGGTTGGGACTCAAAATGATCAGTGATTTGGAAAAAGCTAAAGTTTTTTATTAGTTTGGAAGGTTTGGGAGAGGGGAAGAAGCCTGTCGCATAGACAAAATGACCCAAACACACCAATATGCAATCTGTCTGTCTTCTCGCTCTCTCTGTCTCTCTGTCTCTCGCGCTCTCTCTGTCTCTCTGTCTCTCGCGCTCTCTCTGTCTCTCTGTCTCGTGCTCTCTCTCTGTCTCTCTGTCTTCTCGCTCTCTCTCTGTCTCTCTGTCTCGTGCTCTCTCTGTCTCTCTGTCTCGCGCTCTCTCTCTGTCTCTCTGTCTTCTCGCTCTCTCTCTGTCTCGTGCTCTCTCTCTGTCTCTCTGTCTTCTCGCTCTCTCTCTGTCTCTCTGTCTCGTGCTCTCTCTCTGTCTCTCTGTCTCGTGCTCTCTCTCTGTCTCTGTTTTCTCGCTATCTCTCTGTCTCTCTGTCTCGCACTCTCTCTCTGTCTCGCACTCTCTCTCTGTCTTCTCGCTCTTTCTCTGTTTCTCTGTCTTCTCGCTCTCTCTGTCTCTCTGTCTCGTGCTCTCTCTCTGTCTCTCTCTCTCTCCCTTGTCAGACAAGGTTGCTGCCAATGGATGAGAGAAATACCAAATTGACAGGGGAAAGACACACCTTTGTCTCCTCAGCCAGATTGAAGAGATAGTGCCCATACCATCATGGGTTCGGCTCTGTTCATCCCTACACCATCTAACATCACGGACAGTAATGAAAATGATGCCTTATGCCCCCCTCAGCTCCCACATCAGAATTGTCCTTGAAACTTTAAAGGTCAGTATGAAATTGAGATTCTCACGCATTGAGTCACTAGGAAGGGGCAGGCTGTAGCCAGGCCAGTGGGAAAGGATTATGAATGCACTAGCTCACTTGAGAGTAAAATCACCAATGAGTTCTGCTCAGATGAAGACCTTGATAAGGTCAGTAAAGGGCGGAATGATGATGATGTTGATAGGCTTGGTGCAGCCATACAGACTATCACCGAAACTGGGGGATCTCAGTCCTCAAAGGCACCTCACCTGTAAGTTAGATTCCTGTCATTTGAAACAAAGTTATTGGTTTTATTTTTCATTTGTGAGCTGGCCAGCATTTTTAGCCCGTTCCTATTTTCTTTGGAGAAGTTGACTGTGAGCTGCCTTCTCGCATTGCTGCAGTCCCACAATGCCATTAAGGAGGCAATGCCAAGATTTTGACCCAGTGACAGTGAAGGAATGGCGATATGTTACCAAGTCAGGATGATGAGTTAAAGAGGAAATTGAAGCTGGTGGTGTTCCCATGTATCTGCTGCCCTTGTCCTTCTAGATGGAAGTGGTCATGGGTTTGGAAGGTGCTGTCTGAGGATCTTTGGTGAATTATGGCAGAGCATCTTGTAGATAGTGCACACTGCTGTTACTGAGTGTCGGTGGTGGAGGGAGTGAATGTTTGCGGACGTGATGCCAATCAAGTGGCTGCTTTGTCCTGGATGGTGTCAAGCTTCTTGAGTGTTGTTGGAGCTTCACCCATCCAGGCAAGTGGGGAGTATTCCATCATACTCCTGACTTGTGTCTTGTCACTGATGGAGGCAGGAGGTGAATTATCATAGAATCCCTACAGTGTGGAAACAGGCCCTTCAGCCCAACAAGTCCACACCAAACCTCAGAGCATCCCATCCAGGCCCATCCCCCTATAACCCACCTAAACTGCACATCCCTGAACACTACGGGCAATCTAGCATGGCCGATCCACCTAACCTGCGCATCTTTGGGCTGTGAGAGGAAATCGGAGCACCCAGAGGAAACGCACGCAGACACGAGGAGAATTCCACACAGACAGTCGCCCGAGGCTGGAATTGAACCCGGGTCCCTGGTGCTGTGAGGCTGCAGTGCTAACTACTGAGCTATTGAGCTGCACCCTTATTTGCTGCGGTATTCCCAGCTTCTGACCTGCTGTTGTGGTCACTGTGTTTATGTAGTGAGTCCAGTTGAAGTTTTAGCCATTGTTAGCCCCCAGGAATGTGATAGTGGGGGAGGTTAGTGATGGTTACACCATTGAATACCATGGGACAGTAGTGAGACAGTCTCTTACTAATAATGGTCATAGCATTGCATTTGTGTGGCAGGAATGGGTGGAGAAATGAACACCTGTTTAGTTGAGAATGAAAAGCACCGTTGGTCAGTGGATCCGTATGATCAGTTTTGAAAGAAGTGCTTCAAAGCAGCTGAAACAGCTGACTGATGCCATTATCAGGCCACATGTCATGTTAGTGGTACGTCTGAGTCATGCCAGCACTGGCATTTTGCTTGGCATGGGGTAGTGTGTGGGATGCCACAGAAGTGGCAGGAAGCATGACACACACCCATCTCTGCCTATGAGGGCCTATATATACACTACTGATACCAGGAAGGCTGTAGAACCCAATTTAACAATCAGCTCACTGATAAGCTGGATTTAGGGTACACAGCACACTTGTTTTCAGAAGACATAAAATGCGTAATGCAGTGATCAATGTGGTGGAGAGTAATTGAGTCCAAGGGTACTGAGGCAACATGGTGAAATTAACAGGCATAGACTGGATGAATATTAAAGCAGAGAAGTGTGAAGTGATTCATTTTAATGATGAGAGGCTATAAAAAATAAATGCAGGTGTAGGAACAGAGAGACTTCAGAAAATAAATTGATAAGACTACAAGGTAAGTTTAACGAGCTTACAGAATGTTTTGCTTTCTAAATGGAGTACAAAAACAGGGAGGCTACACTACATCTTCACAAAATATTGGTCTGTCCCCAGCTGCAGTATTCTAGCCAGTTCTGTACACTCTTTAGAAAGGATGTCAAGTCCTTAGAGAAAGTGCAGAAGAGATTTGCTCAAATGGTACTAGGAATGAGAAACTGAGCTTGGAAAAACTGTGGTTCTCAGTCGTAAGGAAGAGATGGAGGCATTCAAAATCTGGGAAGGAATTCAAAAGCGTAAATAAGGATAACATGTTTCCGGTGACAAAGGGTCATTAGTCAGAGACATGGATTTTCGGAGAATCAGAGGTAAAATGACATTTGAACAGTGAGCTGTTATGTCCCGTACGCACTGCCTGGAGAGTTATGGAATTAGATTCAATCATAAATCTCTGAAGGGAACTGGATAAAAATTCTTGAAGTGGGAAGATTTCTTTCCTTGGGGCAGAGGAGGTTCAGAGGGGATGTGATTGAGGGATATAAAATTAAAAGGGACATAGAGGTGTACAAGATGATGAGAGGCATAGAGAGAGTGGATAGTCACAGACTTTCCCAGAGCAGAAATGACTATTACAAGGGGGTATAATTTCAAGGTGATTGGAGCAAGGTACAGAGGAGATGTCAGAGGTAGGTTCTTTACACAGAGAGTGGTGGGTGCGTGGAATATGCTGCCAGCAGTGGTAGTGGTGTCAGATACTTTAGTGACTTTTAAGCGACTCTTGAAAAGGCACATGGATGATAGTAACATGTAGGGTATGCAGGATAGATTGATCTTAGTGGGATAATACGTCAGCACAACATTGTGGGCTGAAGGGCCTGTACTGTGCTGTACTGTTCTATGCCCTTATAGATCGGGTTGACAGTCTCGGGTCACCGGACCAGAAACTGTAACTCTGTTTTCTCCTCCACTGATGCTGCCAGACCTGCTGAGCTTTTCCAGCAACTGTGTTTTTGTTCCTGATTTACAGCATCTGCAGTTCTTTCGGTTTTTACAGATTTCACAGATCTATATCTCCCTTACCCATCAACGCTATGATGTTATTCAGTATCGGCTCATTATTCAGATGCCCCTCATTTGGGATACAATCTGTGCAAACATGCTGTCTAGCACATTTCTAGTGAAATATTGCAAACAGCTTGGGAGCATTTTGAGATATTTCATAGTCATAAAGCAATCTGTGCACTTCTGTAGAAAAGTCAAAGGCATAATATACAATGTAAGAATTGACTGCATGCATTTTTCATTATAGCGGACGACTGTTTTCCAAGTTATTTTTTTGTCAGACGTACTGTAGAAAAAAAGCAGTGAAAATTTAGGTGATTTTCACTAATGCTCTCCCAGCAGAATTTATATGCCTGATTGATGTAAAAGTAAATGTTTATCCCATGAAGTAAATACACACCCATCTCATGGGTAGGTAATGACCTAGTGGGATTATTGCTTATACTATTAATCCAGTCACTGAGGCAATGTTCTGGGGACTCAGGTGCAAATCCCTTCGATGGTGAAATTTGAATTTCATAAAAATCCAGAATTACGTGTCTCAAAATAACCATGTGTCCATTGTCAGGAAAATCCCATCTGGTTCACTAATGCCTTTGAGGGAAGGAAACTGCCATCCTTATCTGGTCCAGCCTATATGTGACTCCAGCCCCCCAGCAAAGTCATTGACTCTTAACTGCCTGTTGGCCAATTAGGGATGGGCAATAAATGCTGGCCATGCCATTGATGTCCTCATTCCATGAATGAATTTTTAAAAGCCTCATGTATTTGATATAAGCTGCATTGCATCAATAAGGTAGAATTTGAATGTGAAGCCCATAACACTGCAAGCGATGGGAAGATACCTTCAGAAATGATAGTGGGACAATTGCTCACATCCCTTGGAAGTCAGATACTTTGATTTGCACAGTACAACCAATTGATAATTGGGCTATATTTTCTTCTGCCTATTAAACAAAAGACTGTTTCACTAAATTGTTATTGCTTCTGAAGACTGCTTTTCAAAACATTTCTTATTTAGCCTCACAGGGAGTTTAAAACAAACCTTCATGTACCTTCAGTCCTGTTCATAAACTCACATCAGATTTGATGAGACAATGGGACTGTTCCTAAGTAGGGAGAAACATACTTTGTTTGTAAGAACACAGACTGAAGAAATACATTCTTAACACTGAGAAAGCATTACTAAATTCTTTTTTCTTCACATATCATTGATGTATTATTATTTTGCAAGTAGTATTTTAAAGCAGTTTTTTTTACATAAGACTAAACCGGTTTCATCACCATTTCATGCATCGTATGTTTTGATAATGCAGCTTTGACTTGATTTTCTTCCACTGGGTGTCACTAGCGCATTCTCATTTGGAAGTACTCTGGCAATATCCAACAGTCAGGTTAGAACATTGCTGTGACTATTTTAGCAGAATTTTGTTACAACATCACCCCTTTAATATTGCTCTAACTCAATCTGAGGCTGATTAGAACACAGAGCAGGCCCTTTGGCCCATCATGTCTGTGCTGAACAAGATGCCATTCTAAACTAATCCCATCAGCCTGCACATGGCCCGTATCCCTCTGTTCATATGCCTGACTAAATGCCTCTTAAACATTGCTATCATAGCTGCTTCTGGCAGCATGTTCCAGGCACCTACCACCCACTGCATAAAAAAAACCCTTCCCTTGTACGTCTCCTTTGAACTCCCCCCCCGCCCCTCACCTAAAGTTTACGCTGCCATACTGTTTGACATTTCCATCCTGGGGCAAAAAAAAACGACTCCAACTGTCCACCCTATCCATGCGGCTCATAATTTTATCTCCCATGAAGAGGTTGGCCCCCAGCTTCCAACGTTTTAGTGAAAACAGTGCAAGTTTGTCCAACCTCTCCTTAAAGCTAATATACTCTAACCCAGGCAACATCCTGGCAAACCTCGTTTGCACCAGCTCCAAAGCCCCCACATCCTTCCTGTGGTGTGAGACTGGAACTGCAAACAATATTCCAAATGTGGCCTAACTGAAATTTTATACATGAATTATCAACTTCCATACACAATGCCTCAACTGATGAAGGTGACATACGCCTTCTTTAACACATTATACACTTTTGTTGCTACTTTCAGGGAATTATGGACTTGCTGTGCAAGATCCCTCTGTACATCAATGCTCCTAAAGGGCTGGCCATTTACTATATACTTCCCTCTTGCATTTGTCCTCCCAAAATGCATCACTTCACACTTGCCCAGGTATAACTCCGTCAGCTATTTCTTCATTCAATTTTCCAACCGATCTATATCCTGCTGTATCCCTTGACAACCTTCCTCGTTATCCACAACTCCAACAATTTTTCAATCATCTGTAGACATACTATTCAGACCACCTCAATTTTCATTCAAATCATTTCTATAAATTACAAATAGCAGAGGTCCCAGCATTGATCCTTGTAGAATAACACTGGTCATAGGCTTCCAGTCTTCACAACTACCTTCTGATTCTCTGACCAAGCCAATTCTGTATTCAACTTATCAACTCATCATGGATCTCATGCAACCTAATCTTCTGGACCAGCTTACCATGAGGAACCTTGCCAAAATGCTTTAGTGAAATTCATGCAGACAACATCCACTATGCTTATCAATCTCGTTGTCACTTCCTCAATCAAATTTGAGACACGAGACCCCCCCCCCCCCGTCACATAGCCATGTTGATTATCCCTAAAAGTCCATACTTTTCTAAATATGAATAAATCCTGTCTCTGAAAATCTTCTCCAGTAATTTCCTAAACATTGGGGAAATGAAGTGTAGACTTGGCGACCGCTTTGCAGGGCATCTACATTCTGCTCGCAAAAAAGACCCTGAACTACCTGTTGCCTGCCACTTCAACGCACCACCTTGTTTTCTAGCCAACATCTCCGCCCTGGCTTGCTGCAGTGTTCTAGCGAAGCTCAATGCAAGCTGGAAGAACAACACCTCATTTTTCGTTTGGGGACCCTACAGCCCTCCAAACTCAATATTGAGTTCAATAATTTTAGGGCCTAAACTCTCCCCGTACGAGTCCCCCACCACACACACCAGGCCTTGTTATCACACAGCCTGCCACTACACACCCCCCGTTGTTAATCATTAACAGTCCCCATTAACCACTATTCACCCTCCCAGCCTGATCGTTAGCAACTCCTTTGTCTGTCCAACTGTCTTTCTCTCTCTTTGGGCTCGATCCTATCGTTTACTCCCTACTCTAACCACCTCCCTATTTTCTGCATATTACCTGAGATTTTCCTCGCCACCATCAGTTCTGAGGAAGGGTCACCAGACCCAAAATGCTAACTGTGTTTTTTCCTTCACAGATGCTGCCAGACCTGCTGAGCCTTTCCAGCAACTTTGATTTTGCTCCTGGTTTACAGCATCCACAGTTCTTTCGGTTTTTATTGATGTAAGGTTCCCGACCAGTGGTATTTAAGAAATAAAAGAGAACCAGAATTTATGTTTTTTTTTGGGACCTTGGAATTCCGGACTAACAGTGGTCGAAGAGAAACATTACTGCATGGACGTCGGCAACTCAAGAAGACAACTCATTCTCACTTTCTCAGGAGAATTAGTGAGAGGAAGCAAATGCTGCCCTTGAAAGTGAAGTCCACATTTCAGAAATGAATATTTAAAAACATAGATCATAAGGCAAAATATTCCCAGCCCTTGGCAAACATGAGTCATGGTGGGAAATTTAGGAAAATTGTGTGAGACGTCCAGTAAGCACCTTCTCTCTCAGAAAGACAAAGTGTCCTATTTTCTAGCCAAGTGTTGAACAGTGAGATGAGGTTCTCAGCAGTGAATGGCCAGAGGATAGCTTGTGTGGATTAACACACATTTGTAAGCTCATTCTTATTGAATCTCTACTCATTAATATGGTGTTCCTCACTATTTCCGCCCACTGGATAGAAACTAGATGCCAAGAATTCCTGACACAAGTACTTACCTCACACCTCCTGCTCGCTTCTCCAGACCTTCACCTTGGATGCCTGACACCAGCACCTCAGGGCACACTACACAGATTGTGGCACATGACCACAAGTCCAGGAATGCTGTCATCCTACCTCACCATATCATTGTGGCACATCTCTGATCCATTTGCAACACAGTTAGGCACTTCAATGTTGCGTGTTGGAGCATACTGGCACCTCTCACTACAGTGTTGCCACAAGGATGCTTCGCATATTGGAATGAGTGCCAAGCTCATAGATTGCATCTCAGGGATCCTCACTTGCTCTCTGAGCACTCAATCACCTAAGTGCCTACTGTGAGACACCATTGCTGCATTCCTTGCTGTTTTTGCATTTGCCTGCTCTGTCAGTGTCTAAAGGCTTACAAAACTAATGGTTTGCCTTGCCTTTCAGTGCTTGCTGAAAGCAAGGAATCTTCTTGTCACATGGACATGTTGCTGAACTGCAGCCATCTCACACCAGCTGCAAATGAACCAAACACACCGTGTGTGCTTACAGCAAATGGTCATGTCAACAAGTCTAAGGCGTCATCCTCAGTAAAGTCAAATAGAGAGGCCAGTATCCTGTCACCCAGCTGCCCTTTGTTTACATGTGGAAAGTCCTTGATTTTGATCCAGTTCCCTCAGAACCAGCTCTCAAGGTGAACAGAATCTTGGACATTCCTATTCTTATCTGACAGCCAGAACTCCCTGCTTGGACCAACTTGGCAGCCCCAATCAGGGAACTCTTCTTCTATGAGGTCCACCTGGCTGTTTTAAATTTAATCACTACAGCACCCTTTAGTCATGGGGCCCTGACATGGTAGGTTAGAGCAGCCTTCAAGTTTGGTCCTAGGGTTTGGGCCAGGGCAGTAATAGTCAGAGGTTCTGCATTTCTACAGTCCTGGAAGTAAGCCACGGTCAACATGTAGATTCATTGCAACCAGACCAGGAAGTCCCAGGAAGGCACTCAGAGAGCAGCACAATGTCTATCAAGGGTCTGGTTACTCACCATTGGGCACAGGCTGTCTAAATTACTCAAGGTGGGTGTGCCATGGTTAGTCCAGTCGACCTGTGCACTCAAAGCCAAGGGTTTCTTATCAGGGATCATAGATGTGGGGGGAAACTAGGGAAGTTAATTATGGGGATTGGAGGCTTCATGCTGCCAATGTTTTTATTCACTCATGGGATGTTGGCATTGCTGGCTGGCATTTATTACCCATCCCAGTTACCTTTGAGAAGCCTTCTTGAACTATTATAGTGTATTTGGTATGGTGCTGTTTGGGAGGGAGTTCCAGAATATTGACCCAGCAACACAGAAGGAACACTGACATATTTCCAAGTCAGGATGGCGAGTGGCTTGTAAAAGCCTTGCAGGTTGTGCGGTTCCCACATATCTGCTGTCCATCTCGATGGCGGTGGTCTTTAGTTTGGAAGGCTCTTTCTGAGGATCTTCAGGGAATTTCTACAGTGCATCTTGAAGATGGTGCACACTGCTGTGACTGAGCATCAGTGGTGGAGGGATTGGATGGCTGTGAACCCATCAAGTGGGCTGCTTTGTCCTCGATGGTGTTGACTTCTTTAGTGATGTTGGAGCTGCACTCATCCAGGCAAGTGGTGAGTATTCCACTTGTGCCTTTTAGATGGTGGACAAGCTCTGAGGAAGTCAGGAAGTGAGTAACTTCTTGCAGTATTCCTCACTTTTGACCGGCTCTTGTAACCACAGCATGTATATCGACAATCCAGTTCAGTTTCACCATTATGTCAATAATGAGGAATTCAGCTCTGGTAATTCTACTGAATGCTGAGGAATATTGATTTAGTTCTGTCTTGTTGGAGATGGTCATTGCCTGGTATGATTGTGGCAAAAATGTTATTTGTCAGCCCAAATTGGATGTTGTCCACACTAGGGAAAGGATCCTTCTGAGGAAAGGTCCCAACCTGAAACGTCAACGTTCCTGCTCCTCTGATGCTGTCTGACCTGCTGTGTTCCTCCTACACTGTGTTGATTCTGTTATCCAGATATTGCTGCAATTGCACAGGGACTGCTTCAGTGTGTGAGGGGCCATGAGTGGTGCTGAATACTATTTGTTCATCAGCGAACATCCCCACTTCTGATCTTATTTTAGAGGGAAGATCCTGGATGAATTAGCACAATGTGATTGAGCCGAAGACGCTCCCTTGATCAATTCCTGTGGAGATCTTCGGGAGTGAAATGAGTGATCTCCAACATTTACAATCACTTTTCTTTGTGCCAGATGGACAGCAACCATTAGAAAACATCCCCCACACGTGACCCCCTTTGATTCCTGTTGACAACAGAGTAAATTATCTCCAGGTACAACAGGAAAAAAATGCATTCTTCTCCATCAAGGTTGCCTTTGTAGATTGTTACTAACAGATACCTTGATCAAATGTATAGATAATACAGTTTGCCCAGGAGTAGTTGGAATGATAGTCATGAAGCAGGAGCAAAGAAAATAGAATTCTGAGTGGGGACATTCAGCTAAAATATGGCAAAACTAAAATGACATGCAATTTAAATATAAGCTGAAGCCAACTCATAAAATGTAGAAAGGATCTTGTGTTTCTGTCAGTATCTACAAAGACATTTTGATAGTGTCTGTTCTCATGAAAAGGTCATGAAATATTGAACTGCTCACAATGACTCCAGTTCTTACCAGGCCTGTCAATATATTTCAGATTTCCACTTTCTTTCTCTTAACTGTACCATAATTCAGGTGACCATTAGAAACTGAAATCCTGAAATTGATGGACTATGAGACCAATATTTTACATTTAGATCACATTCATTTCACTGGAGAATGTGGGACAACATCCCGCTTAAACATACTCCTTGAGCTGTGTTTCCTTTGTGGAGAAAGATTTTATTCAACTCCTTCCAAAACTTTGTGTCAGGAGCCAAAAATAAAAATAATTCTTATTACAGCCAAAGTGCGTAAGTCACCTTGGGTGGAACAGCCTTGAACCTTAAATTGGTTATACTACTGAGGTCATGTCGGAGTGATATTCCACTGTAGTAGCATGCTCTCCAACTCTGTCCCCTTGAGTCACTGGCCACATGAAAGGTGGATGGAGATCGGCGGGAAGAACTTGTCTAGGCAGGGATTTGGAACATTCAACTTTTCATCACACGCTTCTGTGGAAATGTAGGAAGAGTAGAGCTGAAACGTAAACAAGTCCGAACCTCAGGCTTTGGCATCTGGACAACCTACTATCTGAGGGGGCAGGCTTCATAAGTAAGGACAATAACATTGAACACAAAGTGGAAAAATACTTGTTGAGCACTGAGACAAAATTAAAATGATGCAAATAAGAAACACAAACAGACACCGAGAAAATGCTGGCCACTTCTTAATAAGAAGAGCGGAAAATCAAGCGTGAATCTTGTGCCTTCTGGTGGAGAGGGTAGGATTATGTTTGGCTGAGTTCAGAAAGCTGATTGTCTGGTTGTATTACTCAGTGAGCGAATTGTTGAGTAAGGGAGGCCAAGTTATATAAAAAATAATTATTAAAATTAAATTGGAAGAAGTTGAATTTCTAGAAACAATCTCTCTTGTTAACTCTGCAGTGCAACAATTACATGCAATTTTAAATTGTTAGAAATTACTTATTAGGAAATTATGTCAAAACAGTCCATGAAAAACATGATACTGGCTTTTGCCAGTGTTCAAAGATTTTATCAATTAGAAGTTTAGGAATCTTATATTCAGCAACTTTACAGGTTTATCTTTTGAAATTTAGCACCTAGTTTAAACATTTCTGTGGGAACTGCTGTATTTCGTTTGTTCTCAACTTGTTTGTAGCAGTTCTCCCTTATACAACTGACTAACACTGAAGATGTATATTATTCATTTTTGAAATTCATTTCCTCTGGCTAGAGTTCAAAGACATGCAGGTGTTCTGTCGCTGACAGTGACATATGTTTTCCAATATATGCAATAAATTATCCAAGGAAACAATAAAGATTAGTATAATAAAAGACTGATGTGCACTGTCATGTTGTATATAGGGTAACACAAAGTTTGCAGTATGTTATGTGGCAGTACGACACATCAAAGGATGACATGGTGTGTAAACCCTATATTTAGTGATGATATCAATTCTACTTTGAGATGGATAGCGCCCAGGAACACATTTCTTCTGTAATGTCCTGAAATGCAATAATGTATTACCTGTGCAAGTCAATTAATACGCAGATGTACAAGTCTTTAAAAAGTAACATCATTGCACAAAGGCTGAAGCTCACTATCTATCACATGTAAGACTAGAAGTATGGCCAGGTGTATTTTGTTGATGAATATGCGGGAATACCGGGGATTCTTACTCATAAGACTGTTGTTGAACAGATTCAATATGGTTGAGATTAGTTCATTAATGTACAATTTACTTTATGTCCAGGTATTATGATTTAATTTTAGCCAACACCATGAAGTTTAATGAGGCAATTCCTAGGCATTTTTTCAGAGGGACTAAAGTTATCAGCAAAAAACCTGTAAAAGGGTATGAAGGAATATTTCAAATCGTTTATAAAAGGTAGAGAATCTTTTGAAGAAAGAACATTTAAGTTAGTAGTCAAATAAAAATGTATGAGTAACTCAAGCTGTTAATTCATTCTGGTGATTTCAAAGTATTTAACTTTTTTTTTAATCAGAGCAATGACTGTTGATGACACATTGAAACCATCTGGTTTGCAGAAAATCCATAGATATTTGCCATACTTTTAGAAATTCATCCAATCTGCAACCTTCTATCTTATGTAAAGTAACCAGACTGCACTGGCCTAGCAAACTAACCACATCTTCTGCAATTAGAAATGCACCTCCATATCTTACCTCATCCTTGTCAACTTCCTTGCTACTATTAACAGATTCCCTTTCCATGTCCCAATCTCCCTTCTCTGCAAGAATTGCTTTCTCTGCTTTCTCATTTACCTGCTCTTATTTTACTGAAGGGAAGCAGTAGCTCACTGTTCATGATTTCTTTTTGACTGACCTTTCTCCTGCTCCCTGAAATAATTTCAAACTCACATTTTTTGAGTCCTTTTGCCTCTGGCACTAATGAAACTGGCACAACTCACTCCCATTAGTCCTACCCTAAAAGTCAATCAAATTCCTGTGTACATCAAAGGAGCGTGATTTTTCAAGTTAAAATGGGTCTAAACAGGAACTATTGCAGCCACCATGTAAAAGCAAGAGCAGAAACTGAATCAGTATCAATGGGCAGTAAAACTATTTACCCTAGCTGAGTCTGACCTCTTGACATTAATTTTTGGCATGTTAAAATCAACTCCATGCTTTTGTCCTATCCAACGTTAGCAATTACACACGCCTTATATTAATACACTTAATCTTCACTTCTCTAATCAGAAATGCCACTTGCAACACCAAGGTCATGGTGAAATCAGGTCAGATATTTAGCTCGGCACTTGATTTCAAGTTTGCAAGATCAGGCATAAAAACTGATGCCCAAACAGTCCCTAGTAATCAATGCCTGAAGAACTAAAAATGACCCTGACCACTAATCTGTCATAATATAGCATTATTCCAGCATAAATTATGTTAATATAAACTGGATATTTTGGGATTCTGAATTTTGTTCATTAAAATAATGGAAACCACAGCGTTCCAAATCCAACATTCCAATGTGCCCTCTTGGCTTTTTATTTTACATCCACAACAAGGCATACAGGTGGATGTTACTTCCTGGTAAAGTTGCACATGAGAAAAACATACATTGACAAAGTTTATTGTATGTCTTAGTTTCCCCACTTGTCACTTTGAACAAAAACCAAGCATTACATCTTGTGATCACTATTTCACATTCCTCAGTCACCCCAATGTCTATTGACCTACATTGGCTTCTATTCAAGCAATCTCTTCATTTGAAAATTATCATCCTTGCTTTCTCTTCCAGACCTACAACCCTCTGAGTTATCTGAGCTCTTCTAATTCTGGGCTTTTACTCGTCCTTTTATCATTGGTGGCTCCAAGGCTCCCAGCTGTGCAATGATCTCCCTACACCTTTCTGCTTCTCTACTCCAATTGCTCCTTTCAGACAGCCCTTAAAACCTACCTCTTTGACAAAGCTTTTGATAATGTGTCTGATGTTTCCATATGTCATTCAGAGTAATACTTTATCTTATAATGCTCCTGCAAGACACATACGGACTTATTATTAAGTTAAAGTTGCTACATCATATAAGTTGTTGAATACTTACTTGCCTTGTTCTGGACAGCAGTTAAATGTTTAAGTTTCAATGTCATGGCTCATTGTTATCCGAATTACTTCAAAAACTCCCACCAATGCATTTTGAGAAAATAAATGAAGAGAAGCTGATTGTTGATTCGGAAATTTTCAGTCTCTGAGCCCAGGACACCATCGTTCCTTATGAAAGGTATTTATGGCGGTGATTAAATGTGTGACCTCCTACTTTAGATCGTCCCTTTCAATGTTAAACAGATCAAACTTTTCTTGATCAGCTTCTAATATTGATTAATTGAATACCTTCTTCACTGACAGGGTCTAAGATAGATGTCAAGCAACCACATCCATTTTTAATTTCTTTTTAGCAGTAAAGTGCAGTACAGGCCCTTTGGCCCATGATGTTGTGCCGACCTATTATCCTACTCAGATCAAAATAGCATGCATAACCCTACATTATACTATCATCCATGTGCCTATCCAAAGTATCTGACTACACTACCACTGCCGGCAATGCATTCCGCATGCCCACCATATAAGACCTCATTGTATAAAATCATTCTTGCAAATTACTTCTGTCCTCTCTCCAATGCATTCACATCCTTCTTATAGAATGGTGCTCAGAACTAAACAATAATTTTATGCTCTGGATGTGAGTTTGCTCGCTGAGCTGGAAGGTTAGTTTTCAGACGTTTCGTCACCATTCTAGGTAACATCATCAGTGAGCCTCCGACGAACCGCTGGTATTATGTTCCACTTTCTATTTATCTGTTTAGGTTTCCTTGGGTTGGTGATGTCATTTCCTGCATTGGTGATGTCATTTCCTGTTCAGATAAATAGAAAGCGGGCCATAACACCAGCGCTTCGTCGGAGGCTCACTGATGACGTTACCTAGAATGGTGACGAAACGTCTGAAAACTAACCTTACAGCTCAGTGAGCAAACTCACATCCAGAAACTCAACCTGAGCTACAAATCTTCTCAAAACTCGCTAATTTTATGCCCTGAATACAGTTCTGAAGAAAAATCATAATGGACTCATAAAGCTTGTTTAAAAGTATCATTCCTCCTTCACATTTTGTAAAATTTCTCCATTGAAGTTTGTTTCACTCAGAAATTGGCCCGCCGTACATAAAGCAAACATTTTCAAACCAACAAATAACAAGTATTACTTGTCAACATTCTCGCGCAGTTAAACATGTCTCACCTTGTTTCGTTTCAACAACACATTCATCCTACTATTTCTGCTCAATTTTAACAATCTTTGTGTTTTTGACCCAAACTATGAATATTCATCAAGGCACAACATGGTTTCTGCTACGATTCATTCAAACATCTTAGAAAAGGAGAATTTAATCAAACTCCAACATACTGTCAGATGCAATGAAACTAAATCCACAGATATCATCCTCTCACTATTTAAACGAGGGTATTAAAAAATTGCTTGGAATCGAACAAAAGTGTTATAAAATGTAATCCTTTCAAAATGCAGGCAAAATAATGTACAGTAACAACAAAACTCAATTTTTAACTTTGTTCCCAGAGCAGTGAATACGCACCTCTTTCATTCAAACATCTTGCAAAACTAATTTTTGTAAATGAATGCTCAACAGTAAGTGACACCTGTTGCAGTGAATGGGTTTTCAAGGACAAAGAGGCTTTCTTTTGGATTGAAAATTTGCTTGCACCAGAAAGAAGCACAGGTAGTAGAAAAATAAATGGTCCAGGGACACTGGGAAATTCCAGCCCTCTGTTCTTGGTTCTTTGTTCAAGGTTTTTAGGAGTTCAGTGGATAACTGCAGTAGCACCTGAAAAAAGGCACTAGAAACGGCAGCCTGGGACTAACTCACATCCATTCCTTCTATTGCAGGCAGTTTTCCAATTCATAGCATTTCGATCATGTTACAATCCATATTGGGACTGTTAACATTTAAAGAGAAATCTGAACTTCCAGCAATCAGAAATAATGCTTGTGCGAACAAAAGCAAACTTTATATCATTAAAGAGAGTAAGCACTATTACCTAAGCACAATTGTTTATAGTTAATTAACTATGAATTTTGTTTTACTTTCTACCAAGAATTCCCTCAACCATAAGAAGAACCTTGAAGGATAATTCGTATAAGGCATGCAACAACCTTTCAGAATTCTTTGTTAATTTCTCTCAGTATTGTAGATAATCCCCAAAATAATATTTGATCGAGAATCTTCCAAGAGCTTCGTGATGAAGTGACACTTAACCTTTTATTTAACACCTCATGTTTGTGAATGCCTTGGTTCCCTGTTATGGTTTCTGGCAGATAGCCAACAAGTCTTCTCATGGCCTTCCAAGCTAAATTTGTTGACTACTTCCTGCCTCAAGGTATTGTGAAGATTAGCTGTAAATTAAGCAAATCTTCCTTCTGCATTTTCCCTTAAAAAATCTAGACTCACCTTAAACTCAATTTACCTTACACAGGGAGCAATATAGTCTCTATTTTCACTGCTTATAGTGCAGGCCTGACTAGCAACCTCCTTCTGTTGGCTCTCTCGATCCAGTTAGATGCAGTCTGCATGAGGACAAAACAAGTTTAGGTGGCGTTGTGGAACAGTGTAGATGTTAACATAAAATTACAAAAGGATATTGATGATTAAATGAATGGGCAAAACTGTAGCGTATGGAGTCAATGTAAGCAAGTTATCCATTTAGGACCAAAAATTATAGATGATGGAACTTTTTCAATGGCATGAATGTAAATACAGTGGATATCCAAAGATACTTCAGGGTTCAGATGCATAGGATCTTTGAAATGTCATGAACAGGTGTGAAAAATAATCAAGAAATTTAATGGAATGCTGGCCTTTATCTTGAGAGGGCTGGAGTATAAGGATACATAAATTATGCTGCAATGGTACAAAACCCTGGGTAGATCCCACTTGGAGGACTGTGAGCTGATCTGGGCACACACTTTAGGAAGGGTATATTGGCCTCACAGGCAGTACAGCATAGATTTACAAGAATGATACCTATACTTCAAGGATTACATTGTGAGGAGAGGTTATTCAAAATAGGCACAAAAACAGAATTTGCTGGAGAAACTCAATAGTCCTGGCAGCTTCTCTGCAGTGAAAGCAGAGTCAACATTTCAGGTCCAGCGACCCTTCATTACTTATTTATTACTTGTTATTCAAATTAGGCCTGTTTTCATTAGTATTTCAAAAGTTAAGGGGTGATCTGATCGATGTATTCAAGATATTTTCAGGAAAAAACAGGATAGGCAAAGATAAACTGTTGCCACAGGTTGGTAATTCTAGGACTAAGGGTACAATCCGAGAATTAGGGCCAGACAATGGAGGTGTTTGGATGCTAGGAGGCACTTTGACACACAAAGTGTAGTAGAGATTTGGAACTCTCTTCCACAAATGGCAATTGATGCTGGATCAGTTGTTAATTTTAAATCTGAGTTGGGCACATTTTAATCAAGCACGTGTGTGGAGTTAGGTCACAAATCATTGAATAGTGGAACAGGTTTGAGGGGCTGAGTGGCCTATTCCTGTTCCCATGTAACTACAACAGTTTTCTCAACTAACAACCTTTTAATTTAAACAGAAGAATCGTCTATCCCCACAGTCCATTTCAGTGAAAAGTGGCATGCTTTTGGAAGTCTTCACAAAAATAACTTTATCTTCAACCAATTCTGTAACCAATATGAATAAATCATATTGCTTAAAGGGTTTACAAAACTTCCTCCAGATGGCATTATCTCTATAAGGGAATTCACTCATTGCCCAATTGACCCCAGCCTCTGTTCATCTGAGAACTAAATACATTGTTTAAATCTTTATTGAGGTAAAAAGAGAATTTCTGACTATCACAACCCCTGTGTTAGATCATCCATTGATCAAGTGTTCACACTGCCTACTCTGACCTTGTAATATCATAAACCCAGGCTTGTGTGAGTCACATTTACATCAGAGTAGAGCTTACTAGTTTCTAATGATCATTTATCTGAAGTTAAAACCTCAATTCCTGAAACTAAAAGTTATATTCTGATGTATAAAGGCTAATGAGCCTCAGTTTGAAACAGTCATTAGAGGCCAATTATAATCCTCAATGACAAGTGCACAGTGCATGATACTGTTGCCAACAGCTTGTCAAAAAGCACTGGATGAGACCCTAACTGTGGAGGAAGCAGTAACTATTACCAACCAGATGAAGCACAGCTAAGCTCCCAGCGTTGATGGAATGCCACCTTGAAACATGTGACCCTTCCTTAGCTACCAGTCTCCATGTGCTTCTCATGATTTGCTGGGAACAGTGTAGATTTCCACAGGACCTCTATTCATCATTATCATCATCCCAGATAAAAGCAAAGGAGAAAAGTCAGACTGCAGCAACAACCATCTTTCCACTGCTGGCAAGATTCTGGCTCGAGCACTTGTGACCAGGCTTTTGCCTCGTACTGTGGAAGTCAGTCTTCCAGAGAGCTGGTGTGGCTTCAGAACTAAGAAAGACACCACGGGCATGGTGCTCGCATTTAGGCAGGGTTAGGACAAGAGTTAACATAGAAAATAGGAGCAGAAATGGGCCTGCTGCATCATTCAATATGACCATGGCTTATCATTCAACTTACTACCTTGTTTCCACTTTCTCACTATACCCTTTGATCACTTATCCCTAAGAATTATATCTACCTCCATCTCAAAAATGAGTTGTGAGTAAGCCAAAGACCTGATAATCACTTCTGTATAAATCAAGGAATTCAACACTGTGAGCAGAGATGGACCTTTGAAAATGATGATGCAATTGAACGAAAATCAGAATGGGACAGAATGGACAGAAGTGAGCTACAACAGTGACTCTCAAGCTTCTCTGAATCTCAGATGGCATGAAACAAGGTTTGCGTTGGTTCTGTCTTGATGCATGACCGTCTTTGGCATCATGCTCAACAGGCAATGGGAGACCTTGCAGAGGCAGTTCACACAGGCTTCCATACTGACTGGGGGTTGTTTTTAGCCCCAGGCACCTTCAAGCTCACAAAAAGACACAAGAAAGTTGCATCCATAAAGTTCTTTCCACTGGTAACTGCACTGTACTGGCTCATAGTCAATCAAGCTGGTAATATACAGCAACACGTTCTTCTGAAATAGTGCAACTCTTCAGGCTAAACGTATATGGACTTTGTACTGTCATGGAGCTCTGGAGCTTAATCCTCTGGGATCCAAACTAAGCATTAATACGTGGGTTATAAGAGAGCAAATGTTGGTTGCTAACATTGTCAATAATAACTTCCATTACTTTGCTGATGATTGAGAGTAGACTGATGGAGCAAACGTTGGCCAAATTGTGTTCAAGATAACAAAGCATGAAGCTGGATGAACACAGCAGGCCAACCAGCATCTTAGGAGCACAAAAGCTGACGTTTCGGGCCTAGACCCTTCATCTGAAAAGGGGGAGGCGGAGAAGGTTCTGAAATACATAGGGAGAGAGGAGGAGGTGGATAGAAGATGGATAGAAGAGGAGATGGGTGGAGAGGAGACAGAAAAGTTAAAGAAGCCCGTAGAGGTGAGTAGGTGGGGAGGTAAGGAGGGGATAGGTCAGTCCAGGGATGACGGGGACATGAAGGGGGCAGGGTGAGGTTAGTAGGTAGGAAATGGGGATGTTGAGGTGGGAGGAGGGGATAGGTAAGAAGAAGAACAGGTTAGGCAGGCGGGGATGAGCTGGGCTGGTTTTGGGATGCAGTAGTGGGAGGGGAGATTTTGAAGCTTGTGAAATCCTGCTTGGCCTGCTGTGTTCATCCAGCTCCACACTTAGTTATCTTGGATTCTCCAGCATCTGCAGTTCCCATTATCACTGAACAAATTGTGTTCATCCTGCTTTTTGGGAACAAGATGAACCAAGACAATTATCCAATTTATGCAGTAGATGTCAATGTTATGACTGTATTGGAATAACTCCGCAGGGACATGACTCGTTCTCAAGCAGAAATTTCAAGCATTGCTGTTAGGAAGTCGTGTGGGTCTCAAAACCTTTGCTGGATCGAGTGTTTTTAACCATTCCTTAATATTGTGTGGAGTGAAGTGAATTGTATTTTGTAAAAGAGACAAGGGCCTGGCTCGTTTTGTGGAGAATGGTGAAAATGCTTCAGTCTTTGCGCTGGTGTTGGGCTCCACCATCACTGAGGAAGGGAATGATCATGGAGTGGCTTAATTGTCCATTTTGAACGAATGATTGCAGCAGCTTACTTAGTTTGTGAGTTCACTTTGCGTGTACGCGACTAGATAGGTGCATCATTTTTAGTTATGCCTGCTGCTGCTTTTGGCAATCCTTGTTTAACCAGGGTTAGTCCTTAAGCTTGTTGGTAATGGTAGAGTGAGGGATATGCTGGGCCAGGAAGTTACAGATTGATGATGAAATACATTTCTATGATTCAGATGGGACTTTGTTTGGAAAGTAAATGCAGTAACATTCCACATTTTAAAAAAATTATTGATCAGATGCAAGTATCACATGATCAGATGTCATATGGTCAGATGCCATGCCGTCAGGAATTGCATGGCGTTCTGTCATTAGGTCATCCACAACAACTTATATTTATGTAGCAGCTTTATCATTATTTGCATTTGGAACAGTTCATTGTGTGATCAAACATTCTGTAATGCAAGCAATCCACATTGGCTCAGGATGGATGCGAAGAGGTGGATTTTCATGCAGTTGGAATGTATGGAGGTGGAGGCCACTTCATGTTCTGAATAAAAACTAGGCAAAAGAAAGAAGATCAGTGCAACCAAGGGTAGCTACTTTTACACAGTCAGTCATAGAAAGGTTTTCCACTGCCTGGGCAGCCGAATTTTACATTTCTTTGCCCGAGCCTGAATTGCCTTGAATTTTTTTCCCTGGGATTCCCTCGTAAGTTCTCTCACCTTTTCTTTCCAAACTCAGCCTTTAACTGGACAGCCCTGTTTCTGTGCAAAGCTGACTTTGTATCCAGATTCAATTCCTAAACCATTTATGTGTTCCTGATATGATCTCAAGGTACGAAATGGAGACTGTATGCTTCAGACTCTGCCATGGGCAGAGAAGCAACATGAGCAGCCCTATCTATGGTAATGCAAAATTGTCTCATTTTCCTGATGTATGGCATAAATCACACACAAGTAAAACAAAGCATTCTAATGCAAAGTTAAAATGTATTTATACTATTTCTTCACTCTTGTTCTTATTTTATCCACCACGATGTGGGTTTTCTTTCATTTTAGTGCTGGTTGTAATAATTGTTTCAGACGTACAATGGGTATCCCATAAGAAATATCACCATCCCACCTACCTACCCCAGCCCCACTCCTCCTGTCTCTATTTCCCAGCTCCCTTCCCCCTCCCCATTTCTAAGAAGGGTCCCAACCCAAAATGTCAACTTTCCTGCTCCTCTGATGCTGCCTGGCCTGCTGTGTTCCTCCAGCTCCACACTATGTTATCTCTGACTCTAGCATCTGAAGTTCTTTCTATCTCTGGGTTTCCCATTAGAATGTTTCCAGGATTTTGCCTGAAGAGGAGTAATCAATAATGATTTTCAAACAAATCCAACTGCCCAACTTTGCCCAACTGCAGGATATGCTTATTCTTTTGCAGATTGAAATGTAAATTGAGCTTTCATACACAAATTTTGACAACTGAGGGAAGTATTGTTTGAAAATCTTACCAAGACCGAAATACACCTCAGTGATCTGAAGACAGGAGGTTAGGGTTAGTTAAATATCCCACAGTGCCTCAAAGAAGAGGAGTATTACAGTCAGGGATGAAAGGAAGCAATTAGACCATTGTGCATATAAACTCAGCAACACAGAAACAAGAATGTTCCTGCTGGTTTCATAAAAATTCAGCTGTCCACTGCCAGCCCAGACTGACCACCAGCCAACTTTCCTTTCCTAATCAATACTCTCCTGCCCCATCCAATAGTTTGCCTGTCTCTCCCTGAGTCTGGACCTCCTATGCCAGTTCACCTCTCGCTAACTGTTGGCCAGCTAAACATTGAAGCCATCAATATGTGCTGAGCTTCTGACGCATGCTGCATCATGTCAGACATTTAGTGTCAGGTGCTCAATACGTCTTTTTAGCCCAGCCTTGAGGCCTAATTACAATCAGGTCTCAGGCCAATGGCTTCAGGCGCATGTTCACAAATTCAAAGGTTGTCTCAATGCTTGGGGCTAGCTCAAGTTATTTTATTTACAGTGACCTCAGAAACCATGACCCTGCACTCAATGGATGCATAGAGAGGAACCGATGCCACATTACCTCTCCCTAGGACTTCGAGTGAAAAATCTAGGTTTATTTAATTGAACTGGAAGCGCATTATTTCTTTGCTTGCTCCTCTTTCAACACTAATATTGACCTGTCACGACCTGACACACCCAGTAAAATTCACATTCATTGCCATCGCCATTCAACTCTTGCTTAATATGGGCATAAACAATCAAGCTGAAAAGCTTCTTTGGAATTCTGGTAGACAAAGTCAACAAGCTGCAGGAAACTGACTGATAGTTCTCTCTTTTTCCCCCCTCTATTATCATCATCCGCCATCTCAAAGAGAGGTCATGTTGAATTTTCTGCAGGTCAGTGGTGATCAGATAATTACACCTTACAGCCATTTGTTGCTTAAACAGATGCTTAGATTTAATAAAAAAAACCACACCATTTCCTTCACAGTGTTGACTTATTACAAATAGGGTGTGGATTCCCCATTCGTATATGTACTACCGAGTGAACTAACTTTTCAATGCACAACACAATGACAAGCTATGAGACTTGAATAGATTGGATCTGAGGTAATTTTTATTGAATTATATGTCACATGATTATTTTATTGACCTTTATCTCAAAGTCCCTTCCCCTGCCTTTGGAAATTTAAACATAATGATATGCTGATCAAACTTAGATTCCATGTGAAACAGAAACCTGCAATATAAAACACGTTTTAACAAACCAAAAATATTTTTCTTTAATTTCTCCTCTCAGGCAGGCACAAACTTGTACTTGGTTACAATAGCACTTCATCGCTCAAGTGACCACGTTTCATATACGAACCTAAATAGCAAGTGCCTGCATACTAATGTGAGACAATCATTAAACCATCCTATATTTAGTTAATATACAGATGCTAATGGTATTTGCTTCATAGAAATGTGCAGTAGGAGTCCTGCCTGATTGTTTTTCTTCTTTTTTCCCAGGATTCAAACACAATCACCTAATTTGACATCAACTCACTACTTATGCATCGGATTAAACCTGCAACTGTCCGGTCAATATTTCTCACTGATAATATTGTCACCCACTGAGCCACAAAATCAGCTAACAAAACAATGTCCATTATGTGGGCACAAAAACAAAATTGCTGGAAAAGCTCAGCAGGTCTGGCAGTATCTGTGAAGGAAAAAACAGAGTTAACATTTCGTGTATGGTGACCCTTCCTCAGAACTGGAACTCCCCCACTCCTGAGGAAGGGTCACTGGACCTGAAACATTAACTCTGTTTGTTCCTTCACAGATGCTGTCAGACCTGCTGAGCTTCTCCAGCAACTTTGGTTTTGTTCCTAATCTACAGCAGAATTCTTGGCTAAATCTAGGTGCGTAAAGCAGATAGTTCTGGTGAAAGGCTATGGTTTTGGATAGTTAATAAATAGCTTACCTCACTGTAACTCAATGTTTCTTTTAAAATGCTCAGACTAGAAGTTTCTGGTCAAAACACTGAAGAGGTTATTTGAAGCTGAGAAAGTCTAAGCTCAGTTTTATGAATTCTCATGTAAGGTGCTGTCAGATTTTCAAGGCCGGGAGTTGGAGCCACAGTTAAATGAAACCCAACAGATGTGGTAGAGGAGGTTATTACTGCTGGTGTGGCGACTGTAAAGAAATACCATAGGGACTAAGTGGATTATTTTTTACGATGTGGTTCGAAATCTTTCAACTTGTGTTACATGTTCAAATAAAAAAATGAACTAGAGATGCTATAAATTTGAAACAAAAACAGAAATTTCTGGAGAAACTCAGCAGGTTTGGCAGCATCTTGAGGAGAGAAAGCATTGTTGCCATTTCAAGTCTAGTGACATTTCTTCAGAAGTCTTGCAAGTACTTTGGTTTATTCTATTCTATTTTCATTTATTTTGCACAATAAACTTTTGTAACATTTTAAAAATGCCAAATCTGCAGCTTTGCATTTTTGTGTTTCAGTAAAAGATCACCTTATTAAAAACTGAACAAAAAATATACCAGCGTTTCGTCAGATTTCACTTGTCCAGTAATAACAGATGGGTATATATCAAGAATGTTGTATCGCACACATTAGTTCTGAGTAGGCACCACATACAATATTAGTGTTAAGCCCATTGTGAGTGGATCATGTGAACGCGAAAATATCTATTTATAAATAGTGGGGATTGTAACAGATTTTATCTTTGCCTACTAGGAAGGAATAGAAATGTTAAACATGCCAAAGTAGAGCAGTTCCATCCCTGTGATGTCTGACATTAAGCCACCCGTGTATCTATGCAAGTTATGATTCATGATGTCAGGAGGACACAAATCATATTTCAAATTGGGCTTGAGTTGGGAAGCTGTCAAGTTGGAAGCAGTCATCAGCAAAAAGATCTTTATTTTAAACTATTTTCCTTGGATTGAAGTGGAGAAAGAATGTTACTTTGGGCTTCACATAGAAAGTCATTACCATCCAGAACCCATTCCCATGCTCATCCCTATCCATTAGCTCATCATGTTTTCGGTATTGTGTTTAATGGC
The DNA here is from genome assembly GCF_030684315.1 of Stegostoma tigrinum. Classification (NCBI taxonomy): domain Eukaryota; kingdom Metazoa; phylum Chordata; class Chondrichthyes; order Orectolobiformes; family Stegostomatidae; genus Stegostoma; species Stegostoma tigrinum. The sequence continues at coordinate 10,195,346 of NC_081356.1, read as the reverse complement.
TTCCACAGAAGGGCATAGAGACGTGGAGGTCATATGACTACAGCAAGCCATCCAGCACATTAAGAACAATTGCATTTCTGCAAACACTTCCCTTATCACAAACAAAAACTAAACGAAGAACAAAAACAAAGTTGCTGGAAAAGCTCAGCAGGTCTGGCAGTATCTGTGAAGAAAAATTCAGAGTTAACATTTCTGATCTGGTGACCCTTCCACAGAACCAGACCTGAAACATTAACTCTGATATTTTTTTTCTTCACAGATGCTGCCAGATCTGCTGAGCTTTTCCAACAACTTTGTTTTTGTTCCTGGTTTACAGCATCCATAGTTCTTTTGGTTTTTAAAAATTAAATGAATGTATGCATTTTCAGTTTCAGGAATACACGTTATCCAGGAGAGTCACATGAAATATTGTCCTTCATGAACACCAAAAAAGCACTGTGTGTTAACTCCAGTCAGTTATACATGTCAATTGCTGCAGATGCACTTTTTACATAGCCCTGAAATCATGTGGGTTTCCTCACAGTATGTACATACATTGTCATTGACTGTTTGTTTGATAGCACCTAGGAAGGAGCAATTTCTTCTCCAAGTGTGTTATTTCCAGGCTCAGTGCTATTATAGTGGTAAGCACTGCTGCTGATCAATGCCTGTTGCCCCCAGGACTGAAGGTCATTCTGTCCTCTGTAGATGGTCAGATCACATCCTCTTGATCCGCTTCAAGCAGTGAAGCCATTCTCATTGTGTGTAGATATCTACAGTTGTGGCAGTGTGTCTGGTTATTAAGAGCAGCTGATAGTGTAGTGGCACTGTCATTGGACTAGTTATCCAGAACTTCTTTCTGTTGCTTTGAGAAGGTTTCAAACCTCATCAGAGCATTTGTTAAAATTTGACTTTAATAAAAGTTTGGAATTAAAACATTTTACTTAAAAGCAACCACTTGTTATCAATTGTCCTTAGAATAATATCTGGTTCACTGATGTCCTTCAGGGAAGGAAATCTGCCATCCTTACATGATCTGGCCTTCATGCGAGTCCAGATCCACAATTATGTGGTTGACTCATAACTGCATTCTGAGCAATTAGTGATGGGCAATAAATGCTGCCTGGCCAGTGACACCTACATGCTAGAATTTCTTTCTGTTAAAAAAAGTCACAACCAGTGCTTTTGATGAAGGTGATAAGTGCTCAAACAGATCTACACTCGCCATGTGGGCTGACTGTCGAATGAGGCAAACATATTCACTTAGATTGTAGTGGAGATTTGCAAGGGTGTTGCCTGGAGTCTGTTAGCCCTGAGGAGAGGCTGGATAAGCATGGGTTGTTTTCTTTAGAGCAGACAAGAGTGTGAAGGGATCTGATTGAGATTTTTAAGGTTATGAGGGGTATGGACAGAGCAAATAGAAAGCAGCTGTTCCCTTTAGATGGTGAGTTCTCCTTTTCAGAATGGCCAATTATGAAGAACATACTTATTCTGAAATATTTCCTTAAAAACAAACTACCTACAAAATGCACTGCATAAAATCACTCAGCCTCCTGAGGCACAACCTTCCAAATCCATGACCATTGTCATCCAGAGGGGCAAGGGCAGCAGATTCATGAGAACACCATCAGCGACAAGTTCTCTTTCAAGTCACTCACCATACTGGCTTTGGAAATATACAGTTCCCTCAGTGTCGTTGTGTCAAAATCCTGAAATTCCCTCCATGATGGCGTTGTGGGCACCTACATCAAATGGATTGCAGCTGTTCAGCTCTTTTCAAATAGGGATGGCCAATAAATATTGGCACTGCCAGTAACATCCACATCTATTGGATGAGCTTAAAAAAAACTCTGTGATGCATAGATCCACAGGGGCTGAGTACGATCCACTCCCCAACTGTTGTGATACTGACCCCTGACTGCCAAGCAGCCAACTGACCATGCTAAGCCCCTGGGCTGATACTGGAGGCTGGCCTTGTCTTGTGTTGGAAGCTGCTCCCTGAAGAGTGTCTCCATGGATTTGATTGAGAACTATCCCTTTTAAGATTGAGAGACATAGCCATTTGATTGATGTATTTGAACTATGTGTAAGCTGCTGCAACATGGTGCAGGTTGATGAGCATGTTGACACAGTAACATGATCACCTCTTTGTCTGGTGACTGTTGACAACTATTGAAGCTACCTGACTTTGTGTCTGACCGACTAGCGAGGCAAGACTAAAGTACTGCATTCTTTCAGCTCTTACAGGCCAAAAGGTCAAGGCAAGTCAGTGATGCTGTGAGCATTCATGTAGGCACAAACACACTGAGTGCTAAAAGAACAAGTAAACATGCCCCGAGAGCACACCCTCATCTAAAAGAGGGGTCAGGTGCCTGTCCTGGTCTGACAAGTGTCCTGGAAGGCACCGACACACTCAAAGCTCTGCAGCAGAACCAGATTGCAAATGGGTCGGAAAAGGGCCATGAGGGTGATATGTTTCCAACAGCCAGGTTCAGTGTCACTGCTGATGGAATGTGCCCTGAGATGAGGGTGACTGCTGTCCAAGATGGAAGGACAGAGAAGCAGGAGATGAGCTGGAGTCACCAGGTGCCCGCTCGGACTTGTCACTGTCAAGTTTCTACTTGGTGATGAAGGGCAGATTGAATACTAATGAGGTGAGATTGGGCGATAACGAGGCAGTCTTTCATATAAATTGATCTTATCAAACATTTGTGAGATTCATATCCTGCCATTTAACGCTTGGTTGGAGAATAGGACTTCCTGCTTTTGACAGAGAATTGCGTTCCTGCTGATCTCATCGCATTTCCCTGACTTTCCTGCCAATGCCCATGTTGTTCAGGGGCTGGGAAGTTCCCACCATATAAATCTTTTCCTTTTCCTTTCTGAGTTCCTGACGTAAAAGGAGGAAACCTGCAGGTGCTTGTAACCAGAAATAAAAAGCAGTTCTTGTGGCTTAATGTTTCTGCTATGTTGGCTGTCTCACTACAGTCATGCATTACACTGCCCACTCTTTCAGTGGTCTGATGCTTTCTAATATCAATATTTTCCTTTTTTATTTATCACTAAAGGAATGAGTTGAAGTTAACATTTGTACAAACACAAATTACTTTTGATTTTAAGACCATAAGGCCACAAGACATAAGAGTGGAAGTAAGGCCATTTGGCCCATCGAGTCCACTCCGTCATTTAATCATGGCTGATGGGCATTTCAACTCACCCGCACTCTCCCCGTAGCCCTTAATTCTTTGTGAGATCAAGAATTTATCAATCTCTGCTTTGAAGACACTTAACATCCCGGCCTCCACTGCCCTCCGTAGCAATGAATTCCACAGGCCCACCATTCTCTGGCTGAAGAAACGTCTCATCATTTCCGTTCTAAGTTGACCCCCTCTAATTCTAAGGCTGTGCCCACGGGTCCTAGTCTTTTGTACCAGATCTTGGTGCGAATTTCCCAATGTGTGGTCAGACAATGAGGAATTGTTTGTTAACCCAAAATGCTAGTCACTGACGCGCAATACCTTGGCTGAGGAACAGACCCAAACCTTCCTCCACACCACCTGTCACACAGATAGAGGGTGGTGCAGTTCTAAAAATGTCAGTGGAGTGGTGCTTTAGGAGAGGCGATGGCCTAGTGGTATTCTCACTAGACTGTTAATCCAGAGACCCAGGTAATGTTCTGGAGACCTGTTTGAATCCCACCATGAAATGGTGGAATTTGAATTCAATAAATATCTGGAATTAAGAATCTAATGATGACTATGAATCCATTGTCCATTGCCGATTGTTGGAAAAATCTATGTGTTTCACTAATGTCCTATAGGGAAAGAAACTGCCATCCCTTACCTGGTCTGGCCTGCATGTGACTCCAGACCCACAGCAATGTGGTTGACTCTTAACTGCCCTCTGGGCAGTTAGGGATGGGCAATAAATGCTGCCTAAAAGCGACACTCTCATCCTGTAAATGAATAAAAAAAATCTAGAACCCTAGCCAAATGTGGTGGGGCATGTATTTAAATGCTGCCTGGCAGACTGTGAAATTTGAGTTCAATTAAAACATGGGGATTGTTTATCCTAGAAAGGAGAAGGCTGAGAGGAGATTTGATTGAAGTTTTCAAACTCATGAGGTGTCTGGTCAGAGCAGACAGACAGAAACTGGTCCCCCTTAGAAAAAGGACTTGCAAAGAGAGGAAATGGATCTAAAAGGTAATTTACAAATGCAGCAAAATTGATACGAGGAAAGAAAAACTTGCCACACAGCATGTAGTTAGCATGCACTGCCTGGACATGCAGTACAGACAGGTCAAGGTGAATCATTCGAGACAAGTGTGTTAGGTGATCATTTGTACTGATATATTATTATTCAGGGTCATGTGGAAAAGGCAGTAGAAAGGCATTCAGTATTATGCTTAGTGTAGACATGATAGGCTGCAGCACTGTAACTATTCTGTGGTGTGGCCAAAACGCTATCAGCACATACTTGTCATTTTGCATGCCCAGGCAGCCAGTACAATAGGATCCATGCAGTCTACCACTGCAAACCTATGAACAAAGTAGCAGCAAAAAGTATGCTTCCCACCTTCACTAGAACTGGTGAACACATGTTGTAAACATGACCCTGTACATGTTCAATAAGCAGGATGAATTTTTAGTCTTGTATCTTCCAAATCTTGTATGCTTGTTATCATAGAAACAGTGACAACCATTTCTCCATTCTAGAAGTTTTCCAGTGATGTTTAAATTTAACATTCTTTCATCATTTTGCTCAATGTAAAAGATATTACCTTGGATCAAAATCAACAGAAATGCTTCATATTTATCACAGATGCGATCTCTGAAAGTAGACCAGAGAAATAATCTTCAGTTAAAACTAAGAGAACCGCAGATGCTGGGAATACGAAGGAAGAAACAAAAATTGCTGGAAAGGTTCTGCGGGTCTGGTGGCATCTGTGGAGAGAAATCAGAGTTAACGTTTTGGGTCCAGTGATCCTTTGTCAGAACTCTCAAGTATTGGCTGAGAGCACATTTAATTTAGATCGCAGAGTGCATGAACTTCAGGCCTGTAAGGGGCACCCATTCAAACATGAAATTGCCACTGATCATATTGTATGAAAAGTAAAAGGACCTGTAATTCCCAGATGTCTAAAATGAAGTTAGAAATTATACACATCAATCAGCATCTGTGATGAGAAAGGAAACTTCTGACAGATCATGTCGTATCACACATCGGCAGAACTGACATGCGAATGATGACTGAGAATTCCTTATAAAAGGTAGGAAAATAAATGATAATTAAATATTGATAAGTAATTTTAACAAGCTGCACTGGACACAGTTAAAGTTAATATTTCATGTTCAATATCTTTAACCATCAGCATGTTTCCTTTTTAATTGCCCTCAGTATTTACTCATGGTCAGATTTCAAAGGTGCCTTGCATAAGACAGGGTCAGAAAGGTCAGCTGCTGCATTGAGTGAATTGAATGTTCAAACAGACATCCATCATAAGTAAACTCTACATTTTTCCGCAAGTCCAGTGCTTTAAGATCGCCCATCCCATCCTCAGTAGACCCTTTTATTGGTAAGGCTACCCCAAATTTTTAAATGCATTTGTACATGTTAATAGCCACAGAATGTCCTAAGAATCAGGATATCAAATTAAAAACTCCAGTTGTCTGTGCTTCACTCAATGACAGATGTCAATGTTTCTCTTATCTTCAATTTGTTCACTCAAAGTGCCCCTGCAACAACCCTGAAGTTCCCTATGACGTGACAGGGTAGTTCAATGAATATCTGGCAGCTTGTCTTGCAACATTAAACTCGAGCACTTGCCATTAATAGGTCAAAGGAGTAGAATTGCCAAGGATCAGTGAATTCTTCAGATTTGATTTGAGGGCAGACTACTTAAAATGCCCTTTGCATTTATAACATGATCATGTTGGTATAAATGTGACAGTGAATCTCATTTTATTCTAATAAAGTTGTTCCTGATTTTCCCGTTTGAAAGAAAAATATTTTCCATTTGTAGATTTTCATTTGTGTCTCAGTATGACTATTGAAACAATAGTTTCCATGTCCCTTGTTATGATTTCAAGATTATATTCTTTTTCTCAAGCCATAAAGCCAAATATTTGCAAAAAGAATAAAACCACAGAGTACAGTTAAAACAGGAATTTTGCCACTTGGAAAATCAAATAACATTATTCCTAATAGTATTTGTAAATAGTTTGTTACGTTAAATGATTACAAAAGCACAATAAACACAATTACTTATAACAGTACTTTAAACGGAGCATCATAACTCCACTTTCACACACCAAAACTCACGCTGGATACCCATCAAAAGTTGAAAGATTAAGCTTTAAAGCTGGTTTGTGCAAAGGTTGGGGTTTCTTGCGGGTGGCTCAGTGGTTAGCACTGCAGCCTCACAGCGCCAGGGACCCAGGTTTGATTCCAGCTTTGGGTCTGTTTGGAGTTTGCACATTTTCCCCATATCTGTATTGTTTCTGCCAGGTGCTCCGGTTTCCTCCCACAGTCCAAAGATGTGCAGATTAGGTGGCTTAGGCACGGTAAGCGTAGGGTTATGTGGATAAGATGGATCTAGGTGGGTTGCGCTATATAGTGTTGGTGCAGACCTGATGGGCTGAATGGCCTCTTTCTACACTTTATGCGTTTTATGATTCTTGGGCCTTTCACTTACTTCGAACAACATTATCCATTCAAATCTCCTCCAATGTTCTTAGGGGTTGAAACTCCCTGTTTTACTCAGATATCCCTTGCATCTTAAACACAGGCAGCTCAGTCAGTGCATTTCAGCTTCAAATAGTCTTCAATTCTGAAATTTTTCATCCAAGTCTCTCTATCTCTTTCTTTTCAGCTTGGATAGAAGGAGAACACACTGTTGGGAGTCCTCTGGTTAACCTGAGTTTTAAGCCATTTTAGGCCACGCACAAATTTTCAATTGGACATTATTTGAAAGAGATATTGTATCCTGTGGCTAGGAATGCAGTAGTAGTTGGCTGGAAGTTGGCAAGAAAGGCTTTTTAAGAATTATTTTTGTGACATACGTTGGAGAAGAATTCCCCCTTCCAATCATTAACTTAAATGTTAGAGGTACCAAGAGATGACCAACCAGGAATGGAGGGTTTGAGCTGGAAGGAGAGGCTGTACAGGCCGGAATTTCTTTTCCTGCAATGTAGAAGATTAGGAGGTTTATAAAATCATGAGGGGTATAGATGAGGTGAGTGGCCAGTGTCTTTTCCCTAGGGTGGGGGATTTCAAGACTGGGGCATACTTTTAAGGTGAGAGGAAAGAGATTTAAAAGAGATATGAGAGGCAATTTTGTTTTTAACACAGAGAGTGGTTCGTGTGAGGAATGAACTTCCAGAGGAAGTGATGGATGTGGGTATAGTTACAACATTAAAAGACACTTAGATAAGTACATGAATAAGAAATGTTGGAGGAACATGGACCAAGTGCAGTCAGTTGGGACTAGTTTATTTTAGGATTATGGTCAGCATGGGCTGGTTGGACCAAAGGGTCTGTTCCCGCGCTGTATGACTTTATGATTCTATAACCCTCTAGATATTGCTGGATTCACTCATGTCAATTATCTCCAGTGACGATCGACTTATCACTTTAATCTGATCACCAAACGGCATTTATATATTTGTGGAGAGGAAGCCAGGGGAGCAGAAACGCAGAGGTCCTAACATATTCTTTTTCTGGAAAGAAAAACATGGCTGGCCGGATTGATATGCTGGCAGCTGCCAGGGAATAAAAACTAGCTCTCTAGATGGCTGCAAATGGTGAGTTTTGGGATGGCACCCAGTAATCAAGAAAGATCACTGGGCACAAGACTGGGCTCTGGAGTATGGAGTGTGACAATGTCACAGGGGCACAGCCGATGAAGGGTGGGCAGTCATCTGACAGTGTCAGTGCAGAGATGCTGCGGTTAGCACCAGATCTGAGTCAGGTGGAGCACCCATCCTAGTTCACACAAGTAGAGTAACTTTGTAAAACTAACCTACTCAATCTGACTGCTCCCACTGAGCTACCACGTTTCCAAGTTCAAAACCATGAAAAGTTGCCCCTGCCATCTGATAGCAAGACACCATTGCAACCCACTGCAACGATAGGACAAGAAATGTGCATGCAGTCGTTTAGGATCATCTTTCATACCTCATGTTTAACAGTGCTCACCCCCAACCATTTCTGTCTGTCCTGAGTGTTAATCCTATCCCCACTATTTCTGAGACATTAATACAAGGTGCAGTAAGATAGGGCACAGTTTGTCCAGAAGTTTATGGAACTCACCACTGATGACATTCTTCTCTGAATCTTCAACAAAATGATGATGGCCACTGGTTCTTGTTGGGAATTATACTTTCGAAAACGAAGAGAGGGCAAAACTAAGTGAAAAATAGATCACAATAACAAGGTTTCCTCTCAAAAATGGATTTGTTTAAAAATAATTGATTAAAAAGTTATCAATCAGACCAAGGGCAAATTGAATTCTTCACAATCTTGTTAATTATGAGCCATTTTACCAAAGTAGTTCATTTGGAAATTATCTAAAAAACATCTGCTTTAATGAGAATGACAGTAGTTACACTATTGTTTGTTTTTATCAATCTGTTACTGATTATTGTTCAATATATAATATGGTGAGACAGCATTTATCAGACACCTCCAGTGATGAATTGTACTGTGTCTTTAACAGATAGTGTCCTCTATGCATTTATAGAGAGTAATGGTGTTTTTATGGCCTCTGACCAGTGGAGAATATAACGCTGTGGCCTGCATGCTGTGCAGTTAGTACTTATTTGTGCTAATCTCATTTTCTGTAACAGCAATGGAATAAATATTCGTATGTGAATTGTACCATTTAGTATCATTTCCTGACCAACAACAGCTATGTTAATGAGTACATATGGAGTGCCTTAGGGTCATTAGTTGATTAAAAAAAAAGACCTGACCCTCTCTTTGCTGGTATGAAATCTTTAATGGATCTTTACATTATCTCTCTCTCCTACTCACACCAGGAGATGACATTAGTGTCCTCTTTATGGTTATTGTCCTGTGGATACTAGCAGCTAACAGCATATTATTAAACTTCCAACCAAAGGCAGTAACAACCATCCTTTTCCCCCTTTGGTGCAGTACGTACTGGTACCACAGTACAAAAGAATACCAATAGCCCAGGAAGGACGACAGAAATTTTTCCTAAAACCATAAAAGAATTTAATTTAGAAGAAAAAGTCATTGGTTTCTTCAAGAATCAAAATGGTTAGATCTTCACTTGTAGTGCTAATTTGCTTGCAGCTCACAGAAAAATGTGCTCGTCGGAAAATCACTGTGGAGCTATTTGGTCAGTGTCACCACCAGAGGGATCTATTAGTTTGAATTAGCTTTCAGCTGACATGGATAGAAGTTTAGTTAGGCCACATTTGGAATATTGAGCTCAGCTCTGGTTGCCACACCACCAGAAGGATGTGGAAGCTTTGGAGAAGCTACAGAAATGGTTTACCAGGATGTTGTCTGGTCTGGAGGGTATGAGCTATGAGGAGAGATCGGATAAACTTGCTTTGTTTTCACTTGAAAGTTGGAAGGATGAGGGGCGAACTGATAGAAATCTATAAAATCATGAGAAATGTGGACAGAATCAATAAGTCCGTGTCTCTTTCCCCGGGTAGAAATGTCAATTACTAGGGGTCAGTGGTTTAATTAGAGTTTGAGTTTGAATTTGACTTATTTTGTCGCATGTACCGAGACGCAGTGAAAAAGTGTTTTGTGCGCTATGCAGGTAGATCACACCACACAAAGTGCATTAGAGTTGCAGAATAGGTGCAGAATTCAGTGTTACATCCACAATGAAGGTGCAGAGAGACAGATCAGAATTAACATTTCAGAGGTCCATTCAGAAGTATGCTATCAGCAGGGAAGAAGCAGTTCTTCAATCTGTTTGTATGTGTTTTCAAACTTTTTTTATCACTGCCCGAAGGAAGAGGGTGGCGGAGGGTATAACCGGGGTGGGATGGGCCTTTGATTACGTGGATTGCTTTCCCAAAGCCATGGGAAATATAGATGGAGTCAATGGATGGAATGCTGGTTTGTGTGAAAGATTGGTCTCTGTTCATGACAGTAGTTTCTTGCAGTCTTGGGAAAAGCAGTTGCCATGCTACACTGTGATACATCTGGATAGGGTGTTTTCTACGGTGCAGCTATAAAAATTGGTAAGTCTTTGTAGATATGCCGAACTTCCTTGGCCTCCTGACCATGTAGATACATTGTTGTGCTGGGGCAAGTTTAAAGGAGATGTGAAAGGCAGATTTTTTTTACACAGAGGGTGGTAAGTGTCTGGAATGCACTGGTGCAGCTGGTGAAAACAGATACAATAGCAACACTTAAGAGGCATCTTGACATGCTGATAGGCAAAGAATAGAGGGATATGGATCGCATAGAGGCAGAACGTTTTTAGTTTAGAAAGGCATCATGTGTTGGCACAGTCTTGGTGGGCCAAAGGTCCTGTTCCTGCACTGTACTGTTCTTCATCCTGTCTCAGCAATGTTAACAAAAGCTCCTACAATCAGATGCAGAGTGACTTTACCACACAGTTAACTTATAAAATATTTTACTGTATGTTTGAATAGCATTCGACATTCTTATTGAAAGTGAAAAGCAAAAAGAAGTAGCAAAGTTGTGAGAGGCCACTGTAAAAGAATAAAACAATACATAGGCGACTGCTTTAAAGTTAATTCATTGTTAATTTGCAGGAATTCCTGGCCACAGAGAACGTGGGGTCAGAGTCCTTGTGTATATTTAAGGCTGGGATAGATAGATGCTTGATCAGACCGGGGTTATGGGGAAAGGAGAGGGAAGTGAACATGAGGAATGTCAGATCAGCCAAGACCCTGTTGAATGGCCGAGCAGGATTGAGCGGCAAAACAGCGTACTCTTGTTTCTATTTCTTATGGAATATACTTGTGCAATTCCAGTTAAGGTGCATGGTTATTTCCGGAGCAATGAATTATTTTCAATTGAAACAGTCTGTGCCAGTATCGAGCACTAATCTTGAACTATGCCTGACTTAGTCATGTGAAATACTGTCATTTATACCTCTTCCACAACAATATGCCTCGACCGCAGCCCTAGCAAAATAAACCTCTCCCTGATATTTCAGTGTGATAATGTCCCACACCAGATTGATGTTTTCCTCATTTCACAAAACAGGGATTAATATTTTTCCTCTGAGATTGCCAAATGACCCAACTATGTTCCATTAAGTACATTAGTTCCAATGGGGGCAAGAACAGAGCTAGGCAGGACTGGCTGGAAAAAGAAGTTGCCATGACAAACTGTGACCCAACAATGGGATACCTGCAAAGAGCAAATGGAGACTAGTGGCTAACATAAGGGGGATCCCAAAGTCTTCTGTAGGGGAATGAATGGAAAGGAAGATAGAAAGGAGATGATGAAAGAAGGAGTAGAGAAGGTAAAAGACCAAAAAGAGAATTTACACCTAGAGGCAAGTGCATGGCTGAGGTGTTAAAGAAATATGTTGCATTAGTCGTCACAAAAGAGGATGGTACTGCCCAGGCCGAGGTGACAGAAGAGGAAACTGCCCAAGAAGGGCTTAAAAATCGGTAAGGGAGAAAGTTGGGATAAACTATCGGTACTTAACAGTGACACGTCACCAGGACTAGATGAAGTGCACCTGAGGATGTAAGGAACCGTGAGTAGAAATTATAGGGGCACTGGCCTCAATCTGTCAGTCTTCCCCTGCACTCAGGGAGGTGCCAAAAGACTGCAGAATTGCAAGGGTTATGACCTCATTCAAGACATGTGGCAAAGATAATCCCTCCAATTATAGACCAGCTAGTTTAACTATGCAGGTGGGGAAGCTTCTAGAAATAATTATTTGGGAAAGAACAAGGAGCAATGTCAGAAAGGGTTAGCCCAACTCACCCCCACCTCCCTAACCTGTTCTTCCTCCCACTATCCCCTCCTCCCACCACAAGGCCACATTTCCTATCTACTAACCTCATCCCGCCCCTTTGACCTGTCCTTCCTCCCTGGACTGACTTAGCCCCTCCCTACCTCCCCACCTACACTCACCTCTACAGTCTCCATCCCCGCCCCCTTTAACTTGTTTGTCTCCTCTCCACCTATCTTCTCCTCTATCCATCTTTCATCCACCTCCCCCCCCTCCCTATTTATTTCAGAACCCCCTCCCCATCCACTTTTTCTGATGAAGGGTCTTGGCCCGAAACGTCAGCTTTTGTGCTCCTCTGATGCTGCTTGGCCTGCTGTGTTCATCCAGCTCCACACTTTGTTATCTCAGATTCTCCAGCATCTGCAGTTCCCATTATCTCTGCAACGTCAGAAAGAGTGGTTTCATTAGGAAGAGTCAGCATGTTTTTCGAAATGAGAAATACTGTTTGACTGACTTGGGAAATACTGTTTAACTAGATTTTGTTTTGTTTGAAAGGGTAGCAGAAAGGCTCAATGAGAGTCATGCTGTTGATGTGCTATTGATAGAACAGTTAATAGATATTTATTCAGCTGGAGGAAGGTTTATAGTCGAATTCCTCAGGCATCAGCATTGGGAATCCTGCCTTTCTGATATATCAATGACTTAGATATTGGAGTAGAGGAGACAGATTCAAAGTTTGCAGGTGACACCAAACTTGGAAGAATTCTAAGTTGTGAGGAGGACAGTTTGGAACTCCAAAAGGTCATTGACAATTTGGTGAAGAGGCCAGATAGGTGGCAAGTGAGGTTCAATGCAGAGAAGTGCGATATGATGCACTTTGGTGGGAAGAACATTAAAAGACAATATAAAATGGGGGTGGGGGTACAAATCTCAGGGGAGTGGGGTGCAGGAGCAGAGGGACCTGGATTTTTTTATCTGCACAGGTCATTGAAGGCAGCAGGATAGGTAGAGAGCATAATTAATAAACCATACAGTGTTCTCAGCTTTATTAATAGATGCATAGAGTCTAGAGAAGGGTGGTTGAACTTGTACAAGACATTTGTTAGATTTCAACTGGACTATTGTGTATGGTTCTGGGGTCACAGGGTGCAGAAGTAGTTTTACAAAGTTAGCTCCATGAATGAGAAAAGTCATGGCTTGGAGATGTTGGGACTGCACTCCAACTGAGGCTGAGCGGAGATTTGATAGAAGTTTTCAAAACCATGAATGGGCGTAGATTTAAAATGATGTGCAAGCGAAGGAAGTGTAATGTGAGCGAAATAAAAACTCTGTCACAGCAGGTAGCTAAGGCTTGGAAATGTAGAGCTGGCAGGTTCAGTTGAAGCATTCATGAGGGCATTGGATAATTATTTGGATATCTAAACAAACGACTGTTTAATGGTGTACAAGCGTCTGGGGAAGAAAGGAGATTGCCACAAGGTAATGATACTCGAATTGAAGATGCAGGGCAGCCATGGTGGGCTGAATAGTCTCCTTCTGCAGCTTCTGCTGGAGTTGTGATTTCACTTGTGATGATATGGAAAATTGACCCATCATGGACACTATTCAAATGATTGCATTTTCCTTGAGAAATTTCTGCAGGACATTCAGGCTCAGGAAACACATTGCCAATGTCAATGCCCTGCCTCCATTTCTCCTGGTTACATTCTGTAGGCTTCATGTGAAGCACGCTGCATTGAATTTTTCCACTTTCCATCCCAGTAGCACAGGAAATAATTGTCTAGTCAGATTGTCTAGTCATGCTGATGGCAAAACTGTCAGTGTGCACCATCATTATGAAGCCGATGCCTTGCAGGAAGTGTTTCCTGTACATGTAGAGCGCTCCCCCTACTGGGGCTCCGTGGATAGATATGTGGCACCTCTCTAGGCAACCCACCTTTAAACTCTCTCGCACAGGCTCTTAATGTCAATAGTCACTCCTTTTTACCATGAATCCAAACTGGTGCCCTACCTGAGCCCCTCAGCATTGTCATACTGCCTGTGGACCCAGAAGCTCTCTAAAACAGGGTAACCTCTCATGTTGTGCTCAGAGATAATGAGAACTGCAGATGCTGGAGAATCCAAGATACCAAAGTGTGAAGCTGGATGAACACAGCAGGCCAAGCAGCATCTCAGGAGCACAGGTGCTCCTGAGATGCTGCTTGGCCTGCTGTGTTCATCCAGCTTCACACTTTGTTATCTATCCTCTCATGTTGGAGGGCGAGAGTCTTGCTTAAAAGTAATTTACCCTGTCCCAGCGTTAAATGGCTATATGGGAGCCATCAGGGCAGTGGATGGGTTTCTGCACTCTAAACTTCTAAGCTGGGGAATCAGGGACTGAATCTGATTGTGGTGCTTAAACATCATTAGAAAATTGGCAACAGATTTTCATGGTCCCAATTGCGACAGACTAGGTGCAGGATCAGAAAGATTCCAATTCTGATTCAGCTTTTGGTCACTTCCACAAGGTTGGATAAGGGAATGAATCATAGAACCCTTACATTTGGCCCATTGGGTCCACACTGGCCCTGTGAAACACATCCCAGCCAGGCCAACACATTTACCCTATTCCTGTAACCCTGCATTCCCGATGGATAATCCACCTAGCCAGCACATCCCTGGACACTATGGGCAATTTAGCATGGCCAACCCACCCTAACCTGCACACCTTTGGACTGTGGGAGGAAACCGGAGAACCTGAAGGAAACCCCTGCAGACACGGAGAGAATGTGCAAACTCCACGCAGACAGTCACCCAGGGCTGGAATCGAACCCTGGCACTGTGAGGCATCAGGGCTAACCACTGAACCACTCTGTCGCCCTTGTAGAGTACCCACTCATTCCTATGAAAGAGGTAACTAACAGAGGATGCCCTGGTAAGGTTACAGAGAGAGCTAGAATTCCGCAAGTTTTATACCAGCTGCATGTAGACCTGGATCGGGGATCGGAGATGGGAAAAGTTTAAAAGAAAAGTGAAATGGTTTTGATTCTTTCAGAGTTCATCATGGGATGCTATAGCAGGGAAGTGTGCGCGTTTTCACAAAGGAATGATGTAGCAGTGCCATGATTGGAAAATGTAACCACACCTTGAATAATGTGCTTACCAGATTTTTACAACACATAAGCTGTCAATTAAAAGACTAACGCTGAAATGTGGAAAAGAACCTCTTGTGCTGAGTTCTTACAGAAAAATAGTGGAGTACATTTCACATTATTTGGAGGCGAGCCGAGTGTGATGACAATGTTGAAATATCTAATATACACCCATTGCTTTTGCATGCTCAGTCTAGACAAATGTTGAGATAGCAGTTCTGAAGTCGGTTGACAATACAATCCAACTAGCTAATCATTTTACAAGCCATCAAACTATCTTGACACAGATGGTAAGGAGAGCATTTGCTTATTCCAGGAATGCAATGGGCTCTTCGAATACATCTAACTGTTCTAATAGGACAAGGAATCTCTTCTTAAAATGAAGAATGAGGAAAGGCACATGAGGATGAGAAGAATAAGAATGAGGAGAATGAATGTGTGAGTAGCTGAGGCTGTGATTTTGAAAGGGATGATGAGGGAAAGAGATCTGGAGGTTCAACTGTGTAAGAGGGGAGTTTCTGATTGCATGAAGAGGAATTGCTTGGGACTTTGTTGAAACAGAGGTGGATCTTCCGAGTCTGCTTACTCAGAACTTGGCCCATGCCCAATGCCACTTCTGAGGGAAGCAAGCCCAAATCCAGGCCATTTAAGGCATGGGCCCCTGAAAATAACCCATATGCCAGCTGTCTCAAGAAAGAGGTGGTGTCAAAATTCTGGATTAATGCCCAATACCCCTGTCCAACGTGACACTCTCTGCGATGTTATTCACAGCTGACTGCAACCGAGTTGTAATTGCTAAATTCAAGCACAAAACGAGCAGCAAACAAAGTAGAAATCTTCAGATTAGACTTCAGAGAAAGGGAATCTAATGTGGAAGTAGAGTTGGCACACCTCCTCCTTTTTGGAGGGATATCTTCAGAAGTGGATTTGTTTCTTCTAACAGTGAATATGTCGGAATTAGGCAAGCCTGCACTAAGCACTGTGATAATAATCAAGGGATTTGAGAGGTCAGAATGAAATGTCTGACATTTCATTTATGTTGGACTTGCTCATTCTCCTTACAGCAGAATCCACTTTAACAGGCAAATCAACACATGTGCTCACTTCTTTGAAAAAATATGTAACAAACACTTGGTTTAACATTTAACTGGCCTCTGGGGTTATTTCACACAAACAAAAAAAAATCATAATTGAAGGGAAAAATGACCATGGGGATAATGCTTTCAGTGTAAGTTACCTACTCCCTTGTGTGTTCCACATCGTTAACTTTAATAGCCTCTTTTCTTTGAACAGCCATACTCAGCTGAAGAGCATCTCCATAGAGCCCAGGAGACTACCATTTCAATGTAGCGGAAGCAAAGCAGACTCTGTTGATGTAAAGTTGGTGGATCCTCAAGAATGTTAGCCATCAGCTAGGCCCCCCAAATATCGAGGCGTGTGTGCCTCAAAGTAAAACCTTACTCACAACCAGATCTGCAATGGGGCAGTTCTCTCCAATTGTCAATCTGGACAATTTGACTTAATTTGCGGGCTGCAAAGGGTTGTCAGTAAACATTGTGAATAAAGGGAGATTATTGTAACACCATATTTGAAATATTTGCTTATGTTTAAGTTGTTTATTGTGCGATACCTGGTAGAAATATTGCAAGTGTCGATGGATTATAGGTGTAATAACAGATCACAAGCGGAGAATTCAAAATGCATGCAGTGCGTGTTTTTACACATTGTTTAGGTGCTTGTTTTCTGCTGCAAGATTTTTGGAGTATTCAAAATAAAAGATTATACTTACCTAGCGTGCAAGTGCACTGAAGGAAAGTCAATGATGTTACTTATGAGAGACTATAAAGTGGTACTTATAAAACATACAAATCCCCCACTGAAAAGCTCATTGGTTAGTTGTTTAAAATAGCACCAGTTTGTATTTTCAGATTAAAGGGGAGGCCACAGATGGATGAGTCTGTGCATTCTCATAGTCGGCAGAATGATTAGACCCTACTGGAGGATATTTTTCATTTATTCATTTGTGGAATGTGGGCATCACTGGCTGGCCAACATTTATTGCCTGTCCCCAGTTGCCACCGAGAACAAAAATAGAAGTTGCTGGAAAAGCTCAGCAGGTCTGGCAGCACCCTGTGAAGAAAAGAATAAGAGTTAATGTTTCGGGTCCGGTGACCCTTCCTCAGAGCCGGACCCGACACATTAACTCTGATTTTTTTTTTTGTTCACCCGATGCTGCCAGACCTGCTGAGCTTTTCCAGCAACTTCTATTTTTGTTCCTGGTTTACAGCATCCGCGGATCTTTCGGTTTTGCTTTTGCCCTTGAAAAGGTGGTGGTGAGCTGCCTTCTTGAACCCTGCAGTCTACTTGGTGCAGGCTGACCCACAATGTCATTGAGGGCGGGGGGGAAGGATTCCAGGATTTTGACCCAGCCACAGTGAAGGAACAGTGAATATTTCCAAGTCAGGATGGTGAGTGGCTTGGAGGGGATCTTGAAAGTGGTCGTGTACCATATATATCTGCTGCCCTTGTCCTTCTAGATGGAAGTGGTTGTGGGTTTGGAAAGTGTTGTCTGCGGGTCTTTGGTGAATTTCTGTAATGGTAACATTGCTGGGCAAAAGTTCAGCAGATAGATTATAATGTGGGGAAATATGAAAGGGACCACTTTAGCAGGAAGAATAGAAAAGCAGCATATTATTTGATTGGCAAGAGACTGAAGAGGTGTCCCAGTGCACAAAACATTGATATGTTGTTGTAGAAAGTGATTAGGAAAGCAAATGAAATGTTTGAGTTTATTGCAAGGAGGATTAAGTGTACAAGTAGGTTAGTGCCAGTTTTGCAGTTTGCTGGTAGGACCTTGTCTAGAATGCAGGGTCTCCTTAAGACATAGTGACATTAGGAGTTCAGCAAACATTTTTTTTGACTGACCCAAGAAGTAAATGGTAAGCATTTGAGGAAAAGTCAAGCAGGTTGTGTCAATTCCCATTTTGAAGTTGGAAGATGGGGGAATGATCTTCTTGAAACGCAACATCATGAGAGGACTTGATGGGGTGGATGTGGATGGTGAAAAGGTGAGTCCCCATGCTTGAGAGTCTAGAACCAGGGAGAATAATTTAAAATTTAATGGTCTCAAATTTATGACTGAGATAAGGAGTATACTTCTGAATCATTAAGGTGGACACATTCACATTGAATAAAAACCGAAAGAAATGCAGATGCTGTAAATCTGAAACAAAAATAGAAGTTGCTGGAAAAGCTCAGCAGGTCTGGCAGTGTCTGAGGAAGGGTCACTGGACCCGAAATGTTAACTTTGATTTTTCTTGTTGGATGCTGCCAAATCTGGTGAGCTTTTCCAGCAACGTCGGTTTTTGTGTCACATTCACTTTGGAGAATGGATAGAAGATCAGGTTTCGAAGGGAAGCAGAGTAAGAATAGATGGGTCTTTTCTTAGTCTGGCAGGATATTATGTGTGGTGTGCCACAGGGGTCAGTGCTGTGGTCTCAGCTGTTGTGTAAATGATTTGGATGAAGGAGCCAAAAAATTATGGTAGATTTGCTGATAAAAACAAAAAATGTACGAACAGGAGTGTGATGAGGATGTAAGAAGCCTGCACGGGGATATGGATTTGACAAATAGAATGCAATGTAGGAAAGTGTGAAATGGTCTATTTTGGCAGAACAAATAAAGAAGAAGCACATTATGTAAATGGTGAGAAATTGCAGACCCCTGGGATGCAGAGGGATCTGAATGCTCTAGTATATGAATCACAGGAGGTTAGTGTGCAGATACAGCAATTAATCTGGAAAGCTATTGGAATGTTGTAGTTTATTTGAGGGGAAATGAATGCAAAAGGGTTATACTTCACTTATATAGGGTATTGGTGAGACTCTATCCGGAATGCCGGTCCCTGTACTTACAGAAAGATGTTAACACACTGGAAGCAGTTCAGAGAAGGTTCACTAGAATAATAGATAACAAAGTGTGGAGCTGGATGAACACTGCAGGCCAAGCAGCATCTCAGGAGCACAAAACTGACGTTTCGGGCCTAGACCCTTCATCAGAGAGGGGGATGGGGAGAGGGAACTGGAATAAATAGGGAGAGAGGGGGAGGTGGACCGAAGATGGAGAGAAAACAAGATAGGTAGAGAGGAGAGTATAGGCGGGGAGGTAGGGAGGGGATAGGTCAGTCCAGGAAAGATGGACAGGTCAAGGAGGCGGGATGAGGTGGTAGGTAGAAAATGGAGGTGCGGCTTGAAGTGGGAGGAAGGGATGGGTGAGAGGAAGAACAGGTTAGGGAGGCAGAGACAAGCTGGGCTGGTTTTGTGATGCAGTGGGGGGAGGGGAAGAACTGGGCTGGTTTTGGGATGCGGTGGAGGAAGGGGAGATTTTGAAGCTTGTGAAGTCTACATTGATACCATTGGGCTGCAGGGTTCCCAAGCGGAATATGAGTTGCTGTTCCTGCAACCTTCGGGTGGCATTATTGTGGCACTGCAGGAGGCCCATGATGGACATGTCGTCTGAGGAATGGGAGGGGGAGTTGAAATGGTTTGTGACTGGGAGGTGCAGTTGTTTATTGCAAACCGAGTGGAGGTGTTCTGCAAAGCGGTCCCCAAGCCTCTGCTTGGTTTCCTCAATGTAGAGGAAGCCACACCGGGTGCAATGGATACAATATACCACATTGGCAGATGTGCAGGTGAGGATCTGCTTGATATGGAAGGTCATCCTGGGGCCTGGGATGGCGGTGAGGGAGGAGGTCTGGGGACACGTTTAGCACTTCCTACGGTTGCAGGGGAAGGTGCCAGGTGTGGTGGGGTTGGAGGGGAATGTGGAGCGGACAAGGGACTCACAGAGAGAGTGGTGTCTCCGTAAGGCAGACAAGGGTGGGGATGGAAAAATGTCTGGGGTTGTGGGTCGCATTGTAGATGGCGGAAGTGTCGGAGGATGATACATTGTATCCGGAGGTTGGTGGGGTGGTATTGAGGATGAGGGGGATCCTCTGGGGGCAGTTGTGGCGGGGGCGGGGTGTGAGGGATTTGTTGCGGGAAATGCGGGAGATGCGGTCAAGGACGTTCTCGACCACTGCGGGGGGAATGTTGAGGCCCTGGAAGAACGTGGACATCTGGGATGTGCGGAAGTGGAATGCCTCATCCTGGGAGCAGATGCGGCGGAGGCAGAGGAATTGGGAATAGGGGATGGAATTTTTGCAGGAGGGTGGGTGGGAGGAGCTGTATTCTAGGTAGCTGTGGGAGTCAGTGGGCTTGAAATGGACATCAGTTTCTAGCTGGTTACCTGAGATGGAGACTGAGAGGTCCAGGAAGGTGAGGGATGTGTTGGAGATGGCCCAGGTGAACTTGAGGTTGGGGTGGAAGGTGTTGGTAAAGCGGATGAACTGTTCGAGCTCCTCTGGGGAGCATAAGGCGGCGCCGATACAGTCATCAATGTAATGGAGGAAGAAGTGGGGTTTGGGGCCTGTGTAGGTGCGGAAGAGGGACTGTTCCACATAACTTACAAAAAAGCAGGCATAGCTTGGGCCCATGCGGGTACCCATGGCCACCCCCTTTGTCTGCAGGAAATGGGAGGAATCAAAAGAGAAGTTATTGAGGGTGAGGACGAGTTCGGCTAGGCAGAAGAGGGTGTCGGTGGAGGGGGATTGGTCGGGCCTGCGGGACAGGAAACAGCGGAGGGCCTTGAGGCCATCTGCATGAGGAATACAGGTGTATAGGGACTGGACGTCCTTGGTGAAAATGAGGTGCTGGGGGCCAGGGAATTGGAGGTCCTGGAGGAGGTGGAGGGCATGGGTGATGTCACAGACGTAGCTGGGGAGTTCCTGGACCAAAGGGGAGAAAATGGAGTCCAGATAGGTGGAGATGAGTTCGGTGGGGCAGGAACAGACTGAGACAATGGGTCGACCAGGGCAGGCAGGTTTGTGGATTTTGGGAAGGAGATAGAAATGGGCCGTGCGGGGTTGGGGAACAATGAGGTTGGAGGCTGTGGGTGGGAGGTCCCCTGAGGTGATGAGGTCATGGATGGTGTTGGAGATGATGGTTTGGTGCTCGGGGGTGGGGTCAACTTCACTAGAATAATACCTGGAATGAATGGATTGCCTCAGAAGGAAAGACTAAATCTGTATTTGCTGGGGTTTGGAAGTGTTATAAGAGGACTTAACTGAAACATAAGATCCTGAGTGGACTTGACCCAGTGGATGTGGAAAGAATGGCTGTTCTTGTGGGAGAATCTGGTGTAATGGTTTAAAAAAAATGTTGATTTAAGATGGACAAGGATAAATATTCTCTGAGGGTTGAGTTTGAAATTTCCTTCCTCAAAAGGCAGTGGATGCAGAATCTTTAAGGCCGAGGTAGATGGATTCTTGATTCCAATGGGATGAAAGATCATCAGGGAAAGGCTGGAATGTAGTGTTGAAGTTAAAATCAGATCAGCTGTGAAGTTATTGAATGGTGGAGCAGGCTGGAAGTGCCGAGTGGTGTTTGTATGTTGTGTCTGTGGGATTCTTTCCTGGAAAATCTTAGACCACTTTCTACAAGTGTGTAGATTAGTGCTAAATTGCAAGCCATTTAATGCTGTAACCTTTCAGTCGGAACTGTAATAATCATCGAACCCCAACTGTGTGGAAGCAGGCCATTCAGCCCATCGAGTCCACACTGACCCTCTGAAGAGCATCCCATCCAGGTGCACCCCCTACCCTACATTTCCCATGGCTTTTCCACCTAGCCTGCATATCCCTGGACACTAGGGGGCAATTTAGCATGGCCAATCCGCCTTATCTGCACACCTTTGGACTGTGGGAGGAAACCAGGGCACCTGGAGGAAACCCACACAGACACAGGGGGAATGTCCAAACTCCACACAGATAGGTGCACGAGGGTGGAATCGAACCCTGAACCCTGGCACTGTGAGGCAGCAGGTCTAAACAATGAGCCACCGTGCCGTGACAAGTGACTGTCCGAAACTGGAGCGTGGATCCATAAATTCATTGAAGGGGTGGTTTAGCAGATTATTAATCAGCAAGGGAGGCAAGGGTTATCAAGGAGGATCAAATTGGAAAAGACAACACCACAATTGGATCATGCCAGGCCTTAGTGGATAGTGGGTAGGCTTCAAAAGGGCTGAATGTCTTACCCCCCCTTCTAATTCTTCTGTTCTGAGAGTGGGAGGATATTGCCTATTACTTTGGATTTCTCCAGACTGCCTAACCCAGACCCTGCTCTCAGCTGAACGAACTGGATTGGAGACTGGCCAAGCACCACAATACAATGGCAAAGTGAGAAAATGTGTGGACAGACCTAAAAGCTAAAGAGGGTGAGTAGAAAAAAAAGTGTTTGAGGAAAAGAAGTACAAACAAAAGCAAGACATAGCGGAGGGAAGTAAGTGGGGAAAGAGTGAAAGTTAAAAGAACAAAAATCAAAGAGGTTATAGTAAGCCAAACATCGAATTATTAGACAGAAGAGTTATGTTTAGTTTTTGTTTGCTGCAGTAATAAAAGGAAATTCAAAACAGGCAAGGTGAGGAATCACAGGACACTCAGGAAAATGTTGCCAGGGAGGAGACGGTTTAAGAAGGGCATCCTTTGAACTGGAAATATTAAGCAGAGCCCTGATAGAGTTTCATATGAAGATTTTCACAAGTACATGTTTCTTTTTTTGTTTGAAAAGTAAAAGGAAAGTTACTGATTTCATGTCAGTGTACCATAATCACAATTCACTTTCAAACTGGTAGACCCTGGTGTTTGCTAACAGTTGTCTCAGCTATGTCATGCTAATCAAGGTTTACTTTGCTTCATGCTCTAAACTAATGAAAAAAGAATATATTGGTAGACTTCAAACATAAAATTTCATTAAAAAGTTTAACATCTTTTATTGGCCTCCACAATGCAGCAGTTTGGTACGGTAACTGGTTTCAGTTCAGTGGCAGTGACAGTCTTGCTGTGTCCCCTGATTAGTATGATGCTAGTTCAAAGCTAACTGCAGTTGTTAAAGGGGTGTAAACTTCTCAGTGTGTGTTCTTTTGACCAAGTCCCTGAAAACCCTGCTTTACAACCTATGCTGGTTACCATGGTAAAGTTGCTTTGCAGCAGAAAAAGAAAGCGATAAAAGCTGCAACGTTAAACTTCAGCTGTGCCATTGCTTCACACTTTTAAAACATGGATATGGTTGAAGAGGAATTAAATTGTGGTTTTGCATTTGCCTGGGGATGATTGAAGTCATCACTGTTCCATATGTACTTTTCTACACATAGATATACTAGATTTTAATGGGGGGACAGAAGAGGAGGATTTGACTCTTGTACTAAAAGAAGCTGTGGCCTGTTTCAAATGTTTATAATCATAGTTCCCTCTGATGATTCCTTTACAATTTTTTCAGATTTTAATCAAAGATGATCGAATTAATGCAACAGTCAAGATAGTCAAATTAATTTGCTGAAAAGCCCCGTTTCATTGCTGCTTCAGTGTCCTAGCATCGCCTTCTAAACTCTGAACTTTTTAACTAATGGGTTTTAAATACACATCATATGCCAAGATGTACAGCTTGAAAAATAAGCATCATGCTGTTCTTAAGCCTCAGCCTGAAGTCATTATTTATAGGACCATGCAGCATAGAAGGTGACCATTCAGCCCCATCAAGTCTGCGCCGATTCTTGTTGATGATTCAATGCGAACAAAGTTAAGTCAAAAGAGTAACAATCCAGCTCAGTTTTGACAAGCATTAGATAAAACCTTGATTGTAATTTCACTGGAATGTTTCCTGTTTAAATGCTTTTGTCATTCAGTAACGCCTCTAACTACCCAGAGCATTGATGCAGGAGTAACTGAATACATTCGATTTTAATCTAAAAATCTAAAATCTTTGAATTCACAGCAAACAGTCCATCATAAAAAATTAACGATTGTCCATAAAAAACAGACAGATGACAAATCCTATCAGAGGTAGATATTTATAAATATTTCACAATATTGGCCATTACTCATCCAAAAAGTGATTTTGAAAGCCAAGCAAAGCCTAACATTATTTTCGGTAGTGCTTTAATACAATTTGGACGAGAGGTTTGTGACTAATTGGTGTATGGCAAGGATTGCAGCTAGGTTCACTGCTTTTTGTCATTTTTATAAATGATTTGGATGTGAAAGTAAGTGGTATGGTTTGTATGTTTGCAGATGACACCAAAATTAGTGGTGCAGTGGGCAGTGAGGAAGGTTTTCACAGCGTACAATGGAACGCTGATCAGATGGGCTGATAGGCAGAGGAATGGCAGGTGGAGTTTGATTGAAATAAATGTCAGGTGTTGCTTTTTGGTAAGACAAAGCAGGGCAGGACTTATACAGTTAACAGTAGGGCGCTGGACTGTATTGCTGAACAAAGAGACCTAGGGATGGAAGTGCTTAGTTCCTTGAATGTGGTACAAAAACAAAGTTTCTGGAAAAGCTCAGCAGGTCTGGCAGAATCTGTAGAGGAGAAAACAGAGTTAACACTTCGGGTCCGGTGACCCTTCCTCAGAACACAGTGAAGAAGGTATTTGGCACGCTTGCCTTCATTGGTGCATTAAGTATAGCAGTTGTACATCAGGTTGGAGTTGTACGGGATACTGGTGAGGCCACGTTCAGAATACTGTGCTCAGTTCTGGTCTCTGTACTATAGGAAAGATGTTGTTAAACTTGAAAGGGCTCAGAAAAGTTTTACAAGGATGTTGTCTGGATTGTCTAAACAGTTTGAGCTACATAGAGAGGCTGAATAGGTCAGGGCTTTTTTCCCCTGGAACTTCGGACGCTGAGGGGGTCACATTAAAGATGTCTGTAAACCATGAGGGTCATAGATAGGGTAAATAGGTAAGGCCCTTTCCCTGGACTGGAGGAGTCCAAGACCAGGGAGCATAGGTTTAAAATGAGAGGAGTAGGATTGATAAGGAGCCTGAGGGGCAACTTTTTCATGCCGAGAGTGGTGCATGTATGGAACGAGCTGCCACATGAAGTGGGGGAGGATGGTAGTATTACAACATTTAAAAATAGAAAGGGCTTAGAGGGACATGGGCCAAATGCTGGCAAGTGGGACAAAATTAGTTTAGGATAAATAGGATGGTCAGTAGGACTTTAAACTTCTGAGCCGGTGGGAAGGGAAGGAGACAGTGACAGGGAGTATGGAGTTAAATGGAAAGATAGGCAGCAGGATAGCATGTGTGCAGGTGGGTTTAAGATCGAGGTAGACGAGGAATGCAGCAAAAAGGAAGGATAACTTAGGACATCTTATGATTTCCAATATCTCCAATAATGCTAAGAAAGTTACCGTTAAGGCACTTTACCTAAATGCTCGTAGTATTCGTAACAAAGTAGATGAATTAATGGGACAAATCATCTTGAATGATTATGATTGCCAGTGGATCTAAAGAAAGGGAATTCATGGAATGTTTACAGGATGGCTTTTTGGCCCAGCTTATGATGGAGCCCACAAGGGAGCAGGCCATTCTGGACTTAGTGCTATGTAATGAGCCAGACTTTATAAAAGATCTTAAAGTAAGGGAACACTTAGGAGGCAGCGATCACAGTACGGTAGAGTTCAGTCTGCAGTTTGAGAAAGAGAAGGCAAAATCGGATGTAATTGCGTTACAGTTAAATAAAGGTAATTACAGGGGCATGAGAGAGGAGCTGATGAAAATTGACTGGAAGCAGAGCCTAGCGGGGAAGGCAGTAGAGCAACAATGGCAGGAGTTTCTGGGTGGACTTGAGGACACAGTACAGAGGTTCATCCCAAAGAAAAGAAAGATTATCCGGGGTGGGGGTGGGGGTGCAGATTAGACAGCCATGGCTGACAAAGGAAGTCAGGAAAAGTATCAAAGAAAAAGAGACAGCCTATAGAGTGGCCAAGAGCACTGGGAAGTCAGAAGATTGGGAATGCTACAAAAACAAACAGAGGATAACAAAGAGAGAAATAAGGAAGGAGAGGATCAAATATGAAGGTAGGCTAGCTAGTAATATTAGAAATGATAGTAAAAGTTTCTTTCAATACATAAGAAACAAACGAGAGGCAAAAGTAGACATTGGTCCATGCCATATTGATGCTGGAAGGCTAGTGATGGGAGATAAGGAAATAGATGAAGAACTTAATAAGTACTTTGCGTCAGTCTTCACAGTGGAAGACATGAGTGACATCCCAACAATTAAGGAGAGTTGAGGGTAGAGTTGAGTATGGTAGGCATTACAAAAGAGAAAGTGCGAGAAAAAGCTAACATATCTAAAAATTGATAAATCTCCTGGCCCCGATGGGCTACATCCTAGAGTTCTGAGGGAGGTGGCTGACGAAATAGTAGAGGCTTTGGTTGTGATCTTTCAAAAGTCACTGGAGTCAGGGAAAGTCCCAGATGATTGGAAACTTGCTGTTGTAACCCCCTTGTTTAAGAAAGGATCAAGACAAAAGATGGAAAATTATAGGCCGATTAGCCTAATCGCGGTTATTGGCAAAATTCTAGATTCCATCATTAAGGATGAGATTTCTAAATTCTAGGAAGTGCAGGGTTAGATTAGAACAAGTCAGCATGGATTTAGTTAGGGGAGGCTGTGCCTGACAAACCTGTTAGAATTCTTTGAAGAGATAACAAGTAGGTTAGACGAGGGAAACCCAGTGGATGTTATCTATCTAGACTCCTAAAAGGCCTTTGATAAGGTGCCTCACGGCAGGCTGCTGATTAAGGTGAGAGCCCATGGTGTTTGAGGTGAGCTACTGGCTTGGATTGAAGCTTGGCTGTCTGACAGAAGGCAGAGAATTGGGATAAAAGGCTCTTTTTCAGAATGGCAACCGGTGACAAGTGGTGTCCCGCAGGTATTGGGGCCGCAGCTGTTCACTTTATATATTAATGATCTGGATGAAGGGACTGGGAGCATTCTGGCGAAGTTTGCCGATGATACAAAGATAGGTGGACAGGCAGGTAGCACTGAGGAGGTGGGGAGGCTGCAGAAAGATTTAGACAGTTTAGGAGAGTGGTTCAGGGAATGGCTGATGATATACAACGTGAGCAAATGCAAGTTCTTGCACTTTGGAGAAAAGAATACAGGCATGGACTATTTTCTAAACGGTGAGAAAACTCATAAAGCCGAAGTACAAAGGGATCTGGGAGTGCTAGTCCAGGATTCTTTAAAAGTTGACTTGCAGGTTGAGTCCGTGATTAAGGAAGCGAATATAATGTTGTAGTTTATCTCAAGAGGGCTAGAATATAAAAGTAGCCATTGCTTCTGAGACTTTATAAAGCTCTAGTCAGGCCCCATTTAGAATACTGTGTCCAATTTTGGCCCCACACCTCAGGAAGGACACACTGGCACTGGAGCGTGTCCAGCGGAGATTCACATGGATGATCCCTGGAATGGTAGGCCTAACATACGATGAACTGCTGAGGATCCTGGGATTGTATTCATCAGAGTTTAGAATGTTGAGGGGAGATCTAATAGAAACTTACAAAACAATGCATGGCTTAGAAAGTGTGGACGCTGGGAAGTTGTTTCCGTTAGGCAGGGAGACTAGGACTCGTGGGGATAGCCTTAGATTTAGACAGGGTCAATTTAGAACGGAAATGAGGAGACATTTCTTCAGCCAGAGAGTGGTGGGCCTGTGGAATTTATTGCCACGGAGCGCAGTGGAAGCCGGGACGTTAAATGTCTTCAAGACAGAGATTGATAAATTCTTGATCTCGCAAGGAATTAAGGGCTATGGGGAGAGTGCGGGTAAGTGGAGTTGAAATGCCCATCAGCCATGATCAAATGGCAGAGTGGGCTTGATGGGCCAAATGGCCTTACTTCCACTCCTATGTCTTGTGGTCTTATAGTCTAAATTAGTTTAGGATATCTGGTCAGCATGGACGAGATGGACCAAAGGATCTGAGCTGCGTGATTCTACAACTCTAATCAATTGGCTTGCTTGGCCATCACAGAAAATACTTAAGAGTCAATCACATTGCTAGAAATCTGAAATCACATGTTGGCCAGACCAGGTTAATATCCTTCCCTAAAAAGGATATTGTAAAAATCCATTTTTACATTACCAGACATTACCAGAACACCATCTCCCCAAAGTATTTTGTGATACTTCAAATTTTAATCATTACACACTGCAGTTTACATCCACAAAGCATGTTCAAATGTTTATTATTAGTTTTATTATTCATTTCATAGATATGCTGTGGTGTTGTTCTTGGAGTAGCAAAGGATGGGCTGTTTGTCATCTGGAGAATTCTCATACTACTGACATACAGTTCCTTAGTAAAATTAAAGACTGGTATTCATTGTGTTCTGCTCCGATGATTAAATTCCATAATTCTACCAAAGCTTCAGGGAAAACTGAAAAAAGTGCTCTTGATATGTGCCCCTTTACCCACATGCAGTGCATATCCATTATCATCTTTTTATTAACAGCAGTAAATAACAAGATGGTATTTGAGTTGCGCCAACTTGAGGCTGATTTCTATTGTTTAACACCGCTGTGTATGAATGCATTTACTCACACTGCATGTGGTTTGGTAGCAATGGGGGAAACATTCCTAGGGTATGGTTTATCAATATTACATGGAACTTGAGACTTCAACAACGTTGATATGAGAAGCTTTGATCCGTATAGCTTTGAAAGAGGTATTCTGAGGTTCACCAGAGTGTTGGAAGGCGCAAGTAGGTTTGACATGAAAGATCTGGCTCTCTGATAGATTCTAGGTTTTTGATTGGAAATAAAAGTGAAACATCTGGATGACTGATTGTTGGACAATTATTACCGGTTTAAAAGGGGTTGGGGAGCGAGACAGCATGACAGAGAGAGGAAAAAAAGAAAGGAAGAAAAGAAAGATAAAACTTTCTAGCAGCTTTTGGCAATGAGAGTATATAAAATAAAATTCAAGTGACTTTTGGAATAATGAAAGGATGTGACCACAAAAGTAAATTTTCGTACTCTCACCTGGGCAGCAAATGAACAATGATAGCGTAGGGATCTGTGGCTAAATTGCAGGGTCACGGTTTGACAAGTTTACACAAGTTCAGATTTATGATAAAATTCACCTCAGAGCGTGCGAAACATTGTTACAAAGCTTGATGACAAGAATGAAGTTATATTTGCAAAGACAAAATTTTCAATAATATACTTTAATAAACCATTTGCAGCTACATAATGTGAGGAAGGACAATTGAGCCACGGATTATCTATTCAGCAAGACTTCGCATCAGGTAAGATTGTAATGATTTAGGGAGCAGTAATTTCAGATCAATAAATGTAGGCAGTTGTAGATTTGATTTGATTTATTTATGAACATATATTTTCACAAGGAGTCCCTACAGTGTGGAATCAGGCCATTCAGCCCAACAAGTCCACACTGCCCCTCTGAAGAGTATCCCATCCAGACCCATTCCCCTACCTCTGCATTTCCCCAGTCTAACTCACCTAACCTAAAAAATCCTTGGATACTATGGACAATTTAGCATGACCGATCCACCAACCCTGCATATCTTTGGGCTGTGGGAGGAAACCCACACAAAGGTGGGGAGACTGTGCAAACACAACACAGTCACCTGAGGGTGGAATTGAACCTGAAACCCTGGCACTGTGAGGCAGCAGTGCTAAGCACTGAGCCACCATGCTTCCCTACAGAGTACAACGAAAAGAGTTGTATAGTGTTGCTACTCTCCAGCGTCATCTTAAAACACAGAAAAATAAACCAAAACACAGGCTATAAAAGGCTGAAGAAATAAAGAGAAAGTGTTCATTTTTACAGTCTTTCTTGCTAAGTGCTCCGCCTCAGGCAACGGGCCTGGTGGTCAGGCATGAGTCGCCTTCACCACACCACTGGAACAAAGGCACCACTCCTGAGCGCCACTGCATCTCCAGCGATGCCCTCACCACTATGAGGTCTCTCGCTGGGCCCTGCCAATGCAGACACAGCCCTGATGCTGCCAGGTACCGGACCGGCCCAAACTTGACTCCACCTTCGCCCTGATTCCTGTTCGGGCCCACCTTGGCAATGCAGCCGCTGCTGATGCCAAGTCTCGTACTGGGCACAAGCCTACCTCCGGCCCCACCTCCACGAATCCGCGCCGCACCAAGATGCTGCTGGGAACTCACACTGCCTCTGGCACAGCGGCGCAGCAGCGCAGCCGTGAGGCAGCACTAGGCCCATCTCGTTAGGCTTCTTTTATATTAAGCCACATCACTTGACTCTCGCTCCTAGATTTACCGCTTCAGAATTCGAGCGGTTACTTCATGAGGTATAGGACCTGCCTTTGTTACTCAGGAAAGCCCTTCAAAAAAAATGCTTAAATTTTGAATTGTGCCCACAACAGAAGGGTCCCGACTAGAAACATCAGCTTTCCTGCTCCCCTGAGGCTGCCTGGCCTGCTGTGTTCCTCCAGCTCCACACTGTGTTACCTCTGACTCCAGCATTGCCAGTTCTTGCTATCTCTGATGGAGCACATTGTGTCTGGTTGCTGCCCAGGTGAAGTTATGCAAAGCTCATCTTTGCTGCATTCTGTGTGAGAGCACATGCTGTCATGAAATTTAAAGTACCACCTCTGCAAATTATTCTTCCAGCCTTAATAATATGGTGCTCATGAACTACCAGGGCCAATTGAAGATCCAGAAAGATTTTGTCCATGGTGTTGCTTGGCAACCAACATCAACTGGGCTGAACTGAAAAGGAAAGGTAATTACAACTGGGGAGAAGTAGGGCAAGCACAGTCTTCACTTCATTTATGAAGTCAGGAGTGGTCATCCTACTCAACCTGGACCAAGGTTAAAGCAATAGGTAGGGGATCCCCAGGAGTCCCTTTAAAAGGACCATGAGCTGCGTGAAGCAGTGCTGAAACTGAATGAAGCAAACACGCCTGCCATCCTCAGGGTAAACCAATTTCTGATGGAGTCCTACGTTACCCATGAAGCCCTTTAATAGTAAGGCAAGGGCCCCAATGGCTCTTTGAAACAGTCACCAGAGCTTTAGTGCAGCAGCTAAAACCAGATGGTGTCAAACAGCTTGCCAGCATGCAACGTTGCACCCTCCCAAAATTTCACAACCAACATAACCACATCAATAGCTGTCAAAATTCCATTTCTTTAACCAATTGAAAATATGCACACATCTCAGAAGAGTACACAAAACATGTGCTCAGTGCATTTGGAAACTGTATAGTTTTTAGGTTAAATGTGACCTGTATTGCCAATTCACTAGATATAAAATAATATTTTCCCCAATAAATCTTAGATCACTGTAGGTGCTATGAATATTGCTCAACCTGGGTTGAAAATTCACAAAGATCAGCTACTCACCCAAAGAATGTGGCTCCCATGGAGTAGCAACTATTTTCCTTCATTCTGCATTGCTTTACTCCAGATGAATGACAAAATGTGACAGATTTGATTAACTGGGTGGAAATGTTGGCATATAACATACAGCAGACGAGGAATGGGAGGTAAATGATTTGAAGCTCATACTAGAAATATTTCAAAAATCAGTAGTTAAGCATTGGTACAAATGTCAAAATTTGGTGAAAGCTGGATTAAAATCAAGCCTAAAGTCAAAGGACCATGTAATTAAAATTAAGAGTGCTCAAGTTAATGCCCATGACACAGACCAAAATCAGCAGAAATCTCACAGGTAGAGGCAGGGAGGAGAAGGAGAAAAGGGAGCTTTTGAAACTGAAAAAATAAACAAAAAAACAATCAACAGGGAATTTTGAAGACTAGTGGTCAAATCAAGGATTTTTCTTAAACACAGCAAAGTCTAATAAGGGGAAAGGGCAGCTTTTATAGCAGAAGGTGAATGCATATTGGAGCTACTTAAGTATTCGATCCCTGCACGTACATAGAAATGAACAAACAAGGGTTGCCAAAAAAAAATACACACCAAAAGAAAATACTGTGGGTGGAAATCTAAAATTAAGAAAATCCTGGAAATACCCAGGAGATCAGGTTACAAATTGATGGAGATGCAAATAGAAGGGCTGAAAATCTTCAGTCAGCCTCGGCCAATAAGCATTAATGGCTTTAACCCCGAAATAGCTGGCTATTTGTGTGAAGGCAGTGGGTGTCACTCATTTTTGTATCAGTTCCATCTGGGCTAAAAATGCCAGCTAGATGTAACGTTTCAGCTCAATGAGATTTAATCAGTATGTTAACAAAGTAAGCTGCATTAGAATTTTTAATGAATGGCGACACTGGGAACTTCCACTGGGTTTCTGCCTCCTTAAAAATTGGAGGACGGGGGATTTCCAAAGTTACAACAGCCCATCAGGAAAGCCCCCAAGGAAATCCCCATTCTTAAAGCTGTTAACAAACCTGGATGTTGTAGGTTGCATAATAACTAGCAGGTTTAGAGAGAAAGAGGTGTAAACTGCAACTTTCCAAAATTCTTAGAAACAATATTTGCACTAAAGTGCAGAAGGGTGGACAGAGTGTTGCAATCCTATTCTGAAAAGAGAAGTAGGGGACTATCCTTGGAAATCCAGAGCAGTTAGTCAACTGGAAGTGAAAGATACATGCCATTATGGGCACCCATTAAAAAATTGCATTCAAGAAAGGTAGACAAAAATGACTGTGGCAACAAGAATCGAAGCGAGAGACCTGCTGTGCGGCTTGCTCCCGCCTAAGCCATAGTTTCATACAGCACAGAAACAGACCTCTCAATCCAACTCTTTTGTGATGACCACGTATCCTAAACTGATCTGCTCCCATTTGCCAGCATTTGGCCTACAACTCTCTAAACCCTTCTTGTTCATGTACCCGTCCAGATGACTTTTAAATGTTTTAATTGCACCAGCCTCCACCACTTCCTCTGGCAGCTCATTCCATAGGCACCACCTTCTGTGTGAAAAAGTTACCCCTTAGGTCCCTTTCAAATCTTTCCCCTCTTATCTTAAACCTATATCCTCTAGTTTTGGACCCCCCTACCCTGGGAGAAAGGCTTTGGCCATTCACCCTGTCCATGCCCCTCATGATTTTATAAATGTCTATAAGGTCATCCTTCTTCATCCTTTCTCCTCCTGGGAAAAATACCACAGCCTGTTCAACCTGTCCTTGTAGCTCAGACCCTCCAACCTCAGTAATATCTTTGCAAATCTTTTCTGAACCCTCTCAAGTTTCGCAACATCTTTCCTGTAGCAGGGAGTAGTGGGAGTTGGGAAATTTCATGCCTCAACACTCCCACTTCAAGAAACCCACCTGAATGGCAAAACCTCAACTCTGGAACGGATGCGGTTCACTTGACGCAGATGAGAAGTGACCACATGGACTAAATGCCAAGGTGGGTTGTTTGAAAGGTCTGCCTTGGTTCACTGTTCTTAGTTTTATCTTCGCTCTTATCGCAGGTTTATTTTTTATTCATTCATGGGGCATGGATGTTGCTGGCTAAGCAGCATTTATTGCCCAACCTTAATTTGCCAGAGGGCAATTGAGAGTCAACCACATTGCTGTGGGTTTGGAGTCACATATAGGCTGGACCAAGTAAGGATGGTGAATTTTTTATCCTAAAGAATACTAGTGAACCAGATGCGTATTTCTAAGAATCAACAATGTATTCATGGCCATCATTAAACTCTTAATTCCAGGTTTTTATTGAATTCTAATTCCACCATCTGCCATGGCTGGATTCAACCTGCATGCCTACAGCGTTATCTGGGTCTCTGAATTAACAGTCCAGCAGCAATACCACTAGGCCATCACCTCCCCAGGTATTTTAAAAACTAGGCTTTCTATCTCTCACATCCCCACCTATTCCCCATGCCCTGTCCATGCCAGCTCACTCTAACCCATGCCACCTACCCCAATTTCCTCGCTCATCCTCCATGTCAATCTAATCCCCTCCCCCCAATCATCCTTCATACTTTCCAAGCCAATCCATGTTCCCGTACCCATCCACAATAGCCCATCACACCTTTCATGTCAACCCATGCTCCCTACCCACCTTATGGTTCCTTATAGCCCGAATGCTTGGGACTAACTTAATGCCAACTTCACTCTACCCTGCCAATAATGGTGACACCATTGAATAACAAGGAGTAGTGTTTAGACTGTGTCTCATCGGAGATGGTCATTGCCTGGCATTTGTGTGCTACGAATGTTACTTGCCACTTGTCAACCCAAGCCTGGATATTGTCCAGATCTTGTTGCATTTGAACACGGACTGCTTTAGTACCTGAGGAGTTGTGAATGGTGCTGAACGATGATTAGTGAACAATGATTGTACATCCCCCACTTCTGAAGGAGGATCCCCCTCAGTCTCTTCTGCTTCAAGAAAATCACCCCCAGTCTGTCCAATCGCTCTTCAAAACTAAACTCTCCAGCCCTGGCAACACCCTGGCAAATCTCTTTTGCATCCTCTCTAGTGCTGCCACATCCATTTTATTATGTGGATTCCTGTATACAGAAAAGAATTCTCAGTGACAAAATGTAGAGTGAGGGAGAAATTTGCACTTCACTCAATGTTGTCAATTACTGCAACAATTAAAGGATGGAAGGTCGTTGATGAGGTAGCTGAAGGTACTTGGGGCTAGGACACTACCCTGAGGAACTCCTGCAGAGATGGTCCTCCACCAATCACAACCATCTTCCCATGTGCCAGGTCTGAGTTCAACCAGCATAGAGTTTGCCCCCGATACCCATTTACACCAATGGGACATCTGTAGAGCTGAGGTGAGGTGAGGTGAGAATGACACACTCGGTCGAATGCAGCCTTGATGTCACTCTCATCTCACCTCACCTGTACAGAAATCCCATTGGTGTAATCAGGTAGAATAGTAGCAAGCTTACAAGGTAGCAGTCTTCATTGTACAAAAGGGATCAGCAGAGTGCTTATAACATTGCTAGTGTTCCTTTGAATGAAAACCATGTGCTGGCTGTACCTATTCTTCCAGTTGAGAAAATTAAATGTAGTCAGTTCTCCTTAAATAGAAATACTTTGTGTACAGTACCAGATGGAAAAGAATGTTGTGAATACCTCCAACTCTAGTCTGTAAAGAGCCAGATTTCAAACCAAAACTTCAAATACACAGTCAGTTTGGTAAATGGTTGCCAAGGTAGTCCTGATCCTGCTTGGAGATGGTCATTACGGCTGCCGCAATTGGCAAAATTGAGTGAAGTGCAGATTTCTCCCTCACTGTTCATTGAGTTGCTGAGAAGGAGAATTGCTTCCTGTATATAGTGTAGGAGAAATGTGACAGCACTGGGAGGGTGCAGAGTAGATTTACCAAGAAGTTACCTGGTTTCTGTCAGGCAGAAGATACAGAAGTTTGAACACACGCACCAACAGGTTCAAGACAGCTTCTTCCCTGCCATCATTAGTCTGGTGAATGGACTTCTCTAACTTCAAATAATGTTGATCTTGTTAATGTTAATCTTGCCTTACACACATCCTGTGCAGTGTAACCTGTATGCCTCACTTTATCCAAGTTTTTTTCATCCTATGACCCTTGCTTACTATGATGTGCCTGTACTGCTCACAAACAAAGCTTTTCACTGTACTTAGGTACTTGTGGCAATAAATCAAATCAAATCAAACAAAGAATTTAGTTATGAAGAGAGTTTGGACATACCAGAGTTGTTTTCCTCGGAGCAGAGAAAACTGAGGGGGTACACGATTAAGATTTATAAACTTTTGAGAGACATAGACAGGAAGAAACATTTTCTCCTCTGGGAGGGATCAATGACTGGGGGCATTGATTTAATGCAAGGGGCAGAAAGTTTAGAGAGGGAGATATATGGGAGAAAAGACTTCTTCACCCAGAGGTTAGTGGAAATCTGGAACTGACTGCCTGGAAGGGTGATAGAAGCAGAAGCTCTGATAACATAAAGGTACAGCAAACTTTGTTTTAACTGGCATCTTACCGACTGGCAGTCTGATAAACCGGCAAAAGTTATACACCCCCAATGCCGCAATGTCAAAGTATTTATGCTGTAAATAAAATATAACAATGTTGTGTGTCCTCCATACATTGCATTCCTATTACTCACTGTATGTTTTCACATTGATTTTAGCAGGTGTTTCGGTGTTTTTACATAGATTTTTTGAGGGATGTTGATGTCTCAAAGCCTTGCTTAGTCAGCGTTTACTGCGGTGATCCGTACCTCTTCATTATCTGGAATATTAGATCGACTGGCACACCCTTAGTCCCATAGGTGCTGGCTCCCACCCACAGCCTCCAACCTCATTGTTCCCCAACCCCGCACCTGCCTGCCCTGGTCGACCCATCGTCTCAGCCTGCTCCTGCCCCACCGAACTCATCTCCACCTATCTGGACTCCATTTTCTCCCCTTTGGTCCAGGAACTCCCCACCTACGCCCTGACACCACCCATGCCCTCCACCTGCTCCGGGACTTCCAATTCCCTGGCCCCCAACACCTCATCTTCACCATGGACGTCCAGTCCCTATACACCTGTATTCCGCATGCAGATGGCCTCAAGGCCCTCCGCTTCTTCCTGTCCCGCAGGCCCGAACAGCCCCCCTCCACCGACACCCTCATCGGCCTAGCCAAACTCGTCCTCACCCTCAACAACTTCTCTTTTGACTCCTCCCACTTCCTACAGACTAAGGGGGTGGCCATGGGCACCCGCATGGGCCCCAGCTATGCCTGCCTCTTTGTAGGTTACGTGGAACAGTCCATCTTCCGCACCTACACAGGCCCCAAACCCCATCTCTTCCTCCGGTACATTGATGACTGTATCAGCACCGCCTCTTGCTCCCCAGAGGAACTCGAACAGTTCATCCACTTCACCAACACCTTCCACTCCAACCTTCAGTTCTCCTGGGCCATCTCCAACACATCCCTCACCTTCCTGGACCTCTCAGTCTCCATCTCAGGCAACCAGCTTGTAACTGATGTCCATTTCAAGCCCAACAACTCCCACAGCTACCTAAAATACATCTCCTCCCACCCACCCTCCTGCAAAAATTCCATCCCCTATTCCCAATTCCTCCGCCTCCGCCGCATCTGCTCCCAAGATAAGACATTCCACTCCCGCACATCCCAGATGTCCAAGTTCTTCAAGGTCCGCAACTTTCCCCCCACAGTGATTGAGAACGCCCTTGACCGCGTCTCCCGCATTTCCCGCTACACATCCCTCACACCCCGCCCCCACCACAACCACCCAAAGAGGATCCCCCTCGTTCTCACACACCACCCCACCAACCTCCGGATACAACGCATCATCCTCCGATACTTCCGCCATCTACAATCCGACACCACCACCCAAGACATTTTTCCATCCCCACCCCT
Organism: Stegostoma tigrinum; assembly: GCF_030684315.1. Classification (NCBI taxonomy): domain Eukaryota; kingdom Metazoa; phylum Chordata; class Chondrichthyes; order Orectolobiformes; family Stegostomatidae; genus Stegostoma; species Stegostoma tigrinum. Next base: position 10,158,080 of record NC_081356.1, on the reverse strand, counting down.
GTCAGCTTTCCAAAGAGACCACTCTCTCCGTGACTGCCTTGTTCGCTCCACACTGTCCTCCAATCCCACCACACCCAGCACCTTCCCCTGCAACCGCAGGAAATGCTACACTTGCCCCCACACCTCCTCCCTCACCCCTGTCCCAGGCCCCAAGATGACATTCCACATTAAGCAGAGGTTCACCTGCACATCTGCCAATGTGGTATACTGCATCCACTGTACTCAGTGTGGCTTCCTCTACATTGGGGAAACCAAGTGGAGGCTTGGAGACTGCTTTGCAGAACACCTCCGCTCAGTTCGCAACAAACAACTGCACCTCCCAGTCGCAAACCATTTCCACTCCCCCTCCCATTCTTTAGATGACATGTCCATCATGGGCTTCCTGCAGTGCCACAATGATGCCACCCGTAGGTTGCAGGAACAGCAACTCATATTCCGCCTGGGAACCCTGCAGCCTAAATGGTATCAATGTGGACTTCACCAGTTTCAAAATCTCCCCTTCCCCCACCGCATCCCTAAACCAGCCCAGTTCGTCCCCTCCCCCCACTGCACCACACAACCAGCCCATCTCTTCCCCTCCACCCACTGCATCCCAAAACCAGTCCAACCTGTCACTGCCTCCCTAACCTGTTCTTCCTCTCACCCATCCCTTCCTCCCACCCCAAGCCGCACCCCCATCTACCTACTAACCTGATCCCACCTCCTTGACCTGTCCGTCTTCCCTGGACTGACCTATCCCCACCCTACCTCCCCACCTATACTCTCTCCACCTATCTTCTTTTCTCTCCATCTTCGGTCCACCTCCCCCTCTCTCCCTATTTATTCCAGAACCCTCACCCCATCCCCCTCTCTGATGAAGGGTCTAGGCCCGAAACGTCAGCTTTTGTGCTCCTGACATGCTGCTTGTTCATCCAGCCTCACATTTTATTATCTTGGATTCTCCAGCATCTGCAGTTCCCATTATCTCTAATACAACTTCGCTTCATTATTTCAATTGCATTTTTAAACAATTGCTTCATTCTTGAATGAAAGTCAAGGAAAATGTGTTCAACTTGTTTCTGTAATTCTTTGAAGATAATAGACAATCCAGAAACAAACCAAACCATTCAGACCAGCTAAACTGTTTGATCTTGGCCCACTAACCATTGTCATAGCTGCCTTTATTCAACATTGCTTTCATAGAATCCATACAGTGTGGAAGCAGGCCATTCAGCCCATCGAGTCCACACCGACTGTCCAAAAAGCACCCCGGCCCTATCCCTGAATTACCATGGCTAATCCACCTAACCTGCATATCTTTGGATGTGGGAGGAAGCCCACACAAGCACGGGGAGAATGTGCAAACTGCACACAGTCGCCCGAGGGTGGAATCAAACCTGGGTTCCTGACGCTGTGAGCCAGCAATGCTAACCACTGAACCACCATGAGACATTATCTTCTCAGCCTGTTTATCCAACCAACTTATAAACGATGAGAGAGAACTGAAATTCTCAGTGGGCACTGGGACCTGAGCATGGGGTCGGGATGAAGATCCGAAGAACCGCCCAAGTTTACATTGAGCTTGCTAGCAAAACCTTCTGAAAAGCAACAGGAACACTAGAGGTTGAGGGAAAGTGGTGAAAAAGCAAATAAAAGCAAAGTGGAACAATGAGAAAGAACTAGCAGCTAATACGAAGCAAAATCTCAAGGTCTTCAAAAGGCAGACAAAGAGTAAGCGAATGATTAATAAAGGAATAGGAAGGGTTAGACATCGAAGAGGGGATTTATACTCGGAGGCAGTTGAATAGCTAAGGAGTCAAGTGAGTACCTAGCATCAGCCTATACAAGAGAGAGGATGTTGCTCAGGACATAGTCGCTGAGGAAGATTCTCACATGACCTGTGTTCAAAATCAATATTGAAGACGTCTTGGATAGATTTTTGCTGCTTAAAGTACTTAAAAAGCACCTTGGACTAAATGCATCTGAAGATTTAAAGAAGTGAGGGTGTAAATTACAGGAGCATTGGCCACAACCTATATCTGCCCTGGACTCGATGGAAGTGTCAGAAGACTGAAATATTCAAACATATCAGTCTTGTTCAAAAGAGGTTGCAAAAACATAATCCCAGCAATTGCAGACCAGCCAGTTTAACTTCAGTGAATTAGAATCTGAATCCCTACAGTGTGAAAACAGGCTCTTCGGCCCAACAAGTCCACACCGAAACTCAGACCCATCCCCCTATAACCCAACTAGTCTGCACCTCCCTGAACACTACGGGCAATTTAGCATGGCCAATCCACCTACCTGCACATCATTGGAGCGTGGTAGGGAACTGGAGCACCCGGAGGAAACCCACGCAGTCATGGGGAGAATGTGCAAACTCCACACTGACAGTTGCCTGAGGCTGGAATCAAACGTGGATCCCTGGTGTTGTGAGGCAGTAGTGCTAACCACTGAGACACCGTACCGCCCCACTGGTGGGAAGAACTTCAAGAAACAAGTGGATTAATTGAGAAGAGTTAGCACTAAGTGCTAAAGGAGAGATCATGTTTAACTGACGCAGAGTTTTTTGAAGTGGGGACAGAAAGTCTTAATGAGGGTAATGCTATTCATAAGTGCTATTCATAAGGTACACAAGGATTTTCAGAAGCATTTTCAGATACATTGCCACACACTAAACATGAGGAAAGTATGAAAATTGTCATTAGCAACAAGGATACAAAATTGGCCGAGTGATAGGAAACAGTAACAGTCAGAAAAGATATTTTTCAGGCAGGAGGAAGGCTCGTGGTGGAGATCCCCAGGGGTCAGTTTTGGGACCTTGGTTTTCCTGACATGTATTAATGATCTTGATCTTGATGCTCACGCAACAATCTTAAAATTTGCAGATGCCACAAAGCTTGGAAGAACTGTAAGTTGTGAGGACAGTGTAGAATTCCAGAATGGACATTGACGAGTTGGTGGATTGGACATGTGGTAGTAGATGAGGTTCAAGGCAGAGAAGTGTGAAGTAATGCCTTCCTTCAGAAGGACATTGAAAGAAAGATAAAATGGGGAAATGCATTTTCAAATGCACTGAGAAAGTGCTGCCTGGGGAGTTAGTAGAAGCAGATATGATGACACATTTAGGAGGCATTTAGACAGACACAGGAATGGGCAGAGAATGGAGGGATGTAGACAAAGTGCAGGCAGATGTGATTAGTTTAGAATGACATCATGGTCGATACACGAATGGTGGGCCGAATGGCTAGTTCCTATGCTGTTCTAATTATTTTCTTTAATTACCGGATAATGAATTCAAATTTTGAATAAATTTGTTAATTATAATTGAAAACAGCCCAATTGTTTCAGAATATTTTTGCTGTTAAAACTGCTTGAGCATTTAGAGATCATCGAAATGCCTTATAAAGAAACACCATTTTACATTTTCTCTCAAAACCGAGGCAGCGCTCTTATTTAATACCAGTTCCCTCTTGTGATTTTTAAAGGCCAGGAATGATGCTTTTTTATTGTCTTTTTTTTGTATCGTATAAGTTTTCTACACACTTAGGTTAAAATAACATCAGCACAATGACTCAGAAAATTCATTCTTGTTGAAGAATAAAAAAATTTCTCTCCTTCAATGCTGCTAAGCATACCCTTCTTCTGCATTCAGTTTTTCCATGTTTAGCCAATTTACACAGCTGTGTTCATGTGTTCATTTCTTGCAGCACTTGCTAACATTTTAAAACAATTATAACAATGCCAGTTGGCTAACATTTTACGCAATTTATTTTAAAAGCTTCTCAGCCCTTATCCTTTTACAAATGTGAATTTTCACTCTTCCTCTAAAAAAAGGACTTAATTTACTTCATCAATCTAATAAACACAGCTTTTTTCATTCAGATGAATAGGCAGCTTAAAAGTGCATGGTCTAATATTTAAAGAGATATGGTTGTCTGCCTGGAATTTCTTTTCCATTTGTCAAATCAGATGGGAACATTGAAGATTTTTTTTCAGTTTAGTTTGGTTGAAATTTGCAACATACTGCCTTCAACCTGAACCATCTGGGATGCCTTGGGTAGGTTGACCACCATCAATTCAACTTGCCGGCAATATTATACGTTATTAGTCTCCAATGGGGAAAGATATTCACACTCGAACAAAAGATAGGTTTATTATCTAAAATACATGATGGTCTCTTGTGAAATATCAGGGCCAACTTGAAAGTACATAGAACATAGAACATTACAACACTGTACAGGCCCTTCGGCCCTCGATGTTGTGCTGACCTGTCATACCAATCTGAAGCCCATCTAACCCACACTATTCCATGTAAGTCCATATGATTGTCCAAAAGTAAATTCACCTTACTTATATTGAAACATTCCCACTCAGATCTGGTAACAGAGGCAAAACATTTACTTGACATCGAGAGATAGATTCTGTAGCATCGGCGTCTCCTACTAAGATAACGAGGTGTAGAGCTGGATGAACACAGCAGGCCAAGCAGCATCAGAGGAGCAGGAAGGCTGATGTTTCAGGTCTGAACATTTCTTCAGAAATGGGGGAAGGGAAGGGCATTCTGAAATAAATAGGGAGAGAGGGGGAGGCGGGTAGAAGATGGGTAGAGGAGCAGATAGGTGGACAGGAGACAGACAGGTCAAGGAGGCGAGGATGGAGCCAGTAAAGGTGAGTGTAGGTGGGGAGTTAGGGTGGGAGTTGGTCGGTCAAGGGAGGACGGATAGGTCAAGGAGGCAGGTAGGTAGGAGGCAGGCGTGGGTGTTGGTCATTTGAGGGGAGAGGAGCGGATAGGTGGGAGAAAAGACATACAGTTCAAGGAGGTGGGGATGAGCTGGGTTGGTTTTGGGATGCAGTAGGGGAAGAGGAGATTTTGAAGCTTGTAAAATCCACATTGAGACCATTGGGCTGCAGGGTTCCCAAGTGGTATACTGTATCTACTGTTCCTGATGTGACGTCCTCTACAGTGGGGAAACGAAATGGAGGCTTGGAGACTGCTTTGTGGAACACCTATTCTCTGTTTGTGATAAACGACTGCACCTCCCAGTCACAATCTACTTCAACTACCCCTCCCACTCTTTGGACAACATGTCCATTCTGTGCCACAACGATGCCACCCGAAGGTTGCAGGAACAGCAACTCATATTCTGCCTGGGAATCAGAAACAAAAAAAAACAGAAATTGCTGGAGAAGCTCAGTAAGAATGGCAGCATCAATGGAGAGGAATCAGAGTTAACATTTCAGGTTGTGTTACCCTATCTCAGAACTCGCAGTTGTGAATGACTGTGTGGAGTTTGCACATTCAGCCACTGTTCCCTCCGGGTGCTCTGGTTTCCTCCCACAGTCCAGAGATGTGCAGGTTAGGTGGATTGGCCATGCTAAATTGTCCATTGTATTCAGGGATGTGCAGACTAGGTGGATTGGCCATGCTAAATTGTCCATTGTATTCAGGGATGTGCAGACTAGGTGGATTGGCCATGCTAAATTGTCCATTGTATTCAGGGATGTGCAGACTAGGTGGATTAGTTGTGGGAAATGCAGGGTAGAGGGATGGGGGGGAGGGGAAGTGGGGTGCCGGTCTGGGTGGAATGTTCTTTGGAGGTTCGGTGCAGATTCAATGGGCTGAACAGTCTCTAACTGCACTGTGGGGATTCTATGATTCTATTAACTCAAGGACATGAAGAAGTCCCACATCAAAAAAAAGAACTTAATCTCTTTCCTATCTGTGTATACTCATTTCTGCTACTTTATAGGACTGCAAGAGGAAACAAAAAAAATTGTAATGATCCTGCACAGTTCACAACTTCAGGATGCCTCCAAGCTCTTCACAACCAAAGATTAAGATTTTTCCTAAAGTCAGCCTGTTCAGAAACATTGTTACACACCTCTGGGGCAAATGGGGATTGAACCCAGGCTTCTTGGCTCAGGGGTGAAAACACTGCCACTGTGCCACAAGAGCCCCAGCAACAGACTCTGTTAAACTGTAGTCACAGCTGACCATTGCTTTACTAAGAGCACAGTCTTAAGCTAAAGAGCAGTATTTTCTGTTCAACTCCTCTGTGATCAAAACAAAAATTGCAGACACCTGCTGTACACGCAAACGTGACCCTGGAAATCTCTCCATCTCAACTAACTCCAAATTAAACCAGCCCCATATAGCACATTTCCCAGCCCACTTGTTACTGCACCCGGTTTGACCTGAATGTATTGTGTAGCAATTTCACAAAAATGTATGATAACAAGGTGCGGAGCTAGATGAACACAGCAGGCCAAGCAGCTTCTTAGGAGCAGGAAAGCTGATGTTTCGGGCCTAGACTCTTCTTTAGAATTGTTTTAAAAAGAAAAACCAAATAAAATCAGCACCGACCATCTTCTGCAGTCATGGTTAGGAACATGAACTATTAATGTTGAACATCTTCAGACAGGTTACATCATGTTAAGCAGCAAAACAAATTGAAAAGACACGCTTGATAATTCATCTTCCTTGCCCATTTGCTCCAAATGTAAAATCTGAACCTCTTAATCAGTCATTCTGCTCAAAAGCAAAAAGGAAACTGCAACAGGGAAGGTATTTTCCAGTATTTTCCACTATTTATTTTCGAACTTCAGAATCTTGTCTGCGACCTGTGAATGTGAAGCAAGAAGGGGACTTCCAGAGGACAGATTTTAGTCCATCAGGCCTGTTCTGTATGAGTAAAATGAAGGGCAAGATTTATGCCTCTTCCACCATGTTCTTTGAACATAATTTATCCTTGCGTCGTTAGGTTATCAGATGAACAGGCAGACAATAGTCAGTCTTCTCTCTCTCACTTATTCAATATGATTGATGACAGTAAATGATCCAATGTGACTCCTGAAAGAATGGATTGTTCTAGCCATGCTTTACAACTCAACCTGAATAGCTTGACTACAAAGCGAGTAAAATGGTTCAATTTTGTTTATTGCTGCAGTCCAGGCTGTTTATTTTATAATGACTAGGAATTTCCTGGGATGGGGGCAGGGGGCAGTGAAGTGAGCAGGACAGAAGCGATTTAGAGGTCGCTCACCAGGTGGAATCTTCATTGCCTCCAATCCTACCATCTCATTTAGTGTGGGGGTAAATGGGCTTAAATTTAGTTCACTGGTTGAGAAATGCATGTGATCGCATGAAACAAGAACAGAAATTGCAGGAAAAGCTCAGAAAGTTTGGCAGCATCTGTGAAGGAAACAAGTTAATATTGCGAGTCTGGGGGCCCTTCCTCAGAACTGCAACTTCTGTTTTTGTTCCCGATTTAAATCATCGGTAGTTCTTTCGGTTTTTACCTTTTTAATTCTGTTTCGGCCATGCTGATTGGTTAAAACCGTATCAGATCTAGTGCATTAATGCAGTTTCTTTTTAAAACATGAGAAAAAGATTACAACAAGTAATTTGTGTTGCTGTGAGAGGGTGGAAAAAGGCTTAATGAGTGCACAATGGAAGGCTTTAATAAGAGGATCCATAAGTAAACGAATTCAAGTAGAAAGCCGACATTTTGACATGAGAGTGTTGGTCGCTTAGTAAAAGGACTCTGGTAAAGGCCTTACCATGGAGAATGCACTGCACTGGTTACTTGACAGTTAACTACCTGGCTTTTAACATTTTAAACGAGGCAAGTTAACTTTTAGTTAAGGAACTGGTTCATTTGAGATGAATGAATGACAATCAACTATATTGAATTGAAATGGCTGCAGTGTGTATGCGCTTTTCCTGTCTGCTTCACCTGGCGCTGTGTATTAACCTATGTAGCTTCCTGGTACCTGCTTTTTTGTTAGTAATTCTAACCTAGCCCGCCCATCACAGGCAGGAATATTGGATGGGTTGCAAAACCGGTGTTGCATGTGACCCTTTGCCAGGTCTGGCAGCTTCTGTGGGGATAATTCAGATAATTCCGAGGAAAGGTGACTCGACCTGAAGCATTAACTCTGATTTCTCGCCACAGATGCTGCCAGACCTGCTGAGCTTTTCCAGAATTGTTCCAGAATTACTGGCACGGTGGCTCAGTGGTTAGCAGTGCTACCTCACAACACCAGCGACCTAGGTTTGATTCCAACCTCAGGCGACTGTCTGCGTGGAGTTTGCACATTCTCCCTGTGTCTGTGTGGGTTTCTTCCAGGTGCTCCGGCTTCCTCCCACAAGTCCAAAGATGTGCAGGCTAGGTGGATTGGCCATGCTAAATTGCTCATGGCGTCCAGGGATGTGTAGGGGGATGGGTCTGGGTGAGATGCTCTGTGGATTTGTTGGGCCGAAGGGCCTGTTTCCACACTGTAGGGATTCTATGATGAATTACAAAGGCGTTCCTCTGGTCACTGGTTCCCTACTGATTTCAATATCCACAGATAGGCCTTCTAGAAGGAGCCAGAGGGTGGACCTGATTGGAAAATGGTCCATTGAATCCCAACAAGGAAACTTAGAAGAAAAAAAGGAAAATAATAAGTTAAAATAACTTCAAACTATTTAAAAAGGGAACCATCACAATTAGTAAAGAGATAACAAGGTCTAGAGCTGGATGAACACAGCAGGCCAAACAGTATCAGAGGAGCAGGAAGGCTGATGTTTTGGGCCTAGACACTTCTTCAGAAAATTTTCACACCTGCCAGCCTGTTGGCCCGCCTGCTCGCTCAAATGGCCTGAATTGTCTTGACTTGTTCTTTATATCTTCCTCTCTGAATTCCATAGTTTGTCACCAGCAAGCTTAGAAATACTACAATTGATTTCCTCATGCAAGTAATTGATTGCATTCTGATTAGCTAAGTCCTGGGCACTCCAATACCCCCCTAGTCACTGCTTTGCACTCTAGAAAAGACTCACTTATTCATGCTCTGTTTCTTGCCTACTAAAAAGTTCATGATACATATCAGTGTATTACAACCAATTCTTCATGCTTGATTTTGTACACAAACATCTTTATACAGAAACATTAACATTGTCTTCAGAGAATTCTAAAACGTCTCAGAGCCACAGTCATAGAGTCATATAGCACGCAGACCGACCCTTCGGTCCAACCAGTCCATGCCAACCATAATCACAAACTAAAATAATCCCACCTGCCTGCTCCTAGCCCATATCTCTCCAAGCCTTTCCCATTCGTGTATTTATGCAAAAGTCTTTTAAACATTCTAATTGCAACTGCATCCATCTCTTCTATTAACCATATCCACAAAAGAAGCTTCAGGTTTGTTAAACGCAATGTAACTTTTGTAAATCCATATTAACATTATGTTATCTTGTTGGTATTTCCCAATGTTGTGTCATTTTATAATTGATCCCAGCATGTCTTGTGACACCACAGCAGTGCCTGAGCTTTAAAAATATCTAGACTCCAGCATTTTCCTTTCTAATGTCAGGCTAGTAGGTCCTAGCTTTCTCATTCCTTCAGTGAGGTTACATTTACCATCCCCCCAAACTGCTGGCAGGGATCCAGAATTGATAGGATTTTAGAACGTTGACACCAATGCATCCATTATTTCAATGGCCACCTCCTTTAATACCCTGAGATGTGGATTCGAGCTCTGAGTATTTATTAGCATTCAGGCTTCTCCAGCATTTCCTTTCTTACTATTCCCGAATGACTTCTCACATCGAGGTTATTCAATTAATCCTTTGTCACTGCAGGAAAACAAATCTAGGATAGCCTGTTCCCTATTTTGTTCCTCAACATACTAGTTTAAAAGAAAAAAATATCTTGTATACACCCCAGGGGTTTGCCTAGTAATATTGTTCACATTGTTTGCAGTGTTTATGCAGATTGGGGTCACCAATGATTACTGTCGCACTCCAGTTGTATGTGCCTCTAACTTTGTTTAATGCCATTCCCCACCTCCCTACTGCAGTTTGGAAGTCTATTTGTAATTCTTAGCACGTTATTTCCAACCTTGTGGCTTCATCCAGACTAATTCCCACATCCAGCTTTTCTGTACAAATATCCTTTTATAGTATCACATCAGTTTCACCTTCCACCAAGAACACCCATCTCACCATTTTTTCTCTTTTCAGCCTTGAATATTTGACATGTTCATTTCCCAGCCTTGGTCACTCCATGACCGTGGCTCATAATCTCAACCATATCGTTATCTACTTACAACATCCATGGACTTTCAGAAAGCCTTTTAACTAGGTACTCTACAAAAGACTCTTGAAGTTCTGGAATAAACAGCAAATCGATGAGTGAACAGAGACTAGAAATCAAAGACAATTTAGGGTGAGACACTGAAGGTAACACCTGACAGCTACAGTGTTCTATTCTGGAAATATATTTCTTTGTATTTACTTGTATTCATTGTTTTACATTTTCTTAAAGACTTTTAAGGTTTTCCCTTTCCCCAAATAAGGACAAAAATGTCAAACATGAAGACAGTGCCCCTACTATAATGATGAAAATGGATTGTGGCCTTTGGATATATTTCACGCATGTAGATCATTTGAAGCTCTTTGGTTAAGGATTAATGCAGACTACATGGATTAGCAGCAACATCTGCTGCTCTTCAGGGTTCTATAAACTCTTATTTCAAACTGATCCATCAATGTACTACAGACAGTCAATCCATTTTGTAATACTTAATTTTGCAACGTTGTGCAAACCTGCTACTTTCAGTAGTTTGTGCCTGAACATCAGGCAAGATCATTATTATGATGCATTTTCCAAAATCAAAGAACAAATGAAGTAATTTCTATGTCAAATTCATTGCACCAAAGGAAAAATGGCACACTGGAGACCCAGGCACAAGTCATTTGCAACCAATTTAGAATGATATGTTGTTAATGCTGGCTCTTTTTTAGGTTCAAAGGTTCCTTTTGGCTATAAATTTAATTACTTGCACTGAAGTTATTTTCTTTTAAAGTTACAGTTCTGCAGTTTTTCAGGATATAAGAATGCACCTGTTTAGTGGGGGGTGGGTGGCGTGGGGTGGGGGTGACAGTGGCGGTGTGCGGAATCTGAAATTGTATAAATTTTAAAATACATTTCATGAGGTGGGCTTTGTTGAATTTTGCACTTCAAATTTGCTTCTAACTTCTTAATTAAAAGAAATGTACTTGTTTTAACAACTTAGAACCAAAAAGTTGTAGTGACTACCATTGCTCAGTCAACTGTTGGCGGGGGGGAACACATCTGCCTACAGTCTATATAATTACCAATGATTTTTTGCAGTCTATGCATTTTGAGAAAAGAGAAATTCAAATGTATTTCAAGATTTCGTAACTCTATTGCAATTTTCTTCATGTAACACTGATATTCAAGGAGATATAGCTATATGAAGTGTAAAGTAGGTGTTGGGGGGGGGGTGGTGTTTGCAGAATCACCTAGATTTTCACTAAAGCAGTTGTTTAACTGAAAGGTGCAAAATGTACGGATGTTTCCCAGTTTGACTCGCCCTATGTTCTTGCTCCCTGTGCAAATGTGCTTATTCTCAATGATATACACGTAATTGATAATTCACCATAGAGAGGTTCTATCACACAATAACAATCTATCTTCTTCCTTAATACATTTTTCACCCTTAATTTGAGCTGAAAATATGCACTATTGGAATTGTAAGCCCTACTTTTTCTTGGCAAAAGCTAAGTTTGCTAAGATTCGCAAGCAGAGAGGGGGTAAAATATCACTGTCTACTTCTTGCTTGTGAAGAATTGGATTTTGGTTTCCTCCTACAAAACCATCTGCAAAGCAAGAAACCTAATACAAAAGAAGTGTGTGTCTGGTAACAAGAAACGCAGGGGTATCCAACAGTAGGTGAGGAAAGATTTAATAACTGTGGGTAGATAATAAAAATTCATGATGCAAGTAATGAGTCATCCATCATGCACACAGGTTTATCTTAAATGTCCTGAGGTTGCACAGCAAGCAGACTATACTATCCAGTGATAAAATGGCTGCCTTTCACCTGAAATGATAAAGAGCAAAAAAACACAGGTGGGGTAGTGATAAACAATCATCTTAACCAACATATGATTCTGCAGGTAATTGATGGTAAGCATGATATAAATTGACTTTTCAATAAGTGTGCATAAAGCATAATTTGATCCCTCAGTTTTCAAACTCTCCGTCAGATTTCTTGCTGGACCTAGGTCTCTTGACTGAGTTTGCTAATTTCAGCTGGAATTGAGGTAGGAACTCTATAATTAGCAATACAGGGCCAAGGAAGTGATGACTAGTGGATAACAAAGCATGAGGCTGGATGAACACAGCAGGCCAAGCGGCATCTCAGATGCCGCTTGACCTGCTGTGTTCATCCAGCCCCACACTTTGTTATCTTGGGTTCTCCAGCATTTGCAGTTCCCATTATCTCTGAAGTGATGAATTGTTCCATGTTTCCTCTCCTCGTATTACCATCTGGTGACTCTTGCTAATTATCGAGCTTGTGGGAAAATTGGGTGAAGTATTGGTGGCAGTTACATTGTCTGACTGTAAAATGTGCATTTTCACTGAAGAATCAGGAGGCTGCTGTGGAATGCCAACCTTTTTAAAAATAAATTCCACTTCAGCAAAGCAGGGAAAGAAAAAGAATAAGCTTTCTCTTTCAGGCCCACATCACATTCAGTACATAGATTTCTTTAAATGGTATATATGTTCAGTAAGACATCCAGCTCCTGAAACAATATATTAATGGTGTGAGCCTAAATTGATTTGTTATCAACTGATATCATAGAATGTCTACAGTGTGAAAGCAGGCCATTCGAGTCCACTCCACCATTCAGAACAGTATTCCACCCAGGCTCACCTTGTCCCTCTGTTCTTGCATTTTCCATGGCTAATTTACCTAGTCTGCACACTATATGTCAAGTTAGCATGGCTGATCTAACCAACCTGCACATCTCTGGACTGTGGGAGGAAACCTACGCAGACACAGGGAGAATGTGTAAACTCTACACAGACAGTCAACCAAGGGGGGAGTTGAACCCAGGTCCCTGGCACTGTGAGGTAACAGTGCTAATCACTGTGCCACCTTGAATGCTTGAATTTCTTCTGCTGCCTTTCTGAGTTGGCTTTGCTGTACTGTACTCCCAGTTATAATAATGTGATTATAATTAAGAGCTTGGAAAGGATGCTGCCATTAAAGACCCATTGCACCACCCCAGTAATGATCTTCTACAACTTCTTCCACCAGGCAGAAGGTACAGAAACCTGAACACACGAGCGGACTCTCCAGACTCAAATAATGCTGATCTTGCTCATGTTGATCTCGCCTAGCGCATGCCCTGTGCAATGTAACCTGTATGCCTCTGACAAGTCTTTATGATCTGTACACCCTTGCTTACTAAGATCTGTCTGTACGGCTTGTAAACAAAGCTTTTCACAATCGATCAATAGATCAATCAATATCAGAAGGAAAGCCCACATCTGAACCGGGGTCATCAAGTTCATGCTTGGTGAAGGTTCTTCTTAGCCAGAAGTGATTCATGGAATTTGCATTATACCCTGAATCGGAGAACAAATGTGAGTAATTGACAGAAAAACAAGACTGATGAGACTTTTTTTAAAAAAAAGAGCTGAGTTATCATCTGGAAAGCACTGTGTATAATTGGTGGAAATGGATTTAATAGACGCTTGCATAAAACAATATGTACCTGAAATGGAAAACATTGTCGGCCAATGGAGCTAATTGGTCCATTAAGGAATTTGTAGAAGCATTATGGGCTGAATGGCCTCCTGTTCAGCATGGTTCTATGAATAATTGACATGAACGAACTGAATTTTTTTTTCTCCCTCAGCCAGCATCGAATGAGCCCATTGTTAAATGTGTGGTTAAAACCTCTGAATAATCCTCAATTTCATGAATTACTTCCTATCAAGATGAACCGTTGCGACAATTTTCCAGTTTTTACACTATCCACGATTATTTTACATCATTTTCTGATGGTTTCTATTGACAGGCTATTGGCTGTTTTCGGACTCTTACACTAAAAAATAGTTGGAACAGTTTCGCAGTTGTCACTGAGGACAATGTACAACAGCCTTGACTGAATTTAAATGCAGGACGCAGGTAAAAGAATGTGAATTGCATTCAATATTCCATCCAACATTTTCTCACTTTCTGGCAAAAGATCAATCCACTCCTGGAAAATGATGACCTCCCAAAGCTTTATGTAGAAGTATCTTCCACTATTCCTGCCACAGTGGGACTTGTGTCGAAAAGGACCTTACTATTGTGATGAAATAGTACGAACTGCAGATGCTGGGGAATCTGAGATAACAAGGTGTAGAGCTGGATGAACACAACTGGCCAAGCAGCATCAGAGGAGTGGGAAAGCTGACGTTTTTGGCCTAGACTCTTCATCAGAAACAGGGGATAGGGAGAGGGTTCTGAAATAAATAGGGAGAGGGGGAGGCGGATCAAAGATGGATAGAGGAGAAGATAGGTGGAGACGAGACAGGCAAGTTAAAGGGGCAGGGATGGAGCCTGTAGAGGTGAGTGTAGGTGGGGAGGTAGGGAGGGGATGGGTGAGTCCGGGGAGGACGGGCAGGTCAAGGGGGTGGGATGAGGTTAGAAGGTGGGAAATGGAGTTGTGGCTTGAGGTGGGAGGAGGGAATAGCTGGAAGGAAGGACAGGTTAGGGAGGCGGGGACGAGCTGGGCTGGTTTTGGGATTCTGTGGGGGAAGGGGAGATTTTGAAGCTTGTGAAATCCACACTGATACCATTGGGCTGCAAGGTTCCCAAGCGGAATATCAGTTGCTGTTCCCGTGACCTTCGGGTGGCATCAGATTGGGTTGGCCACTCTCCACTGGAGAAGTTCAGAAGAATGACAGTGTATCTCATTACAATGAAGTTCGACGGGATGGAACATACTGGATGTAGAATTATATTTCACCTGGTTGGGGTTTCCAGAACAACAAAAAGGGTCACTGTCTCAGGATATAGAGTAGGCCATTTTGGACTGACTGAAGGAAAAATGTTTCCACTCAGAGGATGGTGAATCCGTGGAATTCTCCACCACAGCCTGAGTAGACTAAGTTACTAAACATAAAAGCAGATAGAGTTTTAGAGTGAGAGAGTCACACATCGATATAGAGGAGCAGCCATGATTAAGTTGAATGACAGACTACTTGATGGGTCAAATGGCCTACTCCAGCTGCTATTTCCTATGTCTCTACATGGCCTGCACTTACCTATGTCCAAATGAATGCCATTAGATTTGTTAAGGCCCCATCTTTCTGAGACCAACATTTCTAACTGTTTTCTTTTCCTCTAGATATTTCAAACAATGCAATGTTTAATTAAATATTTCAACCTATCCTACAACAGATCTTACATCATTATCTAGATTGGTGCTTTTCCCTTTCATAAATGACCATTGTGTTGGTCCTGTCCAGGCCCCTCTTATATATTCACTTTCATTACAACTTCAATACAATTTCCATGAGCATTGGCTTCTGGTCACAGATTCCACCTCAGAATTGTGTAGTAAGGAGATCCTTCACCCCATCAACTGTACCGCCAGCTTCATTTAACAATACTCTTTCTAAAATACTTTTGATTCATTTTAAGTTCTTTTATTGTTCTTTGCTTACCACTCAAGCTGCTTCAGGGAGGATTCCTGCACACCCTGTGTGAAGTTGAGTCTATAGTTTCTGCTGCAATGAGCAAATAGTTAACATATTTTATGTTTATTCCTAACAACCTGGCCCTGCCAAGAAAATGTTGTGTTCCATTTCCCTTCCAAAAGGCAACTCTATCACTTTTACAATTATCCTTTTCATTGTTGATCCTCAATCGTGCTTACTGTCTGACGGGTGTAGTTATACAATCAATCTTTTCTGTAGCATATCTTTTCCTTTTAATTTTGACTGCAATACTTTATTTCATTTCTGCTGTACCCTCCCCGAAAAAGGATTTCAATATTTATTTCCCACAGTGTCACAGTTTATATGTTGTTGTGTTTACATATCATCACTTTCAAATGATAACTCAGCCCTTAGCCAGCTGAAGAACAGAGTATTTGAGCAGTAGGACATCAAACCCAAGGGCAAGGTCATGGTTTATTGAGTAGCGGTGATCCCAAAA
This sequence comes from Stegostoma tigrinum, assembly GCF_030684315.1. NCBI lineage: Eukaryota > Metazoa > Chordata > Chondrichthyes > Orectolobiformes > Stegostomatidae > Stegostoma > Stegostoma tigrinum. The sequence continues at coordinate 10,142,084 of NC_081356.1, read as the reverse complement.
ATTTTGCAGATCTGTACAACCTAAGCAGGCACTTTAAAGCACTGCCAAACCTTTCCTTGGTCCACCAAATCCAATGGAAATGAAGCCAATGGGATACAAGCATCTTGTCAAGTCAACATGCCCCTGCAACAAGCTGCATAACAGGACATATCAATTGTCCATTTATGAGAGTAGACTGCCGAAGCGACTACTCTACTTTATAGATCATTGAATTTCTACAGTGTGGAAACAGGCCATTTGGCCTAACAAGTCCACACTGACCCTCAGAAGAGCATCCCACACAGACCCATCCTCCTACCCTTTCCCTGTAGCCCTGCATTTCCCATGGCTAGTCTACCTAATCCACACACCTGAACACTACGTGCAGTTTGAGCATGGTCTATCCTCCTAGCCTGCACATCTTTGCACTGTGGGAGGTAAACAGAGCAGCTGGGAGAATCCCATACAGACATGGGGAGAACATTGAAATGCCACACAGACATTCACCAGATAGTGGAATTGAACCTAAGCGCTGTGAGGCAGCAGTGCTAATCACTGAGCCACCATGCTGCATGGTCATGATCGCAAGTGACAGTGAAAATGCTGTAGGGGTGACCTTTAAATATCTGTAAAGGGGTCAAACAGCTTAATCAATGCATAAAGTCCTTAGCTTCCAGTTGTACAAAGTGTAGGTTTATTTGGGGAGATACAAAGCTTCCAAAACTCATTGACTCCATCATTCACACATAGTAGAGGATGGAGATCATATTGGATTTTGAGCTGGCTGTTAAATCTGTTGCAATTGTAGGTGAAACAAATCATCCTCAATTGAAAGGCACTGCCTGGAAAGAATTAGGTTGCTAATAACCCCTGACAAAATTGCTTCCATTTCCTCAGTTTGTTTTGTTCAGTGTCATCATTGAAATTAATGCACATTTTCAACTATATTAATGAATCCTCAAAATTCCAACATTCTGAACTGTATACTCAACGATAACAAATCAGTTTTGTGATTTCTTTTCCAATTTTTTGTCCAGAGTAACACCCGTTGTTCTTCCCCATCCAAAAATGGATATTTTAATTTCCCCCTTCTCCATTTACATGCGTCGATAATTTTGTTCCCTTCCCACAAGGCAGCATGTTACTCACAATCCCTGCATTTATTGTCCAAACCTAATTGGCCTGGAGGTGGTGGTGGTGAGCTGTCTTCTTGAATGGTAGCAGTCCCTGCAAAAACTCTTCCACGGCACTGGTAAGCCGAAAATTCCAGGATATTGACCCATCAACTATTAAAAGGAAAAGTGATTTATTTCACATTCAGGATAGTGTGCAACTTGGTGACCGAAGATGGAAAAAGGTCATGATCATAGGAGGTGCTGTTGAAAATCCATGACCAGAGTCACTACTGCACCTTATGAAGGGGGGTACACACTGCAACAGCATTGTTTAAACAAGTGGCAGAATATTAGTTATGTTGAAAGGAAAATGCCTTCTCCTGAAAAGTACTGAATTTCTTTTTTGGAGTTGCACTCATGCAGACAGACGGACAGTAATCTATCACATTCTTGTCTTTTTCATTGTAGATGATGTAAAGGATTTGGAGTGCATGAGAATGTAGATAAAATAGATTTTGACAATCACCTTTTCCCTCTGTTTCCCAAATTATCTCACACTATTATTCATAGCATAACCCCAAAAGTATTATTGTTGCAAAAGTTAAAACAGACGCAGGACTATAAAACTGGGACTGAACCATATTTGAATGCCCTGGTTCGATTTCTGAGAAAAATTACTTAGTCTTGCCTTTCCTCATATGGCATAGTTGGAGATTATTAGTCCATATTAAAATACTCAGGCTTGGACACACCATCAGAACCCAATGTACTGGGATCGATGGGCAGCACTGTAATACTGGCTCCTGAACTGTATTGCTTATCTATAGTTGAAATACTTGTAATTTTCTGACCACACAGTAATACCAAGTGAAATTTATTACATATGCAAGCTCGATCATGATTTCTAAGTTGTGTGCCTATTAAGTGGGATGGCAGAAATATGGCTTCCTCTATCTTTATCCACCAAATAACTTTTGCTGGAAAGACTAGAGAATAAATCAGAAAATGCAAAGCAGGTAATAAAAACAAAAATTTTCTCAGCTGTATTTTCATCATGCATGTCAGCACTCAAATGTAAAAAATGGTTCATTCCTGATCAAATTGAAACTCAAGCCACAAAAAATTGTGGACAAGAATTATTTATGCTGACAGTAATGCATACAGTTAGACCATCTTTTCTCTGACATGCTTGGAGTTACACAATGCTGGAAATCAACTTGCTTTGTTTATTTCTTTGGAATTTAACACAAATTTAATTTTACACCGGACCTATCTGCTGACACAAATAACAAATGTCCCCTTGACTGAAATATTGGTTACTTGTCCCACTGTGGGCCATTGGGGATAATGTCTTTCACTCATTAATGTATTGATCTGTAAGGAATCACAAAATTAATGGACTGATTTTAATAAAACTTCATACAGATATGGCCCTGAGAAAAACTGATTTGTTACTGTTGAACATACAAATCAGAATTTTGGAATTTTGAGGATTCATTAATGAAGGAAAATGGAATAAATTTTAAGTGACCTTTTTATTCTTCACAATAAAAAGTTGTACAAGAATGTTGTGGCTTGTTGCCATTTGTACCAGCTATCAAAATGTGTGCAGGGTTTTCAGAACAGGTTGCTAGATATTAATTGATGTGAAATCCCCTCAACAGAGGTGGAATTTCTTATAAAGGCTTCTATTACTATAAAGCTGGTTAAAAAAGGGAAATCCTGAGGAAGTGCATAATTGTAATAAGAGTTGTGACTGGAGAATGCACTCTACTGCAGCTTCTTCATCCCATTATTGTGTTTTAGTACTTTCCCCTTCTCAAGCTTTGCTTTTCTTGGTCCTCTATTCCCCAAGCTGCATGGTCTGCTTTGCTTTCCAATGAGTTTAGACTTTATTCTGCAAACAATCTCAATATTCTTTGAGGCATGATTTCACACTGCAGACCTCAAAAATCGATAATCAATTATTTCCAAGAGATTCTCTCTCTAATTTAATCAAATAGTATTTCCTGAAGTCTGAATTACCCAGGAGATAACATGTGCGTTAATAATTCAAGATTACAGACATTACAAAGATGGCTAATATTTTCTATTTTGTTTATAGTTACAGAAGTAACTTCCATACCAAGTATGGAAATCTCTATGACTGGAACAAGTGAAGGGGTCATACAGTAAAAGGCGCACTTCTGCCACACAAACATTATTACAATTACAAAGGTCCTTCTTGGGATTTTTCTTCCCCACTTGGTTGATTCTACAACTAAAACTGAAAATAAAACCTATTAAAAGCTTTTACTAAGCAAAGGAAACTTTAGGCCAATCTACATCCAACAATATGTCCTGAAAACTCTGCTCATATTGCTTGCAAATTTCATCTCAGTAGCTGAGACTATCAATAACATTTTATTTAAAATATGAAAGAACCAGGATGCAGTCTTATAACTTCAAAATTAATTAGTCCTTCCTTAAGCTATAGCTTGTGTACTATTTTTTGTTTGAAACAATATCTATTTGTGAAACATGTGCTACAGATAGAAGAACAAAAGTAAAAAAATGATCACTCACCAATTCAAATGTTTTCCACCACAAATGTATTACCTAGTTAGTAATACATTTACACCTTTAGATATTGGGTTGAGGCAATAGGAGATGAGCCCAAAAGGTGTGCTTTTATTTAAACACCTTTAATTTCATAACAGTGCCAACAATTCTTACACCAGTAAAAATACATAAATTGGCTGAAGGATAAAAAGTGCCTCGAATAAGCTTTATGGAGCTGTCTTAGAGGTAGCAAGAGATTGAGAGAACAGTATAGTTTCCACGAGATTAGAAACATCTAAATTGAATTTCTGGCAGCATCAACTCCTCCTCAATGTTCCTCCCCATACCCCCAAGGATTGAACACAACCTTTCATTGGCTGTCAAGTTTGATTGATCATTTTCCACACACATTGTCCAATGACACATTACCTTTAAGAATTGCAGGGATTTTTTTTAAGCCTTTCAGCTTTAAGTAATACAGTTACACATTTCAGAAGATATCAACATATGTAATCCTCTGCTTTCAATGGGGCTCAATTATCTGTAATGCATTGCACTTATTCTAAAAGCATTAAAGACATACTGCCTCAAGTCATCATTCAAAATATATTGCACAGCACAGCTGGGGATTCATGTTACATATCTGTGTTGTATTAAAAGATACTGCAGCTTTTGTAGTCTGAGCTTGATAGGTATCAGCAATCAAGGCCTCATCAAGTTGTGTGCTATTGGGTTGTTACAATTTTAGGAAAGCAGTAAGATTTGCTGGTTTGGGCATCATTTTGTTCCAAGCTGTTCTCCTGATTTTATTGCCAATATGTAGAATCTCATTAATGTCTTCATATCACTTTTTGCCACACCATGTGGATTTGTCTGTTAGAATGACTTATTCTATACATGTGATAAATAGCTGTTATCAAACATGTTCAGTGAACCATATCCTTTCACATGGAATACACTGAACCAGAATTAAAATTCAACAAAACAAGCCTCCTACCAGACTGCGATAGCCAATCCACTGTGATTTAGTCAAGAGTCTGACATTTTAATCAGAGCCGCATACAAATGCCCTCTTCTTGTTCCTGTTTCCAGTATGATTATAATTAAAACCCTAAGAGGTAGTAGCTATGCAAGAAAAACAGGTTAAATTGAGCAGAGTAAGATTTTCATTGATGAAAAGCAACAGCTGACCATGCTGCCTCACCAATCAGCTCAATAAGGAGCAAATTGCTGCAGATGCTGGAATCTGCACCAAAAACAAACAAAAAATGCTGGCGATCACAACGGGTCAGACAGCATCCATGGAGAGAAAGCAAGCTAACTTTTCAAGTCGAGATGACTCTTCAGGCTGTGATAGCCAGCTTTTTTTTTGTTTACAGCTCATTAAGGAAGCCGTGCATAGCCGCAACTTCTCTGTCCAACTCCAGGCAGCACAAAAGGAGTCAAAGACATACGACAGAATTAATTTCATTTGTAAAAATATTTCAAATTAAATTGGTTTCACTCAATTCAAATGAATGTGCATCATCTTTATATGTTGGGACAAGCTTAGAGAGAGTTTAATGTATTGGCTCACCACATGGCTTGCACCTGATCATGGCAACTGAGGAGTTTGGGATGTTCCTTTTGTAGAAAAACACTTTAACATAAACATTAAATAAAATGAAATGTGAGAGTCCAGGATTCATTGAGTGGGATACAGCTAAACTTGCAGTCTCACCAGCCCTCCCTTCTGTACCTCACGAAGGATATGGGTCTCTCAAGAGTGCTTGAAGTGACCAGTGAATTCAACAGTTTAAACACAAAAGGGACTTTGCCTGCCAATATCCTGAGATGGGCACATTTGGATAGCACCGACACGTGTTAAAACCCTCATTTTCTTACTTTGAGGCACTATCCCTTTTCTCTCTTAAAACCAGGCATTTCCCTTCCCAGTCTTCCAAACTCACAATTTACTTCAATATTGGTGAGGAAGGGTCACTCAGCCCAAAAAGTCTCCACATTTCAACCACCCTAGGGTGATGTGAAACCTCCCATCTTGCCTCAGTTATCCAATACATTACTACATTGTGGGCTCTATAAAATCCATCCAGCCGCCTCATATCAAATCATACAATCACCTTCAGCTACTGAAGAACTACATTTGGTAATGCACGCCAAGTGGAGACAGTAGGAACTGTTGATAGTAGGAACTGAAGTCTGAGACAACAAGGTGTAGAGCTGGATGAAATTTCTGAAGAAAGGTCTACACATGAAATGTCAGCCTTTCTGTTCCTTTCATTCTGCTCGAAAAAAGTGGAAACTTTTTTTGAGATCCATTAAGGCAACGAGAGAGCAGAAGACATAGTAAAATATTGAATGGAAAACTATATAATTCAAACTTGAAAGATCTCTGAATAACTCATTGTTTCTTTCATCAGCCAGGAATAGATATCACCATCAGGGTCAATAAGCTCCAATTCACAATCCTGTGAATGTCACCATTAATAGGGGGAGTGGGCTTGGGCCCGATACAAACGTATTTCGATAAGGGTTATGAATGTTTAAGTACTGGGGGGCTTGCTTACCCTATCTGACAAGTAGACATCTGTTGTGCAGATTTATCGATACTGTTTGAACCCCAGTGAGGAGTGGAGGTTAGGGAGGTAAGGACACCTCAGAAATACACAGTTTAGATAAATGTAAAAAGTCAGTCAGCGACCAAAAGCAAAAATCCCTCACAAACACAAACCAAATTCAGCTCCAAATTGAAGCATAGAATAAAGGTGTCTGGTAGATTGATCTGCTGTCTGTTATGAGTGTGCCCTTTAATGAAGGCAATAACGAGAAATTTATAACTGAATAAAAACTAAAACTGCGGATGCTGTAAATCAGAAATAAAAATAGTAATTTCTAAAAAAGTTCAGCAGATCTGGCAGCATCTGTGAAGAGAAATCAGAGTTAACATTTCGGGTCGAGTGACCCTTCCTCAGACTTGCTGAGTTCTTCAAGCTATTTCTGTTTTGGTTACTTATAACAAAATATTTGATGCAACTCAAACTCCATAACCCATGCAGGCCAAGCAGCATCTTCAGATCATTTTTCTGATGAAGGGTCTAGGCCCAAAACGTCAGCTTTTGTGCTCCTAAGATGCTGCTTGGCCTGCTGTGTTCATCCAGCTCCACACTTTGTTATCTCGGATTCTCCAACATCTGCAGTTCCCATTATCTCTCTCCAAAACCCATGTTCTTTGTTAAAAAAAAACATTGTTGTTGTCTAAACAATGCGTAGAGAGATGTTATTACACTCCTCTGGAGCAGGTGGGACTTGAACTCGGGCCTCCTCAGACAGGGGTTGGGACTCTGCCACAAAAGGGTCTGCGGTCTTGTTTAAAATTTATCACGATGTCATCAATGGATGGGCTTCAGTTCCAGAAATCTTCCCGAAATAATTTAACGCTAGCACCAATGCTGTCAGTGATGCTGTAGAGCACTGCTATCGAAATGGGACTAACTACACTCACTTGAAATTAACAATCACTTCCCTTTTTGCAGAAGGATTTAACGAACTTGAATTTCTTATCCATCGCAAGACAAATAACTTAATTCGACCCAGTGGCACATGTTTCGAACTGTACAAAAACACCTTTAGTTAATTATTTTAATCAGCTGTGTAACTGGTGTTTGTATTTACATTTTTCTAAAAAAGAGAACGAAGCATTCTCAACATCCGCAGCACACGTGCATCTACTCAGGAAGACTGTGGATTAAAGTCTCCCCAATTTCCGTTCATGGTTGTATAATCTCATTAAGGTGCAGTGAATGAGAACGTGTGCATAAATTATAGATCCGTTTGTGCCCAGCTTGGTTGGAGTTCAAATTGAAAGAGGAAGCCTAGCGTGTGTTGAAGTGCATTAAACACCAATTAATGCACACACTGGTCGCTGCTGCATGAATACTGCTGTTGAACATCTGAATGAATTTGTAGATAAGTAATTGTGGTATGTACACAGTTCTCAAAGCGTAAACTTCCCCTTACTGTTCGTAATATCTATTGCCATTGTTTATAATAGGTGTTAAAGGATCCATTGTAAAGACGTTACTTATTGTATTTTGCAACATAAGTAAAACAATGATGGAGCAAGCATTATTCACAGCTAGATGTCCATTACTGAAGTTGTTTATCTAACAAGATTTGATACAATCACATAGAGTCATAGAGTTGGATAGCATGAAAACAAACCCTTCACTCCAGGCCATCCTAAATAAATCTAGTCCCATTTGCCAGTATTTGACCCATTTCCTTCTAAACCCTTCCTATTCACATACCCATCCAGATGCCTTTTAAATGTTGTAATTGTACCAGCCTCCACCACTTCCTCTAGTAGCTCGTTCCTGATGTGTAAAAACCAAAAGAACTGATAATGCCGTAAATCAGGAATAAAGATAATGTCGCTGGCAAAGCTCAGCAGGTCTGGCAGCATCTGTGAAGGAGAAAGCTGAGTTAACGTTACAGGTCTGGTGACCCTGCCTCAGCATTTTGTTTTCATTCCTTACACGTGGTACCCTCTATGTGAAAAGGCTGTTTAGGTCCATTTTATACCTTTCCCCTCTCACCTTAAATGCTCTAAATCAGAAACAAAAACAGAAATCGCTGGAAAAGCTCAGGGAGCTCTGAGGAAGGGTCATTCGACTCTGAAACCTTAACTCTGACTTCTGTCCATGGTAACTCTGACTTCTGTCCATGGTAACTCTGATTTCTGTCCATGGTAACTCTGACTTCTGTCCATGGTAACTCTGATTTCTGTCCATGGTAACTCTGATTTCTGTCCATGGTAACTCTGATTTCTGTCCATGGATGCTGCCAGGCCTGCTGAGCTTTTCCAGCAATTTTGATTTTTGCTTTTGATTTACAGCATCCGCAGTTCTTTGAGGGTTTTATTTAAAAGCAGGAATAGGCAATTCGGGCCATCAAATCTGCTGTGCCGTTTGATATGATCATGGCTGAGCTCATCTCAGTCTCAGCTCCACTATCCTGTCCTCTTTCTCTAGCCCTGTAATCCATTACTAACTAAAGATCTGCCTGTCTCCTCCTTGATCTTGCTCAATGTCCCAGCATCCACCTTACTCTGGGCTGGTAAATGTTCACCACCCTTTGAGACAATTAATATGGCTACACAATGAAGAGCAGTGGCAATTAGCAGCACATTTTACTTATAATTTTAGTATTCCAGCTCAGAACCTGGCCCAACAGGAGTGTAGATCAGAAATGTAGGAGTGGAGGGCAATATGAATTTTGTTCCCAAGCTGCCAATGTGCAGTTCAGTGAAGGTTCATTAGGATGATCGCTGGCATGGAGGGATTGTCTTATGAACAAAGGCTAAACAAGTTAGGACTCTACTCACTGGAGCTTAGAAGAAAGAGAACTGATCCAACTGAAATATATAACATTCTTAAGGGTCTTGATGGGATAAATTCTGAGAATGTTTCTTGTCCATTGGAGAGTCGAGGACCAGATGATATAGTCCCAGAATAAAGGGTGCCGATTGAGGACTGAAATGAGGAGGAATTCCTTCTCTCAGATGGTTATGGGTCTTTGGAAACAAAAGCAGAAAGCAGAACATGTTTGCCTGCAAAGAAGACCCCAAGCTCCCACTTGCCTGCCAGTTTAACACAACACCCTGTTCCCTGGCCAACATCTCTATCTGTGCCTTGCTACAGTGTTCCAGCAAAGCTCAACACAAGCTGGAAGAACAACACCTCATTTTCCGCTTGAGGGCCCTGCAACCCTCCACACTCAATATTAAGTTCAATAAAAACCAAAAGAACTGCGGATGCTGTAAATCATGAAAAAAAAGTTGCTGGAAAAGCTCAGCAGGTCTGGCAGCATCTGTGGAGGAGAAAAAAAGAGTTAACGTTTTGGGTCTGGTGACCCTTCCTCAGAAAATATTGAGTTCAATAACTTTAGGGCCAGAACTCTCCCATGTCGCAGCCTCCCAACCTCACACACTAGGCCTGGTTATCACATAGCCTGCCACTGCACATTATCTATTGCCAACCACTAACAATCTCCATTAACCCTCCTAGCCAGCTCGTTATCCATGCTTTTGTTTATCCAACTGCTCTTTTCTCTGTTTGGCCTCTACCCCCATCCATTGTGTACACCTTACCCACTCCCCCACCCTAACTTTTGCATATAAACCAACATTTTGCTAGCTAACGTCCGTTCTGAGGAAGGGGCATCGAACCCAAAACCTTAACCCTGATTTCTCTTCACAGATGCTGCCAGACCTGCTGAGCTTTTCCAGCAACTTTGTTTTTGTTCCTGATTTACAGCATCAGCAGCGCTTTCTGTTTTTATGGGTCTTCAGAAGTCCTTGCCACATGGAGCTGTGGGGACAGGGTCGTGTGTGTTTTAAAGGATGAGATGGGTAGGTTCTTGATCAGTCTCACATGAGGAATGTGGGATCAGCCACAATCCTATTGAATGCCAGAGCAGTCTCAAGGAGCCTAATGGCCTACTCCCATTCCCATTTCTTATGGCATTTTCCCATGTGACAAATATCATCACTAAGTGTGATGACAGTTTCTCAAATCTTTCCCCTGATTTAAGAGTGCGACACCTTAGCAATGTTCAAACCAAAGCCAGTGCCATCCCACTTGTAAGCTCTGTCCTTCAACACACTCTATAAGTGATTAGTGTTTATTCTTCAAGATACAATGACAGTAATGTACTCACCATGCAATAGTTTTGATTTATTTTTCTAATCAACCTGTACGGAGATGTTATTACACACCTCTGGAGCAGATGGGACTTGAACCCTGGCCTCCAAGTCTGAAGCAGGGTCACTACCATTACACCACAAGGTGTCCTACACAGTCATGTTGATGTTTAAATCTGGTTGGTTATCCTTTCCACTGTATTTTTGATTTGCAAACTTCTGCCACATGCTTACATTTGGTAATCACACGAACCTTGCATGTGACTTCAACCAGCTTCCTCATCCTCTGAGTTACAGATTTAAACATCATCTGGATATTTTGATTACTATTATTGTAGCCCTGCATTTTACAAATTGTAGATTCTATTTAAGTGAAGGATGCAATTATCTGATTGGCTCTAATTGCTGTAGAATTAGTTTAAACAAAACAGAGGCTCTATTCTTTCGCTATGTCCAGATGATTAGTGGCTGCTAACTTGCAGTGGAATTCAGTGGACCAAAGATAAGACATAAGTTGATGGTGGCGAACAAATAGAGGAATCTATAAGGTGGGACCTGTTTGACAGACCTAGGATCCCCTCATTTGTCTTAAACAGTCTTTTCAGACAGCACTAAAAGAAAGCCAAGAATTGCAGATGCTGAAACAAAAACAGAAATTGCTGGAGAAATTCAGCAAGTCTGAGTTACTTGTCGAAATGTTAACTCTGTTTCTCGCTTTCCACAGATGCTGCCAGATCTGCAAAAGACTTTGTGGTGAAGTGGTCATTTCATGGTGGTACCTGGCCATAATTCTCTGCAAACTAATATCATTAACAGCAGGGTACTAATTGCCCAGATTCATTCATTTTCAGGTTGTTACAAGCAGCAGTTTTAATCTCACAGGTCATGGATCAATACACACTTTACAGGGCCTATGAAATATCTTCATTCTCACCTCCATCATTTTTATTTCAGGTAATAATTGCACCTGGGCAGAAAGATCAACTACTAGCCTAGTATTAAACCATGACAAGACCAACACCATAAGAATCACCAGAAAATTTTACAATTCCCCCATCCTCTATGGGGTATTGTGAAGCAGAAATTAAGCACCTGTCCACAGTGGGAATACTGCTTCACCAATATTCTGTAGGAACTCTCTGTGTGATATCCTGGATTCTTAATTAGGCAGCAGAAATCTCCAAGAGTGTTACAGTACAGGTAACTAGTTAATTCTATGTGAAGATGCAGGAATCCATTCTGAATGCGACATCAAGTATTTCAATTTTTACAACACTTTGAAATAAAAGGCCAATAAATAGAGTGTACAGCCTTTGCTCTCGGATAGAATGTAACATTCATTAATCCCTCCTTTCCATCCCCGTACTTTATTAGTCAGCAAAGATGGCCAAGTGTTACATTAACAGAGGAGTAGTAGAGATAACAAGGTGTAGAGCTGGATGAACACAGCAGGCCAAGCAGCATCAGAGGAGCAGGAAGGCTGATGTTTTGGGCCTAGAGTATATCAGCCACAGTTAAATTCCAAGGTGATTTTTAAAAAAATATAAATGTGCTCTTACAAGCGACTGAGCATTTGTTTTATCAATAAATCACCCATGGGACTTTTCACCCATTATCCACCTCAACTAAACCATTGTACTTCCTACTCATGAAATTATGTACAATGTGGATCACAAAAGGTGAGTATAAACGCATTTAAACCTTTGATAAGTGTAAGTTGATACGCTTTGGAAGACAACAAGATAAGGGAGTACTCAGTGAATGGCAGGACACTAGGAAGCTCAGAGGGACTTTGCAGTGCTTGTCACAGATCCTTGAAGGCCACAGGGCAGATTAATAGGGTCATTAAGCTAAACAGAACACATGCCTTAACACTTACACAGATTATAATAGCCAGGAGATTATGTTGTAGCTATACAGGACTTCAGTGAGGCAGCCACAGCTGGAGTATTGTGCACTATAGGAAGGATGAGATTGTACCGGTGGGGGTGCAAGGGAGATTCACCGGGATGTTGCCTGGGATGGAGCATTTCAGTGACAAGGAGATGCTCGGGTTGTCTTCTTTACAGCAGAGAAAGTTGAGGGGGGCCCGAAAGAAGTGTATAAGGTTATGAGTGGGAATAGAAAGCAGCTGTTCCCCTTAGTTGAAGTATCTATACAAGGGGGCATATTTTAACGTGAAATGTAGGAGGTTTACAGGTATTTGAGGAAAACATTTCCACCCAGAAGGTGGTCAGGATCTGAAATGCATTACCTGGGTAGTGGTTGAAGTGGGTAACCTTTAAAAAGTACTTGGACGGGCACTTGAAGTGCCATAATATTCAAGGCTATAGGTCAAGTACTGGAAAGTCAGACTAATGCAGATGTAATATATTTTTGATGGTACAGACTTGATGTGCTGAAGGGCCTCTCTGTATTAACATTCCATGAAGGTGAAGGCCAGTTTATTGTAATTGGAAGGGGGCCTACTGCACTTTAAAACAAAAACCACTTCTTTAGACATGTTATTTAACACATCTGGAGTGGATGGGACTTGAACTATGGCCTCCTGGCTCAGAGGTAGCAACACTACCACTGCAACTCAACAGCTCTGTCAAACTGGATGTTTTCTATCCCACACAGCAAGCCATGCCTAGCGCTATCTGGTTAATGTGCTAACCAGAACCTACTGTTTTATGCCATTAGTTCTTTATATGTTTGTCACACCTTTGATTCTTTTTGTGTATTTATTGTTACTTAATCCACTTGAATATGACAGTTCATTCTAGGCTATCTTTCAGAAAAAAAATTTAAATATGCATGTTTACGTCTAATTTATTTGACTGTAAGGTTAAAGATTAATCCAAATTGTAAAATATTGCTGCACAAAACAGGAAAATAAACAAAGGAGGTGTATAAGATAGTTAGTACCAGCATTAATTCCCTGTTATAGCAAGAAACGCTATATTCAACAGCTTCACCTCTGCACTCTTTCTTGATTCCCTGGAAAAGGTATTTTTCACTTTTCATTTGAGACCAATACCATGCCAAGGAAATTTAAAAATGAAAAAAAAATATTCAAGCTTTAACACCCAAAAACACAAACTTTAAACTGCAACTGCCTGGCTGATGAACATGAGACAGACATCATAAATGTTTTTCCTGGTCTGCCAACAGGAAAAACAAACAGAGTTTCTTGATACAAGAATGTTGTCTAAGTAACTGTGACTGAAACCTCTGCAGAGTCTGAAACCTAATCCTTCTCCCTATCTGTTCCCAGACTTTGTTTATTTTGATGCTTTTCTTGAAGAATCCATAAACTGTCAGTTTACTGTCTCTGCAGTATTTGAGAAAAATATCTGAATCAGAGTTGGTAATGTAGCTACCTACTTGCTTTGTGGTTTGTAGTGTATCATTTCTATACAATTGAAAACTATCGAGAACAGTTTTCAGTGTTTTCAAATTGTCTGTGAGACAATCGATCATCATGGTGGTGCTGGCCCTCAGTGAAAATTGATAGCAGCAAGGACACAATATTTTTTGCTTTACTGTAGTGTATGCTGAATTTGCTGGTCTCAACCGGGATTAGCTCTGCTTTGTGGTCCAAGACAATGAATTCCCCACAGGGCTTTTCTTACTTCCAAAGGAGCACCGGAAATTCTCTGGTCTCCCAATAAAATAGAATAGCAATCTATTGTCTTGCATTCTTATAAAAAATTGCACTGAACAATGTTACAAATTGCCATACTACAGCACCTGTGTTAATGACAGAAGTCATAGGCAAGAAAGCTAAGGAAGTATAAAGGGATAAGCCATGCTGAACCTTTTTCCATTGGTTAGCTATCTATTACTGCAAATCTGTGAGCTTGTGACACACTACCTGGTTTATTGAGACTGGCATCTGATGCCTAATCCTTCCTTATCTTGAAGGAACTGTCTCTGTACTACTGCTGCAGAGTGCTTCCAATTTAGCTACAGAATTCTACTAGTGAGCAAAGACAATTATATATTTGCAAAGCTTTTAGGTAATATCAAGAGAAGGATTGTTGCTGCCTCCCCTGACCCATTCCCCCCTCCTCACCTTGTGCATATTAAGCAGTAAGTAGCTATTATTAAAACAAAGTGATAATTAATTGCAAGCGGGAGGAGTGACAGATCTAGACTGAAGTTATCCTCACCATTCCTAGTGAGAAGCTTCAACCAACTTTCAGTTTCCAACAAAATGAAGACGTGTTTGTTTGATAATATCAGCTTCAAACCTGGAGTTCACATCAAAAGTTAACGGTGTCATGATACTCATTCTGCTCCCTTTATTAAGAGTCTTTCTCCATTCATGGTCAGTCAGAAAACACTTCAGAGCGTTAACAGAAGTGTTCCTACGTAGTTCCTATGTTTCAAATGAAACACAGCTCACTGTTCCATCTGCAGATCACCATGTTTGGAATCAAGTTCTTTCTGGATTTTGATTTTTTTATGACATTAAAATACCTAACTGCAAATGTGTGAAAATACCATTGATATAAAATTTTATCTGGATTCTAAAACAGCATTTAAACATTGTTTTAATTTTCCAAATATTGTACCTTCCATGCTTCGATTTCCAAAGTACTGTATTAAAATGATGTCAATGATGACCAGAAAAGTACAGATAGCTGGGGTTTCTGAGCAGATCTCTGAACTACTGAGGGTAAAGTGTCTAGATGTTTCAGAATTCAGTTGGCTCCTGTCAAAACAGTAATATCATAGTTAATTCAAACAACAAGTACTCTAGGTTAGGATTAAAGCAGTGAAAGTAATTTCTTAACATCATTTGTTTAGCATTCACTTTGAAATGTCAGTATGTAACTGCATATAAAGTTATTATAATCATTATTTAAATTTTCCCTTGGTTGGAAGACCATTTAAGGTTTTTACTGTCTAGCTTAGCTAGATCCCACAGCTCAACTGAGTTTCTGGAAATCAGAAGGACACTATTCTACATTTCACATGAATAATGGAATGAAGAAACAAACCAAAATGTATTCTTTCTCTGAGAGAAATAGGTTTGATATTAATTAATCTGTGGAAAATGAAACTAATAATGTTGACTATATTTCTGTTATTACCACCAGAGAAGCAATGTATCATAAATTCCAATTTTACCCTTTTTATTAGTTTTATTTTATGTATTCATCATTCAGGCTGGTTTTCAGCATTCTACTGGGCTTCACGATGTGAGAAAAGTATTAATGGCTAGAACGTCCTATGTATAGTCTATCATCCTTCATCAATATCAATCCGTACTTATACAAGAAATAAATAACATTATGGTCTCAAGGTTACCAAATTGTGGCAGTTATTACTTTTGAACATTGGCTCTTTTCAAAGACTCTCATTCTGCATCAAATAGATTCATGTTCCAACCTGCACAACTCCCCCATTCCCCAAATCTACTGCAGAGTTTGTTTTACACACGTCTCCCTGAGTGTTCTACTTATTATCTTACAAATGGCACCACCTAATGTTCCAGAGTTGAAAAAAATCAACTCATGATCTTCAAATATTAGAGACAAATGCTATTTATAAGTGTTTGCCACTGCACTTCAAGAAAACCAGCACAAGTTATTTTATGAAATTACATAAATCAACATGGTGATAGAATATTCCTTACCACTTTCATATCATCAAAATCAAAATACTTGCACATCCTTCATTATATGTTTCTATCTCTACTATTCTGCTGTGCACTATGATTGGTAACTTGTCCACATTCCAATGAAGCAATTTCAGATTAAGGTCTCATCTCATTCAAGGAATAGATGAACATGAGTCCAAGATTAAGAGCGATACTCTACAACCTGTCAGTAATGGAAATCTTGGGGAATGACAAAGATTTGAGAATATCATGTGGAAATGTCAGGAAGAAAGCAAGGTAAAATGTATTTATACAGCAACTTTCATGTCTTCAAAATGACCCAAAGCTCGTTCCCATCAATGAAATACATTTTGAGGCATGATCATTGCTGTGTGGGAAATATATATTCTGATAAGCACAATAAATCCCACAAAGAGCAATGTGATGTGACTACATTATTTGCTGGTGATGCTTATTGAGCATGAGATATCGGCCAGGACATTAGAGAGAAATCTTTGCTTGTAATCAAAAAGACATCATGGGATCTTTCACTGTATCCAGCTTAAGCGACAGACACAGTTTTAATTTAACATCTCATTTGAGAAATGGCACTTCTTATAGTGCGACATTCCCTCACTATTGCACATAGCGTCAGCCTGGATTTTTTACATTAAAGGCTCTGCCATGGGACTTGAATCCAACATCTTCTGACTTGGATGTAAGACTACTATTGACTGATACATGCCTGACACACCTCCTGTGTAAGACACTCAACAGGTCCATAATTCTACCTGATTTTTTTAAAAAATCCGTTCTTGGTTTCTCAGTTTACAGATCAGTAGAGCAATTGCTTTAAAAAAGGTGGAGACTGTTAAATCACTGAACTATCAGAAAATGTAGAAAGCTTTTGGAGGAGATTGCTAAGGATATTGCCAGGAATAGAGAAATGTGAGGAAAATTGGATAAGCTGTGGCTTTGGGCCCAAGGAAACAGAGGAATAATTTCTTTGAAATGTAGAGCATTGAGTGCCCATGATAGAGCAAATTGAACGGGTTAATGTTTTGTGGCACAGCAATAACCAGAAGGTATAATTTAGCCCATTGACAGAGGAGTTTGAGAGGTGTTAAGGAGAGTTTTCTTTCAGCCAGAGGATCATGGGGACTGAATTCATTTCCTGATCCAATAGTCAAGACAAAGATCCACATCATAATAAAAAACCTACCAGATAATACATTTAAAGCATTGTAATTTACAAAACTATGGACTAAAACCTGGAAAGTGAGATGAAACTAGATAACTCTGTTGGCACTGATACAATGGGCTGAACAGTCTCCTGTTGTGCTATAAATTTTAGTTGTCTCTTAAAACGGCTTTTGGAACACAGAGCTATGATTCAATTCTAGCATGCAGATTTTTGAAGAAATGATTGTAATTATTAAGCTTGAAACACATGAAGAGACAAGTCTGTGGCCCTTCCACTTCTGCGCTTTCCCCCCAACTGTCTGTTCACTTGCTTTTGTTGAATCACTACAGTATGGAAACAGGCTATTTGGCCTTTCAAGTTCACACTGACCATCTGAAGAGCGTCCCATCCATTCCTGGTAATCCTGCATTTCCATTGGCTAATCCACCTAATTTGAACATTCCTGAACACTATTGGCAATTCAGCATGGCCAATCTACCTAACCTGCACATCTGTGGTCTGTGGGAGAAAAACAGAGTATTCGGCAGAAACTCAAACAAGCATGGGAGAATGTGTAAGTTCCATGCAGACAATCACTGGAGGGTGGAATCAAACTTGATCCTTTGGGCTGTAAGGCAGCAGTGCTAACCACTGAGCCACTGTGCCACTTTTTACAATCACACTAAATAATTCATACATGTGTATACTGTAATTTGTTTTTAACTTTTCCTTAGGACTTTTCAAAGCACTTTGCGGTCAATGAATTATTGAATTGTGTTCGCTGTTTCTTTGGAAAGCATGATCTTAAAAAAGGCTTGAAGAAACAATGTTACGTTGGGTATGGGATGATCCATGTCAGCATGAAGTGGAACCTCAGTTTAAAAACTGAATGGAAAAATACCATTTTCAAAAATACAGTAGTTCCTCAATATTGTACTACATTATCAGCCTGAAGTTCAATTCATGAAGTAATGCATGTATATCTATTATCTTCTGACTGTTGTTAATGGGCCAAGCTGTCATATATATTTGAACAAATCACAGGTATTGTAACATTATAATATACTAATTACTGGCTACTTTAATATATATTAAAGTCTCATTCATCATAAATGTTTTTAAAAGGTCAATTATGAACCTAACAAAGGAGACCGATATTGAGGAAAGATCAAAACCATATCCAAATAGACTTACAACAACAATGTTCTACCCTTGAAAATGTTTTCTGCGCAAATTAATTTAATTCTTTAAAGAAAAATAATTTGCCTTAGTGTGTTTCATTGTTTTAATTCTGTGAAAACTGTAGTCACAGGGTATCATATTGAAGCTTCCACTGCTGTTAACCCTCGAATCACTTTCCAGTAAGTGAATGGTGCTAGTAATGCAGACCATGCTTATCTTAATTATAGTCTGAGCAGTACATTAGGAGTTGAACCTAGATTAGGCTAGCAGCTTTGTAAGTAAATAAGTGGAGATTGTTATGCCACTTAAACTGTGACTTTGATAAAGAAATAAAATGTCCTTGAACCCAGACCTTTAACTGAATTGATGGATTCAGAGGTTAAAAGCAGAGTTATTGTTCAGTGTCCATTCACAGTGCTGTTTCTAGTAGGAAGCAGTTTTACTTGCTTTAACTCCCTACACATTTTTACCAGTTTCTCTTGAGCCATCTGTGGAGTCACAAAGAGAAGCCAATGTATTTCCTACAGATGGAGCAGAAAACTAGCTGGTAGATCATCACACATTTCACTTCTAGGTGTGATGTAGATATATTCTAGTCATATCAGCCAGTTGGATCTCTTATGAGCATATACTGTTCCAAACATGAGTACGTTTTATAGGAATTATATATCTGATGAATTTTTTGCACAATGTTACCTCTACCCCTTAATTTGTCAAATAGGGACTAATGAGGCTCCACAGAGTCCTCCAAATGTAATTATTATCATAGCCTTAAGAAAGCATGATGTATAGTAGTGACTCAAATTTCATTGTATTTAGCCTGAAGGTTCCCTTTGTTAAAAATTATGGATCAGAGAATCTGTTGTCCAACAACATTACTGATTCTATTTCAGGATAGAAATGAAATTGTCTGAACTGATGGTGGCTGCTTTAGTTGTAACAGAAAAAAAAATAACAAAACATGTCCATGATTTTTCAATAGTTCACAGAAGCCTGAACTCTCAGACATTAGTTGATTAATTTCATTGTTAAAGAGTGCATTAGGGCATAAAGACACTAATAGCAAAGTTGACAAATACTTTAAGACCAGTGGACTGCTGGTTTTAATAGGACATTGTGCATTGACATGATTAATGACCTGTCTTTTTTTAACCTCCTTGTTCGAGCATAAAGGAGGCTTTCTTTTATATTATTTGGTTTTGTTTAACGTGTTTAGGGAGGGCACAAGTTGTGTGTGACTTAAGAGTATTTTGTGATCTTATCTGTCTTAACTAAATAAAAGTTGGCTTTGCATGGTGAGTGGCTACATTTCAAATTAGCATTCATCAATTTGCTTTGCTATCAGTGTAAACAGCAGGTTTGACTCTGATTATTTATTTATGTTACATGGCCTTCTACGTAACTCGTGAACTTTGAAGTCATTTCCAAAACCAAGGTTGTTGGTGGTGCCACAAGTACCGGCTTGAAAATACATATATTTGCAGGCTGTGCGAGGAGGGAATGACTCCAAAGATCCATCATACTCAAACTATGAGACCACTCTGATTCAGTGTCTAACAAATTCCTTTCTGTAGTTTTGAGTACTGCACGAGAAGGCTACTCAGTCAAATGGCATGATGGAAAAATGCAAAACTGACACTTAACATGATTCTACATGATTTAGTGCACAAATGACATTTCACCTTTTTAATAGGGTCATACAGCACAGAACCAGACCCTTTGGCCCAAATAGTCCATGTCAACCATGGTCCCAAACTAACCCAGTCCCTCCTCCTGCGCTTGGCCCATATCCCTCCAAACATTTCCTGGTCATGAACTTATCCAAATGCTTTTGCCCATATGTGCCGTGGGGTGCCATGGTGACTCAGTGGTTAGCACTGCAGCCTCTCAGCACCAGGGACCCGGGTTCGATTCCACCCTCGGGTGACCGTCTGTGCGGAGTTTGCACATTCTCCCCGTGCCTGTGTGGGTTTCCTCCGGGTGCTCCGGTTTCCTCCCACAGTCCCAAGATGAGCAGGTTGGGTGAGTTGGCCATGCTAAATTGCCCACAGTGTTCAGGCATGTGTTGATTGGGGGGTTGGGAGTGGGTGGGATGCTGTGAGGTTCAGCGTGGACTTTTTGGGCTGAATGGCCTGTTTCCACACTGTAGGGATTCTATGGTTGATCTTTTAAATGTTGTAACTTTGCTGGCATCCACCACTTCCTCCGAAAGTTCATCCCACACACAAACTACTCTCTCTGTAAAAAAATTGCCCCTCATGTCCTTTTTACATCTTTCTCCTCTCACCTCAAAAATATGCTTCCTAGTTTTGAACTCCCTGACCCCTACGGAAAAAAACCCTTGTCCTCCATCTTATCTATAGACCCCAAGGTCACCCCTCAACTTCCTATGGTCCAGTGGAAAACAGTCACAGCCCTTCTAATCTATTTTTATATTTCAAAACCCCCCATTCCTGGCAACAAGCTGGTAAATCTTTTCTAAACCTCCTCCAGTTTAATAATATCCTTTCATCTGAGATTGGCAACACATTATCTTGGATATGGCTTTTGGGAAATAAAATGCGAACAAAATGAATACAAAATTGAACATCGCCAGTGTGGTATTTCCCAGGGCTGCTATAATACAGGAACCAAGCATACAATATACATGTAGGGGAATTAACACTTAGATCCATTCTATATGTACTAAGTCTGGTATGAATGCATTTTTAACTTGTAACCTCATGTAAACCACAAATTCACTAACTAAATACCAAGCAGATAAACGACTACATTTGTGCAAATGATTTAAAGGCCGTAAACTAATCAATGAGTTAAGGTAATGTTATAAACTATAAGAACAAAGCTTAGGTGGATTCTCAGTGTCAATTGATTCTCAAAATTGTTGACAAAGAATTATATGATTGATCATGACATTATTTCTGAAGGATAATAGCTCTTTATGCCACCGACACTGTCACCTTGGTTTGTCAAGAAACTTGCCATTTTATTGGTAATTCTTAAAGTTAATATGAAGAGTATTAATAGGTAAATGAGCAGTAATCAACAGGAGATAATATTCCACAGATATTTTAGGTGTAAGGGTGATTGAGGCATCCAAAATCAACAAGGAATTTACAAAAGACCACCTGGAATAGGAATAGGAAGGAAATGAATGCACAACGTTTTAGACTGTAGCATGATTTAGTCTCACATTAACTCCACTTTCCATCCTTTTGTGGTTAAATATCTACTAATCACAGTTTTGAATATTCTCATCATTGGAATGAAGGCGTCCAAAAATGCATTTGCATCTAAGCAAAGAAATTTCTCCTCATTTTTAATCTACATGGCTGATCACTATTTCTGACACTGAGTCATAGACTGTCCAACATGTGGAAGACAGCTTTCAGCATCTACCCTGTCAAGTCCACTAAGAATTTTAAACATGTTGATGAGGTCAATTCTCATTCTTCTAAAATCCAAAGAATATAGGCTCATTCTATTCAAACACTCTTCACCAGATATCTCTATCATCCCAGAAACAATTTAGTGACCCCATATCACATACCGTCCAAGGTAAATATATCATTCCTTGGGTAACATGATCAAAACTGTACATAGTACTCCAGCTGCAGTCTCACCAAAGCTGCATTCAATCACAGCAAAGCTTCCTTACTTCTCCAATCTCCCTACAATAAAGACCAATATGCTATATGCCTCCTTAATTGCTGGCTGAAACTGCATATTAACTTTGTGTAATTAAGTACAGCGAAATCCCTCTGAATATCAACATTTTACCAACGATTCTAGGAAAGGGGTAAGCCAATCATAGTTAACAAAGGAAGTTGAAGACAGCAGCAAATTGAAAAAAAAATCATACAATGTGACGAAGAATAGTGGTAGACCAGATGATGGAAATGTTGAGGATTAACAACTTAGCCATGATCTCATTGGACGGTAGAACAGGTTTGATGGGCTGAATGGCCTACTTCTGACTCCAAGTCTCATGTTCTGCTAGCAATTAGTTTGCAGCAGGATTCCCTGAAGTTCAGGGAATCATTGACTGCACATATGCATCATGTGGCTGAAGGACCAAGGGTAATGGACGAACTGAAGGGTATTTATATCAGGCAGGAAATGGTGTTGGATAGACTGTTAGGTCTGAAGGCTGATAAGTACCCGGGACCTGATGGTCTACATCCCAGGGTATTTAAGGAGGTGGCTCTAGAAATTGTGGACGTGTTGGTAATTATTTTCCAAGGTTCTATAGATTCAGGATCAGTTCCTGCGGATTGGAGGGTGGCAAATGCTGTCCCACTTTTCAAGAAAGGAGGGAGAGAGAAAACAGGAAATTATAGACCGGTTAGCCTGACGTCAGTGGTGGAAAAGATGCTGGAGTCAATTATAAAAGATGAAATTACGACTCATTTGGATAGCAGTAACAGAATAAGTCAGAGTCAGCATGGATTTACGAAGGGGAAATCGTGCTTGACTAATCTTCTGGAATTTTTTGAGGATGTATCTATGAAGATGGATAAGGGAGAACAAGTGGATGCAGTGTACCTGGACTTTCAGAAAGCCTTTGATAAAATTCTGCATAGGAGATTGGTCAACAAAATTAGGGCACATGGCATTGGGGGCAAAATACTGAGTTGGATTGAAAATTGGCTGGCTGGCAGGAAGCAAAGAGTAGTGATAAACGGGTCCCTTTCAGAATGGTAGGCAGTGACCATTGGGGTACTACAAGGTTCGGTGCTGGGACCGCAGCTGTTTACAATATATATTAATGATATAGACGAATGCACTAGAAGTAATATTAGCAAATTTGCTGATGACACAAAGTTGGGTGGCAGTGTGAAATGTGAGGAGGATATTATGAGAATACAGGTTGACTTGGACAGGCTAGGTGAGTGGATGGATGCATGGCAGACACAGTTTAATGTGGATAAATGTGAGGTTAAACACTTTGGTGGCAAGAACAGGAAGGCAGACTACTATCTCAATGGAGTCAAGTTAGGTAAAGGGGAAGCACAATGAGATCTAGGTGTTCTTGTTCATCAATCACTGAAAGCAAGCATGCAGGTACAGCAGGCAGTGAAGAAAGCTAATAGCGTGCTGGCCTTCATAACAAGAGGAATTGAGTATAGGAGCAAAGAGGTCCTTCTGCGGCAGTACAGGACCCTGGTGAGACCGCACCTGGAGTATTGTGTGCAGTTTTGGTCTCCAAATTTGAGGAAGGACATTCCAGCTATTGACAGAGTGCAGCGTAGGTTCAAGAGGTCAATTCCTGGAATGGCAGGACTATCATATGTTGAAAGGTTGGAGCGACTGGGCTTGTATACTCTTGAATTTAGAAGGATGACAGGGGATCTGATTGAGGCGTATAAGATTATTAAAGGATTTGGACACTCTGGAGGCAGGAAACATGTTTCTGCTGATGGGTGAGTCCAGAACCAGAGGACACAGTTTAAAAATAAGGGGTAGGCCATTTAGAACAGAGTTGAGGAAAAACTTCTTCACCCTGAGAGTGGTGGATACTTGGAATGCTCTGCCCCAGAAGTCAGTGGAGGCCAAGTCTCTGGATAGTTTCAAGAAAGAGATGGATAGAGCTCTTAAAGATAGTGGAATCAAGGGTTATGGGGGTAAGGCGGGAACAGGATACTGATTGTGGGTGATCAGCCATGATTGTAATGAATGGTGGTGCTGGCTCGAAGGGCTGAATGGCCTACTCCAGCACCTATTGTCTATTGTCTATTGTAAGCTTCTGACTTTAAATGCAAGGGTTGTGGAACCAGAAAATATTCTATTCCTTCAATGTTTAACTCATGTAACTGCTGGCAATATTTCACACAGCTAAAAACCTGCTATCAATGGAGCTATCTCTATGTATTTGTAAAGAAGCAGTCACTATCGCATGGACCTTTGGGCCTCACTGTATGACTGGCTACTAGTTGAGAGGGATTATCCTCTGCTATGATTCAGGCCATCCCTACAAAAACTCTGGAAACCAACTGAGCACTCACTGTGAGAGACACTTAGTCACAAGAAAAGTCACTGGGCTCCTCATATGGATTTTACTTGCTTTAATCTGTTAGGAGGTGCTCTGTTGCGCAAAACCAACGAGTTCTCCAGGCTTATGATGAGTTATTGTATGTTTCACAATCTGACAATCATGCGAGACACGCTGTTGCCATCAACAATTGCATCAGACAGTCAAGCTCAGGAGTCATGAGGGGAAGTGGGAAACCAGGAATCTACTGAACAGTCCCTCTTCCGCACCTACACAGGCCCCAAACCCCACCTCTTCCTCCGGTACATTGATGACTGTATCGGCGCCGCCTCTTGCTCCCCAGAGGAGCTCGAACAGTTCATCCACTTCACCCACATCTTCCACCCCAACCTTCAGTTCACCTGGGCCATCTCCAGCACATCCCTCACCTTCCTGGACCTCTCAGTCTCCATCTCAGGCAACCAGCTTGTAACTGATGTCCATTTCAAGCCCACCGACTCCCACAGCTACCTAGAATACACCTCCTCCCACCCACCCTCCTGCAAAAATTCCATTCCCTATTCCCAATTCCTCCGCCTCCGCCGCATCTGCTCCCACGATAAGACATTCCACTCCCGCACATCCCAGATGTCCAAGTTCTTCAAGGACCGCAACTTTCCCCCCACAGTGATCGAGAACGCCCTTGACCGCGTCTCCCGTATTTCCCGCAACACATCCCTCACACCCCGCCCCCGCCACAACCGCCCTAAGAGGATCCCCCTCGTTCTCACACACCACCCTACCAACCTCCGGATACAACGCATCATCCTCCGACACTTCCGCCATTTACAATCCGACCCCACCACCCAAGACATTTTTCCATCCCCACCCCTGTTTGCTTTCCGGAGAGACCACTCTCTCCGTGATTCCCTTGTTCGCTCCACACTGCCCTCCAACCCCACCACACCCGGCACCTTCCCCTGCAACCGCAGGAAATGCTACACTTGCCCCCACACCTCCTCCCTCACCCCTATCCCAGGCCCCAAGATGACATTCCACATTAAGCAGAGGTTCACCTGCACATCTGCCAATGTGGTATACTGCATCCACTGTACCCGGTGTGGCTTCCTCTACATTGGGGAAACCAAGCGGAGGCTTGGGGACCGCTTTGCAGAACACCTCCGCTCAGTTCGCAACAAACAACTGCACCTCCCAGTTGCAAACCATTTCCACTCCCCCTCCCATTCTCTAGATGACATGTCCATCATGGGCCTCCTGCACTGCCACAATGATGCCACCCGAAGGTTGCAGGAACAGCAACTCATATTCCGCCTGGGGACCCTGCAGCCTAATGGTATCAATGTGGACTTCACCAGTTTCAAAATCTCCCCTTCCCCTACTGCATCCCTAAACCAGCCCAGTTTGTCCCCTCCCCCCACTGCACCACACAACCAGCCCAGCTCTTCCCCCCCACCCACTGCATCCCAAAACCAGTCCAACCTGTCTCTGCCTCCCTAACCTGTTCTTCCTCTCACCCATCCCTTCCTCCCACACCAAGCTGCACCCCCATCTACCTACTAACCTCATCCCACCTCCTTGACCTGTCCGTCTTCCCTGGACTGACCTATCCCCTCCCTACCTCCCCACCTATACTCTCTCCACCTATCTTCTTTACTCTCCATCTTCGGTCCGCCTCCCCCTCTCTCCCTATTTATTCCAGAACCCTCTCCCCATCCCCCTCTCTGATGAAGGGTCCAGGCCCGAAACGTCAGCTTTTGTGCTCCTGAGATGCTGCTTGGCCTGCTGTGTTCATCCAGCCTCACATTTTATCATCTACCAGCAGCTGCCAGGTGTGCGCCTTGTTATTGGAAGTCATACTGTCCGTGCTTAACTGGTGAGTTTTTGGCTTCAGCACACTTTCCATACGCCTTACCTTCCGTGACTGTGGATCCATCAGAAAATTTATCAACTGTATTCAATCCTCTCAAATATGAAATAAAATAAACAACAGCAGATGTTAGGCATTTGAAACAAAACAGAAATTGCTGGAGAAACTCAACGGGTCTGACCGCATCTGGGTCTGGGGGAAGAAACGAGATTTAATGTTCCGAGTCCTGTGACTCTTTGTCAGAATGGCCTGCTTCTTATGGTTTCTGAGCAATTCGTTTGCAACGGGATTCCCTAATGTTCAGGAAGTCATCGACTACACGTATGCGCTGTGTAAGCCTCTAGTTTTAAGCTGAAGTGTTTTGAAACAGGAAAAGATTCCATTTTTTCATTGGAGTTCACAATAGTAACTCTGCTTTCATCCCTTAGATTCCAACAGAAATGACCTATCTCGAGTGTAAAATTAACAACTAATTCAGCATCCACTGCCATTTGTGGTTGAAAGGTTCAAATACTTCCCATCCTTTGTGTACACAAATGATTTTTAACATCTCACCTGAACAGTTTGACTCTAATTCTTAGAAAATATCCCCTAGTTCTAGAATCTCCAATCAGTAGAAGTAATATCTCTTTATTTACTCTGTCTTTTCCTGTCAATATCTTGAAGACTTCAATTAAGTCACTCCTTCACCTTTAAATGGTACAGAAAACATGCCTGATTTGAGTAATCTCAAAGGAAATCACCAAGAAATCTCAAAGAAATGCAACACTAATTCTATCACTGCCCGACTGATTTATTCACTTTTCCCTGCAGTCAAAACAAAAAATGGAAAACTCACACAACAAAGAAACATTCTGAAGAAGCATCGTGACCTGAAATGTAGACATGCTTACTCCTCTGATGATGCCTGGCCTGCTGTGTTCTTCCAGCTCTACACTGTATTCTCACTGACTCTAGCGCTGGCAGTTCTTGCTTTCTCCGACGAAACATTGGCCCAGATTTTCTGATAGCCAGATAGTCATTTCTGCAGCAAGGGTAGGAAAATGGGTGTGGTATGTCCAGACCCTGAGGAATTCCTGACTTAGCAGACACTGAGGGAAGGGAAATTGGAGATTATGATAGGCAATTCCCTCAGAAAGTATCCATTTAATTTGAAAATTTAAAGGATTCCATTGCAATTAATTAAATAGTTATCCATGAAAGATTAGAGAATTAAAAAGCTAATCTAACTTCCAGGTTACTATTAAATTGACTCACCGATGCCACATGCATCCTCGACTACATCTCTCGCAGATCCCTAAAGGAAAGGTGAAATAGATCTGTGAAGGTTAACACTTTTTTTTAAAAAAAATGGTCAGAAAATCATCTGGAACAGTGAATCAGATTCATTTCCAAGGTAACTGCCTAGCAGAGCACCAATAATGTTAATTCATGAAGTGTTTACAAAGTTGAGGTTTTGTGTCACAGAGAAAATAAACCACAGGCTATTAGTTCAGAATCAGTGTTCTGTCCAGGAGAGTAGTTTTGTCCTAGCAGAAGGGTTTTAGTTTGTGAAGTCTTAAAGCTCTGAGAGTTTGTGCAGAAGTTTTCAAGCTTTCCCATCTGAGATGAAGTTTCGGACATCAGAACTGGAAAGCAATCACTAGGCTATCAAAATGTAAAAGGGTAAGGAAGTGCCCATTGGGGATGCAGTTATGTGAGGTTTATATGTCAATCTATGTTCAGATAGTGAATGAAATGATTTGAGGGTGGGATACCATTGGTGTGGTAAATATTGAGAAGTAATTGTGACACCATCCAGGACAAAGCAGCCGCTTGATTGGTACCACATCCACAAGAATCCACTCCCCCCACTGCCAATGCTCAGTAGCAGCAGCGTGTGCTATCTATAAGGTGCACTATAGAAATTCACCAAAGATCCTCAGACAGCAACTTCCTAATCCATGATCACTTCTAGCAGCAGATACATAGGAACACCATCACCTTCAACTTCCCCTCCAAGCTATTCACCATTATGACTTGGAAATTTATCCTGGAATTCCCTTCCTAAAGACAATACGAATCAACGCACAGTAGGTGGACTGCAGTGGTTCAAGAAGGTGGTCATTAAATTACATGTTCACAAACCAACAAAGAAAGGTAAATAATATTTCATTAGGGTGGCGAATGTGGTGCTGTTATTTAAGAATGGTGGTAAGGAAATGCCAGAGAGCTATTGGCCAGTGAGTCTGATGTCAGTGGTGCGTAAGAGGTTGGAGGGGATTCTGAGGCACAGGATTGACATGCATTTGGAAAGGCATACACTGATTAAGGATAGTCAACATGGCTCTGTGCATGGGAAATCACATCTCATCAGTATGATTGAGTTTTTCGAAGAGGTGATAAAGAAGATTGATGAAGGCACAGTGTTACATGTCCACATGGACTTCAGCAAGGTGCTCAACAAGGTTCTGCATGGTACTCTGGTTTGCAAGTTTAGGTCACATGGAATCCAGGGGGAACTAGCCAACTGGATATAAAATTGGCTAGAAGATAGGAATCAGAAGGTAGTGGTAGAGGATTTCTTTCAGCCTGGAGGCCTGTGACCAGCAGTGTGCTGCAAAGATCAGTGCTGGATCAACAGATTTTTGTCAGATTTTGTTATAAATGACTTGGATGTGAATATAGGAGGTATGCTCAGTAAGTTTGCAGATAACACCAACATTGGTGGCATTTTAGACAGTGAGGAAGGTTATCTCAGAGTAGAACAGAATTTTGATCAGATAGGTCAATGGGCCAAGGAGCGGCAGATGGAATTTAATTTAGAAGGGTTTAGAGGGGGTGGATGCTAGGAAGTTGTTTCCGTTAGGCAGGGAGACTAGGACCCTTGGGCACAGCCTTAAAATTAGAGGGGGTAAATTTAAAACTGAAATGAGGCGACATTTCTTCAGCCAGAGAGTGGTGGGCTTGTGGAATTCATTGCCGCAGAGTGCAGTGGAGGCCGGGACGTTGGATGCCTTCAAGGCAGAGATCGACAAATTCTTGATCTCAGAAGGAATCAAGGGCTACGGGGAGACTGCAGGGAAGTGGTGTTGAAATGTCCATCAGCCATGATTTAAATAGCGGAGTGGACTTGATGGGCCGAATGGCCTTACTTCCACTCCTATGTCTTATGGTCTTATGGTCTTATAGATAAATGCGAGGTGTTGAATTTTGGTAAAGCAAAACAGGGCAGGACTTATACACTTAATGGGAAAGTCCTGGGGAGAGTTGCAGAGCAAAGAGACCTATTGTTGGAGGTCCATAGTTCCTTGAAATTGGGCTCAGAGGTAACAGGGTAGTGAAGAAGGCATTTGGCATACTTGCCTTCATTGGTCATTGCATTAAGTACATGAGTTGGGAGGTCATGTTGCGCCTGTACAGGACATTGATGAGGCCATTTTTAGAAAACTGTATTTAATTCTGGTCTCCTTCCTGTAGAAAAGCTGTTGTTAAACCTGAAGTTCCAGAAAAGATTTGTAAAGATTTTGCAGGATTGGAAGGTTTGAGCTGTAGGAAGAGGCTGAAAAGGCTGGGGCATTTTCCCCTGGAGTGTCACAGGCTGAGGTTTGTAGAAATCTTGTAGAGGTTTATAAAATCATGAGAGGCATGGATAATGTGAATCATCAAGGTCTTTTTCCGAGGGTAGGCAAGTCCAAAATTAACTGGCATAGGTTTAAGGTGAGAAGGGAAACAAATTAGAATGGACCCGAGGAGCAATGTTTTCACACAGAAGGTGGTGTGCGTATGGAACAAGTTGCCAGACGAAGTGGTAGAGGCTGGTACAATTACAACATTTAAAAGGCTTCTGGATGGGCATGTGAATAGGAAAAAGTTCAGAGGGATATGGGCCAAATGCTGGCAAACGGGAATAGATCAGTTTAGGATATCTAGTTGGTACGGACGAATTGGACTGATGAGTCTGTTTCTGTGCTGTATGACTCTATGATTCTTTAAGATAATACACCTTTAAAAATCCTTCTTACAATCTTGTTCTAATCATTAACATTTATAGCTCCAAAGTGGTTTCTCGTTTTACTTGTAACACACCAATCATGCTATGGTAAGACTTGTTTCGTTTTTAGATCTAGTAGAGTAACATTTGCTTCCACTGTTGGAAAGTCATTTGCATATTTAACTTTTCCATGTATTGCTACCATCCTGACTTGGAATCATAATGTCTTTCTTTCAATTCCTCTTTATAAAAGTCCTGGAACACACTTCCTCACTGCACTGTAGATGTCCTTTCATCTGATGGACTGTGAGGGTTCAATAAGACAGTTCACCCCCATCTTCTCAAAAGGCAATTATGGATGGGCAACATATAAAATGCTGTCTTTTTCAAAGGCATCCACATCCCACTCCCATTTTATATTTAGGAAAAAAAGCCAAATAATGTCACAAGTTCCACCGTAAGTTTGTTTATAATCCAGCTATCTTGTCTGGGAATCAACAGTGTGTTTTTAATGAATGTCCAAATTGATAAATCAATGAAATAAAACCTGCTCAAATGTGGTAATGGTCACACAAGTGTTAATCGTCAGTCAGCTGAATGTATAGATCTTGTCTCTTTTCTAATATTCTATACAAGGGAATGGTAGGATACAATTTCTCAACCCTGTGTGCTAAGCTTCACATTTTATTTGAGTCATGTGTGTATTTGCTTTCTCCATAAATGGGAAAATTCAAGGGAGGAAAGGTAAATCTTGAGTAATCTTACACTGGAGGTTTGAGAAGAATTAGAGATGACTAACATGCCACCCATGTCCCAACATCCATGCACAATAAAAATGGGCTGAAACCAGGAAAAGAACACAAAAATGGTTTTGGATTGAAAAAAACGGGACGTGTTGTGCTTTGTAGAGCAACATTGATTTTGAACTAATCCTTCCTCTTTTGAAATTCATAGCTGAGTGCAGAACAGTATGTAACGAGCATTTAAATGTACAAGAAACACAGAATTGACTCAGATTTGCTGTTGAGAGGCATTGATCTGCCACAAAACAGTCTTGATGCTGGATTATTGTCTAAATTTGACAGTTCAGTTTAATATTGTAACTTGAGAAAGAAGGGCACATTCATTGAAGTTTCAATTTAATAATTCATAAATTATTAGCATTTTAAAGGCAAAACAAAACCAAGTTTAAGAAAACCTTCTTTTATTTGACTGAGTATTAATGACGCTGCGGAGATCACAGAAAGCTGAATATAGAAGGGACAGGCTGCAAAATCAGAGCTCATTTCTGCTGATCAGCACATACAACCTGTCTTTTACCAGACCTATCTTTTCATGTGGTATTTATAATCATCTCAGGGGCTTTACAACAGGAAAAGGGTTGTGGCCAGAATCAAACTTAAATATTGAGAGGTTGCATAGTCAGTAGAGATGGGAATGGGGGACTAAATTGTAGTATGTTCTGCTGGTTTTCCTGTTTCAATAGAAAGTGTTGCATACAGGGACCACACCAAAATCCTTTCTTCTCTTTTCCTTTTCTTTGAAATCTTTTGCTGAACACTGTCTGTCTGAAAGGAGGACAGGCATGTAAATTATGCCAGACATTTTGTGAGCTTACATTTTCAGTACTGGAGGTGCACACATCACTGACTGACTAAAAAGGAATGAAGGGGGTAAAAAAAAAGGAAACTTAGCAAGGTCAGTAATCTTTCTGAAGAGAGCCAGATTGCTTCAAAGCCAACTGGTGCAGATTTGCTGGCTGTGATTTTTGTTTTTTTTTGTCTGTTAGCTGGGCCAGACGTAGTGGGCAGGGAATGCTCACACATCAGTGAGTAGCTGAGAAATATTGAAGAGAACAAAGTGTTTCTAACAACAGTCGTCATGAAAATGAAATCAAAGAATGTGTTTTTTTTTAATCAGGGCTTGTTCTGAAAAGTTCTTCACTTTGGCAACAGAAGGATTTAGTATCTACAAATCCCATTACCACTATGTTGTGTTGAGATTTCTAAGACAATGGGAAGATAGTTAATTTGCACAGTGTGTAAAATTTAATTAGTTTTATTCTGAAAATAATGCTTTTTTACATGCACGTCACTGCTCCTGGTAAAACATCAAAAAGATTTTTTTAATGATCTATCTGATGCTTATTATTCCAGTATTTCTGCATACATTAATAATTATATGACATTCTAAGGCAGTCATAGATGTATGCATCGAAATCAAGAGATGCACTTAGATCTAAACTATGCTAAAATACAGAGATGTGCACAGTTGTTAATGTTGACCTGGGTCTGTGTGAGGTTAGTATGCATGTTTATCAGCTTTTTCCATTTTGCTTTATTAATCACTGTAACTTTTAAATTAATCTGTCACTTTTGGAGCCAAGACTCATTATTACCTGTTCAAAATTAAATTTGCTGTAGTTATCATAAGACTACTAGAACTACCACCAGCATTAGCTTCTGTTATTGCCTGCAACACTGCTGGAATTTTGTAAAGTTACACTTCCATCCTATGTTAATGCATGCTTCTACATCAACCTCGATTAAAAGTGACAGAGAATGTCAGTTGTAATGAATGTTTCTGTACAGATTACAATTTGATGTTTTCTTTGCCTTTTTCCATTAGCTTTAGTTTTGAAGCAAGCTGTTCATTTGTTTTTGATTTACTCTTCTTTCTTGTTAAACTTTATCCTCACTTTGCTGTCTGTACATTCAGTTAACATTTGTCCAATACATAATATATATGTAAAAGTGAATTATTAATTTGAACTGACAGCTCAAAGCCCTTTAGAGTAAGAAAGTACATGGAGAAACAATTTAACCCATCATAAAAACATCATAACATAATCATTTATGAGCTACCCATGATGTTATGCCAAACATTCAGAACTTCTGCCAAAACCAGCACTGAGATTATTTTAATTCAACTGAAATACTTCTTTATTGCATAATTATTTGTATTGCTTCCTTAATAGCCTAGAGGATGCTTTTGCAGGGCAAACTATCATAAAATGAGAACTAAATAAATGAGATTTTTTAATGACTTCCTTAGGTGCTGTTTGACTGCTTTCCAGTAGCTCCACAGGACCTCTTTCTACAGCACTGGACCTTTGCCAATCTGACAATCAGCGACTGAACAGACTCTTCTGTTGGAGATTATTTCTAGAGTTTCTTTTTTATTAGGGGACGGGGTTATTTCTAAGCTGAAACAGGATGTCCTGCTGATGTCTCAGGCTGTGAAAGGCTCCCTTTTTTTTCAGCTGTGCAGGCTCTGTAAAATGGCTTAGCTTAATCCTGGGTACTGGTACATCGAAGCTGCACATTTCTTTTATAACCGAGATGAATGCAGCTCGGCTTTATGGATGAGCTTTTGTAGCATAACTCGAGTCACTTCTAGCAATAACTTCATGCCCCTTCAAAAGCAATACTTCACAGTCTCAAGATGGCAACTGAAATTCAACCCCATTCCCCTCATCCCAACAAGAAAATCATTTTGTGTGAAATCAGTAGACAAAGGTTAGTTGATGTTCGATATGATCGGAATGACAGGTAAGTGAATAAGAAGCGAGGAGGTAATAACATTAGGAGGCTAAAGGCTCACAAAGTCCTTGCACTTGTTGAGTTTCAGAAACATTCCACTATCCCAACCACTTTTAACTCCTTGTGCCATTTAGCCACTCTGGAGCAATTACAAATTGTGATATTTGTGCATAATGTAACTGCTCCTTCCCCCTAGCTATACCTCCACTTTAATTGTGACTGACTAGCCATCAGGAGGAGTACTTGTGTCAGATTGTACTGCCTTGCTATTTTATTTTTGTTGTCGCACAGTGTTTTGGGTTAGTAACCAAGCTAAGAGCTGCTGGAACTCTGCAGTTAGCAACCCATGGGTATTCATGAGTGACAAGCCAGCCCCAGGACACAACTCTGTCAGTGTGTGAGTTATTGAGGCTGGGTAGTAGTGGATTGACCCATATGGAATCTCATCAGAATTCAAATACAAACTCTGCAACCTCTTCAGTGGGCACTCATTTTATGATGTTCTCTGAACCAAGAAAGAAAACAACATCGCTGACAGCCTGGAAAGTTTGTCTTTGTACTGCTTGGGTTAATAAGTGTGGACAATAGAAATGGCAGTGTACAAATTGTAGGAAGACAAGTGGACATTTGTCTGCACCAACTCTTTCTGTTTTCAAGATGAAGATGAACAGGGATATCATTCTCAGATAAACATTGTTAACAATGAGTCAAAGTCCTGATATCATGCAAACATGTTATTTCCCTTTCTGTATCCCCCGATTATTAGTGTATAGCATGGTGCCTATGCAATATAATCTGGTGGACTAACTTTCAAAGAAACATCCCAACATTCACTTAAAGGGTATACAATTTCACTTATTAATGCAACCCAATGCAATGGCATTGCAAGAGAAACTGTTCAGAGGAGGTAGGTACTATATCAAGGGCCTCACATCTTATGAGTCATCAGCCCCCAGCCTAGTAAATACAGGTGTTGTCACCATAGTTCCACTCTCTCATTAGGAAGGCTATTGGTGCTGGTTTAACTGGAGGGTCACCGTGTCTCAGGCAAAGGGAGAGGTTGAGAAAGAGAGTCCTTAATTGCAGGCAGGAATTGAGCCCGCAGTTTTGGCATTACTCTGTATCGCAAACTATCTATCCAGCCAACTGAGCTAACCGACCCAGGAATACGATGCAAATCAAGATCAGCAAGACAGACTTCACACAAGAACATAGCAGGTATATGAAGCTAAAAATGAGGACCAGTTGTTAGACATTAAAAAAAAACCCAACGTCCATTTGGGATGTGCAAACCAATTATTCATCAGCTTGAAAATTACATAACCATGGCTTCCAGTGGAGGGTGATAGCAATTTAGTTCTGTCCAATCTCTGATGCTTAACTCCACATAGCAACAATTTATACGGGTCACATTGGCTGCTCTATCTTTACACATAAACACATTTTTAAAAATCATGTGCTGTAATTCAGATCTGAAGTGGAATTATTGTGGTCACAGTACTAGTCACCTTTAAAGTTTTGGCAATGATCTGCAGCTCAGCTTGTGGGTGAGATTGTTGGCTTGCTCACCGAGTTGGCTTGTTTTCGTTCAAAACATGAACAAAAACAATCCAGCTCGGCAAGCAAGGCAACAACCGCATACTAGCCACCATATGATCAAGGTGACACATTGCACCCCTGAAGCCTACTGTTGCAGAACCCTTTAGTTTGTACTATTTTAGACAAGTTGTTCTCACTCTACTATATTTTTAATATAACATGAAATTTAAGCCCATATCCGATCACCAGTTTGAGATTTTCGATAGTAGTACTTCAGTTCTACCCATATCATGCAATTAGGAGTTTGCAGATGGGCTAACTGGGTGCTTCCTGGCCTCAGTAGAAGTAAAAATGATCCTAAGATTCCAGATCACTGCCATTTCAACATACCACCACGTTCCTAAGCCAATATTTGTATCTTGCACCTGCTACAGTGGTCCAGCAAAGTCCAATGCAAACTACAGAAACAATACCTCATCTTCCACCTGGGACCCTTCCAGCCTCAGGGCTGAATGTTGAGTTTAATTAATTTGGAGTTGAATACTTCCCTCCATATTCTGATGAGACTATTTTGTCAAAATGGCAGTTGTATGCCAGGGTGGTCAACTATGTTCAAAATTGTAAAGAGGAGGCATCACTCCACGTAACTTAAATAAACTAGCATTGCAATTGACATTACCTTAACTGTCTAGGCTGAAGATCTAGAGTTCTCTCCCCAAATCATCTATATTTGCCTTTAAGACACTCTTAAAATCGATCTTTCTGACAGTAGATTTTGGTTTCGTAGCCTACTATCCCATGCAGTTCAATTTGAATTCTGTTATACCTCTTGTTATGTGCCTTTGTATATTTTACAATATTAACAGTTGCTACATAGAGCTTATTTTTCTATCATTGCTTTGTGGTGTCAGATACTAACCTTTGGTTCATGTAAAAGCATCCCAGCCTGCATTTTAATCTATTGGATTAATTGCCCAAAAGCACCCTATTTGTTTGGCACCTTTACTGATATCATATAACATCATGGTTGTAATTTGCTGATACATATGGCCACTTGGGTGAAGTTTTCCACTTGGAGCACTGTACTTTCTGAACAAAAACACAAAACAAGTAATGACAATTAGTGGAGAAAGACAGATTCTGCAAGCGTGGTACCACTGTTCAAGTTGATGGGAAACAGCTGAAATGTTTTCTGAGTTTAAGTACATGTATTTCAATAGACATTTGGAAAATAAACGAGAAAGACTCAGGTTTATATTGTGTCTTTCATGACCTCAAGGCATTCCAAAGCACTTTACACACACTGAAGTCAAGTGTAATTTCTGATCCAGGAATCATGTGCCAAGCTCCCACAAATGGAAACATGATAATGATCAATACTACACAGAAGAGACTTTTGTGCTGAAGTTTCTTTACTCTGCTGCACTTCTAAAGATTTGTGCCCTGTGGCATGTCACATGATGCCTGATTAAGAGTCACTCATATTCTGATTGTGAGTTTATTCATAACTAGCATTGAAATATTTTAGAACTGTAAGTGATCATTTCTAAAAAGAATTAATGTGTTTGTCATATTTTCATGGTTTTTATTACAGAACACAAATTACTGCGCCAAGATGTCTTATCTACATCAAATAACAAGTTTCTATGTCATAGTCTTGTTTGAAGAACGGGAAAATTTTAAGGGCAGTCTTCACCTTTTAGGCATCAGAAAGATAATATCAAGCTCCTCTGAAGTAATATGTACACTAACGTATACAACATGCTCCACTTAAGTTTCACTTAGGAATAGCAGGTAATATTAAAAGAGGCTAATGGTGGTTGTGTTCCGTTGGTTTCTTGAGCAAAGTCAGACAGAAGGCATTTGAAAGGGATTAATTTTAAGAATTAATATATAAATCTACTCAGAGAGTTAATGCTGTCTATCAGTTCATACGTTACGTTATGATACAGTTTCAAATTTGGAATGTTGGACAGGCGTGCTAAACCTGATTATAACTGCATGTCATCTTTTGCACTGCATGGCATTCTCTGCAGATCCATCTGCTGCTCCCTAGTCAACAGGACAGCTGTTACCTTTCACCATTTTAAATTGTTTGGAAAAACTTCAGTTCCAAGATGAAAGTCCACGAGGTTTATGGATTGCATTCTAGAAGCACCACATTTGACAATCTTTCTGTTATTAATGAATAAAACAATTGATTAATTAGATGACAGACCGCAACTATTTGCATTGATTAGAGAAAAAGCACCCCAACTCACAAGAAGTGTTCTATTTACATTACCTTTCTATAATGTAGGGCAAATAAATTCCTGCGATTTGGGCACGCCACAAGTTAAAAGTGTGCATTTATCACACTTATGAATTAGCATTTGGTTTATAGCACGCTGAAACCTGTTCGCAATCAAACCTCCCTGACCTGAGAAAAGCAGAATACTGTCTGTAATCACTTTGATTTCAATAACTGGTCATACAAGTGGTTATTATTTAGAGATTAAAGTTACCTACCACATACGATGGTATATCACAATACCCACGAGAATGGAGATTTATTGCAGTGGCTGCCAGCTCTCTTTTGTCAGCAGTGGTGCCTGCAGTCAGTAATGCATTATGGTCTATCCGAAGAATAGTTGCTGGACCCACACAGACAGGTGAGGGGGAGGGAAGGGCAGTCAGACACAAGGGCACACAGGCAGCTGCATATCCCACCCATGCATAAGCCACATCTCTCGAATCTAACAGGGAGTGCCTGTTAACAAGAAAATCCCTACCCAGCTTCTCCTCCCTTACCGTCCCACTTCCGGGAGGCCATGGGCAACTCAGAGTTCACTGAGTAGTCGCCGGGAGCCACAGCAGACCCGTGCAATGCTGAGTCCCCGAGTTGCCACTAAGTTCTGGGGGTCTCAGGAACAAATCACTTCCAGTGGCTCTTATACGGTCAGCCACAGGTAGGATCCCCTTCCCATACCCAGCTAAAGTGGGGAGAGTTTTCCAATTCTGGTATTGCTTGCAGTTAATCCCATCAAATCTCCTGGTCCACTGTTTTCAAACCTGCTGACACACTAAAGTTTTCCAAGACTCCAGGCAGTAGAAGGAAGCCTAGAAGGCAGTGCTGATGAAATTGCATTGTCACTTTATTTTATATTTGGAGTTTCCTGCTAAAATGCTGAGAGACACCAAGAAAGGATGGCATAGAGTTGCACACTATGACACACCAAACACAAACACATTGCTGGGGACAAGGGTAACATAGGAGCCAATTCACCACGGCCTGTGACCGCATATGGGTTCCACCGCAACAAGCTCAGAGGGGGAATTCAATGTGCCAGGGTACAGAAAAATGAATAATAGTCTGAAGGCCTGTTTTCAGCTTGCATTGCAAAACAAGCAGCTTCCAAAAGTCTAAGTGCAGATGCTGGATGCTCAGACTGAAACCACGCAGCTCCAACTACAATCAAGGATTGTCACACCATCTAGGACAAAGCAGCCTGCTTGATTGTATATGGATGTGATGCCAGTCACTCCCTCCACCACCAGCGCTCAGTAGCCGCAGCATACACCATCTATACTATACACTGCAGAAATTAATCAAGGCTGCTTCAACAAAGTTTGATTTGTGATGTTCATTGTGTTGATTTTTATTTCTGCCTTGTGGCCAAGAATCTAATTGGATATGATTCAATTTATTTATTGTCATGTGAATTTGTTACAAATATAGTGAAAAGTATTGGTGAGTGCCATCGCTCCTTAGTGACATCTTAGAGCATAGAAAGTAAACCCAAACACAGAATATAGAGTTAGATATATGAAATAATGAAGTTCATCCTCTCGCCTTACCTCAAAAAGGCTAGGTGATCTTTGGAACAGCTCCTGCTTCTCACTCAGTCATGGGGCTGAATCTGGGGTCCTGCATT
Organism: Stegostoma tigrinum; assembly: GCF_030684315.1. NCBI lineage: Eukaryota > Metazoa > Chordata > Chondrichthyes > Orectolobiformes > Stegostomatidae > Stegostoma > Stegostoma tigrinum. The sequence continues at coordinate 10,102,964 of NC_081356.1, read as the reverse complement.
TAGTGACTGAGGTAATGCATTGAGGAATGAGGTGTTGAGGTTATCAATATCATATATTTGTTAATTTTTAAAATACAGTCCAAGCTCATGTTACTGTCTTCTCCTCTTACTTGTGCTTCTCCTCCCCAGCACTGCAGGGAGTTATATCGCCAGCAGATTGCCTTCATTACTCAGTTGCCAATCTTTAATTTACTTTGTTAGATGAAATGCACCTGACACAGTGGAGAATCACAAATTAAAGGTGTCATGACTGTTTTATTTATAAATTACAGAAATATCCTTTATTCATAAAAGATTTTTTATCAACATTCACAACTACTGTACCCAGTCTTTGCATATCAAGAGAAACAAAACACTGGAATTTAACTTCCCCTGTAGTTACAAAAATCAAAGGCATTTCTTAATCAGGCAATACACTACTTACATACATTGAGGCAACAAGAGGGTCTGATAACTGAACAGGCCCTCGTTTAATTTTGTAAGAAAGGCCTTTGACAATGGTCTTTCCCCACTGCACCTTGGCAGCATCTGCCGCAAACCACGTCCCTCAGTGCGTAGTCCTAGACCTTGGAACGTACCAGTCTGCAACACTCAGTCAAAGTCAGCCCTTTATACTGGAAGACCAAAAAGTTTCAGGCAGATGAAAGAGCATCTTTCATTGAGTTGATGGCTCTCCAGGCACAGTCAGTGATTGTCTCAGTTAGCATCCTGGGGAAGATACCATGGAACACAGAACACTCTGTTCTGGAGCTGCTCGGGATAAACCTCAATAAAAACCACTGCGTTTCTCTCTAGTCCTTCTTTGCAAAGGCTTATTCCAGAAGGAGATGGGTGCCAGTCTCGACCTTCTACAGCCACTTCAAGGGCAGCATGCGGGGTGCAGAAAGTCTGGGCATGCTTGAAGGATCTAACAAGCATGAGGTTGGAAGTGCTTTGAGCTCTGGTGTTGTCACAATTGACAAGTAGTACCTGCAAAACAAAGTGTTTGCAGTTAGTCTACCCAAAGCATAGGGAGACCAGGAACCTTTGTAAACTCTTGTGCTTCCTGTGCTGGCTTATCTTTGGTCAGCAAGAATTGAATGTAGTTTTTCCTCTTTAAACGGAGAACCTTTCTGCATCACTGGCAACTGTAACTGGCAGCTAATATCTCTGACACTAAGCTGGGAGCAGGCAGATCCATACAAGTTCATTGTCATGGTCACCTTCATATCACACAGGCAATACAGTTCATGCTCATTTCTGAGACTGAAGCCCGGCTGTCTTAGATTTTAAACATTATCTCCTCAGTCACTACCTTACTCCTGAAGCCCAGATATTGCTCATCACTAAGGAAGGTAAGCATGCAGGTGCAGCCGGTGGTAAAGAAGGCAAATGGAATGTTAGCCTTCATTGCGAGAGGTTTCGATACAGGAGCAGGGATTTGTTGTTGCAGTTATACAGGGCCTTGGTGAGGCCACATCTGGAACATTGTGCACAGTTTCAGTCTCCTTTTCTGAGGAAGGATGCTCTTACTCTTGAGGGAGTGCAGTGAAGGTTTATCAGGCTGATTCCAGGGATGGAGGGTCTGACATATGAGCAAAGATTGACTAGGTTGGGATTGTTTTCACTGGAGTTCAGATAAATGAGTGGGATCTCATAGAGACTTATAAAATTCTAACAGCACTGGACAGGGTAGATGCAGGGAAGATGTTCCCGATTGTGGGTGTGTCCAGAGCCAGGGGTCACGATATGAGGATTCAAGGTAGATGATTTAGGACAAAGATGAGGAGGCATTTCTTCACCCAAACAGTAGTGAGCCCATGGAATTCATTACCACAGGAAGTGGTTGATGCCAAAACACTGAATGTATTCAAGAGGCAACTAGATATAGCACTTGGGGTGAATGGGATCAAAGATTATGGGGAAAAAGCAGGATTAGACTTTTGAGTTGGACAATCAACCATAATCGTGAAGAATTGTGAAGCAGGTTCAAAGGGCCAAATGGCCTCCTCCTGCTCCTATGTTTCTATGTTTAATGTTCAGATATCCAAAGTAGTGCAGCATAGGTAAATTGGCCATGCTAAACTGCCCATAGTGCCCATGTTTAGGGTAGGTGGGTTAGACATGGGAAATGCACAGGTAGGGGATACATCTGGGTGGGATGCTCTTTGGAGGGATAGTGTGGACTTGTTGGACTGAATGGCCTGTTTCCACACGATAGGAATTCTTTGAAAATACCAGAATTACCAGTGTTGAGGCTAAGAGTCCATCTTTATTTCTGCTCCTTTCTCTTCCCAGTCATGCTCAATTCTAAACTCGATGCCTCCTCAAGCACTGATATTTGGGAGCAACCAGTTTATATTAAAACATATCAATGATGTCAATAAAAAATCCTTCAAAGTGATCTGCTGTAGACCTTTGAAATTTTAAACAAAACTCAACAAAAGCAAGCTGAATAATAGAAACAGCCAGAACGGGAATAAGGAACAAACCAGTAAGTAGTTAAGGAAACTCTAAAACAGCGTTGAGTGTGGGCATGTTGAATATAGACTGGAGCTTCAGTATGGCTGTGCTGGTTATCTGGTTATTGATGTCTTGATCTGCCTACTCTGTGTTCATCTGAGCACCATTCACTGCATACTTGCTGCTTCCTTCACCAATATTCCCCGTATGTTTCATATCAGAAGTGTGAATATATCCTGCACACACAACATTCTGGATCATTAATGGGACCAAGTTCCAGTCTCTTTATGTGCCTCCACAACACTGCAGTTGTGATTCTAAAGCAGTGTATTAATGCCAGACACGACATGACCATTTACATTTCGATTGAAAATCTCATTTTGCTGCATCACAAAAATGATCTGCCCAGGATATTGAAAGCAGCAAATACAATTTTCATGCTACGGGTGAGGTAAGAGTAACAGTCCTTGTCAACAAAGCTACAGTTCACCGAGTGTGTGACATCAGGGAGCCCAAGCAAAAATAGACTCAACGGGAAGCAGAAGAAAACTCTCTGCCTGTTGGAGTCAGACTCAGCACAAAGGAAGGTGGAAATTGTATCAGAGATAATGGGAACTGCGGATGCTGGAGAATCCGAGATAACAAAGTGTGGAACTGGATGAACACAGCAGGCCAAGCAGCATCTCAGGAGCACAAAAGCTGACGTTTTGGGCCTAGACCCTTCATCAGAAAAGGGGGACAGGGAGAGGGTTCTGAAATAAATAGGGAGAGAGGGGGAGGCGGATCGAAAATGGATAGAGGAGAAGATAGGTGGAGAGAAGACAGACAAGTTAAAGAGGCGGGGATGGAGATTACAAGAGAGTTGCAGTGGGAGAGAGATCCCCTGAGGTTTTTCTAAAGGGAGGAGGGTAACTTCTTCAGGTTAGGCATCCCCGGAAGAGGCTTTGCAGTGAGGTTAAAATTGTATCAGCAATAATGGGAACCTAAGATGTCGCTTGGCCTGCTGTGTTCATCCAGCTCCACACTTCATTATCTCTGTTACAAAAAAAGGTGGTTCAGGTTGTTGATGTTACTCCAGGACATCTCTGCAGGAGTTCCTCAGGGAAGTGTTTTGGGCCCAGCCAACTTCAGTTGCTTCATCAATGACCTTCCCTCCATCATTAGGTCAGAACTGGTGATAATCACTGACGACTGCACAAGATAATGAAGCAGTCCATGTCCAAATGCAGCAAAATCTGTCATATCTAGGTTTGGACTGCAAGTAACAATCACTCTACACAAATGTCAGCCAATTACCATCTCCAACAACAAAAATAAATCCAGCCATTATTTCTTGACATTCAATGACATTACCATCACTGAATTTTCCATTATCAATATCCTGGGAGTTATCATTGACCAGAAACTCAACTGGACTGGCCATATAAATACAGGGGCTACAAGTGCAGGTCAGTGTCCAGGAGTCTTGCAGCGAGAAACTCCTTTCCTATTGCGCCAAAGACTGAACACCATCTACAAGACATAAGTGAGGAATCTATAAACAGAAGTTGCTGTAAAATCTCAGCAGATCTGGCAGCATCTATGAAGAAAAAAATCAGAGTTACTGTTCTGGGGCTCATGACCCTTCCTCAGAACATTCTGAGGAAAGGTCACCAGACCCAAAATGTTAACTCTGATTTTTTTCTACATAGATGCTGCCAAATCTGCTGAGCTTTTCCAGCGACTTCTGTTTTTGTTCCTGATTTACAGCATCCACAGTTCTTTCAGTTTTTATAAGTCAAGAGTATATTGGAATACTCCCTACTTGCTGGGATGGGGTCAATTCCAACAACACTCAAGAATCTTATCACCATCCAGGGCAAAGCAGTACACTTGATTTGCACAAGCATTCTGTTCCTCCACCCCCAATGATTAGTAATGGCAGTATGTGTCATCTACAAGATGCAATGCAGAAATTCACTGAGCCTCCTTAGACAGCATCTTTCGAATCCATAACCACTAGCATCTGGGAGGACAAGACCAGCAGATATATGGGAACACAATCATCTGCAAGTTACCTCCAAACCATTCCTCATAGGCATTTGGAAATATATTGCTGTCCCTTCACTGTAGCTCTGTCAAAACCTGAAATGCCCTTTCTGATGGCATGGTGGCTGTACCTACACCAAATGGATTGCAGTGGTTCAAGGAGACAGGTCAAATGTCCTCAGGCACAACTAGGGATGTGCAATAAATGTTGGTCTGGCCAGTGACACACACGTCCAGTCAGTGAATGAGAAACAAAATCCTTCTAGATGTTATCAATAATTGAAGAACTGCGGATGCTGGAAATCAGACACAAAAATAGAAATTTATGGAGAAACTCAGCAGGTCAAACAGCATCTGCAGAGAGGAAGCAGAGTTGATTTCTCAGGTCCAGTCACCATTCATCAGAACTCTTATTGCTTCTAGATGTTATGTTGTTCAAGGTGGAATGCCAATCTGGGTAAATAATGTTTCTATTTTAAACTATGTATTATAAAAAACATTTTGCCATTATACCAAATTAATTAACATGCAGAAGCATTTAAGATGAAATAATTTTTAAAAGATTCCCATTTCTTATTCACTTTACAAATGTTCTTTCAAGAGGTGATTATGCAGAGAGGAAAGAGTTGAAATGTGCAGATAAGAAATAATCTGAACCAAATCTGTCTTCACATGGTTAGTGAAAATTAATGACCCATCTCAATGGTAGTATTGCAGTATTACTTGCAATATCACAATGTCAAAACAATTAAGCAGCAAACTTTTAAGTCATGCATCAAAATGATAAATTTGTTACTTGACTAAATAGAATTTTATATCTCTCTGAACCTTTTTATTGTTTGCTTTGCAATAACATTTTACTGCTTTTTTATACATTAAATATAAAAGCAAAACAGATGTCGAACTGGCCGAGAACTGTTCTACACTGCTCTGAAGTCGCAACCAATTCCCACAGACTTGAAGTTTTACCTTATCCATTATTTGTGGAAAATAATTTCAACTGTTTATGAAATTATATCCAATCCCAGAGTAGCCTGAAATACACACACTCTTGGCAAGGTGTATGTTATGGCAGAAAACAGAAACACTATGATCAATTGCCTGTTTAAAATATTTACAATGTGTACTTTTTGCAGAAGTGGACTGGGCAATTTAAAAAAAAATTACTAATTCATTATTTCTTTGCTATTAGTAATGAATGCCATTTTCCAAAATTCTTAACATAAATTGTAAGCTGGTTGATATGTAATGTATTAAATGAAGACATAAATATTAGTGAGAGCCAACCAATGGGTATTTTCCACTAGAGTGTGCAAGATCAACAACTGGCAGACAGGGATAATAATGTCCAATTCCTTTACTTTGTTTTTAGACTCTGTTTAAAGGGTAATTTCAGGTTGTGACATTCATAACAATTTCATTATCTGCTTTTAAGCTTATTATACATTCAATCAACATACTCCCATAACTCCCTATTTTAAAAATGATTACAAAATTCTTGCCAAGAACTATTTGTGTTACATCACTCTTAATTAATTTAGAAACAAAGCAAAAAGTTTGCTTTGAATTTAAACTTGCGGAACCAGGTTGCTGATATCAAATTTCAACTATAATATTGGATATCACAAATAATTTTTTTTTAAACTTACTTGATGATACAGGCACCAGTCTGTGAACAAAACTGAAACTGATAACTCCCTAAGAAACAGCCTATGGAAACAAATCTTTCTGCATCCAGGCACACTTAATATTAGCAAGTCTTCCCTTTGCTTGCATCCATCTGATGGGCTTCACAGTCCTTTCAAGGAGCAGATTAAAAATGCATCTCTAATTGTACAAATTAACTGTAGGTTATGAAGAGCTAAGAAATATTTGCAAAAATGTTTTACTCTGGAGTTGAGTTCAACACAAAATGTATGAGTGGATATCTTATATTTCAGGTAGCTGATGGCACCTCACAGGATGGACAAGTGAGACTTAAGGAAATGGTTAGAGACAGTACTCATTCTGTGCAGTGTATATAGTCCTGTGTCTGATCTTTTTTTTACATTGCCCTAATGTGTGATCGCATCAAATGTGTAAGAGACCGATTTAAATACTAAATTGCAGTACAAGTGCAAGCACAATTTCCCTACCTTCACACAGGTAATACACATTGTACTTACTTTGCTCATATGTAATGGATACAAAAGCCACATCAAAAACAAACGATTTCAAGGAAAACCAACTGGAGCTGTCCAGTAATGCCTCCCTAAAATGGATTTGGATGGCAGATCTTCAAAAGTTTCACAATTGCTAACACAGCCTCTGAAGAAGTTAGCTGCAGTCCCTCATTACAACAAAAAAGCTATGGTGCACAGGACAACGTCCTGCTTTTAAACGCAGTTGCCATAACTCTGGATCTCAAGGCTCTGCAAGTTAATCCATTAACAAGTCAGATGTTGCTTCTCCCATGTCACCACCAGATCATTCTGTGCACTTGTTCCCTGCGAGCCATTGAGTCCACTGTAATTAATCTAACTACCTGGATCTCGAGGATAAAAATAACTGCGTTGAGACTCATTATTGGTTTAATACTCAACTCTGTGTGCTATGCTTCAGAATATGCTTGCCCCTGTCACTGTTATACGAATACTTATTTTATACTTGTGCATCATATCATTGTGCTGGAATCCATGTGTGTGAATGTATTATGTACAATTAAACAAATAAACAAATCAGTGAAGAAAGATTAAATGCCAACTTTAATAACTTCATACTGGCCCAGTCCTATTCTGTTTTAAATTGTCAAAGGACAAAAGATGCTAAAGTAATCTTCTCTCAATGATATTGCAATTTTTGGATTTTAATTGATTGGGTCAATACCAAGCCAATCAATTTGATTGCAAACATATTAAAGCACATGTTTGACTGATTTCTTTTCTGTTGAACTTGCTGGAAGGCGATATAGATCTGCTTGGCTCGGGAAACTTTGCTAAGGTATTTATCAACTAATCATGGTTGATATCTCGATGATTCTATCTGAAATCTTCAATCGAGGATAATCAAATCACAAAGAACTGTCATCGATAGAAAGAAAGGAAAAATAACAACTGCATTTTTAAAAATTAATACAAGAGATATTTATTACTGAAACATAATTCCCCTCAAGAAGGTAGTGGTGAGATGCAGTGAGGCATTGTCAGAATATTTTAGCAGTTGTGAACTTTGAACTGTCTTCCACTGCATGGGGCAATTGAAATAGGAATAGCCATGTTTTTCAACCAAGATGCTGTAGGAAATTTATTCAGCACCTACAATATAACTGAAGGTTAAGCAAAACTTGCTGCCTTCTGAAAAATAGAAGGATTTTGTATAAACATGGGCCAAAAACACTAGTGGAAACAAACATGACGGAATTTCCTATTAATTTTTCAGGTACACTGATGTGTACCTTGATGTCTGGACAAATAAAGACACCATGGGCTGACACAACTGTAAATCTAGTTTAAAATGCAGCAGCAAAATTAATGTGCAATAAAAAAGTTAAGATAGTCTCAAAAGGTAACTGCTTTAGAAGAAGAAAACTACTGCATGCCTCATTTTCCATATTGTGTCACAGATTCTGATCAGTTGAAAAATAGTTCCAGGTTTTCCTTGATTGAAATACAAGAAATGGTGGTTAATGTTCTAACTTTACTTCAGTAAAGTACCATAAATTTCCATTGTAGCTTAAGTTTAGTAGACAACAATCAATTAATTTCTTACTTCTGGATTCTTAAGGGATAGACCCAGGTAGTACTTATGAAATGAAAAGTTTATTTGGGCAGTTTCCATGCTCAGTGTGGACATGTTATTTCCATTATCAATTTCAAAGTTTAGAGACTGTTCAATTCTAAAATTTGACTGAATTAAGTTTGCAAGATGATCCAAAGAAACCCTGCTTCCAAGTTCATTCCATCTTACACTTGTGTTTGATTCCTCTTGTACAACACCTTAGGTAAAGGTTGACTGTGTCAAATTTTAAAAAACCTATCTATTCACAATGGATAGTTCCACATCCCGTCTTGGGTTCAATGTTCGGCATGAGTTATGTGAAGCCAGAGGTCACATGACACCAGGTTATTGTCCAACAGGTTTATTTGAAATCGCAAGCTTTCGGAACGCTGCACCTTCATCAGGTGAAGTCACTTTGTCCAACACTGGCATCTCCGTATCATGAGTTATATCATTACACAAAAGGTAGCAATTAGGTGGATCTGGAGAAATTTAGGAAGTGAACATTTTACATTTAGGTTGCACTCATTCTTCCATTTCCGTGTCAAAAATAAAGAGCCTTAGGTGCTCTGAGGGATATTGCGCTTAATTTGAAGTTTGTACGGGATGGTGTTTAATTGCAATCTGGTGTGAAGCTGAATTTCAAAGAGATCTAAGGGAATGTACTGGAGTACTACGGAACCTTAAAGATGTTGAACAATTTTGTTTTAATGTTAAGAGGAAACAGATGCTGCTGCCCTTCTCTCTTAACATTAAAAAAGCCCACAGACAGTGATGTTAAACAATAGATAGGCAGAGATCTATAATCATCAGTAAGATTTGGATTCCAGTGTTGAAACAGTGTAACTATAGCCTTAGGGTTGCTAAGGAAGTGTTAATGTACAGTAAGTGTAGAATTGGTTAAAATATTTGAAAAGAAGCATATCAAATCATTATTTAACGTTGAAAAGAGTTGTAAAGCAATAGAAAAAGTAGTTAGATTAGGTCCTGTATGAATCACTCCAATAAATTCTGTACATAAACCAAAATGATATGAGAACCTGGACACATTCAATGAAATTTTCTTATCCCACATTCTTATATTTTAACAACTTTTGACATGTATTAGAAATCAATAGGAAACATGAGTACAATTTTTGATACATCTAACTTTCAATAAAATATTAACTTTGAACATTGGACTTTGCTAAGGGACCCATGAGCTCTCAGTGGTTCTAAGAAGATAATAAAGGCATTATGTTTACGATTGTTCTCAGACCAATGGGAGAAACATTAACCCCGTCAAAGTAAGTGAGCCTGTCCTGTATGGGAATTTTTTTATGATTTAAAGGATTAGCACAAGTTAAAATGAAAACATTTACTAAAAAGAAAGGATCGAAAAAGTCTGTTTTATGCATTTTCACATTCAATAACACTTAAGTCTGCTAATAGCATCGTCCCCTAATTCTCCAGGACTTATCCATTTCGCTGCACTTACCACTCTCCAGACCACCCACATAGACGTACATACAAAAACCACATGTGTGAGGAATGTCTGCTGTTAATGGAAATCAATATCAGCATTACGACCCTATTATATGCACAAGCTGGCTCTCAGACAAGATCACTCGTTTCATCTTTTGGGTACCTTTGGTTAGTTTTATGTGGCAGCACATAAACACAATTTACTATGCTGGTTTTCTTATCAGGCATAGCTTGATTCTATCAAAGAATAATGTCTGCTAGAAACCTAATATCAATTATTTGTCAATTCATTTAACTACTTCTTGACATATTGATTGTAGATGAGAATATAACACCGTACTGTGTAATTCACAACACTTGGATTTATGTGAGGTAAAGACAACTTGAGGACATTGCTAATGGGCCAGAAGACTTTCTTACCTGTGATCCTTTGCGTTACGTTAATATGAAAGCTGCTTTTCCTTTTCAGAAAGTGCAGTGAACATACTGCTGCCACAATAATGTGTTAATATTTCAGGTAACAAGAATTTTGGATTTGCCTCAGAAGTTATGTCTCAAAATTTAAGTAATCAAGACCATCTACTTCCTTCAAACAAGTTAACATTTTCATTTTGTAATGAAACTGAAGGCTATCTATTACATTAACTGTCTGCCTGTTGTTTTTGCATTAGTCCTTTGTCTCCAACTATATGAAGTCTTGCTGCCAAACAGAACGTTAACCTGCATCAGGTTAAAACATCACATTGTGGATCTTACAATTCCAAAACATACAGGCTAGGGCAGGATGAACAGATTGGTGTTTCAGTATCCCTACTACTGTCACTGGTAGCAGGAGATGGGCGGAAAAACTCAAAAATGTGTATTATCTTTTATATTCTAAGGACTTGACATAATACAGATAAGAAACCCCTAGTCAGGGGTGTGATTTTTGCTAGTGATGGCCACTGGGCTTACAGTGCTAGATTGACCTGAGTAAATTCTGTAACATAGCCATTATGGTGCACATATATATGTCAAATACTTCCATTGTAGCAGCTTGCAGGGCATGAATCTAATGCTATGGCAATGTTTGGAAATTTGATTGTGTCCAAAATTAGTCCAAGTCCATTTCTTAAAACATATAGCATATCGAGATGATCTATGCTTTTTAAATGTAAACAAGACCACCCTTGGGAGTTGGTTCCATGCCAGGGTCACTGTAATTTACCAGTGGAACTTCAACTAAATCCCCTCTTTAAACAATCTATACTTGCCTGCGTTTAACCCATTCTCCCTTGCTCTCTGTTATTCTGCCTGGCTTTCTTAATAATTCAGCTACTCATACAGTCACAGAGATATGCAGCACAGAAACAGGCCTTTCAGTCCAACTCGTCCATGCTGACCAGATATCCCACATAAATCTAGTCCCAATTGGCCCATATTCCTCTAAACACCTCCTATTCATATACAAATCCAGATGCCTTTTAAATGTTCTTTTTGAACAGTGAACAATAATTATGCCACATTGAAATATACATCACTTGTACATGCTTGAACTGTACATGCTAAGAACTGGTAACTCAGGACTGGTGGCATACAAACAAGAACGTTTTCATGTCCATGTTTGCTATGGTAGAGTTTTGGTTTTTCTTCTGAACAACAAAAGCATGACAATAATAATTTTAGATAACAAGGTGTAGAGCTGGATGAACACAGCAGGCCAAGGAGAATCAGAGGAGCAGGAAAGCTGACTTTTCAGTTCGAGACACTTCTTCAGAAATTACTAAACTCATCCTCAAGACACTGACACCCTCATCTGCTTAGCTGAATTTGTCCTCAAGAACCTGAACTCACAATAATAATTTTCACTGGTTAATTTTGTTCTCCCTTCTCCACTTCATCATTCAGAGTTTGTGCTGTCAATTCTGAGCAATTGCAGGAAATTGCAGACATCTCCAGAGTTGTTGCCAATGCCAAACTGTACCCAGACAGAAGAGGGTGCTCAAGCACAATTCCTAAATAAATCTGCTGATCTTCCTCGGTACTGTATCTGTGCACAATTTGGGCAACTTTACCATTCAAGGGAAGCCTGGTGCAAAATTGAAGCTTGCTACTTCATAGCACGAGGCCTTAATGCATCAGAATATCTTGCCATCCAATTAAGTAAATTGGCAAAAATTGTTTAAAAAATATTCATTAATCTTCGGTTTCATAAACAAGTTTTTATAAATAGTTGTTTGCAAGTGCTAAAGTATAATAGTTAATTTCAAAAACAGAGCAAGAAATAATTTAAGATAATAAAATGTGAGGCTGGATGAACACAGCAGGCCCAGCAGCATCTCAGGAGTGCTCCTGAGATGCTGCTGGGTCTGCAGTGTTCATCCAGCCTCACATTTTATTATCTTGGATTCTCCAGCATCTGCAGTTCCCATTATCAAGAAATAATTTAAGACTGTTTAACTCGCAGTATTTCTAACTTCATTTTCATTTAATTATACCAGAAACTGTTTATTTTCCCGCTTAACGCACTCAAAGCAGTTTTGCGATTTTAGAGACAAAAGAATAAACTTCAAGCAATGTCATAGGTCTTCAGTCAGTCAATTTGGTGCAACATACTTCAGTTGGTTTGATGCCACCATCCTCGTTTTAGGTTGGGATCTTAAAGTCCTTTTTGATCTTGTATGATAAAAGAAAGCCACTTGGTAACGTAACGAGAAGAGGCTATTGGCTGAAAATGTATTTGATTGCATGACAGCAATCAAATACAAGTTGCATTTGTGTTGTAGACATTGTTACTCATACTATGTGGGTAACCCACATCACAGGCCTATTGCCTTCAAGATCCGGGTCTGTTCTCTCACCTGTAATGCATAATATCTTCAGGGATAGTAACAACAGCTGATGCTGGAGTCAGAGATAACACAGTATGGAGCTGGGGAAGCACAAGAGGCCAAGCAGCAAGAGAAGAGTAGGAAAGCTGAAGTTTTGGGTCAGGACCCTTCTTTAGAAATGGGGGAGGGGGAAAGGGGCTCAGAAATAATTAGAGAGGGGAGGGGTAGGGCTGGAGAAAGTAGGTGGGATGGTGGCATAGAGGTAGGGAGTGGTTTGGATTGGTGAGTGAGGTGGGAGGAGCAGATAGGTGGGAGAGGTCAAGGAGGCGGGGATGAGAGGGACACTTGGTCATGATGTTGGGCAGTGCTTAATGCACTTCTCAGCATTAACCTTTCAGAGACCAACATCACATTCAGCAACTCCAGGCTCTTTCTTTACTCATTATTAATATTTACACATTAATGTATATCATTACATTCGTCAATATCCAATTCAAATCCCACCTCAATTCGCTGACTTCACAAATTTACGTGGTCTTGGTGGTTTCACTACTCTGCCAAAATGCAAACTCTTCCAACTTGAATGGTTGGTAGGTGTTTGGCCTGAAGACTGTTGACCTGAACTCTTTTCTGGACTGTGTAAGGTCTGCAAAGCCCCTTTAAACCAGAAGACCTTCATGTCTTGGATTTCTTTTACAGACGCTATACATCCTGCTGACCCAGGCAATTATCCCATTGCATCATGTGGAGCGCGTTTAATTTCAAACACTTGATTTGCAGAGGAAAGCTGCCCTATTGAAACATACTGTCTTTCTTGTAGTATCCTTGATTGCTGAAGCAGCCAACTTTCATTTTTTAAACAGTACCTTGGATCTCTGAGCCAGGAGATTTCTATTTAAGCGTTTTGGATCTCTGATTTCTTTTGACCACATCTTGAACCTGTCAGCCTTGGTGTTCCCCTCTTGGTTACATCTTCCATGATTTGTATCCAGCTCATTTTCAATTTGCCAGAGCAAATCCTATTTTTCAAACCGTGCACAAATTTGTCCTGAAGCATGTAGATGATTTATGTCTACCTGTTGATTAAGTTGGACACTTGCATTCGCCTCCTAAGATTGATATACTAGTGAGCTCAATTTGTTCTCTTCCCACAATCAAACTCTGAAAGATTGTTTCCTGCTTGCTACAATCTAAATCACTGATTTCTCTTCCTGGAAAATGGAGAAATGAAGCATTCTATGAAATGGCACCTCCTCAGCAGCTAAGTTGATATTCGAGTCTGCTGTAATGATTTGTTCTTTAGGCAGTGTTGCTATGTGAATAACTGCAGGGAATTCATGAGGGGTATAGACAGGGTGGATAGCAGGAAGCTTTTTCCCAGAGTGGGGGACTCAATTACTAGGGGTCATGAGTTCAAAGTGAGAGGAGGAAAGTTTATGGGAGATATGTGTGGAAAGTTCTTAACACAGAGGGTGGTGGGTGCCTGGAACACGTTGCCAGCGGAGGTGGTAGGCGCATACATGATAGTGTCTTTTAAGACGTATCTGGACAGGTACGTGGATGGACAGGGAGCAGAGGGATACAGACTCTTAGAAAATAGATGACAGGCTTAGACAGAAGATCTCGATTGGCGAAGGCTTGGAGGGCTGAAGGGCCTGTTCCTGTGCTGTAATTTTGTTTGTTCTTTGAAAAACTCACCGTTTAGCTGAACTGGAATATACTGCTCATTAGCTTTGTGTCTCTTACAAGCATTGTTGATTTTTTTAAACTTTCTTCAATGATCACAAGAATGGAAGTTATTTCTGCCAATCCAACATAGTCGCAGGTTTCAATCCTGCTGACAATATTAAACATTTTTCTTATGCCAATACAATGAATTTCAATGGATTCTATATTGTTTTTGGGCCCTACCATGAATCTAAAAACAGATAAAATATCCTGGTTGACCTAGGATAGATGTACACTATCAAAGTTGCCACATCAACAGTTATCGCAGAAAATAAAAGCTCATGGTATAGAGGTAGCATTGCAGCACAGAGAGAAGATTGGCTAGCTAGCAGAAAACAGAGAATATGTATAGACATAAGAGCAGAGCCAGACCTTTGGTTCCGTAGCTGACATTGTCTTGACCTGTTTGTTCTTTGCTGGCTGTTTCTTGAATAGTTGTGGCATTCCTGTTTTGTATGTCGTTAACTTATTTGTTTAGGTAGCAATTTGACATTTTGCTACTTTGTAGCAGTGGTTTTATTTCTCATCATCTTCTGGAAGTGACCTCCTTTCTTAATGAAATAGATTTTTTTAAATAGAAAGGCATCACTTGTGAGGTGGCCTTGCTCCACAATATTGTCATGAGCTGTTACAATTTTCTGACTGGCCTATTCAATGTACTTGCTTCATCTTTTAGGTTTTTGTACCTTATGAACTGAATAGCTTCTCCTCTCTTGTGAGACAGTTGAATCTCTCCTCATAGTGGCATACCGGTTAGCACTACTACCTCACAGCAGTGCCAGGGGCTTGGGTTAAATCCCACCCTCAAGTGACTCTGTGCAGTTTTCACGTTCTCTCTGTGTCAGCACTAGTTTCCTCCGGGTGCAGCGCTACAGGGATGGGGAGTGGCTGGAACGCTTTGAGGAGGATTGTTGCAGTGGGGGGGGGGGCGCTGAATGGCCTGCTTCCACACTGTAGGGATTCTATGACTCTTGGGAGCGTTCTCTGTTGATTCGAGACTTATGTTTTACTCAACCTCTGACTGGCTTTCTGAAAAGCCAAATC
Organism: Stegostoma tigrinum; assembly: GCF_030684315.1. Classification (NCBI taxonomy): domain Eukaryota; kingdom Metazoa; phylum Chordata; class Chondrichthyes; order Orectolobiformes; family Stegostomatidae; genus Stegostoma; species Stegostoma tigrinum. Next base: position 10,087,692 of record NC_081356.1, on the reverse strand, counting down.
TTCTTTAGACTGCAATAAATCTAAGAAAGACTCCTCAGTAATTCCAATAACAATGATGTCCTTTGTTATTTTGAACTTCAAATCTCCAGAGTAGCATTTTTCCATTAATCTATAGAGACGATTAAGAAATTATCCACGGATGCCCCTGGATATTTGGGATATTGAGTTCAATTTTGGACTCATTATTTAAGAAAAGATGCCAAAAGCCCTGGAGATGCTTCAGCGGAAATTCACCAGAATGACACCAGGAATGAGGGATTTTAGAAACAAGGGAAGATTAAAGAAATTGGGATAATTCGACTTGAAGCAGAGAAGATTAAGAGGCGACCTTGCTGAGGTGCTCAAAATTTTGAACAATTTTGACAGAATAAAGAAGGATATTCTATATTTGACTGTTTGGTTTGTCAGTAATTGGGGGTCACAATTTGGAGTCAGTTGAAGAGAAACTTCTTCACTCAGAATTGTAAGGACTTGGCATGCACTGCTAGGAGGGTGGTGGAGGCAGATTCCATAGGAGTGGTCAAAAAAGGGCTCTATAATATATATAGTGTACTTGAAAGTGATGAATTTAGACTGCTGCAGGGATAGAGCTGGAGAATGGGACTAGCTACGTAGCTCTTTCAGGAGCTGGTACAGAGATGATGGGTCAAGTGGTTTCCCTCTATAAAATTCTATGATTCTAAGATGTTGAACTCTACTGTTAAAATCTTACTCGTTCAAGAAGTTTGCTTGTTTTGAGGTTGCATTCATTGTCCAAAAATTTGCATGACTTCTAAAAATAACGTTGCTTTCTTATGCCTTGGCAAGCTAGAATGTATAACTGCTAAAATTGAATATAAAAGAATATTTTATTGTTCAGCTTATGATTTCATGTCCACTTTGGAAGCAATTCTGTATCTTTAGAGCTGTTTTCTAAGATGTTTGGTACGTTCTCTCTGAAATCCAATCTTCCTGGCAATTGAACCCAGGTTTGATTCAAGCCTCGGGCGACTGTGTGGAGTTTGCGCATTTTCCCCCCCAGCTGCCTGGGTTTCCTCCCACAATCCAAAGGTGTGCAGGTTAGAGTGGATTGGCTATGCTAAATTGCCCATAGTGTCCAAGGACGTGCAGGTTTGGTGGATGGGCCAGGGGAGTTGCAGAATTACAAGGATGATGTGTGTCTGTGTTGATGCTCTTGGGAGGGTCGGTGTGGACCCAACGGGCCACTTCTTTAGCACAGGGATTCTATGATTATTCATTTAATATTACTTCCATTGGAACCACCAACTCCAGCCCTTTATCTCACACTGAGCCAGACTGTTAGGTTTGGTGTCATAGCTGATCCGAACATGAGCTTTTGACCACTTTTGTCTGAGACCGCCCATTTCACCTCCATAACATTGCTTAACCTTGTTCACATCAAAACCTACCTGCTACTGAAATTCTTTCAGAGTTTTTGTTATTTTAGATTTGTAACACTGGTTAACCTGCCATTTTTTACACTACCTAAATATCAGAGGTCATCTGGAACTACAGACCCTTCCCTTACTTTTTAATGTCTAGGTTGGCCATCAACCTGGTGCTCAGAGGTTTATACTGACTCCCATTTTGGCAGTATTTTGAATTCAAACAAGAATAAAACTTTTAAAATCCCTCCATGACTTTGACTATTCCTATTTACGTTCTTGTAATCTATACCAGAAACTCAAGCTAAACTTATTGACACTCCTTGAAGTCAAGTACCTTGAAAATTTTGAATTTTGGCTGCTAAGACCCAAAAGCTGTAGAACCCCATTCTGAAACATCTCCATCTCTCTTTTTCTTTCTTTGAGGCTCCATTGTTTTGTTCAACAATCCCATATATCATGAAGGTCCAGTCTCAAGCTTCAATTCATAACGCTCCTGCCAAATGCCTTGGGGCTTGTTATGACATTCAAGGTGCTACACAAATACTAAAGCGAGGTATTTGGCTGCTGAAAATCTGATATAAAAGCAAAAACTGCTGGAAACACTCAGCTCAGGCAATTTATGTGAAATATAGTACATCATTCTACGATACCGTGGACCCCTGTGTTTTTCAGCAGTTTTTGCTTTTATTTCAGACTTAGCAGCTAAGTACACCTTGGGTAGCATGTTGGATCAGTGGTTAGCACTGACACATCTCAACATCAGCAGTCTTGATGAAGGTTGTAAGCCCAAAACTTTGATTTTCCTGCTCCTCTGATGCTGCCTGACCTGCTGTGTTCCTCTAGCTGCACACTGCATTGATTCTGATGCCAGCATCGGCAGTTCTTGCTACCTCTGGAAAGCCCTATGGAAAATGCAGGGATAGGATAGGGTAGGGGATGGGTAGAGGTGGGATGCTGTTCAGAGGGTCAGTGTGGACTTGATGGGCTGAAGAGCCAGTTTCCACAGTGTAAGGATTCTATGAAATACATGTTGTCTGTCATTCCTTATTATTAAAAAAACATTTGCTGCACTATTATTCTGCAGTGACAATTTTGTGTACAAATTCTAGTGGAAGTTTAAGAGTGTTTGGTAGATGCTCATAATATCTTTGCAAATAATAAGGAAGGTAAGTCAAATTTTTTCTACCAGCGCTTTTCTTTCTTTGTTTCCATGACTCTATACACCAGGGAATCACCTATTTAAAACTGATTCATTTCTGGTTGTTTTATTTTTGGAAGTTGTTAACAAAATAAGGAAAATGTATTTGTTTAAAGTTGCAGGTTTCAGTTTAAGGTTGTTTGCTACAGCCTTTTCACATGCAGTTTCTCTGTTCAGACTTTCCCTAAGCTTTCACTCCCACATTCAATTCCTCTTCACCTCCCTCCTGTTCCTGCCCTAAAACCCTGCCTTACCCGACCACAACCTTAATCGTGTTAAAGTTCTTAATCTTTAAAATTCCAATGCCCACTTCTTCAGTCGTCTGTCATTCTGAATAAAGTCCTGGACTCCACCTAGTGGCAGACATCAGAGAGTGCAAGATAACAAAGTGTAAAGCTGGATGACCGCAGCAGGCCAAGCAGCATCTCAGGAGCACAAAAGCTGACGTATCGGGCCTAGACCCTTCATCAGAAAAGGTGAAGAAGAGTCTAGGCACAAAACATCAGCTTTTGTGCTCCTAAGATGCTGCTTGGCCTGCTGTGTTCATCCAGCTCCACACTTTGTTAGTTTATAAAATGTGAGGCTGGATGAACACAGCAGGCCAAGCAGCATCTCAGGAGCACAAAAGCTGACGTTTCGGGCCTAGACCCTTCATCAGAGAGGGGGATGGGGAGAGGGAACTGGAATAAATAAGGAGAAAGGGGGAGGTGGACCGAAGATGGAGAGAAAAGAAGATAGGTGGAGAGAGTATAGGTGGGGAGGTAGGGAGGGGATAGGTCAGTCCAGGGAAGACGGACAGGTCAAGGAGGTGGGATGAGGTTAGTAGGTAGGAAATGGAGGTGCGGCTTGGGGTGGGAGGAAGGGATGGGTGAGAGGAAGAACCGGTTAGGGAGGCAGAGACAGGTTGGACTGGTTTTGGGATGCAGTGGGTGGGGGGGGGGGGGGGGGGAAGAGCTGGGCTGGTTGTGTGGTGCAGTGGGGGGAGGGGACGAACTGGGCTGGTTTAGGGATGCAGTAGGGGAAGGGGAGATTTTGAAACTGGTGAAGTCCACATTGATACCATTAGGCTGCAGGGTTCCCAGGCGGAATATGAGTTGCTGTTCCTGCAACCTTCGGGTGGCATCATTGTGGCACTGCAGGAGGCCCATGATGGACATGTCATCTAGAGAATGGGAGGGGGAGTGGAAATGGTTTGCGACTGGGAGGTGCAGCTGTTTGTTGTGAACTGAGCCACAATGATGCCACCTGAAGGTTGCAGGAACAGCAACTCATATTCCGCCTGGGAGCCCTGCAGCTTAATGGTATCAATGTGGACTTCACCAGTTTCAAAATCTCCCCTTCCCCTACTGCATCCCTAAACCAGCCCAGTTCGTCCCCTCCCCCCACTGCACCACACAACCAGCCCAGCTCTCCCCCCCACCCCCACCCACTGCATCCCAAAACCAGTCCAACCTTTCTCTGCCTCCCTAACCGGTTCTTCCTCTCACCCATCCCTTCGGCCCACCCCAAGCCGCACCCCCATCTACCTAGTAACCTCATCCCACCTCCTTGACCTGTCCATCTTCCCTGGACTGACCTATCCCCTCCCTACCTCCCCACCTATACTCTCTCCACCTATCTTCTTTTCTCTCCATCTTCGGTCCGCCTCCCCTTCTCTCCCTATTTATTCCAGTTCCCTCTCCCCATCCCCCTCTCTGAAGAAGGGTCTAGGCCCGAAACGTCAGCTTTTGTGCTCCTGAGATGCTGCTTGGCCTGCTGTGTTCATCCAGCCTCACATTTTATCATCTTGGAATTCTCCAGCATCTGCAGTTCCCATTATCTCCACACTTTGTTATCTTGGATTCTCCGGCATCTGCAGTTCCCGTTATCTCTGATCGCAGGTTTATTTGAAAACAAGCTTTTGGAGGCATTTCCATAGCAGATTTAACTTTAGGTTTAGTTATATTGTTGGCATTTTGTTAATCATTCTGCTTTTAAAAAAACCTATATTCAAATTCAGATAGTAAATAACATGTTAACATTATCTATCTTTCTGCATTTTGAAGTGATAGTAGAGTTCAGAAGGCATACATATATTGTCTGGTAAATCATTTGGCAGTCAACTGTTGGCCCTGGATTGTGCTATTCCACAAAACAGACAATTTTGTTTTACAGACAAACTACATTCTGGCTATGAATGTGATTCGATTATTCGGGTGATAGTTCAAGCAGCACAGAGCCATCTCAGCAAAATGCAACAATTTATTCATTAATGCAGTGAGTGAGGGAAATCAATCCTAATGGGAGGGAGTGTTTTCTATTGACCTTTTACAGAACAAAAAGCGGTCGCACTGAGAAAGGAGGTTGCAACGAGCCCTTAGAGCTGAGGCTCAGAGGTATGTTTTAGGTAAGCAGCTAGGTGATTGGTGTTACAGCTTTGTGCTCCTTTAAACCAAGGCAGTAGTTTAAACTAGCACAGGGGAAGACTGAGCTTATTACCTTCAAATGAGGGATTAGGAGGGAAAAATACCATTGACGATTTGGATAAAAATGACATTGGTCAGATGATGAAAGATTTGAAAGTGAGTGGCTAGCAAGAAACTTATGCACAGCCATGCTGGTAAACTGTTACAAATATGACAGGAGAGCACTGGAAGTCAAGTTGTATTTCTCCACAGGCTGTACTAAAATTGTAAATGATCTTATTGACTTATCAAAAGGTTACTGTTTCACTTTGTTAAGCGTTATTTAGAAATAAAAGTACAACGCCTCTAAGCTTGACACATCTACGTGTGCAGACAGGACAAGACATGCAGCAGTACAGAAGAGTGAGGGAGAAAAAAATAGAGAAAAAGTCTTGCTGACCAAACCAAAAAAGGTGACTTCCTCACTTTTCCTTAGATTTCTTCTCAATGAGACCATGTCAACATTGACTTTGGGAGGCCTTCAGTTCAGGTAGCAAGCACTTGGTCATACGTCGTACAATTAACTAACTCTGTGACTTTCACAATTTGAGGAGATCAGACTCATTGATTCCTGGAACTCTTTCTAATTCTCAGGAAGTAATTTAAATTTAGAGGGATGTTGCTTCAACTGTTCTTCTTGAAGATGTAATTTGTTACACATAGCTCAGGAGATAAGGAGCGAGAACACAATACAGTGCAAGAACGCGCATGCAAGCAGAGGAAGGACACACATATGCAGTGAGAGGGAGAGTAGTCAGTGATTCCTTACAGGCTTATCCATACCTGAATCACACAAGTCTATGTTGAAAAGGAAGCCAAAGTTCCAGGAGATGGTGCTATCTAACCTTAAGCACCTTTCTGAAACAGTGTCCAGTGATTAAGGTCAAATAACAATCCCTTATGAAAACTTTTCTTACAAAGTCTCAAGGCTATTAATAACAGCAACCCCCAGGTTTTGTTTTTGACTTTAAATGTCCTAAAAAGAAACATGATACATCTTTTGCAACCAGGAATGGTCCAAATCATCAAGTTTCTGTTTCCTGTGATCCAGAAAGTTGTTTCCAAGGTTAAATAAAAATGAAGGAGTTGAACATGTAGCTGAAATGCTCATGCAACAGCGACACATTTCAATTCATGAAGCATGAACACCTGTACTGGAAAGAGGAAACTGGGTTGCTGGAAAGAGGAAACTGGGTTGCTGGAATGAGCTGCATTTGAACCATGGTAGGACCGGTAACCCGGTGGATCATATAAACTAGACTGTGGATTAACACAAAATACTGCGGATGCTGGAAATCAGAAACAAACAGAAATACTGGAAAAACTCAACAATCTGGCAGCATTTGTGGAGTGAGAGAAAAACAATGTTAATGTTTTGAGTCCAATAAGACTTCTTCAGAACTGGTTCAGAAATAGACTGTGGAGACAATTTTAGGGTTAATAATGATAGGGGGTTCGGGGGAGTGGGTGGGGGCATTAGATTTATGACAAAATGTTAATAGGTAAGAACGAAGTAATACTGCCAGGTACCAGTAAGGGCTTCAGTGGGGCAAGTGTGATAGGAAAGGGAGGAATGTCAGCCAAAAAGGGGCAATGTGGGAGAAAATGGAAAAAAAAGAATTAAGCATTACGCTCAGCATTTGATGAATTTCGATGAATTGATAGCTCATATAGTCAATAAAATGAAGGCACAATGATAGCCGATGTAGAGAGACGCACAATTACAAAATTTTTAAAGCAACAAATTACATAGTCAAAGGTAGCTGAAAATTCAAAAGAATAAAAGTAAGAAGAGAGGAAGCTGTTAGCTGAGGAGACCAGCACATTGAAAAACCATCTTGGCTCAGATCAACAAGATATAGAGTCAGTCTGGATAGAGCTAAGAAATAGCCAAGCAAAGAAGTCTTATTTGGAGTAGTTTATCATACACTTGTAATTAAAGCATTTATTTATAACTATAGTGTAGTCTACACAGTCTTTTCCTTGAAGATCAACACATCCTTGGAATTAACCAAAGAACTGGCTCTTTGAGACCCACCACTGTGTAATAAGACTACTTGGCTTTGCTTCATTGTAAACTCACTTTTACCAAGTGGATCCTTTATGATGAATTTCACATTGAGATGGAGCACGAGAACCCTGGGTCAGCAACTAGCATTTTAATTTCAAGTTCAGGCAATTTCAGAAGTAGAAAGAGAGTCGGATACAGTGCTGGGAAAACAGACTAAATGTTAAGCCATTAGAGAAAGGGTGACAGGCATCAACGCCTCTCATTCTCTTCATGGAGGGACTTTATAATTGTCCACTGAGAGAGAAAGATGATTTAAAAAAAAAGAATTTGCTATCCATGGTTAAATAAGTTAAAAGACTTTACCGAATTGAGAAAGACACAAAATTCAAAAAGATTAAAGATGACCAGAAAACAGGGAAACTTTAGAAACAGGGATCTAAAAAGAAAGTGGAATAGTAAGTCAGGCAATAAGAGTTTCAACTGGTATATACATTTAAAAAAGGGCCAAGCTCAAGTAAAGGCTGATCCATGGCTGCCTGCCATTTCCTTGTTAGCAATTATCAATTCCCTCCTCTTTTAGGAAATATTTTAAATACACAAAAATCTTCTTACTCAAAGAGAAAATCAAAGGGCAAATGGTAGAGAGGAACTTAAATATTATCACTGGACAAAAAGCACCACCAGAACTAATGGGGGCCAAAAACTGACAGGTCCTCTGGCTCAGATATAGCCATTGCTTGCTAAAGGAAAATAAATTATGCTGTCGTTGAAGATTGAATATTACCAAACAATCCCTGCACCAGTAGGATGTTAGGTCCTAAAGGGAAGGGAGCACAAAGGTCAAATGTCTGATCTTTCAATACCAGGTTTCAGTTCCCCCTATCCATTGTTGTACAAGGGTCCCTATGTGTGTACTATTAGGACCAGTATCTCTGTTTCTGTGACCGGAGTCCTAGAGTTCCTCACTGCCGAGATCTGACAGACAATGTAGCCCAAGGGAACGTCATATCCTGGCAGTCACAGAACCTCATCTGCAATGCTGGAGAACTCCACAAGCTCCTCGGCAGAGTCATCACCACCCTAAGGTCTGGCCCTACCCAGACGTTCCATCTGCTTTCCAAGAAAACTGGGTAGCAACGTTCAAGTCCAAAGGGGCAAGATGAGAAAAGCATCCGCTGCTGAGGGATGAAAAATAAAAGGTGTTATTGTGAACTAGTATGTAGTAACGGGTAACGAAAGGTTTCCTTTTCATTTTACATGTTACGCCACAGTCAAGCACACCTGTACTTAAATGGTGTTCAGTCACTTCCAATTGTTAAGTGGGAGGATCTTTCACATAGTGGAAATCGTGAGTTAACGTACACCATTGTGGAAATTACCACTTTTTACTGTGCATTTTCAAAGTTCCAGTTTCTCGATAATTCCAAACATCAGAATCTTTGAAGCTGTGAACATCCACAGATGCAGAGGGAGGTGAAGTGTCAGTAGTTCAAGGTTAGCCTGATACAGACCAAGATAAAAGTGCACTGTTTACTCCTGCATGTCAATATGGATTGCAGTAAGTTGGTGAAGCAGGAAATCAAATTATCTTCCTTTGCAGGTAGAGTTTATTAAATACTCAGTCGTACAGCTCCTTCCTCAACTCACGTTACAGGTTCTTCCTATGGTGCTCAGAAAAGTTAACAATCCAAAACGGTTTCTTCTTGATCTTAAATAAAGGAATTAATAAACTTAAATGAATTAACCAGACATAAACTATACAAGCTGAATCTAAACAGTAAATGAAATATAAGTTTTGTGAAGATGCCACTTACTTCTACTATTCGAGTCACAAAAATCATAAAACTGTGCCAGAAGGCTCGTACTGTCTGACAGGAACACCTTCTCATAGATGTGTCTTCGTAATAACAATCAATTGAAGAAATCAGAACAAAATTAATTCTCAGTCTATTGGATTAATTGGTTTGAATTTAGTCCATCATTAAGTTTGCCACTAAATACAACTAATGTCATATGACCAAATAGGATTCCAAATGTTCATTCAGGGTGACAGTTCAGAACAGCGGCTTGTTGAAAGACCGGTCTTGCAGAGCTAGACGAAGGAAACAACTTGCAAATTCAGAAAAAAACATCCAATTATTCCTGTAACGTTACCTGACATCTGCTCCATCAATAACATCAAAGCAAAATTATAAACCTAAAATTAGCTGTAACACTGGCTCTATTGAGGGTCAGAGGAAATAGGCAGTTCTTCTGTAGCCTTGAAGCAGTTTCAGTATCACTGACTAAACCCAGTGTTAGGTGGTCTTTCACTCTCAATTACAGAACACAAATTAAATGCCATTTGAAAAGGTTTCGCAAGTCACCATTTTGCGGCTGCTGTTTATGAATGTAGAGTGAATAAGGTGTCAGATAAAGCACATTTTAAACTGAATATTTGAAAATCAAATGTCACCATTTTACAAGGAAATTTCACTATCTACCTAGCTCAAGACATGACTGACAAGTCATCGAGGTAACATTTCAACAAAAGAAGTAGTACTGCTTGAAAATAAGTGCACAAGCATAAATTCTTTGGAAAAGAAAAAGGATTTATTTTGTTCTCCAGATACAAAAGGTTGATGGAAAAGCTAATGCAAAAAAATGTTTTAAAGAGTGTAATATACTCGACCTAATTAAATATTGTGGCAAACTCAACATTGCAGCAAATTCTTAAGGGATCAAGCCAAACATGATAAGTTCATACTTTTTGGCAAAAGGGTTGACTTTAGAATGGTACAGACACTTTTGTACCAATTTATTTCTATTTTGGTTCAATTACAAAATAAAATATCTGCTGATTTAAACTGTATATATTATATTCACTTTTTTTTGCAGTAACAGAATCTGAACCTAATGTTTATTTATTAATTCATGGAGTGTTGAATCCTGCTTAAAAACCCAACAGCTTTTCACTGCTTTGTATTTGATCTTTTTGTCAAATGAAATATTTGCAATGAGGAATGACTAGATGAATCACAGCAAAGATTCTCTTTAAAATTTAATGCAATATTTTTGGAAGTGAGTTGTACCACAAAATTTAGCCACAACAATCAAGATGGATCAAGCAACTACGTTAAATTAGAAAGAACTCACAAAGTACCAAGTTAAACTTCTGAAGACTGCTGGAGCATTTTTCCTTGAACCAAGAGTTTTGGGTTTCACCACTGACACATCAAAATCAAAGTGAAATGGGAATTGAAAACATACATTGAACATCACATACATGAAATGAAGTAAGTTCTCTTAATCCCTCTTCCCTTGAAAAAAAGCAGTCCAATTTTTCTGAAATGAATTGCACATCAAAAGTATACTAGCAAAGTAACGTTTCAAGTAATGGACACAATGACTTGTCTGAACCTCGTTATCACCGCAAAGTACACCTTATGCTGCCGGAAGCAGTTTCAGAACTTTCAGTAATTAAAAAAATGCACTACACTTCAACCCATCTTTGGACTGAAAGTAACAGTTAAGGTCTCTTCAAAAAGACAACATTGAAACTTGGTTTTACTGCAACATACTTGCTAAAGAAAGATCTATTTTTAAGAAATATAATTACACTATCCAAAGGATGGACTGATAAACACGCACCATTTACCAAAATAGGTAAAAATGGTGAAGACAGATTTGGCAGTGAAGGGAGTGTTTCAAATAAATAATTAATCCTAAATGGAGAATTTTCTACAACAAACTTACAGAAAATTGGAAGCAGAACAGTTTTGACAAACCCATTTCATCGTTTTTTCTTAATAAAAGAAATCAATTTAACTACATCCGATATGCCAAAACCTTTATACAAGTGATCGATAAGCTTGCTTAAAATGGTTTTTCACTGTCCTTCATCAGTTAGTTCTTGGAGTCTTCAGATATATTTACCATTCACAGAGTTTGTAGAGCTAAACAACAGGAGGGTGAGAAGTAGGTTTACGCTAGGAAATGAAAGAACAACTTCAGAATCTGAGGGAGGGCTACTATGAGCATAACAGTTGTAATGCAACTGCACTTGCCAATGACTAACATTGCATTTTTATTTCTTTTAAAAATAAGGAAGGAGTCAAGTACTTTAAAAGGGCAAGCAGAATTACACCACAAAATCCCTTATTCCCTGTAAAAAGTTTGAATCAAATCTGGAAGAAATATTTTTAAAAATCTCTGCTTAATAACACGATTGTGCAGACAACATTTCCCCCAGTGTCAATACATTTGTGTCAGTTGACAACTAATTAAAACATAGCGAAGCTGGTAATGATTCTCTGAACAGTGCACAGTAATAGATTTTAAAGCACTACAGTTCAATTACTAAGGCTAGAACATTGTGTAGTTACATAGTGTCCCTATGATTGCAGCTAGTTTACAAAAGGAAACCAAAAAAAACTGGAGATGAATTCACCAGACGACATCTGGTGGCCGATTCCTACTGCATTCATAAGCCTTGACCACAAATGTGACCAGAGTGCTCAATGTCTGGTAGTGTTCCAAAGGTCCAAGATATTTATCATGAATGTATTTTTTTCAATAAATAGATAGATCAGTTACATACTAAGGCAGTGTTGCACATGCATCATTCGCCATGTGGACGTAGACACCACAAAGATACATACGACCGCTGAGATTCTTAAAGAGCAAATATCCAGGGGATGAGAGGTAAAGGAGAAGATGAACCTCACTGGTCCAGCGCTTCCAGAACATTCCTCAGGCTGGTAAGGATCTGTTGAATCTCTTGGTATTTTCCCCCAGCAACACGTTCAGGGGAAGAGAAGCATGACTGGCTGGAAAAAAGCTGCAGTAAGTAGCTCTATAGGGCTAGTCATCGGTTGCATCGCTAAAGAGGTCAAATCTCCAGCTCGTAGCCGGGGACCAGTGACCTCATGATGTTCCTGAAGTTTCCAGGTAACTCTGTAGTTTTCGAACTGTGGTTTTATCCAGAGAGCAAAGGTCAAAGTCAAATGTTGTGTTTGTGATGTGAAAATGTCCCGTTTCTTCTATGAGGTTAACAATCTAAATAAAGGCAGATAAGCAACAAATTAGCTGATTTTCAATGCTGTTATTTATGATGGAACTGCAAACGTTAGTTTCAATCTGTATTCTTTAGTATTACTGACCCCTCAGCATGTAAACACATTAATATTAGGGAAACAACTGATTCTTCGCTACTTCAGAGCTACCACAGGGTCACGATGGATACCAAAAGTTTACTTTGAATTTGTTTTTGCTCATCACCTCTCTTCACTCGTTTAAAGTGATCTTTTCCTTCAGCTGTATATTTGGACTTGGTACTTCAACTCCCCCGAAAATCCCTTTTCAAAGTCCACCTTTTCCAGACATTGATCAACATCACAGCAGGTCAGGCAGCATCCACAGAGAGAGAGCAAGCTAAAAAGTTCTCAGTCTGGATGACTCTTCACCAGAGTCATCTAGATTTGAAACGTTAGCTTGCTCTCTCTCCAGGGATGCCTTCCGGCCCACTGTGATCTCCAGCATCTGCATGAACTTGCTTCTACATTGATCAATGTCAGTCACACAATGTCAATGTAAGTTATAATGAAAGAATATTGAGCTTTCCATTGCTTAGCCTATTCTTGCCAAATTATCTCTTTTTTTCAAAAAAAAAAAGAAAAATCAAATGTCAACAAAAACGCATTTAACTAACAGCATTGTGGGGTGGGGGGGAACATTCAGTGAATTACTCTTTTCTAAGACACTTTGGATTTCAGTCCACACTGTGTGTGTCATGTGGCAGACTCTGCAGCATTACAGCAACAGGATTTATTACGTAGTTTATCAACTACCTAACTGCAACTTTCTTCTCCCTGTTAGATTTTCCCAGAAACAAAGTTATGAAAACTGAAAAGTGGTGGTTGGGGGTTGCTGTTGTGTGGTGTGGAGAAAGAGTCTTTCAGTTGCAAGATGATCTAAAACCGTGACACAGAAGTCACATGATTTTCCATTGAATTAGATGGGCTAATTCCACTGCACAAATACTGGATCGTTCAGGTTAGTTACTTCAGAAAAGGGATTAAACTTCTGCAGTGGTCTAATATGCACTGCACTATGCTCAACACATTAGAAAAGAGAAGGAATACATTTCATAGATTGTTAAAATAAAACGTTATTGGCAAGCTGCCCTTGAAATGCAAACTAAAATTTTACTGTAAAATCAAAATGAATTTTAGTACAATGCCACTGTCCACATTCAACCTAGTCTATTGCAGGATGTTGTGACTCAAATTGAAAGCTGCAAGCTTAACAATGACAACAGAATTTACAGCAAAAAAGGTGTTAAGCTCCACAGACATTTCTCTCACCGTTTGTTTTATCACACCACATTAAAGTGTTCCACGATTAGTTTCTTCCTCATGCACTTGTGTAGCTTCCTCTTAAATATGCTTAGGCTATTTGCCATAATCACTCCAGATGCTGGCAGTTTCCACCTCTGTAGAAGATGGAAATATTTGGAGCAATCCTTAGCACCTTCAGAACAAATCTGAAGCTGATTCATCCGATGGTGTAAGGGCTAACTTTACATAAGGGGAACCAAGCTACAGGAAATCACAGGCATGACTGCACACAATTTTCCATTTACCATCATTTCTGTAATCTTTTTAAGGTTGGAAAGTGGAGTACTACAACTATCAGTCCTTGGGCCTCAATTAGTTACTCAGTATACAAGTAACCTAGAACGGCATGAAGGGTCCAGGCCCGAAACGTCAGCTTTTGTGCTCCTAAGATGCTGCTTGGCCTGCTGTGTTCATCCAGCCCCACATTTTATTATCTCGGTTACACCAGAGTGTATTCACATTTGCTGATGACACAAACGTATGTAGAACAGCATGTTGTGATAAAAACATCAGGAATCTGCAAGGGGTTAGATAGGTGGAGAGAGTGAATAGAAACTTGGCTGCTGGAGTTTAATGTCAAAGAATGTGAGGTAGAAATAAGAAAAAGGCAGGCCATCATTTAAATGGAGAGAGATTCCAAAAAACAAGAACGCTTGGCTGTGTGACTTGAGTGTTCTTGTGCACAAAACAACAAAAATTAGCTCAGTTGAAGCAAGTAATTAAGGCAGCAAATTGAATTTTGACTATATTTCTAGGGGGTTGGAGTTTAAACAAACAGGGAAGTCTTGTTGCATCTATAGAGATGTTTGTGAAGCCACTATTGGAGTGCTGCATACTGCTTTGGTCCCCTTGTTTAAAATAAAATATTGGCATTGGTAACAGTTTGAATAAGAGATTCACTTGGCTCAAACCTGGGATAAATAGGTAGATGATTACTATAGGTAAAATGGCTAGACAGATTAGGCCTCTATTTATCATATGTAGAAGAATAAGGGATGATTTTGTTCATACATAAAAGATTCGAAGGTGGTCTTACATGGTAGATGTTGAAAATACATTCTCACTTGTTGGGGAAAATCACAAACTATGAGAAGTAACTAAAAAATAAGGGGACACTCAAACCTGAGATGTGAAGCATATCACAGGATAGTGAATGTCTGGAAGTTTCTACCCTAGAGAGTTGTGGAGGCTAGATCAGTGGAAATATTTAAAAGAGGAGGTAGATATATTTTTGAAATAGTGAGGGATTGAGGGTTATGAGTTGGTACAAAAGCTGGTCCATCCTATTTCTTATTCTCTTCTGAACGAACGATTACAACCGATGTCTCTTGGTGCTTGAACCCCCAGTGCCGAGGAATAAGCTTTCAGGTATCATCTGTTGTGCTGTCCAATCGATTTTGCTAACCATTCAGTGGGTAAATGCACCACATTTGACTAGTTGTTACAGCCACAAGATGAAGGTTCAATCCCAATTAGTATAACATGCAGAAGACAAGTTTACAAGTTTCTTTGACACAATTACAAAACATAAATGTGCAAAATTGGAGAATGTGTAGTGCTAGTTATTAGCTGAATAATGTTTTGGTGCTCAAGATTTGCATCTTCAACATCTAGCATGAGGCATCTCCTACTGACATGCCCATTCACTTCCAAGTCATTTACATTTATATTATAAGCACCTTACTTTTCAGGTACCTGATTCTGCATTTATTTACATGATAGCAAAATGCAAAAGTGAAGCTATGACACTCCATTTATCAACTGCTTATTGATGTGAACATGACAACAGCGTTTTCGGCACGAAAGCCAGTTAAATTCTGATTACGGACAAGTCACACAGAGGTGAAACGAAGGTCTGTGCAAAATACTGAAACTCTTAATTTCATAGCAAATGAACACAAAGCAAGAGTGATGACCACATTCACATATTAAATTGATTAAACTGATCTCATCAGGGGAATAGGATCATCATAGTAATATTACTGAACTCTAACAGAGGTCTGAACTAATACTCCGGAGATGGGAGTTAGAATCCCACTATACTCTGCGGATAAAGCCACTCAAACTTCAGAGATTGTGAAAATGCTCCTCACAGTAGCAATGCAGTCTTCAAAATAGGCGCAGCAACAAAAATAAAATCTCAAGTGGCTTCATGCCCGTGGCAATAAAGCTTCAGGAACAGAAAGCTATGGAAGAGGAGCTTCAGGGACTCGTGTAAGAAAAACTCTCAAAGTAAATGAACTGTGTTATCAGTTTGTTTAAGGGTCTCAGGAACTGACATTCATTCAAGAAATAACAGTGAGTGAAGATAGAATATTGACAAACAGAAGCCAAACACAGCCATGCCAACTGAAGGAGGAACTGAAGACAGGGACAGACTTCAAGATTTGAGTAGCCCTTTGGCACACTATTTGTTAGATCTTTCCAATCATAAAATGGCATTTACGCCATTTCCTTTTCAATTTTCTATTTGAGTTCATATGCGCTCCATGTCTTTTGTTGCACTTAGCAAATAACTTATGGGTTTCTCTCTACAACACAGACACTGACTCCCCTTTATTTAGAGCATGTTAGCTCTTCAAAAGAGCTGCAATAAATTGGTTAAACATTATTTATTTCATAAAATCATATTGACCCAGCCTGACTGCCCCAAACATTGTTTCCCCCGAGAGCCTGGCTACAATATCTTAAACAGTTTCTAACATTTTTTTTCCCTTCTGTAGTTCTTACGATAACTGGCTATAGTTTTCTGCCATCTCTCACTTTTTGAAGAGCAACCTGACATTTGCTCTTTTTTCAATCAAATGCAACCTTCCCTGATTGGTGGAATTTTTGGAAAATTGAAGCCAATACATGAGCATCTCACTGGCATATTCTAGGCAGACCAAAACTCTTGTGGGATGAAGTGCATCAGGAACAAGGGATTTGTCAGCCCAGCAACTCCAACTATCACTGCCCGGTTAGGTAATTTTCTGGAGCTCCTCCCGCCTTTCCATTCTAGGAATTTCACAGATGTTTCAGGTAGGTTTCAGGAATTTTGCACGAATTTGCCAAACACACTTTCTATAAGACAAACACTCACTCTGTTCACCCATTTAAAAAGTATCTAAAGAAAATCTTACTAAGTGCTTTTGAGTTTCTAGTGAGCTTTCTCTCGTGTTCAGAATTTCTCTCTCCTTATTAATCTTTTAGGCACCAGGTATATTTAACAATGGAATACCTGCGATTTCACATCAAAGAATTGCCTGCACACTAAATGATAGAAAGTTTAAAAGCATGAGTTACAAATTGGCTGAGGTGGATTGGCAAACACATTAATAGGTGGTACTGAACATAACAACAGATAGGATTTAGAGAACTATTACGTGACTTGCAGCAGCTATACATTCCTTCAGGATGAAACAAAATCTCAAAACTATCAGAGAACTGTGAAAGGAAACTCAGGCCAGCGAACATTTTGCATTCAGTATTAACCAGAGGGCATTATCCATACGTGGTTTAATACATATCCAGCAAAAGCCTGCAGGTTTCAAAAGGGAAACTTCAGAGATTTGTTTTCTTTTAAAACCAAAAACACATCAAAATGTCAGAAAGTTGGTTCCTAAATTGTTCCTGTAAGCAAATGGCCAAAATTGTGAAGTGCAGCACTTTCAATCAACGGTAACAGCCAATTAGTATTTCAACTTACGTTAAATAACAAAACTGGGGTTCTTGTGGCACAGTGGCAATGTCACTACCTCTGAGCCAGAAGGCCCAGGTTAAAGTCCCACCTGCTTCAGAGATGTCTCTGAATGACATCTCCGAACAGATTGATTAGGAAATATCTCAAAACAGCAAGACTGTAAAAATACCATTTATATGATTTGACCGCAACTCCTCTGTTGGCTGACAGATTAGAACATAGACACAAGTGGAACAGTACACATTAAACAAACCTAGATAATAACATTGGCAACTGTACTGACTTCTACTCTAAAATGCCAATCTGATCCAAAAGGAGAGGACACTGAAAAACTTGCAGCAGGTTGCGGACCTGTTGCATTTCATTGTATTAGCATGACTGAATAGGACAGCCCTGTAACAATAGAAGCATGCCCATTCAAAATTCTTTAGTTTTTTTTGCTTGATATTAATCTCATGACCTGCGTCAACAACGGACTCTTGACTCTTTCTGATGGCTGTTTCTCACTAAGAGAAATCAGAATGATGGGCCAGTAAGCTACAGTTCTTGGATTTGGCTACAATGGGAGTGACTAATTTCAAACAGTTGAGAAGCAATCAATATTTTACTGGTTGGGAGATTCCAGGCATTTAACCTTTCAGTAGAATGATTGTGTGTCCATTGTCATGATATTCTCACTTTTTAAAGAAAGGACTTACATGTGCTCTTTTCCAATCAAGTGGAACCTTCCTGAATATTGAAAATTTTGGAAAATTGAAGCCAATGCATCAAATATGTCGCTTGCTGATTCGAGAAAGACCCACAACCCTAGGGGATGAAATCAATCAAGGCCCGGGAAACCATTAATCAGAAAAAACCTCAACTTGATCTGTATATGTTTTGGTGCCACAGTCTGGCATTAATGAAGTATCAAGTTACAACCATTGCTGTTCAAATTAAATATTGAGCAAATCTCAGCTTGAAAAAAAGTGAGTTGAATAAAATGCTTATCCTTCACCACAATCTCCACCTACAAAGGAAGGGGTACACAAAGAAGATAATATCTATGCCAAAAGCACAGAAAGCCAAGTGAAGATGGAGCAGGAAAGCCAGCTGGTGAAAAATAACATTTGAGAAACAGACATGATGTTTGTGACTCTTATTAATCTCAGAGGTACGACGACAGGATTGTAAAACATGGCAAGTTTTTTTTTAAGAAGGAAGGAATCAATATTTAAATGTGGACTAAAACAAGCCAATATGCATAACAGTTAAAAGTGTGACATAAATAAAACTCTTACCTGTTGTAGTATGTGCCGTTCGCGAAGCGTCATTAGCCTTCGATGAAGCTCAACCAACTCATCCAGATATGCCTGAAGACAAATGCCCGAAGGAGAATTATTATTTTCAATGCCTTTTTAACCATGCCCTAATGTAAATATAAAATGCTGTTCGGATATCTGAATGCATTCTTCTCTCACCAGTTATACTCTTGGGGATTAACATGGTGTCAAAGGTCATGTTTAGTATACGAAAGTGTTTTATAAGTAGCTGCACCATTTCTGATGGCCCTCACTATGGGAGCTGTGCAGATAAAACCAACTTCATATGTTTGAGATATTGTGCATGTTTTTGGTCAAGATTTAACTGGAGGGATTCCATTGGCTCTTATACTGAAAACTTTTTCTAGTGTTTGCTTTATTTGTGCATGTTCACATTTCACAATCCTGAAAAACATCCCAAATAATTTTGCAACATTCCCAAACAAGGACCAAAGCTTGTGGTAAATTACATAAAAAGAACACCCATTGCACTAGTTTTTGTGGTTAAGACATATTTTACAAAGACTGAAACAAATCTGTACAGGAAAAAGTAGGGAGGTTAAAATTTTGCTCAACACACGCAAATTGCTCAGGATACACCACTACACACCAATTTGGCTGTTAATAAATGGCATATTATAATATTCACAATGGAAGTCTTCCGGGAAACTTTCCTTAAAGAAACTGATGCAGAACGGAATGCCTAAAAACATTAAATAAAATGCTGAAAAGTAGCACTGGACAAGTGAAAACAACTGTAACGATATTTAGATACATAAACAAACTAATTTCAGTTAATATAATTTAGTATTCACAGGTTTCATGCTTGACACATGAATACCAAAGGGAAAAAATAATGTTAAATTGGAGTATTTGATTTTAGAGAATAGAAACAAAAGAACATTGAAGCAGGAGCAGACCTTACAAGCCTGCCCTACCATTCAACATTTGATCTAGGCTGACCATCCAACTCTGTACCCAATACCCATCTTCTCCCCTTAGCTGCAAAAACTGCACCTAAAGCCCTTTTAAAAATATTCACTGTTTTGACCTCAACCTCTTTCTGTGGCAGGAAATTCTGCAGGATCACTACTCTCTGGATAAAGAAATTTCTTCTCATTTCATACCAAAGGGCCGACCCTGTGTCCTTAAACTGTGGCACCTGGTACTGCACTCCCCAGTCATTGAGAACATCCTTTACCACACCTTCCAGAATCCAAGAATCGTGTTCACACGACAGTTCCCACTTTTGCTGTGGTTATGCTGCTGTATAGATAACATAGAACATTACAGCACAGTACAGGCCCTTCGGCCCTCGATGTTGTGCCGACCTGTCATACCGATCTGAAGCCCATCTAACCTACACTATTCCATGTACGTCCATATGCTTGTCCAATGACGACTTATATGTACCGAAAGTTGGCGAATCTACTACCGTTGTAGGCAAAGCATTCCATTCCCTTACTACTCTGAGTAAAGAAACTACCTCTGACATCTGTCCTACATCTTTCACCCCTCAATTTAAAGCTATGCCCCCTCATGCTCGCCGTCACCATCCTAGGAAAAAGGCTCTCCCTATCCACCCTACCTAACGCTCTGATTATTTTATATGTTTCAATTAAGTCACCGCTCAACCTTCTTCTCTCTAATGAAAACAGCCTCAAGTCCCTCAGCCTTTCCTCGTAAGACCTTCCCTCCATACCAGGCAACATCCGAGTAAATCTCCTCTGCACCCTTTCCAAAGCTTCCACATCCTTCTTATAATGCGATGACCAGAACTGTACACAATACTCCATGTGCGGCCGCACCAGAGTTTTGTACAGCTTCACCATAACCTCTTGGTTCCAGAACTCGATCCCTGTATTAATAAAAGCTAAAACACTGTATGCCTTCTTAACAGCCCTGTCGACCTGGGTGGCAACTTTCAAGGATATGTGTACATGGACACCGAGATCTCTCTGCTCATCTACACTACTAAGAATCTTACCATAAGCCCTGTACTTTGCATTCCGGTTACTCCTACCAAAGTGCACCACCTCACACTTGTCTGCATTAAGCTCATTTGCCACCTTTCAGCCCAGCTCTGCAGCTTACCTATGTCTCTCTGCAACCTACAGCATCCTTCGTCACTATCCACAACTCCACCGACCTTAGTGTCGTCTGCAAATTTACTAACCCATCCTTCTACACCCTCAGCCAGGTCATTTATAAAAATGACAAACAGCAGTGGACCCAACACTGACCCTTGCGGTACACCACTAGTAACTGCTCTCCAGGATGAACATTTCCCATCAACTACCACCTTCTGTCTTCTTTCAGCAAGCCAATTTCCGATCCAAACTGCTATATCTCCCACAATTCCATTCCTCCGCATTTTGTACAATAGCCTATTGTGGGGAACCTTATCGAACGCCTTGCTGAAGTCCATATACACCACATCAACCGGTTTACTCTCATCGACTTGTTTGGTCACCTTCTCAAAGAACTCAATAAAGGTTTGTGAGGCACGACCTTCCCTTCACAAAACCGTGCTAACTATCCCTAATCAATTTATTCTTTTCTAGATGATTGTAAATCCTATCCCTTATAACCTTTTCCAACACTTTACTAACAACTGAGGTAAGGCTCACTGGTCTATAATTACCAGGGTTGTCTCTACTCCCCTTCTTGAACAGGGGAACCACATTTGCTATCCTCCAGTCATCTGGCATGCTGGGTATGCTGAAAGGCATTTCATTTGATGCAATTTGTAGTATGTAGGCCAGCAACCTGTGAAAATTGTAACATCCAGGGAAGAGCGTTTCCAAGGGATTGTGATGTTCAACTGATTTATCAGCAACGTTCAATACTGTTAACGAACAAAGGTCCGGCTTCTTGCATGATTTTCAACTGGTTACTCAGCAGCAGTCAGTTGGATGGAGGAGTCTAAGGACTGCTTTGGGTTGCTGGTGAGTCAGACACTTTGGAGCAAGGAGAAGAGGCAACGTCCCTTTACCCTAACTGTGTTTGTCCAGAGTGTGTTGATTACCCACATTGAACTTTTATATTCTACTGGCTATTTTAAATTCCAAATCCAATTAGAACGATGTATATATTAAAGATTGTGTTGCTGTTCTAACTTTGTCAAGTCTACTGTTGTTTGTTCGAATCTTGTGGCTTTAAATGTCTTAATAAGTACATGGGATCGCTCGTGCTTTTTCCAGTGTTACAACCTGACAAGTGACCAGTAAATTTTGTTGTCTGGTCTGGGGTTATTTAGATAGTTTGGATTCAGAGACAGTACTGACTGTAACTAAAATGTTAGAATAGTCAAATGCAGTAATCCCCGAAAACTCTGTGCTCATAAAAGCTTATAAAATTCTAAACAGGACTAGACTGGGAACATTCATCCTGCATTTACCCTAAGTCCAGCAAGTTCAGGATCAGGGGTCATTGTACAACAACACAGGGTAAGCTATGTAGGACTGAAATGAGGAGAAAATTCTTCAGAGCGGTGAGCCTGTGGAATGCTCTGCCATAGAAAACACGAGGCCAAAACATTGAATGTTTTCAAGCAGAAGTTGAATATAATTCTTAGGTCTAATGGGGTCAAAAGATATGGTGAAAGTGGGGCCAGGTGCTGAGTTGGATAATCAGCCATGATCAGTGAATGATGGACAAGGCTCAAAATGTCCAAATGGCCAAATCTTGCTCCTATTCTCTACATTTTGAAGAAGAACTGAATGTAAGGATTTTGAAATCTGTGCACAGAGATAAAACATTGGAAGAAGAATCAAAACACATTCAAATCATTACTCCTCACTCAGATAGCATACTGAAAATTAAGCTTTCCTGGAGTTAAAGATTTCAAAAATGTATGAAAGGTTCCCCAGTTTATGATTTTTGGCCCAGGTTGACAAAGAGCACAGATAAGGCTTTTGTACTTAATAAGAGTGACTACTTATTACAGATAAACAGTTCTGAATCATCAACATACAACTGGACTAAAAAAAACTAAAAACCACTGAAAGCTACCCCCTAACCTCACACCCCCACACACATGCAGAGACAGACAGGCAAACAGACCAAAAGGAAAACATAGGTTTATTGGATGGAGGGAAAGACCAGGAAGGCAGTTCAGTGTTTGTCCACAGTGTTCACTGAGAAGATCCTTTTACTGATCAGAACACTGCTTCTTGATCATCTTTCTCCAGGTACTTTCACTTATTTGCAGGAGGCACAGGGTGACTGGTTTACACTATTGGGGGTTTCTGATCTGTTAAATACCTTTTGCAGATTACAGCAATTGACGTGGGCAAATAAACTGGCTACTTATTCATTTTCTTTGAAGTGCTTCTTATTGTGAAGCAAAACAAACTCCTTCCCTTCCAGAGGTCCAACAGCTTCTCCCTCAAACATTCACACCCAATAGCTGTTCAGCTACTTGGAAACCAATCACATAGTTGCTGGGAGGCAGAAGGCCTTTGTCAGTAATAACTGGTCACCAGTCCATAGACTAACTACTTGTTGCCAGCCAAAACTTCATTCGTAGAAAGCCTCCTGGCAATTTTAATTAACTGGTTGGATAGTATAGTGACTTAATTACACGATCCTATACCACTGAAAACCAGGTTCAATTAAAACCCAGATATTTGCAACAAAGTATAAAATGTGGGTTTCTTTAGAGGTTGCACTGACACAAAGACTACTAATCTTGCTTTTTTTCACCTTGAACAGCATTTTCAAAATTCAGCAAAAGCACAGGAAATCACATCTTTTTGTAAGTGGAGCAATGCAACTTTCTGCTCAGAGCTTGAATCTTACCATACAGTGGGAGCAAAGTATAGACTGTGCATAAGATTTTCTTTTTCAGAACAGTGAAAGATATCAAAACATGAAGTTAAGATTCCCTGCTAATTGCAAATACAAGCTAAAGTCTCCATGTATGGGATCAGATATGTCCTTAAAAATATACACAATATTTCATTAACTTATTCAATCCAATATTTTTTAAAAAGTCACCTAACACTACATTAGCTAAACGAGACCTTTCCAATAGGATTGTTGATTGCTACTTCACTCCAGCTAGTGTCATGCAATTTTCAAGCAGTATTTGAAAAGCAGACTTTGTTGTCGTTAAATGTGCTAAAACCTGAACAGATATTACTGAATAATTAAACTGAATTTGTGTAGCTGCACAAAAGATTTGAGATTAAGTCAATAGATATTATAGTGAGCTAAAATGGCTATAGAATCTTATTTGTTCTGCATTTGTACGCCACACTGTGCCAAATGTCTAGGCCACTTCTCATAATAAAGTTCAATGTGTAATTGCAATCAGCCTGTTCAAAGATGTTACTACATAACTCTGGAGTGGGCATGGGAGGGAGACTTGAACCTGGACCTTCTAGTAGGGTCACTCCCACCGTGAATAAGAATCCTTTCAAAAGAGCAAAAAATGATAAGATTTGACAGCAACATCACGATGGATTTCACAGGGGTGTAGGAAAAAAATCCCATATAGATGAGAAACTCTCATAACTCCACAAGGCTGCCATAATCTGATATAATATCCTTGAGCCACATAACAACAGATATGAAGATAGATCTACAACTCATTATTTCACTACACAGAAAGGGTCAGTGAGGGGCAGATAGAGGACAATACTTTCGGTCTAAAGCAGTTCTATATGCAAATGTCGGTTGCGGATCTTTCAAACTAAATACCTACTTTGTGCAATCAAACACAATACAACCCAAATTTGCCAGTCAGAGCTCCCCAATTTTGTAACGTTTTGAACGATACTTTATGACCCAAAATGCCAAAGACTTTGGGAGTTTTAACAAGGCACCTGCATTAAACTAACCTTTACCTTCTAAAAACTATATTCCTTTGCCAGCAAGTATTGTTGCAATCGTAGTGCCATGGCAGTTTGATCTACTTCAGCAGAATTCTGTTCCCTTACTTTGGGGTAGGTACCAATACAACGCTGTTGAAGAGCCTTCTCAACCCCAGCTGGAGTGCAGAGTGTTTTGGGAAACCAGTTTTATTCATCCACAATCAACTTTCTATTGGTGAGTCACTTGAACCCTCCAGATTTTGAACTGCAAACTTGATGCTGAAGGATAACTGTTAGTAAGTGAAACAATTTTACATGAACAATCAATGTCAGATTTTGCCACCCAGTGACTTCCTGGTACAGGCTGTCAGACCAAATTTTCTGTTTTTACACGGTGAAACCTACTTAGCTAACTACGTCAACTAAAATAGCAAGAAACTAAGTTTAATTATTAATCTTCTGAATAGTCCGAGCAAGGATGATTTCACAAGCTTCTATCGTCTCATTCTGAAGCAAAGCAGTCTGTTCAAGAAATTTTCCATTGGCAGAACAAACAACTTCTGTATTGTAATAGCTGCTGTATGAAAGAACTTCAAGAAAGCAATAAACACATCTTACCTTGTCATATTCACCATTCTTTATTGTTTTCTCAGGTTTGCTTTGCTTTAATGGGCTTTTGACTTCTAACACCTGTTACAACAGAGGCGTAAAAACTTCAGCTACAAATCTCCTCAATGCTCCTCACTTCTGGCTGTGATCAGGCTCAGTAAAAAAAAGGCTACTTTTTATTAGGAATTACTGGCCTTAAAATTTCTTCTCTTGTCCACGCTCTCTTCCACAACTTCCCCATTCCCAACCCTACATGTTTTCTTTTAATTTACATTTCATCAAAACCATGGACTTTTCCACATCCCTACCTACACTGTCAACAGGACCCTTTTATCTCTTTTCCAGAAATGGGGCCACTTCATTTTACACTTTCTCTTCATGTTGCAAAATTAGAAAACAAGGAAGATTGGCATGGATTGCAAATGCAAATTTAAGGATAATGATGATATGATTGGAATCACTGTCTAATTCAGCAGTTAGAAAGTCAAACATTTGATGTTTAACAGTTGCAAGAGCAAGTTCCCAGTTTGTTAGTAATATCTGTCATTTCAAACATTTGAGACAAAATTTTGGGTAGACACTTGAATTTACCCAAGAGCATTTCTTTGTGCTTTCTCGACATACTTGCATTTCAAATATATCTTATCTGATTATGTACGTATGTTCTACTTCACTCCACTCATTTCTAATGAAAAACTAAGAGATTCACTGTGAAGACTCAGTCCTACACAAGTATTGTCCATAATGAGTATGATCATAAATTGGTACTTCAAAACTTTGTGATTGAAATATTAAATAACAAGTAATAGGAAAAATTTATAATTTGAATTGCATCTTTTAGGATAATTGTACAAATAATTGCTTAAATAAATGATCATTTTGTTAAAGGTGAAAAAATGTGCTTTGGTTGGTTGCTGCTCTCTCTTTTAATAGTAATTTTAATAGGCAATAGTTACTTATGCATCTACTTATGTGGGGCACACTGACTGATCCAAGATTATAAAGAACTGTTGATACATAAATACAGAGAGGACCAAACAATATACAATTTTATCTGAATGCCACTACCATCCTTTAAAATAAAAGATCATTCAATTATGCAAGGTCAAAAGCTTAGTATTTCTTCATACTAGATTCCAAGCTTGGATTTTGAAAAGTATATTTTTGATATAAAAAAAACCGGGCTATTATTCTTGAGCACAATTCCTGTGTGCCACAGAGAAATGGGCATCATTTACCAGGGAGTGCCCTGTCCTATTTATTACTTCATTTCAATATAGTTCGCATCACATCTTCAAAATTATCCTGTGCATTGGCATGTTTACAGAGTAAGTTGAAAATGGAAGGGATTATAAACTGGACCTTGAATGCAGATATATTTGTTAAAGAAAATATGAAAATAGTCATCATGTTGTGAACCAAGGCAACCTATAATAGTGTTAAGGCGAATCTGTATGCGTTGAGGGCAAAGAGGTGACTAAAATAATCACGAAATTTGGGGATAATCTGCAGCCTTCAATGTGGATATTATCATGGTATTCCTAACGGTTACTTTGAGAACAATAAGGAGAGGAATAACTTGGTATTTTTAAAAATGGATGTTGCAAAACCACAAAGTTATCAAAGTTGCAAGTTCAACAGGCCAGATTGTACTGTGCCGTAGAAATTATTTTCAAACCCAAAGACAACTTGGCAATTTTCTTGGAAGTAAGGCAACAGTTACAAATAAAAGATTCATCTCTTAGCGGCTGACATTTAACGTCAAAAGAGGCAACAACATAATACACTTTCATATAACAAAATTGAACACTTGCCTTGAATTTCACAAACTGTGCAGTCTGATTTGTATCTAACATACTAAACAGAATAACAAAGTGTGGAGCTGGAAGAACACAGCAGGCCAAGCAGCATCTTAGGAGCACAAAAGCTGACGTTTCGAGCCTAGACCCTTCATCAGAGAGGGGGATGGGGAGAGGGTACTGGAATAAGTAGGGACAGAGGGGGAGGCAGACCGAAGATGGAGAGAAAAGAAGATAAGTGAAGAGGAGAGCATAGGTGGGGAGTTAGGGAGGGGATAGGTCAGTCCAGGGAAGGCAGACAGGTCAAGGAGGTGGGATGAGATTAGTAGGTAGGAAATGGAGGTGCGGCTTGAGGTGGGAGGAAGGGATGGGTGAGAGGAAGAACAGGTTAGGGAGGCAGAGACAGGCTGGGCTGGTTTTGGGATGCAGTGGGGGAAGGGGAGATTTTGAAGCAGGTGAAGTCCACATTGATACCATTGGGCTGCAGGGTTCCCAAGCGGAATAGGAGTTGCTGTTCCTGCAACCTTCAGGTGGCATCAATGTGGCACTGCAGGAGGCCCATGATGGACATGTCGTTTGAAGACTGGGAGGGGTGGTTAAAATGGTTTGCGACTGGGAGGTGCAGTTGTTTATTGCGAACTGAGCGGAGGTGTTCTGCAAAGCAGTCCCCAATGTAGAGGAAGCCACGCCGGCTACAATGGATACAGTATACCACGTTGGCAGATGTGCAGGTGAACCTCTGCTTAATATGGAAAGTCATCTTGGGGCCTGGGATGGGGGTGAGGGAGGTGGTGTGGGGGCAATTGTAGCGGTTTCAGGGGAAGGTGCTGGGTACGGTGGGGTTGGAGGGCAGTGTGGAGTGAACAAGGGAGTCACTGAGAGAGTGGTCTCTCCAGAAGGCAGACAAGGGTGGGGATGGAAAATGTCTTGGGTGGTGGGGTCAGATTGTAGACGGCAGAAGTGTCGGAGGATGATGCGTTGTATCCGGAGGTTGGTGGGGTGGTGTGTGAGAACGAGGGGGATCCTCTTAGGGCGGTTGTGGCGGGGGCGGGGTGTGAGGGATGTGTTGCGGGAAATGCGGGAGACGCGGTCAAGGGCGTTCTCGACCACTGTGGGGGGAAAGTTGCAGTCCTTGAAGAACTTGGACATCTGGGATGTGTGGGAGTCGAATGCCTCATCCTGGGAGCAGATGCGGCGGAGGCGGAGGAATTGGGAACAGGGGATGGAATTTTTGCAGGAGGGTGGGTGGGAGGAGGTGTATTCTAGGTAGCTGTGGGAGTCGGTGGGCTTGAAATGGACATCAGTTACAAGCTGGTTGCCTGAGATGGAGGCTGAGAGGTCCAGGAAGGTGAGGGATGTGTTGGACATGGCCCAGGTGAACTTGATGGAACTTCGGATGGAAGGTGTTGGTGAAGTGGATGAACTGTTTGAGTTCCTCTGGGGAGCAAGAGGCGGCGCCGATACAGTCATCAATGTAACGGAGGACGAGGTGGGGTTTGGGGCCTATGTAGCTGTGGAAGAGGGACTGTTCCACGTAACCTATAAAGAGGCAGGCATAGCTGGGGCCCATGCAGGTGCCCATGGCCACCCCCTTGGTCTGTAGGAAGTGGGAGGAATCGAAAGAGAAGTTGTTGAGGGTGAGGAAGAGTTCAGCTAGGTGGATGAGGGTGTCAGTGGAGGGGGACTGGTCGGGCCTGCGGGACAGGAAGAAGCAGAGGGCCTTGAGGCCATCTGCATGAGGAATACAGGTGTATAGGGACTGGACTCCATGGTGAAAATGAGGTGTTGGGGGCCTGGGAATTGGAAGTCCTGGAGGAGGCGGAAGGCGTGGGTGGTGTCACGGACATAGGTAGGGAGTTCCTGGACCAAAGGGGAGAAAATGAAGTCCAGATAGGTGGAGATGAGTTCAGTGGGGCAGGAACAGGCTGAGACAATGGGTTGACAGGGCAGGCAGGTTTGTGGATTTTGGGAAGGAGATAGAAACGGGCCGTGCGGGGTTGGGGAACAATGAGGTTGGAGGCTGTGGGTGGGAGGTCCCCTGAGGTGATGAGGTCATGAATGGTGTTGGAGGTGATGGTTTGGTGCTCGGGTGTGGGGTCATGATCGAGGAGGCGGTAGGAGGTGGTGTCGGAGAGTTGGCATCTGGTCTCGGCGATGTAGAGGTCGTTGCGCCATACTACCACTGCGCCACCCTTGTCTGCGGGTTTGATGGTGAGGTTGGGGTTGGAGCGGAGGGAGCGGAGGGCTGCCCGTTCTGCAGGGGAGAGGTTGGAGTGGGTGAGAGGGGTGGAGAGGTTGAGGCGGTTAATGTCTCGACAGCAGTTGGACATGAAGAGGTCGAGGGAGGGTAGGAGGCCTGGGGGTGGTGTCCAGGAGGAGGACTTGTGTTGGAAGCGGGTGAAGGGGTCAGTGGAGGGAGGGTTAGGCGCCTGGTTGAAGAAGTAAGTGTGGAGGCGAAGGTGGCAGAAAAACTGCTCGATGTCCAAACGTGACTGGTATTCGTTGATGTGCGGTTGAAGGGGGACAAAGGTGAACCCCTTGCTTAGGGCTGACTATTCGTCCTCAGTCAGGGGGAGGTCTGGGGGAATGGTGACGATGCGGCAGGGCTCAGTGTGGCTGTCTACTCTGGGGTTGCTGGCTGTGGGGATTGTGGGCGGAGCGATGAGGTCATCGGTTGTGGGCGGGGTTCCGTCGGCGTCAGCCGTGGGCGGACTCTTCCGCACCTACAAAGGCCCCAAACCCCACCTCTTCCTCCGTTACATTGATGACTGTATCGGCGCCGCCTCTTGCTCCCCAGAGGAGCTTGAACAGTTCATCCACTTCACCAACACCTTCCACCCCAACCTTCAGTTCACCTGGGCCATCTCCAACACATCCCTCAGCTTTTTGGACCTCTCTGTCTCCATCTCAGGCAACCAGCTTGTAACTGATGTCCATTTCAAGCCCACCAACTCCCACAGCTACCTAGAATACACTTCCTCCCACCCACCCTCCTGCAAAAATTCCATCCCCTATTCCCAATACCTCCGCCTCCGCCGCATCTGCTCCTAGGATGATGCATTCGACTCCCACACATCCCAGATGTCCAAGTTCTTCAAGGACTGCAACTTCCCCCCCCACAGTGGTCGAGAACGCCCTTGACCGTGTCTCCCGCATTTCCCGCAACACATCCCTCACACCCCGCCCCCGCCACAACCACCCTAAGAGGATCCCCCTCGTTCTCACACACCACCCCACCAACCTCCGGATACAATGCATCACCCTCCAACACTTCCGCCATCTACAATCTGACCCCACCACCCAAGACATTTTTCCATCCCCACCCTTGTCTGCCTTCTGGAGAGACCACTCTCTCCACGACTCCCTTGTTCGCTCCACACTGCCCTCCAACCCCACCACACCCAGCACCTTCCCCTGCAACCGCAGGAAGTGCTACACTAGCCCCCACACCTCCTCCCTCACCCCCATCCCAGGCGCCAAGATGACTTTCCATATTAAGCAGAGGTTCACCTGCACATCTGCCAACGTGGTATACTGCATCCATTGTAGCCGGTGTGGCTTCCTCTACATTGGGGAAACCAAGCAGAGGCTTGGGGACCGCTTTACAAACACCTCTGCTCGGTTCGCAATAAACAACTGCACCTCCCAGTCGCGAACCATTTCAACTCTCCCTCCCATTCTTTAGATAACATGTCCATCATGGGCCTCCTGCAGTGCCACAATGATGCCACCCGAAGGTTGCAGGAACAGCATCTCATATTCCACTTGGGAACCCTGCAGTCCAATGGTATCAATGTGGACTTCACCAGCTTCAAAATCTCAACTTCCCCCACCGCATCTCAAAACCAGCCCAGTTCGTCCCCTCCCCCCACTGCATCTCACAACCAGCCCAGCTCATCCCCTCCCCCCACTGCATCCCAAAACCAGCCCAGCCTGTCTCTGCCTCCCTAACCTGTTCTTCCTCTCACCCATCTCTTCCTCCCACCCCAAGCCGCACCTCCATTTCCTACCTACTAACCTCATCCCACCTCCTTGACCTGTCCGTCTTCCCTGGACTGACCTATCCCCTCCACCTATCTTCTTCTCTCTCCATGTTCGGTCCGCCTCCCCCTCTCTCCCTATTTATTCCAGAACCCTCACCCCATCCCCCTCTCTGATGAAGGGTCTAGGCCCGAAACATCAGCTTTTGTGCTCCTGAGATGCTGCTTGGCCTGCTGTGTTCATCCAGCTCCACACTTTATTATCTTGGATTCTCCAGCATCTGCAGTTCCCATTACCTCTGATACTAAACAGAATACTTCATTTCCAAATGAAGCGCAGAATATTGGTCTACTTTCACAAGATAGCTTTCGAGTACTCAAAAGCAAAAACAACTTTAGATTAAAAACTGCATGGCTAAACTTTCACAGCAACACAGTACTAAGGAAGCAGTTCCTTTAAAAAGGAAAGGCATTCCTAACTGAATGGTGTTAAGTCAAAATTAATATGGAATATAATTACATGAATGCAAGTGGCAAGTCATCTCACTGCAAATTTAAAAAAACAGGGGTGCAGGTTAAGTGAATGACATAATAACAAAATGTAGAAGAATGTGGTACCCATGATGAACCAACTGAGAAATTGGTCACTCCTGCACACCAAAAATGTTCTGCTCGTAGCCATCTTGTTCCGACCAAGCAGAAAAAGGAGACCACAAATTTCTTCGTAAGGAAGAAGAAAAATAACCACTGCACAAATCATCAGCACCTCCCAGCAACACAGTCATTGGTAATAATCTGAGAACGGACTGAAGTGGCCAAGGAAGCCAGAGCTACAATTGCTTCAAAGTTTTAAAAAAAAATGCAGATGGACTACCTCGCACTGAAAGTAACAATGGCAAACATAGTTCATTTAACACTGCAAAGTGCTCCTTAGTCACATCTGGGGTCGCGAGCTAAAATTGGGAGAGCTATCTAAGACTAGTCAAACTATAGCCTGACATTGTCATACTCTCAGAACCGCACCTTACAGACACTTCTGGGAGATTATCATGGCGATGTTCTATCCTACCAGCAGGACAGACCCAGCAGCAGTGGTATACAGTCAGGAGGGAGTTGCGCTGGGAACCTTCAACACTGACTCTGGACACCATTAAGTATCATGGCATCAGACCAAACATGGGAAAGGAACCTCCTAGTGATTACCTCATTACGTATTTCCTTGGCTGATGATACCATGCTCCTCCATCCTAAACAATACTTGTGGGAAGCACTGAGAGTGACAAGAGTGGACAGCACACCCTGGGTGGAGGATTTCAACGTCCAGCAGCACAACTGATCGAGCTGGTTGGGTCCCAAAGGACACAGCTGCTAGACTGGGGCTGTGGTAGATGGTGATGGAACAAACAAGAGGGGGAAAAAAAAAAACATACTTGACCTCATCTTTCCCAATCTGCCAGATGCAGATGATGACAGATCAGAGAGAGTGTCCCATCCTGAACAGTACTTGTTGAGATCAAGACTTGTCTTCACATTGAGAAAACTCTTCATCTCTCTCTTTCACCGTATTAAATAGGTCAGATTTTGAACAGATTGAATAACTCAAGACTGGGAATCCATGAGGCGCTGTGGGCCATCAATGGCAGCAGAATCATAGCCCATCATCTGCAATCTCATGGCCCAGGAGAGAATGCCAGGAACAGCACCAGGCTTACCTAAAAATGAGGACTCAACCTGGTGAAGCTACAAACCTGCATACCAAAGAGCATAAGCAGCAAAATGTAGAATCGCTGGACTCTGTCTACAATCAGTGGATCAGACCTAAACCCTGCAGCACTGCCACACATAGTCATGAATGATCATAGACAATTAAATAATTGATTGGATAAGGAGACTCCCCATCAATGGGGAGTCAGCACATTATTGCAAAAGATAATGCTGAATCATTTGCAAATCTCAGGGAAAAGTGGATAATCCATTTTGGTCTCTACTCGTTGTTCCTTGCATCTCAGATGAGAGTCTTCAGCTAATTCAGTTCACTCCATGTGATTTCAAGAAGCAGTCTCAGGCATTGGATACTACAAAAGGTTCTGGGGCCTAGCAACATTCTAGCAATAATACTGAAGACATATGCTCCAGAGCTTGCTGCATCCTGAACCAAGCTATTCCAGTATAATTACCACATTGGCATCTACCCAACATTGTAGACAATTGTATCAGAGATATTGGGAACTGCAGATGCTGGAGAATCCAAGATATTAAAGTGTGGAGCTGGATGAACACAGCAGGCCAAGCAACATCTCAGGAGCACAAAAACCGATATTTCGGGCCTAGACCCTTCATCAGAGAGGGGGATGGGCAGAGGGTTCTGGAATAAATAGGGACAGAGGGGGAGGCAGACCGAAGATGGAGAGAAAAGAAGATAGGTGGAGAAGAGAGTATAGGTGGTGAGGTAGGGAGGGGCTAGGTCAGTCCAGGGAAGACGGACAGGTCAAGGAGGTGGGATGAGGTTAGTAGGTAGGAAATGGAGGTGTGGCTTGGGGTGGGAGGAAGGGATGGGTGAGAAGAAGAACAGGTTCGGGAGGCAGAGACAGGCTGGGCTGGTTTTGGGATGCAGTGGCGGGAGGGATGAGCTGGGCTGGTTTTGGGATGCGGTGGGGGCAGTTGAGATTTTGAAGCTGGTGAAGTCCACATTAATCCCATTGGGCTGCAGGGTTCCCAAGTGGAATATGAGTTGCTGTTCCTACAACATTCGGGCGGCATCATTGTGGCACTGCAGGAGGCCCATGATGGACATGTCATCTAAAGAATGGGAGGGTGAGTTGAAATGGTTCGCGACTTGGAGGTGCAGTTGTTTATTACGAACCGAGCGGAGGTGTTCTGCAAAGCGGTCCACAAGCCTCCACTTGGTTTCCCCAATGTAGAGGAAGCCACACCGGGTACAATGGATACAGTATACCACATTGGCAGATGTGCAGGTGAACCTCTGCTTAATATGGAAAGTCATCTTGGGGCCTGGGATGGGGGTGAGGGAGGAGGTGTGGGGGCAAGTGTAGCACTTCCTGCGGTTGCAGGGGAAGGTGCCGGGTGTGGTGGGGTTGGAGGGCAGTGTGGAATGAACAAGGGAGTCACGGAGAGAATGGTCTCTTCGAAAAGCAGACAAGGGTGGGGATGGAAAAATGTCTTGGGTGGTGGGGTCGGATTGTAGATGGCGGAAGTGTCGGAGGATGATGCGTTGTATCCGGAGGTTGGTGGGGTGGTGTGTGAGAACGAGGGGGATCCTTTTAGGGCGGTTGTGGCAGGGGCGTGGTGTGAGGGATGTGTGGCGGGAAATGCGGGAGACGCGGTCAAGGGCGTTCTCGACCACTGTGGGAAGTTGCGGTTCTTGAAGAACTTGGACATGTGGGATGTGTGGGAGTGGAATGCCTCATCCTGGGAGCAGATGCAAGCGAACAAGGGAATCACGGAGAGAGTGGTCTCTCTGGAAAGGAGACAATGTTGGGGATGGAAAAATGTCTTGGGTGGTGGGGTAGACAATTGTAGACAATTGCCCAGGTTTGTCCTGTACACAAAAAGCAGGACAATTCCAACCCTGTCAATTTCAGGCCCAGACTACTCTCAATCATCAGTTAAATAGTGGAAGGGTTCATCAATAGCATTATCACACTGCACCTGGGACTGCGTAATCATGATGGAAGAGAGATGAACCAGCGGTCTTTATGTGCATGTGCGTACGTGCGTGCGTATGTGCATGGTTTCACCTATCTTTAAAAGTTTATTCATTGGATTTGGGCATCACAAGCTGGGCTAGCATTTATCATCCACCCATCATTACATGTCCAACATCAAAGGCCTCCCATCCTGGTAATGCTTTCTTTCAACCTCTTCCATCAGGCACAACATACAGAAGCTTGAACACGTACACTAGCAGGTTCAAGAACAGCTTCTTCCCTGGCATCATTAAAGTGCTGAATGGACCGCTCAAGCTTCAAATATATTTATCTTGCTAATGTTGGTCTTGCTTTGTGCACCTCCTGTGCAGCTGTAAACCAACACTCTGTATTGGCACCTCATGATCTGCCTGTACTGCTCGCAAAACAAAGCTTTTCACTATATTTAGTGACAGATGACTGCAATAAATCAAATCACTCCTGGTTGCCCTTAAGAAGGTGGCAGTGAGCTGCAGTCTTCTTCTTGAACTGCTGCAGTCAGTTTGGGGTAGGGACACTGTTAGGGGAGGGAGCATCAAGCTTTTGACCCAGTGACAGTAAAAGAATGGTGATGGATTTGCTGATCAGATGGTGAGCAACATGCAGATGATGGTATTCCCATTTATCTGTTTCCCTCATCCTTGTAGAGTAGCAGTAACTGTGGGTTCGGAAGTACTATCGAGTTAATTGCTGCAGTGTATTTTGAAATGGTATATGCTGCAAATACTGAACTTCTGTGGTGGAGGGACTGAAGGGTTAGGGTTATGGTGCCAGTCAATCTAGCTGCTTTGAATTTTGTCAAGCTTAGTGAGTCGTTGGAGCTGGACCACTTTAGGCAAGATGGGGGCATTCCATCATATACCTAACATATGCATTGACTGGTTGAGAGGCTTTGGGAAGTCAGAAGGTGAGTTGATTGTTGCAGAATTCTTAAGTCTCTAGTCTGTTGTTATAACCACTATATTTATTCAGCAAGTCCAGCCCAGTTTCTGGTCAGTGGTAACTCTCAGGATGGTGATTATGGGACAGTCCATGAAGGGATGCTGTATTAAGGGGTGATGGTTGGGTTCTCACTTGGAGATGGTCATTGCCTGGTACTTGTGTGGAATGAATGGTAACATGTCACGTGTCAGCCTAAACCTGGATATTGTGCAGGTCTTACTACATCCCGACATGAGCTGCATCAGTCTCTGAGGAACAACAAATGGTGCTGGACACGGAAAATGGCATGAGTAGGCCATTCAGCCCTTTAAGCCTTTATTGCCATTCACAACGATCATGGCTGATCATCTAAATCAACACCCTGCCCCTCTTCTCCTCAATGTCTTTTGACCACTTTCGACCCAAGTATTACAGCCAATTCCTTCTTGCAGTGTACATTGCTTCAGGATTGACTGCTTTCTGTGGTAACAAATTCTGGAGGCTTACTACTCTCTCTATGAAGTGATTTCTCCTCAGCTTAGTCATATATGATCCAGCATGTATCCCCAGGCTGTGATCCGTAGTCTGGACTCTCCCATAATTGGTTGTCCTGCTAGACTAGTCCTGTTCGAATTTTAAAGGGGTTCTAGGAGTTTCTGTGCTGTACTCAAGCCACACGCCAGGAGGCTAAAATCCCACTTGGCTTCTCAAAGGCTTGCCGCACCTGCATGCTTACTTTTAGCGACTGGTGTATAGCAGCATCCAGGTCTTGTTGCACATTTCCCGTCCCTCTCAATTTATCGCCAGATAATAACCTGCTTTCCTGATTTTGTTCCCAAAGTGGGAGCCTCACACTTATCCGCATTATACTGCAGCTGCCAGGCATCTGCCCACTGAGTTTGTCCAAATCACACTGAAGCAATTCCATATTCTCCTCGCAGCTCACTCTCCCACTGAGCTTTGTGTCATCTGTAAATTTGGAAAATTACACTTCTTTCCCTCATCTAAATAATGAATGTATATTGCAAATTGCTGGAATCCTGACATTGATCCCTCTGATACCTGTCTAGGGACTGCCTGCTATTCAGAAAAATACCCATTTATTCCTACTTTTTGTTTCCTACTTGCTAATCAATTTTCTATTTCTTAAAACTGGCCCCATTCCCATGGGCTTTAATTTTACACATTAATCTCTTGTGTGCAACTTTATCAAAAGCTCTCCAAAAGTCCAAATAAACCACATTCACTGGCTGCCCATCAACTGTACAAGTTACATCCTCAAAGAATTCCAGTAGATTTATCAAGCATGCATTCCCTTTTGTAAATCCATGCTGTCTCTGTCTGATCTTGCCACTGCTTTCCACATGCACAGCTATTATATCTTTCATAACAAACTCTAGCATTTTCCCCATAACCAGCATTAGACTGAATGGTCTACAATTCCTCATTGTCTCTCTGCCTGCTTTTTAAATAGAAGGGTTACATTAGCTACCTTCCAAACTGTAGGAACTGTTCCAGAATCTATAGAATCTTTGAAGATGACCACCAATGCAGTCACTATTTCTAGGGCTACTTCCTTAAATACTCTGGGATGATTACTAGACCCTGGGGATTTATCTTACTATAGTATCATCAATTTCCTAACACTGCTTCCTTACAAATGCTGACTGCCTTCAGTTCCTCCCTCTCACTAAACTGTGTTCCCCAATATTTCTTATATGTTATTTGTGTTCTCCTTTGGAAACACAGGACAAAAGAAAGTATTTAGTTGATCAGCTATTTCTTTGTTCCCCCTTATAAATTCCTGTTTCTGACTGTAAGAGACCTACATCTGTCTTGACCAATCTTTTTCTCTTCACATATCCACAAAACATAGAAACTATTCATGTTTTCTGCAAGCTTATTCTCTATTTTCCTTTTCTTCATCAACCCCTTTCCCACTCTTCATTTCAATTTTAAACTGCCCCCACTCCTTGGGTCTGTTATATTTATTTTGGCTAATTTTGTATGCCTCTACATTGGATCTAATGCAATCTATAATTTTCCTTGTTTCCCATTTTACTTTTGCATCAGACAGGAATGAATAATTGTTGCAGTACACCCTTACCCTGTTTGAACGTTTATCATTACCTTTCCACCGTCATAGCTTTCATTAATATTCCCCAATCTATCGTAGCCAACTCACACCTCATAACATCTCCTCTATTTGGATTCAGGACCCTTGTCTCAGAATCAACTGCATCACTCAATCTTGATGAGAAATTCTAATATGGTCACTCATCCCCAAAAGGGCTTTGCAGAACTAAATTGCCAATTATTCCTTTCTCATTGCACAATATCCAGTTTAGGATAGCCCGTTTTCTAGTTGGCTCCTTAACATATTGGTACAGGAAACCTTCCCCTACACATTCCAGGAATTCCTCCTCTGCAGTAATATTACTGAATAGATTTGTCCAAATCTAAAGGCAGATTAAGGTCACCCAGAGTTACACATGCTCCCTTATTACATGCAATGTTCCATCAACAGTGAGCATTCCCACTTTTGATCTTATGATAGAAGGAAGGTCAGGAATTTCTGCAATTGTCCTGCAGCAGAGATGATTGACCTTCAGTAACCACAGCCATCTTTCATTCTATCAAGAGTGACTCCAATCAATGGCGAGTTTCCCCCTACCCCAAACCCCCAACCCCCAACCCCCACCAATTCTAATTGACTCCAACAGCTTTGTTAGGGCTACTGGATGCCACACTTGGACAAATGTCAAAGGCCTCACCTCTGGAATTCAGCTCTTTCATCCATTTTGATCTAAGCCTGTGATGAGGTCAGAAGCTGAATGCCCCTGGCAGAACCCAAACTCAGCATCAAGTTATTGTGAGCAGGTGCTGCTTGATAGCGCTGGTCGATGGCACTTTATATCACTTTACTGATGATCAGGAGTAGAAGGCAGATGGGGCATGTCGTGATTAGAGCCAGGTGAACCTTGTTAACTACGAGGTCTTTGATTGGGGTTGTCAACCCAGGCCGACCAACATAAACAGAGGAGCACGTAGGCATAGCCCCCAGAGGGGGTCTGCTTGCAACTGGTTTTTTGGTCACACGGGTGATTTTCCTGGAGGTGGACTATATATAAAATTTTACACAACTGATATCTATACTGTATCTCTCACACACACACACACACACAAAAACTGGGGAAAATAAAGAAAACAGGAGATTAGAATCTCCTCAGAAAAAAGAATATAAACAGGGGATTCAGACAGTCTCCTCACTTCAGGGACTGACTCCGAGCTGGCTGATCACAGCCAGTGTACTGTGCATGAGTAAATAAAGGGCGAGTTGGTTATTTCAGGGCAGTACTCAGCTGGGTTGGATTTGTCCTGCTTTTTACTTACAGGGCATACCTGGGCAACTTTCCACGTTGTTGGGCAGATGTCAATGTTGCCGCTGTACTGGAACAGGTTCAATATGGGCACAAGTTCTGGAGCACAGATCTTCAGTGTTATTGCTGGAATGTTGGCAAGGTCACCAGCTTTGAAGTATCCAGGGTCCCCAGCCATTTCCTGATATTGCAAATGAATGAAATTGGCGAAAGATGGCCATCTGTAACACTGGGAGTTTCTGGAGGAGGCTGAAATGGACCATCCACCCCACATTCTGGTTGGATTGT
Organism: Stegostoma tigrinum; assembly: GCF_030684315.1. Classification (NCBI taxonomy): domain Eukaryota; kingdom Metazoa; phylum Chordata; class Chondrichthyes; order Orectolobiformes; family Stegostomatidae; genus Stegostoma; species Stegostoma tigrinum. Next base: position 10,048,788 of record NC_081356.1, on the reverse strand, counting down.
TACAAATGCTTTAGCGTTGTCCTGGACTCCCATATCATTAGAATGGGGCCAAATTTTGGGGAATACCTCCTTTAGTGATGTGTTTGCTGCCCACCACCATTCACAGGAACACAGAACTTGGATCTGATCTGTTGGTTGTGGAATGTCTTAGCTTGTTCACTTACTACTTGTGCTGTTTAGTATGCAAGTAGTCCTGCTTTGTAGCTCCACCAGATTTTTAGATATACAACAATGAGATGGCCAAAAAACAAACTGCAGATGCTGGAATCCAAGGTAGACAAAACAGGAAACAGAGAGGAATGGGGTATAGGAGATGCTCTGGGTGGTACAGTCTAATTGGAGTTGGAGGAAGTGTTTGAGGATGACACATTGGATGCAGAGGCTGGCGGGATTGAAAATGAGGACAAGGGGCAACCTATCTTTATGATGTTGAGAGGGGTGGGGTGGTTAAAAAAGCTGTGGAGCAGGGAATGGAGGAGGCAGGGTGGAGGGCTGTCTGGATGACGGGGGCAAAAACAGCATTGCTTGAAAAAGATGAATATCTAGGATGCTTGGGTGTGGAATATCTCCTCGGCAGAAGTGTAACACAGACAGAGGAATTGGGAAAATGGGATGGAGTTTTTGCAGGGCACAGGATAAGAGGAGTTGTAGTCTAGGTAGCTATGGGAGCCTGTGGGTTTATAGCAAATGTCGGTCTGAAAACCGTCACCTGAAATGGAAACAGACGGACAAGAAAGGAGAGGGAGTCATCTGAGATAGATGAAGTGAATGTGAGGGTGGGGTGGGAGTCGTTGGCGAAGTCGATGGACTGCTCCAGTTCAGCCTGGGTGCAGGATGCAGCACAGTGTAGTCATCAATCTAAAGGCAGAAGAATTGGGAACAGGCCCACTGTATGTACTGATGCGGGACTGTTCAACTCAACAAACGAGTAGATGTAGATGGAGCCCATGCAAGTGCCCATCACAACCCCTTGGATTTGGAGAAAGATGGAAGAATTGAAGACATTATTGTAGGTGAGGTGTAGTTTGGTGAGGCAATAGGAGGGTATTAGTGGGGGAGGGACTGGATCAGTCTATTGGAGAGGAAAACACAGAGGGCCCGTAAGCCATATTGTGGGGTATGAATGTGCACAGGGATTGAAGGTCCATAGTAAAGATGAAGCGTAGGGAGCCAGTGAACTGGAAGTTTCTAAAAAGAGGTGGACAGCACAGTGTGTGTCCTGGATGTAGGTGGGGAGTGCCTGGGCCAAGGAGGGAGAGAACGGAGTCCTTGTAGGAAGAGATGCGTTCGGTGGGGCAGGAGCATGCAGAGATGATGGGTTGACTGGTATAGGTGGGCTTGAGGACATTTGGGGGCAGTGTAGGGCTGGGAGACTGTCAGGCTGGAGGGGACGTCACCAGAAGCGATCAGGTCATGCACAGTGTGGGAGACACGGTGTCTTGATGGGCCACAGTGGGGTCATGGTGAAGGGGGAGGTAGGATGTGGTGTCGGAGAGTTGGCGTTTGGTCTCTGCGATATAAAAGGTCCATCCTCCAGAGTACCACTGCCCTGCCTTTGTCAGTGGGTTTGATAATGAAACAGGGATTGGTGTGGAGAGCGCAGAGCGCTGCACGTTCGGACGGGGAGAAGTTGGAGTGGGTGAGGGGTGTGGAGCAAATCGAGGTGGTCGATGTCATGTTGACAGTTAGCAATGAAGAGCTCCAGGGCAGTAAGAGGCTGGCAGGGGGTGTCCAAGAGGAGGAGGAAGGTTGGAGGTGGGAGAAGGGGGTCCTCAGAGAGTGATTGGAAGTTTTTAATCAAAAGGAGGCGTAGAGGCAGTGGAAAAAGAGACTCACATTGTGGTAGTCACGGAACTTGTTGAGGTGGAGGCGAAGGGGTACAAATGGGAGCCTTTTCCTGAGGACAGACCATTTGGCTTCAGAGTTTGAAGTCTGGTGAGTTTTGCTGGGGGTGCGGGGGGGTGTAAAAAATGGTGAACATGCAGCAGCGTTCGGGGATGGGGTTTTTGGGGAGTCTCAGATGCTGCTGGTGGGGGGGAAAAGAGGGCGATAGCACGTGATGGGTCAGGGTTGGATACGGTGTGATGTGGGGGTCGGAGTGGGCTAGTTGTGGGAGGGGAAGGAACATGGGAGGGTAGTGGGCTGGGGAGTAGGATAGCGGATTAGATGGGGGGGAGCAGGGGTGTGGGAGAGATGAGGTAGAGAGGGAGGGGGGAGAGGTGGAGGGGTAGACCGTAATGTGGTGGGGGATAGGTGAGGAGGGAGAGGTGCCCTGGTTAGCTGCAGGTGGGCAGTATCACCACTCCCTTTGCCACTCCTCAGTTCATGCCACACTCCCCAACAACCACTTCAACTCGCCCAGTACCTTCCCCTGCAACCATAAAAGATGTAACACCTGCCCACACACTGCCTCCCTCAACTCTATTCCAGGGCCCTGAGCAGTCCTTCCAAGTGAGACCGAGCTTCACCTGCATCTTCTCCAACTGCACCCAGTGCTCTCGACGTTGGTCTTTCCTAAGTCATTGAGACTGAATGTAGACTAGGTGACCTCTCACTGCACATCTTCGCCTGGACCATTAATGGCCAAGCTAACCTCCCGGTCACCACCCATTTCAACTCCCTGTCCCACTCCCCCTCCAGCGTGCCCGTCCTCGGCCTCCTCCAGAGCACAGCGATTTGGAAAGCAAATCTGAAGCACAACACCTTATCTTCTGCCTGGGCACCCAACAACCCAAAGGACTCAATATTGAGTTCTCCAATTTCAAATAATCTTCTCACCCATCCCTCCCACCACCGCCTCCCCTTCCAGCCCCACCTCCTCCCTTCCATTCCATTCCACATTCCAACCCTCCCTTCTGGTACCAACAGGATTCAGCCCTCCCAACGACCATAAGGTTGTACCTAACACCAAATGCCCACCTAGTATCACCATTCTGCCTCTACCCCTCCTCCCCCAGCAACGTTATCTGCAGCTCCCTCTTCCCCCACGTCCAGTCCTGAAGAAGGGTAATACCCAAAATGTTGATTGCTCCTTTCCTCCAGATGCTGCCTGGCCTGCTGTGTTCTTCCACCCTCCTCTTTGTCATTTTTAGGTATGCCTGTGACATGGAAAGCAATTTTGAAGATTTGCTTGGCTCTCTCAGCAAGGAACACTTGGGAATGTCCAACAATTGGATTTCAAGCTGCATTTTTGTTGGGATATCAACTCAAAAGTACTTCAGTCCTCCAAAAAGGAGGTGCCAAAAACCATGGGGGCTGTTTGGAAATTAAATAAATATTTATCATCTGAATGATTCAGAATACAAAATGCTGTGTCCAGTTTGTGTCTCCCTGTTAAAAGGAGAGATTTTATTATACTAGAGACGGTTCAGAAAAGATTTACCTGAATGTTGCAGGCAATAGAGGGTTTGAGTTATAATTAGAGATTGGATAGGCTGGGACTTTTTTCACTGGAGCACAGGAGGTTAGGAGGTGACCTTCTAGAGGTTTATAAAATAATCAGAGGTATAGATAGGTGAATGGCAGGGGATTTCAGGACTAGAGGGCATTTTCTGAGGATGAGAAAAGGAAGATTTAAAGATGACATGAGGGGCAATTTATTTACTTTTTTTTAAACATAGGGGTTTGCGTGTGGAATGAACTTTCAGTGGAAGTGGAGGTGCAGGTACAATTACAATATTTGGATAAGTACATGAACAAGAAATGTTTGAAGGGATATGGGCCAAGCACAGGTCGTGGGACTAATTTAGTTTGGGGTATGGTCAGCATGGACTGGTTGGACCAAAGAGTCCATTTCTGCACAGCATTTCTAATGATTTCTCCAGAGTTCGTTACGCCTGAGCAACTCCGCTCTGTTAAAATGGAACTGTCACCAGTTGAAAGCAGACCCCCTGTTATGTTTTATTGACACTATGAGGGGACAGTTTTCCAACATCTTTAATATTTTACTTTGTCGAGCAGGAACAATGAACAAGTCACAATTGGCCTTGAAGCAGAATTCAAAAAAATCGGAAGTCACGTCTCTAGTCTTTCAAGTACATTGATTGGAAATTGTGCAGAATGGACTGAATGTCGCTTTGTCTGTAAAATGTTACCTCCATTATCATTCATTAACATAGGGTTTCACAAAAAAAATGCAGCTGCTTCCATAATGGAAACTGAGCAACTGCAAAACCTACTTGGACAGCTGAACTGGTTAGGCACTCAAATCAGGTCATGCAGCAGTTGAGAGGTCTTGGTAGTCAAATAAAACTATGAAAGGATTTTTCAGGTGAACAAAATGTTGAAAAAAAAAATTTAAAATGTCGAGTCTTTTGTTTTGAAATTTCTATCCCCGAGACACAGTAGGAACATGAAAGTTGTTTTTAAGTGATGTTTCCTATGCAAATCTCTACATTTTTTAAGTGCAGGAGGGTTTACAGTTTCACTTTTGAGAAGCTAGAAGGATCAGAAAAGTAGCTAGTAGTGTTTTAGTGGCAGAAATTCTCGCTCTGGTTGAGGAGATAGATATGGTGTATTTTTTAGCAAAACTACTGGAAGAAATTCCAAATAAAAAAATTCCAATGCAATATTTGCATGCTACATTAAATCACTACAGGATAGTGTATATGCCACGAAATATGCAAATAGAAATGTCGAGGAAAGATGTTGCAATTTTAACACAGATGCTGAAGAACTGTCAAATCTCCAAATAGAAAATGACTGGATAGCAACATTTAACTACCTGATTAGTTGATAAAGAAAGGATAAAACTCTCAAACTACTAGAAATACTGGAAAAATTGCTTGATCCTCTAATGAGCATTAAGAATCTCTTTTTTTAGGAAGTGAGAACGTAATATATTAGAAACATAGAAAATAAGAACAGAAATAGGTCATTCAGCTTTGAGTCTGTTTGGCCATTCAGTATGATCATGGCTGATCATCTACTCCTGTATCCTACTCCCAATTTCTCTCCATGCCCTTTGATCCCATTAGCCCCTATCTTCTTCTTGAAAACATTCACTGTTCTGGCCTCAACCACTTTCTGTGGCAGTGAATTCCACACACTCTGGATGAAGAAATTTCACTTCAACTCATCCTAAATGGCTGATCCCCTATCTGTAGATTGTGACCCCTGGTTCTGAACTCCCCTGCCATTGGGAACCTCCTTCCTTCATCTACCCTGTCGGCATTCCACAGGCTTCGATGAAATCCTCCTCGCTCTTCTGAGCTCAGGTGAATACAGTCAGAATGAGCCTGTCTTTGCATTCCGGTACAATGTTGGCACCTTGCTTTGGTCCCCTTTGACTTTCCTCATTTTGTTTCTATATCAATTTATTTGAAAGATACAAAACAAAAGGCAATATACAAGGTATATACACAAGGGGAAAAGCAAGGCATCAGTTTTGGGGTGTGACTAGAAATTAAATTCTGACTAGGAAAACATATGCCTGCTCTATGACTGACCAGCTTTAAGCTTCTGGTATTTAACAAATGGGCGCTTATGGGAAAAGAATAGAATGTTTGATAGCTTCCAGCTTGATAGCACCCATCTGGATTTGGTAATTGCCAGTTAAGTTGGTTATGTGCTGGATATCTTCAAGTAGCCATCTTTGGCTTTGAGGCACTGAATACAGGAGTTATTCCAGTGATGTGTGCTTGGTGCAGAAGTGTAAAGGATTAAGTGGTGACAAAGGCATCCCATGTGACAGAGAGGGGAATGTTTAAGCAGACGGACAGCAGTATAGCCACCAGAGATGGTGGATCATTTAAAATTGCAAAGGAGCATTCATAGTTGTCTCAACGAATCTTTTCAAGTGTGTGAATCCCAAATGGATTGACCAAAACATTTGATTAGTGATCACTTATCACATATTATTTGGATCTCACACAATGACCAACAGCACTGAAGAGACCTACTCTATTCGCAGATTGGGAGTTGGTTTAGTCAGCTGGCCAAATGATTGGTTTGCATTCCAGAGTGAGGTCAACACTGAGTTCAATTCCCAAACCTGCTGGGGTTACCATGAAAAAGCTTCTCCTTCTCAATCTCTCCCTTCACCATAGGGTTAAGCCACAACCAATCACCTCTCTAAAGGAAGAGCAGCCACTGGTTTTCTGGGGTCATGACAACTTTACCTTTCCTTTACACTCATGGACTGGTGCAAGGCAAACCAATAAACTATGCAATCAGCTAGATTTATAGCACAGGAAAGGGAATACGATTCAGAGACGTGAAATTTCACAGACCATGATTTTGAACAAACCAAGGTTTTAATTTCAATTTTCTTGAAGCCATTTGTGCACAGATGTCTATAGTTTATTGCACGGTTTTTGCTCATACCTGGTTATTGCTGTTGCTGGCTTTCAAGATTGGCGGTGCTTCACTTCTGGGTGGCGAAGAGGTGCTACTGTTTTCACTGTCACTCCCATCACTCAAACTCATTCTGAAATGAAGACAGATACAAATTTTGGGCGCAGGAAGACAGGGATAAAATGGAGACAAAGGAAATCTTACTTTTTTCAATGAATTCTTACATTGAATATGGATGTGCTTAACAGAATTTATGGTGTAAACATGTTATTGATAAGTACTAACCATCTCCGATGATTCAATATTATTTGGCTCTTCCCAGACCTATACTTAATCGAGTCAGTAAATCAATTTTAATGTCTTTTTGTTAACTACATCGCTTCAGATCAACCTTGGTGATAATTCTCCGGGAGGATAAATTGGGAAATTATTGAAGTGAAACACTTTTTCAAATATTTCTCATCTTTCAATTAAACTGCTTTGGGATCAAGGAGGATTGTGTCAGCAGAATCTTTCATCCATTCAGGAAACTGCTTTTGTTGTGCTTCTACACTTCAGTGATAGTCACCCAAGTTTCACAATCATGACCGCCTATATTTCAGATCTGGGTCATTCCTCATTTCAATCTTAATTTATTTATTTCATCGTGCATTGGATTAAAATCTTCTGGAATGAGCTGCCAGAAGTGAAGGGGGCTGGTACAATTACAACACTTTAAAGACTTCTGGGTGGGTACCCGAATAGGAAGCATTTAGAGGGCCAAATAGTGACAATTGGGACTAGGTTAATTCAGTATATCTGGTCAGTATGAACAAATTGGACCAAAGGATATGTTTCCAAGTTGTACAGCTCCATGCCTCTCTTTGACTTTCTAAATGAGAGAATTATGAAAAGATCTCCATTATGACACAACTTCCTAACTGAAACAAAAGCAAAGTTACTGCAGATGTCGGCAGTGTGTGTTGAAAACAAAATTGTAGGAGTTGGTCAGACAACACTGATAGAAACTGCCTGAAGTTTTAACTCTGTCTGTGGTGACCCTTCACCCTTCAGTCTGATCAGATCACGACAATGTGAAATGTTAGCTCTGTTCCTCTCAGAGCCACACAGCACTTAAAGACAGCCCTTGGCCTAACATGTCCACAACGACCAGGCTTCCTAAACTGAACTAGTCCCATTTGCCACATTTGAACTATATCCCGCTAAACCGTTCATGTTCCTGTCCAATTGTCGTTTAATTGTTGTAAGCGTACCTGCCTCTATCACTTCCTCTGGCCATTTGTTCCATACACGCAGCATCCTCGGTGTGAAAAATTTGACCCTCCGGTCCCTTTTAAATCTTACCCCTCTCATTTTAAGCCTATGCCCTCTAGTTTTAGACTCATCTACCCTGGGGAAAAGTTGTTGACGATTCAGCCTCTCCAAGCCCCTCATGATTTTTAAACATTTATGAAAGGTCACCCCTCAGCGTCCAACACTTCAGGGAATAAAAAGCCCCAGCCTATTCAGCCCCTCCTTATATCTCAAACCCCTGTAGTCTTAGTAACATCCTTGAGTCTTTATTTTTCAGCCTTACCAGTTTAATAACATCCTTCCTATAGCAGGGTGACCAAAATTGTACACAATACTCCAAATGTGGCCTACCAATGTCATGTACAGCTGTCAAGATGATGTCCCTATTCCTGTACTCAATGCTCTGACCGATGAAAGCAAGTGTGCCAAATGCCTTCTTCACCACCCTGTCTACCTGGGACTCCACTTTCAAGGAACCCCTAGATCTCAGTTCAACAACACTTCCTAATGCCCTACCATTAACTGCGTTAAGTTCTGCCCTGATTTGTCTTAACAAAATGTAACACCTCACTTTTATCTAAATTAAACTCCATCTTCCAATCCTTGGCCCAGTTGATCAACAAAACCATTGTACTGTGAGATAAACTTCCTCACTGTCGACCATACCACCAATTCTGGTGTCACCCGCAAACTTACTAATCATGCCTCAGATTTTCATCAAATCTTATCTATGAATGGCAAACAACAGTGGAAGCAGCACTGAACCTTGCAGCACTCTGTAGATCACAGGCCTCCAGTCTGAGCAACAACTTTCTTACAACACCCTCTGTCCCATACCATCAAGCTAATTTTGGGTCCAGTTGGCTAGCTTCTCCCTGGATCCCATGTGATCTAACTTGCTAACCAGTGTACCATGTAGAAGCTTGTCACAATTGATTGTAGCAAGGCCTTGGATAATGTCTGCCACTCTGTTTTCATCCAACATCTTGGACACCTCTTCAAAAAACTCAATTAAGTTCATGAAACATGATGTCCCACACACAAAGCCATGTTGGCTATCCCTAATTGGTCCTTGCCTTTCCAAACACATGTAGATCCTGTCTGTCAGAATCCCCTCCAACATCTTACCCACCAACGATGTCAGGCTCGCTGGTCTGTAGTTCTCAGCCTTTCTTAAATAATTGGCCAACTGCCAGCCTTCCTCACCTGTGGCTGTCGATAATTCAAATAGTTCTGCTAGGGGCCCCACAATTTCTTTCCTTGCTTCCCACAATGTCCTGTGATGAACCCTAATAGGGTTCCGGGGATTCATCTACCTTTACACACTAAGTCCTCCAGCACCTCCTTTTCTGTAATATGGACACTTTTCAAGACATCGATATTAACTTCCAAGTTCCCTACCTTCCATGTCTTTCTCCACAGTAAACACAGCTGCGAAATATTTGTTGAAGATCTCACCCGTCTCGTCACTCCACACATAGACAGCCTTGTTGATCTTTAAAAGGGGTTCTATTTTCTCCCCAGTTATTCTTTTGGCCTTGTACAAACTCTTTGTATTCTCCTTGTCCTTATCTGCCAAAGCTATCTCATTTGTCCTTTTTGTGCCCTCCCGATTTCCCTCTTAAGTGAACTCCTACAAACCCGATACTCCTCAAGGGATTCACTTGATCCCAGCTGTCTAGTGAATCCCTCCCAGAGTACTGGGGTTTTAGGAGTACACTTGAGGAAAATCAGGCGGGCATGGAGGAGATACGAGACAGCTTTTGCAGATAAGATTAACGTAGAATCCAAAACCACAATAAGGTTTGTTGAGTAAATGAACAGGAGATTAGCAACTTGTAAACAAATTGAAGTCCATTCAGGTGGAGAATAGTTGGATTCAACTTTTTGATCAAGAATCTTGTGATCAATTTTGATGTGCAGGAATTTTAATAACAAATTCACAAAGGCAAACTCCTGCTCCCCTTCGAGATTTCCCTTTTTCCTACTCATGCATTTTTAATTTCTTGTGGTTTGAAGCATCCTCAATGGCATTTACTCATTGGATACAGAATCAGTGTTTACTGTACAATACTGCAGTTCTGTCTTAAAAAGACCTTTGACAATCTTACGAAAAGACTCGATCTACAATTAGTTCTGAGTAATTGTTGCATGTTGTGGCAGAATCTATGTTTAATATCTACAAATATGGACTCCAATAAACAGAATTATAAACTGACATTTTCAGCAACAGTGCATCAGTCCAAGCATTACAAAGTTCTTTCATTTCGCCTCTCAAACTACAATGAAGAAAATAACAGACCAATCAGTATCCACACTGAGCGTCTGCCACATTAGCAGAACATAATGCTGTATTAAAGTCTAGCTTCTGTTGATTTACCTTTGTGAAAAATTCTGTACAATCAATCTGCCTTCATTTCAAAGTAAATGCATGCAACGTAATATATATCACTGCCGTACCATTTCAGTGCATGCATCAAAGGAAGTGGTGCTTGAGAATTCTCAAGCATGTGATGTAGCAAGCCAACACTTGGTAACAAACTAAAACATGACAAACACAACCGTGCAGCACAGCTGATGAGCAGCAGTAAAACAGTGGCAAGCATTACTTTATTCTTCTTTTTTATTACATTCTTTCTGCATCTGCTAAATCATTCGTTGGAAAATAAAATCAAGACATGACTATGGATATTCTTTTTCACCATCAACACCGATCAAGATAATAAACATGAAATTAGCATAATTAATAAAAATAAACAACCTCAAAGTTTCAAATTGTTTCAGAATTTGTTTTGGATTAATTCCTATACTGTTGTGGGCAATAGCTAAAAACGCATTCAAGGCTTTCAGCACAATGAAATGAACACAGTTAATGGAAGATTAGAGAAACATAGACATTTATTTAAACATTAATCTTACTTAGCTGGTAGTAATACTGACCGAAGTCCTCTGCTTCCACAATGAGTATTTAATGATCTCTCTACATCAGATAGGCTTCCGTTCTCATCTTCATCGGATTCATTGTCTTCAGAATGGAGGTCCTCCATTATAGATCTCAGTGGACCTGGTTAGAAATGAAGGAAAGGGACTGTCACAACCAATTCCAAGTTTGATTGGGGTGCTGGCTAGAGAGTTACTCCAGAAGCTGCCAAGACCATACTCTAATATCGTCATATAGTAAAATCAGATCCAGCCCTCTCAACAGCTCCATGCTAACATTCCCCACAGGAGTCAATGGTTCAAAACTAAAAACAAAGTCATCTGCCCAGGTCAAACCAGGTCCTTGCACAAGTGACTCCAGATCTACAACAAACATGATTTCCTTTCCTGTTCCTTTTGAATTGGCCTAGCAAGTTATTCAACAGCACTGAACTGAAAAAAGGGTGAAGAAAAAGTATCAAAGGAACAAATGCTAGGTGATCTTTCCAGAATTGAGCTGGGCACCACAAATGACAATGGAAAATCCCTCCGCTGTTGATGAGTCAAAACCTGAAAACTCCCTCATAACATTGCAGGTCTATTTGCATCAAAAGGGCCACAGTGGTTCACGGTGGCAGATCACATTTACCTTCTCCAGGGCAATTCTGGATGAGCAATAATAGCTGGTGTTGTCTGAATGACACTGAATGAATAATAAAAATAAAAGTGACACTTTGACAAACTGCATCTTCAGCATACATAACTTGCTGCAGAAGGGGAACTGGCCAATCTTACCCGATGATTCCAGAACCACATTTAGGCCAGGCCAGGTGAGGAAGGCAGGTTTCCTTCTCCGAAGTACATTGGAGAGCCAGGTAGAGGTTTCTGACAACTGACAACGGTTTCGTGCATATCAGTAGATTCTTAACTCCAGAATTTACTGAATTCAAATTCCACCATCTGCCATGGTAAGGTTCAAACTTGGGTCCACAGAACATTAGCTCAGTTTCTGGATTAATAGACTCATGATAATACACTAGGCAATCACCTCTCCCAATTTGCAAAGGTGAGTTCATCAAATAAAACAAAAGGTGTCAAGTGGCAGGCTAACGGAGAAGAAAAATGATGCCAAGCTCCTAAGTGTGATCAACTCAGTGCCAAGATTGGTTGAACACATTTCAGTTAATAACAGGACAATGGCACAGAACTGCCAGCTTTCAGGTAAGGCTTATTGATATGCTTCAAAATAAGTTTAAAAAATGCATAGTTCTTTTGATGAGTTGGCCAACATTCATCTCAAGCAGTAACTAGTAAGAGAGAACTATATAGATAATGTCATTTGATATCATTTCCAATGGCTAATCCACATAAGCGGCACATCCCTGGATACTATGGAGATTTTTCCATAGCCAATCCACCTATCCTGCACATCTTTGGATTGTGGGAGGAAACTGCAGCACCCAGAGGAAACCCATGAAGACAAGGGAGAATGTGCAAACTCCATACAGTCACTGAAGGGTTCACTCGAAACTGGGTCCCTGGCACAGTGAGGCAGCAGTGCTAACCACTGAGCCACCATGCCACCAAAAGCAAATCCAGAGAATTATGTGAAGCACTTCGCGACACTGCAAGGACATGCAAGGAATAGAGGTGTCAGAAGTAAGATTCCTGAAATATTGTTGTGGCGGTAGGAACAACAAATTTACAGGAAAAAATGGCTGATACCAGAAAATGCAATCAAAGTAATAGCAAAAAAAAACACAACAATTCAGGAGCAATAGGGTACACAGTAAAAGAGCTGCTTGAGATAGTCTATGAATATCATCTTTTAAAGACCCTCTGAGAAATGTGAAGGACATAGTGAACTAGACATATTCTCATTAAACTAGTCAGAGATATTACAACAGACCTCTGGAACAGGTGGGACTTGAACCTGGGAACCTCCTGGGTCAGAGGTCGGGATATTCACACTGTGCCACTCTACACAATTAACTACCCTTGCCAGACAACGTTAAGTGAGAAAAGAAACAGAATTGGTATTAAGACCAGGGTTCAGTTTTAAGAAACAAAAATATTCCTTACAATAATCTACTCATACACTTTAAAACAATAATCATCAAGGAAATAACAATTGCAGTGAAGATGAGAAGGTGAAACAAGATGAGAAAGTGGCAGAGCAATGACAGACGGGACGCCATATTGATCAGTATTAAATACCAAGCACAAAGTGGTAAAACACCCGTAAATGATTGGACTTTAATAATGAAAGCACAGACAGAGAGTTGAAAGTTTTTGGAGATTACATTCCAAACAGTACAGAACATAAGGAGAATACTGAGCCACCTAACAACAGAATCCAAAATATAGAGAGTCAATGATATTATACAAAAAGAGAAACAAAGAACTGCAGATGCTGGAAATCAGGAGCAAAATCAGAAACAACAGTACTCTGGTCAGGGCACACTTGGAGTATACTATTCAATTCCAATGATAATTGTCACTGGAGCTTTCAGAGTAAGACTGGAGCCACAAGGCTGACTTCTCATATTGGAGGATTCAGTGGCACGGTGGTTCAGTGGTCAGCACTGCTATCTCACAGTACTAGGGACATGGGTTCGATTCTACCCTCGGGTGACTGTCAGTGCGGAGTTTGCACATTCTCCCCGTGTCTGCGTGGGTTTCCTCCGGGTGTTCCGCTTTCCTCCCACAGTCCAAAGATGTGCAGGCTAGGTGGATCGGCCATGGGAAATGCAGGGTTATAGAGAGAGGGTAGAAGGGTAGGTTTGGGTGGGATGCTCTTCAGAGGGTTAGTGTGGTTGGATGGGCCAAATGGACTGCTTCCCCACTGTAGGGATTCTATGATTTGGCTCACAGGAGTTAACTTGGATTCAAGGTGGTGCCTACATTGGCTGAGCTTGTGAGCTCCCTGCAGCAGATCTAACTCCAACTTTTCTTATAATCCGTTCTACATTCTCCCCCAAGTGTTTTTCACCCTACGATCTGTATGTCCTTGCTTACTATGACTGGCGTGTGCTGCTCGCAAACAAAGCTTTTCACTGTACGAAGGTGCACATGACAAAAATTCAAATCAAATCAACTCAATTCTAAAAGAGGGCAAGCCTTTTCACTTCTGTTAGTTCCACGTCAGATATAAGCTGGTGATATTTCACATCTTTACCTTGTCGGTTGTTTTGAGATGGAGTAAAACTTGAACTGGAATTTGAACTGGAACTGGAACCAGTGGGACTTGGCTGTTGAGACTTGAACAAAAAAAATAAAAACCAAGACAAACACGAGTTAATAATGTTGCAGCACCAACCCCAGTAATTCAACAGAATAATTTGTCACTTAACATTACTACATAAACACACTTTCCTGCTCAAAGTTCATTATTTTTCAGGTTCCTTATTTCAAAATGCTTGCAAAAGACTAATATAGTCAGAATCCTCTTCCTGAATTTAAAACATTGGGCATCAAAAACTTGGGTTTCAGGGCTGAGAAACAATAGACATACAGGAGCTTACACTGAATCAAAATTATGACTTGATAAAAATGAGTATTTTTATATCCTGCAATACTGGAAGAACAATATTTTACTCAAGTATAAGAACTGTTAATACTTTGGGTAGAGATGTTCGTTGTTGCTACACCAAACAGAAACTAGTCTATTTATTTCTCATGCACATTACACATTTCTCTTTTTAATTGCATAAATATACAACATTTTTGTCTAATTTAGTTTCAATGAAAAGTCTACACCAGCAGTTAAGATTTGTTCTGCAATGCCAAGATGACTACAGCCTTACACTGTTTCAGTGTCTCAACTTATATTAGTGTTGACGAGGGTGGGATGGGAGTTGAAGAGAGGGACAGTTGGGTAACTTAAGTCTGCATAAGGATATTGCATTTACACGGCAGAAACAGGTCATTTGAGTGGTTTACGTTTTCTCGTCCAGTCTTGTATTCCCTATACCCATTCCTGAAAAATGAATTCAATGTGGATTTTAACAAATTCCCACATCATGTCCTGGAACAAAATCATCTTCCTGACCCTGATCCCAGTACCATTCAAGTGAGTCCCAGTGACATTTGGTTTTATATACAGCATCAGGTAATTCCCAGTATGTATGTGTGTGTTATTGTAGCAATCACAAAAATACCACTACGAAAAATGGGACCACTAAATAAACTTGGCTGTTGTGGAGTAGCAAATCAATCTGCATGGGTAAGTTAACCGCACCTAAAATGGGAACATTATGGCACTGAAACTAAGTCAATGAACCAAAACCAAGCCGTGTAGATATCTTCAATGATTTAACAGTTGCTTCTGCTCATAAATCATGTAATTTTACCATCCCAATGACTAAAGTGACTTACAACCTGTAATTGCTTCATGTGCATAATCCACTTGCATATTCCATGAACAACTCCGCTCAGTTTAAATGCATAGACAGGATTTCTGGGGCAAGGCTAGGGGTGGTTGGGCAAGACACAGGGAAAATAAAAGGACAATCACACACTAACTCCCTTCAAAATCAGAAATTTCCACTGCTGGCAGCCAAAAACACTCGGGATGGTATTTTCCCTTCTCTGTGATGACATGGGAAATAGCATAAAAGTTGGGAAAATATGAGGAGAATGAGAAAAATTGCCATCTTAGCAGAAAAGATTACAGATTTTCCCCATAAGCTTACTATTGAATCTTGCTGTTGAACCCAAATTATCTATTTTTTTCTATATAACTTTCTATTTTCCCTTCCTACATTGAGGAACTGGGTGGTGAAAATTTCCAACTTGCAAATAGGAGCAGTTACCCAGTGGCAACAACTCACCAACTGCTTACCCAGCTTTTATCCAACTATTTTCACTGCACGTAGTGGGGACACTATCCTCTTTCACTGTGTCCAATGCAAGCAGGTAGTAGCAAATCACCAGCCTCTCAACATCATCGAGGCTGCTTTCAGATCAATTCTCACTCCACTTCAGCTCTTCAGGCCATTGCTTCTATACCTTAGAGATCACCTCAGATTTGCTTGCTTCTGTCAGGTTCACTTTGCACACTGGGACACGCACATCCAGACAGGTGGTGGACAAGACAAGAATTTCCTTCAAAAATGCACAAAATTAGGCTCCAAGGAACACTTATTATGTAGTTTCAATTGGCCATGGAAAAGGTGATAATGGCACAAGAAAACACAAGCTGCTAGCTCCGTAAACCCTGGACAGTGACAAAACCCTTTTATCCTTCCTTGGTCCCCACTTTTGCTCAAATAAGCAGGGCAGCCTACATAAATTTGAAAAACAATAAAGTACGTCCAGTGTTTGTGAATTCAGGACTAAAGATCACTAAAATAGACCACAGATTCTCATGGCAATGATCTCAACAAGTCCTCTGTTCACCTGATACTGCATTCATCGTATTGTCTTGATCCATATTTCAGTCTACATTAATCTGTCATAACATCACAGATGTCAGTCTCATTTTTCTATTACTATTAAGTGCACATTTCCAGATTTTCTGAATATCCGTCCTCTTCTGTCTTCACTGTTCTTTTATGACAGGTGTTTGGAGTGGGTGGGTGACTGACCAGGAAGGAATATTTTAGAACAATGAACTCTGGAGGTGACAAATGCATTGAAGAAGGATTCAGCAGATTTAGATGCAGTAGGATTCCCAGTAGGCTGCCTCTTTGATGAATGTAAAAAGTAGCTTCAAATTGATCAGGATAATAAAAGTCTTAAACAACAGTTAGGGAGGAGGTGGAACTGGTGGCAAAGGTAATAAGTCTGAAGCAAAAGCAAGGAACAATGTCTGTAAGTCTTTTTAATCGTTAACAGAACCAAAACTGCAGCTCCTCCGAAACTGTGGAGGAACAGAGAGAGATCACAGGAAATGCTGAAGAGGTAAAGCTGGGTAATATTTGTGTTCATTTACAAGTTGCATGTATGTTGTCAAGGGGCAGCATGTGAGAGGACAAGGCAAGGACTACTGAGAGATTCTTGGGGTTTCAATCTAATGATGTTGGGACAGAAAGGAAACCAATACTGGAGTTGCTCTGATAATAAGCAGGTTGCAAAGGAATCAGACGAGGGTTGCCCCACTCAGCTTAAAAAGTAGAGAAGATGATGATTTGCTCATCTGCAGAAATTAAATGCGTTACTGTTATCTGTAGCCTTTGGTTTGGGTCTTTTTAGCAGGAGTGAAATTCACATACGAATTAAAAACATCAGGCATGGGTCTGGGAGGCAGCAACATGTTCAATAATATCAGAAAGGAAAGTTGGAGATAGCAGATATTACTGAGGACAAAAAAAACGCTGATGTTAAGTTAGAAGAGGTGGAAGATAGCAGTTCTAAAGACAGAACAACACCCCATCATCGTTCATTGTGTGCAATCCAGCGGGAGTGGACTCAAGGGAACAGATGCTGAAGCTTATGAGGAAAACAGGTTCAGAAAATTGCTGTGACAACAATAAATTAACACGTACCCAAGTGCAGTGAAAAGCTTTGTTTTGCAAGCAATACAGGCAGATCATAACAAACAAGGACAAAGGAGATCATAAAAGGTGGTTAGACACAGTGAGATACACAAGGTGATGGCTGCATAGGAAGAGCACAAAGCAAGATCAACATTAGATTTGAAATTTGAGAGGTCCATTCATCAGACTAATAACAGCAGGGAAGAAGCTGTTCTTTTTGAACCCATTGGTGCATGTATTCAAGCTGCTGTATCTTCTGCCTGACTGAAGATGTTGGAAATGGAAGAAAGAGAATTCATAACGAGATTCATATGCAGAGTTGGAAGAGGTTTGGCAGCTACAACAGTGTGAGGAAAGAAGACAAAAACTCACTCATGGCTCCATCTCCAACCTCCCTTTCCTTTCCAAAGTCTTTTGCCATTTGTCACCTCACCAATACCTGATCTTTCCGAGAGCTACTTGCTTGAATTCCACTCAATACGTGATCAAAATCATGATCAAAAAGTCAAATTACGCTGCAACTATCAATTAAGATAGGCTTGCTCTATTTGTTCTTATGGCTCGTCTGTAGCTTTTGCCAATTCATCAGGCCATCTTCCACCACCGACCAAACTGGGTGGGACAACAAATGATTTAGTCCCATTCTCATACGCCTATCACAGGCAGATAACTGCTAAGGTCTTCTCTTCTCATTCCTGCATTATCCCTGGCAAGCAAGCACATATCCTTGGGTCCTTCTCAACTCAACAATAACCATCCCTTGACATAATTCAAAAAGGATGAAAGATTCCACATGCTGAAATACTAAGTTCTCACTCACTCCTACTGTCTCCAGATTGTAAGGTTACTTCTCATCCAGCAACTAGTTGAGAATGACCTTTCTCTAATTAAATAAATATTGGGGAGACTGAAGGCCCTGTTACAAACACCACTCCCTCATAACTCATCCCATTCCGTGACCTGACAGCTGTCTGAGGCTCCATCAGATTATTCTCAAGTTTGGTGGTGCACTTAAGCCCAAAATGACTCTCAATCGTATATCCATGCTGTCAATAAGACTGTCTAATTTAACTTAGATTAATCACTCCTTTATGTCTCTGTTTTAGCCGAGCTGCTGCTGAAACTTGATCTGTGACTTGGCTTCTCACAGGCGCAAGAATCCTATCAGATGCCTTGCCAGCCTCACATCTTTTCCTGTGCATGCCCTAATTTCCACCAAATTAGCCCTCCCTATTTCCACCATCACTTATAGCCTCACAGCTCTTAAGATCTGTACTCCTCTAACTGCATCCCTGATTCTCATGCCTCCAAAAGGTGGTGAATGTGTCCTCAGCTGCCTGAGCTTCCAAGCATTTTATTCCTTTGTAAAAAAAACTCTAACTCATTTTCATTTTTTAAAAGATGCTTCAATATGTACCTCCTCTCCCGAGTTTTAGCTCACTTGCCCTAATAATGTGCGATTGGGTTTTTGGTCATCAGCTCTAATATGCAATTGTTATATTGTGATGGATAAAGTCTCTGAAGCACCTTCGAATGTTGCATATTCATAGAACACCTTCGACATGTTACTCTGATTCAGGCAAAAGCAATTAAGATCACTTAGTACATTGCCTCGGTCTCGATAATATAAAAAAGTGACTTCTATGCTAATAGAAGAGGCAGGCAGACGACTGCACAGAGACAGTTTTGTTGTAAAAATGTCAGAAACTGTGTTCCTGGAAGATTTAATATTTGGCAGTTCAGAAAGAAAACAGTAAAATTTGGCACAGCTTGATTTGATTAAGCCAAATATGATGAATGGCTTTGACAGCATTCTCCAAATGCACACAACTTGCATGATTTTCCAAATCTAGTGGCACTCCAACAGTGGTGCCCTCTTCCAAGCCAACCTGACACATTTTAAGCGCTACTCACTTAAAAGCAGATAGGACATGTTGATCATGGGTCTCACACCAGACTCACGAAGCAACTGCTCAGCTCAGACACTGATCCTGGCAAAAGACTCCCAAATACAAAAGACTTCAGGAATGTCCTTAAATATACGCACCAAATCGTGGAAAACCCTGGCTCGTGACTGACCAAAATGAGGATGCTGACTCAGAATGGCAGTGAACACAGCCAGGGACGTCATTGGAATGTGTATAGATGAACATGAGTTGTTGGAAGAAGTATTTACATCTGAAAGCAACACATCAATTGAATTCCTCCAGTGCCACCTGCCCTGCCCACGGCCAAGTCTACCAGCTTAACAGCTCTTTCAGAACCCCACAAATTGGAATGGAAGAAATTCAGCCTTAATTCTGAAGAACGGCCAAGAGAAGACTTTCAATATTTGTACCTCATCTACTTGAAGTGACCATTTGGTTGTGTTACTGAGAATTGACCAGGATAGCAGAAAAGTCAAAAGTTTCCTGAACCTTAACTTTGGCTTCAACTCAACCGAGGTAACTACAGCTATTGTAACAATGAACACAAACAGGTCAAAAATCTGATGTGTTCAGTGATATGGAAATTCGCAGACTACGAAACTGACACCTAATTGGCATTTGGATAACAAGTAACATAAAAAATTGAATAAAATTGAGAAAAAATAATAATAATAATTATTATTATTATTCTTATTATTGAATAATATATTGTGCATGCAGGAAATGTGAAAGAGTCAGAAATTGCTCGAGAAACTCAGTAGGTCTGCCAGCATCTGTGAAAAGAGAAAAACAATCCAAAATATTTTAAGTCCTGAACAGTCATACAGGACATTAACACTATTGCAAAAGTGGAGAGAGAAACAAAAAACTACGTTAGGATTCAATTTCTCTAAACCTTAAAGTCGTTTGGACTATACGTTTAAGAAATTCATAGCTTAATAAAACAAAATGTGATACTTGCAACTTGAAGACTGCTCATGACATAACATTACTCATTCTGTAGCATATAGCAAATTGCATTTGTTCATTTAAATTGAGTGGAGTCATAAATGGAATTCATTTAAGGCACAAAGTCAAGATAGTCAATTAAAACCATACTTGATCTCAAATTCATCCAGTAATTTAAAAAGTAAACCAGCAAGACTTAAAAGCTAATCCCACTTTGAAGTAGTTAGATAATGAAGCGCATAATAACAGCAAAAGCACATTTGTGGTAATAATTGGCGTACATCAGGAGGATAGCATTAAGTCAACTTTATGTCGAAATAACCAATTTGGCTTAAATAACATACACAAGAGAAAACATGTTGGGGAAGCAGATGAAATAAATCAAGTAACTATTTCTGGCAGTTAGCAGGTCAAAAGCCCCAAGTTGGAGGCATTTTGGACAACTTTGCTTAAAATGGGAATAGAAACAGTGATGGAAAGGATTATCATACTCTATTATTTTCCTCTTGATGAATTTAAAATCTCCTTTCTCAATTATATTGAGACCACTTAAATTATATTGTCAGTGATTTCTTGTTGAAATATCAATGAAAGCAATGTAGTGCTAAACATTTGAATAATAAATAGTAACAACACAATATTATTTAACTGCTATGAATTCAACAGGCATTCTGCTAAGTATTAAAAATCTTCCCTATTGGTTCTAAATTCATAAAAAGGAGGACTGTCCTGCTGGTTTTGACACCTCCAGAAAGCACAGGCAATCTTTAGCACTAAATGTGTTTCTTGACAGTTTTACAATCTGTTATTCCAAAGGCAGTGGTATTTATGGCATCATTCACTCAGGGCATTTGAGCACTTACCCTGTGGTTACTAATCAGCAAATGGATAGTTCGTGGACCAGAATTAGCGTGAAGGCTTCCTGCAACAAAGCAGCACTCATTTCCCTCCTTCTCAAAAAAAATAAATAAATGTTAGGGTAGACCCTTGACAGCGGAAACTATGTCTTCTTCCTGTTCTACTCATTTTCAGGTCCCAGACTAACTAATGAGATTTGCATCGAGATGCGCTTATTTATGGACAGACCCAATGGAAGATTTACAGCTTTCCAAAGTACTCTTCTTCCCCAATGCCTTCCTGCTGATTCAAAGGAAACCATGGCATCACCTTTATCACATCTACTTTACAATGTCTTATGTGCAGGGGATCTCAGCAGATTCCTATTGCCATTGCTGACTCCACAATTCTAGTGATATTTAAGAAGAAAAAGGAAGGAATGCCAGCATTATTTTAAGTAATACCTTTCTCAACAGCATAAGCAAGTGTGTTTGAGAGACTTGGCCCAGGTGGTCTGAAGTCTGGCATGGGATTTGATGAAAACTCTTAAATTCAAGTGCTTTTTAAAAAGAAAAAAACGTTTATATTCTTATGCTGAACTTATATTATTCTCTTAAGTCTGTGATACATATTTAAGTATTCTGTACCTAGTTACCCCAGCGTAACTTTTCACTGCACTCATTCCAGTGCAGGGGACAATAAAAACAAATTTAAAATATAAAATACTTCAACGTTTACCAGCACAAATGCCTTTCTCTGAAGGCTCCAATTATTTCTACAACCCTAGCCAGTGGGCTTCAATACATTAGGCTTTCATCTGCAATCAACAAACTTAACAGTTTATTTGAAACGAAAAATCAAATCTGGGAAGGAGCTTTGGTTTGGAAGGGAGAGGAGGGATTAAAAAAAACAGCTAATTCATGCTCCATCTGTGGGAAAAAGAACAACAATGTACTCTCTCTAAACCAGTTGAAAGATTCTCCTCCATTTTACAATCTCAGAGCTTTTGACATTACCGATCAAAAAACTAGCACAATGGTGATAAAAATCAGGCCATTACCAGGATCTGACCATTGTGAAGAGGAGGTTGCCACTGAAGCTTAAGACAGCCAACTAGGGAGGTAAACCATTGTTAAGTTTATAGATTTCTGGAGAGGAGGAGATGTACTTTGATGTTGTTTAATGCAAGTTACAGCCCGTTTGTCTGTCTGGGTGTCTAGCTGACAGTAAACACACTGTCAAGCATCTTCAATAAATCACAATCCTTTAACACATGCTCTTGCTAGCTAGTCACTACAACGGAACTCAAAAACAGGACCCAAAGCTGACATCTTGCATCCTGGCTTTGCCTTTCTAAAAAATTTCACGTTAGTTGTGTTATTTTGTTTAAACAACTTCTCATTCAAATGCTAACACAACTTGGCGACTCTAGTGTAGTATTGATTATAGTTTACTAAAATTAGATATTTTAAGCAATAAATACTTAGGCATGAAAAAAAACATTATGGCTCAAAAGCAACTGGCATTGAAGATACAAGATAATAGGAACTGCAGATGCTGGAGAATCCAAGATAACAAGGTGTGGAGCTGGATGAACACAGCAGGCCAAGCCACCTTAAGAGCAGGAAAGCTGATGTTTTGGGCCTAGACCGATGAAGGCTATGCAGAATCTTCCCTGGTTTAAGCAGAAAATAGTTACTGTAATCTTAAATAAATAAGACGACCACATTTGAAATACAGCATGTAATCATTTCTACCTTCAAAATGCCAAGTCTCTTATTTCCTGCCCCCACTGTTACTCCTTGGTGCATCATGAAAGAGTTACAAGAAGAACAAAGACCAGGGTATTGCTCTGCAAGCTAAAGTGGTAATGAGTAGAAGAACAAAAACAATTCTGGCCAGTATTCCTGTGCCCACAGCTCCAGTTAAATACCTGCATGCATCAATGTATTTTACAGAGTACAAAGTCAAAATCAAGAGACCTGGAGAAATACAGATAGACAGAATCTTTTTGATGAGGGAAGTTGGGGGGAGTGGGTGGGCTGGAGAATGTCTAGAATAGATATCAGTGAAAACTGCTAAAACCAAATCAATTACTGCTCGTTTGGGGTGGGGGGGGGGGGAAGAAAGAGACAAATATTGAGAAACACACAGTTAGGGACAGGAGGTAATGAAGTCAGCATCGTCTTAACAGACGGTATGCGAGAGATAACTGGTGGTGGTTTAACCTGAGGGTCACCACGCCTCAGACGAGGGGAGAGGTTGGACAGGGAGAGTCCTTCACGGTAACTTCAGCCAGTGTAGGAATTGACATCACTTTGCATCACTAACCAGCTGTATGGCCAACACAGCTCCACAATGATCCCCGATGCTGCAGCTTGGTAAAACTTAAGGGAAGAGTGAAAGCAGTTTTTAAAACAAAAGCCCCGAGGAAGGAAAGAAACTACCTATCAAGCAGATCATTTCATGGTATTTTCCTTGAGCATCTCCCAGTAACCGAAAACATAACTTTTACAGCAGACATGGGGTCAATTTTCACGTTGGAAATTGGCACTTACTTTGTTAAATATTGCAAGGTTCCTACAGTTCTTGAAGCACGCAAGGTACTAATAATGTTTTTCTTACAAAAGAAACTGTTCAGAAAATTTGCATTGCAAATATGAATTACCGATTCTAATTTTGTATAATTCAAGCCAGTTTCAGTGACCTACTGAAACCTCAGCAGAATCTGACACATAAGACTTGAATATTGCTCTGTACGATCGGATTACTATCTGCAGTTGGTCTTGAGGGAAATATCAGGATGGCTTAAAACATGCGAGGAAACTCAGCTGTACATGGCTTGCTTTGTTGCATACACTTTAGACATGACTAGATTAATTTAGGATATCTGGTCAGCATGGGCAAGTTGCACCGAAGGATCTGTTTCCATAGTGTATGACCCCATGACTGTGTCCAAATGGTACAACGGAAGAGGAGTACGGGTCACCCTGAAATCCAGATCAACATTTTGTCCCTCAAGTCAAACTTGTGGCTACAGGCCCCAAACAATATTTCAGGAGTACAAAACCATGCTTTCTGACAACCACATGAGATAATGAAACACAACGTAAATGTATTTCTTTCACGTGGTATTAGAAAACATAGTTTCATTGCTCGGCAAGTACTAAAATCAGACATAGCTAAAATGAGCTACAACGGCAAAAAAAAGACTTTACATCCTGCACTCATCAGGACTGAAATACACAAAATTTAACTTCACAACGTAAACAACAATTTCTATATCATAAGAGGGTGCTGGTTGATTGAACTATGGTTGATGTGGAGATGTAGAAGAAACTGTTAACTTCCTGTTAATGGATTAAATTGGGCGACTGCATTGTTTGTCTTTGGAAGCCCATCACTCAGTTTAAAAAGAATATAAACATATTTCTTTTGTTTATCAAGAACATGCCCTTTTGTGAGATTAACTATAGTTTCTTGCACATGCAATCTAATCACACTTGAGTGTGACAGACAATATTATATTGGTAAAAACCAAAAGAACTGCTGCTGCTGTAAATCAGGAACTAAAACAAAGTTGCTGGAAAAGTTCAGCAGGTCTGGCAGCATCTGTGAAGGAGAAAACAGAGTTAACGTTTCCGATCCCTAGTTAACTTGAGTTCTGAGGAAGGGTCACTGGCACAGAAATGTTAACTGTTTTCTCCTTCACAGATGCTGCCAGACCTACTGAGCTTTTCCAGCAACTTTGTTTTGTTCAAAATTAAATTGGTTTCTGATTTTGCTCTCAGTTTAGTCAAGATTATTCAGTGAATGCTATCCAACAACAAAACATAATAACAGACACCAGTCTTGCAAGCACCAGCTGGTATATCAAATTACTCCTCCTCTTGTTCAAATGTTTTAAGACACTGTTTCCTTCCAGAGTAACCTAAGGTAGTCTTTCCAATGATAAAAAGTTCATACATCCTGCAGAAAGTAATGTGTTGACGGCGCTCAAACAGCTGACTTGACAAACTCAGGATTCTGGGTTCCTCAAATAGGATATTAATATTCACTTTGTGGCTTTTATATTCAATGTCATAATTGGCTAGGTCATAGATCAAGTATCATTTTCAAAACTGGGCTCCCTTATGGCAAGGATACTCAGGTCATAGAAAAGGTACAGTTAAGAACAAAATTAATAAATGGCACTAAGGAACTAAAACATGGAAATATTAAATATTTAAAAACTGTACAGGGATTTGTAGCAAACAAGATGATTTAGATGTATTGGCAACAATGGTCTAAGTATTTTTCTATTCACTTCTTGGATGTGGACACTGCTGGCTGGCAAGCATTTATTACCCAACACTGGTTGCCCTTGAGAAGTTGGTAGTGAGCTGTCTCCTTGAATAGAGTGCACATGGACCACAGCCAAAGTTAGAACCAAAAGAAAGAATGAAGGGAACAATAAAAAAATCACAAGGATTTGTCTCCTCTTCCCCTGTTGGAGGATGGGGAGATCATTAGTTGTTTTAAGAACATAGGAATAGGCGGAGGCCATTCAGCCCCTTGAGCTTCTTCCACCATTCAGTGAGATCATGGCTGATCTGTGGACTAACTCCATATACCTGATTTTGGTCTATATCCCTTAATAATTTTTTGTTAAGCAAATATATCTATCTCAGATTAAAATTAACAACTGATCTAGCATGAACTGCCGTTTGTGGAAGGGAGTTCCAAACTACCAGCTTTCGTGTGTACCAGTGCTTGCTAACATCTCTACTGAATGGTCTGGCCATACTATGGCTCTAGTCCTACAACCAGCAACTGGTTGAATAGTTTACCTTCATCTACCCTTGCTTTTCCTTTAATATCTTGAAGATTTTGATCAGATCACCCTGTAACTTTCTAAGTTCTGGAGAAAACAGGCCTAGCATATATAATCTCTCCTCCTAATTTAATCCCTGAAACCCAGATATCATTCTCATAAACCTACATTGTACTCCAATGATGGTACACCTTTCCTAAGGTAGAGTGCTCAGATTTGCTCACAGTACTCCAAGTGGGATTTAACATGGAGTGATTTAGGCAAAGATTATATACTTTAATCACTACTGAAGTACACACTTGGGAAAGGATTACAGGAGTGATCTCTGGGGATAGTTCCAGTTCAAAGTCTGCAATGGCAGGATAGTTAACTTTTATGGATAGAACTTCCAACATCAATGGGGCGTGCAACAGTTATTACCCCCATTGCAACTAAAATCTACGGAGGAGAAAACTAAAAAGGTGCAAGTTCAATCATATGAACATCTCATTGAATGTTTAGAGATTGATTTTCAAAGATATTAGTTCAATAAATTCAGCTAAAACAATAGATGCACTTTGTAGTTCATAGGGAAACAGGCCCTTCGGCCCAACAAGTCAACACTGACCCTCACGGCATCCTACCCAGAACCATCCCCCATAACCTAATCTTCACATTGCTGAACACTACGGGCAAGTTAGCACGGCCAATCCACCTAAACTGCACATCTTTGGATAGTGGGAGGAAACCCACACAGACATGGGGAGAATGTGCACACTGACAGTGACCCAAGGGTGGAATTGAACCTGGTCCCTGGTTCTGTGAGGCAGCAGTGCTAACCACTGAGCCACAGTGCCATCCAAGCCGTCTTAGTACTTGCAAACTGACACAAACCTGCCAACTGTTATCAATGACAAACCAGTGTAATAATTACATATCGGTGTGTGAAACATCCAAAAGTTGACATTCGAAATATAACGTATGTTTCTTCCACAACCTTTAAAATTGGAGAAACAAAAGCTGAAATTACTGGGTTGAGTAATCTTTCAGCACAGTTCTGAAGAGAGGTCACGTGACCTGAAACATGAACTCTGATTTCTCACCGTGGATGCTGCCTGACCTCCTGAGCTCTTCCAGCAATTTCTGTTTTTGTTTCTGCAGTTCTTTTGGTTTCTCTTTATAGCTGCAGAATCTTGTAATTGCTAACAGAGGACTCATCCGCTTTTAGGCAAGGGTTAAAGCTTCTAGAGCCACATAGTTGACAGAAGTCACATTGAGAAATTATGGTAGAACTTCTCCAAATGAAACCACAATGTTTGTGCAGGAATCATTCTCCCTCGCTCAGAGAAGAGGAGGTTGCAACAGATGCAGCGCATTTTGATAAAGACTGCTGCTTACCACATGGAACTTGCTGTTTCAATATAAATTGGACCGAAAACTATTTTGCATTTGCAATCTGACAAATGAAGCAATGAAAATAACCTGCATGAAATTGCAACATGTAGACATTTGTGTTGTATTTTTTCACCCATCTGAAATCAAACTGTGCAAACATCCCGACTATAAGCTTTCTCCTTCTTAATTGCATGAAGCTTCAAGGGCTAAAACGTCCTTCACAGTAAATACATACATCATTTGAAATGGTTAATTCAATGAAAATATTTTCTGATAAATTTTGTAATGAAACATTAAAACATTTCTCAAAAAGAAAGAGAACTTGATTTGCATTATCCGAATAAGATGAATGATATCTGAAAGGATGGGAAGGCAATAAAGCCATCAAAAAAAGTGTCGGGTCTCCAGAGCCTAAGGGGCTGGGATTTTGAAGGAAGGAAGAGAGAAAAGAAACGAGGAAAAAAGCAGACACTTTGGTTTTCACACAGAGTGCACTATTATTCTACTTGGACCATAAAGCTATAAATCTGCAGCAACTTCTACCAATAAACCTGTCACTGCACAGTGTGAAGGTTCTCTTGCTTCACTTTTTTGTGCATCCATGACATAAGAAATCCCGATTTTGTAACTGAAATCATTCTTGAATTTCATCAGAGTGTTAAGAGTGAATGGAGTTTGACTGACCAAACTCGGAACAGATATCTCAGGCCACACTTTTTTTTTTAAAAAGCCACCCCCACCTTAGTACATCGATTGCTCATGTCAGCAGGAACATAAACAGGAAATAATCAGAACCCTGCAATTATCAATTTCCTGAAACAAACAAAAGGAAAACAAAAGGACACAATAAACATGGCAGTCTTTGGTGGCCATGTGAGCTTCTTGCCAACAAAAGGCACATTAATTGCTAACTGAATCATAAAAGCTTGCACCTGCAAGGCACTGTCTGATGTCACTAAAAAAGGATGGCTGAAGCTTGTATTCTTTAAAAAAAAGTTATTTTCTGAAGAAGCCTCGCAAGCTGCAGTGATGGTTTCAAATAAGTCCTAAAAATCTGTCTTTCAAAAGAATTATTGCGACTCAAGCCAGCACTGCTTTCAGTACGTTAAGTAATTGACAAGGAATCCTTCTCCATGTATGGTTCTGATATCAAAAGCATATTCACCATTACATACCACAAAAACAAGGCATAGAAAGGATTTTAAAAAAACCTTCAGATTTACACGACAGAGTCAAGTCTACAGAATAAGATATCTCGTTAATCAATGCAGAGTCATGCCAAATTGTCTCTCACTCTGGTCACACAACACGGTTTCTGCCATATATTTTGGCTTGAGTGTTCAACAACAAACCTTTACTTTTCCCTATAGATTTTAAACTAAACACTATGTTAACAAGGTAATTTGTTTCCGTGAATTTTTACATACAGAAGCAGAAATTACGGAATCAATTTAACCATAAACAAGCACAGACCTGAATCTTGTTTCATTATGCATGTCTTCAGAGGTCTACATTTGGTACAGCATAAAAATTTTGGGATGGACATTCAAGTTCTCAATTTTTTTTAGAAAACAAAAAGAGAAAGAGAGAGTAAAGCAGTTCAGCCGCATAAATCTTGAACTGAGAAACTTAAACCATTGCTTTTTTACACAATATACTTGACAGCCTATGGAAAATTTCTGCTTAGGACTTTCAGGATGCATAATGCTTTATTAATTATGCTGTTACATTTGTTAGCCAACAGGCTACATGATTTTGAGTTGTTCACTGCCCAGGTTTTATGGGAAAAAGCGAAGTGTTTTGCTAAAAGTGAAGAACCGATTTTGAAACATTTGTAATGCCATTTTCCTTCTCTTTCTTTTGATACGACTATGGAGCTGACTGGAAAGAGAATCAGTTAAGAAACCAAAGTGTATCAAAAAGTCATCATAAGTAGAAAGTGAAATTAAAGTGTAGTAAATGGCTCTATTATTTACTATGTCAAATTAATGTGCGTGGTTTCATATCAGCTGGTATACAAATTACTTCCAGTTCATGTGGTTTGTAAATCAGATGTTAAATCACGGCCAAGCACTGACAATTTCCCAATTACTCTAAAGTAATCACTTGCTCACTAGTGAAATGGGACCGTGAGCAGCGATCTGGCCAAAGGGAAATTGATTTACTAATACTGATTGCAAGATCATGGAGCATCACAGAAGAGAGAGGCATTTATACAGAACCAAAACAAACTTAATGTGCAAATGTGTGCATGAGAGACCCAAAATACGGAATCTAAACAGTTTGTGCTTTAATCAAAACAGCAGAGTTCTAGGTTTTGAAAGGCTGATTCATTCAAACACATCCTAGGTTGAGAGGTGTTGCTTAACCTGGGATTTCTGAACCTCACAGCTTCACAATATTGCACCTTTTATTCCCCGGAAGCAAATGGAATATCAGCATTTTCCCTTACCACGTGAAGACCACCATTCAGCCCACCAAATCTGGCCTAGCTCTTTCAAAGACCAAAAACCAATCTAATTACCTAATCTCAATCCCTGCACCCCTCCAACTTTCTCCATTTCCTGCTGTTTTTCTCCTTTGAAAATTCAAAGTTGGCTTTGAAAGCTATGATTCAATCTGCATTAACCACTTAATGTGGCAGAACATTCCAAATCCTGATGAGTTGAGGCTTCAAAAGTACCTTCCTCACGTTATTTGCCAATCTTGAATCTCCATGCTCTAGTGGTTCGCTATCCACCACAAGATCTAATTTCTCTCATCACTGTTGAAATCCTCCATTATTTTAAACACCTCAATCAAGTGTCTATTCGAGCTGTCTGTTGTTGAAACTTGACTTTCTGTAGTAAGCTTACTATACCGCCCAAAAATTGCGTTTTTTACACCATTCAGTATATTTTTGCTCTTATTCAAATATTACCAGAAAGCACATAATCTTTGCACTGGGAGCACAGCTTTTGAATTACAATCCAATTGCCTTAGGGCAGTGTTTCACATCTAACTTTGAAATTGCTAGCTTGTTACTAGAGTAGTATATAGTAGACCTCTGCGCTCACTTCTGAGTGATGTTAACTGTATTAATGTGTTTCCTTCTCAAGTTAGGAAATAATCATTTGTAACCTGCCTTGCAACCTCAACATTTCCAATTTTACAGGAATTGTTAACTTGAACTATCCAGACAGACAGTCATTTGGAAATACATTCATTCCTTAAAAACAGATATCAAACTCTACAAAATTACTATTAAACAAAAACAACAAAAAAATTATAATGCAGAACTGTATCACTTAATGAGGAAGAAAAAGTACAAATCAGAGTGAGTAGATTTGCTCTCAAAAATAACTTGCAAGCTATAAAAGCAAACAAAGTTCAATATAAAACATAATTACTTGTTTTCTTTTATAAACATCACAATTGTTATCTGTATTTGCTTAATTTACAAAATTAAGCACTTGGTAAACATAGGACGGGAGTAAATCTGTGCAAACGATCAGCAGTTGCTTGCTTCAAGTTACGGCATCAATATTCTTCACAAGAAACAGAAGAAAATACCTTTGATTTTTGTTTTTGTTAATTGCCTACAAAATAGTTAAGAATCAGAAGTGTTGCAGACATCCCAATGTTGGACAGCTAACCACAGCCCTAAAATGGTGCATTCCTGTCTGAGTAGCTGCTGTAATTAAACGTCTTGCAAATTGTTCAGTTTCCATGTGGTTGGGAAGTTAAAATTTGGAATATACTACTTTACTCTTTGTAACTGAAATGGTAAGGCTGCTTCAAATATCAAATTTTCATCTTTTATGCTGTTCACCAAGTTGAAATTTTAGCACAGAGAAGTTATTCAATTACTCAGTATGATATTTTCAACTCTCAAGTTGACTTTATTAGAAGAAACATTGGCAACACAATTCTTTTGTTAAAAAGGAGGACTCAATCTTTTCAAAAGCTCGGGGTGGGATCGAGGAGGGGGTGGTGTAGAGCAGGAGCTGTTTCTGCTTTTCTGTTAATAGCTACCATGTTGGAAAAGGCCAATAAAGCTGAAGATTAGCTGAAACCACAGATTCTTTTTCTTCCTTTATATCCTATTTTCTGTCTTAATCCATTTTCTACCTTCTCCCTCCAATAGGGCAGCAGTGTGACTCTTAAATGAAAAGATATACTGGTACATGCAAGAGGCAACTAACTTTATTTTAGTGGAGGGGAAAATGATCAGGGAAAGGACGAGCCAAGTTCAAGCTGAAGCAGTGACAAGAACTGATAAGCCCATGATAGTAATTGCTTACTTCAGATTCAGCTGCAATGGCAACAGTAACTGGCTTGAGTCAGAGAGTGGGGATTTCTAGGAGAAACAGACACCACTAAAAGATTAAGTACCCCAAGTGCCACGAAAGCAAGGATTGTCCACCTTTTCAGCAAATTTAATTGTGCACACTGACTAACACCGAGCAACACTGCACCCACAGGGTTTTTAAACAAAGGAATACTTGATGACTTAGTCATCTCAACTTCGCCTGAGGTGGAACAGAGGAAAGTCATGTTTGGAACAACACTAATGTTGATCGCTCCCAGTGAAAAAAGAAATTTAAAATGGCCACATTTATGCTACATTTAAAACATATTTGTGGTTGCATCTGTGTTTTGGGTATCAAAAATCTCTCAATAAACGCTCTTCTTTAAGATTGCATTTAAAAGCCAGGAGTGGCTATTGTAAAAATATTTCCAAATCATCTGTGGCTCATTTCATACAGTTTTCAACTGCCCAAAGCTAGATAAACATCTATGACTACTGTCTGATCAGTCAAAATGATTAATTTCACAAGATGCGAGCACTGCATTACTATAGATCAATTCCAACTGGCCAGATTGCCACGAGAAAGGCAGACGCATCTATTGGAATTGAAATCTTTGGAAGTAAAAGTGGCATGGTGCCACTCTGGTGCTTAAATCTGGGTGGGCATGTAACTCTGAAATCTATCATTGGGGCCTTAAATAATTACTAACTTGGCAATACTCCTCTCTAACTTTCCATACATTCTTGGAAAGAATATACAAAAGGCTAGCCTCCCAACAGACAAATTAGACAGGTCCATTCTTCTCACATTGTTCAGTGCTTGGTCTCCATCACATACAGTGCTGATCTGAACTTTCCATTAATGTTCTTTCCAATGTCATCAATACATTTTGATAAAATTAGTTACTCCAATTTCTTTTTTTCTCCAACTTGTCCTCCCAGGATCTCAAAATGGGGAACTCAATCATCTCGCTACTTTTCAGGTATTGGTTTGGTTCAGTTGGCTGAACGGCTGGTTTGCAATGCAGTGTGACGTCAATGGCGTAGGTTCAATTCTCACACCAGCTGAGATTACCATGAAATGTTCTCCTTCTCAGCATCTTCCTTTGTCCGAGATTGGTGACCCTCCAGTTAAGCCATCATCATTTCTCTCTCTCTCTCTCTAAACAGAAAATGGTAAGACTATGGTGATTTTACCTTTCACGTTCCTTCTGTCGTCTTCGTGTCTTCAAAACTAAACCTTAGAATTAAATCACAAATGTTAGTTCTCTTTGATCTTTTTGTCTTTCTAGCCTTGGTCGTACCAGCTCTAAAGGGTCTTGGTCCCTCACCAAAGAAAAACTGTATAATTAATCTTGGGATGCTTGCTAGGAAAATAATGTCAAGGCTTCCACTTCAAGTTTTGTGTTTTATCTTTATTCTGTACAAGTGTAGTGCATAAGCAGATTTAGCCTAGAGTAGGTTTAAGGTTTTTATCAATAGAACAGACTGTATACAAGATACAAAACAAAACTGTGGTTAATATCCAACTTATTGATGTAACAAAAATTATGCCGATTAAGCAAACAGATGTTGAAATAAAAATTTCACTTGATTGGTGTCAAAAAGCCACAATCTGTATTTTTAAAAAGGACAGATTCCAAACAGGTAAATGTCTAGCTATTTTTCAGAACACGCTATTGACATCACAAGTTAATTTGCCAAGAACAGACTGTTCATAAGCAAATGGTCCAAAGCACAGGCCTAACATTCCTGTTTCTGAATTGGGATGAAAATCAAGTTTGGTGCTAGCACAAAATATGAACACACAGCACTGCTTACAGAGGTCCAAATCACGTGCTTGAACAGATCTCAGTGCTCCTTTCAAAAACTGGTATGTAATGTTTGGCGAGAGGATGGATCTGAATTTTTTTTTCCTTAAAAAGTGCACTTTATTTCTCCATCTGGGAGGTGAAACCTAAACTAGGAAATGGTGGCGAAACAAAATTTAAAACATGACGTAAAGCCTAACTTTGCAAAAAAGGAGCAAATGTGTAGTAGAAGCACACTGTTAGAGGTACCATTGTTTTTCACATCTTTGAACTACAAACTCCAGCATTAACCCATTAAAAAAGTAACCAAGGAAGCTCTGATTCAGCATCAAGTAATTACTTATGCATAAAATATATCTTCAATTTGAGAACAACTTATAGCAGTTTAACTTAAAAATGCAGTTCTCTTCAAAGGTATGTCTGTCCAATCATGCAAGGTGCAGCAAGAATTCAAATGCTTGTGAAAATGCTGACACATTCATTCCATCTTTGAACATCATTGCCTTAAACATGTACAAAGGCACACTGTGAAATTAATAAACCAAATAAATTTGATAAAAATCACCATTAAACAATTGGATCAGGTTTCTGCAATTCTTAAAAGAATCTGTTTGTAGTTTCCTGTTGCATACAACATTGATCTTAGGAAGTTTGCAGCAGTGTTCAATTATGTCACCAGGGAAAGAGTCAGACTGTGATCAAACGAAAATCAATCATGATCTTGTGCAGTAACATGTGTACCTCACTTAATTCAAAACTATCCACCCCTTCACCCCCAAAAATACACATGTACACACGGTCACAATGGTCAAAAAATTACAGAGCAACTAGCCAGGCATGAGAAGTAAATGAGTTGGCAGAAATAGGAAGGCAAATGAAGGTTTGGTTTTAGAATTCAGATTAGAACAGACACGATATCAATGTGAAGGGCTGAGATAAACAGATACACAAAGAGGTACGTAAAATTTAAAAAAATAAAATTGGCATGGCAATGAAAGTTAAGAAAGTTATGGTGAATTCTATAATATTAACTACAGGGTACAAACTTTAAGTGAAGCGGGTGATAAGACTTTTAAGAAAGGCCCTTGCAGTAAAGCAAGGTAAACTGGCTGGTGTAAAAAAAAACTCTTTTAGTTAGCTTGGATTAACGTTCACGAGCCTGACAGGCACTGGTAATTTTTTTTAGGACAAATTTATTCATTGATGTTCTTGTTCTTGTTGTGCTAATGGAGGATACGCAGTAAGGCGACAATGATTTGGCCTGTTACATAAAGTTGCCTTCTTATTATGAAGAAAAGACAGCGGAGTTCTGCTAAGTCGACTAAAGTAAACTATTATCAATACTCATACCAGCTTGGAGATTGTGGCCAGAAGCAATGATGTGAATGCACTGGTGTTGGACTAGGGTGGACAAGGTCAGAAATCACAACACCAGGTTATAGTCCAATAGGTTTATTTGAAAACACAAGCTTTCTGAGCCTCTGTCCTTCTTCAGGTGTTAGTGAGAGAAGTAGTATCAGGCTCAATTTATAAGTGAGTGATCAAAGGGTCACTTCACTGATGAGGATGTATTAAACAAAGATGTTATGAAATCTTTAATCAGTTAGAAGGTTTTAACTGATAAAATGTACAGGCAAATCCCCAAATTCCTTTCAAGTTACGGTCCTGAGAAAACTAAAGGTTTTACCAGCGTAAAGAGGAGGTGATGTTTTAGGTTAGACAATGCATGTTAGGCGTGAGACCTTGCTTAGAATCTGTTTGTCTTTTAGGAAGTAAAACAGAAGTTGTGGAAAAGGACAGCAGGTCTGGCAGCATCTGCGAAGAAGAAAAAAAAATCGGAGTTAACATTTCAGGTCCGATGACCTTCCTTAACTTCTGCTTCTGTTCCCAATTTACAGCATCCACAGTTCTTTTGGTTTCTGTTGGTACTTTAGTTTGGAATCAGGCTGGTTTTATTTCTAAAGTAAGAATTTAGAAAATACAATATTGACTGACTGTCGATAAATTGTGTGCATTTTGAGCACAATAAAACATATCTCCAGGGGCAAGGGGATGTTTAGTGCAGAGCTCAAAGAAAACATCATTGAGAATCTGAGTAATCTGTGGAGAACATTACAATGACGATTTCCACTCTGGAGCTGCGTGAATATCATGAAAGTGACCAAACTGCCTCTCACACTAAATAATTCTCATTCATAGTTAACGTGAAAATGAGAAACACTAAGTCAAATTACCTCTCAAAACAAACTATGAGGACAATAAAAAGAGTGGGAAGTACAAGTGGGTAGGAAGTAGCAGCAGAAATATGAAATGATGAGAAATAGATTTGAAAAATCTAGTTTTTAAACATGGAGACAATTACCAACATCTGACAGATGTGAAAATAAACCTTTCAGGGTCAGATCGTTAGCTTAACAGATCGCTGTTGAGTCCAGTTCAACCTCATGGAATTAGGTGCAACTTTTCATGGAGTTTCTAACAGCAACATCAAAGCTGGAAAGGTGATGTTTTCAGCAAATCAACTGATTTCACCAAATGCTAACTCTGGCTGGGGGGAGGGTGATGGTGTTGCAGAGCGAGTGGATGCAGCATTGCTTCAGACAATGCATTATGTTCTCGGTCCCTAGTAAAGGTGTAAGGATGATGAACGCTGCTATTTTGTCATGAAAGCACACCCAGAACAAAAAAAGTCCACCTGAAGATCGAAAGCAAATGCAGAATGTTACAGGAATCCTAATCAACAACGCAGTGTCCGAAGCCATGGGTGTAGGGGTGAAATTCATTATCAGGTTTTATTTTTCTGGATGACTAAGAAGAAGCCTTAGCAACTCTGCTGACACCATCATAAGAAATTGCTACTTTCTGAAAATGCAGAGTGACAGCAGAAACAAGTTGAGCTTGGGATGGTTTCTAAGTTGACTAATCTGTTAATTTCTGTCACGCAAAGACAACACAAATCACTTGTGAGTCACTAAGAAAGAAAATGGGTGACTTGTGAAATTTCCCACTGATAACACTGTGCGAGTTAATCACCCATCTCTCAATCTCCGGCTGTGTACATAGCCCAAAAGCACAATGCAAATCTGAATTTGCAGACACAGTCAATGCACTCTGAAAGAGCAAACTTGGCCAGGAGTAGAAAACGTATTTTCTTATAGCACTAAGTCATCACATCCTGATTGATCACAACTGGGATAGAGTCGATAGCCAGAGACTTTTCCCCAGGGCAGGATTGACTGCCACGAGGGGTCATTGTTTTAAGGTGTTAGGAGGAAGGTATAGAGGAGACGTCAGAGGGACGTTCTTCACCCAGAGTTGTGAGCGCATGGAATAGTTTACCAGTGGTAGTCGTGGAAGCAGAGTCATTAGTGACATTTAAGCGACTGCTGGACATGCACATTGAGGGGAATGTAGGTTAGGTTATTTTCTTTTTGGATTAGGATTATTCCACGGCACAACATCGCGGGCCGAAGGGCCTGTACTGTGCTGTACTTTTCTATGTTCTATGTTCTAACTTTTATATGTTGTTACTAGGTGCTCAACGTTAAAACGAAATACCACATGTTTGCAGCATCCACCATTCCTTTGGAAATAAAAGTCTGCATTACCTTCAGAAGCTGCACTTCTAAGTCTGCATCTGAAATGGTTTTAGCACATTTTGTATCATATTGCTATATAGTGAATCACTATATATCATTAAGCAATTAACCATAAATGTTCCTTTATTTGGTGTAAATTGAACCGCAAAGCTTTTGGGTCAATGATGGAGAACAGGAGTAATTTTGTTTCCTCATATTGCTTTCTCTTTGATTTTTTTTAGGCTCGCCGTACCTCACTTCCAACTGTGGGTAAGAAAGAGACTCACCCTCCAGGTTATATCCATGTCAGTAATGTGGAAAAGTACATCTGTCCTTCGATCTAAAGAGAAACTTGGTGGATCCCCAGTGCTCAGCCAAAAGCCTACACTCACTTTGATGGGAAAAGCAATGAACCTGATAAATGCTCTCTGTTGATGTGAATGTGCAGTACCTCGAAAGGTTTTCGCATAAATTCTTAAAAAGGGGTTAACTTGACAGCAGCCAACATAAAGCTGCACAGCCTTGCAGCTTCCAAGCAACAGTTGGCTCTACATAGCCATGAAGCATTGTAACACCTATCAGATATTGACCTTGACACACCAATGATGTAGGCCTGGAAAAGCAGGCACATATCACCACTTTCGTGCATAAGAATTGGCAAAGGCTCACTGTTGCATCGAACAATGAAACTCTGAATATAAAGCATCCAGCATTTCAGTGTATCATTGCAGAAAATAATCTGTAAATTTTGCATTTGCATAAATATTCAAAGATTTTGAACACAAGTAGGCTTGAGCTTTCTTACCGGTGTACATTTATATTTAGCAAGATTTTAGAAGCCAACACTAGAGTATTATATGACCTTAAGTTAGACATTCTTCTGTTTTTTCCTAACGCTGAAAAACTTTCAAGATTATTAATACTCGCCAATTATTCAATAAAATTTCATATACACATCTGATCATCTAGCATTGCTAAGCAGATTACTTTTCACAAGCATATACCTCCTTTTGTTGGGAGGAACCCTGCAGCCCAACGGTATCAATGTGGACTTCACCAGCTTCAAAATCTCCCCTTCCCCCACCGCATCCCAAAACCAGCCGAGTTCGTCCCCTCCCCCCACTGCACCACACAACCAGCCCAGCTCTTCTCCTCCCCCCACTGCATCCCAAAACCAGCCCAGCCTGTCTCTGCCTCCCTAACCTGTTCTTCCTCTCACCCTTCCCTTCTTCCCACCCCAAGCCGCACCCCCATCTACCTACTAACCTCATCCCACCTCCTTGACCTGTCCGTCTTCCCTGGACTGACCTATCCCCTCCCTACCTCCCCACCTATACGCTCTCCACCTATCTTCTTTTCTCTCCATCTTCGGTCCGCCTCCCCCTCTCTCCCTATTTATTCCAGTTCCCTCTCCCCGTCCCCCTCTCTGATGAAGTGTCTAGGCCCAAAACGTCAGCTTTTGTGCTCCTGAGCCTGCTGTGTTCATCCAGCCTCACATTTTATTACCTCCTTTTGTTGCTACAGCAGACATGAAAATATCAACATGTGCAATTTGGGTTACTTTAGCAATACCTTCAATCACTGGTCCAAAAAGTAAACATTTCCACTCCATTTCATGGATGTGAGTTTGCTCGCTGAGCTGGAAGGTTAGTTTTCAGACGTTTCATCACTTTTTTTTATTTGAAAAAATATACTTCATTCGTAAGATGTACAAAAAATAAAACATATTTACACACCTACCTAGTCATGCAAGCCACTCCGGGTTACCCAGGGGGTACGTACACCAACTAAAGGAAAAAAACAAAGAAGAAAAAAAAACAAAGCAAAGAAAACACCCCGGCAGTCGTCACCCCGCACAGTCCCCGTTGGCCCCCTGACCAGTTGGGGAAGGCGCCAGCTGGGCCCAGTTACCAGATAGGGTTCTTTTTTCTATTCTGGACGAGGGGTTTCAGACGGTGGTCTTTCCCCACCGCGCCTTGGAGGCGGCTGCCCCAAACTTTAGCGCGTCCCTCAGCACGTAGTCCTGGACCTTGGAGTGCGCCAGTCTGCAACACTCGGTCAGGGTCAGTTCTTTCAGCTGGCAGACCAGCAAGTTGCGGGCAGACCAAAGAGCGTCTTTCACCGCATTGATGGTCCTCCAGGCGCAGTTGATGTTGGTCTCGGTGTGCGTCCCCGGAAACAGCCCGTAGAGCACGGAGTCCCGCGTCACGGAGCTGCTCGGGACGAACCTCGACAAATACCACTGCATCCCCCTTCAGACCTCCTGCGCATAGGCACACTCCAGAAGGAGGTGATCGACAGTCTCGTCCCCCCCGCAGCCGCCTCGAGGGCAGCGTGCGGAGCTGCAGAGATTCTGGGCATGCATAAAGGATCTCACTGGCAGAGCCCCTCTCACCACCAGCCAAGCAATGTCCTTATGCTTGTTTGAAAGTTCTGGCGATGAGGCATTCTGCCAAACGACTTTGGCAGTCTGCGTGGGGAACCACACAACGGGATCCACCCTCTCCTTTTCCCGAAGGGTCCCGAGGATACTACGTGCTTACCACTGCCTGACGGCCTTGTGGTCAAAGGTGTTCCCTTTCAAAAATTTCTCCACGAAGGACAGGTGGTACGGAACGGTCCAACTACTCGGAGCGTTCCGCGGCAACGAGGCCAGGCCCATCCTTCGCAACACCAGGGACAGGTAGAACCTCAGTAAGTAGTGACACTTGGTGTTTGCGTACTGAGGATCGATGCACAGCTTGATGCAGCCGCACACAAAGGTAGCCGTCAGGGCCAGGGTGGCGTTCGGTACGCCCTTTCCCCCATTTTCCAGGTCTTTGTACATGGTGTCCCTGTGGACCCGGTCCATCCTCGACCCCCAAATGAAGTGGAAGATGGCCCGGGTGACTGCAGCGGCGCAGGTCCAGGGAATAGGCCAGGCCTGCGCCACATACAACAGTACCAAAAGCCCCTCGCACCTGACAACGAGGTTCTTACCCGCGATGGAGAGGGACCGGAGCGTCCACCTGCCCAGCCTCTGCTTCAGTTAGGTGATACACTCCTCCCAAGTCTTAATGCACGCCCCAGCTCCACCAAACCAAACACCCAGCACCTTCAGATAGTCTGTCCTGACGGTGAAGGGGATGAAGGAGCGGTCGTCCCAGTTCCCGAAGAACATGACCTCGCTCTTACCCCTATTGAGATTGGCACCCGAGGCCAGTTCAAACTGGCCGCAGATGTCCAATAGTCTACTCACCGACCGACGATCGGTGCAGAAGACGGCGACATCGTCCACGTACAGGGAGGTCTTGACCTGAAGGCCTCCGCTGCCTGGGATAGTCAAGCCCTTCAGGCTCACGTCCTTCCTGATGGAGGCGGCGAAGGGCTCCACACAGCACACGAACAAGGCAGGAGAGAGCGGGCAGCCCTGCCTGACTCCAGATCTAACAGGAAAACTGTCTGATTCCCACCCGTTGATCGAGACTGCGCTAATGATGTTGGCGTAGAGCAGCCGGATCCAATTGCGGATGCCCTCCCCGAACCCCAATTTGGAGAGGACGTCCCTCATGTAAGCATGAGAGACCCTGTCGAAAGGCCTTCTCCTGGTCCAGGCTGACGAGGCAGGTGTCCACCCGCCTGTCCTATACGTAGGCGATCGTATCCCTGATGAGCGTGAGGTTCTCAGTGATCTTCCTGCCCGGCACAGCACAGGTTTGGTCAGGGTGAATCACTGACTCCAGGACAGACCTGACCCGGTTGACTATGACCTTGGCCTGCATTTTGTAGTCCACGTTCAAAAGTGAAATGGGACGCCAATTCTTAATTTCTTCCCTCTCCCCCTTCCTCTAGTAAATGAGGGTGATGATGCCCTTCCTCATGGACTTGCACATTTCCCCTGCCCGAAACGCACTATCGTACACCTCCAGCAGGTCCTGGCCGACCAGGCCCCACAGAGCGGAATACAGCTCGACCAGTAAGCCGTCACTCCCGGGAGTCCTATTCCTCTCCAAGGACTTGAGGGCTCTGGTCAGCACGTCCAGGGATATCGGCCGGTCCAGCCACTCCCTCGTGCCGTCGTCTAAGACCTCCGTGATAGACGACAGGAACAACTTGGAGGCCGTGCTGTCCGTGGGCTTCATGTCGTACAGTCCGGCATAGAAGGATCTGCTGATCCTCAAAATGTCGGGCTGAGATGACGTCACCGAGCCGTCGTCCTCCTTCAGCCAGCTAAGCACAGAGCTCTCTTTGCGCACCTTCTGAAAGAAGAAATGCGAGCACGTCTCGTCCTGCTCCACGGAGCGGACCCTGGACCGGAAGATTATCCGGGAGGCCTCCGCGGCGAAGAGCGAGGCTTGCTGGCCCCTCACCTCGCGAAGGTCCTCCGTGACATCGACCCCCATCAACTGCAGAAGGAGCAGGTTCTGCACCCTTTTCTGGAGTCGTGACAGCTTTCCCCGCCTCTCTCTTGCCTTCCGAACACCCTTGAGGACAGAGAACCTCTTGATGTTCTCCTTCACTGTCTCCCCCAGTCACCTGGAGACTCAAAGAGGAGTTTCACAGTTCTCCAACCGGCATACTCCCTCTTAAGCTCCTCGACAGTCTCTAGGGTCAACAGAGTCATGTTGAGCTTCCACGTCCCCTTGCCGGTCGGCTGGTCGTCCTGTAAGTGACAGTCGGCCAGCAGGAGGCAGTGGTCAGAGAAGAACACCGGCTCGACGCCGGTGGACCTGACCGAGAACACCCGTGACACAAACAGGAAGTCTATCCTTGAGTGGATAGACCCGTCTGGCCACGACCAGGTGTACCTCCGCTGCGCTCCGTCTGCAGGGGTGCTGAAGACATCGAGCAGCTTGACGTCCTTCACTGTGCCCAACAAGAATCTGGACGTGACGTCCAGTTGACTCCCCCCACCCGCTGTCCCCACGCCGGATCTTCCATCTGCATCGATGATGCAGTTGAAGTCTCCGCCTAGGATGACCGGCCTGGACGTAGCCAGCAGGGGTGGAAGCTGTTGCAGGACGGCCAACCGCTCGCTCCATACCGCTGGGGCTTACACGTTGATCAGCCTCAGGGGAGCATTCCTGTAGGTGACGTCAGCCACTAGGAGGCGCCCCCCCCACCACCTCCTGAACTCGAGAGATAGTGAAGTTGCGCCCCCGCAGCAGAATAGCCAGGCCCGAGGAGCGACAGTCGTTACCCCCCAACCAGATCGAAGGCCCACAGGTCCAGGCGCCGGACCATTTCCCGTTCCTGCCGAGGTGCGGTATCCCGCACTCCTGAAGAAACAGGAGGTCCGCCTCGATGGTGGTCAGGTAGGCCAACGTGGATACACATCTTGCGGTGGACTTGACACTGTGCACATTAATGCTCGCAACTCGTACCCCCATTGTGGGCAGTGACCGCAGTACCCTCCCCAAGTCCAAGGTCCAGCCCCTCCATCTGTCCCTTCATGCCCATTGCCCGGGCTAATACTGGACGCTCTCCGGGCTCAGGAAACCGTCCGTGCTGCCTTCCGGGTGGCATCCCCCCGTCAGGGGTGCGGAGGCAGGAGGGTCCTGCTCTGGGTCAGGCTGGGGACGCGCTGTTTCCTCCTTCCCGCCTGGAAGTTCCGGGGGGCCCTCCAGGGCCCCAGCGGCACTTGACTGGGTGTCGGAGGGAGCCTCAGGACGCCTCCCGTCACCTGGAAGCGGGGTGCTGCTTTCCTTCTCCCTCGAGATCTTTAACTTCTGCTTCGGGTGGGCCCTCTCCAAATCCCTCTCGTCAGAGGAGCTCTTATAGCCCCCCTGTAGCTGCCTCTACCCGCCTGATGGTTGCGGTTCCTGGGCCCGTCGACGCACCTTCCTCCTCGCTTTCCGGACTGTTGTCCACTCCCTTGGGTCGCCTGTCGCCGCCTCCATCGACTCCGGGTTGTCAGGGGGGAGCTGAGCCTGCAGGGGTGCTTTGCTGGCCTCAGGCCCATTCTGCGGGGCTGGGCCCTCCTGCGCGGCCTGGCCCTCCTGCTCATTAGTGGGGTCCTTGCTGGGCCCTGGTATCTTCCTCTCCTCCGGGGCCGCCGGCCCCGCATTGCCCCTGCCGGCGACCTGGGCATAGGTGGTCTTCCGCTGCGGGCATGCCTTATAGAGGTGGCCCGCTTCCCCGCAAAGGTTGCAGCTTTTTTCTTGTGGGCAATCCTTTGCAAGGTGTCCCTCCTCCCTGCAGTTCCTGCAGACGGTGGCTTTGCAGTCGGCCACCACGTGACCTGACCTACCACAGGCATGGCAGACTTTAGGTTGCCCTGCATAGGTCAGGTAGCCCTTGCTCCCGCCGATCGCATAGCTGGGCGGTGGGTGTATGACATTCCCGTCCACGCCCATCCTCGGCGTCACCGTGACCTGCCTCTTACTCGTCCAGATGCCAAAGGGGTCCATGATGTCAGTTAGGTCCCCTTCCACCTTCACGTACCTTCCGAGGAAGGTCAGGACATCAACTGCTGGCACATGCAGGTTGTACATGTGTACAGTCACCATACAGCTCCTCTGCGCTGGCAACACAAACAGCGGGACAGCGGTCAATACAGAGAGGGGGCCCTCACCTCCTTTCTCCTTGAAAACCTCCAGGAAGCGCTCGCAAAGCTTGGCACACCTGAAGGTCACATCGTAAAAACCTCCTCCGGGGAAATCCTGCAGCCAGTAAATGTCCGCAGCAGCGAACCCACAACAGTCCAACAGGACCCTCTTCACGAAGAAGGTGCGGTCCACAGGTGCACCTTCATCCACCTTCTTTACGGAAACACGGATGGTGTTCCGGACCCCCTGACCTGGGGCACGAGCACTTGCCGCAGCCATCGATGCAGGTTGGCTGCTCCCCTGAACCAGCGTTAGGCCGAAGCCAGCATTAAGATCCACTGGTTGCAAGGGTGCACAGCCAACCCGACGTCCTCCTTTCACCTCCAAGACAGCACTCTCCTCCTCTCGGTCCACAAGAGAGTGGTTCTTTATTTTGTTCGAGATGTAAGCTGGTTCACTGAGCTTGAAGGTTTGTTCCCAGATGTTTTGTCACCATTCTAGGTAACATCATCAGTGAGCCTCCGATGAAGCACTGGTGTTATGTCCCGCTTTCTATCTATCTGGTTAGGTTTCCTTGGGTTGGTGATGTCATTTCCTGCGTTGGTGATGTCATTTCCTGTTCTTTTTCTCAGGGGATGGTAGATTGGCTCCAAATCAATGTGTTTGTTGATGAGTTCCGGTTGGAATGCCATGCTTCTAGGAATTCTCGTGTGTGTCTCTGTTTGGCTTGTCCTAGGATGGATGTGTTGTCCCAATCAAAGTGGTGTCCTTCCTCATCTGTACGTAAGGATACGAGAGATAGTGGGTCATGTCGTTTTGTGGCTAGTTGATGTTCATGTATCCTGGTGGCTAGCTTTCTGCCAGTTTGTCCAATGTAGTGTTTGTCACAGCTCTTGCAAGGTACTTTGTAGATGACGTTCGTTTTGCTTATTGTCTGTATAGGGTCTTTTAAAGGACTGAGTTAAATATAATTTAGAAACATGACTTCTCACCTCAACCCAGCAACATCCAACCAACACGACACAACAAGACTGGCTAATCTCTCTCACTCCCAAAAACAACCCCCTGTTCACCAGCCAAAAACAGTCTTTCCAGGTGAAGCAGCATTTCACCTGTATCTCCTCCAATCTTGTGTGTTGTGTTCGCTGCATCCAAGGAGGCCTACACATTGGAGAAACCAAATGCAGACCTACTGACCGTTTTGTAGAACACGTCCAGTCCATGCACAAGCATAACTCCAAACTTCCCGTAGCCGATCATTTCAACACAGAGTCCAACTTGTCTGTCCTCAGCATACTGCAGTGTTCGAGTGAATCACA
This sequence comes from Stegostoma tigrinum, assembly GCF_030684315.1. NCBI lineage: Eukaryota > Metazoa > Chordata > Chondrichthyes > Orectolobiformes > Stegostomatidae > Stegostoma > Stegostoma tigrinum. The sequence goes on along the minus strand of NC_081356.1, from coordinate 10,004,377 downwards.
GTGCAAACTGGAAGAACGGTGTCTCATCTTCATACAAGGCACTTCACAGCTTTTTGGACTTAACATTAGAGCTCACTCCTTCAAATTAAGAACCAACTCCCATTTCTTCCCTTCTTTTTAGCTTTACCGGTTATATTCTTTGTCACCAGATCCTCTGTCCCCTCTCCCAACCCCAATGGGGCTGTCTTCTCTTTCAAGTCTGGCAGTGTTCTGCCATGCTCACATTCCGATCACTTAATCCTGAACTATCAATATCATTTCTCCACCAGCACTCTTAACCCACCATTGCCACATGGCACCCGCCCATTCCACACTTCATTGCAACTCCTAAGAGAAATCATTTAGACTTAAAACGTTAGCTTGGTCCCTTTCCATGGATGCTGTCTGACCTGCTTTGATCTCCAGCAATTTGTGTTTTCAGGACTGATTCTGGCATCTGCAGTAATTTGCTCCTGCCCTCTAAAAGAGCTGGGTATACAATTATTACTTCTTCCTCCTGCTCTCTAGCCCTTCCTTATAACATGCATGTGTGTGCGAGAGTGAAGAGAACATGCAAAAGCAATGACAGAAAAAAGGAGAGACAAATTCTCTTTCGCACATCTTGCAAAGGGATTTGTTTACTTTGGAAAGAAAAACAGAGTCAGAGTCAATGTTTCAAACTGATTGAGACTCTTTTGGATGGGTCTTGCCAAACCCATTAAGTATTTCTAGAATTTCCTGTATTTATCTGATATTTACATTCATTCATTGTATTTTTATTTTGTTACTTGATTCTATATGCACAAGTATCGTCACTATCTGTAGCAACGAGCCAACAACTGATTATGACAATTCATCAGGAGCATGCCAGTAACATTGGTCAGCAAAAGGACACGCTGACCCAGAATTCACCGAATGGGAATGCATAGTCACTGCACAGATGAAATTATTCACCCGTTGACTTCTGTTCCATTATTTTGTGTTATTCACTACAGTGATACAATCATAAACAGGAGTTACAGAAACTTACATTGAGCACATCAGACTGGAGAAATGTCATTGAAATTTGTCTGTGAGCAAAATACTTGTATCCAAGTTTTACGTTCAGACACACTAAAAATTGAATGCAACGTACTAATTTATATTATTTATTACTTTACAGCTTTAGCTCTAGCCACTTGCAGAAAATGCAACACTACTGACAGAGTACCACATTCATATAACACATTTTGTACAAATGGAAGCTTGGTAGGTAGGATTAGTTCTACAGAATAGAAGCTTTTTTAAAAAAAGATCCTTCTCAAACAAAGTGTAACTTTAAGTTATGATTTTAGCTCTCTCCTTCTGATGCTTGCTTTTTCTTATCGCCACTCAGACTAACAAACAAGTCACTTGCTCTCTTCCTCCTACTTTCTAAATTACTAAGCTTCCACTTACTTCAGAAATATGACTAATAACTTTCAGCAAGTGTGTTTTTTGGGCAACAAGGCACATAATATACTTCCAAACTAGCAGCTTACAAAGGAATAATACAAAACAAATTTGAGAGACTTCTTTTGTTTAAAATTAAGGCATGATGCTAATGATTTCCTTACAATCACTGAAAATACTAAGTAGTGATTCAGACTAAATCGGGCGCCTCTTTTATTGTTGTAGACTGAAACTTCTGTGAAAGCCTGAAAGATAGCTCAAATATTTCTTTTCTTTGTGGGGGTAGGATGAGGATGCAAGTAGTTATTAACTGAGCATAAAGAACAAAGAAAAAGACACAAATGAAAGCTAGCCTCAAAAACAACTTAGAGCTGTAAAATATTTTCTAAATGAAATTAGAGATCCAATGTCTCAAATAAAATTCGACACAAGGATGTAGATACAATGGCGGCTTTATAACCAGAAATTCAGTGCGGTTTTTGACAGCTTTGCTATTACAGTAGGACACAGTGGTGTGGTAATTCGTCACACAGCCTGATTCTACTCAAGATTAATATTAATTGAGAGGATCACTCCAGTGCTCAAACAGTACACTGTTCTTGCTGAATAGAGGATTTGTACTAAAAAATATATTGAGAATCACTGGAAAACATAGTACTGCAAAAGTGTACTTTGCCATTGTAGATTGTTCGCTTATTGCATACTCAACATACAAAACTGCAGCAGTATTTGGGCAAGACAACAGGAAATCACCACAGAAAATCTGTTCATGTGCAGTTATAAATAAGGAGTGTGTAAACATACCTTCTGTGGAATATATAAAGACTTTGTAATCTTTAAACAGATGCAAGTTAGTACAATTAACATGAATCATCAAGTTATTGAATGTCTAAGTGCAATCTGAATCCTCCACTGAGTCGAGAAAAGATCCAAGTTTTGAGTGTCACCTACCTTTCTCAGAAATGTGGGTAGACTTGTACATCTTTACAATTTTACACCTTTATTTCATGGCCATAAAGTGGTTTATTTACCAGCAGCCATGATGGCAGAAGAGCTGGCGGAACAGTCACCAATCTGGTTGAGAATGTTATCAATAATAAAACAAATGTCTGCTCAAGTTCCTGCAGCTTGTTATCAAATCTTACCCACTCCATGGCACACAGGACTGGAAGAGGAGACACCGCTTGCCACATTCAAGACTTGCCAATTAATCTTTTAGTAGTCTGGTGACATAAGTGGGCCAACTTCAATAACTACATACATTTCACTAAAAATTTAACCATATTGCCTTTCAAAGAGGGAAAGGCAAACTTTACGAATGTACTGGCTACAAAGGAAGCAGGGCAAACAAGGAGGCCCCAACTAAACTCCTTGTATCAGATAGAACCATCCACTTGAAGTTTCATTTGCCTTCTCTCCTTTTAAGCTTTGAAGGAGTTGAATGAACAGAGATTTAAGGCTGGTTGGAGCAATTGATGGGCTAATTTGTAGATATTATCTTTAATGTAATTGCAGTGGCCTTTGAAGCTCCTCATCATTGCTTCAAAATCGGCTTTAAAAAGCCAATTTGGGCTTCACAGAATAACATTTCTACTTGAGCACCAAGGGCCATAAACTCTACCTTATAAATGTACATTTAGAAAAGAGAGGCTCCCCCAACCCCACTGCTCACGGCACATTTTAGAACTCGTACTTACCTCTGATTTAGAGGACGTTTCATCTAATGCAGAGTCATTTGCATCTACAATTTCTTCAAAGGGTGGTAAACTGGGTTTCTTTTTCTCAATCACCTCATTTTCCATTTTCATCTTTGCTGTCTTCACGTGCGATTTGTCCTTCACATGTTTCTTTTCAGGCGGAGAAGCATTAGAGAAGCTTTTCAACAAAAGTTCCGAACTGCTTTTCTTTCTTTTCTTAACTGAAAGCTCATCAGAGTCTGTGTTGGGAAGTCTCTTGGTCAGAGCCTTAAGATCTTGTTGTATGCCTCCTGTCCCACTTACTGGATTGTTTTCCAATGATTTTGGTTCTTTTGACATCGGTTTTGGTTCCTTAAATGCTGTCTTAGGAACAGTTTTTTCATCTTTTAGTGGCTTGTTTTCTTTGGGTTTCTTTGAGAGCTCTTTGGAAGTTTTACTGTGTTCCCTGGAAGGTTCTTTGAAGGCACTTTTGTGCTCTTTCGAGTCTTTCGATGGTTTGTCCTTGTGCTCTTTCGTAGATTTGTGTGGCTTAGAGGAGGTGTTACTGCTGTTTGCGGCGCTGCTCTTATTTGGATCCTGAAAGGTAGCAAAGAGCGAAAAAGAGTTTTATAAACCTAAATGCGGAAACATTTTTCGAGCATAACAACATGGAGTTATAGAGCAAAAGTAGGAAAATTAGAAACAAGTTTGAGTTTCCTGACAATATGCCGGAGAAGACAAAAATCACACACTAATGCACTATGTGTGAACAAACAATTTTACGCTGTTTACATATCAGGCATTGTACATTAATGATAACCACTTAGGAAACAGTGAACAATTCTTTGCATCCGTACAACTGTGACATTTTCAGTGAGTTTAGCAGGCATTTATTAAGGGGAAAAAAATCCCCATTGGTTTCATCAATCTTCCAGCATTCCTGGCCTTTCTTTCCTTTAAAAGATACATTCTTCACACTTCACATTTAAAAGGTGACATTAAATGGAACTGCAACAGATAGCACTGAAGCATGCGAGATGCCCATGGTCTAATGGTGTGTTGTATCGTCCAAGACAGGACAGAGGGAAGAATGGGCAGTCATTTCTGCTTCAAGGTAAAATTAGTTCCATTTTTGTTTTACAGCTGTTATACGAGAAAGGAGCTTAACGCTGAGATTAGTCATCAACTTGCAGCGTGCATCAAAACATTTCAAAATTTTCAGATAAAAACGCTGGGCTGAAACCTATTAAATGCATGACACTGATCATTCTCCCCATAAAAGTTTGAGCAAAACTCACATCTGTTCAAAAATAAGGGGAAAAAAATAAATCTGGTTTCCCAGGCACACCATGCCACCACCCACCTCAAATTCTAAAGCTTCTAAATCTTGGTGACACCAGTGCATAGTATCTGGTAATAAACCACCAGAATTCAGACCACACACACACACACACACACACACACACACACACACACACACACACACACACACACACACACACACACACACACACACACACACAGAATGCAAGTTGTTGTGCGTGACCAGTATTTCTAACAAAGAGAGAGACAGAGAGAAACTGTAATTAAAATGACGTTATTGGGCATTTTTCATGTTCTGAATTCAGAGGACCAAAACATGTTTTATGACTACTCTCGTAAAAATCGATATGCATTTGTTTGAAACTTTTGAGGTCGAACAGGCTTGGTTTTATAAAACCAGAAACAGATTTCAAAGGCTTGAGTTTTCTGCCACAGCATTAAAGCATGACTACAGAATGGAACATTATCAAACATAAAACAAATTACAAATAACACTTGAGTTAAAACATGGTGGCAGTGAATTGAAAAAATTGTCTAATTTTGGACAAAATACAAATAGATTGAGCAGATTTCATAAGCCAATTCTTATTCAATTTTTTGACTGAAATTAAGACATAGTTAATGGTATATGGTACACTTGCCTCGATCAGTCATGGTTATAAGAACAGGGAGGTTATGCTGGAGCTGTACAGAACTCTGGTTAGCCCGCAGCTGGAGTACCGTGTGCAGCTCTGGTCATCACACAATGGGAAGGGTGTGATTGAACTGGAGAGGGTGCAGAGGAGATTCACCAGGATGTGGCCAGGGATGGTGCATTTCAACTATTAAGAGAGAGTGGATAGACTTGGCTCGTCTTCTTTGGAGCACAGGAGGTTGAATATGTGCGTGTGTATGTGGATAACATAGATACAGAGAGAATATAAAGTTGCACGGACAGGGTGAACAGAAAGCAGATGTTCCCAAAAATCTAACAATAGGGACATAATTTTAAAGCAAAATGCAGGAAATTTAAAGGTTTTTTCCTCAAATGCTCTTCATGCCCAGAGGGTGCTGAAGGCATGGGAGGATAGTTACGTCAGGTAACCTTACAACCTTTAACAAAGTATTTGGACGAGCACTTGAAGTATAATCTTCAGGGCTATGGGCACAGAGCAGGAATGGGGTTACTGCAAGTAGTAGAATATTTTTGAGCCATTGGTCAGCACAGTGGCTCAGTGGTTATGGTGGGTTTCCTCCCATAACCCAGAAACACACAGGTCGGGTGGATCGGCCATGCTAATTTGTGCACAATGCCCAGGGATGTGCAGTTTGGGAGGATTAGACTTGGGAAATGCCAGGCCACAGTGATAGGGTGGGTCTGGGTGGGATGCTCTTTGGAGGATCGGTGCGGATTTGATGGGCCAAATGGCCAATTTCAACACTGTAGGGATTCTATGATTTCTGGGGGCACAGAATTGATGAACGAAAGAAAGCTTCTTCTGTACTGATGCACGAAATTAACGTTCATCATGAAAAGGGAATGGAAGCAAAGTTGTTGAATACTTTTAAGGCAGTGATAGCTACACTTCTGAGAAGCAAGGGTGTGAAAAGGATTGGGGCAAAGCCAGGAATGTGGAGTAATCAATTATGATCTTGTCGATTGGGGCTGGGTGCAGGGTCAAGAGGCTGAGCTACCTATCCTACTGGTAATTTGAGTATTTGTAAAGAGAGTCTGCTTTTACAGACGAATCCCCCACTGCTAAGCGTGAATCACCCTCTGGTCAGGATTCAGTACTGAATGTTGATGAAAACGATGATCCACTGGTGGGTACAGCCGGGACCAAAGTCTGCTGCAGGGCTGTACAGTGAAGCAAAGAAGACTGGAAGACCAATGGTGATAGCAGGTTTAATATTTCGTGGAACGGACAAGTATTTCTTTCATTACCCAAATGAATCCAGGAGAGTATGTCACTTCCCTGGTGCCACAGTCAAGGATATTACTGAATGACTGCTTTCTGTGGGAGAGAATTCTACAGATCAACAACCCACAAAAATATCCTCATCTCAGTTCAAAAGGAAAACCATTTCTTGTCTCTTTGAAAACTGTGTCCTTTAATTTTCTTTTGTTTTTGATTGTGGATTGAAATAGAACAAGGGTGGTGGAAGGAAATTCTGCACCTTCTTATTTTAAGAAAAAGCAAGCTACAAGTGCTGCTTGCATTATTTGTTCAATCATTGGGGGTGTTTAGTTGTCGCTAAACTGGAACCAGGGAGTGCGTGCCAAACTGACTTCAGTAGGTAATGACTAGCTGATTGGTCTGTGGAACGGAGGCTGACTATCGATGACAGAGGCCTTCTACCCGCTGACAACTGAAAGATTGGCTCCTGAGTGGCTGAACACAGCACAGACAGAAGCCTTTGGACCTCTTGGCAAGAGTGGCTGTGGGTGTATCTATTGTTTAAAGAACCTAAAGCCTGAAGAAAGCTCACGTATTTCGTCTCCCCCCCACCCCACCCAACCAGTTACTGTAAGTTGTCATTTTTAAACTAATTCATCGGAGACTTGATCATTGTGAACTAGTCGCTCTGTATCTCCTGGAAGGAAGTGAATGTGCCTGGAGAAAAGAGATTGAGGAACAGAAAGCCCTGGGAAGCCAAAATCATCATCTCAGGTGAATCAGGTGAGTGCAGTGGAGGCCGGGACGTTAGATGCCTTCAAGGCAGAGATCAACAAATTCTTGATCTCACAAGGAATCAAGGGCTACGGGGAGAGTGCAGGGAAGTGGAGTTGAAATGCCCATCAGCCATGATTTAAATGGCAGGGTGGGCTGGATGGGCCGAATGGCCTTACTTCCACTCCTATGTCTTATGGTCTTATCCTGTGGGCAGAGACCAAAGAACTGCATTCCCACAACAACCAATTGTCTGGCTGTGTGCGCATGTACAGTTAATTTTATACGGGGAGGGGTCAGAGTTTTAACCAACAGAGCTATGTATCAACAGTTCAGAACTGCCTATCCGTAGCTAGAATCCACTTATTTTTATTGCATAGTAATTCTTTTCAAGTACTTCAGCCTAGTCCATGCTTCCCGTTAACCAGGGTCTGCAAGGACTCGTAAATTGGAGAAATTTGGGCACTCCTGTAAAATCTTGAACTTTATCATGACTCTGGGGATAGCAGGGCGTGATATCCAGTGTGCTACCTCAGTGAGACGTGACAGTTCTCCTGCAGGAAACGTGTACGCCCACCATTATCATGTCAAGTCCCCACAGGATCTGGCTTATTTCAATTAACATCACCTCTCATTGTAACAACCTCCAAGGGGTATTAGGCATAACCTGTTCAAATGTTCTTCAGGTAATCAATTCAACCCAGCAATGACCTGAGTAGACCTCCTCTGAACTGTTTCTCAGGTAATAACATCTTTTTTTCCCCAAAAAGAAAGGCAAGCAAATTACTCCTGTTTGTCATCAAGGCTCTGCACACTACTACAAAATGTCCTACTTTCCATGAAGCCCTTTATAATAGACAGTAACATTTCATTTGCTATCCTCATCACTTCCTGCACTCCCTTGGCAATTTTGAGATTCATGCACCAGGTCATCCAGATCCCACTGTCCTTCAAATTTCTGCAATCTCACCTTATTAAGCAAAGCACCACTTTTTTATTCTTTTTTCTGAAGTGGACAAGTTCGTGTTTTCCCCACATTACAACAAATCTGCCAGTGTTGCTTTTATCAGTTCACCTAACCAAACTAAATCCCTTTGGAAAATAAAATACCGTACGGACTGCAGATGCTGTAAATCAGGAACAAAGCCAAAGTTGCTGGAAAAACTCAGCAGGTCTGGCAGCATCTGTAAAGGATAAACAGAGTGAACGTTTCGGGTCCAGTGTCTCTTCCTCAGGTTTCTGTTTTATTTTTAAAACTTTGATTTATTTTGGGGTAGGGAAGTTGACTGTCAAGAGGAAGCCAACAGTCTCTGAAGGGATTCAAAAACAAAGCTGCTGGAAAAGCTCAGCAGGTCTGGCAGCACCTGTACCAGAAAATACAGAGTTTAAAAACAGAAACCTGGAGGAAGTGTCACCAGACCTGAAATGTAACTCTGTTTTATCCTTCACAGATGCTGTCAGACCTGTTGCACTTTCCCAGCAGCTTTGTTTTTAATTTCTTTGGAGATTCTTGGCTTCTTCTTGACAATCAACATCCCTAACCCAAACCCAAAATAAAATAAAGAACTGCTGGATGCTGGAAATTTGAAATAACAACAGAAATTGCTGGGGAAATCCAGAAGCTTGAATTACAAATGAGAGGTTGGATAGGCTGGCACATTTTTTTAATCCCCTGCAGCATAGGAAACAGGGAGATGACTTTGTAGATGCTTAGAAAACGAGAATCACAGTTAACGTGAATAGCCAAAAGCTTTTCCCCATGGTAGGGGAGTCTAAAATGGGAGGGGAGGGGTTAGCGGTGAGAGGGGAGAGATGCAAAAAGGGTCCAGAGGGGCAATTTCTTTCCACACAGAGGGTGGTGAGCGTCTAGAATGGGTTGCTGAAGGTCACAGTGGAAGTGAGTATAATTTCATCATTTAAGAAAATAGCTAGACAGGTACATGAATGGAATAGGAATTGAGGGATATGGGCCATATGCAGGCAAATAGGACTAGTTTAAATTGTGAAAACTGGGCAGCATGAACAACCTGGGCCAAAGGGCCTGTTTCCATGCTGTAGATCACTATGACTCTAGGTCTGGCAGAACATGTGGGAAGAAAGCAGAGTTAATGTTTGGAATCCAGGTTTTGAGGAACAGTCACCGGACTTAAAATCTAAACTCTGTTTTCTTCCCTCAGATACTGCCAGAGCTGCTGAGTTTCTCCGGTAATTTCTGTTTCTGTTACTTTGAGACCCTGAAATTTAGCTACTAGTCAATCCAGTCATCTAATTCTGATATTGACCACAAATCATTCACGATAGCAAGAACTGAGATCAGAAATTGCAGAGACACTGGCTATAACGTTCCAAAACTCCCTAAAACACAAAAAGGTGGTGGCAGAGGACTAGAAAATTACAAATAATTGATCCTTGTTCAGAAAAGACAAGTGCAGCAATTACAGTCAGTCATTATTACATCAGTGATAGGGAAACCTCCAGAAACAATAATTCAAGATAACATTAATAATCATTTGGAAAAAGGAGATCAATTAAGCAAAGCCATCCTATTTGAACACACAAACGTCTAGACCTGAAACATCCTCTGCTCCTCTGATGCTGCTTGACCTGCTGTGTTTATCCAGCTCCACACCTTGTTATCTCTAAAAATCAAAGGAACTGTGGATTCTGGAAATCATTAACGAAAACAAAAGTTGCTGGAAAAGCTCGACAGATCTGGCAGCATGTGGAAAGAAATTAGAGTTACCGTTTCAGGTCCAATGACCCTTCCTCACTCCACAGCTCTGATTACAACATGGGGAAGTGAAGATATTGAAATGAATGGTAGCTAAATTTGAGGGCAGGAAAGGCAAGAAAAACAGAAATCCAATATTTGACTACACTATCGCCTTGAAGTTAACAAGCTGCATGATTTGAAAAAGAAAGAGAGAAAATAGTTGATGAGGGATAAATGGGTTTGCAAAAGCTATTTGGGCAAGTGTCACATAACAGACTAGCAAACTAATTTAAGGAATAATGAGGGACAGCATTGGCTGAGTGACAAGACAGAGAGGGAGGGTGGGAGGGATAGGGTGGGAGGGAGAGGGAGAGAGTGGGAGAGAGAGAGATTAGTGGTTCATAGGTGTTTTGTGGTGGAGTTGCTCTCCCCACCAAGGGTCAAGAGTTAGGACCCTGCTTTTCCTGATGAATAGTCATGACTTAGTCTTTCAAGTACGGAGCACCATTTCCTAATTTATGGATGGTGATTTAAACTTGGAAGCATGGTGAACTGTGACAATGGATAGTGTAGAACTTTAAAACAAAAAGACATGTTGGTGGAATACACAAAAGCAGCAGACAGAGCTTGTTGCAGAGAAATGTGCAGAGATTCATTTTTGTGGGAAGAACACAGAGATAATCTAAAAGGCACAGTTCTAAAGAGAGTACAGGAGCAAAGAAACTTCAGTATATGTCCAATAATCATTGAAGGTGGCAAGACAGGTTGAGAACACAGTTAACAAAGCGTACAGACTCCTAGACTTTATTAATAGAGGCGTGGAATGCAAAAAATAAGTAAGTTGTGTTGAATTTGTAATGTAGAGCACTGGATTAGCATCAACTGGAGTAGATTAGATTAGATTCCCTACAGTGTGGAGACAGGCCCTTCGGCCCAACAAGTCCACACCGCCCCTCGAAGCATCCCACCCAGACCGATTCCCCCTATAACCCACGCACCGCTGAACACAATGGGCAACTTAGCATGGCCGATCCACCTAGCCTGCATATCTTTGGACTGCGGGAGGAAACCGGTGTAGTGTATCCAGTTCTCATCTGCACAGTTAAGGAAGGATGCGAAGCATCGGACAAAGTTTAAAAAAAAAATCACACTAACGGTCCAAGCATGAGGAACTTCAGCTACAGAGACCATTTGAGACTGAGGCTGTTTTCCCCAGAAAAATTTACTGAGCTAGTCAAAATCATGAGGAGACTGGACAATGTGGTTAGAGAAATACTGGTCTGATTGGATCGAGAACCACAGGGCAGAATCTAAGGGAACTGACAACAGAAGAAAGGGAGATAGGAGGAGAAACTTTGATACATTACTTATGTGCGTTAGGGAAGGAAATCTGCCACCTTACTTGGCCTGACCTACGTGTGTCTCCAGACACACAGCAATATGGTCGCTCTCAACTGCCCTCTGGGGATTATGGATGAGCAATAAAAACTGGCCGAGCTAGTAATGCCCAGATCCAGGGAATGACTAAAAGAAAAACTCAGTGAGTGGCCACCATCTAAATGCACTGCCTGACACGTGCAGGGTTAAGCAAACCATTTAGGAGGGAGTGGATGATAATCTGAAAAAGAACAGGATTTCAAGGCGGCCGTGTTTCAGTGCATGGTTAATTCCTCCCTTGGAGAGCCATCAGAGAGACACCAGGCTGAATAGACAACCTGCATTCTGTATCAGTTTTGTAATATAAAGGACCTACACTTCAGTGTATAGGACACGATTTCAAAACGTGATGATGACAATACTTGCAAGTGTACAAGGGAAGATAAAAGATTTCAAAATGACATAAACAGCTGGCAGGAGCAGACACAACAGCTGGAATTGTAATGCAGAGAGTATGAAGTAATACATTTGAGAGAGAAGCAGTAAATGTAGAAATGAAGGGAACCATGCTCAATTGGTGTACGAACAGAATGACTGGAGGCCAACTGTCTACCCATCACTCTAGTTTGCTGGTCAGCTTTACAGTGTTAATAAGGCACGAGATATCCTGGGCTTTAAAACTCAAGGCACAGCTTGGAAAATTCCGGTGCTTATGGTCAACTCTGATGAAACACCTGTTTAGCCTCAACTGGAGTAGTGTGTCCCACGTTCAGAAGAAATGTCAAGGCTTAAGAGTGGGTGCAGAAAGAATTTTAAGAGCGATTCAAAAGACGGGGGATTTCATTTGGATGATGGGATTGAAGTTTCTGGGCGGCACCTCTTACAAGGTAAAGCAGTGGAGAGGAAATTTCATAGAGATGACTAAAATCATGACCAGTTTGGATAAACAGAAAGAAAATTTTTTCCTGGTGAAAGTGCAAATAATCAGATTTTTGAAAAAATACATTCATGGGATGATGACGCTACAGGCTAGGCCAGCATTTATTCCATCTCTAATTGCTCAGAAGGCAGTTATTTGTCGACTACATTGCAGTGGGTGTGGAGTCACATGTAGACCCAGATCAGGTACGGATGGCAGCATCCTTCCATCAAGGATATTTGTGAACCAGATGGCTTTTTTTTCAACGATAGATTCACCATGACTGATCGACTCTAATTCTCCTACGGCTAAACCTATTTGTAGCCAACTTGCCAACGCAGCATGGATTCTGTGATTTGATCTTCTGGACCAGTCTATCATGAGGGATCTTATCAAATGTAAATTCCATGTGGACAACATCTATTGCGTTACACTCAATCACCTTCAGCACTTCTTCAAAAACCTCTATGCTATCTGCGCATGACAGCCCCACACCCCCCCCCCCCCACCATTCAAAGCCATAACAACCCTTAACAAATCCACTTTTATCCCCAAACTGTGTAAATCCCATCCCTGAAAATCTTCTCCAATAACATCCCTACCACTGAGGTAAGGCTTATCTGTCTATAATTTCCTCGATTATGCCTGTTGCCTCTTTTCAAGATTGTGAAATTTTAAAAAAAGGCTAAGGAGGAGAGTGAATTTGGTGTCAATTAAATGTCAGGTACAGGGGACTGGTCATGATGCTGCAATGAACATTCAATTGTTCTACTGCTGTGCAACATCACTTGCTTTCAAGTTTCCGGTGGGTGATGAGCAAAGTGAGGCATCTGTACCCCTTGCAATTCCAAAAACATTGTCATTGACTGCTGGAAACTACTAAAAATTTAAAAACAGTAGTGAAAGTTAATCATATGCATATTTTCATATGCAAATATTTGGTCATTTGGGAAAACAGATATTACTCTGTCATTTGTTCTCGTGATTTACCTTTCTTATCGAGTACAAAACCTCAGGAGGACTCTGATAACCATGGATCACTTGTAATTTACATTGGTCCCTTGCATACCTCGAAAATATTGCAGTGGTTTGCCATTGCCTTTTGGAAACTAGGCTAACCAGGAAACCCTCCCACTCCTCCTACCTGCCCTAGAGGGCGCTGGAAGGATTTACAGGCTGAATCAACTTATTTTGTAATGTTACAAATGCACCTTACATGCTCATCAAACCCTACAGTGCAACTTGACTAATGAACCATTGATATGTAGGATTCTTAGGGAGCTTGATAGGATGCCCTTATGGGAGAGCCTAGGACTGGACAGCATAGTGTCAGAATTAACGGGTACCAATTTAAGACTAAAATGATGTGGAATTTCTTCTCTTAAAGGGACGGAAATCAATGCCACAGAGAGGTGTGGCATACAGTCTTGTATCTGTTCAAGGCTGAGAGTGATAAACTCTTGATTCACATGGAAATCAAGGGTTTTGGGGATTGGGGTTGGGGTGGGCGGGGAGGGAGCAGGCAGAAATGCAGACTGAGGAAGGTCAGATCAGCCATGATGTTATTGAATGGTGGGGCAGATCAGGCTTGAGCAGGTGAATGGTCTAAAGGACTTAGATTGCAGTACCTTCCAAACATTATCGAGTGATCAGATAAGTCAACCTGTCTCTATATACACATCTTCAATAAACGACTCCCTACAAAGACAAGTCCAGTTTACTCGATTTTAATCTATTTACAACCATTCAGCAAACATACACACTCATTTATCTTCACTGCAGGCTTCCTAAGTGGTAGTATTTTAAGTGAAACAAGATCATACCCCTCCTGCTTTTAGCAATTTTCGACGGAATTCCTCCGTTGGGTTGTTGAAAGTGAGTTTTTCACATCGGAGGTGATTTACAGGCGGATGTCCTTCAAGGTGCAGGAATAAGTCATAATCAAATCGTACCTTCTTGGGCTCTTCCTGAAGAAAAAGGATGTAAAACTCAATGCTTAAGGTTAGTAAGAAAGATTCAAACTTAGACTCTTATTCCCCAATCTCTGACCAAACCAATTTTGGCTTTCCAACTCACCACGGAATCCATGAGATTTGATCTTGTAGATCAGCCTACCATAAGGGACCTTGTCAAAATGTTAATTCCATGTAGACAACATCAACTGCCCTACACTCTATCATCCTGATCACTTCCTCAAAATGACTATCAAATCTCCAAAGCAAGACCTTTGATGCTCAAAACCATGACTACTCTGAATAAATCTATTTTTTTCCCAAATATGAGTAAATCCTGTCCTTAAGAATCTCTCCAATAATTTACCTACCACTGATAGAACATAGAACATAGAACAGTACAGCACAGAACAGGCCCTTCAGCCCACAATGTTGTGCCGACCATTGATCCTCATGTATGCACCCTCAAATTTCTGTGACCATATACATGTCCAGCAGTCTCTTAAATGACCCCAATGACCTTGCTTCCACAACTGCTGCTGGCAACGCATTCCATGCTCCCACAACTCTCTGCGTAAAGAACCTGCCTCTGACATCCCCTCTATACTTTCCTCCAAACAGCTTAAAACTATGACCCCTCGTGCTAGCCATTTCTGCCCTGGGAAATAGTCTCTGGCTATCAACTCTATCTATGCCTCTCATTATCTTGTATACCTCAATTAGGTCCCCTCTCCTCCTCCTTTTCTCCAATGAAAAGAGACCGAGCTCAGTCAACCTCTCTTCATAAGATAAGCCCTCCAGTCCAGGCAGCATCCTGGTAAACCTCCTCTGAACCCTCTCCAAAGCATCCACATCTTTCCTATAATAGGGCGCCCAGAACTGGATGCAGTATTCCAAGTGCGGTCTAACCAAAGTTTTATAGAGCTGCAACAAGATCTCACGACTCTTAAACTCAATCCCCCTGTTAATGAAAGCCAAAACACCATATGCTTTCTTAACAACCCTGTCCACTTGGGTGGCCATTTTAAGGGATCTATGTATCTGCACACCAAGATCCCTCTGTTCCTCCACGCTGCCAAGAATCCGATCCTTAATCCTGTACTCAGCTTTCAAATTCGACCTTCCAAAATGCATCACCTCGCATTTATCCAGGTTGAACTCCATCTGCCACCTCTCAGCCCATCTCTGCATCCTGTCAATGTCCCGCTGCAGCCTACAACAGCCCTCTACACTGTCAACGACACCTCCGACCTTTGTGTCGTCTGCAAACTTGCTGACCCATCCTTCAATCCCCTCGTCCAAGTCATTAATAAAAATTACAAACAGTAGAGGCCCAAGGACAGAGCCCTGTGGAACTCCACTCACCACTGACTTCCAGGCAGAATATTTTCCTTCTACTACCACTCGCTGTCTTCTGTTGGCCAGCCAATTCTGTATCCAAGCAGCTAAGTTCCCCTGTATCCCATTCCTCCTGACCTTCTGAATGAGCCTACCATGGGGAACCTTATCAAATGCCTTACTGAAGTCCATATACACCACATCCACAGCTCGACCCTCATCAACTTTTCTACTCACATGTAAGGCTCACAGCTCTATAATTTCCTGGATTATCCCTGTTGCCCCTCTTAAACAAAGATATAAATTTTTGTGACAAGAGTGTTCTGTAGCTTGGTTTGAAAAAGCCTCAATTGGTCAACATGGTTACCAAGTTGGATCAAAATGTTCAAATCACAAAGTCGTCCTAAACGTTGGTATTCAGGGGGTTTATGTTGCCAATCACTGCACCACGATTTACAGCACTGCAGCTCAACAGGGTGCAAAGAGAAAGTCAAGGTGCTTAAATACTGCTTGATGAGTCAGAACAGCAGTAAGTGCAACGCCGATACTGCAGGCAATGGCTTTAATCATGGGGCAAAACAGTATGAGCTTATGTCTGTGACTCTTCGATGCCAAATCCCAATCCATTTGAACCTCCCAATGGACACCCATGCAGGCACAATGAACAACAACACACCTTCTGATCAGTGTCTTTGCTGGTTTCTAAGCTCAATGCTGATTTCAATAATCTCAACACTTCTCCCACATTTTGTTTCCAGTTTCTTTATTGGTTTTGGTTTCACTCATCTTTCTGGTTTCAATTCATTATTCTGCATGATTTTGTTTCTTTTCTTGCTCAATTCACACTCCCTTTCAATTTGCACCAATCCTTTTGCTATTTCATGTCTCCTACCCTTCAATCTGTCAAAGCTGTTTGCTTTTCTTGCTCCACTAGCCTTAAGCTGTCCCTTCCACCTTTGCACTTTCTTAAAATCATTACCTCCTTCATCTTCCAAAGCTACTTCCAGCAATTTCAGTCTTAAGCCAAATATGTGACTCAAAGTTTGGGGTAAAACTTCTAGAGACATCTAGAGGTGAATAGATGCTTTTCTGACTGGAGCAAAGTAGGCAGGCCCCGAAGCAAATAGTGCTAAGCAAACAGGAACAAGCAGTCACTCATTTCAACTAATTCAACAAAAGATTGGAGGATTTTTGGAGAATTTTCTCACAACACGCAAACACACGCACTTGTGCCCACAAAGAGATGCAAACTGAGAGCTAAGGGTTTTCAACAGCCAATTGGTCATGCAATTGAAGAGGACTAATTTACTGAGTTAAGGGGAAGAGCTGCTTTGGTCATGAAGCTTAAATATAACCTCCTGCAGAATTGAGAGATCATGTAGAAATGGAATAGAAACTAGAAGGGAAAATATTGGAAACTTGGCCACAGATTGTTTACGATATAAAGATGTGTTTTTGTAGGCAGAATTATTCTGTTGCAGAGCATCTTCTTGATAGCTCCGAGTACGATACCACCATTTCAGCAAGTAGGGAGGAGGAGGGACAAAATGACAAGGGACGGAATATGCTTTCAATTAAAAGGTCATCTAAACCAAGCTCTTTGAATGGCTTATCCGCCTGTCAAGTAGCAGTTTTCATACTTAGTTCAGTCATATACATTGGTATAACTGCATGAAAATTTTTAAGACTTGCTCTAAACATTAAGAATTGACAAAGCCATTGCCAACACACCCGATCCTTCTGTCAGTGCTTACATTTGTTCTCGTCGAGTAACCAAAGCTGCACGAGAAATATCACAGTAACATGACTCCTATCTCCATTAGAAATCAAACAATTACACTTTAGAATTCATTGCAGCTTAGGCAATGTCATTAATTCAGCCATTTATTAATTGCAATTTGACAAATTTCAATAAAACTTCAAATAATTTGATGAAAAAGTTTACACTTTTTTCGATTCTCAAACATTTCTTTAAACTTTGCTATAAGATGGACAAGTTTTGAAGTATGGTGCTGCAAGCATTTTATTACCTGCACTAGCAAATATTCATTCATGTCCTACTGGCTTATAAATATGATATGATAACAATTTTGCTGGGCATTTCTTCCTATGAAACAGCCACGTAGAAATATTCAACGTCCTCACCAAACCACAGTAGGGTAATTCTCTTTAAAAGCTGTTTTACATTAACTCACCGACATTCAGCCAAATCTTGGGGCAATGGATGAGAAGTTTAAATTTTGTTACTGGTTTAAAACTTGAGTGTTGACATGCAAATCTTATTTGGAGAAACGTTACATTGCAAACTTGAATAGTTTACTAAATTCAGTATACAATAGACTTCAAAACCACTACTACAATGAACCATTTTTAAAGAAATAGCTGTGAAATTTATCCTGGCTTCATTCCAACAGCGGAATAAGGAGCACATACTAATGTTAGATATTAACTTCTTTACCTTGTTTCTGAAATACACTTCAATCGGCATTATAAAACCAGCATATCCTGACTCCTCCACTTTGTATGGTGGATCCTTGCACACTGCACTCAAAGAAACAAAGAGATTATGAAATAGTTCAGAATAGGAAATACTCATGCAGAAGTACAGGCAAATAACGGAATGTAATTAAGTCAAGTATTCTTTTGAGAGGGTACCAAAAAATCTGCAAACAACTCTTCCTTGAGCACAAGTTGTATCAACAGAAAAACAAAAAACATACCTAGATTGAACATTGGACAACTTGAAGTTAAATTGGTTTTTCACACTCTGAGAATAACTTAGCCTCGCACAAATGAGAAATCCAAGTCATATTTTGCCAGTGAAGGACTACAATAACATAAATCCAGACCTTGTGATGGCCAGAACTTTCTGGGCCAATCCTCAGAAGGCGCAACTCAACAGGAAAATCATTTCCTGATGAAATCTCTAACACAGCAAATTCATAAATTAATAGAAGCCCAGAATCTTCTTGAAGCAACCTCCCCTTCACTCACAAACGTCTAAAGTTCCCAATGATGTTCACTTGAAGGAAAATGGTTATTCGAAACAAAATGCATTGCTCACTAACTGCTGGAATGTACCTGAAGCGACACAATAATTGAGATGTGATTCTCACACACACACACACACACACAGTTTCGTGTTACATTTGTTTCAGTTTACGTCACAAACATAATGAATGATTGGATGGTTGGATGGATTTCAGTACAGAGACTTACAGATTGGACAATAATTTCTAACCAAAGCATAAAAATTTGTTTTAAGTCAGAATTAAACTGCACAGCAAACAGCCATTCAGAACAAAATGAAATTCAAATGCTGTAAATAAACTGTACACTGGCAATATTTTTAAGGTGTTAACATTTAAGTGCATGCCCTCAGTTTTGACGGAAAAAAATAAAGTGAAATCACTTCCAGTAGCAGGAAGGCCAACAACCAGAAAACACAGACAAGAAGTAGAAAGGGGGATGACAAGAAGAAACATTATTTTCAAAAAAAATCACTGTAACCTTGAATCTGGGTTACCTGAAAGGGTAGCATAAATAGGTTCAATAGCATAACTTCAAAAGGGAATCGGTGCAGGGGTTATGTCCCTACCTCTCAACAAGGAGACCTGGGTCCAAGTCCCACCTGCTCCAAACGTGCACTAACATCTACAAACAAGTTGATGAGGAATTATCCCAACTGGCCTTTAAAAGGGCTCTTGTGGTGCAGAGGTTAGGATCCACCTCTGAGGCGAGACACCTGGGTTCGAGTCCCACCTGCTCCAGGGTATGTAATAACATCGCTGAACACGTCCATTAGGAAATTCTCAGAACTGAATCAGATAAATACTTTTAAAAGGGAAATAATTTTAAGGGTAACAGCCAAAAAAGAAAAAGGAGCAAGGGAGTGCAAGTGAGTATATAGGTCCAACAGACAGAGCCTGAATGAAGAGGATGGGCTGTAAAGATGATAAAGCAGCCTGCTTGGATTAAAATGCAATTATGGACAAAGCAACATCCTAGTCTCCCATATTTGTGCATCCTCTACCAGGAAGCGCACACCTCATCAACAAACATCTTACACTTCACTGCAGTGAAATCCTGTGTTGGACTCACAGCTGTGTGCAATACACTGGAAATATGGTGTAAAAAAAAATCACCGAGTATCCAAAACAGATATGAAAAGAATAGCTACCCACTGAAAAAACATTAAAGAAACTGCTTGAGAGAAAACAGCTGTAGCTTTTCCACAACCAGTGTCCATGGGGATGAGAGCACGAACGAGGAGATAGAATTTGTTTATTAATAATGGCTGAAATACGCAATAGCTACAGACTTCTTGAACAAACCAGAAAAAGTACAAGTTGCTACACTTTCACTGTTGGGGAGCAGCTATTTTAAAACATATTCCACCCCAAATCTCTCCTATGAACAGAAAAAAAACAAAAACGGCAGAAAATTTTAAAGCTTTTAAAGGCACACATTAACTTTATGTATGAACAGTATGTATTTAACACCAGGGTTACAAACTGAAACACAGTCCATAGATCATTATATAATGTCATTAAGTGAGCTTGCAGAAATTTGTGAGCCCATGCAAATAAAGCCATAATGTGGAGGTGCTGGTGTTGAACTGGGTTGGGCAGGGTCAGAAATCACATGACACCAGACTGTAGACCAACAGGTTTATTTGTTTGTGTTTTCAAATGAACCTGTTGGGCTATAAACCTGGCATTGTGATTTCTGACCCTGTGCAATTAAAGGCTAAGCTAACTGGAGACAGGAATTTTTAAGTAAAAAGAAGGGACCCCAAAAGAACTGAAAAGCCAAGTCTACACTCAGGAGAGAAACTCATCTGTGCAGAAGTGCTGAAGTTATCAATTGAAACAGAGTATATTCACACGATCAAGAAGACACAAGAGCAGAAGGAGGCCATTTGGGTAATCACATCTGCTCCACACTCAATGAGATCGTGGCTGATCTGTTCGTTCTCAATTCCACTTTCCTGCCGTTTCCCCATGACCCTCAACTGTCTTGGTGTCTATCTCAATCCAACATACTTTGTGGCCCAGGCTCAAACCCTCTATGGTGAAGAATTCCTCGGATTTGGAGAGAAAAAAATTCATCTCAGCCTTAAACATGCAACCCTTTATTTTAGAGATTACGCCCTCTCGTCCCTGACTCTCCCACAACTCTCCACATCTACCCTGTCAAGTCCTCTAAGAATTTTGTATGCTTCAATAAGGTTGACTCCCTATCTTCTAAACTCCAATGAGTACAAGCCCAATCCACTTAACCTCTCCTCAAAAAACAGTCCCCTGGCGTCAGCTGAGTGAAACTTCTCTGGTCGGCGTCCAATGCATCTTTTCTTAGAAAAGGAGCCCAAAACTGTTTGCAGTATTCCAGCTGGTGGTCTGACTACTGCCTTGTATAATTTTAGCAAAACCTCAGAATTTTTATGTTCCATTCCCTTTGAAATAAAGGCAACATACTATTTGCCTTCCCTATTATCTATTGAACATGGACACTAGCTTGTGATTTATGCATTCCTAAATCATTGTGAAGTTTTCTGCAGTCATATTTCCAAATTAAATAACTGTCAGCTCTTCTGCTCCTCCTACCATAACCTTGCATAACCTCACATTTCCCCGTGTTATATTCATCTTCTGATTCAGTTAACCAGTCTATATCCCTCTATAAATTCTAATCATCCTCACGACTTGCCACCTCACTTATTTTCATGAGATCTGTGAATGTTGCTAATTCACATTCGCTTTCCTCATCCAAGTCAAATATATTCTAGACAATTTTTGTTCAAGCGCAAACCGCTGTGATACTCCGTTTGCTACAGGTTGCCAACCTGAAAATGTCCACTTGATCCCAACCCTTCACCTCTGTAGTTAGCAAATTCTCTGTCCATGCTAATATTACCATGGGCTTCATCTTATTAAGCAGTACCTTATAACCCTCTTTTGGAAATCTATTATATCCACTAGTTCCCATTTATCTATCATGCTGGTTACTTCCACAAAAGAATGCCACTAAATTTGTCAGACATATTTCCCCTACACGAGGCCTTGCCAATTCTGCTCGATTCTATTAAGTATTTTTAAATCTTCCAATATTGAGTGCACTTTAGGCTAACATTTTCCCAGACAATGTTCATCTAACTATCTTACATTTCATGTTTTTTGTCTCCTTCATTTTTTTGCATAAGGGCATTAATATTGGCACAGCCCTCTGCTTCTTCCTGGAACAAAAGCCTGAACTGCCTCCTTCCACCACCAGCTTCCTCTGCCTAACCAAGCTTGTCTTCACCCTGAACCACTTTATGTTTAACTCCTTTCATTTTCTTCAGGTCAGAGAGAATGGCCATAGGTATACACATGGGCCTAGAGTTATGCCTGTCTATTTGTGGGGTATTTGGAACACTGCTTGTTCCAGTCCTATCCTGGCCTCCCACACCTAACTCTTTCTCAAATATATCAATAATATCATTGGTACTGCTGCCTTCTCTCACCTGGAATTAGAAAAATTCATCAATTTCACTTCCAATTTCCACCATGCTCTCACCATCAACTGGTCTCTCTCTGACTCCTTCTTTCCTCAACATCGGTTTCCATTTTAATATCCTCTATAAGCCCACCCACTCCCAGTTACATAGACTGTACATCCTGCTTCCTGTAAGATTCAATTTCACTCTCTCAGTTCCTCCATTTCAATTGCATTTGTTCCAATGATACCAACTTTGATAAGGGAGCCTCTGAAATGTCCACCTTCATCCTCAATTAAATATTCCCCAGCGCAGTTGTTGGCTGGGCCTTCAACCGGGCCTGATTCATCTCAAACATTTCTGCCTTCACTCCCTTTCTTCCCTCCCGCAACAGCGATAGAGTTCCCTTTGTCCTTACTTACCATCCCACCATCATCCACATCCAGAGGATCATCAGCCACTATTTCCACCACCTCCAGCAAGATGCCACCACCAGGCATGTATACCCCTCCCCTCCCTAGTCAGCTCTCCACACAGACCGCTCTCTGTGGGGCACCCTGGTCCACCTTTCTTTCACTCCCAACATCTCCCCCTACAGCCTCATGACACCTTCCCCTGTAACCGGCGAAGGTGTAACACCTGCCCATTTATCTCCTCCCTCCTCACTGTCCAAAGGCACAAACGTACCTTCCAGGTGAAGCAGCATTTTAACTGCACTTCCCAGAATCTAGCCTACTGCATTCGCTGCTCACAATGTGGTCTCCTCTACAAGTAGATTAAGTGACCACTTTGCGGAACACTTGCATTCTGTTTGCAAAAAAAAAAAAGACCCTGAGCTTCCAGCTGCCTGCCACATTAACACACCACCCTATTCCCTGGCCAACATCTGTCTCTGGCTTGCTGCAACATTCCAGCAAAGCTCAGCGCAAGCTGGAAGAACAACATCTCATTCTGAACTTGGGGTCCCTGCAGGCTTCTGGGCTCAACACTGAGTTCAATAACTTTAGGGCCTTAACTCTACCAAGTCTGAGCCCCCTACCTCACATACAGCAGGCTTTGTTATCACATAGTCTGCTATTACACACCATCCATTGTTAGCCACTATTGTTAGCCCCTATTAACAGTTATTCACCCTCCTCCCCAGATCGTTATCCACTCCTTGGTCTGTCTAACTGCTCTTCTGTCTTTCAGCTCTATGCCCAGTTATTATTTACTCCTTTCCCCTCCCCCTGCCTTATCTTCTGGATATAAACCTACATTTTCCAAGCTACCAACAGTTCTGAGGAAGTGTTTTGACCTGAAGCGTTTACTCGGATTTCTTTCTACAGGTAGTGCCAGGCCTGCTGAGCTTTTTCAGCAATTTCTATTTTTGTTATTAGTTTGGGCAGCTTTCCCATCCTCTGGAATCTTGGAAGATTACTACCAGTGTATCCACTATCTCTGTAGCTATTTCCTTTATTATCCCAGAATGCAAACCATCAGATGTGAGGCATTTATCAGCCGAGAACAAAGGGGTTGAAGTATTCATGGCAGAACAGAGTAGGTGTCCATTAAGTTGGCAGATAGTCTGCAAATGCCCAACGCTGGTGCCGAGAGTAAAGGGCATAGTTACAAATACTGCAGAAGACATCAAGCTTAAGAAAAGACAAGCTCAGTGTGGAGAATCCAAGATAATAACCATTTTAACCTCACTGCGAAGCCTCTTCCAGGGATGCCTAACCTGAAGAAGTTACCCTCCTCCCTCCGGTTTATTATCTTGGATTCTCCAGCATCTGCAGTTCCCATTATCATTCAGTGTGGAGAATCCTGCATTCCCGCTGCTAAAAAGTTGAATAGTTTTGCACACGAGCGTGCGCTAAAAAGCACAACAAACAGGTTCAAATGGCCAATCGAGAGATCATGACTGAAAAGGTCTGGCAAATCACTGAACCCATTTGTTGCATGGTGTATAGCAGATAAGTGGCACATGGAGGTTTGTGGCCATTGTAATGAGAACAGCAGAAGGAGATCATCAGGTCAATACAACTCGTCAAATAGACATTAGTATGTCATAAACATCATATCTTCACAGACCCATGCAAAGTGGCTCAAAATTAGTAATTCAAAACAATGAAGACCCCAAAAGGAAGGTTCAGACTAAATGATGGCACCATGCTCGTGGCAAGAGAGATTATTCTGTGATCCCATTGTGACAACATGGGCAAGGATATGGAGTTCCAGATCAGAGACAGCAAGAAAATGCCACTCATTTTGTTGAAATACGTCTAAAGCTTGGACTGGTGGCCCTCAATGTTCCAAAAGTGGAAGGGAATGCATCACAGCACACAATACCATCTCAGATGAGCACAAAGGTGCATTCACAGGGTTAGAATGTTTACAGGGTTAAGGAGACCGATCAGCATGTGCCAATAACAATGCCTATTTCCCTCATGGCCGGCTTGAGAGACGAGACAGAAGAGCGAGTGAAGAGGAAAGTAATCAAGAAAGTGACAGGCTCTTACAGAGCGGATTAGCAAAACAGTAGCAGTGAAACAACCTGGGAAGCTGAAAATATGCACTGACCTGAAGAATCTAAATGGAGTGATATCATTTTTCCATGCCAAACATTGAAGAAACTTTGCCGCAATCTGTGAAGTCAAAAATCTTCACCACCCTCGAAGCAATTGGATGGTTAATGGTAAATGAGGTTGCATGAAAGTAGCAACTTTTTAAACTATATTCCACGCAGTCTTCAGAAGATAAAAGAAAGTGATTGGAAATTTCTCAAGAGGCTGGAGACCACAACGTCAGTGCTGAAATACTACAATGTAAATTAAGAAGCTACCTGTGTTGTGACATCAGTGATTCAGGATTTCGAGCAGTCCAAATGCAGCAAGGTCAACCGGTTACATTCACATCGAGGGTGTGAACAGAAAATACTCTTCCAGTAGCAAAAAAGCAGGTGAAGCCAGAATCAGTGACCAGTGAAAGTGAAAAATATTAAAAAAAATCAAGGTGAAGCAGCAGAAAGCCAAATTCCTCTTGGTAAGACTGACAAAAATCTGTCAGAGTAGCATATTGGAAAGTCAGTCAAAGTGCAATCATTCAGTGAGTGATGGAGTGGTGAGGCACAAGTGGTTACAACATTTAAAAAGTATTCGGATGGGGACATGAATAGGAAGGGCTTAAGAGGGGCATGGGCAAAATGGTGGCAAATGGGACTAGATTTATGTTAGATATCTGATTGGAATAGGCTAGTTGGACTGAATGGTCTGCTTCTAAGCTGTATAGCTCTACGACTCGAATCACAAAAGCCTGCCCAAATCGCAACTGAGGACCATGCTGAAACTGATGTCTCATCAATAATATACACGTGAAACAGAATGACCAGCACAACCACAGGTAGAGACATGGGTCAAATCCAGGGGTCTTCACCTTGTGCACTCCTCCTGGTGATGCTGACCGCTTGCCTCAAGGTCCTCACCTCACCCATTCCTCTCCATTCTCATGGGGAAAGTCTTGTCTCTGACTTGAACAAAAACATCATGACTTTCATAGCAACTGCTACCGTCAGTGTAAAATTAGTACATGCTCGACACAGACTGAATCGTAATCTTATAACCATAGTCATCATCTCTTGCCTGGTTGGACGTACGAGCAAACAAGAGAGTGAGACAAAAGGATAACGACCACGATCATAACAAGGCTACCATTTAGTCTGTGTCAAGGGCCGAATCTAGCGGCATATGCCAAATCCGAGCCAGTTTGTGCATAAGAACATTGCTCATGCATCATCCAGTTTTTCCTATCAATCACCTTGAATCCGATTATTGATCTTCTACCTGATAATCATTGTTTTTTTTCCCCTATCTAACCCCTTTATGTTTTTACACACAGCTGTCAAGCCTCCAAGCCTGCAAATGATTACTTTCTTAAATACCACATAACTGCACCCACCTCACATGACTGAATGCATCTTCAATGCTTTGGCAGACAGCTTGATGTACCTTTTGTGGAACAAAATTTGAGCGCACCATTCTAAAGACGCAATTTGTGCACAAGAAGTGGAATTGTTAATTGCTTTACCATTACATTGTAACACTAAATGGTCAGAACTTGCTGTCAAAGAGGAAACAAAGAGGTGCTTCCACTGAAGCATGAGAATTTGGTTCCACAAATATGAAGCTTGCCAAGTGGCAGTGGCTGAGCACAGAAATTTTTCTGGCAAAATTATATTAGCTTTTCTAACGAACAATTTCCATCACTTCAAAACAGGGGCTGAAAACAAACTGACTAGCCGTGGATATTTGCTGGTACTCAAGAAAACTGAGTTTCAGAGTTCATATTTAATCAGATTGCTTAAATGTTCAACATAAACACTACCTAGCGTGGCTGGACATTGGAGCTAAAAATCAACATATTGGTCAGAATTTAATGATATTTATTGGTACATGATTTGAGTGAGTATTTTAATTTGGTAGGACGCATTACACAGATATTTATGCATGCTGTTTATAATTCGTCAAGATGGAAAGCAAATGTATTTTGGGTTCAAAGGGAAACACTGTTTCCAAGAACAAAGACTTTTTTTCAAAATGGGAAAAGACCATTATCAACGATCTTAGACCCAGCAATTTTCTCAGACTCCTTTCATTCTCTTCCTAAACAAGGTTAGAGATCTGAACCTTGATTTTCAAACACTTGAGTGGTAAGTTGAATAGCCAAGTGTATTGCTAGGTCAGCTTGGTTTCACTCATCTGCCTGATGTAAGAATTTATGGTATAATTTATTCAACACTTTACCATAATTATCATCTCGCTGGAACAATCTTGCCATTTTCTCCATTGCTTCAATGAGATGCCTCATTGCTCCTTTTCAAATAGAACGATTGTTTGCAACTTTTTAAGAATGAATTTAAGAAGAAAAATACTTGCACAGCTCCGAATCATGTTTGTATTTTACTCGTTGGGAAGTGAAGTGAAAAAGAATGGATAAAAGTGGCAAAAGCAGACTAGGATTGATGGCAGCACAACTTAGTACTTGTACAGCCATATAAAATTGTTAACGTTTTGATGACATCTGCAAGGAAACAAGTAAACTGCAACCAAACTGAGACTACCCTTATGGCTTATTTAAGTGGCTTACTAGTAGGAACCGCTAGTGGATCTTTAAAAGCTGAAATTTCTATTCACCTTGTGCAAAAGCACCTTAAAAAAAATCCCTTAGCACACAAGCAGGTATCTTACAGAATGGTGATGCCTACTAAATCTTGTTGCAGGAAGAGATACATTAAATCCTTAAATTTTAAATGGAGCATATGAAAGCATGGTAGTTCAGGAGAGACATTACATGCTTTAAAAACACCCTCAATAAGAACGTACAGATGCTGCACTGTTCGTTATTGCTCAAAGTACCACAGCTAAAGGTGGCCCACTCTGGAGATGTGTGTCAGCCCAGAAAGCAGGATTCAAATTACCCAACACTAGCCTGTGGTCTTGGAACTTAATTGTTATTCAAAGGTGATTCAGTGGAGGCAAAACTGCGTTGTGATTGCTTATACCACTGGTGGGGGGGGGGGGGGGGGGGGGGGGTTGCTGGGCTTCTTCAGAAGGTTATTCAAAATAAACAAAACTAATACGACCTACAATCAGGGACAGATTAGAAATTAAAAATTGTCGGATCTGTTTGTTGGTGAATATTTTAAAAATAACCTGGTTCACCTAAGACTAGAAGATAATAAAATGTGAGGCTGGACGAACACAGCAGGCCAAGCAGCATCTCAGGAGCACAAAAGCTGACGTTTCGGGCCTAGACCCTTCATCGGAGAGACTAGGAAGCTTGGATGGCAATGCTTCTTTCTCAGTGCATGGTGGGATTTGAACTCCTGATCTCTGGGTTACTAAAATCAATATCATATCCAAATGAGGGTCAGTTAGTTCATTGGCTATGTGGCCAATTTGCAATGCAGAGTAACAGCAGTGAGAGTTCAAATCCTGCACCAGCTGAGACAAGGATTCCTTCTCAGCCTCTCCCCTTGCTTGAGGTGTGGTGACCCTCAGGTTAAACCACCACCTGTTCTCTCTCTCTCTCTGATAGGATTTTACCTTTGTCATAACTGTAATAACACTTTGGTTTTTTAGTGTTTCGTCCTGGTATCTTTTAGAGAGAGACTGGGGAACAGGTACTGAGCAGTCTATGAGAAGAGAAACAATTTCCTTGGGGTTTGTTTCTTTCTTTAAAAAAAGCATGAAGCAATAGAAGCAGCCTGATTGGGTGTGATCAAGCTCCCACCCACAGAACCAGGTATTTTAGGTTTAAGCTTTCAGCAGTTGCTATTGGTGGCTTGAAGTAGTAGAAACTGTCGTTTATCCCCTCTCTCAATTATAGCCAAAAGCTGGGGATTCTCATCCTAGGCTGCTGGAGTTGCATGCAAGAGACAATTTCTTTTCTGTATTTGCCTTTAGCCAAGGCTATGCTTATGGGATGTTACTATATTGGAACAGTTACTGCTTAGTATCAAAGTAATGTATTACTATGTTAAGTTTTCCAACAGAATAAAATTATTCCAACTTCCACTTTAACTATAGGGTTTGAATAAATTGTGCTTTGCTTAATATTAGGTAGCTTGGCCAACGGAATTGCACCTGGAACACAGCACCCAACATATACCTTTAAAATGAGAAAAAGAATCCAGGCTACCTTCCTAATATATTTTGAGAAGGTCTGGTCTAATGCATCACATAACCACGTCAATACTCAGCCATTAAGATTCAGACTATTGGCCAGGAGACAGTCCTTTTGTTGGAAGACTGAAAATCCAATTGGATAAGAGGTACTGAATGAATAATATCTTCAAATTTCTAACTCATTGCCAGATTAGAATCATTGATCTTTGGCCAGAAAGTTACAAATCAGCTTAGTGGGAATAAATAGAACATTTGTGACATTAGGCTTTATGTTAGAAGAGACATAAGAGTTTAAAATCCACGGGAAAATGAGGAATTTTGACTCATTAGGTTAATTCCAATAGTCTAAGCAGTGAACTAACGACTTACCAACCGAACCATGATTGGCCTTGACTTCTTTGCTAAGCTTTAATAAATTGGTCAAGTGATTTTTCAATCATTGCTCCAAGATATACAGGTCAAAGGGCAGATCAGTTACCAAACATTTGATGCTTTAAGCACACTGACTTGCTCTCATTCCCAAGCCCATGAGTTCTTTGACTGAAATCCACTTGAAATATTTAATATTGAAGTAACAGATCCACTCAACAGAGGCACCTGGAACTGAGATACACAAGTTTAAATCACAAGAGCTCAAATACAAACCGCAGAGCTTTGTACTTCAATAACTGATCCATACAAAAAAGTTTGCAGTTGAGTAGTGCTAGACCCAACTATGACTTGAGAAATTGTGCTACTAGTGGTTCACAGTATCTCTACACATTGTTGTGACCTGCTGATCGATGTTTAAAATTGATCCCATTAGTATTATGGCAGGTCCATGCACACATTGAAGGATCTCGACATTTCTCCAAGGTCTGATAGCATTTGCAGGAGTGTCAGTCAGCACAGATGAAGTGGACGAAATCAATCAGCATTTACTCCAGATCCTGCCTAACATAGTTGTGATCTCTGCTTAAGTTTTGCCAAGCTCTGAACCCATTCACTAATAAGAACCAAAAGAACTGTGGATGGTCTAAATCAGGAACAAAAACAAAGTTGCTGGAAAAGCTCAGCAGGTCTGGCAGCATCTGTGAAGGAGAAAAAAAAGAGTTAACGTTTCGGGTCTGGTAACCCTTCCTCAGAATTGTTGGTTGCTGGAGGAACAACACCTCATTTTCCGCTTGGGGACCGTACAGCCCTCTGGACTCAAAATTGAGTTCAATAATTTTACAGCCTAAACTCACCCACGTCCCAGGCCCCCACCACACACACCAGGCCTAGTTACCACAGTCTGCCAATACACACCTCCTGTTGTTAGTTATTAACAGTCCCCATTAACAACTACTCACCCTCCCAGCCTGAACGTTGGCAACTCCTTTGTCTGTCCAAACTGTCTTTCTATCTCAGATAATAAAATGTGAGGCTGGATGAACACAGCAGGCCAAGCAGCATCTCAGGACCTGAGATGCTGCTTGGCCTGCTGTGTTCATCCAGCCTCACATTTTATTATCTTGGATCCTCCAGCATCTGCAGTTCCCAATATCTCTGTCTTTCTATCTCTTTGGGCTCTATCCTGTCATTTACTCCCTACTCTAACCACCTCCCTATTTTCTGCATGTAAACTGACGTTTTCCCAGCCACCATCAGTTCTGAGGAAGGGTCACCGGACCCGAAGTGTTAACTCTGTTTTCTCCTCCACAGATGCTGCCAGACCTGCTGAGCTTTTCCAGCAGCTTCGTTTTTGTCCCATTCACTAATAAGCCTGATGCTGGCTCCTGGCATGCCCTCCTGCACTCTGGATTCAACCATGGTTGAACCCCTGGCTTGGTGACAACTTTGGAATGGAGAATATGGGCTTTGTGGTTATACATCATGGGTCAAAGCAATTCTGCTGCTGCTGACAGCCCACACCACCTCCTGGATCCCAGCCTTCAAAAACTGGAAGCATTTGAAATACACCCCATTCAGCACACAGTGGTTATACCCGACAACATGATGGGTTTCCTCAACGTGAGGACAGGATTTTGTCTCTACAAAGGATTGTGCTATGAACACACCACACTGTAGTCCAACAGGCTTTCGGAGCACCTCTCCATCAGGTGACTTCACTTGTGATTTCAAATAAGGCTGTTGGGCAATAAACCTGGCCTCATGTGACTTCTGACCTTGTCCATCCCTGTCCAACATCAGCATCTCCACATCAGTACCGTCATAGACTGATGCATTGCTGCAGGTGGATTGCTAAGGGTGGGATCTTGCTGGTTCCTTGCTCAGTTGTTAATTGAAACCAGACAGTGGGATGTGCTTTAGAGCTTGGCCTGTACAACCATCAGTAGCACTACCAAGCCAGTTTTGGTGTTGGGCTGTGAAATACTCCACTGATTACACTGCCGCACACCACCCCTTCCCCTCCGCAAAGTCCTATCTCCAAGTATTGCTCAAATGGAGAAACACTATTCATCAGCTTCTAGTATAATCAGAAGATTTCCCAAGCCAGGTTTGCTAAAGTGCCTGAGATTTCATCGGGTCCGCAGTCAAAGTTGAGGACAAGGCAACCCTCCCTTCTGGCTGTACATCACTCCATACCACCTCCAGTTGGACTATCCTGCTAGTGGGACAAGACACATCCAGGCAGGACAATGGCAATATCTGGGATAAAGGCAGAGGCAATGTCAAGATATGGCAGGACTTGTCCAGCAGAAAACTCTACCGACCTCCAGATGTCCTTGAGGCAGACTTTGTGACATTAACATGGCTGGAACATCGACCTAGGAACTGCAAATAATAATGCTCGTTTACCTAACCCATATCATTTCATCCCACAGACTTTGCAACAGTTTGATGCACTGGAGGACAAGTAATTCTCAAGCCAACTACAGAGGAACAATTTTCTAAGTTAGTTCAGTTCAACAATATGGTCATTAAACATGGGTCACTGATCAGTTCAGGGAACTGAGGCATTGGCTTCGATTTGTGCTGAACAATTTCTCAGCCAATGACACACACACACAGAACATGTTACATAGATGCTGACTTCTTTCAGTTGCAGACACCAAAGAGAAGTTCTCTGTATGGCTGCTTCAAATCAGATTTTAGTCCCACACGTACATAACTTCAAATGTCTTCACAAAGTATTTGCATAATAAAAGATGTATGACTTTGGGGAAAACAGAACAACAGGTTTGGCTTTTGAACTGGAAAGAACCATCATCTTGAATTTTTATTTTCAAGTTTTATTTGAAAAGTTAATCTGCAAATTTTTCTTCTTGCGATTTTAGTCCAACATCTTAGTGGTTGGAAACTGGAACACATCCATAGGTTTTGCATTCAGTATTTCAGCGCCAAGTCCTCTGCACATCAACTGAAAGCAGAGGGAACTTTTCCTGATTTGCTCCTTGATGCCTTAAAATAGCCAATTTGGAAAAAAAAACAGCCTTCTGCTGCACTGCTGCATGATGAAACCAGCTCAGTTTGCGGTTGGCAGAATAAAAATGGCATAAAGTGGTCATGCAGTGTCATGCACATCAATACAGTATCCACTATGGACTGGAACTGCTGATACACATGCTGAGAAAAAAAAACTCTTGTTTGCAAAATAGGCTGGGTCAGAAACTACTTAGGTAAGTACTGAGAAGGAAAGTCTCTTTTGAAAGCTACAATTAAATCTCTCCCTCCTACACTTCCAGCAAGGGCATCCAGATCCTTAGTATTTACTGCATAACCATCTTTTTTCTCATATTCAGGTCATATTTAGTTAGATCATTTTAAAATCCATTCCCTCTGGTCCTCTTGCACTCAAGGGAACAGTTTCCAATCCCACTCTGTCAACGCTCATCATTTTGAACACCTCAAATCAAATCAATTCTTTCTCCAAGAAAAACAATTCCCTCTTCTACAATCTCTCAACGTTACTGAAGTCACTCACACCTAGAATGACCCTCTAAAATCTGTACATCCTTGCTCATGCCTGTTGCCAGATTTGTACATATTCCAGTCAAGACGAACCTACCTGTTACACAAAGACCCAATGTAACTTCACGGCTTTCTGCGCACAGGACCTGCATTTATTAAACACTTTCTCAACTAGCCCTGCTACTTATAGTGATGTGTAGCCAGTTATCCCTGGATGTCTATTCCTGTGCCACTTTTGCAAGTGCATACTTGCTTTCGTAGGCTTCTTCTCATTCTCCCTGTCAAAATGTCCCACTTTTCTGCATGAAATTTCATCTGTCAAACATCCAGCCTTCCCACCAGTCTATGCCCAAGTCTATCAATACTCTCAACAAATCGCAATACTTCAAGTGTCATCATCTCCAAATTTTGAAACTCTACCTATACGCCCAAATATCGGGAATTCACATATATCAAGAAAGCAGCTGTCTACAAAAGGATAGACGTAAAAACATTCAGGGAAAATTTTTCACTTTTCCACTTTTAAATGTTTAACTTTCCACCTTTTGAAGTTTTAATCTCAAAAACCTGAAATTCATACTGGATAATTAAGAGTTAAAAAAACTGAAAGAGCCAATCGTTATTAAATTTGAAGTCAACACTTTATAGCCTTGCAAAGATATCACTTTCAATTTCTACTTAAACTACATGATATTACTCACAGACACATAAAGCATTTCACAGATTTCCATTGCAACAATGGGAGAGTTTACAAGAAAACAGTTATGAAACGTTAAATGCTGCATTTTTAAAAGGTTACACTTCAGCTATTGTGAAATGTGATCCTGGAGGTAATCCATTTATTTTGTTCATCGCAATCTAATTCCAGTTTCCAACAGAGCTTCTTTGATCAGATGACTACTTTTGAGTTGATCCATATCTAAAAGCTACTTCATATTTGATACAGATAACCAAGATAATTAACTAGTTGCATTTTCGGCTTCAAAACTGAAGTCAGGCAAATTACAAACTAGTTACATGCTATCCTGGAGAAGTTTTCTCAAAATTAATTCCACAGAAAGAATCCAGACTGCGTCTAAATTTAGCAAGTTTTATTGAATTGGGAGTTCAGCCAGATCATTGACCTCAGGAAATACGCTACTTGTTGAATATGCAACGATGCAAAGATATTTCCAAGTAACATTCCAGAATTTCCTACCTGGAAGATCACAGCCTGTTCAGAGGCCAGAAATTTGGAAACCAAATTGCTAGAGTGAGCAGACAAGTTGCACATTCAGAAAAAGAGCTAGCCTCCATCTGTCGAGATGGAACTGGTAAAACATTTTATTTCAGTTAAGGTCTTGGCATCTGTCAGCATAAGTTGCATTTTAGTTACTTCACTGCCTTGCAACTGAAACTTCAGCAAGCCAGCAACTATTCTGGAAAATAAGTTGGGAAGAATATTTTGAGGAGGAAAATCCAAGGATCTCTCTTTACAATGGCAGCAGGACATTATCATATGGCTAAAAACTAATGCCAGTAATTTAACAGAGCAGAGCAAAATGCATATATTTGTTTTTAACTGCAGTAATCAAAATCAAAATATATATGCCTGAATTTACCACAGTAAATCAGCACATAAAATAAATTTTCCCTTCAACGATACTGCTTAAAAGGAAACACTTGACAACAAACAGTAAAAAAGAAAGAATTCTTCCTAATCAGACATTCTTTCAGTGACCTGCCTAGTTCCAGACTCTTTATATTTCCATTCCATTTTGGTTACCAACTCTGTTTAATGGTTAGGGCTAGGACATCAAATCGACTTGTCTTAGTCAAAGGCTGTGACCTACTCTCCCGATGAATTCTGTAATCCTAGAAAACCCTGATTTTCTTTATGACTTTCAATTTGGGCTGTAGGGGAAGTTTGGATAAGAGGCAGTTTCTCCTCACCTTTCCTGGTTGGATTACCTTCTTTGTACCCATGATCTGTGTGACACTGATACAGTTTCTCCACAAACATCATTAGATCTTTCAGTCAACCCACTGACTTTCCAAAAATTCGAAACACAAGCACTTGTCATAATTTCAGTAACTGTTTCCCCATGACTGTCGAGCAGCACGGAGCTCTTGCCAAATTCTGCTATGACTCACCTTCACACTCTTTGTAATGAAAGTGTCCAATCCCCATGCAGTTCTTTGCTGACACAGATACACTCATCACATTCTCTTTAAGCCAACCATTAACGACGTAGTTGATCATTTTACCATTTCAAGGAATAAGCAACATTTTCTTGTACTTTTCACATATTTCTCTGGCAGACACAGGCATGCCATTGCACATGCAAATTGTTTTAGTTGACACTGGCTAGAAATGAATCAGTTTTCATGGAAATCTTGAAGTTTCATCTGCATCAGCACAATCTTGATTATGACAAGTCCAGTCATGTTTGTCAATTTTATCACTCAATCCCCCTTGCTTAAAAAATCATTTTCTGTTCTCTTTGCTTTTTCTCAGTATCAGTCGTACTTATTTTTCTATAAATAACATTAGTTTTAATTGTATTTACTACAGCAAATTTCTTCTCATCAAGATGACTCTATTCCATCCTACTGTCACTAGGAATATTGATGGTATGAGGTAACACGCATGATCCATGTCAACACCAAATTTCACTCTACACCAAAGTACTGTTATTACAAAATAAACTAGACATTCACATTACGTCCGCACGTGGGATTCTGTCTAAAGTGATTTCCAAGCCTAACAGATTTGGCGCAGCTGTATCAATTATGAAAGCTGGTTGTGATTTTTTTTACATTTGTTTGTTCAGAGAATGAGGCCATTGTTGGATCATCAAGCATTTATTTCCCATCCCTAATTTCTTGGAAAAGGTCATGGTGAGTTACCTTCAACTACTGCAATGTAGGCCACCCAGTACTGTACGGAAGTAAGTTCCAGGATCTTGACCAAGCGACAAGTGAAGGATATAATTCCAAGTGAAGCGTTTGGAGATCCTATTTTTATTGTAGGTACCAAAATGTTATTCTATTTCTCCTTCGGTTCTGTGATCTTACACATGCTTGTTTGCCCGCTCTCTAGCTGGAATGTAACTCTTTGAAATTCCTAGTCGATATCAGCTTATGTTTCAATTTCCATCATTGCGCCAAGATTTTGAGTCTCCAGAGCAGGTTTAGATCCGTCATGACTTCAACACGTGTCTGTAACATGAAGCATTACTGTTTCCTCCTCTTGTGCATGTCTTTGGTTATATGTCCAACAAACATAGCACTTGGGCTTCAAATGACAGCATTTACATGGTTTGTGGTGACCGTGGCAACACCGATAGCTCATTTGCAGATTTACAAATCTGTGAATTTGATACTGCGGTCTGGAGTCTGCTCAAATCTGGTGGATCTCCCCTTTAAGTTCAGAAAAAGAACGCATTTCCAATTTGCAACACTCTCCTATCCATTGCCAAGGCTGTGGTCTCAATGCAATTCTCCTTCCAAATCAGTTTACTGACTTTGACCCAAACCTTGGCCTGGAGTTGTGTGTTCTTTAGGTCCCTTAACAATCAGCTTTAGTGGCACAGTTGTAAATTCATACCACTCCCCCAGCAAATGACAGACTTCCTTTAATTCCAGAACACATAAACTTGTTGGATTGTAACCTGGTGTCCTGTGACTTTTGATCTTGCCCACCCCAGTCCTACACTGGCATCTCCATATCATTTATGCAGTTTTGTTTTTAACAAAACACCAAGATTTTCTTTTTAAAGAGTTTAAACCAACTTTCACTGCGAATTAATAGTGGCTAATCTAAGA
The DNA here is from genome assembly GCF_030684315.1 of Stegostoma tigrinum. NCBI lineage: Eukaryota > Metazoa > Chordata > Chondrichthyes > Orectolobiformes > Stegostomatidae > Stegostoma > Stegostoma tigrinum. The sequence continues at coordinate 9,968,174 of NC_081356.1, read as the reverse complement.
GAAAAGAAACTAAATGTCTGCTAACTGAAAGCAGTAATCTTTGCACGTTCCTGCAATCCTCCTCTGCGATTCAATGAATTTTAACGGCCAAGCCATTTGATTGACTGGGTGCAGATACTTTCTCAGGCCTGTTCAGAGATTTTTGACACATCTCTAGCGCAGGTGGCATTTAAACACTTAGCTCAGGAGGTATGGCCATTAGCACAGACCACAAGACAGGAAACCCTGTAACTAAATGAGTGAGCAATTATCAACAATAAACCGTCCACCACTGGACCAACCAATTTCAACTCCATATAAGCCTCCTGTCAACTTATTTCATTGAGCTTTGAGAATTTAATAATCACAACAATTTCCACTAAAATCCAGCCTGAATTCATGAGAGTGGGAGAAAATTCCCTTCAATTCTCCATTCTTTTCCCCCTCCTCCAACTGCACATCCAAATCATCATTTTATTTCGGTTTCAAACGAGCATTCTTTCCACAACAACTCCTCTGAAAGACAGATAAATTACTCCCAAGACATAAAGCCAGGGTGCAATCATAATTTCGAATTAGAGAGATGCTCATCGCTTGATCAGTTAAATTTAATCCCCATTGTGCCCTTCTTATCGCAAATGTATCTATTGCAACAGCTCACCTTAGGCCATCAGTCTATATCAATCAAAAAATCCCAAGACATGTCATGGTCTTTTACCTGTAATTCTCACTCAGTTCACTCTTGAAGCAGAGTTGGCAGCAGACTTGATGGGCTGAAAGGCCTCTGGTTGCCTTGCACTAATCTATGTTTCCAGAATAGAATCAGGGTTTGTTACATGGGTTATGTGCTCAAATCAATATCACATCAGTCTGGCATGGGGATAGGCAGGCCAAAAACACACAACCTACTGACAACTACCAAGAAAAAATGGACATGCCAACTACAAGGATGGCACAGTAGTTCACACTACTCCCTCACAGTGAGGGACCAGATTTGATTCCAGCCTTGGGTGACTCTGTGTTCATTTTGTGTGTTCTCCACAGGTCTGCATGGACTTCTGCCAGGTGCTCCAGTTTCCCCCGCCAGAGTCCAAAGATGTGTAGGTTAGCCATGCAAAATGAGGGGTTACTGGGATACGGTGGGGGTGAGAGTCAGGGTGGGATATACTTGGAAAATTGGAGCACACTCCAAGGACTAATTGGCTTTTTTTCTGCACCGTAGGGATTCTATGATTTTATACATGCATCTCTTCGGTTTACGATGACTGGCTATGGATTGACCTGTTCAACATGATTTCAGTAGTATCTGAGAACCTGATCAGGAGAATGTAAAGCTTTATTATTGGATTCCCTTCAATGTGCAGTTAAAACATTTGCATATCTATATTACAACAATTTAACTAAACGCTTTGAAGTATCAATGTTCAAATCATTCAATTGATTTTCCACCTTGGTTTGTTTCTTTGATAGACAACATTTGAACGCATCAGCTTGGGTCATTCTCCAATACAAAAGACTTCGTTAAAATTGGTTTTGGTTGAGTAAGGGACAAAAATGTCTCTCTTTTCATATAATGCAAGGCTCCCTTATATCATTGTTTTACTGCTTTGCTGGAATAGGCTGTATTTCTTGTATCTGACTTGCAGCTAACCAAATGAAAACTGAGCATTTCCAATAATGGCTTCACTTTGCCATTTCTGGAAACTCATGCCCAAGGATCGATGCTTGCTATTTCCTGATCCTCTGTTCCTTCAGGATATTACATAGAGGCACGGAATCAGGTTTTTATGTTTACTCCAATGGTGCTCATCTTCACATCACTTTCAATCTCACAACTGGCTGTACTGCTCAACAGCTATTTATAGAGGAGCACTGCCATTTCTTCCAGTGAAACTGATCTTCAGCCCTGCTAAAAACAAGCCACAGTTAAACAACTTTGTTTAAAATGGTAGCAGGAGAATGAAATCAGAGTAAACTTGGCCTTTCAATTCAATATATCACACAAAAAAAGTCCTGTCAACTCAACAACAGACCATCTTTGCCCCTACTTCAGGTCATCTGCCAACGAAACTTGTTTCCTGGTCATTGTTGTCTCCAAATTTGATTGTTTGAATGCTCCGTATCTGAGACCCTAAAATCTATAACCTTCAGCACATACAAAGCTATGCTTACTGCAGCCAAACATGCAAAACAACTCATGCTTACCCTGTTAGCCTGCAGGCTTACAATAACCCCCAGTCTCTCAACTTCGAGCACCCACAATGACACTGAAAGCCCTACCCATCTCTCATCTTCCAGAACAGTGCAATTTCTTGACAACTCCACATTCTTCCAAATCCAGCTCCACATCCATCCTTCACTCTCTTTGTTCCACTATTAACCAATTGGATCCTTACCCATTTAGTTTGTAGCCTCTACAGTTTTCCTACTTAAACCTCTCAGCTTTTCTTTAACACCCTCCTTGAAACCACTTCCAAAACCAGTCTTTTGGTTAAAGGCTAATGGGAACAACGACATAAGGCAATTTTTAGAAAATTACACTTAGCAAAGATGTACTCAATCTTTGTATGGTTATCAAAGATGTATCAAACATCTCACTTGTCACTATCTCATCACTAAACTATGCAAGTAACAGTTCAAAACTCAAAAAGACACATTCCAAAAATTCTTTAAACATGTTCGCGCCCTTAGTACATTTGTTCCTGTATGACTACATCTACCACTGTTAAGAGAAAAATGAGTTAGAGCAAATCAAGTCTTTAACCGTTGCCAATTACAATGCTATTTCATTCAAAATACCTCGGCATATTGTGAAGGAGGATTCATTATATTTTGGATTTGGATTTCAAAATGGAGATAGATGGATATAGATCAGTACTATTAAAAATATTTTTTTTTAAACAGAAGGTCAGAAAGTCAGTTGGAACTGTGACTAAACTGCACTAAGCCTACTGTCAAGTGCCTGGGAGAACCCGTGAAGTGTTACTGGACCAAAATGTTTGTTTCCCCAGAGTTTACAACAGATCAGAAAGCCAGAAATTTTGACTTCAGAATTACAAAGTTCAAAGTGTGACTTCAGAAGAATCAAGCACTCAGTTCAGAAAAGAGCAAATTTTCTCAGAGTAGAATAATCAAGCTTTTAGTTTAAGGTAACCAATGAAAAGCCAAAGAAAAAGCATCTAAACTTGTGAAATTTCCAAGACAGATTTCACGGAAATCTTCAAGTCTTTCTAGTGCTTTTGCGCATCAGATTCAAAGCAATTGTAAAATGGTCTCTGCCAGTCCAAGGCAAGTATCCTAGGAGGAGTCAGTCAGGTTCATAAGAAAAGTATTGAAGACAAGTAGTGCCGGAGATGACAGCAGATCAGGCAACATCCGTGGTGAGAGAGCAAGCTAATGTTTCGAGTCTAGATGACTCTTCATCAGAGCTGAAGTGAAGTGTAAAGGGGGCAGCATCTATTCAAAAAAGTGGGGTGGGGGGGAAGGGGGGGGGGGGGAGTTTGACATGTGACTCAGTGTCAAATTGTATTTGGTAAAAGCTCTGAGAAGTACCTTGGGATGTTTTACTAAGTTAAAAGTGCAATGTAAATACTAAAGTTCATACCAAGAGAAATGAAGTTAACGTACAACTGTAATCTTGTGAAAAATATAATTCCTAAAAAACTCACATCAGCAATTTTAATTTTGGGACATCACTAATTCTGGACAATAAATACATTTTACAACTGTAATTTTAAACATGCAGAGCTGATTACATTTATTTCTAAGAACCAATGACACAGTGACAGGGAAATACAGAAAATAATGCAAGCACATGCAACTTTGAGAAAATTATTATTAATTTCAAAGTGCACAAGCGGCAGAACCTAAATACTAAAATCAAATACAGAGCAAAAATATACCAATACAAACTGAAGTTACAGGTCTTTCTGATTTGATTTATTAGTGTCACATATACCGAACAACAGTGGTTAGTGTCATCCTATGTGCTTTACAGACTGTACTATACAAATGCAACACAGTAACAGAAGAGTGCAGGATACAATGTTACAGCTGGAAAGAACGAAAGAACGAACGAGAGAGAGAAAAAGAGAGCACGAAAGATCAACATTAACATTGAAGAGTTCCATTCCAAAGTCTGATAACAGTGGGAAGAAGTTGTTCTTGAACGTGTTTGGATGCATACACAAACGTTCATATCTTCTGCTCGATGAAAGATGGTGGAAGAGGGTATAACTGGAGTGGAAGCGTCTTTGATTAATGTTGGCTGCTCTCTCGATACAGTGGGATTTAAAACAGAGGAATCAATGGATGGGAAGCTGGTTTGCATGATGCATAGGATTGGGTTCACAACTCTCTACAGTAGTTTCTTTTGTGCTAGGTAAAGCAATTAACACAATATGCCATGATGCATCCAGGTGGGATGTTTTCTATTGTGCATCTATAAAAATTAGTAAAAAGTCTTTCATCGATTCATTACAGTTTGGAAACAGGCCATTCAGCCTAACAAGTCCACACCGACTCTCTGAAGAGCATCCCACCCAGACTCACGCCCCTACCCTGTCCCAGCTCCCCTTGTATTTCCCATGGCTAATCCACCTACCTTACACTGCCTTGATCACTAGAGGCAATTTAGCATGGCTGATCCACCTAACCTGCACATCTCTGGACTGTGGGTGGAAACCAGAGCACCCGGAAGAAACCAATGCAGACAAGGGGGAAGAATGTGCACGGACTTGCCAAATTTCCTCAGCGTCCTGAGGAAGTAGAAGTGCTGATGTACTCTCTTGACTGTAAAGAGAATGTGAATGGACCAGAACAGATTCTTGGTAATCATTACTCCCAGGAACTTGAACCATCTCCACCGCAGCACCACTGATGCTGACAGGGGTAGGCCCTCCACTCCATTTCGTGAAATCTATGAGCAGCTCCTGCATTTCGCTGTCGTCGATGGCAATGATATAAGGAAGACAAGAATCTTCTTTTTGTACTCGGTTTCATCATTGGGTTTGAGATCTGACCAACAACAATAATGTTGTCAGCAAACTTGTGAATGCAATCTGTGTGGACAAAGCCTGTACCATCGTTTTAGTTGGGGGCTGACTACGCCGTGTTGTGGGGTGCCACTGTTTGGATTATTTTGAAGGAGATATTGTCACCTATTCTTACTCACTGTGGTCTGTTGACCAGGAAGTTGAGAATCCAAATTACAGACAGGGGCAGCAGAGACCTAGATCCTGGAGTTTGGAATGGAGTTTGTTTGGAATTATACTATTGAAGGCAGAGTTGGAGTCAATACGTAGCAGCCTGATGTAGGTATCCTTGTTGTCAAGACGATCCAAGGATGACTGTAGGATCAGGGAGCTAGCATGTGCCGTGGACCTGTTGCAATGGTAGGCAAATCCCAGAGCAATCTGGGAGGTGGGAGTTGATGTGATCCATGACCAACCTTTTGAAGCACTTCATAAATTTATGGAAGTCAGAGCCATCAGGTGGTAATCATTGAGGTAAGATGCATGATTTTTCTTTGGCAACTGGACGGTGGTTTGTCTTTTTGAAGCAGGCAGCGACTTGAGATTCTAGTCAGGAGATGAAGATGATGTCTGTAAGTATCCCCATCTGCTCATCCACACAGGATCCGAGTGCACGGCCAGTGAGCAGTTGCCAATCTAAATGTCTGCAGTGAACGAAGGAACAGGTGCATTGGAGACTGATGGGATAGGTGACATCGCTTCACTGCCCTTCTGTTCAAAGTGAACTTGAAATGCGCTGAGCTCATCAGGTAGGGATTTACTGTTGCCCATGATTCTGTTCAACTTAACAGGCTACAAAGTGATGTTGTGTTTGCTTTGCCACAAACAACTGGTGCCCATGTGGTTAAGTCAGGGTCTCAAGCTTTGTTTAGTATTGTCCCCAATGGCCTTGCGAAGGTCTTGTATAGTTCAGGGTCGTCCAACATGAACACCTTAGACCTGGGCTTCAGGAGGGAGCAGATCTCCTGGTTTATCCATGGTTTCTGGTTGGGGATCATTCTGATTAACTTCTTCAGGGCGCGCTCAACTACACACTTAGTTATGAAGTCTGTGACTGTAGTGGAATAAATCACTTAGGTTAGCCCCTGAAGTCTTGAATCTACATCAGTCCACCGACTCTAAACAGTCCCAACGAAGCCCTTCAGCTTCCTCAGACACATGCCACACTACTTTCTTTGCTAGATCCTCACACTTCAATTTCTGCTTGCGAGCTAGGAGGAGGAGCACAACATAGTGATTTGATTTTCCAAAGTGCAGGGACTCAGTTGATATCAGGTTACGATTTGTCACAAGACAGGACCTCCTACATTCATCAAACTAAACAAGAGATTGTTTTGTTCAGTTGGTGACGTGTGCCCCCTGAATCATAAGGTTCGGGGCTCAAGCCTCACCCTGGCATGAGATCATAAATACTGCAATACCACATTGGAAGAAATCTTGTGTTTTATGCAAGTATTAAACCAAGGTCACATCTGCCTGCTTTGGGTCCACAACCCACATGCTCCAGGGCTGGTAGTAACATCTCTGCACAGTTTGATGAGAAAATATCTAAAAATGTCCACGTGGCAGAATTCAATATGCAACTGCAGTGCAATGTCCTGGAGAACATCACAGACACGACTATTTGTCTGTACAGCCTTACATGATTGACTGCCACAATTCAACAGCAATTCACTGTCTGCACAATGTCCCGAGGACATATAATGCTGTCTAGGTGCTCAGGTGAGAGGGAGGGAATTAGTAGAAGAGATGGAACAAAGCATTCTTTTGGGTATGAAAAGAAAAGTCGTGGCAGGTCAATCTGAACAGATCCTGAACACAGACAGGTGTGCTACTGTATGACACTTCTATTTCTAAACAACTTTCACAGCACATTTAGTCACCTTTTCATGCTGCGGAAATCAGAATCCAAGCACGTTGCATTTACGGAGACATTGGTAGCAATATGGAAAATGGCTCTCCACTTTCTGAAGGTAACTATGTCATCTCCCAAGGAGGAGACGGTGTAGAAATTCTAAAAGACCCAATCCACCACATTTTCCAATATTTCACCTTTTGTAAAATCATTGAGAAAAAAAAATGAAAATTGACACCTGACAGAAACTTACATGTAACCTGGCACAAGAGCCATATTTTAAGCATTTTGGCTGGTTCCCCTTCTTCTAAATATACAAAAAGGTAAATATAGCACAAGCTTGCAGAATACTAACAATCAAAAATAAAGATGCTCACGAAATGAATGAAATATTTCTTCTTTTTTTCCCAGGGCAACCATTCGGTAAAATCTGACAGGGTAGATTCTATTGGCACAGCGGCCCGACTGGCACCTTTACTCACTGTAATATGCATGCAGTAAGCTTCAAGCTGTAGTCAAGCCATTAAAAACCATGACAGCTATGTCCAAGCTTAATCTTGGTCATACTTTCAGTGGGGGTCTTTAGATTAAAAATCCATCATCCATTTTCTCCTAATCCAGAAGAAGCTAAAGCTAATCTTTATGATGCAGCTGTACAAAACTCTGGTGCGGCCGCACTTGGGAGTATTGTGTACAGTTCTGGTCACCGCATTATAAGAAGGATGTGGAAGCTTTGGAAAGGGTGCAGAGGAACTTTACTAGGATGTTGCCTGGTATGGAGGGAAGGTCTTATGAGGAAAGGCTGAGGGATTTGAGGCTGTTTTCATTAGAGAGACGAAGGTTAAGAGGTGACTTAATTGAGACATATAAGATAATCAGAGGGTTAGATAGGGTGGATAGGGAGAGCCTTTTTCCTAGGATGGTGACGGCAAGCATGAGGGGGCATAGCTTTAAATTGAGGGGTGAAAGATATAGGAAAGATGTCAGAGGTAGTTTCTTTACTCAGAGAGTAGTAAGGGAATGGAACGCTTTGCCTGAAACAGTAATAGATTTGCCAACTTTAGGTACATTTAAGTCGTCATTGGATAAGCATATGGACGTACATGGAATAGTGTAGGTTAGATGGGCTTGAGATCGGTATGATAGGTTGGCACAACATCGAGGGCCGAAGGGCCCGTACTGTGCTGTAATGTTCTATGTTCTATTTTTCACTGGTCGCTAGGCAGATGCCAAAAGTTAACTTGTACCAGGTAAAGTGCCTGAAACTTTGGGAGGGGTCCAGCAAAACGTCTGAATTATTAAGTTCAGAATGTGAACAGCGGAGATGTTTGAAACCAACTGCACCATAAATTTGCTCCTCAGTTCAGTTTGAAAAAAAGGGCATCTAGCTACAGTACAAAGTTGGCACACCTTTCAAAGCAGTAAGCAATTCTAAGATCATTGAAGTCCTCAATCAAGGAAGCATTAAGTATGAAATTGTGCACTTCAGCCAAGTTCATTTCTCTTGCCACCAGAATAGGTCTGGTGTCATCAACCAACATTACAGAATAGCTGAAATACTAATTCTTACTTCTGACATTTCTCACCATTAAATTGCAGCATTTTAAAGCACCTATACAGATAGCTCTGATGAAGGGTCTAGGCCTGAAACGTCAGCTTTTGTGCTCCTGAGATGCTGCTTGGCCTGCTGTGTTCATCCAGCTTCACACTTTATTATACAGATACTCAGTTGGCTCTCCAAGACAGATTTGTCAATATAAGTGGAATCAACTCCCGAGTGAAAAGAATGATTGGATTGTGGGAGGAAATCTCTCCAAAAACAAGAAAATTTGCAGTACACAATATCCTATTCTGACCATATGTTTGCCATCAATAGAGGAATTTGAGTTATGAAGAAAATGCAAATTAATTCTGTCATGTACTTCAAGCTTTCAAATCATCCTTGAACAGCAACTGTTAGTTGTTTAGAATTCCAGGTTCACAATGCATAATTGGCACCACACTAGGGAAATCTCCGTTGCCAGGTAACGTTCCATTATACAGTCCTCATTAAACCAGCATTAATGATTGCAATCAAGTCAATTCTACTTCCTCACAGACTGATTCAATTCCTTGCACAATATTGCCAATTCATTTAAAAGCTGGTTCTGAAATTTTCTTCCTTTGAAACCCTAGGTTTTCACCTTCATTCAGTTACAGGCAGGATTTTACTGTCAGATGAACAGTCTAGACAGAAGATGAATTTGTGGCTTCAGTTCTTGTTAAACATATTATTTTAAAAAATACCCTTAACATCCAATTCATACTTGGTGAAAATTTAATAAACCAAACTAGGGCTTGAGTGGACTATTAGGTGTTTATAACTCAATGACATACAGTTCAAACAATGGACTCAGCTTCGAAAATAATTTCTGTTACATTATATCATTAGGCAATAGCTTTTGTGCTGAAGTTCTCATCTGAGAAAACAATCCTACCAAGCACAAGTTTTGCCCCATCTTGTACTTCTATAAACCAACCAAAACTTACAGGCAACAACATACTCTTTGTCGGTCATAGCCCAGACTGGTAGCCAACATTTTCAAACCTTGCAGACAACTTCACTGACCATTAAACATGCTCATAATGCAAGGGATCCATATAAACATGTCACCAGTTTCATGCAACACTCCAGTGTCTTGGGCACTTAATTTAGTTTAAGCCTGCATGCAATTAATGATGATGGGCTGCAGGTTTGAAAGGTACCGAAGATTCAGCTCTTAAAAGTAGTACTGGAGGTCTTTCAAATCATACCATATGGAGATCTCTTTCACAAAAGAAAAACAGCTCTTCATAAGACTTAGTGTGTGGCCCACTGTAAAATAGGCATTTCTCACTATGATGACATATTCAATCAAACATCTACAGACAGAAATACATTACTACAGTTATTAAACTTATAAGTGGGATAAAAAGAAACTCAGCTTCTACTAGTCTGACTGAAAGTCACCAAACGTTTGACTTTCCAGCTTAGCTCTTAACTGAAACTGCTGGACAAAGTTGCTCTCAACATTATTATTAGAACCACAAGGTTTCCAGAATTAACAACGTGATTTTTTTCGGCGACCACACATCTTCCTTTGTGTAGAACTGACCCGGTGACTAATAGGTGGGCAGATTTAAATGTTGCACATGCATTGAACATTACTGACAAATAACATGTCCATAGCCATGAAAAAGTCTCATTTCCCCAACTATCTGGGTACACAATATTTCGGGGAGTCGACCCGATAAACTGATTCAATTGGAGTCAATCTGAAACTAACTTACAACAGAAAGGGCATGGCTGGAATTGGACAGAAAAGATTTTCTAAAGTAGAAGTGACAAACCCCAAGATGCAAGTTTGAAAAAAAAAAATCAGAAATTGGGTCACCCCACTTGCATATCAAAAACACAATTTAAAAAGACTTTCAACCGTCAGGAGGAATTTTTAAAGTTTCATTAAGTGTGACTCCACTTGCATGAAGTTTGTCGTGTAATATTTAAAAATAAAAATTAAACTGCACACTGTGGGCATTTAAAATATTGGTGTGCAGGACCATCCTTCAGCAGCCCTGACGATTCCACAGGCACATGTGATGTACCACAAAACACAGGAGCAATAGACCATTCAATCCATCAAGTCTGTTCCACCATTCAGTGAGATTATGTCTACTCTGATAATCTTTAACTCCACTGCCTTTTCCCCATGGCCCTTAACTGCCTTACTGATGAACAAGCAATCCGTCTATCCCAGCCTTGATCACACTTTATGATCGAGCCTCTCAGCCACCTGTGATACAGATACAAGTTCACCACCTTTGTGGAAGAAACTCCTCCTCCTCCTCATCTCAGTCTGAAACACGTGACCCTTCATTCTGAGATAATGCCCTCTGGTCCTAGGGGAGACAACACTTTATCATCTGTCCTGTCAAACCCCCCCAAGAGTCTTGTATGTTTCAATAAGGTCGCTTCTTCTGCATTCTAACAAGTTCAGGGAAGGTTTATGGCCTAGTGGTTTTAATTGCTGGACTGTTCATCCAGAGGTCCAGATAATATTTTGAGGACCCAGGTTCAAATCTCGCCAAGGCAGATGGTGGAATTTGAATTCAATAAAATATCTGAAATTAAGAATCTAATGGCAGCCACAAATTGTGGGAAAACCCCATCTGGTTCACTAGTGTCCTTCAGGGCACACTTGGATTAGAGTATGTGACTCGAGAACCACAGCAATGTGGTTGACTCTTAAAATGCCCTCTGGGCAATTAGGGGCAGGCAATAAACTGCCGAGCCAGCGACACCTTCCTCATTAATGAATTTTTAAAAAAATCTCCTCCTGAAAATGGGCCCCCCCGGCCAACTTTATCTCAACTCTGTATTCTCCTAGTTAGGCAATCATTTATCCATACCACACACAAAACCATTGGCCTTCATCTTATTAAGTGGTCTAAAGGTGGTCCCTTATCAAACAACTCTGGCAATCCACCTCTTCCCCTTTATCTATCCTGCATGTTACCTCCTCAAAAAATTGGAGTAAATTAGTCAGGCATGATTCTGCCTTTCTGAGTCTGAGATCATATTATGTATTTCCAATGCTTTGTTTTTAACATGTTTATAAAGGAGTGTGACATTTTCCTGCTAACAGATATTAAGCTAACCGGCCTATTGTTACCAGTGATAATGGGAACTGCAGATCCTGGAGAATCCAAGCTAATGAAATGTGAGGCTGGATGAACACAGCAGGCCCAGCAGCATCTCAGGAGCACAAAAGCTAACGTTTCGGGCCTAGAGACTTCATCAGAGAGGCAGAGCGGCCTAATGTTACCAGATCTGTTTCCTTCCCTCTTTAAGTAAAGCTGTTAGAATAGCTATTTCCCAATCCACTGGGGCTTTCTGGAACTAAGGATTCCTGAAAAGGTTACTACCAGTGCATCCACTATCTCTTTGAATACCCTAGGATGCATTCCATCAGGTCCAGGAGACTCCAAGATAACAAAAAGTGTGAAGCTGGATGAACACAGCAGGCCCAGCAGCATCTCAGGAGCACAACAGCTGACGTTTCGGGCCTAGACCCTTCCCTCTCTGATGAAGGGTCTAGGCCCAAAACATCAGCTTTTGTGCTCCTGAGATGCTGCTTGGCCTGCTGTGTTCATCAAGCTCCACACTTTGTTATCTTGGATTCTCCAGCATCTGCAGTTCCCAATATCTCAGGTCCAGGAGACTTACTGGTCTTTTTTCCCATTTCTACCCCTCATACTTTTTATCTAGTGATAGTGTGTTTATTTCCTCCCTTCATTTTGCTCATCAAATATGGAGTAATTTTAGAATGCAATTCACGTCTTCTTCTGTGACAACGAATGCAAAGTACTTATTCAACGCTTCTGCCATTTCCAATTTTTAAACAGGCAATCTGCTTGCTCATAGACATAACAAGGTGTAGAGCTGGATGAACACAGCAGGCCAAGCAGCATCAGAGGAGCAGGAAAGATGACGTTTCGGGCCTAGACCCTGCTTCAGAAAAAGGGAGGCTCCACTCGTGCATTCCAAATACACTAGCACCAAGAGCAGCTTAGACTTATACACAGGCTTGAAGACCTTGGGGTTACTCCACTTATTTCACACCAATTTTGAGCTTTGGCTCCCTTTAGACTTAGTTGAAATTCTCTTTCTTAAAAAGAGGATTTGGAACAAAACACCGACAACAACAAAAACAAAAACTATCTTGTAGGATAGTAAAATGTGAGGCTGGATGAACACAGCAGGCCAAGCAGCATCTCAGGAGCACAAAGCTTTTGTGCTCCTGAGATGCTGCTTGGCCTGCTGTGTTCATCCAGCCTCACATTTTACTATCTTGGAATCTCCAGCATCTGCAGTTCCCATTATCTCTGATACTATCTTGTAGGAGATTCTTTGTATGATAGGTATCCTTGCCACATCAGAAACTTATTCTTGCTCAAGTTCAGTAAAGTCATGCTGTTCCTTTGCTGTCGCTGAGTCAAAATCCTGGAATTCCCTCTCTAACAGCAGAGTCAACCTACAGCTGATGGACTGCAGTGGTTCAAGGAGGCAGCTCACCACCTTCTCAAGGACAACTAGGCACAGGCAAGAAATGCTGGGCCAGTCAGCAAAGCCCACATCCCACAAAATAAATTTTCAAAAAATGCACAGAGCAGGCTTGTAAATAAAATGCTATAATGCTGCTTTTTAATAGCATCATATGTCATCTCCTGCCTTATCTAAGTACAAATGTGCACTTCAGTTTCAATACTTAAAGATACCAAGTTGATACGATACAAGACATAGGTAGAGTTAATGGTATTTGTCCCTTCCCTAGGACAAGGAATTTCAGGACTAGTGGGCACATTTTTAAGGTGAGAGGGATTAAACAAAGACATGAGGGGCAATTTTTATTTTTACACAGAGGGTTGTTCATGTGAAGAATGAATGTCCTGAGGAAGTGGTGGATGTGAGTACAATTATGATGTTTAAAAGGCATTTGGATAAGTACTTGAACGGGAAAGATTTGGAGGGAAATGGGCCAGGAGCAGGCAGGTGGGACTACTTTGGTTTGGGATTATGGTCAGCATGGACTGGTTGGACCAAAGGGTCTGCTTCTATGCTGTATGACTGTGACATGTTACACCAGGTTTTCGCCTTAAGCTGTATGAAAACTAAGACAAACAAGTGGCATCACCAATCCCTATTCCCTAGCTACTCCTTCAAATAATTAGGTCAAGTACTGATGCCTGACGAATGTACACAAATTTGAAGAAAGAATCCATTTTAGATGGTAAAGCCCAGGTTTCATTATGATTTTGCATCTCTCACAAGCTATCTATTAGCCTCCTAAAGTGGAGAGGTTAGAAAAACCATCTGCTGTTGAGAATCCATAAAGAGTACAATAACATCTAGACTTGTATTTTCCAAATGCTTCAAAATTACTCCACGAGGCGGCACTGCGTATTTCTATCAATTAGAATCCACGACAGATTCTTAAACTGTAGGGATTATAAAGTGATAAATCATGATCCTGGAAAACTGATGCCCCTGCACCACTGTCCTCCACCCCTCTTGATTCCGCTCCCCCCCACCAACTTCTTCCTGCAAGATCATTGCATCTTCCTTAGCATTTAAAGCAGTGATAGATGTTGACATTCACTTACTTATAATGTATTAAATGGCACCAGTGAAAGCTACACATCTATCAGTTTGGCTGCCAATTCTTTGGTTGCCATCTTTCTGTGGACCTTTTTGCAAGAACTCACTAACTCGTAGAGACGTAATTCAAAGTTTCTGGAGAAACCGTGACTTTGTGGAAAGGATGTTTGGAGTTCAAACCAACTGTAGGACTCCTGTTTCTGTTTTAAAAAAAAGTCATTTTTCCCCCACTGTACAGCATTTCATTTATGATATTCAATGTACACTGGAGAAAAATACCAGCTTGGCCAATCAGTATGGGAGTATTTTGTGAATGTGAAGCAAATTTGGCAATTGACAGCCCCATATTCCAAAGAGAAACATTTTATTCAAAGCTCTAAAGCTGCAGTAATTGTGAATGGATTATTGCATTTTCCATATGTAATTAAAGTGGTGATAGATGTTGGCATTCACTTACTTATAATGTATTAAAATCGGTGAGTGCCATATAAACTCATGCCAGCTGGGGCAAAGTCTGATAAAATCCAGCTTTCTGCCTTCCATTCAACTGCTCGTTTGTATTTGCTTGCTTCATTTGCTCTCTATATCCTTTTTGGAACACAGGGATTAGTCACCGGTATTAATGATACAGAAAACAAAAACAAACACATCTTTTCTTTCTGCTGTTTATTTGAAAAAAAAAGACTGCTTTGACAATTGTTGTTATTTTTCGAGGAATGCAGTGATAATCAGTTTCCTGAGAAAACTGAAAGAACCAAAGGCTTTACGAATGACCTAAGATTTTGGCACAGCCTGACAAAAGGCAACAATCAGAGACAACTACAGGTTCAGGTGCTTAATTCTTAGAAATTTGCATTACAGGTAGACAGGGTGGCTAAGAAGTCAGTTTAGCATGCTTGCTTTCATTGCTCAGACCGTTGAGTTCAGGAATTGGTACATCAAGTTGAGACTGTACAAGACGTTGGTGAGGTCTCTTTTGGAGTACTGTGCGCAGTTCTGGTCACCATGTTCTCGGAGGTATATTATTAAACTGGAGAGGGTTCAGAAGAGACTTGTTGCCAGATTGGAGGGTTTAAGGTATAAATACAGACTGGAAACACCGGACGTTTTTCACCAGAGCATACAAGGTTGAGGGGCGATCTTGTTGAAGTTTATAAAATGGTGAGGGGCACAGATAAAGGTGAATGACAGATGTCTTTCCCTCAGTCAGCCGGGGTGGTGGGGGGGGGGGGGGGGGGGTGGGTTCAACACTAGGGGGATATTTTTAAAGGTGAGAGGAGGAAGATTTTAAAAAAGACATGAGGGACAACAAAATATTCCTTCCTCCCCCAACCACCATCACTCCCCAGAGTGGTTTGTGTGTGGAATGAACTGCCAGAGAGAGGGATGGATTTGGGTACAGTTACAACATTTAAAAGATATTAGGATAAGTTTGAGTTAAGAAAATACCTGGGAGGGGTATGGGTCAAGCACAGGCAGGTAGGACTAGTTTAGTTTGGGAACATGGTTAGCGTTGACTGGTTCGACTGAAGACTCTGTTTCCATGCTGTATGACTCTATTGTATCTGTCTGACTGACAGTGCTTGTGTCTGATTCTGACTGTAAACGGATAAATAGTGTCACTTCACATGCCAGATTGTTGAGGAGTGTCAAAAAAACCAAATTATTTGCTTATTGATATTAAATGCACAATTTCTACAACCCAAAATGCTTAAAACTGGATGCCTACACATGTGTGTTGGGTGCTGAATGATAAACTTCCTAGGTGAGAAACAGGCTCACTTTTATACTTGGGAGGGTTTTTAAAAAAAGAAAATTCCTCCCACTCCTTAAACAACGTCGCTAAACCAAATCATTGTTGAAAGGATAGGAACGATTGCAAGTGACAACTTGACGCTTCACCCTCCCCACACAGCAGTACAAACTGAGGTGGATTAGACACTCACTAAATGAAGGATTGAGATTATTCCTTGGTATCAGCCACTGATTCTCCAAGGTACCATGTACTACAAGCTCACTCCATTTACCTACATAACAAACTGTCCTTTCTGAAGCAAGCTGTTCACAAGCCACGGAACTTTCTTTAAAATCTAGAAAGAGAGCCAAAATGAAAAATAAAATTGAACTGAGACAGTGTTAAAGTTATTCCCAAAAATTAATTGGAAGCTCTGCAAAAGGCTTATTTATAATCTGAAGCATCTGAAATTAGAGAACAGACATTTTTGAGAACAGCAGGAGATGAACTATTATGACCATTCTCAGAGACAGTGGTATGACTCCAGCACCAATGGGATCCATGCTCCAATGGCCTCATCCAAACTCAAATGGAGCAGTGTCATTCAAATGTGACACTTGCTGAACTTCATTAGGAGCTAGGAACAGGTGTAGGCAATTCAATCCCTCAAACCTGTTCCATCATTTAAACATGATGATAGCAAACCTCATCTCGACCTCAACTCCATTTACCTACCCGCTCGCCACAACCATCAAATAAATTTGGAGGAGAAAGAGGGAGGGAGGGAGAGAGGGGGAGAGAGAGAGAGAGAGAGAGAGAGAGAGAGAGAGAGAGAGAGAGAGAGAGAGAGAGAGAGAGAGAGAAAGAGAGAGAGAAAGAGAGAGAGAAAGAGAGAGAGAAAGAGAAAGGGTCTAGGCCCAAAACGTCAGCTTTTGTGCTCCTGAGATGCTGCTTGGCCTGCTGTGTTCATCCAGCTTCACACTTTGTTATCTTGGATTCTCCAGCATCTGCAGTTCCCATCATCACTCACACACCAGGAGAACAAGCCTTGTCTCGCTGCAATTCTTGCCTCTTCATACTCCATTCCTTTCGTAACAAAAAGGCCATTTCCCCCTCATGACCTGCAACTCGTGCAAGGTCACCCAGATCCCTCTTCATTGAGGCATTTTGAAGTTTTTCACTCAGATAACAGGTTGCATTATTATAATGTGCATGACAACCCCAAAAGTTATAGACTCGGAGGGATGGGGGAGGTGGAAATGAAAGGTATTTCAACTGATTTTGTTCACAGCACCTGAATTCTGATGCCAACGTGTAAATCTTGAACCCTTCTAATCTCTTACCGAAAGTTGGTCATACTGCACAGAATCCCCAAGTCAAAAACATCCCTCAAAGAGTCACCAAAGTAATAAATGATGTCTGCTCATACGCCACTAGCACAAGATACAGATTTCTCAAATTTACAGTCACTTCTAGTCCATAAAACAAATAACTGTGTATTCACATCAAGATTGACCAAGAATAACTACTGTCAAAACATCGGAATCCCATGTGACAGGCAGCAGACCATGATTTGTTACAGAGTGACAAAGACCGCCCTCCTCCACCCCCCCGCCCCCGCCCCCGCCGCCATGAACCAATGGATCATCTGGGGTAAGGCTCATTTGTTTTTAGGTGACAGATTCCCTGTGATGCATATGTCACCTCAACTGAGAATAATACAAATCATTTAAACTAAACTGATTTACCACGTCAATTTTTAAACAAAAAGAATTGTTCTGCAATCAATTGCGCTAACCACTGTTACATTTTGAAGTTGACAGTTTCTCTACATAAGTGATAGAAACCTGCAAAACAAGATTTGGGAAGGAATCTCAAAGAATAGTTCATGTCAGACAAATAGCACGCTTCTCCAACCTATTTGCTGCCTTCCCTGCTTCACTGTCTGAAAGCAGTCAGTAGCACGTTAGGTAGTTCAGACTGGGGTATCACCAAGTTGTTTATTCAATGACTGAAATGAAGACATTTACATGAAAATTTATGGCAAAGCACTTCAGTGTGAAGGGAATAACGAAAAAGGGGGAATCAGCATTTGTTTTTTCCTTCCTTTGATACTCAGGAAGTAGGAAGAGTAGTTCGGAGCAAGTCCACTGAACTCAATTTAGAAGGCATGTAATGTTATATTCTACAGACACAGATTGCCACACAAATGGGCTACACTATGCATTCCACATTCAGGTGATACAGTACATCATCCAGAACCTAATCCAAGTTGCAATTACATGGCAGTAAAATCTTTTCCTTCTACCCAAAAGAAATTTCTTTGAACTAAACCGCAGTGTGTTCACTTCTCTACAAAACGTTAAGCAGCACACAACTGTGGTTGGATTACACTTCGACTGGCTTTTATCCAAAAGTCAAACCACTCCAGTTACAAAAAAAAAGAGTAAAAAGAGGATCATAACAATCCTTATTCAACTTACAATAAAGCCAGTCATTTAAGCTTGCTTCAGGACGTACAAAATTAAAGTTTCCTTGACCAATTTAGGTGCAGTTAGTGCTTTTGAACTGGTTACAGCTTGCAGTAGATACGAATTTGAAATTTTTACAAATTCTCCTTTTTGGAAATAAAGCTGGTTTTGACAATTCCAATTCTCTGAATATTCATTATTTACTTCACACATGGCATCAGTGCACAATTTGATATCCTTAAAAATCTGAATTGTCAAACTAACATTTACTTAGCCCAGCTTAGTCTGCATCCTAATGAACTCTCTCAGTTGAGATCATCTGGGCTATTGCAGGATAGAGAATTATTAAGAAACATTTGTTGATATCTCCTCATAAAGATTTACTTATTATCATGTGGCTGCCTCAGTTTAAAATTGTGTAACCCAAGATTTGTAAACATCTGAGATTGATTAGCGTAAAGGGGTGGGAAAAATAGTTTTAATTTTAAACAGTGCAACTCAATAAAAGCGGAGTCCAGCCTTATAAATATGGATATCAATCCCGAGTTTCAGGACTTGAAACTTTTGCCTACATCTTTTAAACAAACTCTTTCACTAATAGGTGATGGGAGAGACAGCAGGGCCATTCACAACTTTATATGCAAGCGTTATAAATCCAACTTAAAAAAAGACAAACTCATTAACCGTGCAACAGCTAAACCATTCTCCAGCAGAAAACAAACATGTTGTTTAAAATGTACCACAAAATTAAATCTGGACACTATTAACTAAAGCAAGTTCGAAAGATGCCATTCATAATAAAATATCAGCATTAAATATGTACCATTCTAATGGAACTAGCAGGAACTCAACCAAGTTGAAGTGAACTGGTTCTGATCAGGGCTGACATCTAAATCCAAGCTTAAATGGTTTCAATCTGCCTACAGGATGTGGATTTATTTAAGATGGACCCACTGTATTGGAATCAAGGGTGTTTGAACCATTTATACTTCAAACCAATTTGTCCATTTAAATCATTGTTTTTAAACTCAAGTCATGAGATGCTCAGGGGTCTTCTGGGATCATATTTCAGTGCTCCAAATGTTTTTTAAAAAAATGACAAAGTTAGCAGCAGTTTTTGTAACATTCTTCCCTTGCAACATTTGTCATATATTTTACAAAGTAAGTTTCCAAAGATAGCACCCAAAACTTCGTGGGATAATCCCTGCCACTCATCCCACCTGCACAAAGCAAAGATTTAAACACAACTGTGTTAGTTGATATTTTTCCACATCATTGATTCTCTCCATAAAAAGAGACAGAGCGCAAATTTCGGTCCAATTGTAAGCTTGTAAGCACATGGAGCTGCTGCAAAGTGGGTTTTCAAAAAATTTAATCTTACTGCCTCAAGTTAAATTCAAACATCTCAAATCTCTACAAAAATAGCAAAGGGCTCAGTTCCTTACTTGGTTTTCCAAAATGGGAAGCTGTGAACACATTACAAGTACAGTATGTTGTAAGTGTGCCTTGCTGGCCACAAGTGTTTGGAAAAATCAAGCGGAGTGAGTGCCCAAATTTCTCAATGCACACACCCAGCAGCCAGTTATATACTCCTACAATGTGGAACCAGGCCATTTGGCCCATCAAATCCACACCAACCCTCCAAAGAGCATCCCACCCAGACCCATCTCGCTACCCCTGCATTTCCCATGGCTAATCCACCTAACCCATGCATCCCCGGACACTTAGCACGGCCAGTCCACCTAACCTGCACATCTTTGGATTGTGGGAGGAAACTGAGCACCCGGAGGAAGCCCACGCAGACAGAGGGAGAATGTGCAAACTCCACACAGACAGTCACCCGAGGGTGGAATCAAACTCAGCTCCCTGGTGCTGTAAGGTAGCAGTGCTATTTAATTATTCCTGTTTCAAAAAGCGTTCAAGTCAGAACATTTGCAGCTGTTGGCAGTGGAATAATTTTGGTTATTACGAAACAAAGTTTATACAAGCTACTGTACATTTCTCACTGGCTTAAGGCATTTCAATAGAAACCTAAATGTGGATGAGAGTGCTGGTATAATATATGGTATTTCAATGCAGATTTTGGGCAAAATAGTTGGAAATTCACAATTCTAGTTTGCTTTTGGGTACATATTTTCCAGGATGGAACAGCTAACAAAGAATAGGGCCTCAAGTGGTTTAATTCCCTGAGATAACACAGTAAGGTGCTGCACGGTGCGGTGACAAAAATCTGACCTAGTGGAGAGGAAATCACTGCTATGATACTTAACATCTCTTGGCCGTTCTTGTACAAGCTCACATGAGCAAAATAGTCAGTGGCGTAAGGTGCTTCAAAGGCAGCCTGCATTCAAGTGAGACATTTTCATAGGACAGATTTTAAAAAAAGGGAAGGAAAGCAAAAAGGCCAAACTAAAAACAGAGATAGAAAAGAAACACTGGCCTACCTGTTCTCTTCACAGATGCTGATTGAACCATGTGCTTCTCGTATTTTCTATCAATTAACAAATTTGTTCAGTCATAAAAATTGATGAAGCACAACTCCTAATTTGGCCTAACTGATAGTCACAAATCAAACCATTTCAGTGAAAAAGTCAAGACAATTTTCCCAATTAAGCTTAATTTGGCCTCCTTTAATTCTCCCTTTTAATACACCAACTTGCCTGAGCAATTCCAGTAGTGCTACTGGTTAGGAATTGCAATTGTCCATTTATCACAAGGTAAATTTGAGACCAACATGATGATTACACCGTCCACCACAGTCTACGATGGAGCAGGATGGGAAGCAGGCTCCAGCTGATGTGTTTGAAATCAGCAAATCAATTAGAAATCATTTTTGACATAGAATAGACCTAAGGGGCAGAAGGTAGTGCATTTATGGAAGGAGTTCTCAGAAAAAGTGGTGGAGGCTGGTCCAATTGCAACATTTAAAAGTCATGTGGATGGGTACATTCATTGGAAGGGATGTGGGCCAAATGCTGGCAAATGGACCTAGATTAATTTAGGATAGCTGGTCGGCACAGACCAGTTGGACCAACAGCTCTGTGACTCTAAATCAGAGATCAAAAAATCATAAACCTTCCTTGTCTATATGCCTCAGTATAAAACCACATTGCATTTGTTTAAAATCATTGCATTCACCACTAGTAATCATAAAGAAAGTGATAAAAATAATAAACAAAAGGGCAATTGAGAATTCTGAAGACGTTGCACGAGTAAACTTTAAATGCAAGCCGGGATATCAATTTCAAACAATGTGCAAACATCAGTCTTTAAAAAACAAAGTCCGCATGGTGCAAAGCCAAGGGAGAAATATACGAAGGTGAAATATACATCGAGTGTGTAGCGTATATGAGTCCACAAGAACAGGGATAATTTCAATCCGATTCCTAATACATTAAAGTCAGCAGAATCCAACAAGACCATCGGCATGCTCCCCGATTAGCAACAGATGGATGATGGTGGTTTAGTGTGAAGGTCACCATACCTCAGGTCAGGGGAGAGGTTGACAAGGAGAGTCCTACATGTAACCTCAGCTGGTGCAGGAGTTAAGGCGCAATGTAACACGAATCACCAACATTACAAACTGGCACTAACAACATCCCAAAAGACAGAACCGTTGAAAAAGATTGGCAATGGTGCACTCGAAAATTAAGACCGAAATACCGTCAAATATCAGACACTTCAATCAGATTAACAGTTGGAAGGAACATGCACAATTTTATTTTTTACCTTTGTGGAAAAAAAACCAATACAAATTTCAAAATTTCAGCCAAATGTTTTACCCTCACTAGGTGTTTAAAATTGGAATTTCAATCTTGAGAAAATGTTTACATTAATAATGTACACAATAGAAGCAAGGGCCAGTTGGCAAAGGTTGAGTGCCTTTTAAAAAAATATGGCACGCATATGATCCGGTTTCAGTTTGTGTTTTTAGAGGATACCAGAGGAGGGTCTAGAATTGGACTCTGTTCACAGGGCACAGGAGGAACGTAGAAATAAAAGATACAGGTCCATTTGTTTTTGTTAGCCACCTATAGCCTGCAGGATAAGTAGAGTACCAAAATTACAACTTCAACTTTTTGTAATCCCAAAAATAATTCTATGGTTATATGAAAATTTTTAAAAAGTAAGAATAAAAATCAGATTTCTGAGAAGCTGCTTGCTTGACATGCGTTTTGACTAACTGAAAGGTTTGATGGAGGCTGACATCTAATATATGTCTAGGCAGGGTCAGGACTATTACTAAATGATTCTGCAAGAAAAGGATTAGGATTGGATACAAGTGATTGTTAATGCTGAATATCTTGCTAAATCTCCAGTAACTGAATCACCACTGAATGCCGCAATTACCTCGATTACACCTTCCTGCAAAACTTCTATCCCGTACTCTCAGTTCCTCTCCCTCTGCTGCATCTGCTCCCAGCACGAGACGTTCTACTGCAGGACTTACCAGATATCCTCCTAATTTAGAGGCTTTAATTCCCCCTCCTCTGTTATTAAGGGTGCCTTCAAATGCATCTTCCCTATTTCCAGTGCTTTAACCCTCATATCTCCTCCCATCAACATGGAGGAAAGTCTCTTTGGTCCTCACGTATCACCCCACGAACCTCCAAGTACAACGCATCATCCGCAGACATTTCCAACATCTGCAAGCAGACTCCACCAACAAAGAGATAATTTTCCTCCCCACACCTGTCTGCTTGCTGAAGGGACCATTCACTCTGCGACTCCTTCATCGGCTCCACATTTCCCAGCAAGCTCTCCACCACAGCTGGTACCTTTCGCTGCAACCACAGAAAGTGCTACACTGGCCCTACAACTTCCTCCTCACCTCCATCCAAGGCCCAAAACAATCCTTCCAGAGATTCACCTACACTTCATCCCACCTACCCACCCCCTTCCCCTTCCCCTTTATTCCTGGGCTCCTCCCCACCTCGTTCCCCTCTACCTCCACTCCTGACGAAGGGGTTCGGCCTGACACGTTGATTCTCCTGCTCCTTGGATGCTATCCGACCAGGTGTCCTTCTCCAACTCCACATTTATTGCCTCTAGCTTCCAGCGTCTGCAGTACGTGCTGTCTCCAACTCAGCATTTAGGGTCTCTTCACCATTGGAATTCATGGGTGAGCTACTGAAGATGTTAGCAAGTTTGGACTATGTCCTACCATACCCCTCCCACCCACAGCTTCCAAAAGGCAGTACGGCAGTTAAGGTTGAAAATACATCTTCACTTCAAGAGAGCAAAGAAAGCAAAAAAAAAATCAGCAGGCAGGACAAAATTGAACACTGTTTATGCAAGGTCAGTTCTACATTGGTAATCTCTCAAACCAAGGACACCTGTCTAAATGGAGTCTGTTACTGCTTTCACAGGTTTCAGAAAGCATCTGCCACAAACAGGAACGCCAGCCCCAATTGGGAGTTATAAAGATCACAGAGTTGAGGGAGAGGGAGACGGAGAGGGAGACTGTTGGCTCTTTTGTAGTGAACAATTTGTTAGTTCCCATTTGGTTAAAAAGTACGTCAGCAAGTTTGGTGCTTTTTCAGATGCACGTACACAGCAGCTTAAAATCCAGTCCAACTGGGGTCTAAGCAACACAACTACACTGCTAAATATGTTGCAGATTAACACGTTGCTTTGTTTGCACTGATGCTTCACAATTTAAAAAAAGTACACTGCTGAGTCAAACAAGTTCTATTAAAAAGGAAATCCATTTTGTTTACTCTGGCGAGCGAAGCACAGAAAAAAATCAAAAACTTGAGAACAAAAAGCAGACAGAATCATGTAATTCCAACAGAAAGCACAGTTATTGTCCCTCGTCCCACGAGCTTTCCAGGAGGCAACTTCACCAGCTGGGCTGCTTACAGGAAGGACAGGACCTGCATTCTTCTTGAGATTTTCCTTTTTTTAAAAAAGAAAAGGAAGTGTTCAGCCTCTTGAAGGAATTAATACAGTTAGCAATGTAATATTCAAGAGCTGACAACACATGGGACTGGCATTCAAGCTAAGAGATTTTTTTTTTAAAATCCAAAATCACAGCCACTGGGGTACAGAGGGAGAAAGAAAGAAATGCCCAGTACGTGCACATGCAGGAATTTTACAGGTAACAGGGAGCTCCAACCAAACAGGATAATTCCAAGTCTAAACTACCACTGTAGGAACACAGTAGGTAACTACAACCTGACAGCTACTTGCAAAAATAACGGATTCTCAAGGCTCAGCAGTAACTCCATTCTTCTGCAGCATTTTATGGCCCTAAAAGATGGCAAAAACATCTTTAAAAGCCAACTTAGACCCACGAGCTCTTGTAGATCGCAAATATTTATTTGAAACAACCAGTTACCTGAATGCAAATTCAAATGAGTTTGCCAAAAAAAGCCTAACATTTTTGCTGGTATAAAATAGCATGAATGTTTTACTCCCAGTATTCAGCTACATAAAACGCAATTGAAAGGAAAGCTACAATAAGCTTGAAGTAGCAAAGGAATGTTTGTTTTCATACGTAAATCTGAAACTACTTTATCACTGAAACTGTTGCGTCAATGATCAGTGGCTTTTGTACTCCAGATGTTCACTGTCCTACAAAGCAGGAGAGCAATGCTACAAGAATAAAGTAAGTAATCTGCAACAGCTCACAATTTAAGGAGGAAGTGACCCAGCAGCAGACAGCCTTATTAACTATGCTTCAATAAACTACTTCCTGAGAAGTCTTTTCATTGAGAAAACCATATAAGAATTTGCATTTATGGTGCAGTTCCTGTTTACATGTTATTTCCAGTTCCCTTGCTTCTCCCATTTCTTTTTCAGCTCCCCGCTAACAGCACCAACCTGTCACTTCAAAGCTGTCCTTTGTCCTCTACCTATAGAAGTTAGGTATGATTTCTGGCAAGTCATAAAACAATTACTGGCAAATTCTTGGATTCTCTTTGATTTTTAAAGCCTGCCTTGAGGTTCAAAGCAATTGGGGGAGCTCTTCCCTCAACATATTATCCTGGGTAGACCAATTCTTTTAACATGAATTTGACAGATTTAAAGATAATGCTTTCTTGAGTTAGTATACTTTAGAATTCAAGGCTGAGCATGAAGATGCCAGAAGATTCAGCAATGGTGTCTAGTATACATCTATTCATTGCATAAGCTTCCAAAAACATATTCATTCCCAATGCATAAAGCAATTTACCATTCAAACCAAAAATAGAGAGTAATGTTAAATACAAGTGACACAGAAAAAAATCTTTCCAAAAGAACTTGAAGGTCCTTTCATTTTCAGCAGCAAGAAAGAAGGCATGTTTAGTGCTTTTGCAGATGACAACAAAAATTAGTGGTGTTAATAACATTCTTCACTGTTGACTAAGTTAACAAAGGGATCTTGATCAACTGGGTCGATGGGCTGAGGAGTAGCAGATGACTAATTAAAAATAGCCATTGCTAACAAGTTCTGTTTGAGTACTGAAGAATGTAAATTACAGAAGCAAATTTGCGTTCCATAACCACAGATAATTGTTTTGTCACTTATGCTGCATTGGAAGTAATGAAAATCCATTGCTTAAATTTCAACTGAAAAAGTAACAAATTTTGGCCTTAAGCTATGTCAAACCAGCTCAATGTGAGCACTTGTAAAGGCTTGCCTTATAAACTGTTCACTGTAACAAAACTCTCAGCATTCCACATTATTCAAACTACTGAGGTGAGTTTGCCCCTCAGGTACACTAGGCTATATTTGTCATCTCAATCAGTTATTTACTTTGGGGGTGGGGGAAGAAAAAAAGAGGGAAAAACAAGATTAAAAATGAGGCTGCACAAATGCTGTTCTCAAAAAACAAGAGTCCCATTTTATTTTTGGAGCTGCATCACAAAGCCAGGAAGAGAAATGTTTCATGTTTGAGTACATACGGATGACTTCAAGTTGACAGATGGTAAAATGTAGAAGACCATGGAGCACAGCATTGAAATAGTTGAGCTCGGAGGTAAAAAAGGGATGAATGAGGGTCTCAGCAGCAGCTACTTGGAGATAGGGACAGGCTCCAATGAGATGACAGGGGTAGACACATGTGGCCCGAGGGATGGCACATGTAAGATTAGGAGCTCCTTTCAGGATCAAAGGCGACACCAACTTGTGAACAGCCTGGCTAAAACCCAGTTAGTTACAGAATGGAGGGATTGAAGTGGTAGTTGAAAAACGAAGCCTGGAGCAGGGACTCGAAGCAATGGTTTTAAGAGGGTGATGGGGGTGGTGAAGGATTGTTTTTCAGACTGGAGGCCTTAGCATAATTCCACAGGGATCGGTGCTGGGCCCACCTTAGTTTGTCATTTATATAAACGATTTAGATGAAAATTTAGGAGGCATGGTTAGTAAGTTTGTAGATGACACCAAAACTGATGGCAGAGTGGGCAGTGAAGAATGTTACCCAAGATAACAAAAGGGTTTTGATCGATTGTGCCAATAAGCTGAGAAGTGGCAGGTCGAGTTTAATTTGAATAAATGCAAGGTATTGCATTTGCTAAAACAAACAAGTGCAAGACTTATAGTCAATAGTAGGGCTCTGGACAGTGTTGCAGAACAGACAGACCTCAGGGGTCAGGTACATAGCTCTTTGAAATTTGTGTCACAGGTAGACATGGTAGTTAAGGCGTTAGCTCACTTGCCTTCATTGCTCAGACCACTGAGTACAGGTGTTGGGACTATCATGTTGAGTCTATACAGGACACCGTGAGGCCATGTTTGGTTACCGTGTGCAGCGATTGTGGCAAGATCAGTCAACTCGACCTCGTGGAATACGAGTTCCCTGATTGGACCAGATTAACAGTCCCAATCAGGAAGCCCTAGCTGACAGGTAAAAACAGGAACATCAGAGATTCTGATGCTCTGGGTGCTGACTCTGACGAAGCTGTGCCAGACTCAAGGACTTGCCATGTGTAAACTAAGGATGATTCAGTGACTGGATATTGGTCCCTGTGCAGCTATTTCACCATGCAAATTCTGGTCACCCTGCTATATTAAATTGGAGAGTTCAGAAAGATTTACCAGGATGTTGCCAGGAATGTAGAATTTGAGTTATAAGGAGAGGCTGGATAGTCTGGGACTCTCTTCACTGGAGCAGGGGAGGTCGAGGAGTGACTTATAGAGGTTCATAAAATCATGAGGGACGTGGACAGAGTAAATAACAAAAGATCTTTTCCTTCGGATGTTGTAAAAACTCGAGGGCATACTTTTCAGCTCAGAGGAGAAAGATTTAAATGGAGCTGAGCAGCAACTATTTGCTCACAGAGGGTGGTGTGTAATGTGGAATGTACTGCCAAAGAAAGTGGAATGTACGGATACACTTACAATGTTTCAAAGACATTTGGACAGGTACATGAATAGGAAAGTTTTGGAGGAATACAGGCCAAACACAGGTAAGTCAGATTAGTGATAATGGGAACTGCAGATGCTGTAGAATCCAAGATAAGTCTTAGTTGGGGAAATTTGGTCAGCATGGACCAGAAGGTTGGATCAGAAGGGTGAGGCTTCCGTGCTGTATAATTCTATGACTATTACAGAAGCAGTGTACATGCACATACGTGCTTGCCTGAAGACAGAGAAATATGGAAAAAAAATACAGATTTCCAGTTTCTTTTTCCAATTAAGTCAATTAAAACAGTTCTAATGTTATTTTTCATTTGGAACAATTGTTTATGTATGGGTCATTATTTGAACTCAAGTGAAAAAAAATTAAGAGATCTAAATTAAAGGAAAACAGAAAGACTTCCACATTTATGTAGTGCCTAATGTGACCAATCTTCTCAATGCATTTTACAGTCAAAGTACTTAGAAATCTATCGATTAGAACAGCGGCCCATTTGGCCCCTGAAGTTTGCTCCATCATTTACTAAGATCACAGCTGGCCAGTTTCAGAGATAGCGGGAACTGCCAATGCTGGAGAATCTGAGACAACAAGGTGTAGAGCTGGACGAACACAGCAGACCAAGCAGCATCAGAGGAGCACAAAAGCTGATGTTGAGTCTGGACCCTTCTTCTGAACAACGGTTCAGACCCCAAATGTCAGCTTTCCTGCTCGGCCTGCTGTGTTCATCCAGCTCTACACCTTGTTACCTTCGGTCAGTTTCAAATTCCACATACCCATCTGTCAGCCTTGGATTCCCTTGTTTACAATCTACTTCTGCCTTAAAAAAAAATTCAGCGTACTTTTAAAGCATTCTCACTGCTAAAATGCAGGAGGCCTGGCAGCCCAACTCATACGCAGTAAAGTTCCACAAGGAGCATATGATAATGACCTGATTGTCTTCCCTTGACCAAAATGACAAAAAAATGCATTAGAACAACATGCAACGTAACAGAGCAGATAGGTTTCTGTTCAATGAGAGGTGTGAACTGTCTGACTTGGAACTTTTTTCCAATGAATGCTGGTACCATGGATCATGCATTTTAAGAGCTTGCCCTTTTGGAACACCTTTAATTGCCTGGCAAATCAGTTCTTGAGAGGTGCAGTCACTGTTGTTATATAAGCCAACAGCAGCTAATTTATTCATAGCAAGATTCCATTAATCACCATAACTGAAGCGACTTTTCCTGGTGATGTCACTGAGGAAGAAAAGTTCACATAGAAATCAAGAGACATTTATGATGCAAATATTGTCAAGCTAAACCATTACTTTCAATTGAACTTGTAGGAAAAACTTTAACATCATAATACATTCAAAAACTAAAAGGTACCAATATCAACTTTATAGAACCATGATCCTGACGGTGTACAGATCTAGCAGTAGGATTTGAACTTGCAACTTGCCAATTCACCAGCAAGAGTGCCATCATCTAAGTCCACCTAATGAAGGAGCAGGGCTCTGAAAGCTTCAGATTTCAAATAAACCCATTGGACCATTACCTGTTGTGCTGCGACTTCTGAGCTTGTTCACCCCAGGCCAACACTGCCACCTCCACATCATTCCTACCATGTGGCAGCTAGAATATGGTGCAACACTCCAATGAAGATCAAACCAATGGCTTATCAAGTGTTCAGCATAGTTTTCTTGCTTTTTTACTCTATGCTCCTATTTATAGAGCCGAGGATCCTACATGCCATGCGAAGTGCTTTCTCAATCTGCCCTACCATCTTCAATCATTTATGTATATAGCCCATCTACAAGTACCTCTGTACCTGCACAGCTCTTTCAGAACTCTATCAATTCATAATGCTTCTCCTTGTTCTTCCCACCTCAACAATGGACACCTTTCTGCATTAAATTTCATCTGCCGATGTCTTTTTATTCCACCATCCTATCCACATCGCTTGATGTTAATCCTCCACAGTGTACAGTGCTTTCAAGTTTTGTTGTCCAAAAGTTTTGAAATAGGCTTGAATGCTTCTGAGCCTTGGTCATTAATGCAGGTGAAGTAAAACAGTGAGGCCTAACACTGACTGCTGGAGCACCTGTCCTCTGAATACACATCAGATCATCCAAGTGTACCCCAGATTCAGTACTGGTTGTGGTGTTAAACATATACACAGCCCACTGAAACTTGGTGATGTCACCTCTAGGTATCACAGTGGGAGCCTGATAATCAATAGCAACCTTGAAATCAGTTAGACACAAATCCACAATAGGACGCCATGCCTGGTTTTAATTTTAGCATAAACTGCGTTGGTGATGTTGTGTGAAAAGACAAATGGGGTTGGCGAGGGATGGAGAAAGACAACAGCAGGTCATCAATTTGAAGTAGTAAGGAGTGTTTCAATCAAGAAACAATTGTTCAAACTTACTCCAATTCTGGTCGCATAGCTATCTTTGTACCCATATTGCCACTTTCCCTTTCCAAAATTCAAGCCCCCTGGAATGCAGGTACCAAAAAGACATTTGCTAACAAACCTGTTTAGAAGAACGCATACACGCTACTCACTTTTAGTTCACGAAAAACCTTAAATTAGCTGAACATGACGACTTGCCCTCAACAACCTGGTGCTCATTTTGCTAGATTAATTTGCATTTGAGCAAGGAAGGTAGATAGATTTTGATAAAACAGGTTAGTCGGAAAAAGATGATGTGAACAAAACTCAAAAGTCTAAAAGAAACAGAAACAAAAAGTAGAATTTGGCTAGAATGAGTTACAGTAATCAGGCAGGACATTACAGTATTTTACAAGCTGACATATTCACATGCCAACCCAGCCAAGCAATATCCTTGCAAAGCAATTCCAAAATGCAAGATCATTTCTCCCATTAATGCTCACAGAATCTGCTGCAAACGGTCCCCACATGTTACAGTGTGCCATCTCTGTTCGCAAACTGTACCCCCTTGTCTAGTAAGAGCATCAAATATTACGGTTATTACAAACATGTAGTTCTATGATGTGTCCGAATTATGCTTTTGGGGTGTGTGGGAAATGGACAGAGGAGGTGGCGGCCGTGGCAAAGAAAAGGAGCAAGACAAAAGACTAGTTGAGAAATAAATTGGGCAGCTGACTGAATATGGATCCAGAGGTGGAATTCTGAGAAAGCTCTGAAGCGTAGCAACCCAAAAGGGGCATAAAGAGAGGCTCTCCATATCTGGGCGTGATGGCTAGAAGCTTCAACTATAAACCATAATTTTCTTGGTTACACTCCTTCAATGTTATTTTTTCCATTTGACAAAGGATTAATGTAGAAGCAAAGCAAACTAAGACACTCCAGGCCCAAGCGGACTACAAATCAACTTTAATAGTGGTAACATCAGGTAGCTTCAGAAATCTTTTAAGTTAGACGATGCTCAAAAAAGCAAATGTTACATCGGAATTGAACATCTCGGGTTTTTAGAACTAATTCAGTGAGATCCTGAAGGGCCAATAAAAAGGACTTCACTCGGATGGGGGGAGTAACAATTTGTGTGTATTTGTCCAGTTCTTTTTGGAAACAACAACTTGAGGGTGTCACCAGAAAACTGTTCTGTGCAGATTCCCCTTCTCTGGCCTGACACGGTTCAGAAGCGGCAAGGATATTTTACATGAATGACAGCTTGTGATCAGATTCACAAACACCTTATTGGGACAGGAAAAAGAAGATGCCTTTTCAGGCAGGATGCCTGAATATTGTCAGCTTGATTAAAGAAGTACATACATTCTCTTCCAGGAATGACAAAAGCACCCAAATGAACATGCAACCTCCTTCCCAAAGTTTTCAATTTATAAACACAGAGAAGAATGGTGGAGCGCTAACATTTAAAGCTTCTTTTGAAATAACACACCACATTCTTTTTCCACCTACAATCGCATGGCACAATTAGTAGATCTTGCTATAAAATTTCATTCATTGCCTGCTCCAATTCTTACAATGCGCAAGTAAAATTAATCCAACTAAGTAAAGTTATATTTGATTTTCTTCAAGCAATAATCTGCGTAAGATAAATATCACATACAGGTCAAGCATTACGTAAATTCATATGGGAAGACTTCAGGTGTGGAATAGACTGCCATCTAGTTGCAGTGTAAATTTTAATAAAAGATGAGCCTGAATTCAGTCAGAGTTGAAAGTTTAGTACAAAGAAGGAGAACACAATTTTCATTTCTTTCTTTCTTCATTTTTCAGTGCCAGCGAGTGAGTAATGATTACTAGCCCCCCACCCCACCCCACCCCACCCCACCCTCCCCACCGCCGCCCCCACAGTTGTCACTTGGAGCTGTTCAATGCACAAAGCACATTTTGACAGTTATGGAAATCATGGTTTACTAGGCAGCGCAATATAACAACGCAAACGAAAGCAAAATACAGAGGGTGTTGGGTGCTACCCCACATTGGCCTTGGATCCTCTCTCCATACATGCAGAGGTTCCCCAACACTCTTTTATAACTGTTCAGAAAGCTAACAAAATATTGCATCTTTTGCCTACCTCAGGCTTCTGAAAAATATTTCAGCGTGCCAGAAGTTTTGATGTTTGCATCCTATTAATGATACTTCCTCAGTCTCAGCATAAACATGTTGTCAACAGCCAGGCTGAATCTACGTGCATCCATTTCTTCCCCCCTCTCAGTTCTACCATGCTGCTTCAGAACAATCTTAAGATGAGCATTTTAAAATCAGGTGGCAGTTATAATACCTCAGTTACAAACTCAATCCATTTAAATTTCACTGGAACAAACCATTATAGAGACATCAAGTTTCTTTTAGAAAGATGATAAAAAGGTGCAGTTATAGACAAGTACACTGGTCAAGGAACTGGAGGACATTCTCTCCCATGTAAGGTTCGGAACTATCTTCCATTACAAATTAATATCAGTGATACGTGTAAGAATTTCAACACTGCAGACTGTATTTTGAAATTCTTGTCTCCAGAGAATGATCTACTAGGCATCTGGGGCTGCATTTTGCTTAAGCTGGGTCCACTTTGTCCTAGTATAGTCTACTCAAACAGAAAACATTCCATGTGTAGTTGGCATTTCTCATTGTAACTAGAAAGGTTAGAGAGCTTACAGAGTCTGGTGAAAATCCATAAGTTTTCTTTGCATTTATGGAACACTACACTAGTGTGCCTATAAAAAGACACAAGAGAAGAGAGTGATCATTCAAAATGAAAGCATTAACAGTACATCCTTCAGATTAGCTTCAAATCTCAACCAAGTACTACTTGAGAAACCAAAAGGCAAAATCATAAAGAACGGGAAGCTGGAACAAAAAGACAGAAAAATGCTGGAAACACTCATCATCGCTGGTTAACATTTTAACCGTATGTCCTTCTTAAAAGGTAGACTGACATCCAAATCATTTGTTCTTTCTACAGACGTAGACTTGGTCAGTTACTGGAATTTTTTGGTTTTTGTTTCTTGTTTCAAACATCTTAACTTGCTAAATCTAGCACACCACAGAAATAAACACTCCTGAATTCAAATCTAAAGTGAATATTTTACTGGTAATTCCTCAAAATAAAAAAGGCCGTAATATGCAGGAAATAAACCACATCAGGGGGTCTCTAAAGAGTACAATAAGATACAGAAATCCAAACATGCTTTTTCAAACTTGTAGAAAGCTACAAGTCTGTCAGACAACACAAACAAATGAGTGCAGGAAAGTGGGACTAATTTAGTAATGGTATATTTTTGGTAGTACACAGACTTGATGGGTCAAAGAGCCTCTTCTTTACTGTATGAGTCTGTAACACATTGTAGCACTAGAGTTTGAACACGTCCACAACTTCCCAAGGAGCACTGAAATCCAAAGGTTTAGCACATAATTTCCTGCCAGTGCACCAGAACTTGATACAGTTTGGCCTATACCTACTCTCCAGATCCTGTGGAAAATGATCAACTTAAATATCTCAATCTCCTTCCTGCCAATCACAAGGCTAAAGTTTTTCTGACATTGGAATACAATTGTTTCTGGTCACAACTGAACTGTGCCTTTAATTCTGAGGGACAAACCTAAAAATGATCATAACCAGTTAATCAGCATTCTTAATTTGAGGTTATGTATTTCAAGCATTTGGCGTTTGTAATAAAGTCTGAGTTTCAAAGAACAAAGCAATTTAAGCAGTTCTAAAACACTAACTACTATTATTTAATTTGATTTTTTTAAAAAAGGCATGTTATTGTGCTTATCAGATAGATCCTATTGTCAAAAGGAACCTAACATGATGAAGAAGTCACATAAAGGCAGTATTCTTAGGTTTGATCTTAAAAATTTGACTCACTTCCAGGTCCGTGTTATGAATCAACAAATGATACATTTTAGCAGATCAGCTTTGAATGTAGAAGAGAATAAGCAACTTCAAAATTTACATAATAGCACAAACAAGATGAACTTGATATACAGCCTTGCCATGAAATAGAAACCAAAATTCATCATATGTTTGGCAGCTTCAAGTTAAGCTTGAAACACTCCCTCTTACTCAATTACAGTTAGAAGAAAAAAATCCCAGTTAAGAGAGCCATCTCATAAAAGTAAAATCTTAAGCAACAAAATTGCTGGTGAGGTTGGAAAGCCCTTTGTTCAACATTATGAGACCGGCATTTCTATTCACTATATTCTGCAAAGATTTCATGCCCTTTTTTCTATTTAAAATGTTATTTCTTCAATGTCAGCTGGAATTTCTCTAAAATACAGATACTTATCATAAGGAAATTTGGAGATACGTTCCGGGTTGGTAGCTAGCATTTGTCAGAAGTACTCGTCAGAAAGTTCAGTTCTATCAGGGTCATTACGGATCTTTCAGACAAAACGCTAAGTCTACCTCTTCAGGGAGACACAAATTTCCCTGTGCGCCTTTTCAAAGGGCAGCAAGCAAGTTCTTCTGGTGACTTGGCCAAAAACAAAACATGACACATTTAAACCGCTCATATAGAATGCAGAATGAGAATTTAGACAACAGTACAATCAAGATGAACTCTACCTGCAGTTTTGCACCCCTCCCCGCAAAAAAACAAAGCTCAAACATTTCGCAGCCAGAAGTTCCAAGGTTGAAAAGCTCTCTCTTTCTCCCTTAACTAATGCTATCCAAACAGATGCCTACATTGTTAAACAAGTAAATGCAGTAATTAATGACTACTCTTCCAAATTAATTCAGCGACTGAGTGGCACTTCAGATCCTCAGTAGACATCAGGTGCTACAAATAATAATTTGTTTGTTCTTCTTACAGTAACACTTATGTTGACTACTGTATCCAATTACAGCAGTGTTTATTTGAAAGATTCTAGTATCATTAATAGCGCTTACTGTGCAAAGTGCTACATATGTGGAAGCTTCAGGCAACTTGAGACATTTGAAAGAAAATATTTAGTTTTTTTTAAATGAATGGCAATTCTGTGCAAAATGGATTGTAACAAAAAATGGCTCAAAATATGTTGTTTCTATATTATACACACAAGCTGGTGAGTCTTCAGAGGTGACATTCACTCAGACAAAGAACATACTGTTTAACTGTACAGACATCTGAAGATCTTTGCCTTTTCTAGTACATCACTCTCTCTTCCTCACTTTCCCCAAAAGCAATTTTCTCCTGATCTTTCCCTCTTTCAACAGAATGTTTCACTCTCTGCATGTTGTCACTCTGCACTTGATGTCCCTATCCCCAGGAGTCTATTGCTCTTTCCCTTTCAGAAGGCTGCACTGTACAAATGACCTTCTGCCCCGGTCACAAAGTCAGTCTTGTCCTTACTATCAGTTTATAATTTCCCTGATATAAAGAAAATCCAGAGGTTTTCACCAAAAATAAGCCTGTGCATGTTGCTGCTATTGCTCTTAATATATAGCACACATCCTTCCATAAATATTGGAGCCCCAGCTCCAAATCCCATATGCTGTTGCATATTTCCACTTCTGTTTCTTCTCAAAAATCCATATCCACAATTTGTTACCTGATGATTCAATTACTAAAACAATTTCATCTTCACTTTTTCAGATCCTCCCTATAAACACTTCAACTGGGCGGGGGGGGGGGGGGGGGGGAAGCAAAACTTGACCATCCTCATGAAGTTCAGCAACACCCATCATTATTGTTTGTCAACCTTCATTCATTCATTCATTCATTCAACTCAGCAGGCATTAGATTCTACACTTCCTGTCCTCCTCACAAAACCTTCATGGTTGTACCCCATCATACCTCTGCAGGTTATGTTCCAGTCATAACTTAGAGTCCCACTTTCTTCTAATGTCCAAGCCTTGCAGCTCCCTGCCGACAAACACATTTAACTCACTGCTTCTTAACTCACCTAAAAAAAACTTTTCCTTCACCAATCTAGAGCTGGTCAATTCAGTTTCTGATCGTGCCTTAGGCCTACAAATGAGGTATTCTAAAAATGCAAGTTATTGCAAATTCAGGCATCCACACATTATTTTTTGAAGAGCTACTACTGCCACAGCCTGCATACGTAATTGGTTAGCATACAAATTGCTTTGCCTGTCACTTTGAATTTTATAGGCTCAAACACAGCAACTACACTCGCTTGATGTGACATAATTATATCACGTGTTATTTATCAAAAGTATACAACACCAGAGGTCCTTTGACAAGTTTGAAAGGAGTTGAGTTACCATAACAAACAAGAATGAATGTAGAGCTATCTGTCTCAGATTTACGACACTATTGTATTCCTCTGAAGACCTCAGAATCAATTGATAATTAATCAAGCATAGCTACAATCTAATTTAACTAACATGGAATGTTAAGTTCCACGTTTCATAAAATGAATGAATGAAATGAATAAATCTCTCAGGCCTTCTAATCTCTTCCTGATACCTTGACCCATTACAATTCCTCCTTTCTTCATAAAGTGCATACACAAATTGAGAAGCATGCGAAGTTAGCTAAACAGAGTGGCAAACAGTTGACTCCAAAAAAAGAGAGTTCCTGGTTTACTTACAATAAATGATGTGACTGAGCTACAGTCTGAATTCCCAACTAATCCAAAAATTGTCAGAAAGACATGCAGAAAAACACTTTAAATTTGTGGAACAGCCATTTCCCATCCAGTTAGGGACATTAAGTTAAATTAACAATTCCAGACCTCAAGGACAACAGAACATGAAAGATGGGTTTTAAAAACTGCCTACATGGGCGAAATCAACAGATACAGTACAGATACTAAATGGACACTTAAAGGAAATAAACTGCGAGGGATTAAGTGCAGGGTATGGGATTTACTGGATTGAGCTAGATAGCCAACAAGAGTCAATGGGCCAACTGGCCTACTTTTGTGCCCTTAAGACTCCATCATAAATAATAACACAACTTATAAAATATATGTGATCGGCTTAATTGAGAAGAAGACATCAAGATATGATTAAGACGACACTCTCCGCCCAGAAAGGTGCGCCAAATTTTCACAGCAGTTCACTGAGAGCATACCAAAATACTATGTGGTTAAAGATAGCTTCGGCATTAGCAAAAGATCAAGGCGGCTTTTTCTGCATTTGGCTCGGTGAACCCAATCTCCTTATCGCTGCGTACAGCAGCAACCAGCCGGGACTGCGGCCAGCACATCTCCACAAACTAACACACAGTTAGCACAATTCCACTGACACCTCTCTCTCTCTCTCTCTCTCACACACACACACACACACACACACTAAACAAAGCCTTTCTGAGTTTTGCATTCACAAGCACTAAGCTGAAATCACACCATTGTCAACAACACACTGACCCGCTCACCTGTACCACAGCTTGGAAGAAGAGGGATCACCAGCCCAGCTCTAAACTTTAACTCGCGGGTTCAAAAAACAAAATTCAATGACATACTAAAGTCCATCAGATCCTGAGAACATCTCAGACAACTCCCCATCGTGTTTTCTTCAAAATGACACTTCTACGAAGCTTGGCAAAGAGTTCCCCAATCTGATTAGGGGGCTTTCCTTTCAGATGCCTAGAAATATGCGAGATATTTTCAGATTTGCCTGCAAGTTCTGGGATTTCACACCTACAAATTCGGGATTTGCAGGCAAGCGTTCTTTTAAATGCAGCGTCCCCGTCCTTTCCCGCTAATATTTTGTTCGTCAATATCTCACTTGGTACAATTTTAAACACGTTTCCGACTGTAAGTGGGTGTTTCTTGAAACCATGAAACCGACGAGCCAGAGGAAAATTGTGAATGATTATTGCCTGTATACGGTAAATAAACTAACTTCCTGATATTTAATTTTGTTAAAAAATGCCCAGGCATAATCCTAGGTGTCAAATAAAAAGTGGAATCATAGTACAGAACGGTAGCAAACACGGAGAGTAATACTTTCCGCTGCTACTCTCTACGGCGCAGACTGTGTTACAGTAACATAAGCAACTTCAAATCTAACAATCGATGCTGTAAAAAGCTACACAGAAGTTCGCTATTTCAAATTTTGCCAGTTCGGTTGCGGGCAGATCGACACCCAATAATATGAAGCTCAAAGCAAAGGCAAAAGATCACGACAGCACTACAGTGACTCACGAGTAGAATAATACCGTGGAAGCTTGCAAATACCTTGCTTCTATTGTTTTAGAAAGCCCGACGGACACTTTGAAAACACCTGAGTTGAAAAATGAACGCAGTAAGGTTATGACCCGCAGCGGCAAAAAAAACCACACACATTAACAGAATACAGCTTTGGAAAAAAAGAGCAAGAAAATACATTTTGTCCCATTGCTGAATTCTTACCCCGCTTAGGTCTGGGGAAGCTGTCGTGCAAGTGAAAGACGACTTTCTCCACAAAGTGCTGAATATTGCTGTGCTCCGGACCCCTGACAAAGACCATCCAGTCGTGGGTGAAACCCTCAATCGTGGGTTTTTTCCGAACCTGGGCCCGATGGCCTAGCTCCAGTTTAACCTGAACAGCGGCACACTGAGACAGAGAGGGACAGCGCATTAGACCGGGGCAGGCAAACACCGCCAGGGGGAAGAGAAAGACGCACAGGCGGGGATGGGGGGGGGGGGGGGGACTCACGAACATCTCCCTCTCCCCTTCCCCTTTGCCTTGCAATAATGCCAACATTAAAAACAAAGGGTAGGATGGGGGGGGGTTAAAATTCCACGCAAGGTAAGGAAAAAAGAACACACCACCTCCCCCCACCACCTCCCCGCAGGATTCCCAGCCTGTCAGTTGCTATGGGCTAGTAGAGAAACTGTGGAGCTGCGGTCTACTTACCGAAGCGGCCATCCTCTCTCTCTCTCTCTCTCTCACACTCACACACACACACACACACACTCACAGAGAGAGATAGACAGGCCTCAGGGGCAAGTGATGCAAAGTGGGGAGTTGCTTTGGGTGTTAGATTTGAGACTGCAGGCCCCACCGATGGCGGACATTGTACACAGACTCATGCACACTCTCTGTCTGTCTGTCTGTCTCTCTCTATGTGTGTGTATGTGTGTGTGTCTATCTTTCTGTCTCTCTCTCTCTCTCTTATGACTGACTGGGAAACAGTCCAGCCCTGAGCATGCGCTTTCTGTTTCTTTCTCTCAGAACGTCTGAGCACCTTCTACACAGGCGACAGTCTCCCAATAGGGGAGAGGAAGAGCCCAATGCACACATATATAAGGGGGAAGTTAAAAAAAGCAGATAGTGCACAGGTACGACAAATACTCATGTATTGAAAGGCAGACACACGCTTCCCCCCACTCCTCCCCTATTCTCTCTCCAGATGCCGAAAAGCCAGCACATATTTAGCATTATTAGTGTGAGATCGAAAAGGGAAACGTTACAGGGGGAGCCGGACTAAAAGGAAACTAGTAAGAGAAATAAGCACAGCAATGGGAACGTGCTTATAGACAGTGATCACAGCCAGCCCATGTGTGTGAAAAGTTCCGGAGAACTCATAAGGACTCGAAATGCCCACTCTCTTAATTTCTCTCTGTGTCTCCACAGAGTTTCTCCAGTTTTGCTTTATTCTCAATGAAATGTAACGTCGCGTGGCGCGGCTAGCTGTGATAAAATCATACCATGTGCTTCTGTTTGTGCAACAGTGATACCCAGGAGTTGTGACCAGCGAGGCGGGGACAGAAACGGAGATCGGGTTTGATGTGGACGGATCTTGGGATGCCTTTCCCCGGCGGGTTTGCTGCTGTCCCGGAACACAATGCGCGCAGTCTGAAAGCGTGCATTGCAACTCAAGGGCATCGCTGTCACCTCTGAGCCCGCAGAGGGCGCCAAGTGGTCGGGACACAAGGATATTAGTACAAAAAAAATTACTTGGTGAGCTCCAGCAAGGGGGTAAAATAAAAGCAAACCTCAATCCGCTTTTCCGGTTGGTGACACGTTCTTCAACCTGTCACCACGCAGAGGGAAGATTGAACTGAATTTTAACATGACTGAGCCATTTCTTGATGAACGATTTTGCAATCAAGGAAGACCAATCCGCAGGACCAAGGCTTCCTCGCAATCTAAGAGCAGCGCAACATTACAATAGTCTTCTGACAACAGAGGCTGCACTGAAAGAAAACCTCATCAAATGTAAACAAAATAGTTTCGGGTCATTAAAAGCGGCGTTTACAAGAGTTCACTCAGAACCCCAGAGCTGCAAAAGCAACATCACTGAACAGGTTAATTAAAAACAAAAAAATCTAAACTCCAGTGAAATGGTTTATCACACCATTTTATTGACAACTCAAGAGATTGGTGAGGCGTTGGGCTACACTTCAGAGTTTGTAAATTAGCAGGACAAGGCACGCTTAGGGCAATGTTTTAACTATAATCCAACGTGTTTGTTTGCTTTCTTTATTCATCAGTTGTTTCATCCATCAATTGTTAAGAAAGTAGTTTATTTAATCCTATCCACTGTGTGTGTGTGTTTATTTACTGAAATCGAGAGAAGTGCCACTGTGTAACAGTTTCCATTGTCCGGGCACTTTGACATATGTAAATACTAAATTTACCCTGGCGCCTGTTTACTAACACGCCTGAAATGTGTTTTATAAACCGCATCTGCTGTTAATCCTAAAATCCAAATATTGAGCACAGTGCTTCCTTTAAGACCATTTCCAACTTGTCGGTTCGTTTCCAGTCACAGGAGACACAGGCCAAACGGCTACTGTTTGGCCAGTTCAACACCTCCGGCTCTGTGCACCGGCAGAGATTTATTGGACACGTCAATAGATCGATGGCGATTAAATACAATCTATTTTCTAACTGTATCCTCAGTTTGATTTCCGGTGCGGACGCAGTATACCGAAATCAGTGTTTGATAACTCTATAACGGATTGTTTTTGTTTGATTACGTTAAACGTCTTTTATCATCGGCTGTATTCCAAAACCAGCAACAGGCTGACAAGATAAGCAAACATAGCGCCTCGTGTCCTCATCCTCTCAAAGCGCCTCCAATCATTAAACCAATTGTTACCTGGTAAGTTTCTAGGTGAAGGAAGCAGCAAATTTGATCCCAGCCAAGTCGCACAAACAGCAATAGAATGCTTCGGGAATCATTTTCTGTCAGTTAACGGGAGGATGAATCCTAATCAGAGGAATCCAACTCCTTTCTGCCACCTCCAGCGACATATTCCCATTCCCCTCCTCTCCCTGCTCAGCCTTTCATTGGGACCTTTTCCCTTCGGGACACTCTGGTCCAATCTTCCTTACTCCCAATACCACTCCACAGCACATTACACCTTCTGTGGTTCCAGGGTAACATCTGCCCATTTACTTCCTCCCTCCTCAGTGCCCAAGGGCCCAAACACACCTTCCAGGTGAAGCAGCACTTTACCTGCGCTTCAGTGAACCCGGTCTAGTGCATTCACTGCTCACAATGTGGTCTCCGCTACACTGGGGAAATGAAACATAGATTGGGCGACCACTTCACAGAACACCTACACTCTATTTGCAAAAAACGATACTGAGCTTCCAATTGTCTGCCATTTCCACAAGACCATAAGATGTAGGAGCAGAAATTAGGCCATTCGGCCCATCTGCCATTCAACCATGTCTGATAAAGTTCCTCGACCCTATTCTCCTGCTTTCACCCCCATAACCCTTCACCCCCTTGATAATCAAGAACGTATCTATCCCAGTCTTAAATGTACTCAATGACCTGGCCTCTACAGCCTTCTGTGGCAGTGAATTCCATAGATTCACCACTCCCTGGCTGAAGAAGTTTCTCCTTATCTCCATTCTATAAGGTCTTCCATTTACTCTCAGGCTGTGCCCTCGGGTCCTAGTCTCTCTTACCAATGGAAGCACCTTCACAACATACACTCTATCCAGGCTATTTAGTATTCAATTAGTTTCAATTAGATCCCCCCTCATGCTTCTGAACTCCAATAAGTATAGTCCCAGAGTCTTCAAATGTTCCTCATATGTTAAGCTTTCCATTCCTCGGAGCATTCCCATGAACCTCCTCTAAACCTGCTCCAGGGCCAGTGCATCCTTTCTGAGGTATGACCATGAGACCATAAGACATAGGAGTGGTAGTATGACCATTCGGCCCATCAAGTCCACTCCGTCATTTAAGTCATGGCTGATGGGCATTTCAACACCACTTCCCTGCACTCTCCCCATAGCCCTTGATTCCTTCTGAGATCAAGAATTTGTCGATCTCTGCCTTGAAGGCATCCAACGTTCCAGCCTCCACTGCACTCTGCGGCAATGAATTCCACAAGCCCACCACTCTGTGGCTGAAGAAATGTCGTCTGATTTCAGTTTTACATTTACCCCCTCTAATTTTAAGGCTGTGCCCACGGGTTCTAGTCTCCCCGCCTAACGGAAACAACTTCCTAGTGTCCACCCCTTCTAAACCATACATTATCTTGTAAGTTTCTGTTAGATCTCCCCTCAACCTTCTAAACTCTAATGAGTACAATCCCAGGATCCTTAGCCGTTCTTCATACGGTAAACCTACCATTCCAGGGATCATCCATGTGAATCTCCACTGGACACGCTCCAGGGCTAGTATGTCCTTACTGAGGTGTGGGGCCCAAAATTGGACACAGTATTCTATATGGGGCCTAACTAGAGCTTTATAAAGCCTCAGACGCACATCGCTGCTTTTATATTCGCTTTACATTACATTCGCTTTCTTAATTACGGACTCTAGCTGCAAGTTAACCTTTAGAGAATCCTGGACCAACACTTCCAGATCCCTTTGAACTTCTGCTTTGTGAATTTTCTCACCATTTAGAAAATAGTCTATGCCTGTATTCTTTTTCCAAAGTGCAAAACCTCACATTTACTCACCTTGACTTTCATCAGCCATTTCCTGAATGGGGCCTGAAACTGCACACAATACTCCAAATGTGGCCTGACCAGACCCTTATAAATCCTCAGTAGCACATCTCTGCTTTTATATTCAAGTCCTCCCAGAATAAATGCAAAGATTGCATTTGCCTTCCTGACTACTGACTCAACACAATATGTTGTTCCCAGGCTTGCTGCAGTGCTCCAGCTAAGCTCAGTGCAAGCTGGAAGAACCACACCTCATATTCCACTTGGGGACCTTTTCAGTCTTCTGGACTGAATATCAAATGCAACAGTCTAGGGCTTAAGGTACATTCTCCCATGTTGTTACGCCAAACCCCATGCACCAAGCCTTGTTATATATGGACTGGTATCACACACTATCCGTTGTGAGCCACTAATAGTCCCCATTAACAGCCATTCATTCTCCTAGACTAACTGTTATTCACTCCTTTGTCGAACTATTCTCTCTCTTTGGGCTCTATCTCTACCTATCATTTACTCTTTACCCCCATCTCCCACCCTATTTTCCACATAAAAAGCTTTTTCCCAGCTATCACCAGTCCTGAAGAAGAATCACAGGACATTAATTTTGCTTTCTCTTCACAAATGCTGCCAGCTTTGCTGAGGCTTTTCAGCAATTTTTTGTTTTTGTTTCTGCTTTTCAGCATCCACAATTCTTTCAGTTTTAATGTTTGTTTATGTGTCATTAGCAGAATCCCCTACATGTCTTAATATAGATCCATGGATGTC
This sequence comes from Stegostoma tigrinum, assembly GCF_030684315.1. Taxonomy (NCBI): domain Eukaryota; kingdom Metazoa; phylum Chordata; class Chondrichthyes; order Orectolobiformes; family Stegostomatidae; genus Stegostoma; species Stegostoma tigrinum. The sequence goes on along the minus strand of NC_081356.1, from coordinate 9,924,583 downwards.
CACCTTGGACTTGAAGAGATAGACAGCATCTCTGGCGGTATTGCACTAAAGGGGCCTGACCCAACATGTCAGCTTTTCTGCTCTCCTGATGCTGCCTGGCTTGCTGTGTTCCTCCAGCTCCACACTGTGTTATCTCTGTCTCAGACTGATGTTTCACAGAAACGTCACTGCTAATTCTTTTGACAATCACTTTAAATCTGGTTACAAACCAATTTTATTGCCGTTGGAATGTGATTTGTCTGCATTTACTCAATCAATACTATACAGGATTTTCAATTACACTGACAAAGTCCATCCTAACTTTCTCCATCCTTGGGGAGACACTCTCAGCTTTTCTAGTATCTATATATACCCGAAGCCTCCCATTTCTGATCATATCCAAATAAATATCTTTTGTGTTCTCTCCAAGGCCTTCCTGAGTCATGGTGTTCAAAACTTAATTGCGTCTTCCAGATTTTTGAGGCTTGAAAATTGTCACAGTCCTCAAGTCAGAACTGTTGGGTGGAGACCTGTTAGCATGAAGGGGCTCCTGTGTAGCTAGGAGTGAGGGCCGGGGTTTGTAGAAGTGGGTAACTTTATTAGCCCTTGATGGAGTTCTTATGTCAGAATTCCAGGGCACCCATTTCCCTTTGGAGCTCACAAAATTTCAGTTCCCGACCCTGACTGGGATCCTGATCCCTACTTTGGAAAGCCCTGCCTGAGCAGTCGCCGCTGTGATACAAGCCAAGGACAAATTAGGGTTGTTTTTACCAGCCTTGTACACTTTTAGCAGATGGTGAAGTCACTTTAAAGTAACTGCACTCACTTTAAAGTTGCACCATTTAGTTTATATTGCTTCTCTTCATTATTTTACAGCTCCTCTGTAAAATCGTAATGAATGCAAGTCATTGATCCATGAAAATATATCACCAAGAGAAGACCTTCAGACAGAAGTCTCCAGCCACTGGCTGTCCCTCACTCTTCGCCCCTATCCTTGCTAAAACAAACAAAGCAGTTCTCAGTAATCATTTGGCCAGGGCATTTTGCACACAATCTGATACCTTTCAGCGGTAACATCTCCAAATCATTAAAGCCAGCTAAATTTATGTTGTTGCAACATTTGAAATCTTTTTGTATGATCTTAGAATCTGCTTTGAAATTAGATGGATTAGCAAGAGGACTCAGCGCAGGTAAGACCTATCGAGAACATCTTCTGTGGCTGAAGTCAGAAAAGAAGATGGTTGTTGATATGTTGGCAAAAAATAATCCATCATAGCTTATCAGTTAGAGAGTCCATAAGAACTGCATTCTACTATTTTCAGTAACTTCTTCAGTGCCTTTTCCTATATCACGAAAACATGGGTGGGGATGGTCCTTGACAATACTATGATATGCAGCTCCAAACATAACTCCTCTGAAAAGGAATCAGCTCATAACAGGCCCTGGGTAATACCTCATCTTAACCTGGTCCATAACGGATGAGATTTTCACCACATTGTTGCTGCACACAGACCATCCTCGACATGAAGAGGACCAACAACTTCCCATTCACCATCACTGGCACCATGGCTACTGAGTACCCCTCATCAAAATCCTGGAGATCACCATGAGCCACAAACTGAACAAGACCAGGCTCTCATGATTACAAGACTGGGCCAGTGGCTGCGTACTCTGTGAAAAACAGCTAAACTCCTGACCCTCCATACACTAGTGTAAGGCTCATGTTAGGACCTCGATGGATTGTTTACCATACCACTATACAAATGTAATTGCCCCGTTACTCAAGAAGCTTTCCACCCACCAGTTCACTCAATCAGCAGCCGTGACATGAAGAAATATTTACACCTTACTCCCTCCACTGCCGTACATGTAATGCGCAGGCTAAATTGCAGTAATATGCTAGCTTGTCTTAAGGTCATCTCCCAGATTTCCATCTCTATTTCTGACAAGTAACACAGCTACAACTTTGTGGGAACATTCCCATCCTCCTGACTTGGACATATATCAGCATTTAAAATCATTGATGTGCCAGTGCACTGGGATTCTTAATAGAGTATCACAGTGTGACTACCATCAGAAAAGCAACGAAATGTGTCCCAGGTTTTTAGGCAATAGGCAATTGGAAATGGGAAATTACACGCAGCATTCTCAGCATTGCTTATATCTGAGAAGCAATTTTTAAAAATATGTAACTGCACTTCTTGATTCAGTGTAGGAACAAAAAAAAGCATTATTACAGAAAATAACATTATTACTTCAGGTATTTCACATGTCCCAATTGATGTATCATTTCCACAAGATAGGACTGGATGTTACAAAATAAACTGGAGATCTGCAAGAAATTTGACTTCTCAGCCTTAAACATACACAAAGAATCTGCCACCATGGCACTCTGTGGCAAGGAGTTCCAGAGACTTACAACCCTCTGAGAGAAGAAATTCCTGGTCATCTCAGTCTTAAATTGGTATCCTTTTATTTTGAGACCATGCCCACTGGTCTTAGATTCTCCCATTAGGTGAAATATCCTGTCAGTGTTTACCCTGTCAAGCACCTTAACAATCCCATAAGTTTCAAGGAGATAAGTGGCAAGCAATATTTGTGCCACACAACTGCCAGGCTGTGCGGCCATCTCCATGGAGACAGACTCTAACCATTTCCCATTGACATTCAATCGCATTACCAATTAATTTCCCACTGTCAACATGCTGTGGGTTACCACTGAACAGAGGCAAAATCCTGCAGCTGCAAAAGCAGTTCAGCGCAGAGAATTCGACAGTTAGTAACTCAGTTCCTGACTCCCCAAAGCCTCTCCACTAGTTACAAGGCAAAATTCAGGAATACGATGCAATACTCTCCACTTGGCTGCATGACTGTGGCTCCGGCAACAGTCAAAAAATTCAGTTCCATTCAGGACAAAGCAGACACTTGATTAGCTCCACGTAAATGATCTTCAATGCTTATTTCCTCTATCACTGACAGTCGAAACAATATGTACCATTTACAACATGTACTGCAGTGACTTGCCAAGACCCTTTAGCACCCTCTACCATCAAGAAGAACAGGGGCAACAGTTGCATGAACAGAGCCATCACCTGCAAGATCCTCTGCAAGGTATACACAGACTTGACTTGAAATTATTGTTCTGTTTCTTCACTGCTGCTGGGCCAAAGGCTCTGAGAGCTCCACAGACATAAATGCACAACATGAATTACTGCTTTTGAAGAAGTGAGCTCACCACCTACTTCTCTAGGGCAACCAGAGACAGATGGACAACATTGTTCTAACCTACAACCTATACAATGTGTGAGACAATAAAAACGTCACAAAATAGTTGAAAGTTTAAAATTTAAGCAGATGAAACGTGATGTCATTTGCATGTCACTGGGTCTGTTGCATTCTATGCTTAGTTTTGTACTGAGTCATAGCATCTGAAAGTTTCTGTTTCTGCAGCTGTGTTTATATCAGAGGGATATTCTTGAAGTAACTGCCAAAGGTGCATATTTGTTATGTAGGTTACAAAACATTTGACTTCAATGTTAGAGTCCTGGACACAAATGGAACAGTTATGGGCTGAGTGGATAGACAGAGACCAAGCAAAAGGATATTATGAATGCAGGCTAATCCAGTCAGAAATGTAGAATGATGTGACGGAACGGAGAAAACTGCAGATGAACAGAATTACAAACCTGGCAAATTTTTATTTGGTTCTCACACTGGCTTTTTTGTCCTTTCTCAAACAAATGCTCTCTGTCTTATGAATATCTGCGAAAAGCTGTGTCCAGTTCTGGTCAGGCTGTGATAGAAGAATATTATTAAACTGTAATGGGTTCAGAAGAGATTTACCAGGATGTTGCTGGGCGTGGAGGATTGGAGTTATAAGGAGAGGGTGCATTGGCTCAGATTTGGTTCACTGGAGCATAGTAGGTTGAGGGTTTTTTAGAGGTTTATAAAATCATGAGCAACATAGATAAGGTGTCTTTTCCCTCGGGTGGGGGTTTTCAAGACTGGGGGCATCTTTTTAAGGACAGAGGAGAAAGATTTAAAAAAAGACACGAGGGACAATTTGTTATACACTGAGACTGGTTCATGTGAAGAATAAATGTCCAGAGGAAATGATGGATATGGGTACAGTTACAATGTTTAAAACACAGTTAGATAAGTACATGAATAAGAAATGTTTGGAGGGCCATGTTTTTAATCTAATTAAAATTGCTGCTTGGGAGAGCCAGTTGCAAGCAGGTGGGACTAGTTTAATTTGGAATTGTGGTCGGCATGGATGGGTTGGTCCGAAGGGTCTGTTTCCATGCTATATGACTCTATGACTCTATCTCCACAGATATGTCTCAAAAACTCAAATTGGTTATTAATGTAGCACTTTAATATTGTACCTGAATTTTGGCCAGGATGGTAGGTGTAAAGATCTTTTAAATATAACAACATAAAATGGTTTATTGACAATATTAGCAGAAGAATGTTAATTTGCTTATGTGATGTCCTTTTATCCACTATTTTGAGAGACAGAAGAATGCAATGTGAACATGCTAAAATGTTTGGTGATATCACAAGTAATAACTTCCAAAAATATGCCCCAAGTCTTGAAATCCCGCAGCATAGGAAAAAGACAATTGCCATCCCTGCTTTCTTACTGTTCATGATTTTATAACCCTTTTTAATATTATCCCTCAACCTCCTACACTCCAGTGAAAATAGTCCCAGCCTATTCACCCTCTACCCATACCTCCAACCCTCCATTCCCAGCAACACACTGACAAATCTCTTCTGAACCCTCTCCAGCTTAATAATATCTAACCATTTTACATAGAGAAAATGCTTTACATTCAACCCTTATCTTTTGTTTGAAGACCACAATGTATTATTCAATGGTCCCTGAATGATAAAACAGATTTATGCAAGAGTTTTCAACATCAGAGCTCAACAAGGAATATTGGAAACAAGGGATCAGAGGATGGGAGTGGAAGAAGAATGAGAAGAATGTTGCCAGGGTTAGAGGGTTTGAGACAAAGGGAGAGGCTGAATAGTCTGGCACCACTTTCCCTGGAGTGTTGGAGATGGAGGGGGTGACCTTATACAGGTTTACAAAATCACGAAGGGCATGGATAGGGTAACTAGACAAGGTATTTTTCCCATGGCAGGGGAGTCCAAAACTAAAGGGCATAGGTGAGAGGGGAAAGATTTAAAAGGAACCTGAGGGGCAACTTTTTCATGCAGAGGGTGGTGCGTGTATGGAATGAGCTGCCAGAGGAAGTGGTGGAGTTTGGAGCATTTACAACGTTTAAAAGGCATCTGGATGGGTACATCAATAGGAAGGGTTTAAAGGGATATGGGCCAAATGCTGGCAAATTGGACTAGGTCAGTTTAAGATATCCAGTTGGCGTGGGCAAGTTGGACCAAAAGGGCAGTTTCTGTGCTGTGTAGCTCTATGACTCTGTGAGGAGAAAAACATACGACTTGTCCTGAATGGACAATGCTCAATAAATAAAGGAAAAAAATATGACACTTGTTTTTCTTTAATTTAAGAGAGAACATTAGCTTTGGCATTATTCCTGATATTTACTTAATTTAATTAAAATTGCTGTTTATTTCAGAATGGCTTTTTATAAAACAAAATTAAATACATAAGTTGATACAATGCTAAGAAAAACAAGCAATCTCACTGAATAAATGCTTTGGATAATTAGATAAAAATGGGGAAGGTTCTGCCTGCTGACAGTTTGACATCTTCAAGAGTTTGGAATTATTCTATGCTGACATTTCGAACTCTGTAGCTATTAAAGGTAAAATTGCTAGTCTTCCTGGACCATAGAGCTGCTCTCTCATTACAGAGAGATGACTGGTGATAGTTTCACCTGAAGGTCACAAATCTCTAGGTGAGGGAAAAAGTTGAGAAGGATAGTCCCTTCATGGTAATCTCAACCAGTGAGGAATTTGAACAAGTGACATCACTCTGCTTGCAAACCAGGATTCCAGCCAAGTGACCTCCAAACAGCAAGACCTGTCAGTAATGAAAACAGAGAAAAGTAGGGGACTGACAAATGGAAAGAGCTAGGCTCAGGTGTTTATGAAAGGGGACAAAAGTCTAAAGCATTCCAGAAAAGACAGATTGGAACCATTGAAAACTGAAACAGCTTCCAGTGGTCTACTTTTGGAACGATGTTGAGAAGTATTTATGGCAAAGACATCAAACGGTTGCAAATAAAATAGAATGGATAAACAGCAGCATGTTGTAATTAACAAATCAATGCTGAACAAATAAATATTTTTGGAAGGTAAAACATAATATTATGCTTTCAGAGGTTTTACTTAAAAATTCCAGTTTTGTTGCCAATGAACATATATAAGATCTATAGAGGAAAGAGACAACAATTTGAAATGGAAACTGCATATTAGTATAAATTTCAACAAAATATACATTTAATTAATTAAAAATCATATGATTAACTTCTGGAAAACATTTAGCTGTAAATTAAACATTCATCAATAGAGGCTTTTACATTGATAAGATTTATAAATGAAAAGACAATCAAATTAATGAGCAGGCGATGCTCAATATCCCCACTAGATTATGTTGTTTATTAAATCTATAAGCTGAGTTTCGAGAGGTCCTTGGTGGAAGTGTCCCAATCTCTAGGCCACCGAGCCTGGGTTTAAGTCCTACCTAACTCTAAGGTGCGTCATAACAGATTGATAAAAATGCCAATGAATTGAGTTCAGCATGTTTTTTAATGAAATGCCAACACAGGAATGAAAGAAAGTACATGACCATTTTACTGCCATAGTCCTTTACTTTAAAAAAAACTTAATAAAATCGCTGTCTACATACCGAGGGTTGAACATTCATCGTGGAGGTGGGCAATGAGAGTTGATCAAATGTTCACCAGATGCACAAATTGACTGACGCTAAGATTTGCAAATAGGTGAACTCTTAATTGGTGAAGTGATGGATATCCCATCCAATTATGGGCGGTATGCCGACTTTTGAAGTTGGAGACCTTTCAACTTCAGAGGGGCACCTTGGTACAAGTGAAAGATTGGGGCTGAGAGTGCACCATAACAAAAAAAAGTGCCCTCTCCACCCATTTTTAAAGACATTAGTTCAAAAACATCAGAGATGAAGGGTCTAGGCCCGAAACGTCAGCTTTTGTGCTCCTGAGATGCTGCTTGGCCTGCTGTGTTCATCCGGCTTCACACTTTATTATCTTAGTTCAAAAACGTCAGCCAGGTCTCTGTTATAGGGCAACCTGGGGAAGGGGTGATTCGCTTCATCGGGTGGTCTTTATCAGAAAAGCAAAGGCAAGCCTGCCAGGAACTCCAGTACGCTGCCTGGCATTGGGAGCCTGCCTCCCTAAGCAATCAACATCCTCCCCCACCCTCTGCCCATCCATCACACCAAGGAACAGGAGGCCAACGGGAACGTTCACCTTTACAAAAAAAAAATTGCCTGCACACCTCAAGGGGTGGTGAGTCTTTCCAAGACCCAGACTTTCTTCTTCCAGTATGTTTGACATGTCTTCCGAAGCACAGAGAATTCTGAAAATTCAGCTCCACTTGTATCTCATTTAAGTAGTCATTATTAATTAGAATGTTGACACTAAGCATCAGCAGACCATTACCTCCAGGAGGGTACTTTGCTGAACAAAACATTGTTACAAATGTCAATTTTTTAGGTCGGATGTTGAAGGTAGAAACCCTTTAATTACTTAGGAAATAGATACTGGAATGAGAGGTGGACATGGACAAAATGTAGAATGGACAGGAGTTCCTTTCTGAATGACATGAGCAAGCATAGATTAAACGTCCTTCTTGTTTTGTGAGCTGATAGATTTCATGATCAATGTTCTTTTCTGAGTTCTGGAACTTACGTCTGCCCTCTCATCCCCTCCCCTCAACAAAAATAAAGACAGAATTCCCCTTGTCCTCACCTATCACCCCATCAACCTCCACATCCAACGTATCATTCTCTACCACTTCTGCCAGCTACAATCTGACCCCACTACCAAAGATTTATTTCCCTCCCCACCACAATCTGCCTTTCATAGGGACATCTCTCTCTGTGACTCCCTCATCTGTTCTACTGTCCCCACTAACCCGCCACCCCCGGCATCTTTCTCTGTAACTGCAGCAAGTGCGATACCTGCCCCTATACCTCCAGCCCTCACCTCCATTCAAGGCACAAAATAAACCTTCCACATCCAACCTGCACATCTGTCAACTTGGTCTACTGTATCCACTGCTCCCGATGTGGCCTCCGCTACATCAGTGAGACCAAATGGACACACAGAGACTGCTTTGTAGAGCACTTGTGCTCTGCACACAACAAACGACACCTCCTGGTTGCAAACAATTTTAATTCCCCTTCCACTCCCCGGGTGGCATGTCTATCCTGGGCCTCCTCCAGTCTCACAAAGGCACCACCCTTAAACGGGAGGAGCAACACCTCATATTCTGCCTGGGGGAGCCTACAGCCCGATGGCCTAAACATGGAATTCACCAGCTTTAAAATCTCCCCAACGGCAGGTCCAACCAGCTCTCTGATCCACGCCTCCATGACCTGACCTGATCTGACACAACTTGTCCACCTTCTCTCCCACCTATCCACTCTTCCCACCTCACTGACCAATCCCCAACACTCCCTACAAGCACTTACCTATCACCATCCCACCTTCCTTCTCTAGCCCCACTTTTCCTCTCTCTATTTATTCCTGAGCTCCCTTTCCCCTCCCCATTTCTGAAGAAGAGTCCTGACCTGAAACGTCAACTTTCCTGCTCCTCTGATGCTGCTGAACCTGCTGTGCTCCTCCAGCTTCACACTGTATTGTCTCTGACTCTGGCATCTGCAGTCCTCTCACCATTATACTCCTTCACTGTCGCAAAAACACATTGGAGTATAAGTTTAGTCAATATTAGTTTTAGATTGTTTGTTGCAGCAAAAGTCTTAAAATTGGAAGTCTCGGGTGACCCTTTGAGACATTCACCGGAAGTTCAAATTCTTTGAAGTTATTTGTCCCTACAGGGATCATAATATGAGACAAAGGAGAGGGTAGTTGTGAGCTAGAGAACATGTTGGTGAAGAATTGATGTTGTTTTTTGATAACATCAGTAGAAGATAAACATACAGAGATCACCAATTTACAAACATCTGACAGGCAAACATTCAGACTTAAGGAAAAGATCCCATCAAGAAAGATCTTTTTAAAGATTCAAAATACAAGTGTTTCCTGTACTCACACACCACTGCTCAGTATTATGTGCCGGATTGAATGAAAAAATCATCTTGTGAACAGAGCAGACTGCCTGTCATGTGTTTGATGGTGCGTGTGCACTTAGTATTTCTGCTCTACAGATTAGTCTCTGCTTTCTGAATGAAAATCAGCATGAACCCAGCTCCATCTCTTCATGCTACAATAATCTTTGCTTCATCATTGCTGTTGCTCAGTTGTTTTGCAAGATCTGGAATTGCTAGCTACAGTACATGGACACAGGATGTCTGCATAGGAGCAGTGCACCATGAAGATGGATGCCTGAAACTGTGCAAGCTACCAAAGTGTTTATTCAGCCACAGTTTGTAATGGAATATCGGGAATTATTAGAATTATAAGATGGATTCAAAGGCAAATCAGGGATATCTCCAAGGCCATTCCTCTCAGCCCTGGTCAAATGGCAGAGCAGACTCAATGGGCCAAATGGCCTAATTCTGCTCTGATGTCTTATGGTTTTATGGTTGTCTAAAATTAAACAACCAAAATACAGAGACATGACGAGACATATGTAATTACAGCATATCATAGGTGCTCCAAAGCAGAGTTTCGATTACTGGGACAGGTCTGAGGGATCCTACCCAAACATAGCGCAAAAGTATTATTACGAAGGGGAGGTTGAACCCCTCTGATAATTAAAACTGAAACACAAGCCCCAAGTCCATTACAGCAGGAGCAGAGGTCCCCTTCTAATTGTTAAACCCAAAACACCCAAAGAAGCTTGCCCCACTTCACCTAATCTGTTAAAAAGGAGTGGTTAAATGAAAGAAAATCTCTGATATTCACTTTATAAGCAACAAGTAACAATTTATTTATTTAACCCTAACAGTCAACAAATTAACAGACCTACTGACAAATCAAACAATTCCCCCTAACTACTAACTATTCTCTTAATGAGCAAAATTCTACTGGCATGCTGTTCCAATAAACACAAGTCCCATTTACATAAACCCAAGTAATAAGAAAACTAAATTAAAACTTTGACTCTCAAAGCTCATATATGGCGTGTCTTCCAGAATGTTCTGCATTCTCTACTGTCTCCATCAACATAAATGTCTTTCTTCTACTGATCCTTATGTCAGGGATGTTTTCTCTGTGAATTCTTCAATGAGGACTTTTAGCTACAAGTTCTGTGGTACCTTTTATGGAAAGATGGTGCTTTCTCAGAGAGCTTGGAGATTTCTATCAGAGATGCATGTTTATTCCTCAGATGGCAGCTTGCTCTCACCCTGATTTTCAAAAACCCTCTTCTTACATACCCCCGATGACCTATCAATTTTTTAGTAACAGGATTGGTCCGAGGTAGTCAAAATCATCAGATGTAAATTCAATTAGTTTCCAAGTGCTTGTGTAAAATTAATTGGCTGATCTTCAAGCTAGTTGCCAAAACATCAAATTGGCATCAGAAGGGTCTATGCCTGAAATGTCAGCTTTTGTGCTCCTGAGATGCTGCTTGTCCTGCTAAAGTTTCTAATCACACAGGCAATTGATATATGTTTCAATTTCAGAACTATCTGTACCTCTTCAGCTGCTTACAGACACATTTTCAATTAAATCTCCAAGCTGAGAAAAGCACATCACCTCTTAAAGGGACCATGCACCCTTCCCCTATTATTTCAACAAATTTCAACTTCCCGCCTTCCAATTCACAAGTATTCTTAAAAACCTCACAATAGTATCTAAAACAAAATAACATTCAGCACAAGTACATTCTCTGAAAAGAAGGCATGCAGTTATAAAGCAAAATCTAGGAGGCTTTTCAGAGGATGCTGACAATGAATCCAAGTCTGAGGAACCGCCAGCGATATTAGACCTGGAACAGCCAGAATAAATCTGGCAACGCTGTACAGGCAACAGGTTTAATTTAAGATCAAAACCCTTTACATTCTGCAACAGCATTCTGAACAATCTAAGTCAGTTGGGGTTGACCTTTTCCATCAGCTGATAGTTAGAACTATTCCTGACACAGAGGAAGATGGTCATGGTTATTGGAGGTCAGTCATCTCAGCTCCAGGACATCACTGCAGGAGTTCCTCATGCTTGTGTCCTAGGGCCAACCATCTTCAGCTGCGCCATCATAGACTTTTCCTCCAACACAAAGTCAGAAGTTGTTGGTGGTTCACAATATTCCACACCATTTGCAACTCTTCAGATCATGAAGCAATCCTTTTTTCAAATGAAGCAAGGTCTGACAATATCCAAAAATGGGCTGAAGATTGGCAAGTAACACTCATGCAATACAAATGCGAGACAAAGGCTGTGTCCAACAATACTGAATCTAACATCCTGTGATATTCAATGGAGTCACCATCACTGAATCCCCTAATATCAACCTCCATTGAACAAAACCAAACTGGACCCACCATTTTAATTGTGTCAGAGATAATAGGAACTGCAGATGCTGGATAATCCGAGATAACAAAGTATAGAGCTGGATGAACACAGCAGGCCAAGCAGCACCAAAGCTGATGTTTCCGGCCTAGACCCTTCATCAGAAAATTGGCATCAGAAGGGTCTATGCCTGAAATGTCAGCTTTTGTGCTCCTGAGATGCTGCTTGTCCTGCTATGTTCATCCATCTCTACACTTTGTTATCCCACCATTTTAATTGGTGGCTACTAAACAGGCCAGAGGCTACAAATCTTGCAGTGAGTAATGTCCCTCCTGACTCACCAAAGCCTTATACAAGATACAAGTCAGGAGTGTGATGGAATACTCCCCACTTGCCTGGATGAATGCAGCTCCAAAAACACTCAAGAAGCTGGACACCAGCCGTGTCAAAGCGGCCCACATCCACAAACATCCACTCCTCTAGCAACGACACTCAATAGCAGCAGGGTACACTATCTACAAGATGCACTGGAGAAATTCATTAAACCTCCTCAGACAGCACCTTCCAAATCCATAACCATGACTATTTAAAAGGACAAGTGCAGCAGATAGATGTCATTCACTCTCCTGACTTGGAAACACATTGTCATTCCTTCAGTGTTGCTGGTGTCAAGATCCTGGAATTCTCTCCCATTTGGCATTGTGGGTGCACCTGCGGCAAATGGACTGCAATGGTGCTCACTGCCATCTTCTCATGGGCAACGAGGGACAGTTAAAAAACATTGGCCCATTCAGTGACACCCATTATAAGACCATAAGACATAGAGGTGGAAGTAAGGCCATTCAGCCCATCAAGTTCACTCCGCCATTTAAATCATGGCTGATGGGCATTTCAACTCCACTTACCCGCACTCTCCCCATAGCCCTTAATTCCTTGTGAGATCAAGAATTTATTAATCTCTGTCTTGAAGACATTAATGTCCCGGCCTCCACTGCACTCCATGGCAATAAATTCCACAGGCCCACCACTCTCTGGCTGAAGAAATGTCTCCTCATTTCCGTTCTAAATTGACCCTGCCTAATTCTAAGGTTGTGCCCACGGGTCCTAGTCTCCCCGCCTAACGAAAACAACATCCCAGCATCCACCCTTTCTCAGCCATGCATTATCTTGTAAGCTTCTATTAGATCTCCCCTCAACCTTCCAAACTCTAATGAATACAATCCCAGGACCCTCAGCCGTACATCGTACGTTAAACCTACCATTCCAGGGATCATCCGTGTGAATCTTCGCTCCAGGGCTAGTATGTCCTTCCTGATGTGTGGGACCCAAAATTGGACACAGTATTCTAAATGGGGCCTAACTAGAGCCTTTTAAAGCCTCAGAAGCACATCACTGCTTTTATATTCCAACTCTCTTGAGATAAATGACAACATTACATTTGCTTTCTTAATCACGGATTCTACCTGCAAGTTAACATTTAGCGAATCCTGGACTAGCACTCCCAGATCCCTTTGTACTTCAGCTTTATGAATTTTCTCACCATTTAGAAAATAGTCCATGCCTGTATTCCTTTTTCCAAAGTTCAAGACCTTGCATTTGCTCACGGTGAATTTCATCAGCCATTTCCCCGACCACTCTCCTAAACTGTTTCAATCTTGCTGCAGCCTCTACACCTCCTCAGTACTAATTGCCTGTCCACCTAACTTTGCATCATCGGCAAACTTCACCAGAATGCCGCCAGTCCCTTCATCCAGATCATTAATATATAAAGTGAACAGCTGCAATCCCAACACTGAACCCCAATGGGACACCACTTGCCACCGGTTGCCATACCGAAAAAGAGCCTTTTATCCCAACTCTCTCCCTTCTGACTGAAGATTGTTGTGCATGCTTCAGCCTTATCTTTTGCTCTGATGTGTGGGGCTCTTCACCATTGAGGTCCCACCAGGGACTTGTTTAATTGTTCATTGCCATTCATGACTGGGCGTAGCAGGACCCCTGAGCTGAGATCTGATCCATCGGTTGTGGGATCGCTTAGTTCTGTCATTTGCTTGTTGCATGTGCACATTTGGCACACAAGCAGTCTTGTTTGGGAGCTTTCCCAGGTCGACTCCTCATCTTCAGGAAAGCCTGGCGCTGCTCCTGGCATGCCCTCCTGCACTCTCCATTGAACCAGGGTTGATCACGATTTTGACGATTATGGTTGATTGGGGATATACCAGGCTATGAGGCTGCAGATTGTGTTGGAGCACAACTCTGTTGTGCGTCATGAATGTCCAGCCTTGAATTGCTAGATCCGTTCAAAGTTTGTCCCATTTAACATGGTGCCACAGAGCATGACGGGGGGTATTCTCAATGTGATGGTGGAACTTTTCCCATCACGAGGGCTGTGTGGTGAACATTCTTACCACTACTGTCATGGACAGATGTATCTGCAGCTGGCAGATCTGTGAGGGGTGAGGTCATGTATGTTTCTCTCCTGTCGGTTCTCTCACCACCTGCCAAAGACACAGTCTAAAAGCAAAAGCTCTTCAAACTCGACCAGCTCAAACAGTAGGGCTGCTACCAAGGCACTAGCATTGCAATCCTTCACCCAGACCTGCACGCTTATCACCCTCAGTGTTTCCTGCAAGTGTTGTTTAACATGGAGGAGTTAATCAGTTGATAAAGGTCAGTGCATGGTAATTAGCAGGAGTTTTCCTGGACCACATTTGACTTGATGTCATGAGACCTCATGGGGTCCTTTTATTGTCTAGAAGGTATGATTCTGTGAGACAGCTGTCTCAACATTGGCACTAGCCTCAAATGTTAGTAAGGAGGGTTTGACAGGGCTGTTATCATTTCTGGTGCCTTGGTCAATTCCAGGTGGTGTGCCTGGTTTTCATCCTTTGTTGAGACTGATAGAACTGAGTAGCTCACTTGGCCATTTCAGAGGGCAGTAGGGAATCAATCATATTGCTGTGGGCCTGGAGTCACACGTAGGACAGTAGATTTTCCTTCCCTAAAAGGCATGAGGGAACCAGATGGGCTTTTCCCACCCCTAACAATTGGGACTCATTTCATTCAGAAATTCTCGACATTTCAATCTGCCCTGGTGGGATTCGAACACGAGTTCCTTAAAACATTAGCTTGCACTAATAAACTGGGAACAATAACACCGCTAGGCCATCACCTCCGCGCGCACTGCACTTCATATTATTCGGTTTCACCGCAGCGCCGAAACACCAGGACACAAACCAGCCAGTTTGGAGAATCTCTCGGGACCTGTATGTATCAGTCCATCCACGTCGAGGCTAACTGTGGGAGGAGACCGTCTAGACTTGCGCAGTGAGTGCGGCTGCGAGAGCATTCGGCTTCCGGGTAAAGTATAATGGAACGTTGCGGTGTGTTACATTGTAATTGTCAGATGTTGCAATTTCAGTGGGTCATTCATACATTCGGCGCTGCAATTTGGAGGGAGGGGTGAGCTTTCCCAGCCCGGGATCGAGTTCCACGTTGTATTTTCTCCCGGTTTTCCACACACACACACAAAGGGGCCTGACATTGCAACGTGCTATAGCCGGCCACGGATCAGAGATAAGGCTCAGTTGTTTTATTCCCCGCCCCCCGAGCTATGAGTTCTGTTTATCCGGGCCGTCAGGCTGCGGAATGACTAACTCCAGTTTTCATCCTCATCTCTTGCTCCTCATGGAAAGGTCCATTAAGTAACTGTGAGGCGTTTGATTTGGCTACTTCCCGAGTTTCGGAATCTGCCTGCATTTGTGATGTGGAGCTGAGTGTGTTGGACTGGATTAGACAAGGTCTGAAGTCTCACGACACCAGATTAAAATCCTCGACAGGTTTATTTTAAATCACAAGCCCAGCTATACTTGTGATTTCAAATAAATCTGTTGAGCTGTAACCTCGTGCCTTGTGACTTCTGACCTTATCCAAATTTGTCTGTGAGCTTAATGATAACTTCTAGCAGTCTAATAGTTTCTGTAGGATGTACGGTTCGAGGTTTTAATGTCTAAACCGATTAATCGAGCCTGTTATGGATCAAAGAATTGCTTATTTTTAAAAAAAAAGAAGCGAGCGCAGCTAATGGGTTGGCGATAATGCTTTAGCACGAAAACCGTTCTGAAGTGTCACCAGATCCGAGAAGCTGCCAAACCTGCTGAGCTTTTCCAGCAATTTCTGTTTGTGCATCAGCATGGATTAGTTGAAATCGAAAGTAGGAACAAAATTGATCATTTTCGCAATGAGATGTGACTGCTGGTATGTTTCAAGAATGGGTGCTTAATTATTTACAATTTATTTTAATAACTTACACGGACAAGCCCAGTAATGTATCCCGTTTGCTGACGTTGCAACGTGAGGTGGGGATTAAGCTGTGAAAAAAATTATCAAGTCTGCAGAGCAGGGGAGCCAGATTAAATGAGCTGCCAGGTGAAGTACAGGGGAGATTTTGCAAGTGACTAGCCAAGGACTTTTCCCCCACGGCCTGAAGTGGAGGCCACGCTGGAAGCCATATATTTGAGGTGAGATGGGAAAGACTTAAAAGGGGTCCGCGAGGCTACTTTTTCGCAGAGAGGGTGGTGTGTGCATGGAACGAGCTGCCAGAGGGCGTGTTAGAGGCCGGTGCAAATACAATATTTAAAAGGCACCTGGATGAGTACATGAATAGGAAGGGCTTGGAAGGATGTGAGCTGAAAGCTGGTCAATGGGACTAGGTCACTTTAGGATGGCTGAGTTGGACTAAGGGTCTCGGCCCGAAACGTCAGCTTTCCTGCTCCTATGATGCTGCTTGGCCTGCTGTGATCATCCAGCTCTACACCTCGTTATCTTGGACTGAAGGGTCTGTTTCTGAAGGAGAGGTGATGGCCTAGTGATTTTATCACTACACCCTGACTCTGGAGACCTAGGTAATATTCTGGGGAATGTGAGGCTGGATGAACACAGCAGGCCCAGCAGCATCTCAGGAGCACAAAAGCTGACGTTTCGGGCCTAGACCCTTCTTCAGAGAGGGGGATGGGGAGAGGGTTCTGGAATAAATAGGGAGAGGGGGGAGGCGGACCGAAGATGGAGAAAAGAAGATAGGTGGAGAGGAGAGTATAGGTGGGGAGGTAGGGAGCGGATAGGTCAGGAGGGCATGCCAGGAGCAGCGCCAGGCATTCCTGAAGATGAGGAGTCGACCTGGGACTCTCGGTCCGCTTGGTTTCCCCAATGTAGAGGAAGCCAGTCACGAACCATTTCAACTCCCCCTCCCATTCTTTAGATGACATGTCCATCATGGGCCTCCTGCAGTGCCACAATGATGCCACCCGAAGGTTGCAGGAACAGCAACTCATATTCCGCTTGGGAACCCTGCAGCCCAATGGTATCAATGTGGACTTCACCAACTTCAAAATCTCCCCTTCCCCCACCTTATCCCAAAACCAGCCCAGCTCGTCCACTCCCCCCACTGCACCACACAACCAGCCCAGCTCTACCCCTCCACCCACTGCATCCCAAAACCAGTCCAACCTGTCTCTGTCTTCCTAACCTGTTCTTCCTCTCACCCATCCCTTCCTCCCATCCCAAGCCGCACCTTCATTTCCTATCTACTAACCTCATCCCACCTCCTTGACCTGTCCGTCTTCCCTGGACTGACCTATCCCCTCCCTACCTCCCCAGCTATACTCTCCTCTCCACCTATCTTCTTTTCTCTCCATCTTCAGTCCGCCTCCCCCTCTCTCCCTATTTATTCCAGAACCCTCACCCCATCCCCCTCTCTGATGAAGGGTCTAGGCCCGAAACGTCAGCTTTTGTGCTCCTGAGATGCTGCTGGGCCTGCTGTGTTCATCCAGCCTCACATTTTATTATCTTGGATTCTCCAACATCTGTAGTTCCCATTATCACTAGTATTCTGGGGACCTGGGTTCAAATCCTGCCAGGGCAGATGTTGGAATCTGAAGTCAATAAAAATCTGGAATTTAGGATCTAATGATGACCATGAAAGCATTGCCAATTGTTGGAAAAACCCATCTGGTTAACTGATGTCCTTTGTGGAAGAAAATCTGCCATCCTTACCTGGACTGCATGTGACTACAGACCCATTGTAATATTGTAGGGCAGCATGGTGGCTCAGTTACCACCAGGGCTCATGGTGATTAACACTGCTGCCTCACAGCGCCAGGGAGCCGGGTTTGATTCCACCCTTGGGTGACTGTCTATGTGGAGTTTGCAGTTCTCCCCATGTCTGCATGGGTTTCCTCCAGGTGCTCCGGTTTCCTCCCACAGCCTGAAGATGTGCAGGTTAGGTGGTTTGGCCATGCTAAATTACCCCACAGTGTTTGGGGATGTGTAGCTTAGGTTGGTTATAGGGGGATGGGTCTGGGTGGGATGCTCCTACCATTGGTGTGGACTTGTTTGGCCAAAAGGCCTATTTCCACAGTGGGGGGGATTTGAGATCCGATAATATGGTTGACTCTTGACTGCCTTGTGGGCATTAAGGAAAGGACAATAAATGCTGCCCTCGCTAGTGATGACTGTAAATGCATTTAAAAAGAACTCTGACTCTAAGTGAGGGTAGTAAGCAGAATATGTTTTAGGAAAAGAATTAGTGTCCTATATGAAATGTTCCGAGTTAATATTGTTTTATAGCAGACCAGTTTAGGGAGGCAAACAGTAGATGTTTGGGCAACAAGAGTGGAGAGGAATTGCACAGGTCTTTAATGAAAGTAGATCTGGAGAACGTTGTACGAGTTGAGATACTCTTACAGATGGTGCAACAAAGAGTGACTGGGATACTTCCCGGAATTCAGGGTTGTCCTGTGAAGAAAGACTAAGAATGTACTATCTGAAGTTTAAAAGAATCTGAGGTAGTCTCATTGAAACGTAAGATTTTGAGGGGACTTGACAGAGAAGATACTGAAAAGCTGTTTCCCCCACCTGAAGAGTTTTTCGAATGAGAATCACCGAACAAGGCACAGGCTATTTTAGGATTGAGATGCTTGAGTGGGAGCGATTTTTGCTTGGATGATCCTCGATCATTTGCCCAGTTGCTGGAGCTTCTCATTCATCTCAACAAGAAATTGTTGTGTTTGTGTTGTTTATTTTGAATGAATGTCAATATTGATAAATCGTGTTGTGAGAAGCAATATGGTTCATCAGGAGGAGTCGAGCCAATTAGAGACTAAAATTGCAATTCACGTCTTTGTGACGGCTGTAAGGCAGAAAATACAACTGAGTCTCAAGACGAATACTGCAGGTTTTGATGGTCAGGTGTGGGCTGGTGAAAAAAAGCAACTAAGACGAGCTATGAGAAAAGCTAGCAGCGCTCTTTCAGGGAAATCCCAAAGTCATCCACAAGCATGCAAACTGAGAGCAGTTAAAGGAGAATAGGGCTGATCAGAGACCACTTGGCTTGATGGTAAAGGTGGATGGGGGTGGTATGCTGGACAATGAGGTTGCCATTGATGGCCCACAATGCCTCATGGATGTCCAGCCTTGAGTTTTGAGGGAACTAGATGTTATTCAATAAAGTTAGCATATTGCACAAACTTGGAAAGGTTACTGTTTAGTGAAAACAGTGAGTATGAGCATGGTTGTGAAATATTTCTTTTTACAGTCCTGTGTTAACTTTAACTTGTTTATAGTTTAAAAAATGTTAGAGAAATTCTTTCTATTTTTATATCTCTGGTAAGCTTTCACGTGTACTCTCATTTTTCCTTCCCAATTCATTTGTTTTTTCATAATTGTTCACTTTTTATGTTCTGTCTAGCCTTCTCACTTGCCATATTTTTGTGCACAATTACATGCATTTCTTGAAGTTCCATTGTTAACTTGAATCTTTCTCACTCGCCACAAATGGTCGGTTTATCCGAAGGAATTCATTGTGTGACAATACTGTGCCTTTAGGAGAGGTGGGTTCAGCCCTGTTTCTCTTGCAGAACGGTATTGACACAGATGCTGAA
Organism: Stegostoma tigrinum; assembly: GCF_030684315.1. Classification (NCBI taxonomy): domain Eukaryota; kingdom Metazoa; phylum Chordata; class Chondrichthyes; order Orectolobiformes; family Stegostomatidae; genus Stegostoma; species Stegostoma tigrinum. The sequence continues at coordinate 9,905,061 of NC_081356.1, read as the reverse complement.
ATGTCTTCCTCAGACATGCATTTGGTAAACCATTCAGTTCTCCCTGCGTGTTTTTTTAATGCGAAGGTGCCAGTGTTGGACAAGGGTGGACAAAGTCAGGAATTATGCGACAGGAGGTTCTAGTCCAACAGGTTTATTTGAAATCCCAAGCTTTCAGAGTGTATGCCATTTCATATAAACCTGTTGGACTATAATCTGGTGTCATGCAACTCCTGAATTTGCTTTTCTTTAAAATAATGCAAAAGAATCATGCTCACACAGACCCAAAAAGGGTTTTTTGTTTGTGCTGTTAGTTAGTTGAGAATGATACTGGAATTTCTTTTTGTTGCTAGAGTGATAGACTTTGCTGTTCGATGAGAGGCTTGCTTTTAAAATCAATAGGGGCAGGTTGTTTCTTTCTTCTGGACTTGAGGGAGATAGCACATGAGAATAATAACTGTGTTGCTGAATTGCCTTTGCCAAGGCTGAGTTTATGGGATACTACCTATATTCTAACCGTTGATGATTTAGTGGTTAAATAATACATCATTTTGTTGAGTATTTCCATAAAGTAGAGTCATGCCAATTCTTTTTGTTGCATTTTAACTGTGTTGTAAGAAAAAAATGTATTTTGATTAAAGCTTAGTGGTCAACCGTTCGAATCAAATCTGGAACATGGTTCCTTACACTTGCCTGAATTAAAAATTGAAGGTTGGGGGTCCAGGCTATTTCCCTAATATGCTTTGAAGGTAGTAAGAACTGCAGATACTGGAGAATCTGCAATAACAAAGTGTAGAGCTGGATGAACACAGCAGGCCGAGCAGGAAAGCTGACCTATCGGGCTGAAGAAGGGTCTAGGCCCGAAACGTCAGCTTTCCTGCTCCTCTGCTGCTTGGCCTGCTGTGTTCATCCAGCTCTACACTGTGTTATCTCATGTGCTTTGGAGGGTCTGGTCTGATTCTACCTACTCTATATGCTCTGGAATATCCCCTAAATGCTTGCCACTTCATTTCCTCTCTTGATCTATTCTTCAGCATAATTTGTCACTTCACTTTAGCCATCTCTGCTTTCATTCCCTCATAATAGCCTTTTTATAAACTTTGAAGAAATAGTCTCAGACCTCTGTCACTCTTCCTCAAACTGAAATGCCAAATTCAGTCATGTTATGATCACTGCTGCTTAGGAGCCACTTATTTAATGATCTCAAAATGAATCCTATCTTGTTGTACAATGCTAAATTTAGTTTAGCTTACTCTCTGATTAGCCCCTGAGCATGTAGTTCTAAGAAACTATCCCCAAAGCTTTTTTTATGGACATCTCATAAATGCTACATTTTCCCATCTGACTTTTCCAGTCTATGGAAAGATTAAAATCTCCCATGACTTCTCCTATACTTTTATGATCAGCTCCTGTAATATGTTCTTTTATGCTCCACCCAATCGTGTAGTCAATGTTTAGAAGTCTGTGCGGCACTCCCACTAATGACTTCTTGCTTTTATCATTCCTCATTTCTACTCAAACCATTTCCACATCCTGGCTTCTTGAGCTTTGGTCATCCTCTCTGGTGTACAAACAACGTAATTAACTAACTAAACTATCCTTGTATTTTTTCTTTGTTTCCTAAACATTTTGTACTTTTCAATCCTCAGATACTAATCCATGTCTTTCTGCAGTTAAATCTCTCTATTGTTTACCAGATTGAGCTTTTTCTTTGTGCTCTCAGTTCAGCTGTTTCTTTTTTTTGAAAACTGCGTACATTCAAATACAGAAACTTTGGTTTCATCCTCTTTATTTGTTTGCAGCCTCTCCCCTTATATGTTGGCTTTAATGTGCAGTTTCTCCCTTCCTTTCATTTCCTGTTTATCATTTACCATCTAATACCTTTCTTGTTGAATTTGTCACTATCCTCTATTTAACACATCATCCAAAATGTGATCATTTGCCACCGTTACTTAGTTTAAAATCTTCTCTGCCTCCCTAGTTATGTGATTCACACGAACACTGGGCCCAGCACATTCAAGTAGCAACTGTCCCAACAGTACAGGTGCCAGTGCCCTGTGAACTACAGTAGGACCTGCTTCTCCTACAACGAGCTTTAAGTTATGCATTCATCACTCCACACTGTATTTTGTCGACTTGTTTATGATTCAGGTAATAATCCAGAGATTATGGTATTTGAAGTTCTGCTTCCAAATTTGGTGCCCAGCTCCTTGTGCTGACTGTGCACACCTGCCTTCTTTGTCATGCATAAACCGTTGGTACCCAATTAATATTTGATAATAGCCTCCCTCTATAAGTTCCTTTCCAGCCATGAGCAGATCTGCAGGATTGAAGTGACTGAACTGTGGGAAGATTTGCAGACCACACCCAAATAGTTGGAAAAGCAAATTATGAAGTGGATGCATAGTTTACGGAGATCTGTCGATAGTTTAAGTCAGCAGGGGAAAAAAGACTGGGAAATTTTTATAGGATGCTTTCTACGGTGCATCTATCTGGATGCATCACAGCGTGGTTTGACAACTGCTCTTCCCAAGAGTGCAAGAAACTGCAGTGTTGTGAACACAGCCCAATCCATCGTGCAAACCAGCCTCCCATCCATTGACTCTCCCTATATTTGCTACTGCCTTGGGAGAGCAACCCACATACTCAAACATCCCTCCCACCCCAGTTATACACTCTTCCACCCTCTTACATGTGGCAGAATTCTCAAAGTTTGAATACACCCATGAACCGATTCAAGAACAGCTTCCTGCTGTTATCAGAATTTTGATTGGACCTCTTTAATGATAATGTTGATCTCTTTTTGCACCTTCTCTGGAGCTGTAACGCTGTGCCCTGCGCTCTGTTCTGTTAGCCTGACGCACTTGTATAGTATGACCTGCCTATGAAGCACGTAAGACAACACTTTTTTCATTGTTCCTCAGTACACATGATTAATAAGTCAAATCAAATGGAGTATAATGTGGGCAACATGATGTTCGTTTGGCAGAGAGAACAAAAGAGCAGTATTATCTAAATGGAGGAAAGCTGCAACAGACAGGGCCTTGGGGGGAGTTGTACATGAAGGTCATCAGGAAGGCTAATGGAACGTTGGTCCTTATTTCAAGAGGGCTGGAGTATAAGAGTAGGGAAGTCTTACTGCAACTGTACAAGGTGCTGGTGAGATTACATCTGGAGTAAAATGAGCAGTTTTGGTCCCCTTATTTTAGGGAAAGGTATAATTTCAGTAGAGGCAGTTCAGAGAACATATAGAACATAGAACATTACAGCACAGTACAGGCCCTGCGGCCCTTGATGTTGTGCCGACCTGTCATACCGATCTCAAGCCCATCTAACCTACATTATTCCATGTACGTCCATATGCGTGTCCGATGACGACTTAAATGTACCTAAAGTTGGCGAATCTACTACCGTTGCAGGCAAAGCATTCCATTCCCTTACTACTCTGAGTAAAGAAACTACCTCTGACATCTGTCCTATATATTTCACCCCTCAATTTAAAGCTGGGCCCCCTCATGCTCGCCGTCACCATCCTAGGAAAAAACCTCTCCCTATCCACCCTATCTAACCCTCTGATTATTTTATATGTTTCAATTAAGTTAAATATTACTATTGATTTCTTATTGTTTTTCCATCTTCCATTAATGTTTCCCTACTTTTAAGGTTCACCAGAATGAGGCCTGGAATGGGGGATTGTCCTATGAGCAAAGGTTAAACAAGTTGAGACTCTACTCACTGGACTTTAGAAGAATGAGAGGTGATCTCGTTGAAACATGAAGGATTCTTAAGGGGCTTGACAGGTTAACTGCTGAGAAGACATTCCCCCCACCATGGGAGGGTCCAGAACCGGAGGGCATAGCCTCAGAATAAAGAGGTGTCAATTTAAGACTGAGATGAGGACAGATTTATTTTGTCAGTGTTGTGAGTCTATGGGACTCCTTGCCACAGAGAGCTGTGGGGTCAGAGTCCTTGTGTGTATTTAAGGCTGAGATATAGTCTTGATCAGAAGGGGAATCAAGTGTTATGGAATAACATGTTATAGAGTGTCATGATCCTATTGAATGGTGGAGTAGGCTTGAGGAGGCCAAATGGCCTACTCCTGTTGCTATATCTGATGGTCTAATACCGCAAACCCTGGCACCAAGCAGGCAACACAGTATTCTGGGCTTGCACTGTTCATTGTAGAATGTCTGACAATACTGCCTGCTATCAGCTGTGGGCCATCGCAAGCAGCAAAATTGTATTTCAACACAGTCTGCATCCTCATCGCCTGCCATATCTCCCACTCAACCATTGCTATCAAGTCAGGAGATCAACCCTGAGTCACTGGAGAGTGCAGGAGGGCATGCCAGGATCAGCACCAAAAATAAGTTGGCAACATGGTGAAACTACCAAACAGCATAAGCAGCAAGTGACAGACAGAGCTAAGTGGTTCCACAACCAACGAATCAGATCTAAGCTCTGCAGTCCTGCCACATTCAGTAGTGAATGGTGGTAGACAATGAACCAACTCAATGGAGGAGCAGACTCTACAAATCTCCCCGTCCTTGATCGTGGAAAAGCAATTTGTGCGAAAGATAAGGCTGGGGGAGCAGCAAGTTCTGAGCACAAGGCTTTAGCACTATTTTTGAATTGTTGTGAGGGCCCATCAACTTAGCATTATTTAATATTTCCAACAGTTCCTTGATAACACGTGGAGTGAATCAAAGTGGCTGAAGACTGATGCTGGGGATCACTGGGGAAGGCCAGGATGGATTATCCCCTTGGTATTTCTGGGTGAAGATGCAGCAGTTATAATGCTGGCATCTACACAGCAATGTGGAATTTTGCTTAGATATGTCTTGTACACAAAAAGCAGGACAATCCAGCCTGGTTAACTGCCACCCTATCGGCCTGCCCTCCATCATTAATAAAGTGATGGAAGGTGTCATTAGTAATATTATTAAACAGCACCTGCTCAGTGATGCCCAGTTTGGATTCTGCCAGGGCCACTCTGCTCCTGACCTCTCATGACAGCATTGGTTCAAACATGAGCAAAAGAGTTGAATTCGAGAGGTGAGATAGGAGTGACGCAAAACTAGAGTCAAAGGAAATCAGGGCAAACTCTCTGCTGGTTGCATCTCCGCTACCTGATGCATAGGAAGAAAGCTGTGTTTGTTGGAGGCTAGTCATCTCAGCTCCAGGATATCGCTGCAGGAGGTCTTTAGGGTAACGTCCTGGGCCTGACCATCTTTAGGTGATTCATCAACCAACCCTAAGTCATAAGGTTAGAAGTGGGGATGTTCACTGATAATTGCACAATGTTCAGCTCCGTTTGTGACTCCTCAGAGACTGAAGCAGTCCATGTTCAAATGCAACAATAGACAATATCCGGTCTTGGGCTGACAAGTAACAAGTAAAATTTGGGCGACGCAAATACCAGGCAATGACCATCTTCAATAAGAGACAATGGAATCATTGCCCTTCAATACATAATGGTGCTATCATCACTGCATTGCCACTATCTATTTCCTTGGAGTTACCATTGGTTAGAAACTCAATGGGACTCCTCACATAGCGTGGCTACAAAAGCAGGCCAGAGCTAGGTGACAAACTCAGCACCTGACTCCTCAAAGCTTGTCCACCATCTACAAGGCACAAGCCAGTGTGATGGAATATGCTGCACTTGCTTGGATGAGGGCTGCTCCACCATCTCTCAAGAAGTTTGACACCATCCAGGACCATGCATCCCACTAGATCGGCATCGCATCAACATGCATTCACTCCCTCCACCACTGATGCTCAGTAGCAGCAGTATATCTACAAGATACACTGCACAAATTCACCGAAGATCCTTTGGTATCACTTTACAAACCACAACCACTTCAACCTGGACAGACAAGGGCAGCAGATACATGGGAGCACCATCACCTGCAAATTTCACTTCCAATCCATGGAAATATATCACCGTTCCTTCACTGTTGCTGGATCAAAATCTGTGAAATTTTCCCTAACAGCATTGTGAGTCAACCTACAACGGAAGGACTGCAGCAATTCAAGAAGGCAGCTCCCCACCACCTTCTCAAGGGTAGCTAAGGATGGTCAATAAATGTTGGGCGAAGCCAGTGACACACACTCGAATGAATATAAATAATAAAAAAACTGTATTCCTTTCTGCACCCCCATTGAGAATGATGCAGTGCCATCATCAGGTTGCTCGTTATCCCTGCAGCTCTCCTTCTCAATCCAAAAAAACTGAAAGAGCCTTAAAATCTGTTGAACAATTACAAGTGGTGGGTATCTCAGCGGTCTGGGCCTCCTTATCTGTCCAACAGCCTCCTAACCCTAAGCAATGACCAATTCAGACCAACCAAACCCTAGCAGAAAGTACCCATGTAACTTTTCTCTCCCCCTCCATGGCGCATTCAGCTCCCAGCTCAAATTCTGAGCCAACACTGCTGAACCCTCAAACAGTTATCGCAGATGTGTCCCCTAGGATCAAACTGAAACTCCCATATGATGTTGTTGTGATGCATCATTTAATGTGTTCGAATTGCTACATTATTATTCTGTTCAATTACCACACGGTTAACAAGGGGCCTTTCACAACACATTAATACTCAAATGCAGCCTGATGCGCTTGAACGTTCAGTCCCACTAGCCATACCAGTAGTTGAAACGGGCTATTTGAACCCTGATCTAGTGTATCCCCTGAGGATAAAACAGATATGTCTGCAAGAGATTGCTCTCTGTTGAGAGTGCAGGGTAAATGTGCAGCCCCTGGTTACCTCTTGTTGATTCTCCACTTGTTTGAGTTTTCTTTGTGCTAGTTACTAGTGTGAAATTTCATGGGCTTCATACACAACCTTGCCAGACAGTTGCTTATTTTTAAATCCACAGTATCTCTATAGCTATCCTTTTTAAACAAAAAGAATTAAATTAAAGAAAATGCCCATTATTAGTTGGGTTTCTGATCTATCATCAGAGCACACTGGAAACTTCAGAATTTAAAATGTATGTTTCAGATAAATGCAAAGTACAAACAAAGTTACCTTAGTACATTAGAGAGTCTTAAACATTTTTGTACAATCTGCCAGCATTCAGCCCAAGCAGAGTGAAAATGAGGCCAGAAATTACATCTGCCTATGTTTAGACCCAAAGTGGCACCCTGATTGTGAATAAGGAAGATTGACACCTTCATTTTTGGGCCACATTGGTTCAAGAAAATAATTCAAATCTGACTTTTACCAATGTAGAAGAACCATTGCCTTGTATTGAATCCACACTATTCGTGATGTAAAAATACCTGATTAACATACTGGTATTCCTCATCTGAAGGAGTAAATTGTCTTGAGGCTGAACTATGTCTTATTTGGCTGTTTATATAAACCTCCTTTGCACTCTATTAATGGTCCACTAGTTTATGTTATAGAGCACTGAATTAGATTAGTTATAAAGCATTCAACCTTCAATCTTTTGGTAAGAGGCATTATTTTGATTCCTCATGATATTCTAACCTTTTGTCCTCGATCACCCATCTCTAGCTTCAAACCTATTCCATCTCTAACCTTTTCCTTCTGAGGAAGATCTGAAGTGAAAGTTTTATTTTTCTCTATACACAGGTGCTACCTAACCTTCCTGAGTTACTTTTCTATCAGTTTTAGTTTTGTTATTTTTGATTGAAAGTGTCCACAGTCAACTGAACTTCAATTACTGTCTTGTAGTTGCCTCTAAATATTTGTAACTTGATTAAAGTCACAACAAGTGTATGAGGTATTTTATAACTTTCAGGAAGTACGTTGTAGATCTGAAAGTGACTTCCTGACAGAGTTGCAACAAGTTAACAATGCAACACTTTTTTTTTGGAACTGGCTCTACAAATGTCCCATTATTTCCAGAATTGCATTCTCCATGCCAACAGCATTTTACAAATGATTCACTGACCTAATCTCATTAAACAGATGCAGTTCACCAATTCAACAGTAAGTGTAACCTTTCTAAAGAATAATGAACAGCCGACATTTTTTTGATGGTATTATTTGAGTCTGTCAATGCAAACATTTTAAGTGCTGCAACTTTCATAGATTAATAAAAGAATTCTTTTAAGGACTACTTGACTGTAAATTTTAAAAGAAAACCTATTTATGAGCAATTTTATAGGCTCAAATTAAAATGTTTTACCCATAATGGGCTTCGAGTTTTGTTGCCAGTTCATCTGTTTTTAAAAGCAAGCTTTGTCAGTGTACTGCATGTAAGTCACAATGCAGGGGTGGTTGCTTCATAAATTTTGGCTCCAGTTATGATTTCCACGATGCTCAGATTTCTGAAAATGAAATCCGGGGTAAAATGGTGACTTGATTTGGCTATGATGTTAGGAAAAAAGAATCTTAAAGGTTTCAGGAGCTGACAGCAGCATCAAAGCTAGTTAAACCATACTGTGTTTTCAAAAGTTTTTTTTTTAAGTTTAAAAGTTATTCCTTAAAATGTTTGCTCGCTTGAACTAGATCCTTAGAAGCACCTAATAATGCTGTATGCAAAATGTATTTAAATACATGAGTGCCTCAGCTGCGCAAAGCAAGGTTTCTTGCATATTCCTAAGATAAAATACCTGCGATGATACTGAGCTGTAGTGAAATCAAGGATATATTTTTCAAATGAAACATTACAATGTTGTAAGCCTAACTAGATGAAATGAAGAGTCATAATTAATTTTAGTGAAACTTGGCTGTTGGTTAAAAATGTGTAGGAAGCTTTGAATATGCATAAATGAAAAACGCAAACTGTAATACAGAACACTGTGCATATACTAGACATTGATCCAGCGCAACTGATCTCTGAACAAAAACCTGGAACTTTGTTTTACAATACACGAGGGAACCATCATGAAGCTAATCAGATTTAATAATTCCGCTTTAACATTTATAGATATTTTCCAATCACCCTGTTCGGAGGTACACATAGGAACGGCACAGCGGCTCGGTGGTTAGCACTGCTACCTCACAGCGCCAGGGATCCAAGTTCAATTCCACTTGGGCGACTGTCTGTGTGGAGTTTTCACATTCTCCCAGTATCTGCGTGGGTTTCCTCCAGGTGCTCCGGTTTCCTCCCACAGCCCAAAGATGTGCAGGCTAGGTGGACTGGCCAAGCTAAATTGCCCGTAGTGTTCAGGGGTGTGTGGGTTATAGGGGGATGGGTCTGGGTGAGATGTTCTGAGGGTCGGTGTGGACTTGTTGGGCTGAAGGGCCTATTTCCACACTGTAGGGCTTCTATGATCTATGGTCTTTGGAGCAGATGGAACCTGAACCTGGACCTGCTGACCCAGAGGTAGGCACAGTACCAATGCATTACAAGTACCTGTTCGCTGACATTTATAAGCTCTATTTCTAACCTGTCTTCAGTAAAATTAAAATCTTGCTGAAAATTTCATGCAGACGCATATGCTTTTTCTTCAGGTGTTGCATTTAATTTGGTTTCCATGTATGAAAGAGGCAGAAATCGTGATTTTTGATTTTAGTGTCTGAGATTGTGATGTGTATTATCTTGGTCTGTTGGGAATGTGCTCCACATTTTGGAAAACTCTTATCTCACGACTTTTGATTAGATTCCATTATCCTTGATGAATTAGAACAGTCAACCGTAGGAGATAGCATGGTTAGAAAGGAATACACTTGCATTGTGTAGTATACAAAAAATTTACAGAACAGAGTAAGGCCATTTGGCCAAGTGGAGATATGACAGTATTTCTATACCCCGAGTTCCTTGCAGTCTTTCTCTATTTCACTCTATAAACGCATTTAGATCCAGGTAGGGTTGAGTTTGTTTGTAATTTTAAATTAGCTATATTTCTGTCAGTTCTCCATATGCAGAAAAGCAATTATTATGCTTCCTGTATTGGATTACAGCAAATTACTGTCCAGCCCATTGGATCTGGTCACCAAGTTGAAGGCCAATTTCTCTTCAACATTGTGTCAGAAAAACGATGAATGTCATTCGGAGGAAGGTGCTGTGATTACAATGTCTCAGTGGTGGGGGGGGAGCTAGCCATGATTCTGATGGTCACCTGACAGCACTTTAATATTGAGGTTGTGCTACCTTGCTTTAAGGTGAAACTACCACCCCTTACTTAGAAGGAGATGCCACTATATGGAACTGTGGTGGCCTCTACTGGTACAACAGACAGCCGCCAAAATTGGAGAGTCTGGATGGTTCCAAGGTTGAAGGCCCCCCAGATGGCCCAAAAGGGAGCTTACCCTCTTCCCAGCCACAATGTCTTGACAGGCACTAGCCTCTGCTTCCTGTATGGTGGTCCTTTTCCACACTGTGAGCAAAATTTCAGGGATAGAATGAGGATTGCAAGTGAGCCAATAAGTCCAAGAATGGGTGGACCACCTGATATCTCTTGCAGTAAGATCTCAGATTGGTTGCAGGAAGCCCTCTCACTGGATTTTACATGCCCCTACTCCTCCTCCAATCCAGCTGATGGGAGAGTGTCCAGGTCTGGTTATCCATTGATTCACAGTGCTCCATTGACTTCTTCCTAACCATCTAATCCTCCTGTGTGATCTATCATAGCCCTTTCCGGTCTGCTGTCTCACAGCAATATCATTTTTGAAATGAGAATCAACTCTACGGTTATACCCAGTCCCGGGCACGCAGAATTGGAGGACCCTTGACAGAGCGCACAGTGAATTTACTGGATTGTTCCAGGGATTTGAGCGACGAAGTTAGGCTGGAGAACATGGGATTGTTCTCCTCTGAGCAAAAGAAATCAAAGGGAGATTTATGACGGATGTAAACAAAGTAGACAAAGAAAAGCTATTCCCAGCTGGCTTTGGGAACAAAGTTTTGAAAAGCTTGTAGGATATGAAGAAGGATATTTGTTTTCAGAGAGGGGTAATGACCTGGTCGTTGCTGCCAACAAAGGTACTGGAAGGGGACATTATCAAGAACTTAACAAAAACTTCATGGAAAGGAGCCTGCAGGGCTACGGAGGGAAGTGGAGGAATGGGCATGATGGATTGCTTTTGAGCAACCCCAAGTAAATGCAATGAAATTAAGAGCTGCTAAAGCTTCTAAGTATCACAGTGGAAAAATTTTTGTACTGACATGAAAGTGAACATCGTCCTTGCAGCAATTGGAACAATGGCCAGGTGGATCCATTGACTGTATTGAGATCCTTGATTTGGGATTGTTAACCTGGGCCCATCAGGGAGTTCTGGCTGACAGATATAAACAGAAGTCTCAGAGAGGCTCCTCTTTCTAGGGCCTGGCTCTGAGCTAGCTGCTCACAGATCATGCACCGTGCACATGTAAGTAAAGGGAGACTTGGTTGATGGGATACTGGCCTCTGTGCAGTTATTTCAGTTCTGCACACTGTATCAGGCACAGTTAGTACAGAAGCTAACTAGTAGCCATTTCACATATTGAGTGGCAGTCTATTTTGTAAATAGAATCGCAAAGGAAAAATAGCTTTTCCATTAATACAGTACAGACCAAATGCTGAGGGTGGAGCTAATTAAAATGGAGAGCTGAACGGACATGGTGGCCTTTGTCTGTTCCTACTCATCATATTTCAAACTAAGCCCTTTCCAGGGTAATTGGGGATTCTTCAAAACCTACAGAATTTGGATGAGTCTGCATTGAACTTTAGTTCAAGGTTAATGCCGATTCCAAATGCAATCCTCCATCAAACTGACATTATAGGAGTCTCCAAGATAATAAAGTGTGAAGCTGAATGAACACAGCAAGCCAAGCAGCATCTCAGGAGCACAAAAGCTGACGTTTCAGGCCTAGACCCTTCATAAGAGAGGGGGATGGGGCGAGGGTTCTGGAATAAATAGGGAGAGAGGGGGAGGCGGACCGAAGATGGAGAGAAAAGAAGATGGGTGGAGAGGAGAGTATTGGTGGGGAAGTAGGGAGGGGATAGGTCAGTCCAGGGAAGACGGACAAGACAAGGAGGTGGGATGAGGTTAGTAGGTAGAATGGGGTGCGGCTTGGGGTGGGAGGAAGGTATGGGTGAGAGGAGGAACAGGTTTGGGAGGCAGAGACAGGCTGGGCTGGTTTTGGGATGCAGTGGGGGGAGGGGATGAACCGGGCTGGTTTTGGGATGCGGTGGGGGAAGGGGAGATTTTGAAGCTGGTGAAGTCCACGTTGGCACCATTGGGCAGCAGGGTTCCCAAGCGGAATATGAGTTGCTGTTCCTGCAACCTTCGGGTGGCATCATTGTGGCACTGCAGGAGGCCCATGATGGACATGTCATCTAAAGAATGGGAGGGGTAGTTGACATGGTTTGTGACTGGCTTCCTCTACATTGGGGAAACCAAGCGGAGGCTTGGGGACCGCTTTGCAGAACACCTCCGCTCGGTTCGCAATAAACAACTGCACCTCCCAGTCACGAACCATTTCAGCTCCCCCTCCCATTCTTTAGATGACATGTCCATCATGGGCCTCCTGCAGTGCCACAATGATGCCACCCGAAGGTTGCAGGAACAGCAACTCATATTCCGCTTGAGAACCCTGCAGCCCAATGGTGTCAACGTGGACTTCACCAGCTTCAAAATCTCCCCTCCCCCACCGCATCCCAAAAACAGCCCAGTTCGTCCCCTCCCCCCACTGCATCCCAAAACCAGCCCAGCCTGTCTCTGCCTCCCTAACCTGTTCTTCCTCTCACCCATCCCTTCCTCCCACCCCAAGCCGCACCTCCATCTCCTACCTACTAACCTCATCCCACCTCCTTGACCTGTCTGTCTTCCCTGGACTGACCTATCCCCTCCCTACCTCCCCACCTGTACTCTCCTCTCCACCTATCTTCTTTTCTCTCCATCTTCGGTCCGCCTCCCCCTCTCTCCCTATTTATTCCAGAACCCTAACCCCCATCCCCCTCTCTGATGAAGGGTCTAGGCCTGAAACGTCAGCTTTTGTGCTCCTGAGATGCTGCTTGGCCTGCTGTGTTCATCCAGCTTCACACTTCGTTATCTTGGATTCTCTAGCATCTGCAGTTCCCATTATCTCTGATACAATTATAGGAGTCTCAGTAACTTTATGGACCATTTTTTATAGATTATTTCCATCCTGTCACTTTCTGTTAGACCAGCTTTGTTGACATGAGTTCTGACTTCCATCATGACAGACATGCATATTTATCTGTTACAACTCTATTCTACTGAGCTGAAAATACACTGTTTTAAAGGATGCCGTAAAGCCATAATTAAATTCTGACTAGAATGTTGACATTAGTTCACTTGCCCAACTGCAATCTGTATTTAATGACCACTGAAATAGTATTCATTGCTTGCTTTCAAAGAACTCCTGTAATCTTCTGTGTCAGTTCATGCCTGGACTGGACTATTTTGTTTCCTACCACTAAGGTGAATTGACTGAATTTGTTATGGCATAAAGAGATGTTTTATTGCTCGAAAGCTGTCATCACTCATTTGTTGCACCGTATCATGCTGAATGTTACCATAAGTCAGCACATGCACGCTGTGGTTTTTGTTAATTTGATAAAAATTTACTGTAGAAGAGTGGTGAGAGAATTGGAGCTGCAGTATTTATTATTGTTGCACCTTTAACTGACAGCAGTTAGACATTAATCACAAATGATGAAACATTATATCGAGGTTGCACTACTTGATGTTAATCTTGTGGAAACAGCGTCTTGAAATGCATTGAGTGTGAATTTGGACAAGCAGGAGGCAGGAAGAACACAGCGGGCCAGGCAGCATCTTGAGGCAAGGAGCAGTCAATATTTTGGGTATTAAGTTGTTGTATTTACAGGTAGATATGAAGGAACGTGGTCACCTTCATAGCAAAAAGGCTGAGGGAAGGCCCTGAAAGGTTGATAACCAGTGGGTTCAGATTGATTGCCCAAAGAATGAGATGACATGAAGAAAAACATATTGACGCAATGAGTGGTTATTTCGGTGAGGATTTGGATTGCACTATTTGATAGGGTTAGTAGGTTAAGATTGAGTCACTTTCAAAAGGGAGTTGAATAAGTACTAGAAGGGGATGTTGTATAAAATCCAGATGTAAATTATTCTCCAAATTATAGCTGTAGAAAAAAAACTTCTAAACTTGTGTACAAGGTAACTCTCTTCAAAATAATAATTGTTCTTTCAGAGAGGGAAACATTTTTTTATGAGGGTGTTAGTTTTCTTTAATCAATAACCTAATAGCACTTGATAGTTTTGATGAATACATCTCAAATAGCGTTGGTATTATGGAAACATGGCTGTATGGTGACCATGATGAGGAACTGAATCTTTTAAGATATTTGACATGTAGGAAGGCCTGACAGGAAGGAAAGGAGGCAGTGTATTGTTTGATAATGAAATGGGGTCAGTACATTAGTAAAGAAGGACCTTGGATTGGAAAAATAATTTGAGGAATCTGTTTAGATGGAGCTGAGAAACACGAAGGGACAGTGTACATTGGATAGTGTTATTTATAGGTGACCAAGAAGTAAGGTTAGTCCAGGCATCATATTAACTAAGAGATAAGAGAAGTATTGAGCATGGGCAAAACGATTAGCATAGGTGACTTCAGTCTGTATATTGACTGGGTAAACTGTGCAATAAAGTTGAGAGTGATGAGCTTCTGGAGTATGTTACAGATGGTTTTCTTGAGCAGCATGTTGAAGAGCCAACTAGAGAATACACTATTTTTGATCTAATATTTTGTAACTAAAAAGGACTTAAATTATAATTTTTGTTGTAAAAGAAACTTATTAGGGATGTGACAACAAAATATGACAGAACATTACATTTGAAAGTGAGGTAGCTTGATTTGAATGGGAAATTTTGAAGGCGTGCTGGAACCTATTCTAAAGGATGTGATGAACAAACAGTTGGAGAAAAATGATCCAGTTGGGCACAAGAAGCATGGATTTGTGATTTCAAAAACATATTTGACCAAGTTGTTGGAGGCTGTTGAGCATGTTGCTGACAAATTTGAAGACCAGGCATTGATGGATGTCATATGTTTGATTTGATAAGGCCCTTCCATGGGAGGTTGGCTAACAAAATTAAATGGCAATGTATATAAGGTAATGTACTGGGATACATTAAGGGTTGGCTAACAGGCAGAAAACAGAGAATTGAAATAAATAGGTTATTCTTCCACTGGCAGACTATGACTGGTGGAATACCACAGGGATCAGTAGTTGGACCAACTGTTTACAATATATAGCATATCATTTGGAGGTGGGGACCAAATTTAAATATTTGCAGATGATAGAGCTAAACAGGATTGGGTATTGTGAAAAAGATGTAAAACATTTTCAGAAGGATTTGGACACACTTGATGATCAGGCACACGCATGACAGGTGGACGATAAGGTGGACAGGTGGACGATAAGGTGGAAAGGTGGGAGGTTAGGAAGAACAAATGTGTTGAGTATTTCTTAAATGGGAAGAGGTTACGAAGTGTAGATGTCAAAAGTGACCGAGGTGTCCTTGACGTAAGCCATTGAAGACTACCGTGCAGGTAGAGCAAACCATTAGGAAGACTAATGGATGTTCATCTTTGTTGCAAGAGCTTCTCAGTATTGGGGGTTATAAAGTCTTGCTACAGTTGCATAGGAACTTGAGTATATTGCATCTGAACTGATGTATGCAGGAAATATATTATTGCCTTCAAAGGGAGTACAATGAAGTTTGACCAGTCTTGTTCCCACTGTTGGTGGGACTATGCTTTGCAGAGGGATTGAGTATACCAGGCCTGTATGCTTTAGAGTTTTGAAGAATGAGAGGTGATCTCACTGAAATTTAGATGATACTTAAAGGCATAGACAGGATAGATGTAGGTAAGCTGTTTCTTCTCATGGTGCCTAGAACTAGGGAGCACAGTTTAAAAATAAAGAAGATGCCATTTAGGACTGAGATGAAAATTTTTTTGTCAGTCAGAGGGTAATGAATTGTTGGAAATCCGTACCCTGGAAGCTCAGACTGTGAGTATATTTAAAGTAGAGGAGATGCTTTACACAAAGGAGGTGATGGCCTTATGGTAATTTTTGCTGGACTGTTAATTGAGACACCCAGGTAATATTCTGGGGACCCAGCTTTGAACCCTGCCATAGCAGATAGTGGAATAAAAATCTGGAATTAAGAATCTGATGATGACCATTGTCCATTTTCAGAAAAGTCCAACATGGCTCTCTAATGCCCTTTTATGGAGGGAAATTGCCATCCTTACCTAGTCTGGCCCACATGTCTCCAGACGACAGCAACGTGGCTGACACTTAACGACCTTGTGGGCAATTGGGGAAGGGGGGGACAAAACACTGGCCAAGCCAGCGATGCTCTCATTCCATAAATACACAATAAATAAATAGAGTTTGCTTAAATTTTTGATTTTCAATGATGCACAGAGTTATGGGATAACGTGGGTAAAAGGCATTGCAGTGTTTGATCAGCCATGATCGTATTACATGGTGAGGTACGAATAGAAACAAAGGAACTGTTTGTTGTAATCTCCTGCAAATGAATGGCTCATCAAGTAATTGGCATAAGTATGTCACAGTTTAAGTATCAATGCAAACATGTTCTATATTCAAGTAATTGGCATAAGAACGTTACAATTTAAGTATCAGTGCAAACTTTGCACCCGAGCTATAATGGCAACTCCCACTCATAATTTAGAGGAAAATGAACTCGTCAATTATTGCACCTATGTACATTTATGGGTAATGTCTAATTTCCCTTGATTAGATGTTGCAAAAAAAAGTGAATTATTTTGTTGGATATATCTGAATACTTAAATAGTAATTTGCTGCTAATTGTGAGTGAAATAGAAAGATTGAAAAAAACAATAATTGGTTCAGATATGTGATTCACAATTCCACATAATTTCAATGATGTATTGAGATTAAATCTTGTTTGAGCTGCTTTGGTCCAAGATTTGAACTTGTTGGATGATACTTTAGGAACTAATATGTTTAGATTTCTTTGTCAATAGCACAAGAATTGGTATCATTTCAAAATCAACTGGATTTTTCAGACTCAGGAACCCACTGCAGGAGCGAAAGTGTGTCTTTTTGTGCCGCTAAGCTGGACAGATTTGGCTTCAAGACCCAATTCAATGCTGTTGACCACTGAAAAGACCAGTTTGGATCAGTGCTGCTCCCTAACCTGGATAAATAAGGATAGTTGATGGCTGGAAGGGAATTTGGCTGCAAAACCATCAGCCAAGTCCAAAAACGATAGTTTACATGAGGAATGAGCACCCAGCATTGTGGTGACCTGGTAAAACATGGGAAAAGCTGAAAGACGAAGGAAGGAAGCAGTGGTAAATGTGTCTGCCAGGGGTTATACAGTCCTAGAGTTATACAGCATAGAAACAGCATACAACCTTCGGTTGTAAAGGTGTTGGAAAGAAAGCGAGAACTTTGCTTTGTATTTAACACATTAACAGCCTCAAGATTTCCCAAAACAAACTAGAACCAGTTGGGGTATCCCTTGAATTGTATTCGCTGAGAAATTGTAAGTTGTCTAGTAAGATTCTACAAAGAGCAGTGAGACTAATGATGAGATAATCTGTTTCGGTGATGTTCAAGGATCAGTGTTTACCAGGAAATTCACAGGTGTCAGCTGGTTATCTTTAAGTAGTGCCACATGATCTTTTCTGTGCATCTGGAACAGGAGACATCAGATCCAAAGCAACGCCTTTAACAGTTAAGCAGACCCTCACAATGTCAGCATTGTTTGTGCCTGAAGTTAAGATTGAATTCCTGACTGAGGAACTTGGGGATGACAATACTTTGGTAGAATTGGTACCAAATCTAATTCAAAGATGAAAGTGCCAAGGCTTGGAGTATAGACGACAATCATTAATTCATACTACATTGACTGATTCTAGAGCATCTGGTTTGCTGTGTAGGGCAGTCGTTTGAGACGATAACAAAGAAGTAATTGATAATTCAATCTCAAAACCTGGTCTAATTACATGGACTACTGAGAGAGCTAAAATTATCAAGTGTAGTAAAGCCACTGCTCCTATGTTGTCTTGTTGATTGACTTAGCGGAGTGACATGTGGCAAGAATTGAAAGTTTCCTTTCATAAAAAATCAGGCATAAAAGTATTTTATTATTTGTAAAGGTTGAAAACAAGGATGAGCATTTTAAAAATTGAGGAGTTGCGTAGCTGAGAGAAATTAAAGTCAGTGAGTGCAGAACCAGATCGTTTGCAACTTCTGGTGACTTCTAAAACTTTTTACTGTATTTTTCATGTAAAAATACGTGTGACCATAAATTTCAATTATATTTTATATTCTATATCCTATTATCATCTAATACTTAAAAATCTATTCTGCCATCCTTTTCTATTCTATAATTGATTCAATTCTATTCGAGCCAGAGATGAGATTTTAACTTGAGGGAAGTGTCGTTTATGAAGCCCGCCTCTTTACTATTGCCCAACTTCACTCATTTTGATTACAGAACTTCACAATGATGTAGACAAGTTGGTGGAATGGGCCGATGAATGTCAATGCTGAGAAGTGTAAAGTGATGTACTTTGGTTAGAAGAATATGGAAAAACAATATCAGAGAAAAGGATGCAAAATGGGTGCTGGTGCAAAGGGACCTGGCTGTATGTACTCTCAGTGTACGGGTTGAGAGCTCAGTTAACAAAGTATACGGTATCTTAAGCTTTATTAATAAAGGCAGCAAATTAAAAAGCAAGGATGTTATGTCCAGTTTTTCATTTGGCCTCATATGTGCCCAGTTCTGCACGCTGCTCCTTAGGATGGATGTGAAAGCATTGGTGAGGATGTAGAAGTTGTTTATGGACCTGGTTCCAGGAATGAGTACCTGGGATTGTTCTCCTTGGACAGAAGAAGAAAGAGGAGATCTGATTGTGCAATTCAAAATGGTGAAAGAACCGATCAGAGTAAATCAGAAGAGAATGTCTCCATTTGTGAAAAAAATTGAGGATGGGAAGGCACTGGTTTAAAAGTAATTTGTAAAGAAGCAAGCATGCTCTGAGGAAAAGTGCTATCACTCATCAATGGTTAAAGTCCAGAATGCAGAAAATGGTGATGGTAGGTTCAATTGAAACATTCAAAAGAGATTTTGATGGTCATTTAAAAAAGAGGAATATGCAGGATAATAGAGAGAAGGCAGGTGAGTGAGATACCTCTTGGAGACCAAGCCCAGAACTGAGGGGCTGAAAAAGCCTCCATCTCCACTGTTATAGTTCAGTTCCTTCGGTCCTTGTATTCCAGGCTTGAATATTCACTCAGAACTCTGGCCACCCTTCCGTCCTATGTGAAGTGGACCTCTTTCAAATTTCTAGTACCAGTAAGCTTATGTGCGTTAGGTTCCATTCATCCATAATCCCTGCATCTAGTGAACTATATTGGCCACTGAAGCAAGGTCTCGATTTTAAATTTCTCATCTTTGTTTCCAAGTAGCTCCATAGTCTTGCTCTCTCCTAACTCTTTAACCTTCTCCAGTTCCATAACCCTCAGATATCAAGCTTGCTTCAACTTTAGCCTCTTCCATTTTCTTGAGGTCCCTATCTTAATCACTGCTCTGTTGATAGCTGAGCAATTGACTCTGTGAACTCTGAATCTGCTCCCTATATTTCTTTACCTTTTTACCCCTCTTTCCTTATCTACAACATATTACAGCTAGCTCTTAAACCAGTCCGTTGACTATATGTCACGAGGGGCTCAGAGCCCAACATTGTTCAATAATGTTCTCAAAAAGTGCCATAAGGAGTCTCACATTTCAGACAGAGACGTTTCTTCTTCCAGCTAGGGGCCATAGGTTTAGATTGAGAGGGGAAAGATTTAAAAGGGATCTAAAGGGCCAACATTTTCATGCTGAGAGTGGCGTGTGTACAAAATGAGCTAGCAGAGGAAATGGTGCAGACTGGTACATTTACAACATTTAAAAGGCATCTGGATAGGTATATGAATAGCAAAGGTTTTGAGGGATATGGGCCAAATGCTGGCAAAGGGGCCTTGATTTACATAGGATATCTAGTCAACATTAACAAGTTGGACCGAAGGGTCTATTTCTGTCCTGCATATCTCGATGACTCTATCTAGTAATTTGCAAGGCCCATCGACAATGTTCACAATATTAACAGTTTCTCGTTCTGTTTTGTAGACCTTATTTGGAAAATGCACTAAAGACTTGGAACAATGTCAGAAGATTTTAAGAGGAGATTTGAGTTCCAAAATATAACAATCCAGTCGCAGGTATGATACTTCTCTATTTTAGAAATTACTTAATTTGAATGAAACTAATTTCTGAGTGGTTCATCTGAAGATTAAAAGTGTTTTTGTTTTGTATAGGCTGTGGGACAACTGGTTGCTGCTGTATTAAAGGAAAAGGGGTCATCGTCTCCGATAAGTTATTCTTCAGATCAGGTTTGTGTTTAACACAGCTCTTAAGGTGGTCCAGGGCAATTTACAGTAATCATAGTCATGTCTGAAAACCCTAAACCCTTTCATTTACAAGCAACAAAACTTTTTTTTTGAGGCCTAGTTGCTATTATATTGTCTTTGTATGCCTTCAGGTCTGGTAACCCTGCTGTGGATTTAGAAAGAAGATTCCACCTTCATTGATAGTTAGCCTGTATGATAGTAATAGTTGTTTAGTGAACTGTATATGCCTTCAGTAGATTTCGTGCCATATTTAGTTTGGAAACCCATGCAAACCATCTTTTATAATGTGTTCAAATGCACATGTTCATGTTGACAGGTGTTAGTGAAGTTAAAGAAGTAATGTACATGAAAATTGAAAATAATGTGGTGCAGCAGTGTTGCTGTTTGAATTTGGATATGGTAGGATTTTCTCAGATCTACACTTTGAAGCATCATTCTCCTGTGTTAGACTGTGATTCCAACTGCTGTGCTGCCCTGAGTTGCCAGACAACTTGCTTGACTTCTGGATTTGAATGATCTTCCACCTGCTGCCATTAAGCTTTGCTAAACTCTTGGCTCCTGCCTTTGTTGATCTACACTGACTTCCGGTATCCTATTGTGTCCAATATATCACTCTTATCTGGATTTTAAAATCCCTTTGTTGCCTTTTGCTTCTGTATCACTGTACCCTTTACCAGCCCCACAATCAACTGAGAATTCTCAACTGCTTCTAAATGTCAGAACCCTAACTCCACAATGTTTGTGACCCTGTCATATGCCATCCAAGCCTCAAACTCAGAAAATTCTTTCACCATTCTCTTGGTTAAGTTCCAACTCTAAGATACTCCTCCTCCTAACAGCTCTTCCTTTGGCTCAATTTTCACTTTTTTTCTGATTTTGCTTCTGGGAAGCAACTTTACTTTCTTAAAATGCCATGTCAAAGTAATTTGTTTTCCCGTGTCATTGTAACTCATCTCACTAATCGTCTGCACCAATCCTGAACTAAATTGTATCAGTTGTCAGAAATGCACATTAAAAAAAAACAACAGGAAGTTGTAAGTATTATTGCGAAATTGAAATAGTTAAGTTTAGTGATTGAAATTTAGACCATTCAAGTAGAGGGATAAAGGACAGAGAGGGTTAGAATTGCATAGTGTGTTTCCAGGCAATCTTTCGACTGTAGTATGTTTCCAATGGAGAGGAGACGTTGTGGGATGTGAATACTGGACATGAGGTGGGCCAAGTGGATAAAGTGAAAGTTTGAGAACATTTTAATGGAGATTGATTATTGTGTCATAAGCTCTAGGGTTACATGGAAAAGGACACTGAGCTATCCAGAGGTAGAACACTGTGATTAACTGGCGAAAATTCAACTTAACTGGGGTATGAGAGTGTCTGATCCAAATGAATTAGAGTCAGAATTTGGCATGAAGCATGGTAACTGAACAGTGGGCTACCTGATAGAAGTGTGTGTTCATGCACTGCCAAGATATTTTCTCACAAATGGGAAAGGTAGCGAAAACAAGTGGAGAGCTTGCTGGATGACAGAAGAAATAGGGCTTAAAGTTAAGAAGAGGATTTTTTTTTTCCTCATGAAAGTTGTGAGGTGGATAGTACATTTGAAAACCATACTGAATACAGAAGGTTTCAATGGAAAGTAACAAAAGCAGTTAAGGGAGGCAAAGAGACAATGAAAAGAGACTACCTTTTCTGTTTGCTGACGATCTGAAAGACTTCAATGGAAATAAAAAATGAAAGCTGTTACTTTAAAGGGACTGTAAGAGCAGGAAGACCTCTTTATGTGAGTCATTGAAAGTGGGAGACAATTTGAGAAATTGCTTTGTGAAGCACTTAGAGTCATTGGGGTTTACAGCATAGAAACAGGCCCTTCGGCCCAGCTTGTCCATGTTGCCCAGTTTTTACAATTAATCTAGTCTCATTTCCCTGCATTTGGTCTGTATCCATTCCATCCCTGTACCTGTCCAAATGTATATTAAATGATGAAATTGATTTTCCTTGGCTTTAGCAAGAGCTTCAAAGAGAGCCGAAGCATGGGGGTTATGTTAAACTGGTACGAAACGCTGGCTGAGCCTCAACTAGAGTCCCATGTCTGGTTCTGTTGTCACATAAGGTAAAGTCAGAAGTCACATGACACCAGTTTACAGTCCTACGGGTATATTTAAAGTCAAAAGCTCTTGGAACACTGCTCCTTCATCAGGGGCTATCGGGTGATGTCATTCCGAAAGCTTGTGATTTTAAATAAACCTGTTGGACTATAACCTGGTGTCGTGTGACTTCTGACTTTTACCACCCCAGTCCAACGCTGGCATTTCCACAACACAATGTAAAATGCAAAGGCGTTAGCCCATCAACGAATGGCTGCATAGGTGCGGAATTGTCATTTCATAGTTTGGAAAAGTTGGGACTGTCTTGCTTGGAGAAGAGAAGGTTGGAAGATTGGGCC
The DNA here is from genome assembly GCF_030684315.1 of Stegostoma tigrinum. Classification (NCBI taxonomy): domain Eukaryota; kingdom Metazoa; phylum Chordata; class Chondrichthyes; order Orectolobiformes; family Stegostomatidae; genus Stegostoma; species Stegostoma tigrinum. The sequence goes on along the minus strand of NC_081356.1, from coordinate 9,882,265 downwards.
TTCTTTTGTTTGACTCATTTATATAAGTGATTTGGATGAGAATATAGGAGACATGGTTAGTAAGTTTGTGGATGACACCAAAACTGGTGGTAAAGAAATGGGTCAATGGGCTGAAAAGTGGTAGATGGAGTTGAATCTGGATAAATGCAAGATATTGCATTTTGTTACAACAAACAAGGGCAGGGCATATACCAATAATGGTAGGGCCTCGGGTAGTTTTGTAAAGCAGAGGGCCTTGGGGCGTAGGTACATAATTCTTTGAAGTTTGCCTCACATATAGGTAGGGTGGTTAAAAAGATGTTTGGCATGCTTGCCTTCATTGCTCATTCCTTTGAATATAGGAGTTGGGAAGTCAACTTGCAGTTGTACAGGATATTGGTGAGGCCTCATCTGGAATACTGTGTCCATTTCTGGTCACCCAGTTATGGGAAGGATATTATCAAGCCAGATATTAACTGGGATGTTGCCAGGTACGGAAGGTTTGAGTTACAAAGAAGGGCAGTTTAGGCTGGGACCTTTTTCAGTGGAGCGCAGGAGGTTGGAAGGCGACCTTATAGAAGTTTGTAAAATACAAGAGTTATTGATAGAGTTAATGGTAGTTGTCTTTTCCTTTCGATGGGAGATTTCAAAATTAGGGAGCACATTTTTAAGGTGAGAGCAGAGAGACTTAAAAGCATGGACAAATTTTTTTACACAGAGGGTGGTACGTGTGTGGAATGAAGTTCCGAAGGAAGTGGTGGATACAGATACAATTACAATGTTTAAAAGTGATTTAGCCAAGCACATGAATAGGAAAGGTTTAGAGGGATATGGGCCAGGAGCAGGCAGGTGAGACTAGCTCAGTTTGGGATTATGTTCAGTATGGCCTGGCTGTACTAAAGGGTCTGTTTCTGTGCTGCATGACTCTGTGACTCTATTTGATAGAGATGGCCTGGACAAGGTAGACAGCAAGAAGGCATTCTCTCAACCACCAAAATGGCAAGGATGTTGAAGGAGGCAATCAGGGAATTCCTTGGCAACCTCTCTTAATTTGCAATATGGGGAGGCACCTGTTGTAAATTATTGGGGAAATCCTCAAAATCCTGGGCTGGGCCCTTGTGGCAAAGTGGTAGAGTTTCTGCCTCCTGGCTAGGGAGGCTTGGGCTCAAGTCCTACCAGCTCCAGAAGTGTGTAGGAACATCTCTTAGACAGGTTGGTTAGAAAATATCTACTCGAAACCCTGAACTAACCTGCACTACTCCAGGCTTTGCCCCATTTCCCTCTAACACCTTATTGGCGATTGGTGGGAGCAAGTTCAGTGAAAGTCAGCCTCAAATATTACATAAAATTAGTTATTTCTTTCATATTACTGAAGATTACTGGAGATTCTGAACATTATATGAACGTGCAGACGGTTTCTGAGCATTCTTTGCAGTCCTGGCTGAGTTTATATTTATGTTTTTACTTTACCTGGGGTTGTTAATGTTAATCCAATGAGCAAGATGAATTAAACATTAAGGGCAGTCTCAGCTTCCTTGACTAGCTGATGAAAATGATTAGCTAGTATGCTGAAGTGATAAGCTAGGCATTTTAATTGACCATTGTGATGCAATTCTTATCATCGTTTCTTTTTCCCCCCAGAGCCCTGCATTGAACCTGTTGTGGGAGAAGTGTTGCAGTGATAATGTGGTGGTACGGTCTGCCTGTTGTGAAGTATTGGTTGCACTTGTTGCACAGAACCATGCCGATTTTAATTATGTGCTCAGTGGAATTTTGAATCTAATTCCTTCTGCCAGGTAATCTGAAATCATTAAATGAGTTCTTTGGCAGGCGGGCCCACTTCAGTTACTTTCATGGATAATATCCATTGTCAGAGCATTGCACTTGACTGTAAAAACTTATCATCCAAATTCATCGCTGATGAGAGGTTGGAAAGATCCTTCATTTATTGTTTTTAGGAAAAAGGCTTTGAATAAAGAAACTAAAATATACGCAATTCATCCAACTTTATCGGTTTTGTGTTGGGAGAGAGTTGTGTAAACTTTGGAGAACTGACACTTTGAAATCTTGTCTTGAGGTGATTTGTATGCTATTTTATGTTACGCTTGTTAAGCATGAGAAACATACATTTATGATTGGCTTAGTTATTGAAGGGCAAACTTTTTAAATAGTGCGTATGGCTGGATGCAATACATTTTGTGGCCATGACTTTGACAATACAAGGTAACAGTTATGCACACTGACTACATGGGAAATTCCGTGCTCTCTTCTATATCTTGGTGCAAGTGTACCAAGAATTGAGCCTCTTGGTTTCTTTTTGAGAAGGGAGTGAAAATAATTTGAGAGGTGAAACTGAACGCATTTTTGAAAATACAGAACAGCTGCCCGATTGGACTCACCAGTGTGAAAAATGTAATGACCAAAGTGTCAAATTCAGTTTGTACTGAATTCAGATCTGCACTGGAGTAATGTCAGATTTACAAAGACAGCTACAATATTGATTGCTGCTCTGTACCTTGATCTGGGAATTTGCTTCTGGTCACAATGTCAAAATATCATTCCTTACTGCACCAATGCGACAATTCTTTCATTTCTTACACTGGTGATTCTTTGTCTTGTCCAAATGAGATTGCTGATTGCAGCCCAATTACAGATTGTTTTATGTTTTAGGCCCATTTCCATCACCAGCTGTTAGGATACAGCTCACTTCTGAGAAGAACCTTATAAACTGCAGAGAGACTCCTGCCTCTCTGGGTTGAACTTGGAACCTAGATGCTGGGAGTGAATAACTGCAATACAATAACTGCTAGGAGCACTCTTTCACCATATAGGTGTCAATATGATAGAGAACTTGTGTTGATGGACATCCCAAGCTTTTGTTTCAGGTTTTACCATAATTCTTGGAGTAGAAACATGAACTATGCTTAATCCATCAGAAAATAGTAGGGTATATTTTCCAATCAAGTTTTGGTCAAATTTAGTCCCATTCCATTCAAAATATGATTTATTTATTGTTTTTAATGTATAATTCTTCTTTGCTTTTGGATTTTGACCCTGAATTTATTTGAAATTGTTGTTGGTGACCTATACTATAACTGTTTGGTTTATCTAAAAGCAGTGTCAAAACTTTCTTGAAGATTATCTAGAGAATTCTATGTCGAGCTTTTGTTTTATCATTTTTATTATAGCAAGGAACTGCTGTGATTATTAGAAGCAGTATTATTGTACTTTTTAAAAGCAGAGATAAATCCAGATTCTTTGGCTTAACATAGAATCCCTAGAGTATGGAAGCAGATGATTTTGTCCATTGAATCCACACCAACCCTCTGAAGAGCATCCCATCCAGACCCACCCCTCTACCTTGTAACCCTGCATTTCCCATGGCTAATTCACCAAGCCTGCTCATCCCTGGACAATTTGGGCAATTTAGCATGCCAGTGCACTTCACCCCGACGTCTTTGGACGGTGGTAGGAAACCGGAGCGCCCAGAGGAAACCCACACAGACACAAGGAGAATGTGCAAACTCCAGTTGACTGAGTGCAAAATTGAACCTTCGTCTTTGACACTGGGAGGCTGCAGCGCTAACCACTGAGCCACCATGCACAGGAAAAGTATTATTGTAATCAGAAAGAGCCAGCTGATTTTATATCTTCTTGGGATTTGCAGTAACCCTGCAAATTAATTGAATGATGCTGCATCGTTCCCTAAAGCTGGCGTGTTTAAAGCAGGCTTCCTCAGATTGGCTCATATTCTACAAAGGTCTGTTTTCCCTTTTTCATACCTTAGAATTTGACAGTTCTCCCTCATGAAAATTAAGACTTCAAATTTTGTTACAGATGCTTTGGCATGTATGGAATAATATTCATTTTCATTTCCAGTAACGTCCAAGGCTTGATTCGAAGTATCAGTAAATTGCTACTGATGCAAGCACAAGGAACCGATCCAAGTCATAAAACAGTTTATTTGTGTCCGTATGCCATCAGGTAAATTTTGGATTACAAAATACTTACTAATTGTTGTATCACAGTATTTCATTGCCATAGTGAGCTCTAATCCTTTTAAGATGTGTCAGCTGTTACAAAATAATAAAATTGCCGAGTAAATGATTTCAGCATAAATCAATGTTTTTGCTGCCTGCTAAATTTTAATCTTTACCTGAATCAATCAAAAGATGCCATCAATCCTTATTCACAAAGCACACAACTGCCCAAAAACACAGTTTTTCTAAGTTCCAGCTTCACTGATGGAATGGGCACTGTATGTCTGCTCAGAAAATAAGTATGCTGTCACCAGTGGGTTAATTTCAGTACTTCTAGTCACCTTTGGACAGATAGGAAGACCTTGGAAAGAGTGTTGAGGAGCCTGGTATGATACCAAGTTGAAGAGACTTCATTATATCTGATGATTCGACAAACTGGGATCGTTCTCTCCATAAGCAGAGAGAATTAATGGAAGTGTTGTAAATAATGAAGGTGAACATCATTATTAGGAGCAGGAGTAGGCCACTCAATGCCTTGGGCCTGTTTTCTATTCGAAAAAATGGTGACTTACCATTTGATGTTCCAAATTCCACACTGATAGGCAAGGCAATCAATATACCTCCCCTTTTAAAACATTTCCTGACCCTTTTGAGGCCGAAGGTTCCAAAGTTGCACAGCCTATAGAGAGAAAAATATCCCCCTCATCTGTCTGTGTATAAAGGGTGATTCTTATTTCCCTGGTTCTGAACTCGACCACAAAAGGAAAAATCTACTCCATGTCCTCTCATCAAGAGCTTTTGGGATCTTGTACACTGTCATCAAGTAATCCCACACGCTTCTAAACTCCAGTGAAAACAAGCTCAGCTTTTCCAATCTTTCCTGACAAGAGGTATCAATCTGTTAAAATCCCCCTGAACTGCCTCCAGTACAATTTTCCTCTTTTTAAATAAGGACACCAAAAGTGCGACCAGTCTCTGAGATGTGGTCTTGTGCTGAATTCTCTTATTCTAAATGATATCATGCTATGAGTTGGCCTGATTTCATGCTATACAAGTAACATAATTAGTAGTAGTAGTAACGTGTTGTGGTTTGTGCACTAGAACATCTCGATTGCTCTTCAGCTCAGAATTTTGCAGCCATACATTCATAGAGTGAGTCCAACCAGTCCATGCCAAACATAATCCGAAACTAAACTAGTCCCACCTGTCTGCACCTGGCCCAAATCCCTCCAAACTTTTCCTATTCATGTACTTATCCAGATTTCTTTTAAATGTTGTAACTGTGCCCACATCCGTCACTCCCTCAGGAAGTTCAATCCACATGCGAACGATCTTCTGTGCAAAAAATTTTGTCATGTGTCTTTTTTTATGTCTCCTTTCCTCTCACCTTAAAAATGTGTCCCCTAGTCTTGAAATCGCCCAGTCTAGGGAAAAGACACCTCCCATTAATTCTATCTAAGGCTCTCATCATTTTATAAACTTCTTTAAGGCCATCCTTCAACCTCCCATGTCATTTACTGTTTCAGTTACACTCTGATTTTTAAAATTCTTCCTGCCAAAGTGAACAATTACACATTTTTCCACAGTGTACTCCATCAGCTACATTTATGACCATTCACTCAACCTAACTCTACATGTTTGCAACCTCCTTTATGTCATTTTCGCAACATTTATTCATACTAATGTTTGTGGCTGCATATTTAGCAACAATATCTATATCAACACAATCATGACCTAATGATGTAGTCATCAGGGCCTATCAATCTGCACTTCATCAGTTTACTGCTTTCCTAGTGAGTATAATGGCACCAAGTTCCTCTGGTCCTTCGGCTTTCTGACTTCTTTGACACAGTAAATAAAGGAGAACTTTCCACTGACCGGCAGATCAGCACCAGATGACACTTGAGAGAAATTGCAAAGTTTTGGTAAAAGGTATGGGAGGGAGGGTACAGAGAGACATGAGAGGTTGCTGTGAACAAGAACAAATGATGAGGAAGAACGGAAGAAGCAGTTTCAGTAATAGTTTTCAAAATAGAATTGTGTCTGTGAAGTTGGAAATTAAGAATTGTGTGGGGTATGGGAAAACGACATAGGAGTAGGACTCATTGGCACATCCTCTGTGTTAGTATAGGTGCAGTGGGCTTTCTTTTTGTGTTGTTGCATTTTAAGATCTTTGTAACGTGCAATGTATAAACTATAATATTTGTAATGTCTGTACCTTTCAGTGTTGTTGATATTTTGTCAGGGAAGATCGTTCAATTCCCCTGAAAATTTTTAAGATTTGACAAACAAGCCTTGGATCATAGGCAAATGACCAGACCACAATCACTAAGGGCATGATTATACCCTGCCTGGAAGTGATTTTTTAAAAAGTGGCAAGCTGGCTGACACAGATACCCTCCCCTTCTTGGTACCTAAACAATTACAGGTCCATGAGTGACCAGCTTCATCCAGCGTCAATGAAGACCCTTATGTTGCCGATTAATTACCATTTAAAGGTCTGATTTCACCAACAGCTTGATTATGTACCATTCTGGTGATGGTGGCTGGTTTCTGAGCAGGCTGGGTCTCCTTTGGTGCCAGTCAGGAGCAGGCCATACCTCTGCCTATGCCTGTGATGTCCCTGACCCTCAACCTGAAAGATCTGAAAGATAGGCACTTACATTCTCACCATACAAGCTCCTTAAGTCTGTCATGATCTTTAGGATCAGAAGCTGCCTGCTTGCAACTGGGTGGCCATTCAAGTATTTTAGTATCAAGGCTCTGGAAGTACAAGCAAGAGCAAATTCAACACCAAACCTGAGCCTAAAATTTGGGCTTGAGAGCAGTGAGCAGATTTTTTTACCTGATTTATTCAGCTTTTTAAAATATGTGCCTCTTCAATTGGACTTTATTCATCTTTAATTGTTGCAGTGACCTCAGGGGCGTGTTTTTAAAGGAAAAAATTGTAACACCATGCTATATTAAGGCATATCCTTTCAGATGTAAGAGTTACCTTGTGTTTGGTATAAGGTCAAGTGTTGATAATTAATAAATTAAGTACATTCTTTATTAGAAATATTAGTTAAAGTAGTGCCGTATACTTGGAGATTTGACCAAAGCTTTGAGGGAACTTTGTTTTGTGCATCGGTAGCCATATTATAAATTATGCTTAAGCTCGTTGATAGTTATTTATTATGGGATCTGCAAAAATAAATCAAATTCAGTTTCCTATGAAGCTTTGGAAATCCTAACCAGAGGTTAAGGTGAATTAGAGGTTAAGCACACCCTTCAACATGCATCTATTACCTCACGATGGTGCTGTTCTGTGTTAGCACCCTGATATTATTAGTTTCAAGAATGTGACCCTGGATGATTTTTGAGGGAAAAAAAGATTGTGGAATAACTTTCTGAATATTGCTGCATTAATTGCAAGGTGAAAATACCTTCCACCCCTTTGATCTCTTCTGGGAGTCCAAGACAAGAGGAAATAGGTTGAAGGTGAGAGGAGAAAGATGTAAAAGGGGTCTAAGAGGCAACTTTTCGTGCAGAGGGTGGTGGGTGAATAGAATGAGCTGCCAGAGGAAGTGGTGGAGGCTGGTACAATTATCACATTTAAAAGGCACCTGGATGGACATATGAGTAGGAAGCATTTAGAGGCATGTGGGCCAAATGCTGGCAATGGGATTAGATTTATTTAGGATATCCGATCAGCATGGACGAGTTGGACCAAAGGGTCTGTTCCTGTGCTGTACGACTCTACGACTCCATCTACGAATAGAGTTTGACCTGAAACAAAAACAAAAAATTGCTGCAGATGTGAAGCACGTCTGGCAGCATTTATGGAGGGAAAAGCACAGTCAACATTTAGGGCCAGGGACACGTCTTCAGACCTGAAATGTTGACTCTGCGTTTTTCCACAAATGCTCCTAGACCCGCTGCTGAGTTTTGTTTTCTTTCAGATTTCCAGCATCCACAGTTTGTTTTTTTGTTCAGAGTCTGATATTCCCTTGTTCTCTGCTGGTGCTAGTCTGGAGCTGGCCATGAAGGATGCTGGGATATCCAAAAGTGTACGAGATGCATCCTCCTTTCAGCTCTGTTTGGTTTCTCCAGCAGTTGAACATTAAAATCCTAGACCATGTGAATGTCCTTGTATCTTTTCTGTTATAGCATCCTGCATCCCATCTTTCTAAAATAAAATGCTTCAATTTTTCTTTTTAACCGAAGTATGCAGTGATTCATTACTGTGCAAATTCTGTTTGTAATATTTCCAATTAGAATTGCCCACATTGATGTTTCCCGTTTTAAGGAATTGATGAAAGCAGATTGAAATCTTTTCTTATCCAAAGCAAAACCTAAAAACTGTATCAGTTTGCCTGGGTTTCCACAAAGTAATCATTTGTATTGGGGACCGACAATACAAAGTGTTTTCTGTGTAAATTCTGAGATTAAGCAATCCCTCAAGTTTGACAATTTAAAAGACCTATTCACAATAAGATCTTGCTGAAATAATTTGTTTTGGTTAAATTAATGGCCAGTGAAGCAGAGAAATTGAGGGATTAAAATGTATTGCATTGTCCTAGACTGTTTAATGGCTGTGATGGATTATTAGAATGGATATATGATAACTAGATATGTGGAATTGTAGCATATCTCTTATGCTGCAGTCTGTTTTAATTAGCAATGTTGTTTAGTGTTTGACTGAAATTGACGGTCTGGCTACAATTAATGTAGCAAATGCAGGCTGGCTTCCTTGCTTACTTTTTGGAATGATGTATGTGTGCAAGGAGAAGGACAATATATTATTATTCTGAACATGTGTTTGCATCCAATTTCACATACACTGAAGCAGTCAAGATATCTGAGTGTCAATTTAAGTGTGAGCTTTATTTTTGGGATGGTAACTTTAAATTTAGTGTAAATGGAAGACTTTGTATTCTACAGTTGAAAACCTCGATTTGGTGATTGTTTGTCATCAAACGGAGTCTTATTTTTTAAAAGCTGAGAATAAGCTGCAAGGTTTTTGTTCTTGGAGAGTAGAGCAACAGTCTCTTGAGTTTATCATGAGTCATCACCGAGTCTCTCAGAATTTCAGAAATCTGTGTCTCTGTTGTTGGGTTATTGAGTTGTCAACAATTGTATTGCAAATTGTTTAGTTCTAGAGTGAAAGGGTGTTGGCTCAGGGACAGCTAATTGACATTGTGTCTGGATGAAAAGTTGATGTTTCACGTAGCTGGGGTTAAAGAGGGCAGAGGAAGCCATTTTTGAGATCAGGTTGTAGGCTTCCATACAAATTAGTGAATATCACTGACAGCAGAGGTTGAGTGGTCAGTGCTAAAAAAAAGGCTGTTTGGCTTTGTGAGCTACCACATCCAGATATGGTTGAAGAGACAAAATACTGAAACAATTCCAGCAGAACTATCAGAACAGGCTTTACTGCTGAAAGTGAGGTTAAGATAAACTCCTAAAACTGGGGAGCACTGCAGCCGTCATTTACTTAGAGACTACTGGTGAAATGGAGATCTGGGAGAATCTTCGAAACTGGGAAAATCCAAGGAAAGTTTGCTTAAAAAAAGGCTGTGATGTCATGGAGAATATGGTATGTGATTAGTTTAAAAGAGAAATGTTTCTTTCCTTACTTTGAAATATAAAGTGTTTATAGAAAGAAAGTTGAGTTTAGTCAGTCATGCTTTTTGCCGCTTGTTACCTTACAAATTTAAAAATTCGACATCTTGATTTGCTGTCCTTTCAGTCATGAGCTGGAAATTTAAATGCTTTCTTGAATATTAGCAGGTTCAGTGGAGGTTGTAATGTTGCCTGCATGTGATTGCTGCACACTAAAACATAGAACTGCCTTAAATGTGCTGTGTATTGCAGCTTTATTTTGTGGCATAGATAATTGTAAGCTCAGTGGTTCAGCACTTGTTACTCAGTGTCATTAGAAGCATTCAATGAAGTGGCAGTCGAAGTGTCATCTGCTGTTTCACATCCTCCCAATAATATGCTTACTGTGAAAAATTGTGGTTTTTTTGGAGACTGCACTGTTAAATATGATATGAAGTCTGACTTACAAACTATCTTCCAAAACTACTTTCTCAAAGAGTATCATTAATAACATTAGGGATGTTGGCTAGTTCTGTTACTTTTAGTAATTTGCTACTTTCTCGTGACTTTGTTGCCTGCTTAAATGTTAAAAACTTTGCTATAATATCAAGTAATTATATTGGATCAAATACTCATCATTTTATTTGGGAAAAATGTCAAGTAGATGTGTTACAACGGAACTCATTTGTTGGCTTGATAAGGTTGAGAGGTGACAAGTAAATTGAAGATTTGGTGTGTAAGGTTAGCTATTGATTTTATCTTACAGTGTAATCAAGTTCAGCATTTGTCTTGTTATGTCTCCTTTAATTAAAAACGCTACCATTTCTCAAAAGACACTGTTTGAAGCATCATTAACATCCTGTCAGACAGAAGCATTCAATCTAAACTATAATGACTTTATCCTGTGGATAAATGAGAGGAAAGCAAATTGTCCCTTTGTGTTAAATAGTCCTAAGAGACATCTAGCAAATGGCCTGACTGAGGTTAGACCGATAGTGGCTGACTTATCCCTTTTATCTGGACTATTTGCTGTTTTTTTAACTCACTATCTTCTGGTGCTTTGCTTGGAAGTAGACTTTGGTAGTGACACGGCTGACAGGTGTATCTATTATCTGCTTGGTAATTTGAAAGTTTGAGTAATGTGTGGAGATGTGCAAATTTTACTTTTGGGAGTGGCATTTCCACAGTTTTATTCCATAACACAAATGATAATAAATCAGTTGGATCTTACGTGTGTGGATAGGAACAGGTTAATATTGAGTATGGCCAATAGATGGGTTCTGCAGTTGCTGAAGCAGTTCTTTCAGAAGTTCATGCCCCATTTTATGCATCACTTCAACCCTGTCAATGCAATATATGTTAACTTGTATTTGACCGGTGAAAGGGCAAGGTTAACTTATCACAAAGGTACTCTTTGGCAACAAATGATATTGTTCAAGCAGTCACCTTAGCTGTGTGCCTGACAAATTGCATGCAATGACATGCAAGGTTTCTTCTGCTTAATGTGACACATCTCCATGGGAACCTCTCTAAGGACAGAGATGGTCAGGCAGATTGTAACTGGCCACTCTATCATATCAAGTGACAAATTCTAGATGAACATGACCTTTTGAACTCTGTTTTGCTGGCCCCAGGAAGCCTTTGAGTATCTTTGAATCTTAGAATATATCCTTTATCTCCTGGGTCATTTTCATCTTGAGCTTTTGCAATTAAATATTGCTATTATGTGAGACAAAGTAACTTCGCCATGAATTCTTATTTTTAATAAATATCAGGTAGTATTGCAACTGCAGGATGATTTGATTCCAACACCGAATCTTAATGGTCAGTTATTCATCAAGCAGAAGACTGGCTTCTTGTTTGAATGAGGGTGGTTCAGTCTATGTTGGGTTATCAAAACTTGACCACTCTTTGGTTGGCATTGATCATACTGAACCACAGTCTTTGAGATGGAACTCCTCTTGCTGAGAAAGCGATTTACCCATTTCAGCATTCTCAAACTGTTATTCTTGGGAGAGGAGAGCAGGAGTGCCTGGCTTAGGGCTTGCAGGTTAAATGTACCACATAAAAAGAATTATAAGGATAGCTTGATGGGGGTAAAGAGAAAAGGGAGACAGAAGACTTAACCTGGGGAATAGATGGACCCGTTGAGCCAAATAACTGCTTCCTGTGCTGTAAACAATGATTTATTTTTAAGACAACCTCCTTCTTATCTGCCTCACATAAGTTGACTTCTTGGGACTCCAACTTGTAGATTGAAACTTTGCACCCAGGGAAACAGCCTGTCATCATCTATGCTGACAAGCTGGTTTTCAAACCTTTTTGTTCCAAATAGATCACCTGTCATTCATTCCTGTGAATTCCAAACAGTATAGACTTGTTCCACTGGATCTGTGTTCCTCGGACAACCCTGTTATCTCAGAATTGATCTAGTCAGCCTTTTCCTCAAAACTAACCCTGTCATCCTATAGGGAGGGGACCAAATCTGGACACAGTACTGCAAGTGTGGTTTCACCTGAAGCATTATGTCATTTCAGCCATGTTTCTTCAATATTGCACCAACGTGTTTCACCTCCTTACAATAAAAGATACCTTAACATTTCTCTTTCTAATTCCACATTATACTTGCGCGTGAACTTTCTGTGACTTGTAAGCAACATGTCCCAAGTGCTGCTGCATGCTCAAGTTTCTTTGTTTCTCACTTACTAAAAGCTGAAAGTGACTGTTCTTGACATTTGATTCTGTGGCATCAAAGATCCCTCGCAGAACCGGAGCCAATGGAAATCCAGGAGAAAATAATCACCCCTGTTTGAGCCATACCTCGCACAAAGTAAAATGGTTATGAATGTTGGAGATGGGCATTTCAACTCAAGGGTGTCATTTCAGGGGTCCCTCAAGGGTAACGTTCTCAGCCCAAACATCTTAAACTGCTGTGCCCATGAGGTTTGTTTCATCATAAGGTCAGAAGTAGGGATGTTTGTCAATGATTGTATGATGTTCACTATTCATGACTCTTGAGAAGCCCAAACGGTTTGTGTTGACATGCAGAAGGACCTGGATGACACCCAGGCTTGGGTTGATAACTGGCAAATAACATTTGAGCCACACAAGTACCAGACAATGACCATCTTGAACAAGAGAGAAACGATGCATTATCCTTTGACATTAAATGGCATTCCCCCACTGTCAACATCCTCGGGGTTACCATTGACCAGAAACTGACGTGGACTTGCCACATAAATGCAGGGGCAAAAGAGCTGGTAAGAGGCAGGAGTATCTTACCTCCACATTTCCCTAAGCCTGTCCATCATCTACGAGCCACAAGCCAGGAGTGTGGAATACTCCCCCATTGCCTGGATAAGTGGAGCTCCAGTGACAGTCAAAGCTGGGCATCATCCAGGAAAAAAGCCTACTTGACTGAGAAGACCACCTTAAACATTCACTGCCTCCATCACAGAAACACAGGGGCGGTAGGGTGTACCATCCACTAGCTACCTGCAGAAACTTACCGAGGCTCTTTAGACAGTACCTTCCAAACCTGTGACACGTACCATCAAGAAAGACAAGAGCAGCATCTGCAAATTCCCATCCAGGCCACTCATAACCCTGACTTGAGAATACAACGCTGTTCCTTCAGTGTTGTTGGGTTGGGACCCTGAAACTCCCTTCTTAATCACAATCTGTGTGCACCTATGCAGTGTAGATTTCATCAGGTCAACATGGTGGTCTCCCACCACCTTGCCAAGAGCAATTGAGCGTGGGCAATGTGTTCACTCAGGTAGTGATATCCATATCTCATAAATAAAGGCGCTTTACATTATAGCTGGTATTCTTTTCTATTCCTCCAACCAAAGTGGCTAATTTGACTTGTCCCCACATTTGTACTTCTCGACCGCTCACCAGACTGGTTTCACTTTTTTGCAGTTTCCTTGTGTTCTCACTGCTTAATTAGCTTTGTACCATGAACAAATTTGTCTCGATAACATTTTGTCCCTTACGATATTATTGATGCAGATGGTAAATGGCTAAGGCCCAAGGTTTGATGCTAGCAATAATTTGTTGCCCAACATAAAGTTCAACTATTTATTCATATTGCCTTTGAGAGTCACTTTTAAGTGGTGGTAAAATGGAGTCGTCAAGACAGATGTGTGTTCCTGCTAGTAAACCCATGTGATCTGGTTGCCTTGTGATCTCGTGAAAGGGATCCACTTTTAGTCATGTTGAAAGTCTGGTCCTGGGTTTAATACCTGGAAACAAAGGGGAAAAAAAAACATGACATTACTGCTAAATAAAAACCGAAAGAACTGTGAATCAGGAATAAAAACAGAAGTTGCTGGAACAGCTCAGCAGGTCTGGCAGCATCTGTGAAGAAAGAAAAATCGGAGTTAACGTTTCAGGTCCGGTGACCCTTCCTCAGAAGTGTGTTAACTGTAATTTTTCTTCACAGATGCTGCCAGACCTGCTGAGCTTTTCCAGCAACTTCTGTTTTTGTTGATGACCTTACTGCTGTCAGATTAACAGGTTTGGGGTCCTTTGACAGTGAGAGAGGGAGATGCTGTGTAAATCACAGCTACGAGAGCACGGTGCTTATGAGAGTCATTTTGTTTTCTTCAGAAAGAAGTTACTGGAACAGATTCGAGAACCTGGCAAACGCCCAAATGTGCCTTGGGGCTATAAGTCAACTCTGTTCATCTCAAAGATAATGGGAACTGCAGATGCTGGAGATTCCAAGATAATAAAATGTGAGGCTGGATGAACACAGCAGGCCAAGCAGCATCTCAGGAGCACAAAAGCTGACGTTTCGGGCCTAGACCCTTCATCAGAGAGGGGGATGGGGGGAGGGAACTGGAATAAATAGGGAGAGAGGGGGAGGCGGACCGAAGATGGAGAGTAAAGAAGATAGGTGGAGAGGGTGTAGGTGGGGAGGTCCCTACCTCCCCACCTACACCCTCTCCACCTATCTTCTTTACTCTCCATCTTCGGTCCGCCTCCCCCTCTCTCCCTATTTATTCCAGTTCCCTCCCCCCATCCCCCTCTCTGATGAAGGGTCTAGGCCCGAAACGTCAGCTTTTGTGCTCCTGAGATGCTGCTTGGCCTGCTGTGTTCATCCAGCCTCACATTTTATTATCTGTTCATCTCAAATTGAGTGAAGGGGATTTGTTTAAAAGGAACTTGCCCTGATGTGGCAGGGAGAAAAGAGCCCGCTGAAATTCTAGAACAAATTTGGTTTTGAATTTGGGAAGAGAGATCAAGAACAATAGGGCATTAGGGGTGGCTTCTGTTAGGGAGTAGATGTCTTCATGAGCACTGTGGAGGGTGCCAAGAGAGGCAGAAATATTTGCTTTTACATGAGTTCCATGTTACTGAAACCTGGAATGGTGGCAGTAGCATAAGAAAATATCAGAAATGGTTATCTTAAGAGGAATTAATGGTTGAGGAAATTGGATTGAGAAATATGTAAACATTTGCTTGGCTGTCTATCTTGATCCAGCAAGGCACCTAACAAATGGACTACGCAGTATTGAAGCTGAGACCAAGGATCATCAAGGTGTTAAATTTCACCTTCACAGACCATAACGTTCTATCTTGCTAGGCTTATGCTACTGTTTGACCATCAATCAGGGAATGAACAATTTAATCAGCCACACTCGGTATGCTATTTTAACGCTCACAAACTGTACATTTAGGTTTCAGGTGAGATTTTTGCTCATTCTACTTCATAGTTTTCAATACTACATAATTGGCATTAATGCATCAGCCCCCAATTACAACGTAACTAGCAGTGCAGCAAAGAGAGTTATTCAGAGCAATGTGAATAGACCATTTAACATGACTGTCTGCTTCCACTGCTTTTGAATAGGAAAAGCAGAGTTATACACGCGTCGATTCAGCCGTATGCATGGTTTCAATGCTGTTAGACGTCGGAAAAAATGAGACAGATGAAGTACTTATGCTATAATTGTCAACTACCATATTTAACTATAGTTCAGATAATATGAAAGTGTGCATTAGAATGCAGTGAAGAAGAGATAATGATTTTGAGGTGGAAAAAAATGCTGAGCTCTATCATCTGCTCATCCCTCATTTGACCACCTGGATGTAATTGATAATTTATTATTTATTTTTTAAAAATTCAGATATATATATCTGAATATATTATGAAGATATTTTTAAGAAACTTTAGCCAGAATTGAGTAGAACAATTTGCTGGTCTACTTACGGTATTTATTGTGTATATTTGTTTCTAATTTAAAATGATCTGATGTCAAGTTTGTTTTCACTTTTTAATTCCATCGTGCTTGAGAAGCTTAATCAAGATTTGTATTTTGGAGACCCAGGTGATGAAATATTCCCTCTGTCAATATCATATTTTGTTTTGTTGCAGGAATCCCCCACATCCATTTGTTTTTGTTTTGGAAAATAGACCAGACAGTTGGCCCTTCCTCCTTCAGCAAATAGCTTCTGTTTTTCGACAACCTTCAAAGAGGTAAATGTGAAATTTCAGAAGTGGAATATCTGTTAATCAAGAGCAATTTCCTGTAAAGCATGTAATGGTTAGTAAAGCAGTTGCATTAGGACCAACTAACACTTTTAAAAGGTAGCCACGTTGCGCACCACCTTAGCACAACCCTTGTGCTGTATCGGAGTGGTGTTGGATGAGTATGTTTTTGTGGCTCTTCACTTGCTGAGCTTTTGCTCCTGGCTTGCTCTTTTTTTGAGCACGTTCTTGAGCTCACAGCACCTGGAGGATGGGGAAGGTCAAACATCATATTGAACCTGTCTCATTCCCCTCCTCTCAATTGATTGTAGTGTGCCATTTCTACAGGTGTAGTCGCATGTCTTTAAGTGCAGGAATATTACGCGTAGTGAAAGGGCGATATAATAAAGGAGAAAATTGCTTACATACAGCAAATAGATGGAAAAAAAGCTCGAGTCTAGATCTTGTGGTATTGTTTAAATTTTCTTTGACTCTTTTTATAAAAGGTTAAACGCATCCAGTGTAGTAATGATGGCACCATTCTTCAAGTATCTGTACTGTGAACCTTCCTGCCTACGAGAGAACTCTGAGCTTCGTCTTAGTCTTCTTCAGATTATACTTCAGAGCCAGTCTGCAGAGGAAAAGAATGCACCTCCGGAGTTTACCCAGCAGGTCCTCCGTCTCTTCTTTGATCTTGTTCCACATTTGCAGGTAAGACCTCTCCACACCATTGTAGAAATTGTTAACAGTTGATTTATAAAAATTCATGAGATAAAACACTTTGAGTTCCCTTAGCAGCGTCAGTTGCAGTCATAGAACCCTGCCAGATTGAAAACCTTTTCCTTTAGATGTAAAGTATTGCTTAAATTAGACAGCTTTTGGAAGTATTTTTATTCTCAGAATAAGATAGGCGGGTTATGTATGAATCTATTCTCACAAGGATATTATTAATCCATTAATTCTGGATTTTAGTATTCCTGAACGCTCTCTTCCTTTCACTCCCTCACACTCTTCTCTCCCTTTTATTCTAATTGCCCCCTTTTCATCTGACTCTCTCTCTATCTCTCTATCTATCTCTGTCTCTCTCACTCCCTCTGCGCCTTCCTTCTTTCCTTCTCTCTCTCTCTCTCTCTCTCTCTCTCTCTCTCTCTCTCTCTCTCTCTCTCTCTCTGCCCCTTCTGTCACACACACACACACACACACACACACACACACACACACACACACACACACACTCTCTATCGCTCGTGCTCTCGCTCTCGCTCTCTGCCCCTTCCTTCACACACTCTGTCTGTCTGTCTATCTATCTATTCCCCTTCCTTCTCTCTCTCTCTTTTCCCCTTCCTTCTCTCTCTCTCTTTTCCCCTTCCTTCACACACACGCACGCGCTCTCTCTTCCCCCCCACCCCCCCCTTCTCTCTCTGCCTGGCCCCGTCCTTTCATCCTCTTTCCTCCTCTCTCTTTCTTTCTTCCACTCGCTCTCTTCGCCCTCCTCTCTCGCTACTCTCCTTTCTGCCAAAACTAAATCAAACCCAACAGTTTTGAACTCAGGACCACACACAGGGAGCTACTCACTCCTACAGTTAACTTCACGTTGACCCTTCTGGTATTGTTTAGCATTGAGCCAACTTGATCCTATGATCAGTGACTGGAAGCAAATAGTTTGCCCAGAAATCATCTCTCCAGGAAACCTACTGCTTAAAGGGACCATTACCGCAATATTTACTATAGCATTTCCTCCAAAGCACCTGGGACTTGATGAAACAAACACTACAAGTGTCTCTACTCAGCACATTGTGGAATGTCGACCAGATTGTCACCTTGTGTGATTTTATTGTACTGATATAAAGTGAGAGCTTGAATACATTTATACAGCTGCAGGAAATGTTACCTGTCACTTGAGCTCAAAGTTGTAGCCAATCTTGGAGCACACTTAGGCAGTTTACACATGGCTGTTTGGTAGCTGCTGGATTAATCATCGGATTAGTTACTGTCAACTGCACTCCAAAGTAGAGATTTTGTATGATGCATGCCTTCCTTACCATGATTCTCAAGCATGACTGGATTAGCCTTGCTAAATCTGTTATGCTGTCATCTAAATGATTTGTTCCAGCTGCCTTTGTATTTAGTTGACACATGTCAAAACTTCGTTATTTCAATGTAAATTCACCTTGTAGCTTCCTTGTCTGTAATGTAGAACACAGAATACTATGTACTCTTATTGACCCTTGATGGAATTCAAATCCACAACCTTTGCTGCCCTAGTTTACCATGAAATCATCAAGAGCTTGAGTTTGATTTGTTGTTGTCACATGTACCAAGATACTGAAAAAAGCCCACAAAGTGCATCAGGTGGCAGAACAGAGTGGAGAATGTAGTGTTACAGCCACAGAGAGAGTGCAGAGAGAGAGGTCAACATCAACATCCAAAGATCTGTTTGCAAGACTGATAACAACGGGGTTGAAGTTGTTCTTGAATCTGTTCGCATGTGTATTCAAATGTTTAAATTTTCTGATTGAAGGGAAAGGGTGGAAGAGAGCACCAACAGGCTGGAAGTGTCTTTTGACTATGTTGGCTGTTTGCAGGAAGTGCAAACAGAATCAATGGATGGAAGGCTGCTTTGTGTGATGGTCTGGACTGCGTTCACGAATGTCCCTAATTTCTTATTGTCTTGGGCACAGCAGGTGCCATTCCAAGCTGTGGTGTGTCTGGATAGGATGCTTTCTATGGGACATTTTTGAAAATTGATAAGAGTCATTGTGGACGTGCCGAATTCCTTAGCCTTGTGATGAAATAGAGGCGTTGATGTGTTTTCTTGACTGTAGTGGTAAGGGCGTGGAACGCCCTGCCTGCCAATGTAGTTAACTCAGCCACATTAGGGACATTTAAACAGTCCTTGAATAAGCATATGGATAATGATGCGATAGTATAGGGGGAGGGGCTTAGATTAGTTCACAGGTCGGTGCAACATCGAGGGCCGAATAGCCTGTTCTGCGCTGTATTGTTCTATGTTGATGGGCCAGGATGTCATTGGTGATATTTACTCTGAGGGACTTTATGCTCTCAACTGCTTCCACCAATGGGACGTGTCCTCCATTCCACTTCCTGAAGCCAATGACCAGCTTCTTAATTTTGCTGACACTGAGGGAGAGATTGTTGTTTTTACACCGTGCCACTAAGCTGTCTATCTCTTTCCTGTGATAGTAGGAACTGCAGATGCTGGAGAACCTGCGATAACAAGGTGTAGAGCTGGATGAACGTAGCAGGCCAAGCAGCATCAGAGGGTGAGGAAGGCGGATGTTTTGGGCCATTTCTGAAGAAGGGTCTAGGCCTGAAATGTCACGCTACTTGTCCTGCTGTGTTCTTCCAGCTCTACACCTTGTTATCTCTTTCCTGCATTCTGTTTTGTTGGTGCTTGAGATCCTCTTCACTATGGTGGTGTCATCTGCAAATTTGGAATTCATACCTCACGTAAGTACATCAGGGGAATAGAACAGAATGCTGAATGGACTGTTACAGCTACATAGAAGGTGCAGAGAAAGATCAACTCTCAAGTATGAGAGGTCCGTTCATAGATTTCATAACAGTGGGGGTTAAGTGTTCTTAAGTGTTGGAATATGTTTTCAAACTTCTATATCTTCTGCTGACAGAAGAGGGTGAAGAGAGTATAACTGGGGTGGGAGTGGTCATTGATTATGTTGGATACTTCTCCAAGGCACTGGGAACTATAGATGGAGTTGATGGAAGGAAAACTGGCTTGCGTGACGGACTGGGCTGTGTTTACAGTTCTCTAATTTCTTGCAGTCCTGTGCAAAGCTGTTGCCATACCAAGCTGTGAAGCATCCAGATAAGTCACTTCCTATGATGCATCTATAAAAATTGGCGTGAGTCATTGCGGATATTGATCTATTGAGGCAGGTTTAGCAGGGAGAAACCATCTAGCTTAGAACCTGAAAAGATAGTTATAAGTTGCCCTCTTAAATTGTTGCCATCCATGTCTGAAATTAAATAGTCCTTCACGAGTATAAAAATGCCTCCACTATCTAATTCCTCAAACAAGAGGACAGTGTTTCTCATGTAATGGTAGGGGATTTTTGCTAACATTACCGAAGTAATTACATCGAGTGTAGGGCTGAGAAATTCTTGCCCAGTTTTTGATTAGGGAAAAGGCAAAGATATGACTAATGTTATCCTGTCAGACAACTTAAAGAACTATACTGGGAGTGATATTTGGGCCCATGTGTTTTTGCTGATCTTTCAAAGTTCTTAAGTCAACAAAGGACATTTGGATAATAAAATGTGAGGCTGGATGAACACAGCAGGCCCAGCAGCATCCCAGGAGCACAAAAGCTGACGTTTCGGGCCTAGACCCTTCATCAGAGAGGCGGATGGGGTGAGGGTTCTGGAATAAATAGGGAGAGAGGGGGAGGCGGACCGAGGATGGAGAGAAAAGAAGATAGGTGGAGAGGAGAGTATAGGTGGGGAGGTAGGGAGGGGATAGGTCAGTCCAGGGAAGACGGACAGGTCAAGGAGGTGGGATGAGGTTAGTAGGTAGGAGATGGAGGTGCGGCTTGGGGTGGGAGGAAGGGATGGGTGCGAGGAAGAACAGGTTAGGGAGGCAGAGACAGGTTGGAGGGGTTTTGGGATGCAGTGGGTGGAGAGGAAGAGCTGGGCTGGTTGTGTGGTGCAGTGGGGGGAGGGGACGAGCTGGGCTGGTTTAGGGATGCGGTGGGAGAAGGGGAGATTTTGAAGCTGGTGAAGTCCACATTGATACCTTTGGGCTGCAGGGTTCCCAAGCGGAATATGAGTTGCTGTTCCTGCAACCTTCGGGTGGCATCATTGTGGCACTGCAGGCGGCCCATGATGGACATGTCGTCTGAAGAATGGGAGGGGGAGTGGAAATGTTTTGCGACTGGGAGGTGCAGTTGTTTATTGCGAACCGAGCGGAGGTGTTCTGCAAAGCGGTCCCCAAGCCTCCGCTTGGTTTCCCCAATGTAGAGGAAGCCACACCCGGTACAGTGGATGCAGTATACCACATTGGCAGATGTGCAGGTGAACCTCTGCTTAACATGGAAAGACATCTTGGGGCCTGGGATAGGGGTGAGGGAGGAGGTGTGGGGGCAAGTGTAGCATTTCCTGCGGTTGCAGGGGAAGGTGCTGGGTGTGGTGGGGTTGGAGGGCAGTGTGGAGCGAACAAGGGAATCACGGAGAGAGTGATCTCTCCGGAAAGCAGACAAGGGTGGGGATGGAAAAATGTCTTGGGTGGTGGATTGTAGATGGCGGAAGTGTCGGAGGATGATGCTTTGTATCCGGAGGTTGGTGGGGTGGTGTGTGAGAACGAGGGGGATCCTCTTTGGGCGGTTGTGGCAGGGGCGGGGTGTGAGGGATGTGTTGCGGGAAATGCAGGAGACGCGGTCAAGGGCGTTCTCGACCACTGTGGGGGTGAAAGTTGCGGTCCTTGAAGAACATGGACCTCTGGGATGTGCGGGAGTGGAATGCCTCATCGTGGGAGCAGATGCGGCGGAGGTGGGGGAATTGGGAATAGGGGGATGGAATTTTTGCAGGAGGGTGGGTGGGAGGAGGTGTATTCTAGGTAGCTGTGGGAGTCGGTGGGCTTGAAATGGACATCAGTTACAAGCTGGTTGCCTGAGATGGAGACTGAAAGGTCCAGGAAGGTGACGGATGTGCTGGAGATGGCCCAGGTGAACTGAAGGTTGGGGTGGAAGGTGATGGTGAAGTGGATGAACTGTTCGAGCTCCTCTGGGGAGCAAGAGGCGGCGCCGATACAGTCACCAATGTAACGGAGGAAGAGGTGGGGTTTGGGGCCTGTGTAGGTGCGGAAGAGGAATTGTTCCACGTAACCTACAAAGAGGCAGGCATAGCTGGGGCCCATGCGGGTGCCCATGGCCACCCCCTTAGTCTGTAGGAAGTGGGAGGAATCGAAAGAGAAGTTGTTGAGGGTGAGGACGAGTTCGGCTAGGCGGATGAGGGTGTCGGTGGAGGGGGACTGGTCGGGCCTGCGGGACAGGAATAAGCGGAGGGCCATGAGGCCATCTGCATGCGGAATACAGGTGTATAGGGACTGGACGTCCATGGTGGACTTTCCAGCCTAGCTGAACTCGTCCTCACCCTCAACAACTTCTCTTTCGATTCCTCCCACTTCCTAGCCTCACAGCCTCACATTTTATCTTGGATTCTCCAGCATCTGCAGTTCCCATTATCACAAGGACATTTGGATATTACTGGGCAAAATTGATTATCCTGGAAAGTTCATCCAAATGGTCCATAAATTTCATGATGACACTGCAGCCAAATTCATGGAAGCTGGTGAAGTTTCTTCCTCTATTTCCTGACTGCAATGGAATTAATTAAAACCATCAGGGAAAGGAACATTCAGTGAGCTGGGAGCCAGTAAAACCTGAAGTCATAAATTACTTACGAGCAGAAGTAGAATCTCAGTTTAGAATCCGTTTCTTCAGAAGCAACTGTCCAGGGAACCTACAATGCATGCTATTGTAATGAACACTGTGATATTGCTTAAATATAAATCAGAGATTGAAATCTGAGATGCCGTTGAGAGGGTAGTAATTGCCTGGTTAAGATCTTCTAGCATCATGCATGTGTGAAGGAAATACGTTTAGCTCGGACTTCACAAGGCTGTGGAAGATGTGTTCAGGGTGATGACTTTTTACTTGTGCAGGTGTGTTGATAATATAGGCAAAAAAAAACTTTGTTTCGAAGTTAGAGATAGTTCGAACTGCAGATGCTGGAGTCAGAGATAACACAGTGTGGAGCTGGAGGAAAACAGCAGGTCAGGCAGCATCAGAGGAACAGGGAAGTTGACGTTTCAAGTTGGGACCCTTCTTCAGAAATGGGTGCTGACCTGAAATGTCAGCTTTCCTGCTCCTCTGATGCTGCCAGGCCTGCTGCATTCCTCCAGCTTCACACTGTGTTATCTTTGTTGCTAAGTCATTTCTGTCTTGTGCCAATTTAAGTCTTGTCTCTAAGAAATTAATGGCTCTAATTTGAGTGTAACGGTCATGTTGATTTGAGGTCACTAGTAAATTCTTCTGGTTCTGCTCTGTTTGAGTTCAAACATCATATACATCAATACAAGGACAGAAAGTAATGTGTGACTGCACCCCAAATGCCCACAAAGCAAGTGCCCTGTTTCTAGCATATGCAGTATTTTGCTGTTTTTATTTGCTCCATTTGTAGCTGTGGTTAATTTCAATTTAAAATGAGATGTTTATCACTCTGTTGAAAAGTATATCTTTTTGTCAGCTAAGCCCAATTGTGTGGATAGCAATCTGTTATTGCAGGTGAATGGGTTGATGCTAATTTAGCATTTACCCTCAGTTTTAAACTTTGCATAGAACAGCGAGGAATCAGGACACCCATCCCTGGACACTATGGGCAATTTCCCATGGCCAGTCCATCTCATCTGCATATCTTTGGACTGTGGGAGGAAATTGGAGCACCTGGAAGAAACCCACGCAGACAAGTGGAGAGTGTTCAAACTCCACACAATTGTCGAGTGTGGAACTGAACCTGGTTCCTGATACTGTGAAAGCAGCAGTGCTAACCACTGAGCTGCCGTTCTGCCTGATATCTCTCGAGTTCAAAACAGTTTCATTTGTGCAAGGGGTAATCCTTTGAGGTGCTTGTTGTAGGGTTTGGATGTTGATGTAATCCAGATATTGCAGCGTCCATGATCACACTCCCGAGTACTCACTCAATTTGGCATTGGAGTGTCAACCTTGATTTGTAAGTTGAAGGCCTAGAGTGGGACTTGAATCACAACCTTCTGTCTCCAATGAGTGCATGAACGACTAAGCCGCTGCTGTGAGCAAAGTAATGAACTTCTCTCATGCAAAACTTGTATCACTAAAGATCTTGAGCATGAAAGAGTCCCACAGACTTTGTGATTCTTGGAAAGCCATCGGTTGCTTTCTTACAAATCAAGATAACATCATTTTAATGAAGTACAAGCCATTCAACCATGATCTTACTGAATGTTGGAGCAGACTTGAAGGGCTGAATGGACTCCGCTACAACGGACTAGCACGTGGATGTGTGTTGCCATACATCTTTCTGCACCTGTCCAGAATAATCATGTGGCTTTGGTTTTAAAAAGGCTTTATTTATGTGATGTGAATATCCATCCCTTGTTGCCCTTGACAAGGTGATGGTGAGCTGGCATTTTGAAGGACTGCAGTCTATCTCGTGTGAGGACATCTTTAGCAGTTTGATATGTCAAAGTTGTTTGCTTGCTTAATTTAGAGAGCAGTTAAGGATCAACTACAGTGCTGTGGGTCTGGAGCCACATGCAGTTAAGACCAAGTAAGGACAAGTGAGAGGTCCTCCATGAAGAACATTAGTGAAAAAGATGGATTTTTATGCTCGTCTTATAGTCTCTTGAATGTTTACGAGATATTTGGATAAGTACATGAATAGGAAAGATTTGGAGGGAAATGGGCCATTTGCTGACAAGTGGGACTCATTTAGTTTGGGATTATGATGGGCAAGGACTGGTTAGACCGAAGGTTAGACCGTGCTGTGTGACTGAGTGATAATTTTATTCCAACTGAATTGCACCAGTGGTTGCGATGGGGTTTGACTTTCAGTCCCCAGAACATTTGTTCAGACCTCTGAAATACTAGTGCAGTGGTAATGTCAAAATCACGGTTGTATTTCTGTTTCCTTTCCACCAGGTGACCAGTTTGGCACAAGTTACAGAAGCCACAATATTTCTTCAAGAGTTGTCATTAGCTTTCCTCCAGCATGCTCATTTTTGGAAATCTGAGCTCGCCCAGCTATCTCTGCAATTGCTGTGTGTTTGTGAAGTTAGCTTGAAAATCACTGGAGAGCTCTCCTCACTTGTTCATCAAATTCAGATGATTGCCAACAATGTTCCTGAGGTAAGCAGTATACGTGGTGAATTTGCAAGCATTGTCACACTTGACATTAGTTGTGACAGCTTACTGTGAAAAGTGAAGGCGAGTTTCATTTGCTCCATGTTTAAAAAAAATCTGGGTTGCAAGTGTAGAATGGTATTGTGTCCTCACATTTGTCTCCTCCAAAGCATGAAACTTTCCCCTTGTGAGTAACAGCATCCCCCAAACTTGCTAGTGCCTTAAGATGCTTGTAAACCTTAAAAAAAGTGAGAAATTCTTAGCTTCTCTGGAAGCATCTGTAGAAACAGAAGCAGCTTAAGGTTCAGGTTAATGATCTTTCGCTGGAACTGGGCAATATATTTATTTCCGATTTCCAGTTGCTGCAGAATTTTGATTTGTTTCCCTTTTAAATGTAGTTATAGAGTCATATAGCAGAGAAACAGACACTTCAGTCCAACTTGTCCATGCTGACCAGACATTGCAAACTGATCTAGTCCCATCTGCTGGCATTTGGCTCATATCCTTCTAAGCCTTGCGTACTCATGTACCCATCCAGATACCTTTTAAATGTTGTAATTGTACCAGCCTCCACCATTTCGACTGGTAGCTCATTCCATATGTGCACCACCCTCTGTGAGGAAAAAGTTACCCATCAGGTCTTTTTAAAATCTTTCTACTCTTACCTTATACCTGTGCCTCTAGTTTTAGACTCCCCCACCCTATGAGAAAGACCTTGGCTTTTCATCCCCCTTCTGATATTATAAATCTCTATAAGGTCACCCCTCAGCCTCTGACGCTCCAAAGAATTTAGCCCCAGCCTATTCAGCCTCTCCCTATAGCTCAAACCCTTCAACCCTGGCCGCATGCTTGTGAATCTTTTCTGAGCCCTTTCAAGTTGAGCAACAGCTTTCCTATGGAAGGGTGATCAGAATTGTATGTAGTTAGGGCATTTATTTTTTGTGCACAGCCACTTTAAATGTTTTGCTTGGCTGCACACTTGCTATTTTGTCAGACTGAGGCGTGCACAGCACCTATCAGCCTGAGATAGTAAGAACTGCCGATGCTGGAGTCTGAGATAACGCAGTGTAGATCTGGATGAACACAGCAGGCCAGGCAGCCTCAGAGGAGCAGGAAAGTTGACGTTTCGGGTTAGGACCCTTCTTCAGCCCGATGTGTGCCTGTATGTACACACAGCTTAGTGCTTTATGTTGCGTGTGTGTTATGTCATAGGTAGAGCCTTCCTCTCTACATGTAATGTAATTGAATAAGGGTTTAAATTACATTGTTACTTCCTCAACAGAAATCACAACTGATGAATTAGGGCTGCCAAAACTTCAGATTAGTTCAATTGGCATTTCAATTGTTGGGTCATTTTACCCTCTGTACATGTCACATATGGAGCCCATTGGCTTCACATGCCTGAGACATTAATATCCTGCAGTCTCCTGCTGCTAGACCACTAACTTCATGTATTCTGGAAAGCAAGATGCCTGCCTCCCCAGGTCTTTGGCTCCAAAACAAATGACTTTAATTAGAGAAGGGGGACTGGTTCTGAATTGAAATGTACTTTAAAAAGAAAATCAAATCTATTGCTCCTTATCAGTTGACATTCATAAAACAATTGCTGGCCAACCTCCAACCTTCAGATCTCAGTAACTTAACTTGTTGTTTTCTCAAGGCCTTCTGCAGTCTCTGAATTTGTTTTGCTCCTGTGTGCTGTTATCTGCAGAAGCATCACTGGATGTTGAAAAAATTTAGTTGCGTCCCTCATGCCAAATAGTTCATCTCCTTGTTTTCTTAATGTGAATTCTTGAATTAGAATGCATGGTTTTCCAGTAGAAATTGAGGCACATTACTTGCCTCATCCATTGGAAGAAGTTCGTATATTTTTCCAACTTTTTCATCTTTCTATCAGACAAATTGTCACTGAATCCATGGATGACAAAGAGTTTTTTAGAAAGGTTCTGTAATAGCATTAGGTAAATGGTTGGGAAAGTTTATTATGAGAGAAACTTAAAACATATTCTTCAAGTGAGCTTCAATTTAAAAAGAGCTTCACTTACGCTAAAAAAGGAAGTGGGAACGTAATGGTAAAAAAAAAATTGCTATTAGAGGAACTTAATGGGGCTGATTTCTCTGTTTATGCATCCCTTTGATATCTGAAATTATGGTCAGTTTTTACTTGGCTCTAGTTACTGATAAATCAGTCAAGGAAGTTCTTGGAATCATTCTGATATTCTGAACGGACTGCAGACTTGGTGCATTGTAATCATTTTAATCATCATTTGTGTTCGGGTGCAGTATGATGTGTGCACATCTGCTTTTCTTCAAAGTCTGTTTTCTTTAAACTGATCTGTTTGTAGAGTATTCCTGCTGAAGAAATGCTTGTGGGACTGAGCTTACTTCTACTACAGACTCCAGTGTGCCAACAAGAGCCTATTTTGAATCTCGGTAAGCTCGAACTGTTATACAATATGCTTGTGCATGAGGAAGAAACAAACTCTTTTGAGGCCTCAGGATTAGTCCGCGAAACCTGAAGTGAAATGATTGTTGATAAGAAACATTGTGAGCCCAAATTATGGATGTGAATTGGCTGTTGGTGTAATATTTGGTGCATTGAGGGTTGTTCAGCAATTACATCTAACTTCACATCAAATCTTAGATATTGTGACACCTCAAGTCAATACAGAGGGGTGCACCAGTAACAAGGAGAACAAAATTATCAAATGTGCACTGTATTGACAAAATGCATGCTATTCTTGTAGACAGATCTAAATTTACAGCTATTGGACCTGCTGCTAAGTATGATCACTACCCAGGAGCAAGTCACAAGAATATTTGTTTGACTTACATAGCAGTGACAAGCTGCCTAGTGGGGTAGTTGAGAGCACATGTCCTCACAAAGGCATTTCATCACACCCCATTTTATCTGACTGGTTCTGCACACCATGAGTTAGCAAACTGATTGAGACCTGTTGGATTGAATTTTCCACATATATGATGAAATATTCCTTCCCCTCCATGAAGACCATGTGCAACTGACATACTGATGACATTTGTGAGCCTGTGATAATGGGAACTGCAGATGCTGTAGAATCCAAGATAACAAAGTGTGGAGCTGGATGAACACAGCAGGCCAAGCAGCATCTCAGGAGCACGAAAGCTGATGTTTCGGGCCTAGACCCTTCATCAGAGAGCCTCTCTGATGAAGGGTCTAGGCCCAAAAACGTCAGCTTTTGTGCTCCTGAGATGCTGCTTGGCCTGCTGTGTTCATCCAGCTCCACACTTTGTTACATTTGTGAGCCTATTTACTTAGTGTGCCACTCAACAAAGTCAGTGACATTAGCACCATATTATTATATCATTAACAAACTAGATGCACTTTTCCTGTCTGAAACTGGACTCATTGCATTTACCTGCATTGGTTGCTACAGTTGAGTTCACCTTTTATGACACTATATGTGCCCAACTGAGCTTGCCAAGGGATCCATTCTCAGCCCAACTCATTCTTGTCAGTTTGCAAGTGGTTGTATAATTTCAATGGAACAAGCCGTCACCTTGCATGTTTATAATACATTTATTAGATTTAAATCTACAACTGTGTGTCCTTTCACATCTAATGAACTGCATCCAGTGCTTGGATTGAAATGAAATGGCCTAACAAGCCTCCTTTCCTTGATGTGGTGATTGGCCCTTGACTATTATCTTCCACAAGCTTACCATTTTGATCAGCGTCTACATTGTGATAAGCTGTTAAATGTGTGATCAGAGGGACAAAGAGTGATCTGAAACGAGGTATGATAACATTGCAGTGAAAAGGAATCTTCAGTGCCACAACACCATGAGAGAAATCGCATCTGACTTAAGTCAGAAATGATTATGTCAGAAAACCGTGGAAAATGCAAGTAAACTTGAAATTCAGGGTAACCTTCAAATAGAAAATATTCCTCCATTTATTCACAAGAGATTAGCAACTTGCTTCTTCCCGGGAAAGATATCAAAAGTATAATTAGTTATTTATTAATTACACTGACTAATAACTTCCATATAATGAAAATGCAGCCCTAAACAGTGTGATTGTCTCAAAATAAGCAATCCCCCAGGGACAGTTGCTGTTCAACCCTGTATGATAGGAGTCTGTAGGAAGCTGCTTTCTGTGGCAATCACACACAGTGTGGGAGTTTAACTTCTGATGAAAGGTAATAGCCTGGAACATAGCTTGTTTCTTTCTCCACAGATGCAGCCAGACTTGCTGAGTATTTCCAGCAAGCACATACTGTGAGGGCAAGCAGTAGTGTTACTTTTTGGTTCGTATAACTGAAAATTTCTGCTTGTACTCAAGTAAGGAAGCAGCTTCATTTTGGTCCTAAATAAAAACCAAAAGAACTGCGGATGCTGTAAATCAGGAACAAAAACAAAGTTGCTGGAAAAGCTCAGCAAGTCTATGAAGGAGAAGACAGAGTTAACGTTTCGGATCCGGTGACCCTTCCTCTGAGGAAACCAGACCAGAAACGTTAACTCTGTCTTTTCCTTCACAGATGCTGCCAGACCTACTGAGCTTTTCCAGCAACTTTGTTTTGGTTCATTTTGATCCATGTGTATTTGATTTGCAAACGGAAAAGTGATATAGCGAGTCAACATGTCCCATTGCTGGTTAGGGGAGAGAGAGACTTGATCCTGTGCAGCTCAGGATCAATGTGCATAATCGCATTAATCTCCCTCCATAGTTTTTGGTATGCAATGATGTACTAGACAGTATTATTTAGAAGGAAGAGAAGAATGTTTGACTGACTTCCCAAGGAAGAGCCACTGGACTCAAAACATGAACTTTGATTTCTCTCCACAGATGCTGCCAGACTTGCTGAGCTTCTCTGGCAATTTCTGTTTTTGTTTCTGATTTCCAGATTTGCAGTTGTTTTAGTTTTTATACTTGGGTCTGAAGGTGGCTAATTATGAGATGCAAATGTAAAGGTTTCCTGTGCCATACACACTTTGGTGAGAGAGGATATTTGCAGATTGAAATTTAAATCCATAAACAGAGAAATTATCAGCAAGGTAAAAATGCTCATTATTAAATACAAAAGTTTAATTTATATCGATACTTTGCACTGGAATGTAGTGTATTGAAACTTTGTAAGCTACTTGGCAATGTACTCATTCTACTTCTCTGATCTGATTAACATTTTATGTTAGTAGTTCAATTCAGTGAAGACCTTAATTACAAAATTGAGTTTGTCTAAGGCTATGAGGGGGAAAAATACGTTTGTGGTTTACTGCTCATGCGTTTCAGTAAATGAGGCTCATTAAATAGTAATAGCCACTTTCCTGCAGAACAAAACCCATACAAGTACATGCATATAAAATACTGTAATTGGCTTTTTTTTTAACATGAAGAATTCCAGGCAATATCCTTCAGTAAAAGTTTTGTTTAGACCGCAAAGACCAGACATGAATGAAATACTCCGAGCTGATGCCTCCTATATTTCCCTTGACAATTTAATTAGGCAGAAACATTTTCTGAATGGTTGTTTGTTATCTGTAACCACAGCTCAAAACCTTTTTGAATTTTAGATTACAAACCTGCAGGAAAATTGCCTTCCTATGAGGGATGAACAGGGAGGTGTATTGTAACTTTTTAGTTCTCATGATTGTTTTCCTGAATAGAAATCTTTAATATTTATGAGTTGACCTTTTCATATTTCAAAAACATACATACACAAAGTATAACTTTAGTAGGTTTTAGGGTCGACTGATCTTGATTTTTGAACTGCCAGATCCCTTCCAAATTGTGTCTCAAATACCAAATAAATACTTTCCTTGTAATTGCAATGAAAATATTTAGTGCACCTTGGTTAAACTTCAGAAGATTGTTCAATAATGTCCAGCAGTGTAGTCTATGTTCTTTTGTCACTGATGCTTTGTTTGTGATGAATAATGTGGATGCTGCATCATTATCAATGCTGCAAAATCTCAAGCCACCTTGTGATTCAACACAGCTACAAAGGGAGCTGCTAGGGTATCCTTTGGATCTTTGTATCAAATGCAGGTTTTATCACTGGAGTTGGAAATGAAAAAGGTGGGCAAGGCTGAAGACTGAGTCCAAATTTTTTTAAAAAATCAAAATTGGACAACAGATTCAAAATTTTAGTTTTGTAATGTTGGTGAGGCCTCTTCTGGAGTACTGTGTGCAGTTCTGGACACCCTATCATAGGAAAGATGTCCTTAATTGGCGAGGGTTCAGAAAAGATTTAACAGGATGATGCTGGGAATTGGAGGGTTTGAGTTAGAGCCATAGAGTCTTATCATAGAATCCCATCAGTGTGGAAACAGGCCCTTCAACCCGACAAGTCCACACCAACCCTTAGAACATCCGACCCAGACCCATCCTCCAATAACCCACCTAAGCTACACATCCCTGGACACTTCGGGCAATTCAGCATGGCCTATCCACCTATCTTGTGTAAAAACAAAAAAAGTTGCCCTGCAGGTTCCCATTTATTCTTTCCACTCTTAACGTAAACTGATGCCCTCTACCCTGGGGAAAAAGACTGAGTGCATTCACTCTAGCTATGCCTCTCATGCTCTTATCAAACTGTATAAGATCCTCCCCTCAGTTTCCTAAGCTTTAAAGAAAAATGCCCTACATTGTCCATACTCTGTGTGGCCTCTCCTAATGTCCTTTACAACTGCAACATAACTTGCCAACTTCTGTACTCAGTGCCCTGACTGATGAAGGCCAGGATGCCAGAAGCCGCCTTCACTGCCCTTTTGGCCCTACCATTCACCATGAAACTCCTACTTTGATTTGACTTTCCAAGAAGGGGAGGCAATGGCTGAGTGGTATTATCGCTGTTCTGTTTGTTAATCCAGACACTGAGACAGCATTCTGGGTTCAAATCCTGCCACAGCAAATGGTAGAATTTGAATTCCATAAAATATATCTGAAGTTAAGAATCTCATGATAACCAAGAATCCATCGCTGATTTTCGGGAAAACCCATTTGGTTCACTTTTTTTTTCCTCCTGCAATGGTCGAGAACGCCCTTGACCCGCGTCTCCCGCATTTCCCGCAACACATCCCTCACACCCCGCCCCCGCCACAACTCCCCCTAGAGGATCCCCCTCGTTCTCACATACCACCCCACCAACCTCCGGATACAACGTATAATCCTCCGACACTTCCGCCATCTACAATCCAACCCCACCACCCAAGACATTTTTCCATCCCCACCCTTGTCTGCCTTCCGGAGAGACCACTCTCTCCGCGAATCCCTTGTCCGCTCCGCACTGCCCTCCAAACCCACCACACCCGGCACCTTCCCCTGCAACCGCAGGAAGTGCCAAACTTGCCCCCACACCTCCTCCCTCACCCCTATCCCAGGCCCCAAGATGACCTTCCACATTAAGCAGAGGTTCACCTGCACATCTGCCAATGTGGTATATTTTATCCATTGTACCCGGTGTGGCTTCCTCTACATCGGGGAAACCAAGCGGAGGCTTGGGGACTGCTTTGCAGAACACCTCCGCTCAGTTCGCAATAAACAACTGCACCTCCCAGTCGTTAAACATTTCAACTCCCCCTCCCATTCCTCAGACGACATGTCCATCATGGGCCTCCTGCAGTGCCACAATGATGCCACCCGAAGGTTGCAGGAACAGCAACTCATATTCCGCTTGGGAACCCTGCAGCCCAATGGTATCAATGTGGACTTCACAAGCTTCAAAATCTCCCCTTCCCCCACTGCATCCCAAAACCAGCCCAGCTCGTCCCCTCCCCCCACTGCATCCCAAAGCCAGCCCAGCCTGTCTCTGCCTCCCTAACCTGTTCTTCCTCTCACCCATCCCTTCCTCCCACCTGAAACCACACCTCCATTTCCTTCCTACCTACCACCTCATCCCGCCTCCTTGACCTGTCCATCTTCCCTGGACTGACCTATCCCCTCCCTACCTCTCCACCTATACTCTCCTCTCCACCTATCTTCTTTTCTCTCCATCCTTGGTCCGCCTCCCCCTCTCTCCCCGTTTATTCCAGTTCCCTCTCCCCATCCCCCTCTCTGATGAAGGGTCTAGGCCCGAAACGTCAGCTTTTGTGCTCCTGAGATGCTGCTGGGCCTGCTGTGTTCATCCAGCTCCACACTTCGTTATCATGGTTCATTAATGTCCTTCAGGGAGGGAAACTGCCATCCTTACCTGGTCTGGCCTTCATGTGGCTCCAGACCCACAGCAATGTGGTTGACTGTCATCTGCTGTCTGGGCAGATAGAGTTGGGCAATAAATGTTGCCTGAAAGTGACACCTTCATCCCGTGAATGAATAAAGAACAAAAATTGTAACACCTCACGTTTATCCACATAAACTCCACTTGCCGTTTCTTGACTCACTTCCCCAGCTGATCAAAACCCTGCTGCAATTTCTGATAATCTCCCTCACAGTCCACGATACTGCCCATTGTAGTATCACCTGTAACTTACTAATCATGCCCTGCACTTTCTCATTCAAGTCATTGATAACAGACAGTAATGGGCCCAGCACCGACCCCTGAGGCACAGCACTAGTTACGGGTCTCCAGTCTGACAAGCATCCTTCCACTATTACCCTCTGCTTTCTACCATCAAGCTAATGAGTTACGAAAGTAGACTGGAAAGGCTGGGACTTTTTTCACTGGAGCACGGGAGGTTGAGCGGTGGCTTTATAGAGGTTTATAAAATTATATGAGGCATAAACATATTGGATGGCCAAGGTCTTTTCCCTGGGTTGGGGGAACTTCAAAACTAGGGGGTATAATCCTGAGATGAGAGGAGGAAAAAGTTATTAGAAAGGACCCGAGAGACAACTTTTCTACGTGGAGAGTGGTTTGTGTGTGGAATGAACTGCCAGAGGAAGTGGCGGATGCAGCTACAGTTCGAACCTCTAAAAGACATTTGGATAAATCCATAAATATGATAAGTTTTGGAGGGATGTGGGGCAAATGCAGGTAGGCGGAGCTAGTTTAGTTTAGGACCATGGTCGTGTGGACTAGTTGGACCAAAGAGTTTATTTCCGTCCTGTACGACTCCATACCTCTTTGTATATCACTTTGTTGGGCTTATTTGCACTTTCTGTGTACAAATCTGCTTTGTTCTTTTCCCATGTTTATGAAACACTAATTCCCTTAACGGCTTCTGAATATCAGCTTCGATTTTATCCTTCCCCAATTTTTTTTTCCCCTGACCTTTTACCCCAATTTTCACATCAAAATCGTAGAGTTGACATGATGGTTCAGTGAAGTACCCAGTTCCATTTGCGCAAAGGATGACTTGATCTGTGTTATTCTGGAGAAGGGGCAATGTGCTACACATTAATCAAAATTCAGTATTATATGTAAGGAAGTAAAAGAGTTGTTTTCTTCATTAAGTTTAAAGTTCTATTCTGATCTTTCAGTTGATTGGAATCTACAACACATTGTAGAAACATTGTATCTGTCAAGCAGTTTAGCACAATCTTTTGTATCAACACAGTTCAGGGCATTTTTATGTCTCATTCTATTCTGGTGTGACATTGCATTGAATTCAAGGCTATTCAACTGTAGCTCAGCAGTCTTTTATTTCTTTATTCATTTACAGGATGAGGGTGTTGCTGGCAAGGCAGCATTTATTGCCCATCCCTAATTGCCCAGAGGGTAGTTAAGAGTCAACCACGTTGCTGTGGGTCGACAGTCACATGTAGGCCAGACCAGGTTAAGATGGCAGTTTCCTTCTCTAAGGGACATTAGTGAACCTGGTTGGGTTTTTCAGACAGCCGTCAACGGATTCATGGTCATCATTAGACTCTTAATTCCAGATTGTTTTCATGTTGAGTTCAAATTCCACTATAGGTAGCATTGATAATTGATCTTCAAAACTAAGGTAACTCAGAAATGTTTGTGTCTGTAATTCTTAACGTTATTTGATTGTCATTAGTCTGGGAGTTTGAAAAAAGTTGTTGCTAGCACTAATACAACATGCAAATGTTGAAGATGAGAACAAGAAATGTTGGAACATTTTGACGTTGGGCAGTACCAATGCACAGTGAAATAATTAATATTTCAAGTCAATGGCCTGAATGTTGTATTGATGCTGCCTTACTTTGAGCAGATTTTGTTTTTATTTCTATTCTTAGAATGTTTGGTTCATTTTGTGTTCAGACCAAGGTCTGTTGCTGTTACTTAATGTATACGAAAATTAATAAAAGCATAGATTAAAACTTAAAACGTGGTCCCATCATGCATGTGAATCACAGAAACAAAATCCCTCAATGAATGTTTTCCTTTAGAGATATGTGCATGTGGTAGTGTTCGGTAAGCTCCATTTTAATCATGAAAGTTCACAAATATTGACAGACCACCTTAAAATACTGAATACAGCCATAGAACTATCCGTTGTCATGACTCTGGAATTTTCAATCTTTATAAAACATCAAGGTGAGTACACATATTGAGACAAAAATATAGTTTTATTTAAAAGGCGCATAATAACTTCACATGCTGGAAATCAGAAAAAAAACAGATTAGAGAGAGTAGGAACTCCCAATTATCTGGAGAATCAGAGATAACAAGGTGTAGAGCTGGAGGAACACAGCAGGCCAGGCAGCATTAGAGGAGCAGGAAAGCTGACGTTTCAGGTCTGGACCCTTCTTCAGATTTAATATTTTTCTGAAGAAGGGTCCAGACCCGAAACGTCAGCCTTCCTGCTCCTCTGATGCTGCCTGGCCTGTTGTGTTCATCCAGCTCTACACCTTGTTATCACAGAAATGACAGCATTTGTGGAGAGAAAGTAGGATGAGCATTTCAGGTCCAGTGACCTTTCTTCAGAATGAATATTTTAATACTGCACTAGTCATGTATCAACTTTATAGATAATAAATTTTTCTGTTGTAATGGGAAATGAGTCAGAATATTATTCTCACTTCTTGCAGCTTAGAGGCTACTTCATCAGTTATAAGGCCATCTCTGATTGTTCCCAATTTCCTCTGAAAAATAGAATATAAAAATACAATAACAGGATTGAAGTTTGGCTCTTTCTGACACTAACAGCACTGAAGATCCTCTCTTTGTCATCCGTGCACAATCTGCTCGAAGCAGCTTTGATACTAGTGACGCCATTACTTCAGATAGCATCCTCTATGAACTATACGTCAAGTGCAGAGATTGAACCAGTCACCCAGCAACTGGCTGAGAAACTCCTTGATATTATACAGAATAATGGACAAAAAGACGTGGCTAGTAGACAGAAGGTAAGGGAGAGAAGATGGTTTCTTTGATTTATGAAATAGTGTAACAAGTAAAGGTGTTGTGAGTAAAATCAATATCTTAATAAAAATAATCTAATATTTAATTGATATTTTTATTCTACGAACCACACTAACTTGCATCTTGTCCCAAGGCTTTCCACAGAAGTTTGCTTAAAGAAAGCTTGATGACAAGCCACATAGAGAAATATTAAGAAAAATAACCAAAGCATTTTTGAAGAGATGGCTTTAAGACCCATTAATTTTTTTTGGATTTGATTTATTGTTGTCAGATGTACCTAGATAGAGTGGAAAAAGTTCTGTTTTGCATGCAGTAAAGATTATAGGGTGATAGAACAGAGTGAGGAATACAATGTCATGGCTTCAAAGAAAGTACACAATACACCAGGTCAGCATTGGGTTTGAGGTGAACCTAAAGACAGAGTTTTAGGGAAGGAGTTTCAGAGCTCAGGCCTTCGTGCTGATGATTCGACAGCATTTTGTATGACTTAAATTTTATTCAAAAATCCTGAATCCATAGACCGAGAATAATTAAATCGGCTACGGTTACAATTTTTAAATTTAAATGTCTATGCAATGCTTAATGTAATTTTGTATTTTTGCATATCTTGCCAGGCTCAATACAGCTTCATAATCAATTGTTCAATATACCGTCACAGTTATAAAAGATTTCTATACAATAAAGTCTGACAGAGAACTACAATGAATGAGCAGGAAGTTGAGAGATGAATGTTTGGCAGGACCCTCGGGGGACTACTCTGGTCGTCCTTTGATTAAAAGTCACCAATTTCCTCTGAAAATAACACTTCATACCTATTTGTACTTATTACTTATCTTTAGCACTTATCTGTGGAGCCTCAATCATATATTTGAATCCTGGACAGGAGGGAATTCTACAGTTTGGAAAAAGAGGAGTTGCTTTAAAATTTTGTTAGCTTTTAAACCATTTCATTGTATGCCTGCCTCAGGTGACT
Source organism: Stegostoma tigrinum (assembly GCF_030684315.1). Lineage (NCBI taxonomy): Eukaryota > Metazoa > Chordata > Chondrichthyes > Orectolobiformes > Stegostomatidae > Stegostoma > Stegostoma tigrinum. The sequence continues at coordinate 9,845,111 of NC_081356.1, read as the reverse complement.
TGGAACCATTTAGATAGATTGGTCTCTTCTGGAGATTTAATATGGAGTTCTCCATGGGGGAGATAATGTCAATGTAAATTCAGAATAGCTCATAAGATATAGCTGATCTTGTCAATTTATTTTAAATCTAAGCTAATTTTGGACAAAATTGGAAAAAGCCATTATCTCTTCCTTGGTTCCCGCTCACCGAGTATTTTGTTAAAACCTTGCTACTAAGTACCGAAATTGTACACTTTGGGTTGTCCTTTTAAATTTTACTGTTACATTTGTAGCTTACCTTTGCTTGAAACATGTTTGTTTTGTTTTCTCTTTTAGCCTTCTTGTGAGCTTGTATTTCCTATAACTAGTTGGTATAAAACTATTTTTGCAACTTGGAAGCTCCTGGATAATTTCAGTATGGATGTGAGTGCTGCTTCTGTTTGGTTGTCTTCGATCAAGTCAACATTGGCTCTCAATGACAAAGTTCCTGAACACATTGCTCTTGTGATTGCCTATGTCATTTTAAAAGAGGATGGGGAGCCTCTTCGCTTTGCTCTGGATACTGCCAAAGACTTGGCTAAAGCCGACGCTTTCCAGGTAACAATTCTGCCACCACTAAATCAAGCGTAAGAATGTTTGCAGAGAAAAGGTTTACAGGACAATGATTCCACTGGTGCAAAAAGTTAGTCAATAAAGTACATACTGGTTGAAATGCTTCACACTCCAATTGTTGCTGTTATATACTATTCTATACCATGTTGAATGAGGTGAGTGATTCAACTTTGCAGCATGTAAGATATGAAACATTTATTCTTCAGTTACCACCACTGGTTATTTCAGCTAACTCTGGAGACAAAATTTCTGTCTTCAATTTTAAGCAAACAATATGAATAGCCAGAGGTTTTTTTTCTGATGAAGGGTCTAGGCCCGAAACATCAGCTTTTGTACTCCAAAGATGCTGCTTGGCCGGGTGTGTTCATCCAGCCCCATACTTTGTTATCTCTAGCTAGACCTGTTTGCATAAAGTTTGTTTTGATGAAGTGGCTTCTAACTTATTGAAGGGGGAGTTGTATTTCATGAACAACTTCTTTCCTGCTGTTAAAGTAATCCAGTTCCTACCTTTCCTTTTCATTTGTAGGTACCACATCTCATTTCTGTTCTCATGTTTAAGTTGGGGAGACCACTGGAACCGACCCTGTATCATGCTATTCTTTATACGCTTCCTGCACTCGGCACACACAAGGTATGTTTTAAGAAATATCAGCGATCTTGTTAATGATAATATTGATTACTGATATTAGTGAATGAAAACCTAAGTTCACGCAAAGCTCACAAATGGTGTGAAATGTAGCGATCGAAAACTGCACCCCTTTTCACAACTGTTTAAACATTTGTGATGTCCTGAGCATAGCTGTCTTCTAACTCAGTCCTTACTTTCTGATATCAGGTTTGTGTTGCTCAGATAATCCGTGCTTTACACATGCTGTGGAAAACAACACGTCTTAAAGCCATATCTCTGCGTCTTATGACAATTCTATGGGAAAATCAGGTGAGGAAACTTTGAATTTGGATGCAACATTGATTGTCAGTTTGGTCACTGTTGGTCACAGTGTTAGCACAGGGTTTCAGTGACAGTGTATAAGAGATATCAAAGCAAAGGCTGACCATTTAGAAAATAGAATTCCATGGCTACTTGTTGCAATTCGTCAATGAGCAGAATTGATTACATAATGCAAGTGATCAAAAAGCTGCCCATTTTATGCTCTTTGACTCGGGCGTTCAGTTTTATGAGTTGTTCTGAATGGGTGCATATAAAATCCAGTGTTCCAATCAATAAAACCTTCTGCAGAATAAGTTTTCTTGCATTAAATTTGGATTTTCCACTTTTTAATGACCGCAAACCAGTTCTTTGAGCACTGTATTGTGTGGTCTCCTGAGTTGGTGCTTTTTCATCTTTCTCCGAGAATGTGATAGCTAAATGACTATATAGCTACTCATGTGCTCTGTTCTTTTGAGTCACAGGATACAAAACCATGATGTTTGATCACCATTGGGAAATTCTACTGTGGCTGGTATCTTATGAACTTAATTTTTAAGTTATTTTCCAACTTGTATCAAAATTATAGTTCCGTACTTGGTATTTGTGGGGAAAATTGTTTCCCCTGGTGTTATTTTTCTACAGAATGCACGAAATTGTTTTTAAAGGTTTGATGGTATTATTGATTTCTAGGTGATGTTTTGTTGCTAATTATTTGCTTTGTGCAATTTCATTTTGTTCGTTTCTTAGGATCGTGTTTATCCAGAGCTGCAGAAGTTCATGGCATTAGTTGATGTGCCATCAGTATCGCTTGTTAAGGAGGATCAGTGGGAGCAGATGATAGCCAAAGCAGCAACGATCAGGGACATATGCAGGAAGAGGTGAGAGAGTTTTTTTTGAAGAATGGAGTACTGCACATTGCTGAAAAGAGACCTGTTGTCACTTCTGAAGATAAATGGAAGAATGCCCAGATTTTAATGATTACAATTACACAAGGTCAGATTACAGGTATAGTACGTAATGGGAAAAATAAACAGAATGTCGTTGTGACAGGAATTGGTTACAATAGTAACAGAGGTTATTATTTAGTCCTATAAGGCATTGGTGAGACTGCATCTTGTCTCCCATTTAATATAGGATATTAACACATTGGAAGCAGCTCAGAAAATAACTACTGGACTTGTAGATAGAAGGGTGGGTTATTTGATGAGAAAACTTGTATCTTCTGGACATTTGTGGAGTAAGAGGCGATTTTGAAAGATACAAGACTCTGAAGGGTTTGACAGGGTGTGTGTGGAAAGGATGTTTCCTTTTGTACATGTAGTTCTGCTTAATGTGTATTTCATTAACATGAATTGGCTGTAATGTGATTGATGTGATGAAGAGTGGACACTGTTTGGATAACACAGACTTCCTGCTGTGCAGCTATAGCAATTTCCCCATCACATGATTTTCTATAGCTTTAAGCTTAATATGCTTAAAAATGTCTGTTGCTTCTTGCAAGTGAGAGTGGTGACTGAGGAGGGAGGGAGTATACTGGTAGATGTTACACCTGATTTCCACCATCTGCCATTCTTTTGGCTTTTTCATCCTTGAAGCAATTAGGCCAAGAGTGTAGGTCGATCTTTTCCACCTTTGGTTCACGGATGCAAACACCTGAAAGGTGAGCAGAAGACAATATGACGTGTGGCTTGTTCCACTATGCCATACGGCTGATCTGCTACTTCAATTTCACTTTCCCACCTACTGCTAATACGCACTGAGAAACCAATAATTTATCAATTTCAGCCTTGAATGTTCTGAACAATTGCAGCATCCACTGTCCTATAGGTTGTATATTTCCAAAGAATCTCCGTCCTCTGAGTGAAACAAAGACCTCATTTCAGGCCCTATATGACTGACCCCAACCAGGGAGCATAAGCCCATAAGAAATAGGCCAGAAGTAGGCCCATTGATCCTGCCTCGCCATTCAATATGATCATGGCTGATCTTTTTAAAGCTCAGTTCCGCTCTCCCACCCCCCCACCATAGCCCTTAATTCCTTTGCTGTTCAAAAATCTATCTGTGTTTGCCTTAGGAACCTCAACAAGGCAGCCTCAACTGCTTCACAGGGCAGAGAATTCCACACATTCACACCCTTGAAGTGAAGAAGTTCTTCCTCAACTTGGTCCTAAATTATCTTCCCCTTATTTTGAGATTATGCCCCCAGTCCTAGTTTCTCCTGGCGGTGGAAACAACCTCCCTGCATCGATCCGATTTATTCCCTTCATAACATTATATATTCCTAAAAGGTTCCCCCCTCATTCTTCTTGTTTCCTGTGTATACAGTCCCAATTCAGTCATCCTTTCCTCATAAGGCACACTTCTCAATAAAGACCTCAGGCCAATCCTCTCAATTCCCTTCCAGAGTTTGCTGAATGAGAATCGCCTCTCGTTCTTCTGAACTTGTGGAGAGTCAAGACCCAATGTACACAGTCTCTCATCAGAGGACAACCGACACATCCCAGGAAACAATCGGTGACCAAAGAAAATTAGCACCCAGGAACAGGCCATTAGGTCCTCCAAGCCTGCACCGACATGCTGCCTGTCACAACTAAAACCCCCTATCCTTCTGGGGACCGTGTCCCTCTATCCCCGTCCAATTCATGTATTTGTCAAGACACTCTTTAAAAGTCACTATAGTTTCTGCTTCTACTACCTCCCTTGGCAGTGAGTTCCAAGCACCTACCACCCTCTGTAAAAAAAAAAACAGTTGCCTCGTATATGACCTTTAAACCTCGCCCCTCTCACCTTTTAAACCTATGCCCCCTAGTAACTGCCTCTTCCACCCTGGGAAAAAGCTTCTGACTGTCCACTCTGCCTATGCCCTTCATAACCTTGTCAACCTCTATAAGGTGAAGCTGCTTTCTAATCAGTTTACTGAGTTTATCTGTTGAGCTTAATTTGAAGGAGTTAATGTACTCTGCATCAGTTGAGTGTTTCTTTTGCTGAGTTTGTCCACGTGTATATCCATACCTCTATAAGGATAAAATTTCTTTGAACCTCTTTCATATCACTGAGACTCATGAATGTTAAACTCGCCTTGCTTGTTTCTGGATTACAGTACAGTGATGAAATCTATATGTCTGGATCATGTCAGCTCTCCCAAGTTTCTTGAATTTATGTTTTCATTCGGCATTTGTCAAGCATTACATGGTTAGGGCATTTCTTTGTACTTTTGCAAGACACCATATACTGTGCAGTCATTTAACAAAACCTTAGTGTTACAGATATGCAACAGCACTTGCAATCTCTTACTGTCACTTTGTGTGAATTCCTTTTCTGAAACTTGAACTTGTTTTGCTCCATTCCAAGACCCTTTACTCTTTGTTATGGAACTTCTGTGGTCAAAGTTTGGGATACATTTTCCAGTTTCTCCACAACAAGGGGTTATATTGGGAAGTACCTAACATAGGCAGAATATTATTTGTAATCTAAATCGATCAGACTATTTGTCTTTTGAAGGTTTCAAGGGAGTCTCAGCCTGATTGCCAGTACCGTTTCTCAATTGGATATCCTTTTCAGGATGACAATTGAAAAGCAGGTCTCTGAATGAGAGAGAGACACAATAACTATAGTGGCCTGGTGTGGAGATGAGAGACTGTGTACATTGGCAGCCAAGGGTTAGACCATGTGGAGGCCCCCTGTGTTGGTCTGCAGTGGAGAGCCCTTGGAGAGAGACTAGAATGTTTTACTTTTTAACTCTGCTTCATGTTTTTCTGAGCTATGGTTATACTGGGTACAGCTGTAATGTAACTTTGTTTTCATTTCTCTATCCTGTAAATAAAGATTACACTGAGGTATCTTTTGAACCTAAGATGGCACTGTAAGTGGCAACTGATAAACTTTTCACTTATTCGAGTACATGTGACAATAAAACTCCAGTCGTTCATTCATTCGTTCAACTTAAAAGTTGAGCTGCTTTCAATCAAAAGTAAAATTTAATAATTTCATTAATTCTGGTTTACATTCCCTTTTCATTTTTCATTTGTGCTTTTGTAGATCTTACCAGCACGGATCTGATATGTTGGCAGCAATCTCCAAGGCACTGAATGAATGTGCAAGATCTGACCAGGCCACACCTGCAGTTCTTGTACTTCAGGGGCTACATGCATTATGTCAAGCTGAGGTAAGTTTGGCTAAATTGGTTCATGATGGAGGTTTCAGAGTGCAGCTTGAAATTTGCTTGATGTTCTGTCTTATTTTGCACTAATTGGAGGTAAAGAGCATATGACATTTTTCTTGAAGATTTTCAATCTTATTTTGAAGTAATGCCTTTCAGAAGTTGATAACCACAGGTGAGGTGCTGGGAAACTGGAGGTTGGCAAACGTGGTGCCACTATTTAAGAAATATTGTAAGGAAAAGCCAGGGAACTAGAGAGTGGTGAGCCTGACATCAGTGGTGGGCAGTGGGCAAGTTGATGGAGGGGATCCTCAGGGACAGGATTTACATTCATTTAGAAAGGCGCAGACTGATTAGGGATAGTCAACATGACTTTGTGCAAGGGAAACCTTGCCCCACTAACTTGTTTGGGTTTTTCTTTTGAAGAAGTAATGAAGAGGAGATGACAGCAGAGCAGTTGATGTGATCTAAATGGACTTCAGTAACATGTTTGACAGGGTTCCTCATGTAAAACTGGTTAGCAAGGTTGGATCAGACGGAGTACAGGGAGAACTAGCCATTTGGATACATGACTGATTCAAAGCTGCGAGGGAGAGGGTGATGGTACAGGGTTGCTTTTCAGATTGGAGGCCTATGACCAGCAGTGTACCACAAGGATTAGTGCTGGTTCCACTGCTTTTCTTCATTTATATAAATGATTTTGATGTGAATATAAGAGGTGTGGTTAGTAAGTTTGCAGATGAAACCAAAATTGGAGGTGTCGTGGACAGACAATAGGATCTTGATCAGATGAGCCAATGGGCCGAGGAATGGCAGATGGAGTGTAATTTAGATAAATGTGAGGTGCTGCATTTTGGAAAGGCAAATCAGGGCAAGACTTATACACTTAATGGTAAGGTTCCGGGCAGTGTTGCTGAACAAAGGGACCTTGGAATGCAGGCTCATAGTTCCTTGAAAGTGGAGTCGCGGGTAGATAGGATAGTGAAGAAGGCGTTGAAATGCTTGTCTTTATTGGTCAGCGTGTTGAGAATAGGAGTAGGGTGGTCATGTTTAATCTGTACAATACATGGATTGGCTATTTTTGAAATACTCCGTTCAATTCTGGCCTCCCTGCTACAGGCTCCCTGCAAGGCAGTTTAGAATGGCCAATCCACCCTAACCTGCACATCTTTGGACTGTGGGAGGAAACCCTCTCAGACACAGGAAGAATATGTAAACTCCACACAGATAGTCATTCAAGGGTGGAATCGAACCCAGGTCCCTGGCGCTGTGAGGCAGCACTGTTAACCACTGAGCCAACATGCCACCCTGTGTTATTTTTGGAATCAACAGTTTTTTTTAATTGAGCCTTACAAGGTTCTCTTAGTTAACGAGCATTGGTTGGTTTTAGAGAATATCCTGATGCAACAGTTGGGACATTTGGGACAATAGCTAATCATTACATTAGATATTCAAAGCAGGTACATAAATTGTTAACTGGTGCTGCTTTATCTTGGGAAAGATCAATGGTGCTGGTCAGATAAGGAGTAGAAAGGTAACATATAATTTCACAGAATTAGGAGAAAGTAGTGGAATCACCAGGATGACCTTTACCTTGAAAGAAACAAAACCAGAAATTTGGTAGGGACCATCTAGCCAATTCAACATGGACTGTTTATGGACAATGACTGTACATCCAGGAATGTCCAGGCATGTGTAGCCTAGGTGGATTAACCTCGGGGAATGCAGGGATGGGGAAGGGGTATGGGTCTGCGTGGTTTGCCCTTTGGTGTGGACTTGATGGGCCGAATGGCATGCGTGCACAATGTAGGGATTCTGTGATTCTATAAACAAATAAAAGCGCTAAATAATGATACAAAACTGATGCACAAAGGCCTGATCTGTACAGAGAGCTGCTTTGTCAAGCTTAATGAGTGTTGTTGGAGTTACACTCACCCAGGCAAGTGGGGAGTGTGCTACCACATTCCTGATCTGTGCCCTGTGACCTGTGGTGGACAGGTTTTGGAGAATCAGGAGGCAAGTTCCTCAATGCAGCGCTCCTAGCCTTTTGTCCCCCTTTTGCTATTCACATGTCTCGTCCTGTTCTTGTGTACTCATCACTGCCTTTGGAAGCCCATCACTGCTTCTTTTGAAGTTTTGAGAGGGAAATGCTTTTTCTAAAATAATCAAAACTAAAAGCTGTGGGCAATGTTATGTGTTTAGAATTGAGCAATAGTGTGTTGTGATGTTGGACTGCACGTCTTGCTGGACCTATCTGTTTCTTGCTCCCCTTTAGGTTGTTGACATACGTTCGACATGGTACGCTTTGTCCCCAAAGCTCAGCTGTGATACACGACCTCTGGTTGTCAAGGCCCTGACTGAGATATTTGCTCTGGTTCCTTCGCTAACTGTGAAGTCCACAGAATATGAGGTAAAGAGTCTTAGCTGCTAAAGAGGCAGCCCAAGGTGTGAACTGACATGGATTAAGAGGAAGGAATTGCAGAATGCCTCCTCAAAATAAACCATACCTCTAGGACATTCAAAGCGGTGAAAAGCAAATTTATATTTGAAAGGTGAAGAGCTTGTAGCCGTTTTCTGGCTTGGGTAGCTGAAGCAAAAACCCAATCTAATGTAGGGATGCTGTGCTGGGATCAGAGTAGTTTATGAATGAAATTTCTTAATCTCTTTTGATATATATCAAATGAAAATAGCAAAGATGAAATCTGTATCAGAGTTAGGGATTCTTATTGAAGACTGTTGTCAGAATTGCTGAGGCCTTCATGCTGCCAAAACTACATTTCCATGCTTCGTTGTTAAACCAAATACCAGCTGAAACATTTTATACGAGCTGATATATTTTTGGTAAAAGCCTAATGGATTTCCAGCCAGGAACAGAAAGTAACTTGCTTTAGGGTGAATGTCTAATGCTGCTTGCTGAAATTTGGGAGATGTGCTTGTTTGACCAGCTCATGTGGAAAGAATTGGAGAAAGGTTTTACACACCCTTTCCTCTAGATTTAATGAATGGAATAATGCACCATGATAGAGTGGTTTATAAATGGACAATGGAAGGATGGAAGTGGCAAGACTAAGCTTGTTTTCCCTTATTCAACACTGTTCTAACAAGCCAACGCACAGTGTGATGATCCAAATTGCAAACAGCACTTTAATTGTTTTCTGTTCTCACATTGTGTCACCTCTTGCGAGCTTGTCAGCTCAGCTGGCACTAAAATTTTCACCCACCTACATGTTATCTCAACACTGTGTGGGCACAATCCTGGCAGCTGTCCCACCGTTCACCCTCCATAAACTTAACAGCATCGTAACCTCTGCTGCCCATAACCTTTTTTTGCACTAAGTCCTATTTACCTATCACTCTCAGGTTAATTCTATCTCAATTGTCTTGTATTATTTGCAGGAGGAAGCATTAAATTTAACTAAGTACAATGAGGGGGGTCAGTTAGCTGGATGGTTTACACTGTAGAGTGACACAATGGTGCATGTTCAGTTCCGTAGTGATTGTGGTCATCATGAAGGACCTATCTTTGCTCGAAGCATGGTGAGCCTTGAGTTAATCTCATCACCAGTGCGCTCTCAATGAAAGAGCAGCTCTATGGTCCTCTGGAATAATGATGACTTTACCTTCCCTTACCTGCTGTGGTAAATTTAAATACGAACAGTTTCATAATTAAAAATAAAACTCTCGGTACTTCTGAAGAAGGGTCACTGGCCAGGAAATGTTGACGCTGCTTTCTCTCCACGGATGCTGCCAGATCTGCTGAGTTTCTCCAGCAACTTATGTCTTTGCTTCAGATGCTTAATTAAACTGTGCGGTTGAGTTATGAAGCCTGCGTGTGGGTGGATTTACTGTGTAAGTAAGCATAGGGCTGAGAAAATGTTGGCTGCAGTGTCATTTTTCATGATCTTTTTGGGACTGAACACTATTTTCTTGCTCACCTATGTGACTCCTGGATAAGTAAAACCTTAATTTGAAAATTTTCATCCTTATTTCCAAAGCCCTCAAAGGTCAAGCGCTTACTATGCCTGTAACATCCTACAGTCTCTCAACCCCTGAGAAATCTGTACTCGTCTAATTCTAACCTCTTTGAGCATTTCCAGTTTGGATTGATGTATGATAGCAGTAGAGTCTTAAGCTGCTTACATCCTGAACTCTCAAATTCCTTACTGAAGCCCTTCTATCTCATTGTAAATTTCTTTTGCATTAAAGCTTTCCTTAAACCTACATATCTGTATTTTGCCTAGCTGCTCTAATATTGTATGACTCAGTGTCTGATCTATAATGTTCTTGTGAGGCACCTTTTGAAAATGTTCTTACTGTAAACACAGTATATAAATACAATTTGTTATGACCTGCTGAATTTTAGGAGTATCAGCTTTTATTTCTGAGTCAGAATTGCTGCAGTATGGGCAGGAAATGTCAACTTGCCTGTAGGTACTTGGATCAGTTTCACAAGTGACTGCGATAAAATACTGTGACTTCTCCCAAAGAGAAGTTTTATTACTGTCAAAGATCAAATCGACTACTAATTAATCTCTTAACATGTGAGTGTGGTCATTGCCTAATGCATGCTCTGCGGGCATTCTGTTTCAAGAAATGTTTAAATGAAGCTTTTGATATAAGATGATCCTGGACAAGGGTCCCCAAGTAGTTATGTTCCAGATGTGATACCTCAAGCCTTTAAGCTGCTGAGAGGGGAGGGTGTCAATGGGCTCCCTTTCTTGGTTGGTCGCAACAAGGTTAATTTAACAAGAATCAGTTTCCTTGTGGATACTGTTGTCCCAGAACATGTGAACTTGTGATTCAAAGAGAGCTGATTTAGCCACAATTCTTAAATTAACGAAAGGAGTGAATTTAATAATGACTGCTTGCGAGAAGAAATACTAATGAAAAGGCACAGGCACTCATTAGAAACAGGAGATCAGTTTGTAAAGATAAGATTTAAACAAAAACTGATTTTTTACTTTATTTATTCATGGGATGAGGGCATTGCTGGCCAGGCAACATTTATTGCCCATCCCTAATTACCCAGAGGGCAGTTCAGAGTCAGCCACATTGCTGTGGGTCTGGAGTCACATGTAGGCCAAACCAGGTAAGGATGGCAGTTTCCTTCCCTAAAGGACATCAGTGAACCAATATTGTACTAATTGTTTAGCACAATTTAGAAATAACACTGTTTAGAACATAATGGTCCATTTAGGCAGGCCAGAAGAGTATTTAGAACAGTAATAGGTATGTCGATTGCCTCCTGTAAGTAGAATAATAGAAAGTTAACAGTGGTTTTGTCAGGTTTTTAAGGATTGTACCAGTCTGCTTGTTTGTATCTTAAATGTTTTGTTGAAAATTTGTTTTGAATGCCCATTGTTGGCTTGTTGTGAATTTAAGCACAGCCTATGTTTTTGGATTGATCTACACTTGCAGATTACAGTTATTTATGAGTTTCTTTTTGTTTTCTCCACAGAAATTCAGAGCACAAGTTATAAGCATATTGTGGATCCATACCCAGAGTAAGGTATAATTAACGCATATCCTGCTAACTAAATAAGAGATTGTTAATTTAACAGATGGGACTTACATATGTGTTATAAAGATTAACACTTAGTCAGAATATTACTCTGCATTAGATGCCTGTTGATCTGTCCATGACTAATTCAGAAGCTCTGCACTAGGCAACTAATTTCATAGCTGTTGCAGTTTACAGGCTTCGCTCCATGCCATCACACGTTGTTTGTCACACATTGTTTGTCATCTTTTTAGGTTGAACAGTTGTTCATAACACAGCATAGAATGGTTGATAAATTCATGGGTTAGAATGTTGTAGAAGAAAAATGAAATCCTTCTGACCCAGAATGATATGTTAAACGGGAATGATAGCACAAAACCCATTGTCAAATAACTTGATTCATACCTGCTGTGGTGTGGTTTGAATTTACTTTGTAGGCTTTTGTCCTTGCCCTGGGTTACTGTTCCGTGGCTTAAGTAGCACCTTACCCATCGAAAAATCACTTGATCAAAAATTGTTTACTGGCAATTGTTATGTTGAAGCAATTTACTTGTAAGAATTAGAATTTCTGTTACCTATTTTCACAGCTTGGGATTTAAAATTGCTACAGTATGAAGGCATTTTTGATTCAAAAATATACTGTGATCAGATTTTGACAATGAGCTATTATTTTTCAAATGGTATGCAAACAAAAATTCCTGTTGTTCCTTGTAGAACTCGCTTATAGCTTGCTCAGCATACAAGGCCCTTTCGGTATTCAACTCTGAGGAATACACAGTTCTTCACCTGCCACAACAGGTCAGGATTTAATTTATTTGTCACGGTTCTCTTTGGAGCATTTCGAACATTTTGTCTTTTAAAGTAGTTGGTCAGGATTTAGTGTTCAGCAGCAAAGGTCCGACAGACACCCTCCGACTTCAAAGGAAGCTACCTAACAACTTCCCCTATTACAACACCAATTTCATTCTACTACCACCTGTATCGAATTGCTGGTATCGGAGAAGAGTGAAGTCGCCAAGCATGCTGAGCAGCCTATCCAACTGACAACAAATTATCACGGACAGCAAATGAGGAATTTAAAAGCAGTGCTTACCATTCATGTTTTGTTTTTAGTAATTTTACACGAAGTAAACTAAAGGCCAAAACATAAATATGAGATCAGGAGTGAAGCTGAAATAAGGTAAAGTAAGCCATGGTAGACTACAGGGTTGCTCTCCCCTTAGAGCATTCGTGGTAGTTTAACCTGATGGTCACTATGCATTGGGTGAGGGGAGAGTTTGTAAAGGAGAGCCCTTTGTTGTAACCACAGCCAGTGTGGGAATTGAGCCCATGCTGGGGACATTACTCTGTATTGCCGACCTGCTGTCCAGCAAAGTGAGCTAGCCAAGCCCCTGAAGCTGGAATACGATACACCCTGAAAGAAATTTTATTGTTTGTTAAAATTATAGAATTTTACTGAGCACAGAAAGGAGAAAATTACACTTAAGAATTCTAATGCTACTCTTTGGGCCAGGTGCATTCCTATCCCAGCAAAAATGTGAAAGAATTGGATGCTGTAAATCAAAAACTAAAACAGAAATTTCTGGAAAAGCTCAGCAGATCTGGCTACACCTGCGGAGAGAAATCAGATTCAAAGTTTCAGGTCGAGTGTCCCTTCCTCAGAACACTTTCTTCTTAATTTCTCCCCTCAGCTGAGGCACGGTGACCCTTAGGTCCTGTGGAAGGGTCACCAGATCTGAAACGTTAACTCTGATTTCTTTTCACAGATGCTGCCAGACCTGCTGAGCCTTTCTAGCCATTTCTGTTTTTGCTTCATATCCTAGTACTCTGTTTAATAATGAAGTTACACCTCATTGTGCGAGACACAATGTTTGCTGTGGTTCCCATGATATACCAGTTGTAGTTCGCTGATTTTTTTTCTTTGTACATTTGCATCTATGAAGACAGTTGAAAACCACTCAGTGGTGTTGCAGGCTATCTCTGATGGAAACTACCCAATTTCCACGTTTAATTCTGCGCACACAGATGCCAAAGCTTGTTGTCAATTTTCGACAGTAATAATGGTGGTTGCAAACAGTGTTGTTGTGACAGGGTGGGTTTGTCAATTAGATGACAGTTTCTGCCGCTTTAGGTGAGTTCAGTCAGACCACTTCATTTGCAATGACTTTGCCTGGAGGTAACAATGTTTTAATGGGCAAAGATTACATGACAACATTTATCATAATTTGGAATAATGTGACTCCATTAGTGTAGCTGGTGAGGGACAAAAGAACAAGTTCCCTTCTTCATTCTGTCATGGGATCGTTTTGTTGCCGGCAAAGCTGGTGCTTGTTTCCTATGCTTAATTTTCCTTGAGCTGATGGGGGTGAGCTTCTTCATGAAGAACTCCAGTCAACCTGGTGTTAGTTATCCCCATAATACTTCGAAGGAGTATATTCTGGGATTTTAATCTAGCGGCAATGAAGGAGGTATGTTATATCCCCAAAGTATGACTGTGTACAGCTTGTAAGAGAACTTGCAGGTCATGGTGTTCTCTTATCGAGTCATAAAGTCATACAGCACGGAAACAGACCCTTCGGTCCAAACGGTCCATGCCCAACATAATCCCAAACTGAACTTTATGTTAGGTACTCTTGTTCTTTTCAGTGGTAGACTTCGCACGTTTCAGCATTTGTTCAAAAAAACAATGAAAGGCGATTGGCACTGTCCTGATGATTTTGGGCAGTGATGGCCTGCTGACTGAGATGCCTTTCAAGATCTAAAGACAGTGTCTGTCTGTAACCAGTGCAGAATTTGTCCCTGATTCCCGTTGGCTTCAATTTCTCCAGGGTTCCCTGATGCAACACTGAGTTCAGTGTCAGCTTGATGTTAAGGTCAGATCGCTGTAATCTCCCCTCTAGAATTTAGCTCTTTTGTCCCATGTTTGGCTTGCATGTGTTTTTGGAGAGATCAGTGTTGAAGACTAAATGGTAAAAGCAGCAATGAAGATTCAGTAGGAGACAGGTGCGGTGAATTTGATAAACAGGAACAAGTTGAAGTATGATTTCAGAGGAAAGGGACAGCTGTTTCATTCTGGTTTTAAAGAATCAGACCAGACTTGAAATGTTAACTCTTTCTTTCCACTGATGCAGCCAGACCTGCTGAGCTTCTCCAGCATTTTGTGTTTGTAGTTGATTGCTTGCTTGTTGAGTATTTCCTTATCTTGAACAACAAAGTAGTAGCTTGTAAGATATTACTTCGCTGGCTTGCTGATGGTCAGCTCTGTATTCATAGAGTCTTGCAGCATGGAATCTGACCCTTTAGTCCAACTCATCCATGCCGACCACGCTTCCCAAACTAAACTAGTCCCACTTTTCTGCATTTGGACCATTTCCCTCTCAACCTTTGCTATTCATGTACCTGCCCAAAAGTCTCTCAGAAATTTTACAGCGCAGGAGGAGGCCGATTGGCATATCGTGCCCGCACAGGCTCTATTACCTCGTGCCAGACTCCTGCATTTTTCCTATTTCCCCACAGACCATTTAATATCCAAAGAAGTGGCACGGTGGCTCAGTGCTTAGCACTGCTGCTTCACAGCACCAGGGGCCCACTTTCAATTTCACCTGCATGTCTGCGTCGGTTTCCTCTGGGTGCCCCAGTTTGCTCCCACAGTCCAAACATGTGCAGGTTAGGTGGATTGGCCATGCTAAATTGCCGGCAGTGTTCAGGGATATGTAGATTGGGTGGGTTATAGGGAGATGGGTTTGGGTGGGTGTTCTGAGGGTCGGTGTGGCCTTTTTGGGCTGAAGGGCCTGTTTCCACACTGAAGGGATTCTATTCTATTCAATGATGCCATCCAATGCTCCCTTGAGTGTCTCAATTGACACTTCCAGGCTGTGCATTCCATACCCCTGCAGCCTGCTGTGTGGAAAAGTTTTATTCCCTCTCCACATCTTCCTTTGCAAACCACTTTTAAATCTCTGCCCTGTCATTCTTGTTGCTTTTACAAGCAGGAGTAACTTCATCTGACCTATTCTGTCCAGCTCCCTCATCACTATGAAAATCCCAATCAGACTGCCTCTCAGCCACCTTCTGTAGGGGAGACAATCCTAACTACTCCAATCTCAAACCCAAACCACCACCTTCAACATTCTCGCACCCCACTATTGATGCACATCGGTAGCTTTGTGTAGGATCTACAAAAGGCAGAACAGTAACTTAGGCTCCTTAGACAACCTCCTCTGAACCTAAAGAGGGGCATGGATAGGGTGAATAGCCACAGTCTTTTTCCCAACTATAGAGGAGTCCAAAGATAGACGGCTCAGGTTTAAGGTGAGATGGAAAGATTTAAAAGGGACCTGAGGGGCACCTCTTTAGCACAGAGGGTGGTGCGTGTATGGAAACAGCTGCCAGAGAAAGTGGGCGAGGCTGGTACAATGACGACATTTAAAAGGCATCGGGAGAATACCTGTATAGGAAGGGTGTAGAGGGATATGGGTCAAAGGCTGGCAAATGGGACTAGATCCATTTAGGATACCTGGTTGGTGAGTTGGCATGAACCATCTGTTTCCTTGCTGTATGACTCTATGACTTCCCTCTCTTCAATTCATTCATATCTTTCTTATAATATGTCATCCACAACTCGACACAATACTTCACTCAGAGATAGTCAGAACTGAAGATGCTGGAGTCAGAGATAATACAGTGTGGAGCTGGAGGAACGCGGCAGTCCCAGGCAGCATCAGAGGAGCAGGAGCGTTGAGATTTTGGGTTCCTGAAGAAGGGTCTCGACCCGTAATGTCAACTTTCCTGATCCTCTGATGCTGCCTGGCCTGTTGTGTTCCTCCAGCTCCACACTGTGTTATCTCCACACAATACCTCACCTCCTTACTCTTCTACTGTGTGTCCCTATCAATAAATCTGAGAACACTGTTTTAATTACTACTTCCTCCAACTGTGATTCATACATGTGTACACAACTCCCACTGCTCCTGTGCCCCTTTTAGAATCGTACCCTTTTTGTCTTTTAGTGTTCTTCTGACTAAAGTGCATCACCTCCCACTTTTCTGCATTGAACCTCATCTGCTTACCCGTCCATTCCACCAGCTTGTCAATGGCGTTTTAGATTTCCAAACAGCTTACCATTCTGCCAGATATAGTGTGGTCCTTTATATGCAGTGATTGGATATGAATGCACTGAGTGTGCAGCGGAGGCCGTTTCAATCCTGACTTGAAAAAGAGATTTAGATTATCGTCTGAGGAGGAAATACTGGGGAAAAGGCACAGGGGCCTAACTGAATGAATTGTGAGGCAGTTAAGTTTTTTAAACATATGATTCTGTGGATTGATGAAGAGGATCCAGCAAAACATAATGAATATGGATTTTTTTTGGAATAATTCTGCTTTACCAATGGGCTTGTTGCACGGAGGTTCAAAATGAGAGAAAGTGGTTGATCAACAAGAAGTTTGGATAAATGGGGAAGAGAAGCAAGAAGCAGGTCTGGCAGCACCTTTTGGAGAGTGAAACAGAGTTCAAGCTTTCGTCAATACCCTGTCATCAGGATAAATGACTACTAATCAGACTTTTGAAGGTGTATGGGAAGTGCACCGTAAGTGTTAGCTCTCTGTGTATGTTGGTAATTTGGAGTTGAGCTTGTGGACTATCATCTCAAGATTGTTAACCATATAGCTGACAGGTGGAATTTTGTGTTAATATTTTTGAGGTGTCTCAGATAAAAGGGATCCAAGAAGAATTGTTGAGTTGGACACTGAATGTTTTCAATTTTTGGGAGGCGGAGAGGTTCACATACTTTTCAAAACTATGAGTGTAGGTAGATAACACCGCCAGAACAGGAAGTGGAATTGTGGCTGTTTTAAATGCAGATATAATGCACATGAATAAAAGAATAATAATGAATGGATAGAAAATCTCAGTTAGGCACAGGAAGTAGCATTTAATTTTGGATACATCATTATTTGATGGACGTTAAAGCAGAGAGGCTGAGAACACTCTCTGTGCGAATTCGGTAGATTAGGAATCCGGTTATGACGAGACGGCTGAATTACTTTGATCATTTCTATCTCAGTTCAAGCTAATGGCAAGAAGATCCTAAAAGTTGAATAAGTTTTTTGCTTAGAGAAACAAAAGATTTTATTCCAGCCAATGACACCTGGTCATCAATTGAAGGATTAAAGGTGAGGAGTTAGGAAAACTTAATTAAGCAAAGGGTCTTTGGCATGTGAATCTTTTCTGCCCGTCTTTGAGATAGGAAACCATTGCATCTCCTCAGGAATAACTAGAGAAATATTAGAAATACGCAAACAGATTTAAAGGGAAAAAGCAGAACATTGGACTAATCTTGTGTTACTGTATGGGGAAAAAAAATCTTCTGGCACAGACCCAACTGGTCATCTCTGCTAGCAGACTTCTAAATTTGTCTGGACCCTGAGCATTAAGTGAGTATTTGTATCTGACCCCTCTCAAAGGAAGACGTGAATCATATCTCAAAGGGATTGGGCCACACATCCCTCAGCCGTTGGGTTTCAGTGTTCCTGGCATGAGCGACATGCAAATGAGGTGCCATCCCTTTATCCTACACAATCTTGAGGGATCAGAATGAACTGAGTGGTGCATCGAGATTGTAGCCCGTGAAATTTCAAATCTATGAACGTGAGCAGCTCAGCGTCCATATTGCATTAATTTACAAATGCAGTATTTAATATTGGAAACTTGTCATGTTGCTGTCTAAGAGTATTTATGATGGGCCAATATATAAACTCTTTTATCATAGAATCCCGACAGTGTGGAAACAGGCCCTTCGGCCCTACAAATCCACACTGACCCTCAGATTCTTGCCATTCTGACGCATCCCCTTATAACCTGCGTAATCTACACATTGCTGAACACTATGGGAAATTTAGCATGGCTAATCCACCCAACCTGCACACCTTTGGACTGTGGGTGCAAAATCAGAGCACCTGAAGGAAACCCTTCGCAGACATGGGGAGAATGTGCAAACTCCACACAGTCACCCGAGGGTGGAATTGAACCCAGGTCCTTGGTGTTGTGAGGCAGCAGTGCTGACCACTGAGCCACCCCGTGGTATGCTCTCCCATTGACAGAAGTTGTAATAGTAATTTTCCATGAATTTGAAAATGTGATGTTCTGCCCTGATTTTAATAAGTGATTAGTTTTCTCAAGAAAGGCTAGTATTTAAAATCTGAGAAAACCCAAAGGTAAACTTAAGGTAAAACCATAACGCAAGTTAAATAGTATCAGAGATAATGGGAACTGCAGATGCTGGAGAATTCCAAGATAATAAAATGTGAGGCTGGATGAACACAGCAGGCCAAGCAGCATCTCAGGAGTACAAAAGCTGACATTTCGGGCCTAGACCCTTTCTGATGAAGGGTCTAGGCCCGAAACGTCAGCTTTTGTGCTCCTGAGATGCTGCTTGGCCTGCTGTGTTCATCCAGCCTCACATTTTATTATCACGAAAGTTAAATATTTTGGCGCTGTACTTTGTAAGACTTTGAGGAATTGCTCATTCTGCCCATGTTATCTAAATATTGACAATGTTGGCTCACTGAAAGGGAAATAAAAAGCTAAGCGAGGGTTCTTTTTTGTTTCAAGTGCTTGAACTTAATGTATGAAATGAATATCTGTTTACAAGATTTTTGTTTTAGGGAAAAAAAACCTAGCCTCCTTGTAGAACCTATCAGCAGCTCATGTTAAGAACAGAATTGAGAAATTGAGAGCTAAACAGCCTCTAATTTCCCATGTCTCTCAGCACTTTATGCTCTGCCATTTTATACTAAGTACAGAATAGACTCTTTAGTTATTATGGCTCTCCAATGTGTCACCAAGTTGCATTTGTCTAGTTGAAATAGTTTAGGTGTCAGAAATATTCTTATCATTAATAAAACATTGCAAAGGAACAACACTTCACTGGCATCATTATTTGTTAAAACCTTTTTTTTAACTTTGCTCATCCAAACAAAAGATGCAGTGATTTGTCACAATTCACCCTGAGACAGAGAGAGAGAGAGAGAGTGCCTGATTTTCAATGTCTCAAGAAATCAAAAGAGATGTGAAGCTTGCAGTAAAGTGAAGTTAAGGCAGAAATCATCCATGATCTCATTGAATTATCGAGTCAGCTTGAGGGACGGTTTGGCCCACTCCTTTTTTTCAATGTTATTAATTAATGTATTTTTGATGGAGTTCAAGTTAACTCATGATCAGATACTACAATTATACTGAGTTGATCCCCTGAACAATTAGATTAAATTGTCCCTCGAGGTCTTCATTCTGAAAATAATTCTGGTTGTTAATTAAGCAGTATGAGGACGATAAGCAGGTGCTATGATTCACCATATCAATGACTCAGTAGATTTTCAATTGACAGTAAAACAGCCTCATTGTCCAGCATCTTAATATTGATATAGTGTTGCTTCCACCCTAGTTTTTAGTTGTGTTTAAATTCTTTCGATAACATAGTTGTTACTTCTGAATTTACTGACACTGCTGTTATTTAATTAGCTGAAGGTTTGTAAGTTTTTCTAGGCATGGCTGAATTTGTACAGAATAATTTTGTATTTCTGCATTGACACTGCCTGTACATTATCTGAACCAACCTGGTTGTACAGAATCGCAGAACTCCAAACTTCGATTGATAGGATCAACAATGATTCATTTGTTTTAAACAATAAAAACAGTCCAAATTTTTGTGTGTCAATTTCAAAACTAGATCTAATTCCATTTTCTGTAGTTGCTGCTGTGTTGTGCAGGAGCAGAGTTTCAGGTAACCAACGCACCTGGCATCATGCAACTTAATATCTAATCCAAAAAAAATTGCACTTCCATCAAACCAGGAACCAAAATTTTATCCCTACGTGTGGAATTTGCTTCCTTTTTTTCTGCATGTGCCGTCTTCCACAATCCCTGAGACAGCATATTTTCCTTCGATACAAGTATTTTCAGTTCTGCCAATTTACTTCATTGTTGATTAATGTGAAATAGAAAGACTTTGCACAAGTCATTCTACTCATCCAGTTAGGCCTATTCTAAGAAATCTTCCATACATCATGACCCATCTCTACCAAGTTTGATGCTAAAAAGTTATTGATCTGTTCATTTCAAAGTATGTGGCTGATTCAAAATATCTCCTGGTTTGGTAGCATTTGGATTATGGTGAGCAATTAGATATTGGGTCTGGTTTTATTTGAAGATTAAACCCCTAGTGTCTTCAGGTGCAGTTACATTAATTGTGATTCTTTACCACTAATATAACATTTTTACATTTGAAAATGTGTGGATTTAAATTTCTTTCTTTGCAAACTGATTAAAAATGCATCTTTGGAATCCTGGGATACAGAAACTAGGAGTAGGTAATTCAGCCTCGAGCCTGTTTTGTTTCTTGTTCAGCTCGATCTTGGCTGACATGCCTGCGTGTTTTGAATCTGTAATTGTTATTGCCAATGCAAATAACAATACCTTGCAGGTGGCAGGATAATAATAATGAAAGCAGTGTTACTAGTGACCCAGTTAAGCATTTGAAATTGCCAGTCGTCAGTTCTGTTTTAACCAGCAAGGGACCTTCTTATGTTTTAAGCTGGTAGAATCCAGAGGATGAGAATCTGTTTTAGCATGTTAACAAATTGCTTTTGGATGGCACTGGCTATTTTATTTTAAATAGAGATTTGTTACACCAGAAGGCTTAGGTTATATTTAATCTGTTTGGCTGCCTGACATCATGCACTGAAGAGTGCAGACCAAAAATCATTTGGTTACACTCACACGTCTGCGTCATGAGGTGGTGGGTCGGAACCACACTTTAGAGACTTGAGTACTGACATCAAAGCTGACAGCTCAGCGCAGTCCTGAGGGAGCATTACCAAAGATGCTGCCGTAAGGATGAGGTATTAAACTGTTTGCCCTTTTAGATACACGTCAAAGATTTTGTGGCACTGAGAAAGAACCAGGGATGTTATCCCTAGTGTCTTGGTAATAGTTAAGCTCAATCATCATCACAAAAACAGACTGTCTGGTCACTGTCACATAATTGGTTTGTGGGAGCTTGCTTTGTGCATCTTGAGTGCCACGTTTCTCGCATTACAGCAACCACAACACATCAGATGAAGTTAATTGCTTGTCAAGTGCTTTGGGGTGCTTGGTTATTCTTAAAGGGGCTGTGTAAATGTCAGTATTTTTCCTTGTTGCCTTTCATCTGTTTGGTAATTAAATTCAAAGTTACAATTTAAATTTATTTTGCTGTCCAGAATTCTGACTTAGATTTTAAGTTTTCCCAGTACATCATCTTGTTCTCTTTCTCAGAGAACATGCTGTTTTGGAGCTGGTTTGTAGCAATATGGTGACTGACGTTTTTTTTTATTCTGCCGCCCCCACTACTTCTGTTTGTAACTCAAGGCGGCTTTGCTAAAACTGTTGTTATGACTGAGACAATCACAAACAAAAAAATAAGCAGCCCACAATTCCGGCCGAGCAGTTGCTTAGAATACCAATGCGCTTTGTCATCTTATAAGCACTAATGCCGAGGAACCCCCAATAACTTAGCGATCACTGAAGAAGGGTAATAGCTGAAATGTTGACTGCTCCTTCCCTCCAGATCCTGCCTGGCTTGCTGCATTCTTCCAGCCTCCTGTTTGCCTTCCTTGGATTCCAGCATCTGCAGGTTTTTTGTCTGCGATCAAGTGCATAGCCTTTCGAGCGAGGCTATTATCCTTTCAGCAACTCTTTGTAAAATAGATAATATCCATGCTCCACTACAATGGTTTGTTATTTAATGAATGATGGAAGATGATGGATTGGCTTCAGATAACTTCACAAGGTTATCGTAATTCTTAAAAGCAGCAGCAAAAAAACATGCTTTTTTATCGTTGAGAATCAGAAGTGATTTTATTCAGTGGATGGCAGACTGCGGAACTTCCGTGTAAACTTTCAGGAACGTTAGCCAGAACAATGGTCTGGGATAGGAACAAACAGGTAGAAACATCTCAGTGGGATGCAGTTGTATTTTTTAATTCACTCATGGAACTTGGGTGTCATTGGCTTGGCCAGCATTTATTGCCTGTTCCAAGTTTTAATTGCACGGATAATATTATAAATAATCAGTGATTAAATGATTAGGAAATTTCAAGAGCTGCAGATACTGGAAATCATGTAGTCGATACAGTGTGGAGCTGGAGGAACACAGGTCAGGCAGCATCAAAGGAGCAGGAGAGCTGAAGTTTTGGCTTGGGACTCTTCATCAGAGCTGAGGAGGGCTAAGGGAGCTCAGAAATAAATGGAGGGAATCTGTAGGGCTGAGAAAAGGTAGGTGGGATGGTGATAGGTGGATGTAGGTTATGGAGATTGGCCAATAGGAAGGGTGGAGTGGATAGGTGAGGAGGAAGATGGACAGGATGTGTCAGGTCAAGGAGGTGGGGATGAGAGGGACGGTTGGACATGTGTTACGAAGTTGGATAGAGTAATTGTGAAGTGAAGGCAGGAAGCTAAAATGTGTGGTTCCTTTAAGAGATTTGCGCTTTGTACTTAGAAACGTTTAAAATTTCTACGTCTGTGAGCAGCAGCTGAAGTTGCCAGTGCAGGGAGCCTCAAAATGTGAAACAAGTTTCTCAACAAAGCCTTACAGGTGTCAGGCAAAACAAGTCTTGTTTTGATAAAAACCGAAAGAACTGCGGATGCTGTAAATCAGGAACAAAAACAGAAGCTGCTGGAAAAGCAGCATTTCTTCCCACTCTTTAGGCTCTATCCTAGCGTTTACTCCCTACTCTACCCACCTCCCTATTTTCTGCATATAATCTGATGTTTAACCCAGCCACCGTCAGTTGTGAGGAGGGATCACCAGACCCGAAATGTTAACTCTTTTTTTCCTTCACAGATGCTGCCAGACCTGCTGAGCTTTTCTAGCCACTTTTGTTTTTAGTCTTGTTTCGATGTTGTGACAACAAGTTTGAATTGGGATAATTAATTTAAAACCAAACTAGTGATTGAAAGCCAATTGAATTTAAATCTGAAGGTGTTGACAACCAGAAACCAATCATATTATAAGAATTAGACTGTGTCAGTATGAATATGTAAGACAAGGGCGTTTGGAAAATCGGGGAGAGCTAACTGCCAGCTGAAAGAGAGAGTCAACTGCCACCTGCCAGAGTTAGCACCATTCAGCTCTCAGAGAAAACTCTTCTAATTAATCAAAGGCACCATGGTATTGAAGAAATCATGGAGATAGAACATCCCCGACAGCAGAATTAACGGAAGAGAGGCATTTGTGAAGAGAGCAGAGATGACCGAATATTCCAAAAAGCTGTCTGTGAAAACTTGGAGAGATTAAGTTACGATTTATTGCTGCTTATTAATTGGGTTTATCTTAGTAGGTCTTGTTTTTATTTAAACAGCATTCCAATAGAATTTAGACCAGTCAGGGAGTGGTTAGTAGCCTGAAAGGGAATTATTAGTTTGTTAGTAATTTTATAATTTGTTCATTGTTGAGTTAAATTGTTTCTTGTTACTTGTAAAGTGGAGATCAGGGATTTTCTTTCTTTTAACCAATCTTATAATAGATTATGAGAGGAAAGATGAGCTTCTCTGGGTGTTTGAGGGGTTAATTATTAGAGGGAGCCGTTACTTCTGTCATTACAGATTGGGGCTTGTGTTTTCATTTAATTATCAGAGGGTTTTGGGCATGCCCCTTAGTAACACATGGGATGACGCTGGGGAGGCGGGGAGATTTTAAAGCTAGTGAACTCTACGTTGAGGCCATTGGCCACAGCTCCCAAGGCAGAATATAAAGTGTTGTTCCACCAGTTTACATGTGGCCTCATTGTGACATTGGAGGAGGCCCAGAATAAATGATTATCCACACATGATTATATGATCAGACCTACTGATCTCCTTATGGTCTGAGAGATAGTAAAAACTGCCGATGCTGGAGTCTGAGATAGTACAGTGTGGAGCTGGAGGAACATAGCAGGTCAGGGAGCAACAAAGGAGCAGGAAAGCTGACCTTTTGGGTTGGGACCATTTCTGAAGAAAGATCCCGATCCAAAATGTCAGCTTTCCTGCTCCTCTGGTGCTGCCTGGCCTGCTGTTTTCCTCCAGTTCCACACTGTTGTCTCCTTATGGTCTAAATTGGTTATGTGCGATATACGTGAAAGGCCGCCATGAAAAAGGAATTGTTCTCAAAATCCGTCTTTGAAGGTAGAAAAATGTAAAAATCAGGATAGTTGTCTTGCAGGGTGGCCAGGTTTTAACTCCCAGATTACTGATGTTATTGAGTTAATTAAAGCAATGTGAGCTTGTGTTGGCCAATAATGTGATTCTATTCGTGCACAGAGGAGTATGTGTTGACATGACATGATCATTTTGCGGGTTTTGTCCTGAACATGCGACATGTTAACGCTTAAAGGGTCTCCATGCTAGCATCGTGCGATCAATTCACAGATGTTGTCGTGAAATGCTCCCTGTGAGAGGTACTATATCCATTATTTTCAGGTTTCTATTGGCAAATTCTGCCGGTTACACACACAATGCGAGGACAAAGATATGAGAATTTTAGCAAGAAGCATCCTAGTGATAAAATTGTGGGTGGTGAACGTAAAAGAAAGGCTACAACACTGGAAGAGAAGCTAGATGTCATGAAGATGTTTTGAATGTAATGAGAGAGCATGTGTCATAATTCGTGTAACAGGAATAAAGGAGCCTACCTTATACACCATGGGAGACACTGCAGAAAAGATGAGAGCAAGCTGTATTGCTGAAACAAGTCTGAGTGCTAGCAAATCTGTGAGGTCACAGACAAAGGAACTTTAGGATGCGGAGCAGTTTCTAAGTGTGTGGATAGAAAATCAAATGAAAAAGTGATCTGGGACCACCTTCCTAACCATTAAAGAGAAAGCCTTATCAATTTATGAAGGTCTAACAATAAAAGCTGAAAATCCTGCAGATGTGCCTGACTTTAGTGCTGTTAGTGGCTGGTTTCCTGGTTTTAAGAGCAGGTATATTTGTCATTATGTAAAGTTATGTGTTGAAGCTGCCAGTGCAGATGAGGAGCATGCAATGGCATTTCCTCCCATAGTCACAGAAATTAATTGATGAAGATGGCCATGACTTGGATCAACTTTTCAATTTGGATGAGATAGGTTTACACTGGAAGCGAATGCCATCATGAACCTACGTTTCTATGAATGAAGCACACGCCCCAGGTTTTAAGTTGGCAAAGGACCATATGTCTGTGCTGGGCGCTAGTGCCAGTAGAGACTCTAATCTTAAGCCTGTGGTTGTGTGTCATTCTGCCAACCCCCGAGCCTTGAAATGTTACCCTAAGGTCTACTCTAGGCATCTACTTTAGGTCAAGTAAAAGTGGTTGGATGACTGGACAAATTTTTTCTGACCTTTTTTGTTGGTATTTTGGAAGATGTTCTTAGAAAGTATTGCGGGGGAAATAAAATTACATTTCGAGATTCTCCTCATCCTTGATAATGCACTACCCCATCCTCCCACCCTAGGTGAGCTTTCTGAAAATATCAAAGTGCTATTTCTACCCCAAACACATCGTTCTCCTTCAACCCATGGACCAGGATGCAATAGTAGCTTTTAAAGCTTATTATTTAGGGTTCACATTTAAGAGGCTGATTGCAGCCACTGACGGGGATAAGGACAGTGTTCTTCAGTTTTGGAAGAGCTTTAACATCAAGAATGCGATTGACATTATCGTGGAGACCTGGGGTGATGGCAGTAAGGACTGCTTGCATGCAGTTTGGCGGAAGCCTCCCCCAAGTTTTGTTTTCAAGATTCTAAAGGCTTTCACCTGTCAGAGGAGCTCCCAAGAATCCAAGAACATTGTGTGGATCTTGCAAAACAAGCTGGACTTGAAGAAGTGGAGAGTGACGATCTTGAAGAGCTGCTTGAGCCCCGTTGTGAGGACCTGTCTGCAGCTGATCTACAACAACTTGTTGCTGAGGGGGAAGTGGAAACTGGGGATGAAGAAGTCCAGGATGCAGCACCACAAATGCTTTCCACTTCTGTTTTGTCTTCTATCCCGAGGAAAATTGAGAAGCAGTTACAGCTCTTAGAGGACAACGATTACAATGCAGAACGCAGCAGGGCAGCAGTTTGTGAAATAAGATCTTATTTTGCACCCTATGAACAACTTCTTCATGGAAGAAGACAAGGGGACGAAGCAGCAAAAACTGGATGTCTTTTTCAATGCACCACCCAAGAAACAGTCAGAAGACAATGAACCACAGCCAGCCACTTCTGGATGAACTATTTTTCACCCTAGTCCTGCAACCACAACTGCACCTGAAGGTGATGATGACGATGATGACCCTCAGCCCTTGCATTAACAACAGAGCAACCACAAAACTTCCTCCCCCATCAAGCCATCTTGACATTTTTTCAAGGTAAGGTGTTAAGTTTACTTTTATTTCATTATTAGATATGAATTAAACATTTTATTCAAATTGTGCTATCCTTTGTATTAGGCTTTTGAGTGATTCTTGTGTAACTTTTTTCGGTGGCCTGTCCCTAACCCCACATTTTCCATAGGCCTCATTATTTCTGGAGCACAATTTTCTAATATGCATGCTGCACAGGAATGCAACAACTGCACTCCAGCAGAACTGAATCTATTAAGTGGAAACATAAAGGAAAAAGTCAAGCTAAAAAGCCAACTAAAAACTGAAAGAACTGCGGATGCTGTAAATCAGAAACAAAAACAGCAATTCCTGGAAAAGCTCAGCAGGTCTGGCAACATTTGTGGAGAGAAATCAGTCAATGTTTTGGGTCCAGGGACCCTTCCTCAGAATAGAGATCTGTGGACGGGTCACCGCACCCAAAACGTTAACTCCGATTTCCCTCCATTGATGCTACCAGACTTGCTGAGTGTTTCCAGCGATTGCTGTTTCCATTTGTAAAAGTTCAACTCTGTTTCCTTAAGTGCACTCCCAGCGAAGGATTGGTCTCCTCTGCTTTGGTTCACTGTACGGGATACCTAGGGTCTATTGCTTTCAACGCTCTAGATGCCCAATAAAGAATTTGAACAGAGAATTCAGAACAATGAGCTTCATTATCAGAAAGCAACGATTTAGTGCACATTCAGACCAAAATAATGGTTTTTGTTCACCTCTTCCAGATGCTACTCAATGATACCGTTAAATGTATTTGGGTGCTGTGTGGCTGGAAGGTTTGGGGTTCTCTCTCTGCTCGAACCCTTGTTTCAGGACTCAAGTCCTAGCAGCAGTCTTTTTATTCAGCTATCTCACTGTAGTCCCAGATTTTGATTTCTTTGTCTAAAGCATCTGAGTGAACCAGCTATAAAAGACACACAAGCTGTCACCAGAGGGACTGTCACCTTAGCATAGATTCTATCGACATCAACAGTGCAGAGATTTTAACTCCAGTGTTGGATGAAAGCGTCCAGAGAAAATCAGGCAAATGCAGATCCGTGAGTAATTTACAACTTGACTTGTTATTGCAGCTTCGTTGAGGCCAGGAGTTGTAAGGCCAGGCAAGTTGTAAATGGTGTGACCAACTTCATAGAATCAGAGAATCCTACAGTTCAGAAGAAGACCGTTCAGCCCATTGAGTCATCCAGACACCTGGGCTTGTTAAATGTCATCTTTGTACTGAGGTTTTAAGTAGACCCTCTATATTTTCATGGCCTATGGGGCCTAATGGTAATCAAAGATGAAAGTGAATAATCGTGTGGCTATTTTTGGCCAAGTTGCAATATAGAAATCTGCTGATTTATATTTGTACATAACCAAATGATAGTTTGAGAATGTCTTAATAGGCAGGTGATGAATTAATGCTGAACTCTCTGTCCAGGTAAGGCCAGAAAGAAAACATGATTATGAAAGTGATGAGATGGAAATGAATGAGGATGAAGAAGAAGAAAAGGAAGAAGATCTTTCAGTCCCAGGTGCATCTTACATGAAGCTGCTTTTAATGACACCTCTGCCTGTGTTTTCGGGTATGTTCTGAGGCTTTAATTACCTTATCTCACAATTAAGGCATAACATTGACATGAGGTTGAATAACAACATTTTTAAAAAACCAGGTTTGAAACATTAATTCTGCTAAATTAGTTTCTAACATCTGAATACCATCATTCATGCTTCATAAAATGAGACCAAACAATTGCGAGCGCTCCATGTCACAGCCTGAAATAGGATTGTTGTATTTTCTCACAAGCATTGACAACAGTGCGGCACGATGGCTCAGTGGTTAGCACTGCTGCCTCTCAGTGCCAGGGACCCGGATCTGATTCCAGCCTGTCTGTGTGGAGTTTGAATATTCTCCCCGTGTCTGCATGTGCTTCCTCCGGCTGCAGTATCCTCTCTCAGTCCAAAGATGTGGAGGTTAGGTGGATTGGCCATGCTAAATTGTCAGCACTGTCCAGGGATGTGCAGGCTTGGTGGGTTTGTGGTAAAGGCAGGGTTACAGGGATCGGGTAGAGGGTGTGGGTCAACATGGGATACTCTTTGGATAATAAAATGTGAGGCTGGATGAACACAGCAGGCCAAGCAGCATCTCAGGAGCACAAAAGCTGACGTTTCGGGCCTGGACCCTTCATCAGAGAGGGGGATGGGGGGAGGGAACTGGAATAAATAGGGAGAGAGGGGGAGGCGGACCGAAGATGGAGAGTAAAGAAGATAGGTGGAGAGGGTGTAGGTGGGGAGGTAGGGAGGGGATAGGTCAGTCCAGGGAAGACGGACAGGTCAAGGAGGTGGGATGAGGTTAGTAGGTAGCTGGGGGTGCGGCTTGGGGTGGGAGGAAGGGATGGGTGAGAGGAAGAACCGGTTAGGGAGGCAGAGACAGGTTGGACTGGTTTTGGGATGCAGTGGGTGGGGGGGAAGGGCTGGGCTGGTTGTGTGGTGCAGTGGGGGGAGGGGATGAACTGGGCTGGTTTAGGGATGCAGTGGGGGAAGGGGAGATTTTGAAACTGGTGAAGTCCACATTGATACCATATGGCTGCAGGGTTCCCAGGCGGAATATGAGTTGCTGTTCCTGCAACCTTCGGGTGGCATCATTGTGGCAGCCCAGTTCATCCCCTCCCCCCACTGCACCACACAACCAGCCCAGCCCTTCCCCCCCACCCACTGCATCCCAAAACCAGTCCAACCTGTCTCTGCCTCCCTAACCGGTTCTTCCTCTCACCCATCCCTTCCTCCCACCCCAAGCCGCACCCCCAGCTACCTACTAACCTCATCCCACCTCCTTGACCTGTCCGTCTTCCCTGGACTGACCTATCCCCTCCCTACCTCCCCACCTACACCCTCTCCACCTATCTTCTTTACTCTCCATCTTCGGTCCGCCTCCCCCTCTCTCCCTATTTATTCCAGTTCCCTCCCCCCATCCCCCTCTCTGATGAAGGGTCCAGGCCCGAAACGTCAGCTTTTGTGCTCCTGAGATGCTGCTTGGCCTGCTGTGTTCATCCAGCCTCACATTTTATTATCTTGGAATCTCCAGCATCTGCAGTTCCCATTATCTCTGATACTCTTTGGATGGTCGTTTTGGACTCTGTGGCCTGAATGGCCGGCTTCCGCACTGTAGGAATTCAACGATTCTGTTCTATGAGCAGCAGTTACAAAAATTAGTTGTGAAATGTTTTTGGTAGACCGTAATTGTTGGGACAACTGAACACCCGGTAGAGGACTGAGCTTTGAAAGAGAGCTTGCACGTTGATAATTTGGATATCAACTTCCCAGTGCCCCATTCCACCCTTGACAAAAATACCCACCGCATTACTATCAGTCAGAGCTCTTGAACACAAGGGCTCAGGGATGCGAAGAATGGTGTGAAGTCATGCCACTTCATTATTAATTAAAGTAGGCAATATAGAGGACTAAGAAACATCCAAGTCAGCAGTCTATCCTTAACTACCTGGGCATTTCGCTGAAGAAATCTATTAGAAATTCTTTACCAGCATAACCAATGTGCTGCAGCCTCACCTCTGACCTTCCTACTGTGGTTTGGCAGATCCTGACTGATTCTCCTGATGTCCCATGTCTTTCACCAAACCCTTAGGTTGTGCTACAGGAGCAGGAAATGCTGGAAATCCTCATCAGCTCAGCCAGTATTAGAAGGAGAGAGGCAGAGTTGATGGATCAGATTGATTGATTACTTTTGTACTATAATAAAAAGCTAGAGGTTTAACAGATTCTAAACAAGCGCAGAGCCAGAGAAAGAATGGAATAATCGGCATTTTGGAGGGAGGAAGAGTCATGTGGTCAGATCTTTGAAGGGGAAGACAAAGTGATTGAAGGGCGAAATGGGGTCATAATCGAACCAATGAAAAAACAAAAGGTAGGCTAATTTGAAATCTTAGATTCAATGCTGCATTTCCCCATGTGTTCTTTGAATGTTATCATCATGAAAATGTTGTGAAACAAAAGCTAAGACATTGGAACAGATATTTGCCTGAACACTGTGGTATTGCCATTCAGATTTCATCCAGGTTAATGTATCAGAATTAGATTGGAAACACTGGGCACTACAAAACAATGGATGACATTTCTCTAGTCTGGTTACTCGAAATAACTATGCAATGATTTAAAGAGAAGAGTCTTGCTGTGAAGTTTAATAAACTAAACTAGTTTATTTTGGGATTATGTTCCATATCGACTTACTTTGATCAAAGCGCCTATTTCCATGATGTATGACTCTATGACTTGACTGGTCATTCACTGAAAGTCGCAGTCATTAAGCACAGAAACGGACCCTTTGGTCCAACCATTCCATGCTGAAAACAATCTAAAACCAAACTAGTCCCACTGACCTGCTCCTGGCCCATACCTCTCCTATTCTTATATCCATCTAAATGTCTTGTAAACTTGTAACTGTGCCCGCATTCATTACTTCATCAGGTAGTTCATTCCACACATAAACTACCCTCTGCGATTGAAGAGATGCAATGTGAGTTGATTCCATCATTAATTGTAGGTTAAATAAAAACTTATTTAAATGCAAGTCAGCATTTACCTTAACTTATAGTGAGATATGCTGATATTAAAAACTGGTTTGTATACAGATGTAGCAGAGATAATAGGAATTGCAGATGCTGGAGAATCCGAGAAAACAAGATGTGGAGCTGGATGAGCGCAGCAGGCCAAGCAGCATCTTAGGAGCAGGAAAGCTGACGTTTCGGGCCGAAACATCAGCCTTCCTGCTCCTAAGCTGCTGCTTGGCCTGCTGTGTTCATCCAGCGCCACCCCTTGTTATCTTGTACACAGATGTACCTGGTTTTGTATATTTTGTTCCATTCCTACCTGTTGATCCAAGAAAGCACGTGTCTGTGAATTACTCTTTCTGATGGCCGTGGTGTTAGCTAGTTCCACATCAACATGGTCATCATGGGGAGTGTGGCAGCACGGTGGATGAACTCTGCTTATCACTTGCATCTTCTGCTCGTGTTAAGTGTTTAGATCCTGAATGTTTCAGAGATAATGGGAACTGCAGATGCTGGAGAATTCAAGATAATAAAGTGTGAAGCTGGATGAACACAGCAGGCCAAGCAGCATCTCAGGAGCACAAAAGCTGACGTTTCAGGCCTAGACCCTTCATCAGAGAGCTGAATGTTTGTTGTTTATTTGGGATGGCCTAGTTCAGGAAGGCTTTACTGTACAGTAACTGAAGCAAGTTTTGTCACTTGCTACAGCACCAAACAGATTGCATTTATAAAGTGCCTTTAGCGAAGAAATATGCCCCAGAACTCTTAATAGCTTTCTATGGATAGCCAACCCTGGCAAGACAATTGCATCACTGCCTTTGGAGAATGAATGCACAGTTTTGCACTGGGATTTTCCTATAGCTGGAACTGCAAGTTTTCTGGCCACTAACAGTGAGAATTTTGCTCGTCTGCTGTTCAGTAAATCTGGAAATAAAAGACTGCATTGTAGACAATCTAAGTGCTGGATAGTTATGGCTCTGTGTCTTCCTAAAGTGATTATGTTCAAGAACAGCACCAGAATGTATTAAATGGATGCCAATCTTTCCACTAACCTTACCAACAAAACAAGTGGAATGTATATCTAGAGGTCTCTGATTATAAAGGAGGTGAAATCATGTCTCATACAAAGCCCTGGTTAAACCAAATCGAGAATCCTGCGTTCAGTTTGGGGCAAAGATAATGGCAGATGCTGGAGAATCCAAGATAACAAAGTGTGAAGCTGGATGAACACAGCAGGCCAAGCAGCATCTTCGGAGCACAAAAGCTGACATTTCAGGCCTAGACCCTTCATCAGAGCTTCACACTTTGTTATTTCAGTCTGGGGCACCACTCTTTGGGACTAACGTATTGGTCGTGAAATGAGGACAGTGCCAGTTTCCCAGAAAGGTACCGGAACTCCAAGCATTACATTCTGGTGAGATGTTACACAAATCTTGGTTAAGTTCAAAGTTTTCAAGATTTGAAGAGGAACTGATAGCATAGGTAGTGAGAAGCTATTTCAACTAGTTGGGGTGTCTAAAATCAAAGAACATAGTCTTGAAATGAGAGTCAGAGCTGAGAGGAGTGAAATTTCAAAACACTCGTGCACACGCAGTTTGAACTGTCTTCTAGTAGCAGCAGGTAGTACTGGGTTAACTGTCATATTTAAGTCTGGAAGCAATTTGTGCAATCCAATGGTATCGAGAGACACAGCCAAAGTGGGTAAACAGAGTTGGTCACCGATCAATCAAGACCTCACTGAATGGTAGAAAACAGAGCTCCATGACTTGCTTCTCTCTTGGGCAACAGTAGATTTGAGTTACCAGGTTGAATCAGAGCTCTCTTTTACTGAATGTATGGTTATGCTGTGAGAGACCCAAGTCTGTGCATCATCTTTGAAACTTGCAGATGATCATCAGCTAGTGAAGATTGCTCAAACATGCCTTTAAGCTTTAATTTGGGATCCTCCTTTTTCGATAACTCTTTTTGATTCAGAATATGCAATTCTGTTTAGTCTTATTTTCAAATCCTGGTATAATGAATGTAAACTAATTCCTTTTTCTTTTGCTAAATACATTCTGATATCTGTACGAATGCCAATTATCATCATCACAAGCAATGTTTGCAATAAATGTACAAATAATTTAGCGGATTTGTACAAATTTTGTCAAGTATTTGGTTTATTCACCATTTTTCTAGACTTAATAATCTTACAGTAATTCCTTGCATTGTGTTACTTTTCAGATTTTCAGTACTGTAAACTCAATTTAAAAAATTATGTAGATCAGGCCATTAGATCCAAAATTAAGTTTGTAAGCCCGTGTCATAGCTGGCTCTAATTTTGAACAGAGTTTGTGATTGAAAGTCTTTGTGGCTGATCCAGAAGATAGAAAGCAAACTCATGCCATTCTGTTCTTAATGAGATGTTTGTCCTGAGGCCAGTGTTGCCGAAGTAGTAATTAGTCGCTGAGGAGGAAGGAGTTAAAAACATTTGTCTCTTCCCTGCAGCATCTGACATAGCTTACTGATAACTTCCTGGATAGAAGTTTAGGCAGAGGTGAACTCAAAGTCAAGATAACACATGGGAGTGATTGTCTTGACCACATTATTTAAATTTGAACTTGTAGTTACTAATTTTGTCTACTGTGACAGCCAGAAGTAGCAGTTCTTTGACCTTTCCTTGCAGCTTTTGAAGAGTTTTTGACATCTCTCGTGACCCAAGAATTAACGGTGATGCCCCGTGGGGTCTATTACTCGGCCCTCCGAGGAGGGACTGTACGCTCTGACCAAGGCAAGACTGTGGCGGGGATTCCTAACTTCATGCTGAAGACCTATGAGAAGAACAAACAACCTGGACTCAAGTCTGGTCTGGCAGGTGAATTAATGATCAACCTTATTGACAAGAACGTTTTGGGCAGCATTGTCACCTTATCTGTCATCCAAGAAGTTTCACAACTCAAACTAATTTCATCATTGCAGTGCCATATATCCAGATACTTTTCTAAAAATTTGATTTGATTTTAAGCTTTATTGTCACTTAATAAATCATGTAAAGTGTCTGTGTGAGGTTATAGATATTTCAAATAAAGATAATTGAGTAAAAACTGCAACAAAAATAGAAAGTTGCAGCATCAGAATGGACACATAGAAGTATAGTCGAGTGGAGAAGTATTCACTTAAGTAAGACTGTTGAGATTTTTAAGACTACATGGGATTTAGTTTCTTATATTTCATTTTGAGAGAACGGTGAAATCCTCAATGTGTCCTGTAGCCTTGTATCAAGCTGAAGTTTTTTTTGGGGAATGCCACAAACCACATCTATTTTAAATCTCTTTGTAAGACAGAGATGAAAATGTCACTACGAAGATGACTAAATTCCTCTGTGGTTTTAATAATTCCGTATCAATTACTTAATACTTTAATATAACACCGCATAAAACTTTTTCTCCTCTTTACATAGCCCTCAGAAAAGAGATCTACCTCTCTTGTTTTTAAAGATAAAAACATTTGGGAACCACTATTATGTTAACGAATTTATGACTTGTACGTTTAGACAATATTACCTTACTTCACATAAATAAGGCTTTGCTTTGCAAAGTACACTTAAAATGTGTGTAGAGTATTCTGGACTTTTCCTAGTTTTCAACTTGTATGTTTTTTGACCAATTCTCTCAACATTTTTCATCAAGGACAAGACAATAAGGTGGAGGAACAGAAGTAGGCCATTCAGCCCATCGAGTCTGTTCTGCCACTCAGCGAGATCATGGGAGATCTAATCATCTTCAACTCCGTTTTCCTGACATTTCCCCTTCTGCCTTTATTACCTTAGTGATGAAAAAAATCTATCTCAGCTTTGACCATACTTAATAACCCAGCCTTGACAGTCCTCTGCAGTAAACAATTCCACAGTCCTCTGAGAGAAGAAAGTCCTCCTCCTCTCGATACTAACTGGATGATTCTCCGTTCTGAGATTGTATTTTCTGGTCCAAGACACTCCTACAAGTGGAAACAACCTCTCGGCCAAGCCCCTGCCTTTCACAGCCCCTAAAAATCGTAAATGTTTTCAGGAGATCACCTATCATTTTTCTAAACTAGTCTAGTTAAAATGCGCAAAAGATTGTGGGTACTGGAAATCTGAAATAAGCAGAGAATGCTGGAGAAACACTGCAGGTTTGTGTCAAGAGAAACAGATGTGATGTTTCGAGTCTGGTCTGACCTCTTCAGAGGGTATACTTAATAGTGATGACATTTGCCGTAAAATAGAAGATAGTAACAAATTTGTGGAATGGACATGTAAATGATGAATGAATTCCATTATGAATGGGAAGAGGTGTTGCATTCTAGTCGGGACAATAAGGAGTTTGCGTACTCCTTGACAAATGAGAGTCACTATGAGATAGCGATACTAACCTTGAGGTGTGTAAATCATGAAAAGTGGTGATGCAAGTTAACAAAGCTACAGAGAGCACATATGAAGTTTAATGTTGAAAGAAATAAAGTGCCTACTTTATGGAATCTTGGTCAAAGCCCGATCGAACAATGCATCATTCCAAAACACTGGCATAAGTGCATTCAGAAATCATGAGATTGACACCAGAACTAAGTGAGTATGTCGGTCAGAAAAGTCTGAACAGGTTCAGGGTTGTCTTTCTTTGGAATTGAGAGGGTGCTCCAAAGGCATTTGTTGAGAAAGCAGATTGAGGGTGGGAGTGTACAGGAGCCCAAAACAAGGGCCCATTTAAAAACAAGATAGCCACTTCGAAACTCCGTGAGAAATTTAAGAGAAATTTACTTGATCAGAGAATGTTGAGCAATTCACTACCACTTGAATAGTTGAGACAATTCGCTTGTTGCTTTAAAGCAAAACCTGGGTCAGCACATGACTGGAAAAAGAATAAAAGAATGTTTTGCTTTGCTAGTGTGTAGGAAATTTGTAAGTATATACATGTGGATCATTAACACTGACATGAACATGTTGGGCCTGGGTTTTAACTACAAAAAGGATCATTATTGTGATTGTTGCCTGTCATTAAAGGGTGATCCCAAAATATTTTGTTATAAAATATTTCCCTGGCTTTGACACCAAGGTCTCACTAGTGGAATATAACATTAGATTTGGGAAAGGCAAGGATGGATCTCGGGATGCTTTGACCAAAGTGAGCAATGACAGAAACTTGTGGCTACTTTGCATTTCAGGCGATGAAGGGATAATGTAGCATTGACTCAGCTCACAAATCTGATTCATCAAGTATAATTCAAGGGTCACTTCTTATTTGGCTGTTAGGTGCAATGTGCTCTAAATGCCCCAGGGAATATTTCTGGAAGTCCAGGTTTTTCAGGGTTTTAATCATCAGTTTCCCCCTTCATGCAAATGCATTGGAACAATGTTAATTTTTTTTGAATTGATTCAGGCTTGATGGCTTTTATTTTAACCCCCTAAGTCTCAGGAGATTTCTGTTAATACAGAATCTTGCTGGCGTGCCCGTTATCTTTAAACGTAAAGAAAGTATTGCTCGTCCCCTAGTTTGCTATAGAGGCATGTACAATGGGACACAAGGAGCCTACTGTTAGCTCTCTACAGAGTCATTTGGGCCCACTTCTGGCACTGTAGTAGTGTTCCTTCCTCTGGAGCGGGGGGCCAAGCTTAAAGTCCCATCTGTTACAGAGGTGCGTAATAACACCTCTCAGCAGGTTGATCAGAAAAATAGATTGAACAACAACTTTTTTACAGCACGGAAACAAGTGCTTTGGCCAAACTCCTCCATCCCAACCAGGTTTCCTAAACTGAACTAGTTCCATTTGCCAGTGTTTGGCCCATTATCCCTCTAAACATTTCCTATCCATGTACCTGTCCAAATATTCTTTAAATGTTGTAATTGTATCCACCTCCACCACTTCCTCTGGCAGCTCATTCATGCATCAGTTTTGGCATTTAAAAATAAATTTGCCCATCTGGTCCCTATTAACTCTTTCCCCTCTCACCTTAAACCTATGCTGCCTAGTTCTTGACCCACCTGCCTTGTGGAAAGGACCTTGGCTATTCACCTCATGTGTTCACCACCTGATTTATAAGTCTCTATAAGGTCACCCCTCAATCTCCTAGGCCCCAGTTAAAAAGGTTCAAGCCTATCCAGCCTCTCCTTATCACGCAAACCTTCCAATCGTGCTAACATGCTTAACTCTCCATTTACTACTTGCACTTCAAGCATATAGCTGGGTGTGTTTATCCATATGGAAGTTCCTCCAATTTTTAGGAGTTAAGTGTAGGTTAAGTCTTATAAGTATAGAGCCATTGAGAAGTTACGATCAGTCATGAATTTATTGCATCCAAAGGGCCAGAATAACTAGTGCTTGGCTAAGTCAGTGGCTTGAGTTTTGTAGGTAGCGGTAATGAGGCACCACTCACCCTTTTATTGTGGTTTCAACCACCTAGACTTTTTGTTGGCTTAGGGCAACATTAGATACAGATTGATGCAGTTAACAAGAAGTCTGGTCGAATAGGTCAGGCAACATTGTGCCTGATCGGTCAGGTCGTGTTGAGGAATTCTGAGTCTGAATTAAGAAGTGCTGGCAGGAACACTTGGTTCAGTGAAAAATTGCGTACAGAAAGTAAGATAAATGAAGTGAAATTGGGGACTAAGGAGAGGCAAAAGAGCTGGAAAGGAAATCGAGTTTTGAAATAAAAATTTTGTTTCCATATCCAAAGATAATTGGTAAATGGAGGAACATAACTGCTGCCTTGTGAAATAAAGCTTTAATTGCTGACAAGGTTGTTTATTTGTGTTTAATGCTTGGTATGCAACTAAAACCTCACTTTTATGTTAGAATGAACAAACTCTTTGGGGGCTCTAGTGGTAATGTCCCTCTGTCTAAAATCCAGCAGATCTGGCTTCAAGTCCCACCTGCTCCAGAGGTGTGTAATAACATCGCTGAACTAATTGATTGATTAGGAAATATCTCACCTTTTCTGATGTGTTAAATGTGCAGCAAGCATATTCAATATATATTTTAAGCATTTATTTTTTGGTGAGCTATTGCTAGTGGAGGAGGTCAGCAAACTGAACAACAGCTTCCATCAGTTTGCATTCTACTCTGCATGCGCAAATGCTGAAAGATTATACTCTTCGATATCAGTGACGGCTGCAAACTTCAGACCTACTTCTACCACAAAATCCAGGCTGGCTCAGGATAAAAGGTTTCACATTTGGTTTGCTGAATAAAAGTGAAACTGTTTTCTGTTTATTTGGTAACCAAATGCACCCAGAGCTTCTAAAAATGTCACTAATGCCTCATGTGTACCTCTTTCATTTCCCATGAAATACCAAGTGGGAGACTTGCTGAACATCCCCCAAAAGGCCCTGTTTCCATTTTTCATTCAGAAGAATGAGCAAGGAAAACAAGTGGTAAAATGTAGAAGCATTCCCAAAGCTTTAACCCTGGGTTTATAGTTTATACCTCTCAAGCTGAAGGTCCTTTTACCTCAGCGATAGCATTAGCATTGCTGGGCGAGGATGTATGTTATGGATTTACAGTTTGCACTCTAGTATGCTTTCTGAAAGTTAATTATCCTGTTAAAGCTTTTCCTGCTTTCTTTCAGCTGGTTTATTACTTTGTTATGATCTACATGTTCAGACTGATAAAGATGGCAAGCCTATTAATCGCTTTCTGGTGAGCCGGGGCCGTAGCTACCAGCAGATGCTTGCAGCCCTTATCCATGAGGTAATGTATTTATGCTGCTTGTGAAACACGTGTCAAATTTTTTTTTAGTGTTTGCACAGAATTACACCTGATTGTGTATTGATCGCACGTGATTGTCTACTGGCCAACAAAAAATGTAAATTTGTTTTCTATAATTTTGTACATTTGTGTGTGTTTGTTTCTCATTCTCTCTCTCTCTCTCTCACACATTCTCTCATTCTGTCTCTTTCTCATTCTCTCTGTCTCTGTCTATCTTTCTGTATCTCTCCCACCCAGTATTTACCTCAGTCACTGCCTCTTTCTGTCAGGATGTAGCACTGTCTGTCAGTGTGTAACATCTCATTCTCTTTTTCAGAATGGAACTTTCTTTGTGTGCATGCGCTCTCTCTCTCTTTCTCTTCTTTCCCCTCAGTTAGTGTCAGTGCTAATTCTCTCTCACCTCTGTCTTTCCACCTCGTCCTTACCCTGTGCAGTGTTTAATGTTCCTTCTCCTTCAGCGTGCAACTCTTTGCTTCACTTTCCCAGTTAGTGCAAAGCTCTCTGACTCTGCCTGTTTGCCTTCCACACTTTCTGTCAAGAAACGACTCTCTGCTCTTCCATGTATGCATAGATCTGTTGGCGTGTTGACCACCCAAAGTTGTTTACAACTAAGGACGGCTTGACCCTGGAATAACCTGCCAAAGAAAATATCAGCACCATTGTATAAAATGTTACAACTCCAGTGAAGCAGCTCTCTCTTTCAGAGATTAGGTTCAAGACCCATCTTTAGATGATTTCCCTTTGCAGGTTTCTGTAATCAGGACTACTGTCTCTGCAGGGTGTGCCCAGTTTAGCCAGTTCTACTCACAGAAAGGTTAAAAAAATATGGATATTGCTCTGTGATTTTGACGCGATTAGAACAGAGGAAGTGGATTGACTTATTTGAATTGCTTGCTCCTTAATTCCTCAATTTTTCATGCAGTTGTTTGGGAACTGAGTTAAATTGAATGGTAACTGAGTTATATCCACAAAAGCAGCTATTAGGTTACTAAAATGGAATCACAAAATAAAAGCAGCAAAGTGGTCTAAATTTGAACCACTAATCCAAAATTATTACCTGCTTGCGGGAGAAGTTCAAAATTAGACTGAATTAGCAAAGAACATGATGTAACTTAAGCAACCACCAGCAAATTGTCAGTTGAGATTTTTGTCTTGAAATGAGTCAATGGGTTTTCTGGAATGTTCTGAACCATTTACACCCTTCTGAACTCCATGGCTTGAGAACAGAAATTTCCAGAACGGTTCAAGGCAGTGTGCACGAAAAATCTCCCTGGAATTTCAGCTTCTCCCAATGGGACTACTTCTATCAAAATTTCAGGAGAAACCCTGTTTAAGAACAATCTTAGTCATTGTAGCACAGATGGCTCATCAATTCAGTGCCGGCTCTTTGTAGAGAAACCCCGCAGCCTCATCCCCAACTTTATTCTCATAGCCATCAGCTATACTTTGCTCAGGCACCAATCCAGTTTCCCTTTGAGGTCATTCAACATTTCTGCTGCTAACATTTTGTAAGTAGTGATTTGTGGATCATTATCGCTGTCTGTGTTTAGAAACCCATTCTTCCTCAGATCACCCAGTACCTCTTACACAAAAAATCTGCGCTCTCTAGCCCTTGAATCATCACGGAAGGAGAACAGTATTTTCTTTGTCCACCTTAACCACATTTCTCATAATCTTGTACAGTTCTGTCAGACCTCTGGTTTATCCTGTTTCCTCCAAAGAAAATAATCCTGGCTGCTTCAACCTAATCTTGTAGCTAAAATTTCTTAACCTTGGAAGCATTTTGGTGAACCTCTTCTGTACCTTTTGTGGTGACTAGAACTGGATGTAGTACTATTCTTGTGACCTAACCAAAACTTGATCAGGGATCAGCATCACCTCTGTGCTTTTGTAGTCATACTGCAAATTACAAAGTTCCCGATAACCAATACTTTGTTAACTATTCTGTCAAAATGACCTACCACCTTCAAAGCTCTGTGCACATAAACCCCAACATCCATCTTGCTCATTCTTTAGATCTGTTTCATTGTGTCTGTCATGTTTTTTTGCCCATACCTTCTCCCAAATGCACCATCTTGTTCTTCTCCATTAGTAACATAGCTGCTCATTCTACAATTCTATCTATGTCCTGTTGCAGTCAACTGGATCCCCCACAGTTTGCTTCATCTGCAAGTTTGATATTATCAGCAAATGTTGAAGTTTCACTCTGTTTTCAAATGTCCAAGTCATTAATTTGGAAATGCGTCAAAAACTTCTTTAAAATCCATATGCAGAGCATTCTGAAGAAGTGCCCAGACCTGAAACATCAGCTTTCCTGCTCAAATGTTGCTTGGCCTGCTGCGTTCCTCCAGCTCTACACTTTGTTATCTCAGATTCTCCAGCATCTGCAGTTCCTACGATCTCTGAATCCATCACATTGACTCTTTCAACCTTCTCTATTACTTCTTCAAAAACTTCATTCAGATTAGGCAAATGTGAGATCTGTCCCTTACAAAATATATACAGCCTCTCTTTAGTTAATTCAAATCATTCCCAGGAACTTGTTAATGTTTCCTCTCTATTATTGCTTTTAAAATCTTACCCAGCATTAAACTGACTTGACCGTAGTTACTTGGAATATTCTTGCCACTTTGCTTGAACGAAGGTGTTTGATTTCCCACTACCCAGTCACTTGCCTTCTGCCCTGTATCTAGGGAAGATGGGAAGATTTTGCTATCCAATCTCAACTTTGTGGAATGTAAGCCATCTAGAGTAGACAACTTATTCACCCGAGGCACAGGCAGCCTCTTCAGTGCATCTTACCTTTGCCCTCATCAAGAAATTTTCTAGCCTCGCCCTGCCCTTCAAATGAAATATATATGTATGTCAGCCTCTTTTCTCGAATATGGAATGAGCTGCCACAGGAAGTGGTAGAGGCTGGTACAATAGCCACATTTAAAAGGCATCTCAATGGGTATATGACTAGGAAAGGTTCAGAGGGATATGGGCCAAATGCTGGCAAATGGGACTAGATTTATTTAGGACATCTAGTTGCCATGGATGAGTTGGACCAAAGGGTTTGTTTTTGCGCTGTACAACTGTGACTCTATGACCCACCCCTCCTCTCAGCCCCTGCTTATCATTTACATGCTGCAAGGGGGATTCCCTGTTGTGTTAATTACCATTCTGTTCTCACTCTCATACACTTTTATCATCATTTTACAAAAGATGAAGGGATAGAGGAAATGGTTCATGCTGTAACTCATCTGGAAATGGTCAAAGAACCCAACGCAATCACCTGAGAACTAACAGTGTATGGCTTTGATCAGCACTGCTTTTGTTATTTTAGAAGTCTGGGCTTTGTGATGTATTCAACCCCTGGGAAACCAGACCTTTATAGAAGCTTCTTCAAGAGACACAAGGGCCTTTAGAAATTGCAAGTGTTTTGGTGGGAATTTTTCTGAGTCCAAAATAAACCAATCTACAGAGCTAATAAAATGTGAGGCTAGATGAACACAGCAGGCCCAGCAGCATCTCAGGAGCACAAAAGCTGATGTTTCGGGCCTAGACCCTTCATCAGAGAGGGGGATGGGGGTGAGGGTTCTGGAATAAATAAGGAGAGAGGGGGAGGCGGACCGATGATGGAGAGAAAAGAAGATAGGTGGAGAGGAGAGTATAGGTGGGGAGGTAGGTAGGGGATAGGTCAGTCCAGAGAAGACGGACAGGTCAAGGAGGTGGGATGAGGTTAGTAGGTAGGAGATGGAGGTGCGGCTTGGGGTGGGAGGAAGGGATGAGTGAGAGGAAGAACAGGTTAGGGAGGCAGAGACAGGCTGGACTGGTTTTGGGACGCAGTGGGTGGAGGGGAAGAGCTGGGCTGGTTGTGTGGTGCAGTGTGGGGAGGGGATAAACTGGGCTGGTTTTGGGATGTGGTGGGGGAAGGGGAGATTTTGAAGCTGGTGAAGTCCACATTGATACTATTGGGCTGCAGGGTTCCCAAGCAGAATATGAGTTGCTGTTCCTGCAACCTTCGGGTGGCATCATTGTGGCACTGCAGGAGGCCCATGATGGACATGTCATCTAAAGAATGGGAGGGGGAGTGGAAATGGTTCGCGACTGGGGGGTGCAGTTGTTTATTGCGAACCGAGCGGAGGTGTTCTGCAAAGCTTTCTGTTTTCACAACCAAAATGAATAGCCAATAATGTTTAGAAAATGACCCACATTTCCCTGAGTCATTGGCAGGGTAACCAAAGATGGACATGAATTAATTTGTGTTTTTGTATTCGTGGACATTTCACAAATGAATTATTAAGTTTGATGGCAATCAAAACTGCTAAGGTGACAATATTTATTGCAGTATCAAAGAGGTCAATTGT
The DNA here is from genome assembly GCF_030684315.1 of Stegostoma tigrinum. Classification (NCBI taxonomy): domain Eukaryota; kingdom Metazoa; phylum Chordata; class Chondrichthyes; order Orectolobiformes; family Stegostomatidae; genus Stegostoma; species Stegostoma tigrinum. The sequence goes on along the minus strand of NC_081356.1, from coordinate 9,801,913 downwards.
GTGCATGGTAATCGCTGATAATTGTTCTGACAAACTGAAATTTTTCATTTTGATGTGATAAAAATGTGAAGTGTTCTTTCTTCTAAGGACCTTTTTGACTTCTAGGTGCCTATCCAACCTTCTGAATGGCATAAATCTATTTTACTGCCCCAAGCGTGGCTAGCTTTTATGGGGCGAACATACCATGCTGTTCTGCAGGTAACTATTAGTCTTTTTGAGACTTTACTAGATTCTTATCCAGTTTCGATATGAACTCTTGTTAATCATGGTCAGTAATCTGCCACCATGAAGTTTACACTTTTTTTCCTTCTACAGATGCAGTGTTTATTGAATTAATATTGTATTTCATTTGGTTATAGAGATATACAGCATGTTACTATCTCGTAAAAATCGAAAGAACTGAGGATGCTGTAAATCAGGAACAAAAACAAAGTCGCTGGAAAAGCCCAGCAGGTCTGGCAGCATCTGTGAAGATAAGAGAAGTTAACATTTCAGGGCCGGTGACCCTCCCTCAGAAAGCCCCTCAGCAACTTTGTTTTTGTTCCATGTTATTATCTCGGTCCGACTCATCCATGCCGACTAGATATCCCAAATAAATCTCGTGCCATTTGCCAGTGTTTGGCCCATATTCCTCTGAAAACATTCCCATTTACATATCTTTCCAGGTGCCTTTAAATGTTGTAATTGTACCAGCTCCCACCACTTTCTCTGGCAACTCATTCCATACACACACCACCCTCTGCATGAAAAAGTTGCTCCTTTGGTCCCTTTTTAGATCTTGCCCCTCTCACCTTAAATCAATGCCGCTCTAGTTTTGGACTCACCCACCACGGAGAAAAGACCTTGCTTATCTACCCTATGGATGCCCTTCATGATTTTATAAACCTCTATAAGGTCACCCCTCAGCTTAAAGTAGCCCCAGCCTATCCAGCCTCTCCCTACAGGTCAAAACCTCCAACCCTGGCAACGTCCTTGTAAATCTTTTCTGAACCCTTTCAAGTTTCACAACATCCTTCGGACAGCAGGGAGACTAGAATAGCATGCAGTATTCCGAAAGTGGTCTCACCAATGTCCTCTGCAGCTGCAACAAGACCTCCCAACTCCTGTACTCAAATGCGCTGGCCCGTAGAGGCAAGCATACCAAACATCTTCTTCACTATTCTGTCTACCTGCAACTCCACTTTCGAGGAACTGTGAACCCGAACTTCAAGGTCTCTTTGTTCAGCAACACTTCTCAGGACCTTACCATTACATATATAAGCCCTGCCCTGATTTCCCTTTCCTAATACGCAGCACCTCAACTTTATCTGAATTAAACTCCATCTGCCACTCCTCAGCCCATTGGCCCATTTGATCAAGATTCCTGTTGTTCTCTGAAATAAACTTCTTCGCTGTCGCCTCAAGTTTTGGTGTTATCTGCAAACTCACTAACCGTATCTCTTATTCACATTCAAATCATTTAAGTAAACAATAAAAAGCAGTAGACCCTTTGATCCTTGTGGCACATCGCTGGTCACAGGCCTCCAGTTTGCAAAGCAGCCCTCCAACAGCCCTGAGAAAAGGTTTCAGCCCGAAAGGTTGACTAACCTGCTCCTCAGATGCTGCCTGACCTGTGCTTTTCCAGCCTCACTCCTACAGACCTCCACCACCACCCTCTGTCTTCTACTTTTTGAGCCAGTTCTGTATCCAAATGGCTTGTTCACCCTCTATTCCATGAGTTCGAACCTTACCAACTCAGGAACCTTGTTGAATGCTTTACTGAAGTCAATATAGGTTATGTCTACCACTCTGCCGTCATCAATCCCCTTTATTACTTCTTCAAAGAACTCACTCAAGTTCATGAGACATGATTTCCCACGCACAAAGCCACGTTGACTATCCCTAATCAGTTATGTTCGACTTGGTCCTGTTCATCCTGCAGAGTTTAGATTCTACTTCATTAGACTTTCAGAGCGTGGTCTGTAAGTTTCGTTGTTCTAGATTTTTCAATTCACATCGAGACAGATCTGAACTGACAGTGTACCTATTAAAGATTTCCCAGTTACCTACCAGTGAATTTTTTCAGCCAGACTCCTGACCCTATCGTGGATGCCACCATTGTAGGAAAGTGACTACGAGGGCATTCAGTGCAGGGTCAGTCCCCCGCTTCCACTTCGGTAATTGTGCACTCCATAAAGTAAAATGTTTAAAGGTTGCAAAGCCATTTTGACAGATCTTGAGAGAGTGTAATTGTGTAAGTGGGAGAGGGAGTGCGGTAGTCAAGGGGTAGGGAGCTGGGTGGATGTGGTACTAGGGTGGCAGGTGAGTGGGGAAGGGGTTGGGATTGCAGTTAAGTAGGTGACTGTGATACATGAGGCTTCTTGACAGCTGTGTGGGTGAGCGGGTACCATGACAAGTGAGAGAGTAGGTGCCAGGGGCTTGCATTGGTGTTGCAGAGTGGGGTTGGAAACTCAGGGTGGGGATTAACATTTGGATGGTATGGAGGATTGGGAGGTGGCATTGGATGATATCAAAGAGTTCTCTGCCTCACGGATAATTGTTGGACCAGGTGTCCATTGGCTGGTCAGTGTGTGATATTGGAGCGCCAGCTTTCTAGATGACCAGGAGTTAAGGCAAATATTGTTCCTCCAACATTACGGGCAAGCCCTCAAAGTGTCCAGCTCTAATTGAGGTTGGGGACTTTTTCCCCAAAAGCTCCAGTTCCAATTTTCTGGGAAATCAGGATTTCTGAGAGGAGTTGACTTTGCCTGAAGAGTGCAGATCAGGTGCCTGCCTATTCAGAGACACTGAGATGTGGATCCATGTGTCAACCTGTCTGAGCTGCACACGTGTTTTAATATTGCCTATATGCTTCAGGTATCAATGATGGAATAAAGGGAAATGCTGCAGACACTGGAGAACTTCAATATAAATGGAAAATGCTGGAGCAACTCAGTAGATCAGGAGAATCAATGGAGAGAGGAGTAAACTTACTTTTTGGAGTCTCATGTGACTTTTCCCAGAAGAGAAATCATATTGGGAACATAGGAACAGGAGTGTAGGCTGTTCAGTCCATCGAACCTAACTTTCTATGCCTGATTGAACATTTCAATGCCTTTAACCCATCCGTCCCAATACACATTAATTACCTTTTACGTTGTGCCCCCATTACTAGACTCACCAGTCAGGGTAAACATCTTTCCTGCATTTACCCTGTTTGTCTCTTTTAAGTATTTTGTAGATTTCAATGTGGCCTTTCATCTTCAACTTTCAAAACTGCCGAGAGGACAAACCCATTTTCCCAATCTCTCTTTAGAGGACCATTCTGCCACTTCCACGGGGGTGGGGGGGGGGGGGTGTGTGTGTGCAAAATTGTGGTGAACTTTAATTGCCCTTTCTCCCTGCCAAAATCTCTTCACGGAGGTGAGGAGACCAATTCTGCACAAAATACTCCAAGCTCCTGTGCAATTAAAGCAACACCTTAAATTTTCTTTAGATAAAGGCTAAATTCCATGAGCTTGCCATGTAGCTTAATGACTTATTGACAAGGATGCCTTGGTCCCTTTGCACCTTTACGATTTCCACCTTCTCATATCTTTCCACATTACAGTCTACCTGCCATTTTTTTTAAACCATTCACTCAAGCTGTCCCCATTCTCTTGAAGGTACTTAATATCGTGTACGCTTCACACGATCTCCCTTTGCCTTGTATCATCACAAATTTAGAAGTATTATATTTGGTTCCTGCATCCAAATCATTGATTTATGTTGTGAATGGCTGAGGCCAAGTTATTGAACCTTGTGGTCCCCCACCAGACACATTGAGAGAATGACCCATTTATTCCCACACACTGTGTTTTCTGTCTGTTCACCAATCATTAAACTACACCAGAACATTACTTCCTGTGCAATATGTTTTAATTTTCTAACCAACCTCCTATGAAAACATTGTCAGAATTCTAAAAATTTAAGTATTCAATCACAATTGGATCTCCTTGATCTATGTTTCGGTAGCATCTTTTAAAAAAACTCCAAAATAGTCAAATATTAATTTCCCATTTGCAATTCCTTGCTGACTATGCACAATCAGGTCACAATCAACTAAATGTCTATTAATCTGCTCCTTTATCATCGACCTGTGGCATTTTCTCTCCTACTGATGCAAGGCAAACAGGTCTGTAGTTCTGAGGAAGGGTCACTTGACCCCAAACGTTAGCTCTGATTTCTCTCCACATGTGCTGCCAGACCGGCTGAGCTTTTCCAGCAATTTCTGTGTAAGGCCTGTAGTTCCTGTTTTCTTTCTCACTCTCTTTTAACATGAGGATGACAGTTGCAACCTTCAAATCTGCAGAAATCTTTCCGTTAAGTGTAGAACTTTGGAAGATGGAGGCAGTCCCTGGGTTGCAAACAGTTTCCATTTCTGAGTCTGTCTGCAGGCCCATTTGTATGCAATGCAGGAAACTCCAAAGTAGCCATTTGTATGTACAGGAAATGTTTGCAGGTCAAATCATTAAAGTTGCTCTCCTGTATGGGATCGCAGTCTTAAATATGAGCCTTTGTAAGTCAGATGTTTGTAAATCGGGAACCGCATGTAATCACCAATAGATTGACCACCTGGGTATAGACGCATCCTTCAACACTCTGGGATGAAAATTAGGTCATAGAGATTTATCAGATTTCAGCCCCATTAATTTCTGCAGTATAATCTTCTTGCAGTAATTTCGTTCAACTCTCATTCTCCTAAGCCAGTTAGATCTCTGGTTCCTCAGAAGATTTCGGGTATCTCCTGTAGCGCAAACAGATAGTGTGCACTCCATAAGTGTCTCTGCCATTTCTGCATTTTTTTCACTGGTGAAATTTTGATTAAATTCTGGATGATTTCTGTTGCTAGAATTTGGTGCATACAGGAACCACAAGACTGCATTTTATATAGTGCATCAATGTGGCTGCAGGCAGTCAGTATTTCTAGGGTATTGCTTGTTTTAAGCACAGAAAATGAGTTAAAACCTGATTTGAGTGAACCTTTGGGATAGTGACTCCTTCAGACATCTGAAGTAACGTATCCTTTGTGGTTTGACTCAAATACGCAGCTATTCTCTCTTCAAAGTGAAAACTTGATGGGAAATTTCTTTAATTTTATAAAGGAAGTGTAGAATTGCTTTTCTGTTCAATTGATAAGTTTCTATATGATTAAAAAACATGCCTGGTGGTACTCCACTACAGGGTGGAGTTTTTTTGTGATGGGCTGATTGGAGGCTATGAAGTAGAAATAATGCGAGGCCCTGCATTTACTTTGCTCCCCTGAAGAAAGCTATGGTTGCAACTAGACAAACAGTTTGCATCGTAATAAAATTTGTTTGCATCACTGAGAGCCAAGTTTGCAATGCCAAATAATAAATGCTGCCAATTTTAATCATTGAGAGAGAAAATAACACCTAAAACTTAATATGAATCCATATCTCAATAATTAGGGAACCTATCTGCATGTTCAGTTTGTATGGGAGATTGGTGAGGCCACTTTTGGAACACTGTGCACGGTTCTGGTCACCCTGCTGTCAGAAGGATATTATTATTGAAGTACTGAAAAGATTTACAAGGGTTTTATCAGAACCAGAGGGTTTGATTTATAAGGAGAGGCTGGATAGACTAGGTTTTTTTTTGACTGGAATAGAGGAGGTTGAGAGGTGACCTTATAGAGGTTTATAAAATCATCAGATAAGATGAGTAGCGAAGGTCTTTTTCCCTAGGGTAGGGGAGTTCAAAACTAGAGGGCATAGGTTCAAGATGAGAGGAGAAAGATTTAAAAGAGGCCAGAGGGGGAACTTTTTCACTCAGAGGGTAGGATATAGATGGAATGAACTGCCAGAAGAAGTGATGAATGCACATACAGTTAAAAAATTTAAAAGGCATTTGAACAGGTACAGGAATAGGAAAGAGAGGGATATGGGCTAAACACAACCAAATGGGGACTAGTTTACTTTGGAAAAACACTGTTGGCATGGCTCACTTGGACCAAAGGGTCTATTTTCTTGCTCTATGACAAAAGTAGCAAACGTTTGGTGAATTATTTGCTTACCCAAAGGTGCTACGTTGTGACCTGTCTCACATTATGTTTGTACTTGTCATTTTGGCAGCAAGGTAACGATAAATAAGGAAAAAAGTTGAGGGCTGTCTTGCTAACTATGTACAGCAATATAAAGCGAATTATTGTACTTATGCTTGATCTGTCGCCAACCAAGGAGCTTGAATATTTGACATTGTGGTTGAAGTGGGCAACTGCATTCATGTGTTTATCCATCAGGTTGAATGCTTTTGTAGTTTGATTCATATTTTATAATCTCGTTTTAAGGTTAGACTCTTAGAGACAGTAAAGAGGAGCCACCTGAAAATTGTTCTGGTACTATTCACCACAGTCACATTTAACTTTAATATAATGTCACACTAGTCTGTGGACTCTACTATTTTATAACTAAATAACTAACCACTGCATCAGATGTTCTCGTTGTATTTTGTTTGTGCTTACTTTGCTTAATTTACTGTTTTGAGTCAATTTTGATGAGTTGGGGAAATGGTTCAACAAATTTTGCTGATTGGATCAATGTATGGATTCTCTCTTTCATGTACACTGCCTGCTGCAAAAAAAACTTGTTTATTTTCTTCTGGGAGTGGTTAGAAGCATTGAAACACAGAAAATAGGAGCAGGAATGGGCCATTCGGCCCTTTAATGTGATCATGCCTGATAGTGGAGCAGGTTTTAAGGTTGAAATGTTTTTATGTAGGAGGCCAAGGCTACTTTGTAATTGTCCATGGCTCTTGATTCCTTCTTAATGTTGTCAAGTCTTGATTACTGTAAACTACAGTGTTCATTTCTTCAAAAGGATTTGAAAGACATCCCTTATGATTGAGTGCCCTGTTTGTCTATTTAAAATAAATTACAGCTGTGCTTTTCTTTTTAAAGCAAAGCTTCACATGAAATAGATTTAAATCTATCTAACTTTCAGATGACAAACAGATGCTTATGTTTCAGTAAAGGTGACATGGTTGTCTGTGATTTAAATTTTGGTGCAAAAAAGTGATTTGGATAAGGGTTCACTTTATGCAGTTGACAAGCAAAGTCCAGCAATTAATCTTTCTAAAAAAAAAGTAACATCCAGCATTCCTTATCTAATTCAAGGAAAACGGTACCACTGATTAACTGAGTGTTCTTGTCTCCCAATATTATCATGTTAGCTTGATTGAAGCATCATGAAATCCAGGTGTTTTCACTATGTCAAGTGCATTAGAACATGAAGAAACAGGTTTTTTAGTGCCAAAGAGTGGAAGCTGATTTAATTCTGCCCTTAATTCTTTTGGCCTGCCTTGAGGGAATATACGTAGCCTTCATTTGTCATCCCCTGAGCTCCAGGTTGGAGAAAGTAAAACTTGGATTCCACGCTGGAACTGGACCATCAGAATGATTCCAAGCTGAAGTATGATACCTGCACTGAGTTACACACAGAAAAGCAGTTCCCAAGTCTTTTGCCCACTTCCATGTTGCTGATTACAGAATGGATTTCACATGGGTTGAAATTAACAAGCAGGTTGTGTTCCTTTTATTTCCAACTGGGCAAATGGCGCATGTATAAGAAAGGAGGGTTGAAGGAAATTGCCACATGCTAGTTTCTTTTTGAGGCACTTGCCTGCTTTTAAATTTATTCTGCCTCTCTCAGTGTCAACTGATGCACAGTTTCCTCCTGTCTGCAATCACTGGTTGCTAATAGTTTCATTGTGGGACGCTATGGTTGATTGATGTCTTTGTCTACAGGGGAGACAAGCTGAGCTGGAGATGCAACAGAAGCATGGGAAAGATGATCCTGAAGAGCTGCAGTACAAAAAGTTTATTTGCTGGCTCTGGTAGGTAGAATTCAAAAGCACAGTGAAATGTTCATTTTGACCATTAGGCCGCAATGCTAATTAGCCACTTTTAATTAGATTGCAGATTTTCTTGTACAATTCCCAAATTAATATGCCTTCAAATTATTTGCATTTTTTTTACCCAAACATGTTGAACAAGGGAGTGCAAAGTAAAAACCAAAAACACTGCAGATGCGGTAATTCAGAAACAAAAACAGCAATCGCTGGAAAAGCTCAGTAAGTCTGGCAGCATCCATGAAGAAAAATCAGAGTTAATGTTTCAAGTCTGGTGACCCGAAGTATAAATTTAGTGTAAACACATACAGTGTGGGGTGAATTAGTTCTGAGGATGCTGTTATCCATAAGATGATCAAGTCATGTTTACTGTTTTAAAGAATTGGGGCCATTTTCTGGTTATACGTACCTTTTACGTTATGTCCATCCAAAGGTTACATAGCTATCTGTTCAGTGGTCCTCGAAGGACTGTCAATTTTTTTGTGTCTGCTGTATGATCTGTGTGTAAAATATGGGAAGACAACTAAACACTATGTTCTTGAATGTTTGTTTGCACAACATCAAGATTCGTGTCATTTTGAAGATCAGCATCAGCCCAAAACTCAGTCAATTGATCACAATACAATTGTGAAAAGAAGAAAGAAAGCCACTGTAATTTTAAAGAATGCTTTTGTTAGTGCTGTAAGTAACTGCGTTGTCAGATATATATTATCTTAACCCTATTGTTCCTCTTTAACAGGGTCAGGGACCTGTTGACTGATGTAGTTAAATCAGCTTCAAAGTAAGTGATGTTTTCCTTGTTTCGCCCTTGCTGCATCCTGCAGGATTCTTGCTTTCTTTCACATTGCTCCTTTTATAAGTTTACTTTCCACGGAGTGCTCAGCTTCTTGTGAAGCAAATGTTTCTGCAAAAATAAAATTAGGCCAAGAAGACCACCCCAATTTTTAGAAAAATAAAATTGATAAAAGGAATTAGACTTAAATTTAAGACACTTTTTTTCCACTTTCTGATTGCTTCCTTGAAATTTTATTGTTGATTTCTTTTCAATCATCAGTGAGAATGAGCATGTGGAATGAGGAATTTGTTTGGAGAAGAGAATAATCCTGGTAGCAGGATTTGACTCATTGTAGTCACATGTACCGGAGTACAGTGAAAAGCTTTGTTTTGCGAGCAGTACAGGCAGGTCATGACAAACAAGGACGTAGAGATCATAGAAACCAAAAGAACTGTGGATGCTGTAAAATCAGAAACAAAAACAGGAGTTGCTGGAAAAACTCAGCAGGTGTGGCAGCATCTTCCAAACTGAGTAAGGGTCACTGACCCTGGAATGCTAACTCTGATTTCTCTCCACAGATGTTGCCAGACCTGCTGTGTGTTTCCAGCAACTTCTGTTTTTGCTTCGTACAGATCATGGGTGCTGAGACAGTGTGAGGCATAAGGTTACAGTTGCATAGGAGGTACGCTTAGCAAAATCAGCATTATTAAGACCACCATCATTTGAAGTTAGAGAATCCATTCAGATGTCTAATAGTGGCAGGGAAGAAGCTGTTCTTGAATCTGTCGGTGCATGTGTTCAAACTTCTATAATTACAATTAATGTGCACAGTTGGAATGACTTGATTACTCAGGAAGGTTTTGATTAAGTCATTGAATTGCATTGATATAAGCAACACAGGAATATCTGCCTATCAGCTCTAATGTGTGGGTGGATGATTACATTCATGTATTTCTACTTTGAGCAACTTTGTTGAACAAAGAACAAGCCCAAAATCCCTGCTACAGAAGGCTTTCTGTTGGAACAACATGTCTTAACCCTCATCCCATGCTGCAAAATAAAATCTCAGCTGTTCCTATGCTCTCTGATGTGGAAATGCTGGTGCTGGACTGGGGTGGACAATGTCAGAAGTCACATGTGACCAGGTTATATTCCAACAGGTTTATTTGCAATCACGAGCTTTCAGAGAGCTGTTCCGTCGCTAGGTGAAGGAGAGGCTGGAGATGTCATGTGACTTCTGATTATGCAGTCTAAGTGAGTTCATAACTAGCAGTGACTTCAGCATAAACCATCACTGCCTAGTCCAGATGGGACTCAGTTCAGACGCATTCAGTCCTTTTCTGTGGTTGAATACAAATGATAGTGCCCGAGATGAAAGAATAATGTGTCAATCAACAGCAGCGCTCCTGAGATGCTGCTGGGCCTGCTGTGTTCATCCAGCCTCACATTTTATTAGCAGTGCACTGTCCCCAGTTTCTCTTTCTAAAGAATGACGACTTATTGACTCACGATGACTGTGTTGTTTTGTGAATTTTCTTTCTGACTGTGCTACATGGTGGTAGCAAGTTGAAATACTGTGTTTCGTTTAACAGGGACAGCCCTGTTGTGCAGGGAAATTCCATCCTCGCTTTGAGTGGATTGGCTGTGACTGTTACTAAGTACGAGAGCAGCCTACCATCGGACGCTCACGATGCACCAGAAGTAGGTTTATACCATGATCTGTTTTGCTATCGGTTTTCATGTTTTGCCGATAACCATCTGTTTGGGGAGGGATTGTGCCCATGTTTTGTGGCAAATGTAGTGCAGTGAACCCTCCACTGCCCCTTGGTTCCACTCCTAAATCCGATTGAAGTATTTTTCCCGACAGTCTACAAACACGACAATCATGTGCCTTCATAATGAATGGACAGGGACTGGATAGAGCGGAGTGAGAAATGTAGCTGAAGCTGTAGTCCAGTGAAAACCTGTTCATTCAAGCTGACAAGTAACTAAACCATTCCGTTAAAATATCATGTGCTTTTCATTAATCTTGCACTGGAGAAAGACTTAAAGCCTCTTGCGTGGAAAATTTACCACATGTTTCACTTGCTGGTCTCGGGACAACTGTTGTTAATTGAAAGATTCAGAGAAGTGAAGGAAGAGTCATGTCATATTGTGCTTTTTTTCCAGTCCACTGGTCACAGTGTCATTTGTTGTCTCTGTAGATCGGGGCTGATATTTTACCAACAGAACACTGGATATCAATGGTGGTGGAGACTCTACTGAGCATAGTTGACAGTCACTATCGTCCTAAGGGGCGTATTTTTCCATGGTTTCAGCATGTAAGTATTTTTCAAGGTCATTCATTCATGCATTTTGCAGAACTGGGTAAATGAGGACAAGAGTACGAAACATCTTTATCACAGGTTTGATAATTTCATGGCAAAATAACAGAATTTAGTCACATTTATGTATTTACGAGCAGAAGGTAAAATAACAAAATCTGAAGCCTTGCAAGCCTGCATTTGAAGAATTGTTCTTGCTTAAAATTAGCTCTTTCAGTGCAAAAGCAGGTATTGTAGTTTAACACCCCAGTGTCTTCAATAAATGCATTATAGCCTATTCCTTCACAAACATAATCTGAATTTATACACGTTCAGTGCAATAACATGTCACCACTGTCAAACAAAAAAGATTAGATTTCTTTTGGTGTGTTATGGACCAGATCAGATTCCCTCAATATATTTTAAGAAGGCAGCCTAGACCCTAACTTGCTGTTATTTTAAAGGTAAATATGGTGTCATGTTCTAGAAGCAAGCTATTCGGCTTTAAGCAAAACACAATTTATTTAAATACTATAGTTAAGATACAACAGAAGAAAGAGGAATTAGAATAACTTAACTGTCGGAAAACTTGACTGAATAATAGATAAAGTACCTATTACTAGTTAGCTGTTTGAATACAGTAACATCCCATAAACATGCCCCTTGGCCAAAAGGCAGGTCCTCACGTGATTCTCCAATCCAGAAGGGAAGAAACATCCAGAAGATACAGAGACAATAGCAGCTAGGAGACATTCGCTGAGGATTCCAACTCTTTTGAAAGTCCAAAGGCTTCTGATGGTAAAACAAAACCCAAAAACTGAAAAAACAAACTTGAAAGCCCAATCTGAGAGCTGGCCGCACCCACGCTGCCTCTATTGTTCCAACTTTCAAATATACCCCAAGGTCTCACAAATTGTTTACTTTCTCGGAGACAGTTCAACTCCTCTGCCTTACAACTTCTCTTCAAAAAAAAGGACAAAATAACCTGTTAAAGTGCCTGAATCGTCACAGGGGAATGTCCAGTAGATCCAATCACAGTACCCCAGTAGCTTGAAGAAAAATGGCTCAGGTTCTTTCACCTTTGGAATACGCATTAACGAAGGTGGGGCCAGATATTTGTGACAAAAGCATTGAGTGGACTGCACTCACATCATTAAATAATATTTACTCCCCCCAAACATGGGAAGAAAATTCCTTACACACAAAAATATGTCAGATGCAAAAATCGACTCCCTGAAGTACAAAAACAATAAATTGCCTTTCTGTATCAAAGAAAAAATGTGCCATAGATGTCTTACAGGAGTATCGTGAAGCACATTTTGACATCAAGCAGATGATATTCGTGCCAGTTGTCAAAGCTTTGTGAAAGATGTAGGTTTTAAGGAATGCATCAAAGGAGGAAGGAAGAGAACATTCCACCAGACTACAGGGACCAAGTAGTTTGCTTCAGCTGTTCATTTGTCTGCTATCCCATTTATTTATCCAAATGTGACTAAATGATTTTGGGAGTTTTTCTCCCAATCAAGGAAGTCACTGCCAAGTCCAGCCGTTGTAACCCATCCCCAATTGACCTCGAACTGAGTGGCTTGCAAGGTATTTCAGAGGACACATTTCACCCAAATTCCTGTAGGTCATGAGTTGCATGTTCGTAAGGATTATGAAGATTTCTTTCCCTAAAGGACATTAAAAACAGATAAGACTTTGCAATAACTAACAATATCGCCTTGGTGGTTATCAATAAGACCAGCTCTCCATTCCAGATTTATTAGTTAATACTACTTAAATTTCACCACTGCTTAGAATTTAAATCTCTGACCTCTAACCTGTTCAATGGCATCATCATTACGCCATTGAGGTCTCCTGTGGTTATTAGTCTTGGATTCAGATTTTGCAGGTAGGGGCAAAATTATGGTGTTTGTTATAGAACTCTGAGGTGCTCACAAAAGTTTCAGTGTTCGCTCTGTCATGGATTTCTACCTGACCCCCAACTTCAGTTTGAATCTGGTACCCAGACGGGGAATGTCCAGGTGTCCAACAGCAGTGATACCATCAAGCAGAGGAAACAGTAAGTAATTTTGCAGAATTTTTGCTGACAATAAATAAGGTAGTTAGAAGTATTTTGTATCTGCCATTTTGTAATATTGTTTTTCAAAGAATGCGATAAGGATTGGGATAGACACAAAGGATGAACATATGAGTAGATATAATCCATTCTAATCACTCAGATCTGCCCAGCTATTTGGTAAGATTGTGATCCGCTTAAATTTTTAACTACCGGCTAACATATGGGCCAGGAAAGCAAGTTGGGCAGTCGGCAAGTTGATGGAAATACTATCAAGTGAGAAAGAAATGCATCTCCTGGACAAGATTATCTTGGAAAGACAATAGAGAGACTAGTTAAAAAAACTATATTGTTCCATTTCAGACCATGATGCGCTGTTTGAGTTTGTTAGAGAAGTACTAGATTGTATCGTATTTAATGAGAGATGCTCGGATTAGTATGTAGTTAGAGATTTCTGTTTCCCAGCTTAGAGCCTAAGTTAGTTATTCATACCTCCATATGTCCACTGTTGAAAACCATTTTGCATTTGTCAGGTTTAACTTCTACAACACGTGGAAAAATGTAATTAATTTTCTTTTGAGTTGTTGAACTGAAAACCTTGCTGTAGATCACTTGGTTTTGATCTTATTGGGTGGTAATGGATGCTTGTAGCACCTGACCTGCCACGTCCCACTGGTGACTTTACCCATGTAATCTTCCACTCTTCTCCTTCCTGTCTCATAGAATCATGTGGTAGGAAAGGCAGGAGAGCTGATCACTGCCAGGATTTGGCAACATGATATTGCCTGCAGCATATTTAACCTGTCCCTCACATTCTAATCCTGCACCATTGTCCCCAAGTCTGAACAGGACAAGGTAGCTCCTCAGTTCACCACAGGAGGCACTCCTTAATGGTGAAGCAGAGGCAGTTCTGTATCCTGATGAGCAGCAAAGAAGACCACACCATCAGATGGAGTAGGACAGACCCCCTGACTGACTGTGGCTATAACCCCTGTCTGATTTAGAGACCTGTTCACCCCACTCAGGGCTGCACCCTTTTGAGTTTTAGACATTAGAGTTCAATCAGAACACGTGTTGTGTTTTTAAAGATTTCTAAAGAAGCGTCCAGACCCGAAACATCAACTTGCCTGCTCCTCTGATGCTGCCTGGCCTGCTGTGTTCATCCAGGTCCACAGCGTGTTATCTCAGACTCCAGCATTGGCAGTTCCTACTATCTCTGTGCTGTGTTTGTTGTATAAGTGCTGCCATGTGCTTCAGGTGTGAGTTAGCACAGTGCAGAAAGAGGCCCTTTGGCCCATCATGCCTGTGTCAGTCATCAAACATTCATCTGTTCTAATCGCATTTTCCAGAACTTGGCATGCAGCTTTGATGTGCTGTGGCATTGCGAGTGTTCACTTGAATATTTCTTAAATATCTTGAGGGTTCCTGCCTCTAACACCCTTTTAGGCAGTGAGTTCCAGATTCTTACTATCCTACTGGGTGAAATATTCTTTCCACGAGTTCCGTCTCAACTTACACCTTCTTAACTTAAAGTCTCCCATGGTTATTGAGCCCATGATGAAAATGAAAAGCTCCTTCCTATCTACCCCATCTATGCCCTCCAGAGCTTTGTCCATCTCGGTCAGATACTCCCCCTCAGCTTTCACTGCTCAGAGGAAATCACCCCCAGCCTTTCCAGTCTCTCTTCATTGCTGAATTGCTTCAGGCAACATCCTGGTGAATCTCTTCTGCACTCTCCCTAGTTCAATCGCATCCTTCCTATGGTCTGGAGACCAGAACCACGCACAATAAATACTCTGCTGTGGCCAAGCTACCATTTATATATATCTCCATTATAACCTCCCTGCTGTTAGATTAAATCCCTTTACTAATGAAGGCAAGAATGACATATACCTTCTTAACCATCCTATCCTCCTGTCTTCCACCTTGAGGGATTTATGGATGTGCGTACCGTGGTCCCCCTGATTCTCTGCACTTTCTGGAGTCTTACCATTCACTGTGTGCTCCCTTGCCTTGTTTGTCCTCCAAAAATGCCTCTCTTTTTTCATGATTAAATTCCAATTGCTACAGTTCAGTCCATCAGACCAGCCCACCTATATCGTCCTGTTGTCTAAGGCTGTCCTCCTTGCTGTTTACCACAGCGCTGATTTTTTTTTTTGTCATCATCAGTGAGGACCTAAGTAGAGTCATGAAGTGCTTTAACTTTCCCTGAGCAGGGTGACTGGGCTATATTTTAACTTTCTTATCCAAAAGACGCCAGCTCTGCAAACATAACTCTCCTTTTGTATTCCACTGTCGTTTTACCCTAGATTGGGTTCTCGGGTTCTGACTGAGAGGTGAAAGTGCTGCCAAGTGACCTCAACTGAGAGATTTCCAGTGGGAGTAGTGAATTATTTTCAATTCTGGTTCCAACCCCCACGCAGCAGAGGTCCTTGCTCACTGTCTTAATCGAATGTTGGCGCTTGTTCCAAGACGATTTTGGGATGGGGGTGTGGAGGCTGAGCAGTATGACAAATGGAGGTATTTCGCTCAATGGGAAGTCAAGACTCTGGGGTTAGCTTTGAATTGCTCCAGCAAAGAACCAGTGCCATTTAGGGAATGTTTCTGTAATGCAGTTGCATTCTGCATTCGCAGGGTTACAGTGTGGCACCTCTTCAATAACACCCTTGATATAATTCCGAGAATGCAGAAAAACAACTTGAAGGCTCCGTGCAGATGGTTGATTAGCAATCGAATGAAAATGCTGCCGTGAGCAGAGTTCTGTGTAGGGCTCACTAATATTGATGTATGGCTTTGACAGAAATCCTACTCCGGGGAGAGTACAGCCAGTGCCATTGCTCGCTCGTGTGCTGCAACTGCGTTGACCCTTCTTGCACCAGTTTTCTTCACGTCACGCAAAGACAGCATCGAAGAGGTCCTGGGCACTCTCGTCGCGGGTCTGCCAGGAAAGCCGAAAGCTGACACCTCCCAAGCTGTTCTGTTTCACATGGGATTAGCTGCAGGAATGTTTCTGTCTCGCTTGTACGAAGAACGAATGAGGTAATTGTAGGAGAAATGTGTTCATCCTTTCAGGCATTGATTTGATTTGATTTATTGCAGTCATATGTACCTAAGTACAGTGAAACCTTTGTTTTGCAAACAGTACAGGCAGATCATAGCAAACAGGGACGTAGAGATGCTTAGGCAGAGCGAGGTGGCACTGGAGGTGCACAACGTTACCTGAGATTAGAGAGGTCTGATTCATCAGCCTGATAACAGCAGGGAAGAAACTGTTCATGCATGTCCAAGATTTGCAAGGATGTGCCATATTCTGTAACATGGCAGCAACTAGCCAAGTGTTTGTTGTGCACTAATAGTAGATTTTCTTTCATTCATTTTTTTCGTTCGAGTGCCCTTGGCTGGGCCAGCATTTACTGCTTATCCCCTAATTGCCCTTTGCAATGACTGACTTCCTCGGCCTTTTTCAGGGGGCAGTTAAAAGTGGGTTTAACCAAAAGGCAGATTTTCTTCCGTAAAGAACATTAATGAATGAAATGGGTTTTTGTGTCAATCAACAAGGGTTGTGTCATTAGGCTGTCCTTTTTTTTGCCAAATTACTTGTTTTCATTGATTCAGATTTTGCGATCTGCTGTGATAGGCTTTGACTCCTTCGCCCAAATCATTAGTCTAATTCTCTGGATTGCTGCTCGAGGGACAATACCACTAACGCTACCACCTTCCCAATAGTAAGCAATGAGGAAGGTATTCCTCAGTTATTGACTTCGCAGTCTGTTAACCAGGTACCAAAATCTTCAGTGGTATGGTTTTGCTTCAGCTGTTCCTCAGTCTGTTTAGGTTCTAAATTTAAATGAGACGTCAGGGTGTATTTCATTGTCAGCCTTTATTACCTATCTGTAATTGCCCCTATGAAGGCGTCAGTGAATTGTTGCTGTGGTCTGTTTGGTTTAGGCACAGCCACAGTGCTGTTAAGAAGAGAGCTCCAGGATTTTAACCCAGTGACAAGTGCAGGAGCAATGATGTATTTCCAAGTCAGGATGATCTGCGGCTCGGAAGGGAACTTGCAAGTGGTGGTGTTCACAGGGATCTGCTGCCTCTGTTCTTCCAGATGGTGGAAGTCACAGGTTTGAAAGTGCTTTCAAAGGAGCGTTGGTGAGTTTGTGCAGTGAGTTTCGTGAATGGCACGAGCAATGGATATACAATGAAAATAGGTGTAGAGAGCGGGAGTGGGAGACCCGAGTTTGGTGAGTCGTGGATTAGGTCGTGTAATCAATTCCTGGATTATTGTCTGCAGTTGATAAGGTTGAGCTACTTGATAAAGTTCACAATGGCAGGAGAATTCAGCCCTATGGAATACTCCTCCTGCAATATGTAGGAAATCAAGGATGTTCCCAGTCTCCATGATGACTGCGTGTACAGGAAATGTGTTGAGCCACAGCTCCTGATTTGCCACGTAGAACGGTTGAAGCTGTGGATGGACTCATGTGGATCATTTGTGAGGTCAAGTGTTGTGCATAGCATGTTTGGTGAACTGGTCACACCACCAGTAAGGGCTACACTGACAAAGAGTTGAGTGACCACCAGGAGTCCGAGTAAGCGTGGGCAGGCAGTGCAGGAGTCCCCTGTGGCCATTCCCCTCTCTATTTTGATACTGGTGGAGAGAAGGCCCCTTGGGGGGGAGTAGGAGCAAGCAGATCAGTGGCAGCACAGTTGGCACTGTTGTACACTGAGGGTCAAAGTGTAGTTGAGCAGTAATGATAGGGGACTGTATAGATAGGGGTACAGACGTTTGTGTTTGTAAGCGAGACTCCAGGATGGTGTGATGCCTCGCTGGTGCCAGGGTCAAGGACGTCTCTGAGCGGGCACAAACTATTCTGAAGATGGGGGTGCTGAGCAGCTAGAGGCTGTGGTCCATTATTGGCGCCAGCACCAAAGGCAGGAAGAGAGGTGACACCCTGCAAAGGGCGTTCGGTAGAAAGTTGAAAAGCAGGGCCTCTAAGATTGTTATCTCAGGATTCCTCCCTGTGCCATGTGCCAGTGAGTTCAGGAATAGGAAGATAGGACAGCTTAAGACGTGGCTAAAAGGTTGGTGTCAGAGGAAGGGCTTCAGGTACGTGGATCATTGGGATATCTTCCAGGGCAGGTGGGATCTGTACAAGAAAGATGGGTTGCACCTAAACTGGAAGACACCAATATTCTGGCAAGGACGTTTGCTAGTGCGACTTAGAAGGATTAAACTAATGTTGTGGGACGGCTGGAACCAGAGCAGGAGCTCATCGAGTAAAACGACAAGAGGAGAGTCAGAGATTAGGGCCAGTAAGACAAAAAGGAAGAACAGACAGGGAGAGATCACTGAACATGGTGGAACTGGTGATCTGAGGTGTATTTGTTTTGACATGAGGTATATGATGTGGTAGCCAATGCAGAGACTTGTCCCTCTCTCAATCAAGAGTGGCAGCTCTGGGATTTCGATGTTTCAGGTGAGATAGGGAGGGATATAAGAGAGATGGGGGAGTTGCGTAAATGATGAGGGAGACAATCACAGCTGTACTGAGGAAAGGCACCTTAGAGGGCTCGTCCAGTGAGGCCTCTTGGATAAAGCTGAGGAGTAGACAGGATGCAATCACTTTGATGTTTTAGGCCTCCGAACAGCCAGCAGTAGATGAAGGGATAGATATGTGGGCAGACTGTGGAAAACTATAAAAATAACTGAATTGTTGTGTGGATGATTTTTAATTTAACCTATATTGACTGGGAGAGAATTTGTTAGGTGTATCTAGGACAGATTTTTGGAACTATGTGTTAATATACCAGAATCAGCAAGGAGGTGTTTGAAATTTCAGTTGGGGAATATTTTGGGAATAGTAACCATAATTCTGTAAGTTTTAAGTTACTTATGGATAAGTAGTCGTTAAGTGAAAGTACTGAATTGGAGGAAGGATAACTACCAAAATATTAAGTAGGAACTGGTGACGGAGATTGGAGTGTCTGTTTGAGGGTAAATCCACAGCATGTGGAAATCTTCTAAAGGCTAGTTGAAAGGAGTTCAGGACCAGCATGTTCCTGTGAAAATGAAGGATTAGGATGGCAAGGCCCGGAATCTAGGATGACAAAAGTGATTGTGAGCTTAGTCAAAGTAGCAGGAGGCGTAGGTAAGGTTGAGGAAACAGAAGACAAACAGAGCTTTCGAAGAATGTAACAATAGCAGGAAAGAGCTTTAAACAAGGAGTTAGGAGGACCAAAAGGAGCCATGAAATGTGAGATAACAAGGTGTGGAGCTGGATGAACACAGCAGGCCAAGCAGCATCAGAGGAGCAGGAAACCTGACATTTCGGGCCTAGAGGGTCAAGGCCCGAAACGCCAGCCTGTCTGCTCCTCTAATGCTGTTTGGCCTGCTGTGTTCATCCAGCTCTACACCTTGTTGTCTCAGAATCTCCCGCAACTGCAGTTCCTATTATCCCTGGGGCCATGAAATGTCTTTGGCAAGCAGGACTAAAGTAAATCCCCAGGCATTTAATACGTATAGAAGAAGCAAGAGGTTAGCTAGGGATAGGGTAGGTCCACTCAAGGACAAAGGATGGAATTTATGCGTGGAGCCAGATGAAGTGGGTGAGGTCCTTTACAAATGCTTTACTTCAGTGTTCAAGGACATGTGGACGGTCAGTCTCGGGAAGGACATGTCAATATAAAATAGGAGGTGGTGTTGAGTGTTTCAAAATGCATTAAGGTGGACAAGTTCCCAAGACCTGATAGGATCTATCCAGAATGCTGAGTGAGGCAGATAATGAAATTGCTGGGGCCTTGTACAAAATCTTTAAATCCTGTTTTGTGACAGGAGAGGCCCCAGAGGACTGGAGAATAGCCATTGTTGTTCTTTTGTTTAAGAAGTGCGATAGGGATAATCTGGAAAATTACAGCCCGGTAAACCTTACATCAGAAGTCGGGAAATTACTGGAGAAGCATCTTAAGGATAGCATTTACTCACATTTGGAAAAAAAATAGGAACTTGTGACAGGCAGGATGGTTTCATGCAGGAGACAAACTTCACTGAATTTTTGAGGAAGTGACAAAGGTGATTGATAAAGGTGTGGGAGGTATCTGTATGGATGTTAGCTTTGACAAGGTCCCTCATGACAGGCTGATGCAAAAGTCATATGGAATCTGCAGTGAGTTGGTAAGATGGACACAGAACTGACTCTGTCATAGACAGAGAGTAGCAGTGGAAGGGTATTTTTCTGACTGGAGGTCTATGACCAGTGGTGTTCCACAGGGATCAGTACTGGGACCCTTGTGTTTGTGGTACGTATATAAGTGATTTGTAGGAGAATGGCCTGATTAATAAGTTTGCAGATAACACAAAAATTGGTGGAGCTGCAGATAGTGAGGATGATTGCCAGTGGATACAGCATGATATAGATATGTTGGAGACTTGGGCGGAGAATTGTGAGGTGATACATTTTGGAAGATCTAATGCTGGAGGGAAGTTGGTATGTTGGTAGAATCCTTAGTAGCATTGACATACAGAAGGATCTAGACGTATAGTCCGTAGTCCCCTGGAAGTGGTAATACAAGTGGACAAGGTAGTCAAGAAGGCACATGGCATGCTTGCCTTCGTTGGTTGGGGCCTAGAATATAAGAATTAGCATGTCATATTGCAGATGTATCGAACTTCACTTTGGACACATCTGGAGTATCGTGTACAGTTCTGGCCATCACACTACCAGAAAGATGTGGAGAGGGTACAGAAACTGTTTACCATGAAATTGCCTGGTTTGAAAGATATTAGCTATGAGGAGAAATTATACAAGCTTGGTTTGCTTTCGCTTGAAAGTTGAAGGATGATCTGATAGAAGTTTCGAGGTATGGATAGTTAATCTTTTTCCGAGGAGAGTAATGTCAGTTACTAGGGGACATACCTGTCTTCGCCTGTCAAAGTGGCTGGAAGAGATAACAAGCTGTGGAACTGGATGAACACAGCAGGCCAAGCAGCATCTTAGGAGCACAAAAGCTGACGTTTCGGGCCTAGATCCTTCATCAGAAAAAGGGGCTGAAAGCTTGTGATTTCACAATCCTGTTGGCGTGTGACTTCTGAGCTGACAGATACCTTTGTGGGCAGGGAATAGTGGAATATGCAGCGTGTAGGGGCAACATGTTTTAGTTTAACAAAGGATCATGTTGGTGCAGGCTTGATGGTGGAAGGGCCTGTTCCTGTGCTGTACTGTTTTTTGACAAATGGATGATGACCTAAGAGAATCCTTTCACTGCATTTATATAGCAAATTAAACAGTAAAAGATCTGAGTTCACAGGACTAAACAGTTAAGAATGAGAAGCAACAAGAAGACCTTCCTTGATATAAAATGTTAGTAGGACCTTTTACAAGAATGAATCACTTTTTTTTTCTCTGAGGGGGATGAACCCAAGAGCAAGTGTAATTTTCATACAGGGTTCCAGGTGGAAATTGACAGGATATTAGACAATACCGAACTCTACAGGACAAGTGTGTCTTTAATCATGAAAGCCTAATGTTGCAGTGAGGACTGCTTATCTCCATTATGTGGTGCTCTTTGAAGTCTTTGCAATTTCAAATTAAAGCCGTATTCTCAGTTTAAAGCAAGCAGAAAGAGAAGTGAAGATCAAAGCCATGTGACTGTTATAATAAAAGGAAAATTGAGATAAAATAAATCTTCAAAATTGTAGTTCTGAAAATCAAGGAAGTAAGATCTTAAGTATGTGACTGTTCTGTATTGCACTCTCCCCTCTGGAGGTATTGCAGGCTGTGCTCAATAATGCATGAATGTGTAGGAATTCTGTGTATAACTAAAGAGATGTGTGCAATAGAAGCCATTTAGAATTAGAGTTGATGTTGAATGTTTTTACTGTTCTGTCCTGTTGAAATATATATGGGCCCATTTGAGGTTCTCAAGCACAGCATGCATTATTTCAAACTATTTCATGCTCGAATTTACAGAATGTACAATGTCAGTTTCTGAGCAGGAGGTAATGTATGTGAATTTCATGTCTTCTATCATCTTTTTGGCAGTGATGTCTCTGGGCAGAAGATGAATTTACTGCTCATGAAGTCGTTGGATGCTCTGGAGAAGTGTTGCTTTGATACGAGCTTGGAATACAAGTGCGGTTTGATTAGCTTTCTTTTAATTTACTTTAAGGAATGATTGTAAATTCAGTAAGTGGTGACGATGAACTTGTCAGATGGGTGAATAAATTCATTTACAAGTTCAGTTTTTTCTTCATCTATCTAGAGCTATTTCTTCATCTCAACATTCCACAAACATCCAGTTCAAACCCTTCTTATTCTGTTCAAAATTTAATGCATTTAGCAAGTAATTCCCAATATATGTAAATATATTCCCACAATTTTATACAGTAAGAAAATGATAATCTGAACGCATGGTTTTAGCTCTACTAAGTTGTATTTATCCATAATTCAATTCGTACTGCTGCAATTGAATTCCGAGCGTGTCTTTACGTGTGTTTGATGTGCTTTTATGAGATTTCATAGAATCATAGAATGCAGCCCGTTGAGTCCACACCAACCCTACGAAGAAAATTCCACCTAGGCCCAGCCCCCTGCCCTAACCCCATAAACCCACCTAGTCTGCACATACCTCGACATTTTGGGCAATTTTCCAGGGCCAATTCACCTAGCTTGCACATCACTGGACTGTGGGAGGAAACCAGAGCACCCCGAGGAAACCCATGCAGACTCAGGGAGAATGGGCAAACTCCACACAGACAGCCACGTGAGGGTAGAATGGAACTTGGGTCCCTGGCGCTGTGAGGCAGCAGTGCTAACCACTGTTGTTTAACTCATTTGGTTAGCTATTGAGAGATTAGCGCAGAATAGAGTCATAGAGTCGTACAGCACTGAAACAGACCCTTCAGTCCGATCAGTTCATGCCGAACATAATCCCAAACTAAACTGGTCCCACCTGCCTGCTCCTGGCCCATATCCCTCCAAACCTTTTCTATTCATATACTTATCCAAATGTCTTTTCAACATTGTAACTGAACCCACATCCACCACTTGCTCAGGAAGTTCATTCCACACACAAATACCCTCTGTGTAAAATATTTGCCCCTCATGTCATCTTTAAATCTGAGTCCTCTCACCTTAAAAATGTGCCCCTCAGTCTTGAAATCCCTCATTCTAGGGAAAAGACAGTTACCATTAACTCCATCTTTCTCTCTCATGATTTTACATAATCTATGAGGTCACCTCTGAACCTCCTGTGCTCCAGTGAAAAATGTCCCAGCTTTTCTTTATTAGTTAACCTTCCATAACCAGCATCTGGGGCAACGGCCCATTGATATTACCGCTGGACTGTTACCCCAGAGACCCAGGTTCGAATCCCACCACGGCAGATGGTGGAATTTGAATTCAATAAATATCTGGAATGAAGAGTCTAATGATGACCGTGAATCCGTTGCTGATTGTTAGAAAAACCCATCTGGTTACTAATGTCCTTTCGAGAAAGAAGCTGCTATCCTTACCTGGCCTGGCCTACATGTGACTCCTAGACCCATAGCAGTGTGGTTGACTCATAACTGCCTCTGGGCAATTCGGGATGGGCAGTAAATGTTGGCGTAGCCGGCAACGCCCTCATCCCGTGAATGAATGCAATAAGATCTCGTAAGTCTCTTCTGAACCTCTCCAACTTAATAATAACCTTTCTCTAACTGGGCCACCAGAACTGGACACAGTACCCCAGAAGAGTCCTCACCAATGTGCTGTACAAGCTCAACATGATATCTGGACTCCTACGCTCAGGGGACTGAGCAGTGAAGGCAAGCATGCCAAATGCCTTTTTTAACCCCCACACCTAGGACCGACAGCTCAATCCCTGTACTGGCTGTGATACTTGATGGAGACCTGACTCCTGACCTGAGTGCGAGAGCAGCCGTTGAGCTTGGCTGCCACTGCACAAAGAAGTTTCAGGTGAAATCACTTTTTGCAGCGAATAGGTTTGTGTTAACGTTTGAGAAAATAATTTAAAAAGCGCATATTCCTCCATGATGCAGGGTAGAGAATGTCAGGTTACTACCAGGGCAGTGAAGATAGAGCTGGAGAGTGGGGCTAGTTTGGGTAGCCCTTTTTGGGAGCTAGTACAGACATGATGGGTTGAATAGTTTCCTCCTATGCCGATTCCATATAGTCCATCTGGGAATACTGCGGGAATAAGAGATTCTTCTGTCTTTGCCTGACGACTTGCTGCTGTATGCACTGAATTTGAAAAATAGAAAATTTGGAAGGGAATCAGTGGTACGATTGAAACAGTCTGTCTCCCAGCCTTGCCTTTTTGTTGACTGCCCTCCTTAGAGCCTGGGGCAAGCTTGTTGCCGCCAGCACTCAGTTGCGTAGGGCAGGGTAACCATGGCAGTGCTACAGATGTAGCCATGCGTGCCAATAAGAGTTTCCAAAGTCTTGGCTAACAGCCTTGATTAGAGATTGTAACAGGATTATGACTGCCACATCATCACCTCAGCATGCCACGTGGATGGTCTGAAACCCTGTGGAGTTTTATACCCAGAATATGGGCTTTATCTGTTTTAATTTCCAAAGTATTAGTCTTTATGCCTACTGGACCATTTTCACCAAGCTTAAAACTCTCGAGCCCTGATGAGCAGTACCTTAATGACAGGGATTCTTAGGCTTGAAAGCAAAGTAATAATTCCTTCCCATTCTCTAATAATCACCTTCTGTACAGTTTCTGCTCCAGTGATCTGCTCCACTCCCTACATCCAGCTGTGTTTTGCACCGAAAAGATTTGTGTAAAATTACTCGATTACCACTTTTGAGGCCAGGATTCTGAGTGACTACTTGCCAAAGTAATGTAGTATGTGATGGAATTTGTTCAGTACAGTAATCCCAAAGTTTAAATTTACCACCTACCCATGTAACGAGTTCTGTTTTGCTTTGCGATGTGAATACAGAAAAACCAATGTTAGCCCTGCAGGGCATGGAGGGGAAAGTCTCTCAGGCAGTAGCGATTATTCTCTCGATACATGTTGTTTTTATTTTTGCAGTATGGGCTGCATCCTGGGAGTGGGGCTGGTTCTGTCCCTGATGAGCCAAAGCAGCCAAACAGAGAGCCGTGTGCACGTGTCTGTCTCCCTTTGCGAACTCTGTCGCAGCTTGGATGAAAGCACGTCTCAGAGCAGGGTATACCAAGAGGTAGGACTGGCTCAGAATTAAGTAGTTTTGTGTCCGGAATAGAGAGTTGCTTGAACCTTCATAGAAAAATGTTCGTTTTACCTTGATATAACGGACCAGAATCCGATAAATCTCTACAGTGTGGAAGCAGGTCATTCAGCCCATTGAGTTTCACTGACCCTCCAAAGAACATCTCACCCATAACCAACCCCCTACCCTATCCCTGTAACCCTGCATTTCCTATGGCTAATCCAACTAGTCTGCATACCCATGGACACTTTTGGGCAAATTAGGATTGCCAGCCCACCTAAGCTGTACATCTTTGGACTGTGGGAGGAAGTTGGAGTACCTGGAGGAAACTGGCGCAGAATCAGAGAAAATGTGCAAACTCCATCAGGGTTAGTTGCCCAAGGGCGGAATTGAACCCGAGCCCCTGACTCCGTGAGGCAGGAGTGCTAACCACTGAGCCACGGCACTGCTAGTGAGCCATAACATGCCCACGATCCTGATCCGGCCCCGGATAGAAGGGATTTTCCATCTTTTTTTTACCAGAAACCATTTTGCCCCTTTGCCATCAAGAAGGTATTATCAGGGAGGGAAACTTTCTAATTCTGTTCTTTTGTAAGTCTGCAGCAGAGTTCTTGGAGGCTTGAGAGCGACGTGTATTCAGCCAGGAACTGGTATATGCTCAATGGAGGCTCTAATATGGCCAAAGGTTGTGATTGCATTGGGTTTTTAATTTTTACCCTTGTCAGCAAAGATTTTTCTCATATTTTCTTCAGCTTCAAGGTGGCTTTGAGGGTAGTTAATTAGTCTGCGGCTGATGCCTGGATTTTGGGCATTCTGGTCGCTAGGAAAGCAACAGGCTGAGGTTGGGAGGAGCTTGCTGTCTTCTGTCTGCCCCGTCTAAAAGGCTCATGTCTTTTTCTGCTGTCCTTGCTTGTTGAATTCCATCTTCTTTTGTCAGCAGAAGTAGACGGGAGAGAGATCTAGGCTGCCTCTCTTGCTTGATGTTCCCTTTAAGCCTGCACTCCAAAACCCACCATAATCTCCAATACCTCAAGTATCTTCCAAAGGGGTTTTCAAAGTGCCCAGGCAGATCTCCAGGGTTGGAAAGACTGTTTTGAAATTCCAAGACAAGATCTCACATTTACCAATTATTTGTTTTTTTTTTGGACTCGCCTTGATTTCCACAAACAAAAGGTGTGGCCATGGGTACCTGCATGAGCCCCAGTTATGCTTGTTTGATTATGGGGAATGTAGAATATTCCTTGTTCCAGTCCTACTCTGACACTCGCCCACAACCCTTTCGCTGGTACATCAGTGATGTTATCAATGCTGCTTCCTGCTGTCACCCGAAATTTGAACAATTAATCAATTTTGCTTCCAGTTTTCATGCTTCTCTCACATTCACTTGGTTGCACATCCAGAGATGTGCTAAATTGCCCGTAATGTCCAGGGGTGTGCAGGCCAGGTGGGTTAGCCATGGCAAATGCAGGGTTACGCGGATAGGGTAGAGGGTCAGTTATGGGTGAGATGCTCTTTGGAGGGTCACTCAGACTCCATGGGCTGAATGGCCTCTTTCTGCACTGGAGGGATTCTATGATCCTATAGTTCATTTTGACTTTTCCCATCCCTTCCTTGCCTTCTCTGTTTCTCTTTCTTGCCATGACTTACGTCCTCACGCACCATTTCCTGGAAATATTTCAGTCCATTTTGCCAATTTCACTGTCCCTATTGCATCTGTTGCAGCAATATCTCTTTCCACAGGGATGCTTCCAATTTATCCTCCTCTTATCCTCAATCATTTTTTTCTTGTGAGAATATTTCAATGCTGCAGTACTCCAGTGAAAACTAACCCAAGCCGAAGGAAAGGCAGAGATACTAGGAATTGCCGATGCTGGAGAATCTGAGATAACACAGTGTGAAGCTGGATGAATACAGCGGGCCAAGCAGCATCAGAGGAGCAGGAAAGTTTGATGTTTCGGGTCGGGACCCTTCTTCTGAAGAAGGGTCCTGACCCAAAATGTCAAACTTTCCTGCTCCTCTGATGCTGCTTGGCCCGCTGTATTCAGCCAGCTTCACACCATGTTATCTCTGGAAAAAAAGGCAGTTCATTTTCCACTTAGGCACTTGAACAGCCTTACAGGACTGAATATTGAGTTTAACAACTTCAGACCATGGATATGCATCCATTTTGATAACACCACCTTCCTCCACACTTGCATCGCGTTTGCATGGGTTTGTTCTCAACAGAGATAGTTTCTACTTTTCACGCCTACTATGAACATCTCTTCTGTCCCTCCACTCCCTTTGTCCTTTGTTGTGCGCACCCTCACCATCTGTTCCACTTGCTTCTCTTTCTCCTTTGTCAATCAGATCAAATGTATCGCTGTCCAATGCTTTTCAGTTCTGAAGAAATTATTATCGAAGTCGAAATGTTAGCTCTTTGTCTTTCCACCCAATTTCCTGGCCACAGTAATTACTGGGAAATCAGGGGATAGAATTAATTTAAGCTGTACACTATTTATGAATTTTAATTGTCATTTTCAATTGTCTCTGCGCTATAAGACAATTAATGGTGATAGGAAGTTCATGACCGTCATCTCTTTCAGGTATTGGCTTATGCAGTGGCATGCGTGAGTGTTTCTGCTTTCAGTGCTGGGATCATACAAGCTAATGAGGCTGAAGAGATCATGAACAAGTTGCGGAGTCTGACAGAACAGAGCCAACAGGTCAGTGATCAGTCTGTGTTCAAATGCTGCCACTTAAGAAATGCAACTTAAAAGAGCAGTTGTCAAACCTTTCATAACTGGGCTCAGCCAGTTTCCTGTTGCAGTTCCAATCAGAGGTCAGATGATTCCAAGCCCCAATTGAATTTTAGGGCCTATGCCTTCAGAAGAGGAGAGGAGAAAAGCAGATAAAACTGAACATGTAATTAGTTTTACTGTCATGTATTTTATCTCTGATGCTCAGAGCTACCTAGCCCATAGCATAAGAATATAAAAACTAGGAGCAGGAGTAGGCCATTCAGTCCCTCGAACCCGCTCCATTATGTCATTCGTTCATTACTGGTCTCACCAGTGTCTCAACCCGAGTTTGTCCAATCTCTCTCGAAAGCTAAAACTCCCCAGTCCAGGCGGCATCCTGGAAAATCATCTTTAAATCCTATTCAGTGCAGTCACAGCCCTCCTTATAATGTGGCTTCCAGAGCTGCACACGTTACTATCACTGTTTGGCCTAGCCAACTTTTTATACAGTTTCAGTATAACATCCCTGCTTTTAAACTCTCTGCCTCGACTAATAAAGACAAGAATCCTGTGTGCCTTCTAAACCACTTTATCCACCTGATACCTTCAGGGACCAGTGTACATGCACGTCAAGGTTCCTCTGATCCTTGCTTCCCAGGGTCCTACTGTTCATCATGTATTCCCTCACCTTGTTCGTCCTGCCCAAGTGCATCACTTCAGATTTGAAGAGATAGGCTGGATGGGGCAAGGATAGTTCATAGTAACTCCAGTCCCACAGCAATGTGATTGACTCTTAACTACCCTTTGGTCAATAAATACTGTCCTAGCCTATGATGCCCAGTTTCCCGTGAGTGAATAAAAGAATTTACTCCTGTAAGTGATGTTAAGTTCTCACGTCTGTGGGAGCCAACTCATACTGCTTCACATCTCCAATCATCTGATCACACAAAGTAGGATCGGGAGCGAAGGGCCACCATTGGTAGCTTGAACCAAACATTCATGTTGTTCTCTGAATCTTCCCTTCCTTGCTACATGAGCACAATGATCAAAAAACATTGTGAAATGAGGCTTCGTGTGAACTGTTAAATTGTTTTCTTTCACGACAAATAAATATGCAGAGCAGCAATTGTGTTTCTTTAGCTCAGTCAGTGCAGATATAAGTTTGATCAAAATAAGGGATGTGGTAGGCTGCCCCACATTTGTGTATCACACTAACTGACTTAGATATGACCCCCACTGCATCCCTAAACCAGCCCAGTTCATCCCCTCCCCCCACTGCACCACACAACCAGCCTAGCTCTTCCCCCCCACCCACTGCATCCCAAAACCAGTCCAACCTGTCTCTGCCTCCCTAACCGGTTCTTCCTCTCACCCATCCCTTCCTCCCACCCCAAGCCGCACCCCCATCTACCTACTAACCTCATCCCACCTCCTTGACCTGTCCGTCTTCCCTGGACTGACCTATCCCCTCCCTACCTCCCCACCTACACCCTCTCCACCTATCTTCTTTACTCTCCATCTTCGGTCCGCCTCCCCCTCTCTCCCTATTTATTCCGGTTCCCTCCCCCCATCCCCCTCTCTGATGAAGGGTCTAGGCCCGAAACGTCAGCTTTTGTGCTCCTGAGATGCTGCTTGGCCTGCTGTGTTCATCCAGCCTCACATTTTATTATCTTGGAATCTCCAGCATCTGCAGTTCCCATTATCTCTTAGATATGACACCTTCTAGCCACTCTTCCTCCAGCATTTTTGAGCCTGTTTAAAAATTGTGGGGCACTGGTAATGTCCCTGACTTTGAGCCAGGTGGCACGGGTTCCGTTCCCACCTGCTCTGGAGGTCAGCCACTGCATTTCGGGATCACAGAATCCCTACTGTCGACTGAGTCTGTCTTATGTTGCTGAAAGGAAGACCTATTACAACACCAGAATTTCTTCGACAGATATAACTAGTGATAGTTGCAGTGCAAATCCTAGGATGTGTTCAGTGCAGCAAGATGCCAGTCAGCCCTTAGAGTGTACACCAACCCTTTGAAGAGCAGGACCTACAGGCCAGAAGCTGGGAATACTGCAGCGAGTAACTCACCTCCTGACTCCCCAGAGCCTGTCCAACATCTACAAGGCACAAGTAAGGAGTGTGATGGAATACTCCCCACTTGCCTGGATGGGTGCAGCCCCAACAACACTCAAGAAGCTTGACACCATCCAGGACAAAGCAGCTGCTTGATTAGCACCACATCCACCAGCATCCACTCCCTCCACCACCGGTGCACAGTAGCAGCAGTGTGTACAATCTGCACGATGCACTGCAGAAATTCACCAAAGATCCTCAGACAGCACCTTCCAAACCCACAAACGCCTCCATTTCAAAAGACAAGGGCAGCAGGTGTATGGGAACACCAGGTATATGGGAACACCACCACCTCCAAGCTCCCCTCCAAGTCATTCACCATCCTGACTGGGAAATATATCACCGTTCCTTCACTGCCGCTGGGTCAAAATGCTGGAATTCCCTCCCTAAGGGCATTGGGGGTCAACCTACAGCAGGTGGACTGCAGCGGTTCAAGAAGGCAGCTCACTACCACCTTCCCAAGGGCAACTAGGGATGGCAAGAAACACTGGCCAGCCAGCGATGCCCACATCCTACAAATGAATAAAAAAAAAAGCATTCCACCAAAGCCACTCCCCCCCCCCCCCCCCCCCTATCACCATAGCCCTGCATTTCCCATGGCTAACCCATCAAGCCTGTCTACCCCTGGACACTGGGCAATTTAGCATGACCAATTCACCTATCCTGCACATCTTTAGACTGTGGGAGGAAACCCAGAGTACCTGGAGGAACCCATACAGACACAGGGAGAACATGCAAACTCCGCACGGATGATAACCCAAGGCTGGAATTGAACCTAGGTCCCTGGCACTCTGAGACAGCAGTGCTAACCACTGAGCCACATTGCTGAGCAGGTTGTTTTGAAAGTGGGGAAAGCTCGTATTATCCCTAAGCCTGAGTTGCTGATTTTTGATGCTTTGTTTGCCACATTTTTCTCTTCAGAAGAAACGGGAGCTTTGTTTCTGAGCCCTTCCCTTGGTCAAGGAGTTTGTCAGAGGGGCTGCTAGTCAATGTACTATATTTCCTCTTGTTAATTAGCTTCCAAAGCTCAGTTGGAAGAATGCCCCATCAGCGTGAGATATGAATGTTTGTTGTTAGTTCCTGGCATGACATGATTCCTCCGTTGCCTGATTGCTCTGGTTCAGAATAGGTTTGTCCATCTAAAAATTGTATTCTGCAAAATCTGCATGTAACCTGTGGGCTTTCTTCTTTTAAACCCAGCACTTAAGGCAACTGTTTAATTTTTATTTCTTCCAAATGATTTTAGAGGGAAAACTGGTCAAAGAAATCAGGAAACCTGACAGGCATTGCAGAATTCAATTCAAGTCTTGTCTACTTTCACAGAAATGAAATCTGTTAATTCATGAAGTGGCATAAAATTGATGTGTCTTAAAGTTCATCTGTCAAAAGGTTTCTCCATACAGCTAATCCAGCTTTTGCTTTTGATTCAGAATCATGATTGTGAGACTTGAATTCCCGGCCTAGGTTCATACTTAATGCCATTTGCTTCCTTGATGGCGTTGCCACCTTTTGCAGTGAAATGTTGAATGTGTTTGGGTCAGGTCAGATGTTGGGGAAAAGGCAGATGTCCAAAGCAATTGTTTTAAAAATTAATGAGTTCACCTCTTCTCCTGAGATTTGCTACGCTGAGTTAACTGCTGCAATATTAATAAAGTAAACCATAATTATGAAAATTTGAGAAATGCAGAGAATTATTTGAACAGTATAAAAATGAAAGCTTGCTCTTTTCTTCATGTTGCACTGTACAAGACATTGGGTCAGGCCACATTTGGAGGACTACCTACAGTTCTGGTTGCCCTGCTATAGGAATGATATTTCTAAACTAGAAAAGATGCAGAAAAGGTTTACAATGATATTGCCGGGAGTGGAGGTTTGGGTTAGAACGAGATCTGGATCGGCTGGGACAGTATTTGCCCCTGGAGCATAGGAGGCTGAGGGGGGCCCTTATAGAGGTTTATAAGATCATGAGAGGCATAGACAAGGTGAACAACCTTTTCCCCAGGGTATGGGAGTCCAAAACTGAAGGGCATAGATTGAAGGTGCAGGGGATAAGATTTAAAAGGGACTAGAGGGGCAACTTATTCACACACAGTGTGTGTAAGAAATGAGCTGCCAGAGGAAGTGGTAGACGCAAATACAGTTACAAAATGTAAAAGACATTTGGGCAGGTACATGAATAGGAAAGATTTAGAGGGACATGGGGCAAATGGGACTGATTCGGTTTAGGAAACCTGGTCAGCATGGACTAGTTGGATTGTAGGGCCTGTTTCCATGCTGTAATTCTGTATTACTTCTCTTTGATATCCAGCCAAGTCACCACTTTCAGTAGACAGTCCTAGGTGATTACACTGAATGCTACTATTACTATCCACCAGAAGCCACTCGATAATAATGAAGAGAAAGAACACTGACCTCCCTCCTCCTGTACCACAGCTGAACGATATTGTCAATTATGACACCATCATTCCCATCCTTGTCATGATTACTTTATGCAACAAAGGATGGGATTTCCCTGGCCTTTATAGCTTAGCTGTACAACAGGGCATCATTAAGACCCTCAATAATTTGAACTATTATCAGGTGCTGTTTGTAGGCCTGGTGACATGATTCCAGAAACACATTTAAATTCATTAAGTTTTAATTTTCCTGAGTTGTGATTTTGGGCTGAAATGGGTAAAGGACAGTTTATTGAAAAAAAATGTTTGCGCGAAGAATTTTTTCTAGTCAATTTATTTGACACTTATTGTAGGTGCTGTTTCACTGCTATTTATTCAGGCTGTGGGGGGAATTAAAACCAACAGGCTGGAGCTGGGGGTGTTCTGGGGGTTGCGGACCTGTATGAAGAGAGTTTGCCGATTGGTCTATGGACTGACGACCGTTGTCCGTGACAAAGGTCTTTTGCTTGCCAACTATGTGATTCGCTCCAGGGAGCTGAGCAGCTTGTGGCATGAAGCATTGGTCAGAACCCATTTGATCTCCAGAAAGGAAACATCTGCCCTTTTCTGTACGCTTTAAACAAAAACCAGGCTCAGCCTGAAGAAAGCTGGTTTATTTCCCAGTTGGTGTAACTTGTGGCTTTTAACAACAAGTCACAGACTTTATCAAGAATCACAGAAGTGTAAGGTACACAAAGAGGCCATTCAGCCTGTCATGCCAACACTGGCTCGTTAAATAAGCATCTTTACTTACTGCGGCCTGCCACCCATTTTGCCCCAATGGCATCCTTCCTTGTTTGTGTGTAATTGGGGCTTATAAAGGGGATTCGACTTTTAGCTGTTTTGATAGTTCATTGTTTAGCTGTTGCTAGAATCTGTTTATTTGTAATAAGTAGTATTCTCATTAAGTGCACAGGCCTGATCTAGGGCTCAAAGACAGGTAAACTGGGGAATTTTGCAAACTTCTGTGACAATATTTAACATCTATGACAAATCCAGGGATTGTGTTCTGAGAAAGGGTCACAGCACCCGAAACAGCAACTCTGCTTTCTCTCCATAAATGCTGCCCTGACCTGCTGAGTTTTTCCAGTAGTTTGTGTTTTTGTTTCTCATTGCCAGCATCTGATGTTCTTTGGGGTCTTTTTTCTGGTCCAGGAAAAGCCGGGCTTGTTTGCCAGCACCCTACCCCAGTGGAATAACACTTGAGGACTGGAGTAAAATTTAAATAATATATAGAACTGTGGGTGCTGTAAATCTGAAGCATAAACTGAAATTGCTGGAGAAACTCAGCAGTTGTTGCGAGAGAAACAGCGTTCCCAAAGTAAAAGTTAAGTTTGGGTTATCTGCTCTTGTCTGATAAATCCTGTTCCCGGTTTACTTGTTGATGTGGTAAAATTAAATAGGATCATTTTCAGTTTTCTTCCAGAAGTTCTTTCCCATAAAAGAAAAAGATTCAACTTGTTGCAGTGAATTTATTTAACACTGAACTGTAATCAATACCTGAAGATGTGAGTATTTACACTTGAAATTGTGCAGGCCAGACAGTGCAAACAATATAACAAAGTATGGAGCTGGATGAACACAGCAGGCCAAGCACATCTCAGGAGCACAAAAGCTGACGTTTCGGGCCTAGACCCTTCTTCAGAGCCCTGCTGAATCTTCACCATCCCCCCAGACCTCCCACTGACTGAGGACGAACGGTCAGTCCTAAGCAAGGGGTTCACCTTTGTCTCCCTCCACCTACACATCAACGGATACCAGTCACGTTTGGACATCGAGCAGTTTTTCCGCTGCCTTCGCCTCCACTCTTACTTCTTTAACCGGGAGCCTGACCTTCCCTCCACTGACCCTTTCACCCACCTCCAACACAAGTCCTCTTCCTGGACACCACCCCCAGGCCTCCTACCCTCCCTTGACTTCTGATGAAGGGTTTAGGCCCGAAACGTCAGCTTTTGTACTCCTGAGATGCTGCTTGGCCTGCTGTGTTCATCCTACTCCACACTTTGTTATCTTGGAGTCTCCAGCATCTGCAGTTCCCATTATCACAGTGCAAACAATATGTTGTGTAGATAGACATTGTAGCAATAACCGCTATCATCCACTTGGCTTGGCCAGATGACTTTGAGCGCTGAATAGTGATATAACTCTGATTCTTAATGCTTTTCATACAGTAAATAACATAAAGAGCTTTCTAAATATATTGGGACGTGGAACTAACTTTACCAGACTAATCCAAATTCAAGCCTCTTGAATGTTAGAAAAATGTTTGAGATTCTGTCCTTCAAATATAAAATTTGCCAAGATTTAAATTTCCATTGGCTAGTTTGCGAAGCAGAGTGACACCAACAGCATGGGTTCAATTCTCACACTAGTTGAGGTTACCATGAAGGGCCCATCATTCCAACCCCTCTCCTCACCTGAGGCATGGAGACTGTCAGGTTAAACCATTACCAATTGTCAGCGCTATGGTCCAGCAGGACTAAGATACCTTTGCCTTTTCTCTTTTCAGTGCACATTAAAATTGCGACGTTAAAGTTTGAATCGTCTTTGATGTATGTTTATTATATGTATGTTCAGGTAACCAGTAGTAATGTCAAATAAGCAAGGTGGAATACTCCCAAGCTTATGGAAGCGCAGGAATCAAACACAGAACAGAAGATAATGATACTGAAAGCTGTGGTTCTGCAGATTATTGAAATCTTTCTCATATTTCCTTATCTGGGCTAAGTCGTGAAAAAGTCATGTGCACTGGTGCATGGCTGTGCTACTTTGAAACTTAATTTCTAAACTGTCTTTAAATCTCAGACTGCAGGTTTTGCTATGGCTCTGGGAAATATAGTTCATGGCTTGGCTGTCTGTGGACATGGTAAGGCCGAAGACCTCAGTAACAGGCTACTTCCTGCTTGGCTCAAGATACTTCTAGCTGAGGTGGGTTGATGTGGATAATATTGGTCTGCAGTTGAGTGATTTGATGCTAGTTTTGTCTCCATTATCAAATGTCCAATATTTTCCAGACCAAAAGAAATTGAACAATAGCCTACAGTTGGGAGTAAAGTATTATAGACGCAATTATGCATGTTAGTTGGAAGAGTGCGGAGAGATGATGTGAAGTCTATGGCATGATTTTAAAGGAGATGCAGGAACAACGATATCTGAGGAGTACACAGGAACAGGAGTAGGCCATTGAGTGCTTCAAGTCTGCACTGCCATTCAATTTGATCATGGCCAAACATACAACTCCTGTTCTCACTTTTCCCCTACCCTTTGATCCCTTCAGCCCCTATAACTCTTTCTTACTCCTTATTGAGAACATTCAGTGTTGTGTCCTCAGCCACATTTCTACGATAGTAAATTCCACAGTTTCATCACTCTCTGCGTGAAGAAATTTCTCCTTATCTCAGCCCTAATGGGCTATTTCCAGACCTTCCAGTCACCAGGAAGATCCTTCCTGTGTTTATTATGTCTAGTCCTATTAGAATTTTATAGCTTTCTACGTGATTTCTCCCCCATTCTTCTAAATTCCAGTGAGTATGGTCCTAAGCAATCCAGTCTCTCTTCATACATCAGTTTTGCCATCCCAGGAATCAATCTGGTAAATCCTGGTTGCACTCCCTCAACAGCTAGAACATCCTTTCTCAGAAAAGAGACAAAAACTGCACACGATGCTCCAGATGTGGCCTCATTAAGGCCCTATACAGTTGTAGCAAGTCACCCTCGCTCTTGTACTTGAATTCTCTAGCTGTGAAAGCCAACATACCATTTGCTTTCTTCACCACTGGCCTTACCTTTAATGCTTACTCTCAGCAACTGGTATATGAGGACACCCAGGTCTCCACCACCTTCTTTCCCATTCTATTGCCATTCACATTATCTGCCTTTGTATTTTTGCTACCAAAGTGGAAAACTTCATGTTTATTCACTTGATGCTTCATTTGCCATGCATTTGCCCTGAAAACAGAACTTGTTTGAATCACACTGAAGCATCTCTGTAACCTCCTCACAGCTCACCCTTGCTCCCAGCTTTGGATCATCTGCAAACTTGAGGATACTGCTTTTAGTTTCCTCCTCTAAATCATTAATGTATGCTGTGAATAGCTGGGGCCCAAGCACTGGTCCCTGCTGTACCCCACCAGTCACTGACTACCAACTTAGTTAAAGACCTGCTTACTCCTCATCTTTATTTCCTGTGCGCCAACCAGTTCTCTACTCATGACTATACTGTACCCAATCTCATGCACTTCAGTTTTACGCACTCATCTCTTACAAGAGCCCTTTTGGAAAATTTTCTGAAAGTTCAAGTGTGAGATATGTTGTGGCTCCCAAGTATTAACTCTATTAGTTAGACAAATCTTTGGTAGCAGACAATGTTGAGAAAGTTATTTTACAAATAACTTCAGGACCCTTAGCCTTATAAACAAAAGCATTCAGTGCACAAAAACAAAGGAAGTTCTGCTAAACCTTTGTAAGACATGAGTTAGGCCCCAGCTGGTGGTTAGTAAGTGCGAATGGGAAAATTGTTGGGAATGCAAGAGTCTTGTGGTACATGTAGGGCAGTTGGGAAAGAGGGGTTTGAACACTGGAAGGAATAATTTAGTCAATGGAAGAGGATTGTACAGTGAAGAAATCGGCTAATCTGAGCATTTATCTTCATCTGCCATATCAAGTATAACATTTTAAAAAGTGAGAAACTGCCTATAATAGATCAAAACACCCACCTTTCCTTTTGTGTATTTGCTGGCTATATTTCAGTTCCTCCTCCTGGGCTGAGTTTCAATAAAACTGCAAACATTTTTGTAAACCTTCAGTGTGCAGTCAGGATTGTAGAGCATGTACACAAAAATTTTGAAGAAAGCATGTTTTGGCACAGTATATGTTGTCTTTTTATTGCCAGGATCTTCCATGGCATTTTCAAGATGTGCTGGTTTATTTCTCAAAATGTTTGAAATATCAACAGAGCTACTGATGACAATTGAATAAAGGATTTTAATTAGTGTATTCTGCTGACTTGCTATTAGCTTATGTAATTTTATCTCTTCCAATGATCTAGAAATAACTGCTGTTAAAAACTAGAGCATATCTGATCTAAAATGATTTGCTGACCGCTCTTAGACAAACTCGGTCTTTAAATGCAACACAGATGCCTTCTTTTTGTATAAGTGCTCCCGTAGAGGATGTTTGACAGAGCACAGTATCTGATGCTAATAAAGTAGTGATAACTTGAACAAGTTAAAGCCTCTAATGCCCAATTTAAGTACAGTACTTACAGATGTCCTACCCATTATGTTTGGAAGCCAGTTATTTTTCTAGACTGATAACCTTGTTGCGCTGTGTGTCTCTGTATGTATGAGAACTATCGAGACACTTTTTAGCTGATCCTTCTCATTTCCTTATGCCTCTCAAAGGGTTGCCCCACAATGCATCGATTAGCTGCAGTAAATGGTCTTGTTGCTTTGGTGGGATCTGAAAGTTCCCTGATACAGGTATGTTTTATCTGAAATTGTTTACTACTGCAAAAATTGTTTGAAACTGACAATTCCGAGGCCTAGAGAAATAATTAAGTGAAACTGTTCTACTAGTTTATCGAAAGTAAATGCAGGAGTATTTATTTATTTATTTATTTATTTATTTATTTATTGATGATGTGGAGCGAAACTATTTCCAATAATTTTTTTTGTTGTGTTTGAGGCATCTTTAAAGTGTGCTAAACAGCAAATTTCATATGGAGTTTGGTCAGATCACGAGAGGGGGTATGCAGGAATTTAGCTTTGAAACCATTTCACAAATGGTTTATCTCCTTCACATTTGCCATCATATTTTTAATTCAGTGACTTTACGTTAGTGCTAGGGGAAAAGAAATTTGAACAGTTTGGATACAGCACTTGATAGGTGTAAACACAGGCATGTGTGATGGATTTAGCAGTCTCTCATTTGAAGAATAGCTAGCATTCATATAAACTCTTTCCTTCCTTATTATTGTAGAATTCATTTAATGTCACCTGACTGAAAATTGAATCAATGTAGATTTGTTATATTTAAATAAATATGGCTTTAGCCTGTCAGGAACACTTTTTCAGATAGAAATATCATGAAAAAAGTAAGAGCAGGTCAGGTTGATTTGTGGCAGAATTTGTAAAGCTGCATCTTCAGTACAATAGAATGTTTATTGAAATGTGGTGCATTTACTTAAAGGTCCATATTTTTTACAGTACCCATCTTGACAGGCATGATCTATTTGTACAGGGTCAGATTTTTGGATTTGAACGCAGTAAACAAAAATACCTTTTGGAACATAAAACTACATGTGAAATTTCATTGAAAATTAACAGATCTAGTTTGTGAAATGCAACAGAATGCAAAGAACTGATATTCATTCGTCAACCTGTTGAAAATCTCAAACAAAAACAGAAGTTACTGGAAAAGCTCAGCAGGCCTGGCAGCACCTTTGAAGAAAAAAAAATCAAAGTTAACGTTTCAGTTCTGAGGAAGCGTCACCAAATTCAGAATGTTAACTCTGATTTTTTTTGTTTTATTTCCTTCACTGATGCTGCCAGACCTACTGAGCTTTCCCAGCAACTTCTGTTTTTGTTCCTGTTTTACGGCATCCGCAGTTCTTTCGGCTTTTCTTTTGCAAATCTCAATTGTTAGACTGAATTGAACACCACCTAACCATCTGCTCTTGACTTTGTGTAGTTGAAATCCGAATCAATCCAGTCATCCCAATTTCAATCAAAGATGAATGAGGTTATAAGAGCAATGACTCAGGTAAGTTTCAAATGCTTGCTAATGTCTAAAGTCAATATCAAACAGTCTGACGAGTAAGTTATCCCTGAGTCAGAGTTAATGCGTATCTTTTAATTTCCTTTCATCACTCTCCAGCTGCACTGGGCAGATTTGTTATGGTGCTGTCTCTCTGTGAACTTAATACTTCACAAGACGTTGCATCATTGTGGTAACTTACTGTTCGATGTACTAGCAAGCTAAAGTTATTCCTATGATACTCAAGTATAACATGCTGGGCCTTGGAGCAGTTGCTTGCTAATGCAATAAGTTTTGTATTGCTTTGTTAATACTGATAAACAATATGAATCTACTGTTGAGGCTGGGTTACAAGGAAAGCTCACACCCAGCAATATAAATGTCTCATTAACCATTTCGCCTTCGCAATATTGCTGTGTGCAGCATCTTATTTAACCCTTGCTGAATTTACTCTGTTCTAAAGCCAACACACTAACCAGGATGATTTTGTTCTTGATGATCCATGGGAGTTTTCGTAGAAAGTAGGAGGTCAACAAGATGTATCTTTTCCTCTATCCATCTTCTATCCGCCTCCCCCTTTCTCCCATTTATTTCAGAACCCACCCCCCCCACCATTTCTGATGAAGGGTCTAGGTCTGAAACATCAGCTTTCCTGCTCCTAAGATGCTCCTTGGCCTGCTGTGTTCATCCAGCTCCACACCTTGTTATCTCGGATTCTCCCACATCTGGAGTTCCCATTATCTCTGTTGTCTGTGAAGCTACAAGCATTGTTTTATAGGTCTATTTGGATTTTGTAGTTCTATATTTTTTAGCGACTTTGGCTGACAATAGAATTGTTTACCTTTTAGTTGATCTTCTATCACAAAATTCTCCACTGAAATCTTGTAATTCTTTTTTCATTCATGGGATATGGGCATTGTTGGCAAGACCACAGTTTGGCCCAAATTGCTCTTGATTTGCTTGAACATTTCAGAGAGCATTTTAGAGTCAGACACCTGGTTCTTGAACCACATGTAAGCCTGACCAGGTCAGAACTGCATTCAAGGGCATTCATAAACCAAAAATGGTCGTTGTTACGAAGATTAGCTTTTAATTTCAGATTTACTAATTGAATTCAAATTGCACCACCTGCCATGGTGGGATTTGACCCGGAATCTCTAAAGCTTCATAGAATCCCTACGGTACGGAAATTGAGTCTGCACCAAACTTCCGAAGAACATCCCACCATATTACCATAACCCCACATTTACCATGGCTAACCCACCTAGCCTGTACATGTTTGGACACTCTGGGACAATTTAGCATGGCCCGTCCACCTAACCTGCACATCTTTGGACTGTGGGAGGAAACCTGGAAGAAACCACACAGACACAGAGAGAATGTGCAAACTTCACACAGACAGTCACCCGAGGCTGGAATTGAACCCGGGTCCCTGGTGCTGTGAGGCTGCAGTGCTAGCCACTGAGCCTTTGTGCTGCCCATCAGTATGGGTATTCTGGACTACCAGTGAAAAACATTACCATTATGCTGCCACCTCCCTTTATAAACTTCAGTAAGCCTTCCAGAAACATGCAGAAGACTAATTTCAGTGACACTGTTTTAACAGCAATACAAATTCTTAACTTTTTAAACAAGGTTTTGAGAAGAAGGGCCTAGGCCCGAAACGTCAGCCTTCCTGCACCTCTGATGCTGCTTGGCCTGCTGTGTTCATCCAGCTCCACACCGTATTATCTCTGGTGCCAAATGATGACATGTTTAACATGGTACTGTTTACCAACAAGAAGCTTGATATATAGAAGTAGATAGATTGTTTTCCATGTTGAAAGCCTTGTTGTGCAGTGTTCAGCTCAATAGGGATTGCTGTTCTTTAGCTGGCCAGGTGACTATAGACATGACTGAGTGTACAGTGGATCTTGAGAAGATGATTTGAACTTTTGGATACATGGAGTATTAGTGAAGAAGATTTTAGTGATGAGAGAATGCAGTCAAAATTCAGAGTGAAGTTAGTGAAGTAATTTGGTGAGATTATTCACCAGTTTCTTTTACCAGCTTAATACAAGCTCCATTTTATTGTACGAAATGGCAATTGAGTACTCAGTGGCACAAATTAATTTAGCAAGTAGTTGAATAATTTTTGCTTAGTTCCATTTGGGTTCATGTTGATGTGCACTCAACATATAAGATAGGAGCCTGAGTAGGCCTCAAACATTTTCTACAGTGATCCCTTAGCTGATCATCAAGCTCAATATCTTAATCTTGTACCCTGCCACCAAAATAAGCAATCAACTTATTGCTTGTATGATCTGTCACGTCTCGGATCTGATCTGAGAAATTGATGTTCTGAAATATGTCAACAAACAATAAGATAATACAAAACTAAATCATATGCAGTGGAGGAAGAACATCAATGTATTTATCAACCAACCATATATTTAACTTCTCTCAAAAATGAAATAAACTTTTAAAGTGTTTGCAGAGTCCATTATGTTTAACTTTCTGTTACAGAAATTCAGATGAATTTGGTTTATATTTCAGTTGATAATATTGGCGTAGAATGAATTAGTTATCCTCATGGCAAAGTTTAGTCTGAACTGGTGGTTTAATTGAGTCTAATCTGTTCCCTAGTAGAACAGTGAGAAATTTCTCTTATACAAGAACAACAAAACTGCTTATATGTACTGAACAATGATGTGCGCATAATCCTGAATGTAAAAGTTCAGGTTTTGACCACTGGAAACTTGTGGTCATCTGTTTAAAGAGCCCACTTCTCATTTCGTTAAAATCTAAACAAGCAAATAAGCTGAAAGGGGTGAGAGTAGGCTCTGTATTGTGCAAAATGCCTTTGATATCAAATACAATCTTGCATCAAATTATTTGAATTGATATCCATTTCATAGAAGCTGTATGTATAACAGTTATTTAATGTGATCACTTCGGAGCATGGTATCATTATGTTAACAAGAAGTTAATCTCACAACACACCTTCTCTTTCATTCATTAAGATGTTTGCAGATATGTAACTTGTGGTTCCTGGATGCTGTGCCTCTCTATAGCGTTAGTAATGTTAGAAATGAATAAGTTGCAATTTTACCACTAAATGTGAAATACAGAGATGGAAGCTAAAGGGGGAGAAAGAAAATGTGTTTTCATTTGAACTCTGCAAAGGTATTATTGAAAAACCTGCGTACATTAAACCGTTTTGGACATTACACTTCTTTGTGTTGCATGTTTATTTATCCACCTGTTGTATCTTTGCTTTCTCACAGACAATTAGTTTTTCTGGTGTGATTGGACTCCAGTCGAATGCTGCCTATGCTTTAGGACATCTACACCTGACCAACATATCATCCAGTCAGAGCCGAACATCAGGTTAGTAATATGAGGAGAATTGGAGGAGTGCAAAGATCATGGAGGGCCGGAGGAGATTGTAGCTGAAAGGAGGCAGACTCTTACCAAGGTGTTTCAAAGCATAGTTGGGAATTATCTCCATCCCATTGTAGGATGAATTCCACAAATTTAGTTTCCTGTGTGGATGTGGTTCTTCAATATATAAAGCAACTTGTGTCTCCAGGATACAGTATGTGGTCAAAATCTTTGATGATCATTTGAGGTAGAAACACAAGGCTTTGAGGGGGTTTTGTTGAGAGAAAGCCTTTGGGAGTGTCCTTGAAGAAAGCTGCCTTATTTGGTTGATGCCCATATCTACCAGCTCCAGCAACATCCCAGAGCTGGCAGGCAATAGACAGATGCCCAGAGGTATGCACGCGCACACGTGATACATTTCTCATAAGCCACACCTGAGCGTGGAGAAACAATACCCTGTGATAGACAATTGATTTCTGTCCATTGACCTTGAGCCTTGTTTTTGAGATTAGTCGTTGCTGCCATTTTTCTTCATTTCCCCTCTGTAGCAAGCACCGGAGGGGGTTTTACAACAGTAGAGAGTTGGACCTCAGTCATTGGAGACAGAGCGTGTACGCTACGACCACAGCAGCCCTCTTGAAATAAACCTGTAAAATTATTTTTATTGTCATCTGCAGGAGAGAAGGTTTTTTAAACATCTTGCCTCAAACAAAGCTCATCTGAGATCTACTGTAGTCAGCTACTAGACTTCTCTGTGGTCCCTTCTAATTAGAATGTGTTAGTTGCCTTAATGAACAATTAATAATAAAGATTAATGATCAATCTTGTGTTAGCTCATTCTGATTTTGTAACACCTTACACTTCTTTTCCCTTTGAGTGAGTGTGCTCCATGATTCTGCAGAGTGAACTCCTCAACTTGCTGTACCTTTAGAGGGGATATTGAAAAGTGATCAAGCAACAATGGAGTGAAAATGGAGAACAAGTCATTCCATTTACGCTTGTGCATCCTTTAATGTCTCAATAGTGAGCACGATTAGCTAAGAACTGACATTAACAAAGTAGTTAAGTTTATATTTATTTCTGAACTTGCTCAAGAACAGTGTTACAACATCGAGTTCGTTCTTGTAGTCCCCAACAATTTGAATTACTTATCTCTATCAAGGGGAAGGTGTGCAGAGGGGTTAAATTTGTTGAGTTAACCCTTATCACTGTAACTGATTCAACAATGAGTCCAATAAAGATCTGTGGATGAGCTCATGTTCCTGCTTTGCTGTTTAATTGGGAATTCCTGGAATGGAGTGCAGTATAGGAGATGGGTGTGCAGGATGAAAGCCAGGAATTTAATGAAAAGAGAGAAACTCGAGGACAACAATTCATCAGAATTTCTTCTGGGAGCTGAAAAGTCATATGAATATGAGAAATGCATGCTGAAGGGTTACTTTTCTTTAACTCTCAAATCGCAAAGCAGCAATAGCAAAAAAAACCCCTCAACTTCCATCCAGCCTTGTTGGTGCCTATTTTGGCACCCCCTGGATCTGGATCAGAAAGAAAGACTCGCGGGAATTTTGAACTGCGTTATTTCATTTCAAGCTGTTCGTGGCCCAATTGACTGACTGATGTCAAATCAGCGAGACCTCTCGCTGGGAGACCTGATGTGACCATCCTGTAGAAACAAAGAAGAATAATGTGGATGTTATGTGTTTTCTTCATGGTGTGAGACTCCCCTAAACAGATTGTAAAATAATTGTGGGCTTTATTCTGAGAAAATAGCCACTTCTTGCCTCTCCTCTCCCTTCCACCGTTAACAACTACCCCATGTCACCACCATCCCCAGCAAACTTAGCTTCTCCTTTTGACTGTGACCCGCTGTAACAACATACACGCTGTGTATCTGCAGATGCCACATTTTTCAAGTGATTAAGCTACGAGGATGCTGAGCCTACTAACCCCGTTGCCAAGAGACTGAATCGTACATTTTGCCAGAGTTTGGAGAGCAGATGATTGAAACTGAAGATGACAGCAGGGTTTTGCTTGTCAGCTAGCATCGACTTTGAAATGTGTTTCCAATGTATCTGCCATCTAATTACAACTGGGTTTTTTTTAAGAAAAAGAAATCATACTGTCAGTTCTGCGTGGAGCCCTGTGTTATGTCCAGCAGCTTTCTCAGTGGTTTTGATTTTTTTTAATTGCTCAGCACTTCAGATTGTTTGAATGGTGTTTCATGCTGCTTGAAATGTGAGTGTGATCCGCTGGCCAGTAACTCAGGAAGGCCTTTGTTTGTGGAATTAACATATGTGACTTCTTACTTAATGAGATCAATGTTTTTTACA
The DNA here is from genome assembly GCF_030684315.1 of Stegostoma tigrinum. NCBI lineage: Eukaryota > Metazoa > Chordata > Chondrichthyes > Orectolobiformes > Stegostomatidae > Stegostoma > Stegostoma tigrinum. The sequence goes on along the minus strand of NC_081356.1, from coordinate 9,756,958 downwards.
GTGCCTCCAGATTTTGGCTATTTGCCAGAAAGAAGTGTCATCAGATCTGCTACTGACTATGTTATTGAAGCAGGGAAGAAAGGTATGATAAGGATACTGTTTTAAATGTATCTTAATTCCTTCCCTTTATTGAAGCAAAATGCTAATTAGCTTTCTCGTTGGTCAGCCTGAGTTCAGCAGATGCTCTTGGAACAGTTTAGCACAAAATTTGTTCTTTAATGTGGCATTTTCTAAGTATGGTTATTACATCTGTTTTTTTTTTATTGCATCCGGCTTTGCTAGAATTCTTATTGAATTACAGCCAGTGCTTCACAATATGCAGCATAGTTGTAACATTTTGTAGCAAATGGAAGTCTTGCCCGGCCACGTTAAGCCTAACCCCACGTTCATGTGGTTGAGTGTGGCCCGACAGTTTTCCTGCTACCATTAATTCTTTGAGGACGTGACAAAGTTGATTGATGAGGGAAAGGCTGTAGATGTCATATACATGGACTTCAGTAAGGTGTTTGATAAGGTCCCCCATGGTAGGCTGATGGAGAAGGTGAAGTCACATGGGGTCCAGGGCGTGCTAGCTAGATGGATAAAAAACCTGGCTGGGCATCAGGAGACAGAGGGTAGTAGTAGAAGGGAGTTTCTCAAATTGGAGACCTGTAACCAGTGGTGTTCCACAGGGATCTGTGCTGGGACCACTGTTGTTTGTGATATCCGTAAATGATTTGGAGGAAGGTGTCGGTGGTCTGATCAGCAAGTTTGCAGATGACACGAAGGTTGGTGGAGTAGCAGATAGTGAAGGGGACTGTCAGAGATTACAGCAGAATATAGATAGACTGGAGAATTGGGCAGATAAATGGCGGATGGAGTTCAATCCAGGCAAATGTGAGGTGATGCATTTTGGAAGATCTAATTCAAGGGTGAACTATACAGTAAATGGAAAAGTCTGAGGGAACAGAGAGATCTGGGTGTTCAGGTCCATTGTTCCCTGAAGGTGGCAACACAGGTCAATAGGGTGGTCAAGAAGGCATACGGCATGCTTTCCTTCATTGGGCGGGGTATTGAGTACAAGAGTTGGCAGGTCATGTTGCAGTTGTATAGGACTTTGGTTCAGCCACAGTTGGAGTACTGTGTACAGTTCCGGTCGCCACATTACCAAAAGGATGTGGACGCTTTGAAGACGGTGCAGAGGAGGTTCACCAGGATGTTGCCTGATATGGCGGGTGCTAGCTATGAAGAGAGGTTGAGTAGATTAGGATTATTTTCATTAAAAAGACTGAGATTAAGGGGAGACCTGATTGAGGCCTACAAAGTCACGAGGTATATAGACAGGGTGGATAGCAAGAAGCTTTTTCCCAGAGTGGGGGACTCAATTACTAGGGGCATGAGTTCAAGGTGAGAGGAGGAAAGTTTAAGGGAGATATGCGTGGAAAGTTCTTTACACAGAGGGGGTGGGTGCCTGGAACGCATTGCCAGCGGACGTGGTAGACGCAGACACGTTAGCATCTTTTAAGATGTATCTGGACAGGTACATGGATGGGTGGGGAGGAAATGGACGCAGACCGTTAGAAAATAGATGACAGGTTAGACAGAGGATCTCGATCGGCGCAGGCTTGGAGGGCCGAAGGGCCTGTTCCTGTGCTCTGATTTTCTTTGTTCTTTGTATCTATGTGTCTGCCTGTAGATGGGGTTACTTGACTGCTGCAGATCACCTTGGCCCCTTTGCAAGGATGCAGTTCTGATTTACAGAATGAGTGTCATGTTCGGCTTGTTTTATTTAAGTCGAAATTCTTGACCCAACATCAGGTCATGATGGGTCAGATCCTGTTCTCCTATTCAATTCCCCTCTCTCGCAATCCCAAGATGTGGAGATGCCGGTGTTGGACTGGGGTGGCCAAAGTCAGAAGTCACACGATGCCAGGTGACCTGATGAAGGAGCAACGCTTGGAAAGTTGTGATTTCAAATAAACCTGTTGGACAATAACCCGGTGTTGTGTGACTTCTGACCTCGAAATCCCAAGACAAAGAAAATGAGAACACTTCAGGCAATGTTTTAACGCTGCCAAAATGTATTTACTTATCCACTTAGGACTTAATTGGCCATTGACTGGCTTTCTGAAATGGTATTGATGTTTTGCGAAAAATGGCTATGGTGGTGCATGTGATAGTGCGACTGAAGCCTAATTTAATTGTCTTTAGTTGAAAGTGCACTTGGAAGGTAAATACGACATTCTCTTAAGGTTCAACAGTTCACATCTCCCTTTTCTTCTTGGAAAATCTTCCTTTTATCCTCCAGAAATCAACAGTGCTAACAGTCTTAGGTATTTTAATCTGAATGAATCATTGGCAATATCAAAATAATGCAAAACCTCAGCCTTGCAATTATTGAAAATCTGAAAGAAAAGCAGAAAATGCTTGAGGCACTCCGATATCCAGCTATTTCTGTGTAGTGAACGGATGAGCGCTTGTTTTTAAATAGGAATGCTTTGTCAGAATTAATAATGGGACTGGATAACTGATGAATACATCAGAAATCCATAACCATAGCCTCAGTGTCTTGCCCCTCGAACGAATCAGCAAGCATTTCATTTGTTTTTGATTTGAGGCTTCAAATAACCTGAATTATTTTGGGGAAAATGCTGTAGTCATCATTAGTGAACACTGCTAAAACTGCCCAGTATTCTTCTTGCTGTGGATTCGGGGTGAACACTTGGAAGAGAGAGTGCAAACCACGGCCGTAGTTCGGAGGAGAATTGAGACTGAACCCCCCCCCGTATCAGGGGACTGAGCTAGGACAGCAGATCAGTCTTTAAAGAAGACAGCTGAGGATGTGCAGAGTTATCTTCGAGTTTGATGTTAAGCAGGATAAGGTGGGTAAACCAGAATTATGCTCCAGCTATACAAAAGCCTGGTTCGGCCACACCCGGAGTATTCTGGTTGCCTCGTTACAAGAAAGATGTGGAAGCGTTGGAAAAGGTGCAGAGGAGATCTACCAGGAAGTTGCCTGGAATGGAGGGAAGGTCTTACGAGGAAAGGTTGAGAGAGCTAGAGCTTTTCTCTCTAGAACGACGAAGGATGAGAGGTGACTTGATTGAGGTGTACAGAATGATCAGAGGTATAAATAGAATGGACAGCCAGAGACTTTTTCCTAGGGTGGAGGTAGCTAATACAAGGGGGCATTGTATGAAAGTGTGTGGAGGTAGACAGAGGAGAGACATCAGGGGTAGGTTCTTTACTCAGAGTGGTAGGAGCATGGGATGCATTGCCGGAGAGGGGAGTGAAGTTGGCTTCATTAGGGACATTTAGGCAGCTATTAGACAGGCATATGGATGATAGTATAAGGTAGGGGTGGACTTTAGATAGACCTTAAGTTTAGGATAAAAGTTTGGCATAACATCATAGTCCCAAGGGCCTGTACTGTGCTGTTCTATGTTCTATGTTAACACTGAGGAGAGAGACGTACAGGGTCGAACCAATGTCAAGAAGAACTTATTCTCTCAAAACATGTTCACCAAGAGATACAGGATGGTGCATTTAAACCTTCCTTTGGATTAAAAACAAAATCAAACCTACAGTATAGAGGATGTGCTGCATTGTTAGATGTTGTGGCATGAAACTCGGCTTTGGGTTTGCTTGCCCTGGTGGTTCAGCTGCAAAGTCCAGCTTCCAGGCATTGTTTGAAGATGAGCAGGGATAGTCCTGGCCGACATTCCTCCTCCTGAGATGAGGTCAATCAATTATGTATCTTCTTGTGATTTGTAACGTATTGCTGTTTCTAAAAAGAAAAAAACCTGCCACACTTACCCATCTGAGAACTCATCCTCAAAGTGTGTGAAGGACGTTTGAATGAGACAGAGTCAGAATTCACACCACACCAGGTTATTATGGTCCAACAGGGTTATTTGGAATCACAAACTTTCGGACTGCTGCTCCTTCGTCAGGTGAAGTCCCTGTTTTTATATTCCATGCCATATTTTAAATCTTCACCTGACGAAGGAGCAGCACTCTGAAAGCTTGTGGTCTCAAATAAATCTGTTTGAGTGTAACCTGGTGTCGTTACTGACTTTGCCCTTCCCAGAACAACACGAGCACCTCCGCACCATAAATGAGACAGGACAGGGTGCTGAACCAAAATGCATGTTTGACTCTTTTTGAACAGCATCTTAGAATGCACTTCCAAGTAGAATAGTGAAGGTGAAAAGCCCTTATTCCATACCCTAATGCAAAAGTGAAGCAGCTGTAGTCCCAATGGATCATATGTCTCCTATTAGAAAGAGATGACTGTTGGTGGTTTAAGCTGAGGATTACCACACCTCTGGCAAGGACCGAGGTTGACGGTGCACTGGGACACAGTAGGTTTTTATGAGTTGGATTGGATGATTTGAGATTGCTTTCCTTTTATTTGTATGTTGCCCTCCAGGAGAGAAGCCTCTTAATTGCAGCCTTTGGGGTATGACCTTACTGTCCTGAAGTGTGCTAACCATAAACAAATTTGTTGCATTACCCAAAGGAGAAGAAAAGCCTAGGAGAATGCGAGGTACTCCCAGCTCGAACTCATTTGCTAAATAAAGCCATGAACATCTGCAGCCTACATCAGTTATTGTGCCTTTTCTCACTCCTCCCATGGAAAATCCTATTTCAGGTTTGCTCGCATTCTCACAGCTGCACTTCAGATCAGTGTTCCTGGGCAGTTTGCCTGTTTCTCTGAACAGCCCCATTCACTGGCACAGCTGGCTTGCACTTCTTGAGCAGAGTGTGGTGATCTACAATGGGACTGACTGTCACAGTTGCTCATTACACAGTTGAGCGGGATGATACATCACCACTGAAGACGGCACCAGGATTGTAGCAACAATTCCTGCCAGGACCGGCGTAGACCCAAAAGATTTTTAAAAAACACGTACCTGAAATCAAACACAACAATATCCAACTGTGGCATTTCCAGATCAGTTTGCATCTAGCCCAAATCACTGACCTGTGGGTTTCTCAATGGAAATTTTCCAGGGTACATATATGTTCAACCCAGGATCTGTGTATTATGCTGTTTCTGTGGTAGTAGGGGAACAGTTTCTGTTTACATTGCTCCATTAGGCTTTTCTTAAATGACACATGAGCGGTGTGTAAATCTGGTACTTCCAAGGGTCTCATAATCATTACCCCATAAACTGAGACAAACCTAGGTGTACGTTGCAACAAGATGTCCTTGGAGTGGTTTCAACCTTTTGTGTAAAGACTATTAAGCATCTGGTACTAGACTAAAGCATTAAGTTAAATGAGGAGCTTGGCTGTTTAGTTTTGGATATGTGGGAATGATTGTTAGAAACCTAATTGGAGAATGTCTGATGACCTCAACTATGCTGTGATAATAGTCTGAACCCTGAGATTAACATTGTCATGAAACTATCACTTTTTTGTAGGCCAATTCAATAATTTATCAATGTACAGTTTGCGTACTTTTTCCTGTATTTGGGATCTGTTTTGGTTCTGCTGGTGTCGAACACCCAAGGTACCCTGTGTTCTTTGTTTCACATTCGCAGTGAACAGTATAAGCCTTTGCAAGTACATTTGTAGTTTTACTACACATAGTGAACCACTCTTATTTCTTCTGCCATTCTAAGCAGTTGCATAAATGAACTTGAAGTGAACTCAAAATCAGTCCACCACAACAATCCACATTAACATAGCATGCTACCGCTGCACTGCGTTTTTTTTACATCTGGTTTTCTTCTTTCGTTTTCAGGTCCTGAGAGAATTCCTGCCCAGCTCGTGAAGGTTTTGTTGGGGCCCGTTGCTAGATGTGGGAGCAGTTACCAATATCCCCCTGTTAATTGGGCTTCCATACTTTCACCGCTTATGAGACTGAATTTTGGTAAATTCTCAAAGGCGTAATGTTTGTTTATAATGCAGCACATCGTAAGATCCATTGATTCATGAAGATTTATTTTGTTCATTTCTTTTTTAAAGTGTATTTAATGGCCGTGGCTGACTGAAAATTGCCTTAATCTTGTTAATTAGAGACATTTCAACAGCTTTTTGCAGAAATATAAAATTTCTCCCTTTATATTATCTCCCCCAACACCACACCTTTTACGGTTTTCTGCATCCTTGTAAAAGGGTCTTCAGTACCAGTGATTTGCCTACAGTCGCCCTAATCTTGTATTGTGGAAGAAGTACCGAATAATTTCATTTATATTTCAAACTCAGTATAAAATAGTTGGTCTTTCAATCAGGATCACTATTTTTTGGGATTTTAAGGCTAGATAGATCAAATATTATATTTCTTCACCTGGACTTGTGTCCAGTTGCGTTGAAATTGCAGAAAACAGTGAAAGGGAATGGCGATATTTTCCATTTCTGTAAAAAAAAGTGTTTGAAATGTCTAATTGGGAAGTTAGTCACTGAGTAATGAACATAACCAGTGACATTAAAATGATATTTATTGTTTGTAATGTATGATCACCCCAAGAGTTCAAAGGTAAGAGCTTAAATTGGAACATTCCTTTAAACAGTTTTTGAAACAAATAAGTTTTCAAGTCTTAAAATTTTCAGCAAAGCTAAACCACAGCTACTCAATGAATTCAACAGAGGTTGTGTGAGTGTGTGTGTGTGTGTGTGTGTGTGTGTGTGTGTGTGTGTGTGTGCATACGTACGTCTGTGCCTGTCTCTGTTCCTGGAGATTCAGTCTAGTCGTTAAATTTATCACTGAGCCTATCTTGTCAAATGAACTGTCTGTAACTACTGAGAATTTTTGTTGATTTGTACCACGGAAGTTCCTGCTGTTGTACTCATTGAACAGCGAAAGAACTGCTTGTCTCTTTTAATGACTACAGGAGTACGTTAAGATTCACCTTTTTTCTAAGATGATAGCAAGTATTTGAAGTACAGTGACAGTGATTTACAATATCCCCTGCCTCCTAAGCACCAGTGCTCTGTAATTTTAAGTTCTGCATTGCAAATATATTGGGCCAGAATTTGCTTCCTCTGCTAGCTGCATTGCCACATTGTTCGGAATGCGGGAATTGCTAGTAATAAATCATGCTCCATCAAGATGCTATGGCCTCATCTTAAGTTCACTGAAGAAAATGGCTTGGAAATCAAGATTGTCAGTGCTTTGTTCTGTCTGTGTTGGGAAACAGCTACCTCTGCAGCCGTTTCTAAAGTAAACAGTGCCATGCAGTGGTCATGCTGTAACATACCAACTTTAATACTGTTACTTTCTTTCTTGTAGGTGAAGATGTTCAGCAGCACTGTATTGAAATAGCAGTTACCCAGGCTCAGACATCACAAAGTGCTGCAATGTTTTTAGGAATGTGGGTGGCACCGCCATTAGTGTACAGCCTTAATGTATGTATTAATTTTGTATCTATTTATCCATTATAAATGCAAATTTTTCTGATATTTTACTTTTCTTTGTTCAGTCTGTACAACACGTGGAAATTGTTAGTGATATTCTTAAAAGGAATGTCAGGTGTAATTTTTCCTTTGACCTGAGTCAAAGGGCCTATGAATACATTATATTAAAGCGTGATTGGTCCTGCTATCATTTTCCGAAGCTGCTTCCTAGTCCATCGACATCCAGAAAAGTTCAATAACCCTGGATTGTTATTCCCATTGCAAACCCATGTCTTAAACTCCTCCCCCGGCCTCCACCCAGCACCTTTAACAAGTGTGAGGAGCTCATGGGCTGTTTTTCACATCAATTGCAATTGTCCAGAGGCTATTTGCCTGTTTTTTTTTGTAGCCCACCATGTCACGTTCTTCTAAGGCTCCTGCCCATCTTGAGCATCACTCTCTGATAGCTCTCCCGTTTTCTGTTATGCCACGCCTCACACATCAACTGATATTATTAAAGATTTTCTGTATTCGGGCACACAGCCTCTCTCATTCTAATCTGCTGCCGTCACCCTGTCTTCAAGATAAACCATCTGTGTGTGCTCCATTCTTACAAGATAACAGGCCAGCTTCAGCCTCTCTTTTCTCTCTGAAAACACCGAATGGGTTGTTACTCCCTAATTGTTTGCCAGTCTTTCCTGGGAATCCATGTTTAAGTCCCTCCAAAGGGGAGCAGGGTGGCTCAGCGGTTAGCACTGCTGCTTCACAGCACTGGGGGGCCAGATTTGATTCCATCCTCAGGCGACTGTCTGTGTGGAGTTTGCACATTCTCACCGTGTGTACGTGGGTTTCCTCCGGTTTCCTCCCATAGTCCAAAAATGTCCAGTTTAGGGTGGGTTGCCCATGCCAAATTGCCCACAGTGTCCAGGGTTGTGCAGGTGAGATGGATTAGCCACAGGAAATACAGGGTTATAGGTTGGAGTGGGAGGCTGTTTGGAGGGATGGTGTGGACTTGATGGGCTGAATGGCCTGCTTCCCACTATAGGGATTCTATGATTCTAAGGCTCTTCCCCCAATCCCTACTGCATTGGCAAAGCTGCTGTTATCAAAAGTCATAAACAATATCCATGTGACAATCGTGAATTTTGCCGTTTGTTCTTCTTTGACCCATCCGCAACTTTCGTTGCAGTTGGCCGTAGCATCTTCCTTAAGTGTGTCTCCATTTTCATCCTATTCTTAACCACCAAATTCACAACATTGGCTTTTATCTCCTTGTGTACATTGTTATCCCTGTTTTGGATCTACATCCGTCCCCTGGGCAACATCTCCCAAAAGAACAGTATCCAATTCTACCTGTACACTGTTGGCACCTAGCTAGACACAACTCTATCTTCACCAGCTCTCGTTTCCTTTATTTCTAAATGACCAGGCTGCTTATTTGACATCCAGTGCTGAATGAGCAGGAAGTTTCTCAAGTTAAGTATTGAGAAGGCAAGTTTGTAACCTTGGTGTCGTATCCCACAATGTACATCTGACTAAATATCCATTATCACAATGACAACCTGATTCCACCCCAGGTTCAGCTCATCTCCAGGATTATGAGATCTTTCTTACCTCTGGACTTGACTGCTCAACTAAAGCGTGGCAGGTTTTTAGCATCCGTAAACACCCATCCAAACTCTGCTACCATGTTCCACTCAACCATTAGCCTGTACTCCATCACCTGCACTGACTCCAGCTAAAGCCACACTTCAGTTTTAAAACACGTCCCTTTATTGCTCACTTCTTCCTGTTTCTCTGACCACCTCCACAAGTAATCATTAATTCCAGCCTCTTGATCTTAGCTCACCTTGTTATCGTTTCACCCCTAGTGCCCACACAACCTGCTGCCTGAGCTCTGGATTTCCTCCTTTGACCTCTCTACCTCTTCTATTCTCCTTTAAAACATTTCTTAAAACTCGCCTTTTGACCCAAACTCGGTCATCTGTCCTAATACCTCCTTAGATGATAGTGTCGAATTTATTTTTCTTTAATTGTTCTGCGAAGCACCCTGTGATGTTTTATTATGCTGAAGGTATTATCCAAATACAAATTCTTGTTGCTCAAATGTAGTCATACAGTCATAGTTCATGGAAATAGACCCTTTGGCCCAATTCATCTGTGCTGACTGGACACCTGAATCTGAGCTAGTCCCATTTGCCATTACTTGGCCCAAATCCTTCTAAATGCTTCCTATTCATCTACCCATCCCGTTGCCTTTTAAATGTAGTAATTGTACCACCCTCCATCATTACTTCTGGCAGCTCATTCCATACACACACCACCGTCTGCGTGGAAAAAGTTACCCCTCAGGTCATAGAGTTATACAGCATGGAAACAGACCCTTCTGTCCAGACTACCATTAACTGTATAAGCACTGCTCTGGTTTGCCTTAGCGAAATGCAACTCCTCTGCCCATATGTCTATCTGCATTTTACTCCAAGATAATCATCACTACTGTCCAGTACACCAACTATTTTGGCATCATCTGCAAACTTAGTAACCCGTACCTCCTATATTCACACCACAGTCAGGAGAGTGAGTGGCTTGGAAAAGAAACTGCAGGGTGTTGTGTTTCCATGCATCTGTTGCCGTTGTTCTTCAAGGTGATAGAAGTTGCCGGTCCAATAGGTGCTTTCGGAAGAGCCTTGCTAAATTATTGCAGCACATCTAGTGGAGGGTATGCACAGCTGCCACCATGTGTTAGTGAAGGCAGTGACTGTTAAATGTTGAAAATAGTGAAAGTGGGGCCAATCAAGCAGTTCATTTTCTCCTGGTTGGCATCGAGTTTCTTGAGCGTTGCTTAAACTGCACACATCTAGCTGAGTGGGGAGCATTCCTCCTCGCTCCTGACGCCTGCCTTGGAAATGGTACACAGGCATTGTGAATTAAGTAGGAGAGTTTCATATGGCTGAATAGCCTAACACTGTCCTATTTCTATATTCACAGTATTTATCTGGCCATTCTGGTTCAGTTTCCAGTCAATGGTTAAGTGGTCACTATTGTATTCACTTTTGAATTCCAGATTTTTAAAATTGAAATCATATGTTAGCATTTACCATGGTGGGATTTGAACTCATGTACCCAGACATTAGCTTGAATTTGGAACTGTTGACATTATCACTGTGTCATTTTTCCTATCAGGATCAAGTCTGCACATGATGCCTTTAACAAGCACAAATGAAAACAAAATTAAAGTATTCATTGGGAATGTTGGAGGATTTGTTTTAAGAGCGGGAAAAACTGTCCCACCATGTCTGCAATCTTATAGTGAATTTTTCCAGATACAGCTTAAAACAGCAATGTTGGACAAACAACCTCAATAGTAACAAAATTCACCAAAAACAGTTTTATTGCTGCAGTAGAATGGTACATATTTCTTACAAGATATTATTGCTACCGTTGTTTATAATGCAGCCAATCATTTAATTTCACGAGGAATTCTGCACCAGATCAGCAAAACATGTACAAATTTCAAACACGGAAACAAGTTCCGTTTCACTGCCAGTCGTCATTTCATTTCAATCAAGTTTGAAATTCTGTAACAAAACAGAAATTCTTGGAGAAACTTAGAAGGTCTGGCGGCATCTTCCGCCACAGGAGAAGAGAAAGCAGAGTAAATGTTTCAGGTCCACTGACACTTGAACAGTCGCTGGACCCAAAACTATTTCTCTCCATAGATGCAGCCAGATCGGCTGAGTTTCTCCAGGAATTTATGTTTTTGTTTTGGATTTCCAGTATTCTTTGTTTCATTTAAATTCTGTGCTTCTGTTTTGATTCCAGCTGCAGACAAGAAAATACCTCTTTATGTCTCTTGCTTCCTGGATGAAACATGTGTCTGAAGATAAACTTCAAACATTTGTCGAAGTGCTTGCAGTCCAGTACTTTACCTCGGAGAACAGACAGAAAAGCCCGGACCTTTGTCATGCCATTCTACAAGGGCTGAATGAAGCGATGAAGGTTCCAACGCAAGTGCAGCACAGCTGGAGCATATTGTGCAAAAGTGTTGAGATGATCTTTGAATTGCTACCTAATGAAATCCAGGTACTGCTTTTCTGCATCAACACCCAAATTAATTGATGCAGCATATGTCACATAAAAGGTGACCCCTTAAGTGCTGAAACAAGTGATGAAAAGGGACCCTGTCAGGATGGGAGACTCATAAGGTATGGGACGAAAGCAGAATCAGCTGGATTTTTAGGGGCCTTTAAAGGCAGACAAGTAGATACCCATACAAAGCAGTCTTGGGAGAGCATTCCAGTGAATGCAATGCCTGATTAATTTTCAGTGTTGGTGTCAATAGTGTGAGGAATATGCGGTTAACTACAATCAGTGGAGTAGGGATGAATTTGAGAGAAATATGACCAGAAAGAGGTTGCTTTGTTCGGATGGTGGAACACCACGGAAGGATTTGAAAATAGGAATGAGAATATTAAAAGTGCCCTGTTGTTGTGCAGGGTGATGACTATATGTGATTATCTCCGGGGGGGAAAAAAATGCAGGCTACAGAATTCTGGATTAACTCAAGTCTGAATGCAGGCTATTGAGGAAAGCTCTCTCTCGAGAGTTATTTCTTAACGTGGATTAGGGATGAGAATATAAACGAGCATCATGCAAGCGACCAATAAACTAGAAAAAAACATTAACCAGAGTAAACTAACAATTACTGTTGGCTATCAAAGGAAAGATATTTGAGAATATATCGTTGGAATCAAAAAATAGTACCGCAGACAAGGATTCCAGAAAAGAGGGAAAATCTGATAGCAGTATTAAAGTTAGAGAGATTCAGCAGGGACTGTGAACCACAGTCAAACAGAATGTTAGTAACACTGATGGAGAGAACTTGAATCCTGTGATTGGGGAAGAAACCAGATCTGTAGGACAGTGAGTGGTGAGGGAGGTGAATATTAGTTGTTCAACAATATATCCAAAATATCGTTGGAGAGATAAGTAGATTTGAGATAGGGCTGTGACTCGTACAAATAGAGGGATTGATGGCTTAAGAAAGGCAGTGATGGTAGCAGTTCTCAAGTGGATGATTATAACCTGGAAGTTGAAATTTGTCAAGAACTGGTCTGGAAAGATGTGCGGGAGAAAGTTGAGGACATAAGTTCAAGGAGGGCTGAGGAACGCAAATGCAAAAGCATGCGGTTTGTAGTTGGTGGCTGTTGTGAAGTAAAAGGTGAAGGCAAAATTTAAAAGGAAAAGTTTGTAAATATCTTCTCACTCATTGGACATGGCTGGCACTGGCAAGGCCAACATTTACTAACCTTGAGAAGATGGTGGTGAGCTGCCTTATAGAGCCGTACAGCACAGAAACAGGCCCTTCAGCCTGGTTCCTCTCTACCAACCAGATTTCTAAACTGAACTAGTTCCATTTGTTTGTGTATGGCCCATATCCCTCTAAAAAGTTTCCATCCACGTAGTTGTCCAAATGTCTTCTAAATGTTGTACCTGCATCTATCATTTTCTTTGGCAGCTCATTCCATACATGCGCCACCATCTGTCTGAAAAATGTGTCCCTCAATTCGTTTTAAATCTTTCCCCTCTCACTTTGAATGTATTCTGTCTAGTTTTCGACTCCCCTACCCTGGCAAAAGACCTTGGCTATTCACCTTGTCCATGCCCCCCATGATTTTGTAAATTTTTATAAGGTCACCCCTCAGCCTCCTATACTTTTGTAGATACATTTGAGTATCTTTCTTACAAAACAAGGTGTAGAGCTGGATGAACACAGCAGGCCAAGCAGCATCGTAGGAGCAGGAAAGCTGATGTTTTGGGCCTGGACCCTTCATCAGAAGATTTTCTGAAGAAGGGTCTAGGCCTGAAACGTCAGCTTCCCTGCTCCTTTGATGCTGCTTGGCCTGCTATGCTCATCCAGCTCTACACCTTGTTATCTCAGATTCTCCAGCATCTGTAGTTCCTTCTGTCTTTGAGTATCCTTCTTGATGATTTCACACAGCAGGTAATATTTAAACACATTGCTGTGGGCCTGGAGTCTTCTATGAGCCGACCAGGTAAAGTAGGCTGATGTCCTTCCTGCAACAGTGAATTAAATGAATTTTATGATAATCCTAGTTATTTTCATGTCACTAATTCTAATCCTAGATCTGAATCAGATTTATTTAATTGATTTTGTAGGCGATGGCCTAGTGGTATTATTGCTGGACTGTTAATCCAGAGACCCAGGTAACGTTCTGGGGACCTGAGTTTCAAATCCTGCCACGGCAGTTGGTGGAATTTGAATTCAATAAATATCTGGAATTAAGAGTCCAATGATGACCACAAATTGTCAGAAAAACCCATCTGGCTCTGTAACATCTTTTAGAGAAGGAAACTGCCATCCTTACCCGGTCTGACCTACATGTGACTCCAGACCCACAGCAATGTGGTTGACTCATAACTGCCCTCTGGGCAATTAGGGGCGGGCAATAAATGCTGCCTGGCCAGTGACACCCTCATCTCGTGAATTAATAAAGAAAAATACACAAAAAGTTTCCTGGCTGCTTTCACAAGATTTGAACTCATGTATTCAGATGACCATATAGTCAAAATATTATGAATTTTGGAAATAAAAGTAGAAATTGACAGAAATACTTGTGTCACATAGCAACTGTGGAGGGAGAAATGCAGTTCATATTTCAAGTTGATAACTGCTGCACTGGGAGATTATTAATTTGAATTGTTAATTCTGTTCCTTCTTACACATGGGACATGTGCCTGGCCTCCTGAGTATTGCCAGTACTTTTCTTTCCACTCTTTGGATTATTAATCCAGTGACACATCAAGAAGGCTGCTATCCTGATTTAATTCATTGTTTGCTACAGGTATTGACCTGACCTTTCTGTTTACTGGTCAGACATTCCATTTTATTGATGTGAATTCGGACAAAGGACCTCGTTTTCTAGAACAGACCAAAACCAGGATTTAACAGTTTAGAACAGAAGTGAAATAAGTAAGAATTTGTCAAAAGATGTCCAATTTGTATTTTTTCAAGGTGTGATTTATGGAAGGAAAAGAAGACAAGAAAAAAGATTTTACTGTTTTCTTGTTGAAAGATCCACGGTTAGGATTTTGTGGATGAATCACTGAATTAATTTGTTCTGGGACAATCTCACTTATTTTTGGGTAAAAATCAGGCTGGTGCATATTAGTTTTTGTAAGTCCAACTATAGGTATGTTCCAATCCCAAACCTCACAAGCAGTACACTGCGATTTTTCTAGAGTAAAGCAGTAATGTGTTTTATTCACTTTTGCAGTATTCCAATCAGTGCAATGGTTTTGATCTTTCTTCTTAAAAGAGAATCTATAAACAGGACCCCAGCTGTTATCTGCAGTGTATTGTTTGAGACTCATTTCTTCAACCTGATTAGTTGGATTGGTTTACAGTGGTGCTGCTGAATGGCTGTGGTCTATTGAATTACACGCTACAGCTGACAGCCACCTGCCTTTTAGTTAGTTATAACTTTGTTACATTTATTGAGGCTTATATTCTGCTTTCTCATACAGACACCTAATATGGTCCCCATTCTCCTGAACTGGAAGGAATCTGTATTGTTGTTAGTTAATTCGATAGTTCCTTCTCTTAAAATTTTATACAGAATTAGGAAATAGAGGGAGGTACTTTAATTATATTTGCGCTGTACTTTTCTTTCGGTACTTTGCAGAATTCTATCTGACTGTGCTATTCCTTTAAATACAGACTTTAAAACCGGAAAATCTTAAAGCTGTTGGAAATTATAAATGGACGTTAAAACATAAGTTGGGTGGTTTTATCAATGCTGCCTTTAAAAATTAATCAAGTGGAAATAAGTTACCAATAATAATGGATGTCTATCTATTGAATTGTTTTCAATTTACTTTGATTTCTACAGAGAAGACTTAATGAACAAATTGTTTCTTTGGAAGTTGGAGTCTGCAAGTCTTTCTGTGTAGCATACAGGATGAGTGCCATAACATGATTCAACTTCCCATTTGTTATTTTCTGTTATCTCCCTCTGGAAGACTGAGCATGATTTGGCTTCTTGGAATTGGAAGATTGAAGTCAGGCATTTGATGTATGGCCAATACACAGACCTTTCTGTTGTTTAATAATTAATCTAATTATTTCATTATAATGTATCCAACAAGACCACCTTGTTTCCCATGATTTGCCTCTGCTTTTACTCAAAAGTATAAATCCAGCACATTGTGTAGTGCCAATATTATGCTTCCATTTTTTTAATGTTATGGAATTTAATTGTTTTGTCAATTTTTCACCTTCCTCTTCTGAAGGTGTTACTGCTTTCCTGGGCTATCATTCACTATTTGGTAGTGCTTAGGCTCATTATAACACACCTATTAACATCCTGTTCAATGTCAGCTGGTTTGCCCGAACCAGCATTTGGCAACTTCTGTTTTTCTGCTTAATTATATGATGAACTCGCACTAAACAGATGAGTAGGATAATGAAATGTGAGGCTGGATGAACACAGCAGGCCCAGCAGCATCTCAGGAGCACAAAAGCTGACGTTTCGGGCCTAGACCCTTCATCAGAGAGGGGGATGGGATGAGGGTTCTGGAATAAATAGGGAGAGAGGGGGAGGCGGACCGAAGTTGGAGAGAAAAGAAGATAGGTGGAGAGTATAGGTGGGGAGGTAGGGAGGGGATAGGTCAGTCCAGGGAAGACTGACAGGTCAAGGAGGTGGGATGAGGTTAATAGGTAGGAGATGGAGGTGCGGCTTGGAGTGGGAGGAAGGGATGGGTGAGACGAAGAACAGGTTAGGGAGGCAGAGACAGGTTGGACATGTTTTGGGATGCAGTGGGTGGGGGGGAAGAGCTGGGCTGGTTGTGTGGTGCAGTGGAGGGAGGGGACGGGCTGGGCTGGTTTTGGGCTGCGGTGGGGGAAGGGGAGATTTTGAAGCTGGTGAAGTCCACATTGATACCATTGGGCTGCAGGGTTCCCAAGCGGAATATGAGTTGCTGTTCCTGCAACCTTCGGGTGGCATCGTTGTGGCACTGCAGGAGGCCCATGATGGACACGTCGTCTAAGGAATGGGAGGGGGAGTGGAAATAGTTTGCGACTGGGAGGTGCAGTTGTTTGTTGCGAACTGAGCGGAGGTGTTCTGCAAAGCGGTCCCCAAGCCTCCGCTTGGTTTCCCCAATGTAGAGGAAGCCGCACCGGGTACAGTGGATGCAGTATACCACATTGGCAGATGTGCAGGTGAACCTCTGCTTAATGTGGAAAGTCGGGCCCTTTGGCTCAGTGGTTAGCACTGCAGCCTCACAGCACCAGGGACTCGGGTTCAATTCCAGCCTTGGGTGACAGTGTGGGGTTTGCACATTCTCCCTGTGTCTGCACAGGTTTCCTCTGGGTGCTCCAGTTTCCTAATACGGCCCAAAAATGTACCGGTTAGATGGATTGGCCATGCTAAATTGCCAGTCGTGGTCAGGGATGTGAAGGCTGGGTGGAATGGTTGTGGTGGGTGCAGGGATAATAAGGTATGGGGTTGAATCTGAGTGGGATGCTCCTCAGAGAGTTGATGTGGACATGTTGGGCTGAATGGCCTGTTTCTTTAGGAATTCTATGGATTACTTAGGATAGTTGCCTTGGAGTGACCAAGTCAACAGAATTTGCGAGTGTCACATGAACTGTCAGTAACAACAATTTATTATCACGCTTTATTCAGCTGTTTCTCTGGGTATTATTCTCCTTCAAGCCAATTCCTCTTGTATTCATCACTGCCCATCTTTTTGTAGCGTAAGATGTAATTTTGTTGTGAGAAAAACAGAACAGTATCCCTGTTAAACATTATCTTAACTGACTGCTGGTGCACCTCTCCAGTTGAAATTCTTCCTTCATTCATTATCAATTAATCACATTCATACATCCTTATTGCCTTTTCAGGTCAGTGAGCTGAAGTTTTATGCTGGAATCACCAAGTGCCTTTCTGAACTGGCTGATACTGAGATTGACAGAATAACCCAAGTTACCAAGGTAATGTTCATTAAGCATAAACAGAAGACACAAACTGAGCGCCCATGGGAAACTTGACCTTTATTTGTTTTCCTACTTGAGTAAATCTGAATTTACCTGTTCATGATGGAAGATGACAAGTGTAGCACTTTTGAAAGCACCTCACCATTCCCTTTTAGTGCCGATGACCTGAATTCAGATTCTTCTGAAGAATCCCATCATCGATCCACAGCAGAGATCCAACATAAGCTTTATCATCGCCTGGGCGCTAACAAAGCAAGAGATTTACTCAGAGAGTAGTAAAGGAATGGAACGCTTTGCCTGCAACGGTAGTAGATTCGCCAACTTTAGGTACATTTAAGTCGTCATTGGATAAGCATATGGATGTACATGGAATAGTGTAGGTTAGATGGGCTTGAGATAGGTATGACAGGTCGGCACAACATCGAGGGCCGAAGGGCCTGTACTGTGCTGTAATGTTCTATGTTCTATTAGTTTGTTGTTCAGGTGACTGGGCAAGTCTACAAGCCCCCTTCGCTACGTCCCAACAAGGGCATCCAAGATTGTTGTAGTCTACCATTTCCTTCACCAATGAGGAGAGAGGACTGAATCTGCAGGAGGGCAAAGGTTGAGAAGGAACCTGAGATATCCATGGAAGTCATGAAGGTCACCATAATCTTTAGAGTCGTAGTCATATAGCATGGAAACAGACCCTTTGGCCCAACTCGTCCATGCCGACCATGCTTCCCAAGCTAGAGTAGTCTGCCAGTCTGTTGTTACCTTTGTTCACCGTCATCTTCAGTTCTTTGCACAAATTATGATCTCCACCACACAGTAGTTCCAAATCCATAGCTGGAATGCAGATCTAGAAGACTAAGCCAGTTGGCTGTCCATGAGTCTGAGTCGCTGTGGTAACATGTACACATGGCAGAGGCTGGAGCTATGGCTGACTACATGCCATTGGTCTGTATTGGTCCTCAATTTGTTTGATTGCATTATGATCACAGTTGCCACAACCACCAAGCCTAGGGATAGGATTTGAACCTAGATTTCTGACTCAGAGGCAGGGGGATTATCACTGTGTGACTCGTTCCCTTCCAATGTGACTGAGTGTCTAGCGATGGACCATCTCTGCCTTTTCTTCCAATCCTGGCACATTTTTGTAACCATTCAATTTGAAGTTCTGTGACTGTGAGTGGTGTTTGATTTGGAAGAAGTAACTGCAGAGCAAAATGACCAACGTTAAGAAGGTCACCATAATCTTTAGAGTCGTAGTCATATAGCATGGAAACAGACCCTTTGGCCCAGCTTGTCCATGCCAACCAAGTTTCCCAAGCTAGCGTAGTCCACTTGTCTGTGTTTGGTCTATATCCCTCTAAAGTTTCCTATTCATGTACCTGTTCAAATATCTTTTAAATGTTGTAACTATATTTGCATCTACCACTTCCTCTGGCAGATCATTTCGCTTACGAACCACATTCAGTGTGAGAAAGTTGCCCCTCGTGTTCCTTTTAAATCTTTCTCCTCTCACCATAAACATATGCTGCCTACTTTTGAACTCCCCCATCCTAGAGAAAAGAGCTTTGCTATTCACCTTATTTATGCCCCAAATGATTTTATAAACCTCCATAAGATCACCCCTCAATCTCCTACACTGCAGTGAGAAAAAGCCCAGCCTCTCCTTTATAACTCAAGCCCTCCAGTCCCAGAATGATTCTTCTAAATCTTTTATGAACCCTCAACAATTTCATAGTGTCCTTCCTATAATAGGACAAGCAGAACTGTACACAGTACTCCAAAAGTGGCCTCACCAATATCCTGTACAATTGCAACATGACACCCCAACTCCTATGTTCAGTGACCCAAGCAATGAAGGCAAAGGTGCTAAATGTCATCTTAACCACCCTGTCTACCTGTGATGCAACTTTCGAGGAACTATGTGCCTGAACCCCTAAGTCACTCTCCCCAGGAGCCTGCCATTTACTGTAAGTCCTGCCCTTGTTCCTCTTACCAAAATGCAATACCTTGCATTTATCCAGATTAAAGTTCATCTGCTCCTCCCACCATTGGCCCAATTGATCACGATCCATTTGTAACCTTAGTTAACCTTCTTCACTGTTGACACCACCACCAATTTTGGTGTCATCCACAAACTAATTAACCATTAATCCTAAAGTCTCATCTAAATTGTTTATATAAATGATGAATAACAGTGGACCCAGCACTAATCCCTGTGGAGTACCGCTGGTCACGGTCCTCCAGTCTGGAAAAACAACCCTCCACCATCACCCTCTGTCTCCTACCATCAAACCAATTTTGTATCCAACAGGCAAGCTCTTCCTGAATCCCATGTGATCTAACTTTTCTGATCAGTTTACTGTGCAGAACCTTGTCAATCTTTGATCAGAAGTATGCACAATCTCATACTGCAGAGAAGTGGAAATCTGGGTCAAACATGGCAGTTGTGTATGGACATAAAGCTGAAGGTATTCCTCACCCAGCAGAAGACAAAACCGAAGGGACTTTCACACTACTTTGCACAAGATTTCAGTCTCACTGCAGATATCCAATGCTGCTTTGCCACTCAGCACTCTTTGTCGCTCAGCACTCTTTGTCGCTTAAGTTAGCAACTCCCTTCCACATACTTCAGATTTTCACCCTACAGGCCCATGGTGTTTATCTATCTTTATTCTCATAACCACTGTCTGAAGCAGGGTTTTACTGCTACAACTGGCAGTTGTCTTCAGTAAAATTGTTCAGTTTCCTCGCCTCTCTGAAGAGAGAGTAATACCTGAAGTTTTGACTTCTCCCTTCCTCCAGTTGCTGCCCAGCTTGATGTGTTCTTCCAGCTTTCTGTTTGTCTAACAAAATACATAACCTGTCGGATGAGGAGAGAGAAAGTGGTGATATCTTTGGATCAGTAATCCAGAACTCGAGATTAATGTTCTGGAGACTCGGATTCAAATCCCACCATGGCAGATGGTGAAATTTTAATTCACCTTTTAAACAAAAGTTCACTGAACAGTGACCATGTAACCACTAAATGAAAACTGAAAGAACTGTGGATGCTGTAAATCAGGAACCAAATCAAAGTTGTTGGAAAAGCCCAGCAGGTCTGGGAGCATCTGTGAAGGGAAAAAACAGAGTTAATGTTTCGGGTTCGGTGATCCTACCTCAAGACTGTTGGTGGTCATAAACAACCCATCTGAATCACAAATGTAATTGATCCTTAAAGTCAGGGAGTCAAAATTCTAGAAGATTGCACATGATGTTTTAACACACCATACTTTATTTTAACCAGCACTCTTGATAAACTGGCAAAAGGTATATACCTCAATTTACCCTATTGTTCTGTCCAATTCTTACAGTATTTTTAAAAAGTTATTTATCTTGATAGAAATATCTTGTTCGATCACATGGGTACACAAAATATCACAGATGATTCAATTACGAGTCAATTTCTCCTCAAATACTGCATTATCTGAATAGTCAAATGAGGGTGTGAGTGAAAAGGCTCTGTACCAGTAAGTTTGATTTAAGGCAAAGTTGAATTATTATTGAAGTGATTTATCCTGTAAATAAAGTTTGGCTGTTATGTAAACCCCCCTGCATTATGTCTCTATTACATAGTAATGTTTTTACATTGATTACATGGATCACTTGATCAGATATTTTAGATAATCAATTGGCATTTTCCTGGCCCCAGAAGTGCTGAACAATAAAATGTTTACTGTAGATCACAGCTTTTTGTGCAAGATCAATGTGAAATCATCTTGAAAGAAGACAGTGTGTGAATTGTTGGGTGCTGACGTAACACAGCCATTGTAAATTATAGTTTAATTTAGTCTCTTTAACTCGATGACTCTGGCTGGAATTTTTTGCAGGATACAATTGCAAAGAGCACCTTTGTCCGAGCATACCTGGTTTCTCAAGGCCGAGTTCCTTTGCTGTGTCTTAATGATGTTATTGCTGCAGCAATAGGCAGCTGTCACATGGAGATTGTCATCTGGATCTTGCTGCAGAGCTTTTACCAGTGTCGACTCATCAGCCACCAGAACACAGGTAAGCTGGACCAGGGGAGCGTTGGTCTGCTCATGTTTTGGACTGTACAGCTATAAAGCCTGCAGTGCATAGTTTTGTTACCATTCTGAAAAGTCACTAGTAAAATTATTGGCCCAGATCATCACCGGATTGCCACTCCACTCTTTCTTCAGCTCCTTGACACTGCAGCACATTGTTGGCTTTGTGATCCAAGCCTGGTGTAGAGAAAAAACTCCATTGCAGCACAGAGATAATGGGAACTGCAGATGCTGGAGAATTCCAAGATAATAAAATGTGAAGCTGGATGAACACAGCAGGCCAAGCAGCATCTCAGGAGCACAAAAGCTGATGTTTCGGGCCTAGACCTCTCTGATGAAGGGTCTAGGCCCGAAACGTCAGCTTTTGTGCTCCTGAGATGCTGCTTGGCCTGCTGTGTTCATCCAGCCTCACATTTTATTATCTTCCATTGCAGCACTGTAGCATCAGGGGACAGGGAGGGATGGAGGTAGCCAGCAATACTCCCCTTTATACAGCACCTCCCAGAGGGACAGGTAAGGGGACCAGCATGTGATTGCTAGATCTTTAGGATTGAGCAAGCCCTGGGAATTGAAATAGTGAACACCCCAGAAGCAGCCATTGATGCAGGGCAATAGCCTTGGGCCACAGAGCTTCTTACAGTAACTTGAAGGGAAGTTGCCACTTGTGTAGGAGGAAGGGTGCATCTGCAGGAATCTCCCACCAGGAGTCAGAAAATGACCACCAACAGGGCAATTAATTGACCGTAGCATTCCCTAGTTGGCCAATCTGTTTCCTTTGGTAACAGGACGATTTGAGGCTCCTTGTAAGCCACCTTCCCAATCCATTTTACCACCCTTCCAGCCTCTTATTCTGTCCCATGAGGGCCATTTGGATTGAATCCAATGACTTTGGAGAAGCTTTCTGCTGTCCCATTCTAGATGTCGGACAAACAGTTTGATGGCTTATAGTGAATGGTGCATCTGGGATGTATGCTATCCGAGAGACGAGAGCCCCTGGATGAAGACAGCCAGGCCAGCAGCAATGTTGCGACACTGACGCTGTCCAACTCTGCCAAAAAGATTGGAGCTGTCCTAGTGACTTGGCCATTTTCCTGGCTTTGTGGTGCCCCAAACCTGTTACAGTGTTCTGGGCTCTCATTGTTGACTGACTGTCAATCCCTCCCGATCTCTGAGATATTGAGTCTGCAAGTAATCACAGCCGAAGCGCTTGAGCCCAGCTGCTTGGCCTTGTTTGGAGCAGATGAAACGCCCTCTTCCTGAGGGCAATCAGGAAACTCCGGTGTGATACGAGGGTATCAGGGAACTTTTCACCAATTAATGACCTTTCTTCCTCAGTCCTACCAGAGTTGCAGCATGCACGTATCAGATAGGTTGAGTGTTTTTAATACGGTATATCAGACTCTTGATAATTAGCTAATTTCCATTCTCCTGCAGAGGGCAGCCACGCCAATTATAGCTAATATGGGAAGGTAAAGTCACCTGCACCCATCAGACCATAGGCCTGCTCTCTCTCATTAGAGAGAAGGATGATTGGTGATGCTTTAACTGGAGGGTCACCATGTTGGATGACAGCTTCAGTCGGAGAGACCTTCGTGGTTACTTCAGCCTGTGCAGGAATGGAATCTATGCTGTTGGCATCACTCTGTAGCCCAAACTGGACTCCTAGCCAACTGGCCCCATTATCCGAAACACTGTTCTGGTTGTTGTGAGCACAATATGTGGCCTTTGCGATGCCCTTTGTTTGTGACGTGTTGCCATGTGGAGCACGACTCATGACTCCTGTCACCAAAATGTCTGCTGTAGTTAGACAAACCACTTTCAGTTGCACTCACATAGCACCTTTACCTACAGAGTGGCAGTGTAAGAGTTAACAGCATCAGGTCACGAACAAAACATTTCATTTGAACAATGGGTGTCGAGGAAGGGAAGCAAGTGCTTTTCAGTGGTTCATTACTCATTGTGATCATGAACAAGCAAAGTGAGCAGAGTAACAAAGGTGCTACTGACATGTAAAAAGAAAACATTTTTTTTTATTGCTCAGGTGTAATAAAACGGATGGAATGGCTGTTAGAGCTGATGGGACATATCCGAAATGTTGCTTATGGGTCAGCTCCTATGCAAAATGCAGATCCTAAAGAGGTATCTCTTTCTTTTCACAAGGTTTGCTGTTTTAAATCTGAAATGCTTTTCTGTCTGAGGAAACTTTGCAGTAGTTTTTTTTTCGGAAACTACCAAAACTTGAATTGTTTAGGAGTCTTGAAGTTAATTGGAACACGTTGAAGTCATTAAATGCCATTTATAGAAGCAAGCTTGTACTGGAATAAGTCCATTATGGACTTGGCAGAGCAAACCATTATTGTGCAAATGAAAAGGCCATCCCTCTGTGCAGTGTAACATAGAAATGCATAATTGTCAAACTCACCACGTACAATATATAAGCTGGTAAAATGATACAAACATATGCTCTCTATTCACCAACATTTTGTGACTAATACAGTCATTTGATATGATTTTATGCCAGTGAGAGTCAATAAACATCTGGATGTGCTAGTATCTAATTAATGTGGCCTTGGGGTTACTTTCAAACATTATCTTGTTAACACTAAATTTAAAAAAAATTTAGTGCACACATTTTATTGAAGGTACACCAAGCTCGAGTTTTGTATCTGATGTTCTCATTATTGCAGCAAAAACCTATAAGTTGACAGAATGGAAGGTGAGCTGCAGAGTTATATTTGCTAAGAGAACATGAAACTCAATGTGACTGAAAGAGTAACAACAGAAAATGCTGGGTTTTTATTTTCTCTCGAAGGCTTGTGATTTTAAAATATTTTCTGCAGTCTGATGTCAAGGGCAAGTATTTGTCCAAGTTGATTGACCGAGTGGCCGTTTCTTTTTCAGGCCGTGGGCTTCCTGCTTAGTGTACTTGCTGCTGCTGTTGCTGCATGGAGCGATCATACGGTACCGCTGATGCTTGGTGTTCGGGCCAGCTGGCTGCCATGGAGTGAAGAGAAAAGTTTCATCGACTGCATGAAATCTTCTCTCGGTGGAAGTTCAGTGGATTCCTTGTCAGTGCAACAATGTTTTCATCTTCTACCGCAAAGCATTGTCTTATTGCTGGCTAAAGAGCCATGGAAAGACCACATACAAAAGGTGAGTCAGTGTTTCTGAAGAAGGGTCCCGATCCAAACTGTCAGCTTCCCTGCTCCTCTGCTGCCTGACCTGCTGTGTTCGTCCAGCTCCACACTGTGTTATCACTGAATCCAGCAATCGGCAGTTCTTACTATCTATGAGTTAGCGCTCAGGCTAGTTAGGCTGGGGCTGGCAGACAGTGGTTCAGGATTTGACTGGTGAATTTCTGCAGCGTGTCTTGAATGTGGTACACACTACTGCTACTGAGCATCGCTGGTGGTAAGAGTGGGTGCGGTGCCAATCAAACAAGCCTCTTTGTCCTGGACAGTGTCAAGCTTCTTGAGTGTTCTTGGAGCTGCACTCATCCAGGCAAGTGGAGAGGATGTTGAAATGGGGGTTTCGATGATGGTAATACCTTTGAATGGCAGGGAGTGGTGGTTAGATCATCTCTTATTAGAGATGCTCATTGTCTGGCACTTGTGTGATGCAAATGTTACTTACCACTTGTCAGCCCAAGCCTGGATATTGTCCAGGCCTTGCTGCATTTGAAGGACTGCTTCAGTATCTGAGGAGTCATGAATGGTGCTGAACATTGCACAGCCGTCAGCGAGCATCTCCACTTCTGACCTTATGATGGCGGGAAGGTCATTGATGAAGCAGCTGAAGATGGTTTGGTTTGGACACTACCCTGAGAAACTCCTGCAGAGATGTGCTGAAGCTGAGACGACTGACAACCAACGACCTTGAAATTCTTCCTATGTATCAGGTATGACTTCAACCTGCAGAACTTTCCCCCAGATTGCAAATTGACTCTAATTTCGCTTGGGCTCCTTGATGTCACACTGGGTCAAATGTGACCTTACTCTCCAGGACTGTTACTCTCCCCTCGCCTCACCTCAAGAATTCAGCTCTTTTGTCCATGTTTGAACCGAGGCTGTAACGAGGTCAGGAGCTGAGTGGCCCTGGCGGAACCCAAACTGGGTGTCACTGAGCAGGTTATTTCTGAGCAGGTGCTGCTCGATAGCACTGTTGATGACACCTTCCATCACTTCACTGATGATCGAGAGTCGACTAATGGGACAGTAATTAGCTGAGTTGGATTTGTCCTGCTTTTTATGCACAGGACATACCCAGGCAATTTTTTTTGCATTGTCAGGTAGATACCAGTGTTGTAACTGTACTGGAACAGCTTGGATCAGGGAGTGGCAAGTTCTGGAGCTCAAGTCTTCAATCCTATTGCCATAACGTTGTCCGGGTTGACAGCCTTTGCAGTTTCCAGTGTCTCCAACTGTTTCTTGACATCACAAGGAGTAAATCAAATTGGCTAAAGAATCAGTAATGCTCGGCATCATTGGAAGAGGCCGAGGTGGATCATCTACTCGGCAATTCTGGCTGAAGGTTATTATGAATGCTTCAGGGTTATCTTTTGCACTGATGTGCTGGGCTTTTCCAACATTGCGGATTGGGCTATTTGTCGAGGTCTCTCCTCCGGTGAGTTGTTTAATCGTTCACCACTATACGTAGTTTGCTCCTCAGATCAGAAGGAAGGGTTACCGGACCCAAAATGCTAATGATGATTTCTCTCCACAGATGCTACCAGACCTGCTGAGCTTCCCCAGTAACTTCTGCTTTTGTATATTTGCTTTTAGGTTAATGCCTGACATTAAACTGAGAGATTGTTCACATAATTCGACTGCCCACAGCCCTAACTGCTTTGTTTTGGGTTAAACAAGAAGCACAATGAATAAAATTAGTGCTCTTTGTACACTGTCACTTGTGTTGAAGAATTCAGTTTGCTTCACCCGATTTTCTCAGTTTGCCGATTTGCGAAGGTGTTAACTCCTTTCAACATCACTGAAATGCAGCTTCCCACCAAACCAACAGTGGAACTTTTCTCAGTCCTGCTTGGAAAAAGTGCAACACTTTTTTTTGCAGTTTGAATATCCAACACATGGTATTTGTTTTTGTCTTAAAACCATGTATACAGAGCAACATGGTAAAGATGCTTTTTTATTGCTAGTATGCAGAAACAAAACATGAAGATAAAGTTGCCATAGTCCTACTAGATCATGGGGCTACTTTCTCATTGGAGAGCAACGGCGCGTGCTGGTTTAACGGGTGGTTTCACAGTCGAGGGGAGACAGTGAAAATGAGAATCTTCATGGTAACCTCAGTTGATGTGGGATTTGAACCCGTGCTGTTGTCATCATTCTACACCACAGACCAGCCAGCCAGGCAACTGAAAACTGGAATCAGGGTAATCTCTGCATTGATTATACCTGCACAGGCAAAGATACTTGTTATTGCAGGCCAATCAATCTCAGTCTCAACTCATCACTGCAGGAGATTGTCAGAGCGGTGACCTTGGCCAGACCATATTCAGTTGGGTCATCATTGACCTGACATCCATCAATATTTAGCAGGTCTGAGATGTGGAGAAATTTTGCCACGCACAGAGTGGTGAGCCCCTGATATTCTCTGCCACGTCAAGCAGTTGAGGCCAAAGTATTGTACATTTTCAAGAAGGAGTTAGACATAGTTGTTTGGACTAAAGGGATGAAAGGGTGTGGGGAGAAAACGGGAACAGGGGACTGAGTTGGATTCTCAACCATGGTCCTATTGAAAGGCAGAGTAGGCTCAAAGGGCTGAATGGCCTACATCTCCTATTTTTTACGTAATAAAGTCAGAAATGGGTATGTGCAAACATCAGTGCACAATGCTCAGCATCATTCACCACTCCGTAGATACGGAAACAGCCCATGTCCAAAAACAGCAATATCCAGGCTTGGACTCACAGATACTAGATAATTAATATCTACAACAAGAGAGAATCTAGCCATCTCACCGTCACATTCATTATCTTTACCAATGCTGTCACGCCATTCAGTGTACTGGACATTACCTTTGACTAGAAACTGACCTGGACCAGCCATAAAATCACTGTGGCTAAAAGAACAGCTCTGAGGCTAGAAATTCTGTTGTGACTAACTCAATTGCTGTCTATTTCAAAGCCTGCCCACTGCTTACAAGGCACATGTCAGAAGTACGATTGCAGACTCTGTCCTCGCCTGGATAAGCGCAGCTCCAAAATCACTCCCACAACTTGACACCATCCAGGACAAAGCAACCCGCTTGATGGGCACTGATCCATCACATTCAATAGTCACTCATGCTCAATGGCAGTAGAATGTGCCATCTACAAGATGCACCACATTGAATCACCCTTCGACAGTATCTCCCAAGTCCCCAGCCTCAACCACCTGTAAACCTGGGCTGGAAATGCTTGGGAACACCACCAACACCGGGATACATTCTCCTCCAAACCACGCACTGTTCTGACTTTGAATAATGCCACCATTCTTTCACTGTCACTGAGCAAATATCTTGGACTTCCCTTCCTAACTACACTGTTGCAAGTGCTCCTCAAACCCACCTCAATGGTAGCAGTTCAAAAATACATCCTTCATCATTGCTTTCTCAAGGACAGTAATGGTTGGATGGTCACCAAGGACTGGCCTAGCTGGCGACACCTAAGTCCACGCATGAATTTTAAAGGAAAGCAGCCTGGGCCATGAGGGTTCCAACAAGAGTGACCATGTAAAGCAAGCACATCACTGAACTTGGGGATAGAGTCAGAGGAAGCTCAGTTGGAATCAGTGGTTAGTAAAGAGAAGTGGTGGGCTCGCAGCACTTAACCCTTGGTAATGGAGTGAATAAGACTTTATCAATGGTGAATCTAATAAATGGTTAAGTTTGCAGGTGAAATAAGCATTGGACTTAGAAAAACAGCAGTCTACACAACACTTAGAAGGTAACATGAATAATCTAAAATCTCGTATAATACAGGAAGAATCCAAGACAAATAACATTTATTCGATGGGCAGACCAGAAGTTCATTTCTATGCACCAGTACATTTTGACAATCAAATCCCAATTA
Source organism: Stegostoma tigrinum (assembly GCF_030684315.1). Taxonomy (NCBI): domain Eukaryota; kingdom Metazoa; phylum Chordata; class Chondrichthyes; order Orectolobiformes; family Stegostomatidae; genus Stegostoma; species Stegostoma tigrinum. The sequence continues at coordinate 9,728,493 of NC_081356.1, read as the reverse complement.
TGTGTCCCCAGGAAGCAAGTGACCTTTATCTCTTCCTGGAATACTGAAAAATTTGAGACAATATGGTCTGCATCTCTTTGGAACTTAAACAGAAAATGGTATTCATACACAAGCTCAACTGTTTAAAATCACTTAACAGAAATTGAGTCAGTGTTTATGCATGAAAAGAAATTGTTTGATATATTCTTTTCATCTAGATCCTAAATTAATTATTATATCTCTGTTTCCCCATTACAGTTCATTGATTGGCTATTTAACATAGCCGAATGCCCATGCGAAGTATTATCATTGGATAAGTTGAACGTGATCAAAGGTAACATCACTACTTCCATTTAAAATCTTCAGTAGCCTTAACAGAATATTTAGTTTACTTGTTCATAAATCATACTGGCTAGTTAATTCTTGTAGTTAATTTGACTGCTAGGCTGAAGTTATATTGCGGTCAGTTTTTGTTGGTACGGGTAATGTTAAGAAGGATCTCTTGCAGCTTGAGTTTTTAGTCCTGTACAGTATACCATCCAATGAAAAATGTTAACAATGGGTAGCCTGATATTTTTTTAAAATCTTATTGGTGATCTTCCATTTGGAATCTCAGTGCCAGCAGCCACTCTGGTAATGCTGTGATTGGAGTGGAGTTCTGTGATGCTTGGAACAGCTCCCTGGGCTATGATGCGGACCAGATTTCATTGTCATATCACCGGTGTTGGACCAGGAGAAAAAGAAAATAAACCTGAGAACTGATCATGTTTAACTATTGTTATTGAAGTACTACTGCTTTACGCTTCTTTAGTTTAGATATTTGTTTGTATAATATTAACTTAAACAGAATAGATTTTTTAAAAATTCTGACAGTAACCATCTCCTTGAAAGTGTTCATTTGATTTTGCATCACAAGTGTGCAAGAAACATTCAAACCCTCTGAGGAAGGATCACCGGACCTGGAACGTTAACTCTGATTGTTTTCATCCATGATGCTGCCAGACCTGCTGAGCTTATCCAGCAACTTCAGTTTCTGTTCCTGATTTGCAGCATCTGCAGTTCTTTTGTTTTTTTTATTCAAATGCGCTCAATGAGATTGTTGATGAAGTAAAAATGGACTGACAGTTGATAACTACATTTTGTAATGTTTGTTGATGTCACTGGATACATTTTTTAATCCATATGGCACAAGGTGCAGCTCTCTTAATTGCTAACTTGCCTATTTGACTGAATTTTCTTGCACATTTTAATTGTCATTTCAAACCTGAATCCGTTGCTCCTGACACTTTCTTTCGTGGGCTTTCTATGGTGCTTTATTTCCAGTCATCCTAGCTGCCAGCTACCCTTTTCCAATCTTAGGTAGATTTCCCACCTCTGATTCCCTCCTTAAATCACCACTTCCTCTTTGCTTTCAAGCTGCCCTGCCAATCTATTCTCTATAGCTCATTGAGGCAATGATGGGATGGGATGCTAACTTTCCCATCCCCTGTCTCTTCGACCTTCTAAACCAATACTCCAACTTGCTATCCCACTGCATCACTACTCACCTCTACCCGCTTAGACTCTAATAATCATGTTCGCTCAAACTTTCTTCCCTCAGAATGTCTAATTGCTCACAGAATATTGTAGTGTGTGGCAGATGGAATATAAAGTGCCCAAGTCTGAAGGCATCCACTTTATTAGAAAAAAGCACAGAATATTTCTTAACTAATGATGGCTTGGGAGGTGTTGGTATCCAACGGGACCTAGCTATTCTTGTTCATGAGTGACCAAAAGCTAATGTGCAGATGCAGCTAAGAATAATGAACTGTTATTTACCATAAGCTTGGGGCTTCAGCAGAAGGCAGTTTGAGTCCAGGAGTAAAGCTATCTTGCTGCAATTGTGTGGAACCTAACAGACCATGACCAATGTACTGTGTATAATTTTGATCTGCTTTTGTAGGGAAGGATTTACTTGCCATAGCGAGAGTGCAATGGAGATTCACCAGACTAATCCATAGGGTTGTATGTTGTCTTTTGAGGAGAAAATGGGGAAATTGGGCCTTTGTGATCTGGAGTTTCAAAGAATGAAAGGTGATCCCATTCGAAACTTATAAAATTCTTCCAGGGTCTGACAGGGGAGATGGAGATATGATGTTTCCCTTGGCGAGTGAGTCTGGAACTAAGGAATATTAGCTTAGAAATAGGAGTAACGCTACTCATCATCTTGGGTGATCTCAGCCCGTATCTCAGATCATTTTACCCTGTCTCCTCTGAATTCACAATCTAAACCTTTCCTTCCACGTGAGTTCAACTTGCCAAAATCACAGCCACTGTTCCAACTATTTTTTTTTTATTCATTCATGGGGTGAGGGCATCTCTAGCCAGACCAACATTTGTTGCCCATCTGTAATTACCCAGAGGGCAGTTAAGAGTCAATCACACATTACTGTGGGCCTGGAATCACATGTAGGCCAGACCAGGTAAGGATGGCAGTTACCTTCCCTAAAAGACATTAGTGAACCAGATTGATTTTTCCAATAATCGACAATGGATTCATGGTTGCTGTTACACCCCTAATTCAAGATTTTTTTTTTGAATTCAGATTCCATCATCTGCTGTGGTGGGATTTGAATCTGCATCCCCAGGACATTAAATAAAAACTGAAAGAACTGTGGCTGCTGTAAATCAGGAACAAAAACAGAAGTTGCTGAAAAAGCTCAGCAGGTCTGGCAGCATCTGTGAAGAGAAACCAGAGTTGATGTTTCGGGTCCGGTGAGCCTTCCTCACTCGCTGATCTGACATTCTCACATCACTTTGTTGTACCTTTATCAGTCATATCTCTTGCCCCACTTCCAGACCATTTCTTTCTGTGTCCACCTTAGGCTAAAGCTCTCCTCCAGATCACTTAAAACCACTCTCATAACCTCACAACAGTCTAGCTTTTAATCCTCCATTCAGCACCATGCATCTGCAGCTGTCACTTTTCTGAGGTGCACCCTCCCCTCTGGTTTGAAAGCTGGTCACCCACCTTTCCTCCACAGCCTCTGTACTTCTATCTGTCTCCTCAGGTCTATAAGTAGGCCCTTGCAAATGACTATCCTGCCTTTAAACACTCTTTCTTGCCAGGTCCTTGGTGTCCTGTCAGCGTTCCAACCCATGCCTGTCTTGCCCACAATTCTGAGTTTAACTCTCTCCACTTGGATTTCCTCCCTGCTGCAGAAATGGAACAATGTTAAGTGAAGACCCTAGACAATATCCAGGCTTGGGCTGACATGTGACCGGTAAACAAATGTCAGGCAGTGACCGTCTCCAATAAGAGATAATCTAACCACTACCCCTTGACATTCAGTGGCGTTACCATCACTGATTCACCCATTGTTCATATCCTTGAGGTTACCATTGACCAGAACTCAACTGGACTCACCACACAAACACAGTGACCACAAGACCAGGCCAGAGACTAGATATACTGCGGCGAGTAACTCACTTCTTTGACTCCTCAAAGCCTGTCAATCATCTACAAGGCGTAAGTAAGGAAATGTGATGGGATACTCCCCACTTGCCTGGATGGGTGCAGCCGCAACAACACTCAAGAAGCTTGACACCATCGAGGACAAAGCAGCCCGCTTGATTGGCATCACGTCCACAAACATCCACTCCCTCCACCACCGACGCTCAGTAGCAGCAGTGTGTACTACCTACAAGTTGCACTGCAGAAATTCACCGAAGATCCTGAGCCAGCACCTTCCATGCCCACGATCCCTTCCATCTAGAAGGACAAGGGCAACAGATACATGAGAACACCACCAGCTGCAAGTCGCTTCCAAGTGACTCACCAACCTGACTCAGAAATATATCACTGTTGCTCGGTCAGAACCCTTGAATTCATTGAAAATGGCATCTCCCCAGGACTGCAGAAGGCTGTTCACGACCACCTTTGCAAGGGTACCTAGGGCTGGGCAAATATACTGGCCCAGCAAGTCCACGTTAAGATTGGAGATGCACTGTTGATCCCCAATCCAGGAGAAACAATAGCATGGACTTACTTAGTGATAACAGCAGATGAAGGTTCTCCAACTTTCCTGTCATGAAGAGGATCCAGTTTGAAAATCTTTTTGCTGCTTCCAGCTGTTACTTCATCAGGAATGTTCAGATTCTCACAAAGCTGAAACAAAGTCAGGCATAACAAGGTTGGCTTGCCGAAATTTGAGACGGAGAACAAAATACGTTGGCCCACCATAGACCACACATTGTTAAATAAGCTGTCCCACATATTGGCTTTAGTTTTAGTGTCTTGGGAAGAAATTAAATTTAACGCATTTTGAATTATTCAGCATGCCATTCATATTTCATGGTTCCTGAAATTGTAACACTATATTTTTAATTCTGGGTCTCTACGAGATGTGTGAAAGGATGTGCTGGTGATTAAACAACTGAGCGTTGAGAATTATTAAGCCACATGCTCAAGACTGCTTGTTGCTTCAGAATCCACAATAACATGGTCACTGTAACATGAATGGTCCACATTAAGACTGGAGATGCATTGGGCAGTTTGTACAGGGCGGTAACCAGAAAACCAGCAGCAGTGCAAAATACTGCAGGTGCTGGAAATCTGAAGCAAAAACATAAGTAGTCAGGAAACCTCTTTGGAAAGAGATTAATAATTAACATTTCAGGTTGATGAGCCTTTGTCTGAACTTGTCCTGCCACATCCAGTGTTACTTCTTTTTGTAAAAGTTTAAAGTTTGGTCTTCTTTGTTCAGCAGATCTGTTTCAGTTGGAAATCCCAAATGTTCTGCAAGTTACTTTTTAACACACGCACAAAACTGACTCAAGTCAGAGGCAGACGAGCAGCTGTCTCTCTGTGTGTATTTATCTCAGCATGCATCATTGAACTCGTATACTCTTGCTTCACAGTGATGCCGATGAGCAATAAGTATGTCCTCTAGCACAGTAGGTGCTGAAACACTGTAGCTTAATGTGACAGTATAACAAATTTTCATCAAAGACTTTCTGAAGTGAGCAGGCAAGGTATCCATTGCATTCATTATATTGTCGGTCGTGGCTCCTAGATTCCATTTGCCAACCAGTATTCTAGAGTTTAAGTATGTTACATCCAAGCCTCTTTGTCACATTCAGGATATACATTTTATCTCGAATTGCTTTGGACTAAAGTTGACATTAGCTGTTTTCTCTATCCACAAATATTATCTAACCTGCTGAGCATTCCCAACATTTTCAGTTTTTATTTCCAACTCCCACAGTGACTTGCTGACATCGTGCTTCTTCCAAGGATCTGTTCCTTTCTCCCGGCTCTCCATCTCTGACCATCCGTTTGGATGATTCAACCATCTTTTTTAGAACTTTGTGATATGTTTTCCTTAGGCAAGAAATCCTTTCCTCCCCCCCGCCCCCACGCAATGCCACAGTGATTGACAAGGTCCTTAAACATGTCACTCCCATTTTCACACTTATGCTCTCGCTCCATCCCCTCCAAACCAGAACTGTGATAGGATTCCCCTTGTCTTCACAAAGCTCAATATTCAAGTCTCCAGGAAACCTCCCCTCTGTCACACCTTAGTCCCACTCCTCTATTATCTCCAATGTCCATTCCCTTCTGTTAGGCATCTTTCACTGCACATGCAGGAAACGGAGTTTACTTGGGAGAACCTCCGATCAGTCCCCAGATGTATCTTAGAGCATCCATTACCTGCCATTTCAATTCTTCATCTTGGCCCTGCTCTGATCTCACCGACATTAATTTCCTGTTGCATTCCAGGGAGGCATCGTGAGCCTGGGGAACAGGACCTCATGTTTCAGTTGTAAACTCTACAGCATTCTGGGCTCAATATTGAGGTCACTGCTTTTAGATAGCCTCTGCACACATGTTTCTTTTTCTCTTCACTCACTTTTGTGTTCCCCTCTTTTGTTCCTTTTTATTGTTTACTTTGGGCCAATAACTATTCATGAAATTGCCAATCGTGCATCTTGTGAAAATGTTTCTCCCATTCCCCCACTTCCTTTGTCTTCCCTTGAAATCTTCCTTCAGATATCTTGACTCCCCTGGATTTCAAATCACAAGGTTTCAGATCACAAAGTTTCTCTTTTCTTTGAGTTTTTAAGCTTTCTTTTTAAATAATACAGTTAAAACTAAGCAGTAGATTTTTAAAACTTGGCATAAGATCCACACAGTTATTTATCATTTGGTCTGTCAGAGAGACTTTTTAACCACACCCACTATCAGTATGACACTGACACCTTTGGAGGGAGAGTGTGGTTCTTTCAGAATGTCTCTTTCTCTCATCCCCAACTCCTCCTTTTTGGCCTCGGGGGTGGGGGGGGGAGGGTGGAACACACGCTGCATAAAGGTTGTATCCCTTATTAAAATAACAGTGAAAGCTCAACATTGGGGTCAGATGCCACCTGGTGTTCACTGTGGGTGCGCGCACACGTACACACGCGCGCACACACGTACAATGTCCTGCAATAACTAGTGCTGTTTGCTGCATTCCAACGTGAGCATGAGCATATCGATCAAGTGCCAAGACCACCCATGTCATGTTCTGCCAATGTAAGTGAAGCATAACAACAGAGCAAAGGTTCCCTGTGTGCAGAGCAGAATTGATAGGCCAGTTGTTTTCATGAGTTTCCTTCACCCTGGAACTATTTGGTGAAGATCTACATTGCTATCTGTGCTTAGAATCAATGAAATTGATCACCCAGTGTGAATACCTGTGAAGGATCCATTGAAGTAAAGTAAAGTAAATGTGATTTATTGAGTTACACATCTGCACTTGACAATACCTAGATTTCTAGGTGTATAATGCTCCAACAAGTGTGCCCCCAATTATCAGAGGCTTCACCAGACTCTGAGAGCACCAATTAATTTGTCTTCAGTTCCTGCCCCAGAAGGTTTCATTTCTAAATGATAGAACGCCCTTCCACCACCTCCCCTAGGGACCAAGATTTCAAATCAGCAAATTTCTCATGCTTTCAGTTCACAGACCCCCTTCACACCCTCTTCTCCACACACACGTGTACCAGCCAATATTGTGATCAAAGATGTCTGATTGATGCTGGGTGTCATTCTTCTCTTTCCTCTGTCCCACTCACAATGTACTCTTCAATGAAAATGCTGAGTGAACTCACAACTTGTTACAGCTTTAAATGGTCAGCTATTGTTGTACCGTTATGGGCTTTTAGACTACCTGCATTTTTTAAGATGAGGTCAGAAGTCACAGGATAAAATGATGTGGACGTGCTAGCATTGGACTGGGATGGACAAGGTCAAAAGTCACAGGACACCAGGTTATAGTCCAATAGGTTTATTTGCAGTCACAAGCTTTGGGAGTGCTGCTTCTTTGTCAGGTGAAGTGGAGGGAGACGCACAGTCATAGAATTCTCAGCAGAGAGATCATTGCAAGGTAATTCTAAGTAACTAAGAGTGTCAGAAGATAGTACAAATGGTGTGAGCAGAGTGTCAACAGGCTGAATAACATTTCAAATAAGGTCGGACTGTATCCTGGCATCATCTGACTTCTGATTAAATATGTCTGGGTGAGATCAAAATACACTTTGTCATTAAACAGCATTTATGAAGCAGGTATTACTGATACACATTGTTTAGATAAGAAATAAGAACAGGAGTCAGCTATTTAGCTCCTCAAGCCTATTCTGCTATTCAACATGGCCATGGCTGATCCAACATTCAGCATGTACACTTTCCTGCCCTCTCACCATCACATTTAATTTACCAACTGATCAAGAATCTACATCTTTCTGCACAAGGACTCAGCCCCCACACTCTCGGTGGCAAGGAGTTCCAAAAATCTCTCAAACCTCAGAGGAAATTCTTCCTCATCTCAGTCTTGAGTTGGCACCTCTTCATTCTGACCCTATGCCCTCTGGTCCTAGACCCTCCCATGACGGGTAACATCTCTCAACATTTACCCTGTCAAGCCCCTTAAGGATTGCATATGTTTCAATGAGATCATCTCTCATTCTTCTAAACTCCAGTGAGGAGAGTCCCAATCTATTCAGCCTTTGCTCATAAGCCAATCCCTCCATGCTGGGCATCATCCTAGTGAGCCTTCTCTGAACTGACTCTAATAAAATAGTATCCTTTCTTAAATAAGGGGAGTAAAACTGTTCACCATACTGGAGGGTCTAGGCCTGAAACGTCAGCTTTTGTGTTCCTGAGATGCTGCTTGGCCTGCTGTGTTCATCCAGCTTCACACTTTATTACCTTGGATTCTTCAGCATCTGCAGTTCCCATTATCTTCCCCCACCGTACTCCAGATGTGGTCTCACCAGCACCTTGTACTCTTGCAGTAAGAATTCCTACTCTTATACTCTAACCCGCTTGAAATAAGAACTGAAAACCAACTTATCAACTCACTTAAAAAAACTTTGGTAAAACTATAACCTTTATTAGGTCATGCCTCAGCCATTTCTAGCCGATGAAATCTTTCCTCACCGCTGTAATTTAAGCCCTGACAGTATTCTTGTAAATGTCCTGTGTCCTCTCTCTCCACTTCACTTGTGTCCTTCCTGTAATGTGGTGATGATCAGAACTGTACACAGAATTACAAGACAAAGTC